>NW_026909316.1:0-1200000 GCF_033115175.1 Lepus europaeus | reverse complement strand
AAAGAGAAGCAGTTTCCAAGAGTTCTCTATCCTTGGTGTAGGGAGAAGCTGTTTCCAAGAGTTCTGTAGCCTATGAGCAGGTATTCGCTATACGCGGGTTTTCTGTATGCTGAGTGTAGCACACGCAGCTTATGGGCGTTGTGTCTCGTGCATGTCGTGAGACACTGTTTACCAGAGTTCTGTATATGCGTGTAGAGAGAAACTGTTTCCAAGAGTTCTGGAGCCTAGCAAGAGGCATATGCAGTAATTGGGATTTCTGTATCCTGAGTGTAGGAGACGCCACTTATGGGAGCTCTGCTACCTGGATGTAGAGAGAAGCAGTTTACCGGAGTTCGCTATCCTTGGTGTAGAGAGGAGCTGGTTACAGGAGTTGCGTATCCTGGAATTAGGCATTCGCTATGTGTGGGTATTCTGGATGCTGAGTGTAGCAGATGCAGCTTTCGGGAGTTCTGTAATCTAAGTGTAGAGAGATGCAGTTTCCAGTAGTTCTGTATGTTGAATGTAGAGAGAAGCTGTTTCCAAGAGTTCTGTAGTCTGAGAGCAGGCATACGCTGTATATGGGATTCCTGTTGCCTGAGTGTAGCCGACGCAGCTTCTGGGAGATCTGTAACCTAGAATTAGAGAGACACAGTTTACCGAAGTTCTGTATCAGAGTGTAGGGAGAAGCTGTTTCCAAGCATTCTGTAGCCTATGAGCAGGTATTCACTATATGCGGGTTTTCTGTATGCTGAGTGTAGCACACGCAGCTTATGGGCGTAGTGTCTCGTGCATGTCGTGAGACACTGTTTACCAGAGTTCTGTATATGCGTGTAGAGAGAAATTGTTTCCAAGAGTTCTGGAGCATAGCAAGAGGCATATGCAGTAATTGGGATTTCTGTATCCTGAGTGTAGGAGATGCCGCTTATGGGAGCTCTGCTACCTGGATGTAGAGAGAAGCAGTTCACTGGAATTCTCTATCCTTGGTGTAGAGAGCAGCTATTTACTGGAGTTCGGTAGCCTGGAATGAGGCATTCGCTCTATGCGGGTTTTCAGTAAGCTGCGTGTAAGAGATGCAGCTTACGGGAGTTCCATAACCTAAGTGCAGAGACATCCAGTATCCAGGAGTTCCGTATGTTGAATGTAGAGAGAAGCTGTTTCTAAGAGTTCGGTAGCCTGGGCATAGGTATTCGGTATATGCGGGTTTTCTGTATGCTGAGTGCAGCAGACTCAGCTTCTGGGAGATCTGCAACCTAGAATTAGAGAGACACAGTTTACCCAAGTTGTGTATCAGGTTGTAGGGAGAAGCTGTTTCCAAGAGTTCTGTAGCCTATGAGCAGGTATTCGCTATATGCGGGTTTTCTGTATGCTGCGTGTGGCAGACGCAGCTTATGTGAGTTCTGTATCTTGAATGTAGTGAGACACAGTTTACCAGAGTTCTGTATAGGGGTGTAGAGAGAAACTGTTTCCAAGAGTGTTGTAGCCTAGCAAGAGGCATATGCAGTAACTGGGTGTTCTGTATCCTGAGTGTAGGAGATGCCGCTTATGGGAGCTCTGCTACCTGGATGTAGAGAGAAGCAGTTCACCGGAGTTCTCTATCCTTGGTGTAGAGAGCAGCTATTTACTGGAGTTCGGTAGCCTGGAATGAGGCATTCGCTCTATGCGGGTTTTCAGTAAGCTGCGTGTAAGAGATGCAGCTTACGGGAGTTCCATAACCTAAGTGCAGAGACATCCAGTATCCAGGAGTTCCGTATGTTGAATGTAGAGAGAAGCTGTTTCTAAGATTTCGGTAGCCTGGGCATAGGTATTCGGTATATGCGGGTTTTCTGTATGCTGAGTGCAGCAGGCGCAGCTTCTGGGAGATCTGCAACCTAGAATTAGAGAGACACAGTTTACCCAAGTTGTGTATCAGGTTGTAGGGAGAAGCTGTTTCCAAGAGTTCTGGAGCCTGGCAATAGGCATAGGCAATGTATGGGATTTCTGTATCCTAAGTGTAGCAGATGCAGCTTACAGGAGCTCAGTAACCTGGCTGGAAAGAGAAGCAGTTTCCAAGAGTTCTCTATCCTTGGTGTAGGGAGAAGCTGTTTCCAAGAGTTCTGTAGCCTATGAGCAGGTATTCGCTATACGCGGGTTTTCTGTATGCTGAGTGTAGCACACGCAGCTTATGGGCGTAGTGTCTCGTGCATGTCGTGAGACACTGTTTACCAGAGTTCTGTATATGCGTGTAGAGAGAAACTGTTTCCAAGAGTTCTGGAGCCTAGCAAGAGGCATATGCAGTAATTGGGATTTCTGTATCCTGAGTGTAGGAGACGCCACTTATGGGAGCTCTGCTACCTGGATGTAGAGAGAAGCAGTTTACCGGAGTTCGCTATCCTTGGTGTAGAGAGGAGCTGTTTACAGGAGTTGCGTATCCTGGAATTAGGCATTCGCTATGTGTGGGTATTCTGGATGCTGAGTGTAGCAGATGCAGCTTTCGGGAGTTCTGTAATCTAAGTGTAGAGAGATGCAGTTTCCAGTAGTTCTGTATGTTGAATGTAGAGAGAAGCTGTTTCCAAGAGTTCTGTAGTCTGAGAGCAGGCATACGCTGTATATGGGATTCCTGTTGCCTGAGTGTAGCCGACGCAGCTTCTGGGAGATCTGTAACCTAGAATTAGAGAGACACAGTTTACCGAAGTTCTGTATCAGAGTGTAGGGAGAAGCTGTTTCCAAGCATTCTGTAGCCTATGAGCAGGTTTCGCTAGATGCGGGTTTTCTGTATGCTGAGTGTAGCACACGCAGCTTATGGGCGTAGTGTCTCGTGCATGTCGTGAGACACTGTTTACCAGAGTTCTGTATATGCGTGTAGAGAGAAATTGTTTCCAAGAGTTCTGGAGCATAGCAAGAGGCATATGCAGTAATTGGGATTGCTGTATCCTGAGTGTAGGAGATGCCGCTTATGGGAGCTCTGCTACCGGGATGTAGAGAGAAGCAGTTCACCGGAGTTCTCTATCCTTGGTGTAGTGAGCAGCTATTTACTGGAGTTCGGTAGCCTGGAATGAGGCATTCGCTCTATGCGGGTTTTCAGTAAGCTGCGTGTAAGAGATGCAGCTTACGGGAGTTCCATAACCTAAGTGCAGAGACATCCAGTATCCAGGAGTTCCGTATGTTGAATGTAGAGAGAAGCTGTTTCTAAGATTTCGGTAGCCTGGGCATAGGTATTCGGTATATGCGGGTTTTCTGTATGCTGAGTGCAGCAGACGCAGCTTCTGGGAGATCTGCAACCTAGAATTAGAGAGACACAGTTTACCCAAGTTGTGTATCAGGTTGTAGGGAGAAGCTGTTTCCAAGAGTTCTGGAGCCTGGCAATAGGCATAGGCAATGTATGGGATTTCTGTATCCTAAGTGTAGCAGATGCAGCTTACAGGAGCTCAGTAACCTGGCTGGAAAGAGAAGCAGTTTCCAAGAGTTCTCTATCCTTGGTGTAGGGAGAAGCTGTTTCCAAGAGTTCTGTAGCCTATGAGCAGGTATTCGCTATACGCGGGTTTTCTGTATGCTGAGTGTAGCACACGCAGCTTATGGGCGTAGTGTCTCGTGCATGTCGTGAGACACTGTTTACCAGAGTTCTGTATATGCGTGTAGAGAGAAACTGTTTCCAAGAGTTCTGGAGCCTAGCAAGAGGCATATGCAGTAATTGGGATTTCTGTATCCTGAGTGTAGGAGACGCCACTTATGGGAGCTCTGCTACCTGGATGTAGAGAGAAGCAGTTTACCGGAGTTCGCTATCCTTGGTGTAGAGAGGAGCTGGTTACAGGAGTTGCGTATCCTGGAATTAGGCATTCGCTATGTGTGGGTATTCTGGATGCTGAGTGTAGCAGATGCAGCTTTCGGGAGTTCTGTAATCTAAGTGTAGAGAGATGCAGTTTCCAGTAGTTCTGTATGTTGAATGTAGAGAGAAGCTGTTTCCAAGAGTTCTGTAGTCTGAGAGCAGGCATACGCTGTATATGGGATTCCTGTTGCCTGAGTGTAGCCGACGCAGCTTCTGGGAGATCTGTAACCTAGAATTAGAGAGACACAGTTTACCGAAGTTCTGTATCAGAGTGTAGGGAGAAGCTGTTTCCAAGCATTCTGTAGCCTATGAGCAGGTTTCGCTAGATGCGGGTTTTCTGTATGCTGAGTGTAGCACACGCAGATTATGGGCGTTGTGTCTCGTGCATGTCGTGAGACACTGTTTACCAGAGTTCTGTATATGCGTGTAGAGAGAAATTGTTTCCAAGAGTTCTGGAGCATAGCAAGAGGCATATGCAGTAATTGGGATTTCTGTATCCTGAGTGTAGGAGATGCCGCTTATGGGAGCTCTGCTACCTGGATGTAGAGAGAAGCAGTTCACTGGAGTTCTCTATCCTTGGTGTAGTGAGCAGCTATTTACTGGAGTTCGGTAGCCTGGAATGAGGCATTCGCTCTATGCGGGTTTTCAGTAAGCTGCGTGTAAGAGATGCAGCTTACAAGAGTTCCATAACCTAAGTGCAGAGACATCCAGTATCCAGGAGTTCCGTATGTTGAATGTAGAGAGAAGCTGTTTCTAAGATTTCGGTAGCCTGGGCATAGGTATTCGGTATATGCGGGTTTTCTGTATGCTGAGTGCAGCAGACGCAGCTTCTGGGAGATCTGCAACCTAGAATTAGAGAGACACAGTTTACCCAAGTTGTGTATCAGGTTGTAGGGAGAAGCTGTTTCCAAGAGTTCTGGAGACTGGCAATAGGCATAGGCAATGTATGGGATTTCTGTATCCTAAGTGTAGCAGATGCAGCTTGCAGGAGCTCAGTAACCTGGCTGGAAAGAGAAGCAGTTTCCAAGAGTTCTCTATCCTTGGTGTAGGGAGAAGCTGTTTCCAAGAGTTCTGTAGCCTATGAGCAGGTATTCGCTATATGCGGGTTTTCTGTATGCTGAGTGTAGCACACGCAGCTTATGGGCGTTGTGTCTCGTGCATGTCGTGAGACACTGTTTACCAGAGTTCTGTATATGCGTGTAGAGAGAAACTGTTTCCAAGAGTTCTGGAGCCTAGCAAGAGGCATATGCAGTAATTGGGATTTCTGTATCCTGAGTGTAGGAGACGCCACTTATGGGAGCTCTGCTACCTGGATGTAGAGAGAAGCAGTTTACCGGAGTTCGCTATCCTTGGTGTAGAGAGGAGCTGGTTACAGGAGTTGCGTATCCTGGAATTAGGCATTCGCTATGTGTGGGTATTCTGGATGCTGAGTGTAGCAGATGCAGCTTTCGGGAGTTCTGTAATCTAAGTGTAGAGAGATGCAGTTTCCAGTAGTTCTGTATGTTGAATGTAGAGAGAAGCTGTTTCCAAGAGTTCTGTAGTCTGAGAGCAGGCATACGCTGTATATGGGATTCCTGTTGCCTGAGTGTAGCCGACGCAGCTTCTGGGAGATCTGTAACCTAGAATTAGAGAGACACAGTTTACCGAAGTTCTGTATCAGAGTGTAGGGAGAAGCTGTTTCCAAGCATTCTGTAGCCTATGAGCAGGTATTCACTATATGCGGGTTTTCTGTATGCTGAGTGTAGCACACGCAGCTTATGGGCGTAGTGTCTCGTGCATGTCGTGAGACACTGTTTACCAGAGTTCTGTATATGCGTGTAGAGAGAAATTGTTTCCAAGAGTTCTGGAGCATAGCAAGAGGCATATGCAGTAATTGGGATTTCTGTATCCTGAGTGTAGGAGATGCCGCTTATGGGAGCTCTGCTACCTGGATGTAGAGAGAAGCAGTTCACTGGAATTCTCTATCCTTGGTGTAGAGAGCAGCTATTTACTGGAGTTCGGTAGCCTGGAATGAGGCATTCGCTCTATGCGGGTTTTCAGTAAGCTGCGTGTAAGAGATGCAGCTTACGGGAGTTCCATAACCTAAGTGCAGAGACATCCAGTATCCAGGAGTTCCGTATGTTGAATGTAGAGAGAAGCTGTTTCTAAGAGTTCGGTAGCCTGGGCATAGGTATTCGGTATATGCGGGTTTTCTGTATGCTGAGTGCAGCAGACTCAGCTTCTGGGAGATCTGCAACCTAGAATTAGAGAGACACAGTTTACCCAAGTTGTGTATCAGGTTGTAGGGAGAAGCTGTTTCCAAGAGTTCTGTAGCCTATGAGCAGGTATTCGCTATATGCGGGTTTTCTGTATGCTGCGTGTGGCAGACGCAGCTTATGTGAGTTCTGTATCTTGAATGTAGTGAGACACAGTTTACCAGAGTTCTGTATAGGGGTGTAGAGAGAAACTGTTTCCAAGAGTGTTGTAGCCTAGCAAGAGGCATATGCAGTAACTGGGTGTTCTGTATCCTGAGTGTAGGAGATGCCGCTTATGGGATCTCTGCTACCTGGATGTAGAGAGAAGCAGTTCACCGGAGTTCTCTATCCTTGGTGTAGAGAGCAGCTATTTACTGGAGTTCGGTAGCCTGGAATGAGGCATTCGCTCTATGCGGGTTTTCAGTAAGCTGCGTGTAAGAGATGCAGCTTACGGGAGTTCCATAACCTAAGTGCAGAGACATCCAGTATCCAGGAGTTCCGTATGTTGAATGTAGAGAGAAGCTGTTTCTAAGAGTTCGGTAGCCTGGGCATAGGTATTCGGTATATGCGGGTTTTCTGTATGCTGAGTGCAGCAGACGCAGCTTCTGGGAGATCTGCAACCTAGAATTAGAGAGACACAGTTTACCCAAGTTGTGTATCAGGTTGTAGGGAGAAGCTGTTTCCAAGAGTTCTGGAGCCTGGCAATAGGCATAGGCAATGTATGGGATTTCTGTATCCTAAGTGTAGCAGATGCAGCTTACAGGAGCTCAGTAACCTGGCTGGAAAGAGAAGCAGTTTCCAAGAGTTCTCTATCCTTGGTGTAGGGAGAAGCTGTTTCCAAGAGTTCTGTAGCCTATGAGCAGGTATTCGCTATACGCGGGTTTTCTGTATGCTGAGTGTAGCACACGCAGCTTATGGGCGTAGTGTCTCGTGCATGTCGTGAGACACTGTTTACCAGAGTTCTGTATATGCGTGTAGAGAGAAACTGTTTCCAAGAGTTCTGGAGCCTAGCAAGAGGCATATGCAGTAATTGGGATTTCTGTATCCTGAGTGTAGGAGACGCCACTTATGGGAGCTCTGCTACCTGGATGTAGAGAGAAGCAGTTTACCGGAGTTCGCTATCCTTGGTGTAGAGAGGAGCTGGTTACAGGAGTTGCGTATCCTGGAATTAGGCATTCGCTATGTGTGGGTATTCTGGATGCTGAGTGTAGCAGATGCAGCTTTCGGGAGTTCTGTAATCTAAGTGTAGAGAGATGCAGTTTCCAGTAGTTCTGTATGTTGAATGTAGAGAGAAGCTGTTTCCAAGAGTTCTGTAGTCTGAGAGCAGGCATACGCTGTATATGGGATTCCTGTTGCCTGAGTGTAGCCGACGCAGCTTCTGGGAGATCTGTAACCTAGAATTAGAGAGACACAGTTTACCGAAGTTCTGTATCAGAGTGTAGGGAGAAGCTGTTTCCAAGCATTCTGTAGCCTATGAGCAGGTTTCGCTAGATGTGGGTTTTCTGTATGCTGAGTGTAGCACACGCAGCTTATGGGCGTAGTGTCTCGTGCATGTCGTGAGACACTGTTTACCAGAGTTCTGTATATGCGTGTAGAGAGAAATTGTTTCCAAGAGTTCTGGAGCATAGCAAGAGGCATATGCAGTAATTGGGATTTCTGTATCCTGAGTGTAGGAGATGCCGCTTATGGGAGCTCTGCTACCTGGATGTAGAGAGAAGCAGTTCACCGGAGTTCGCTATCCTTGGTGTAGAGAGCAGCTATTTACTGGAGTTCGGTAGCCTGGAATGAGGCATTCGCTCTATGCGGGTTTTCAGTAAGCTGCGTGTAAGAGATGCAGCTTACAAGAGTTCCATAACCTAAGTGCAGAGACATCCAGTATCCAGGAGTTCCGTATGTTGAATGTAGAGAGAAGCTGTTTCTAAGATTTCGGTAGCCTGGGCATAGGTATTCGGTATATGCGGGTTTTCTGTATGCTGAGTGCAGCAGACGCAGCTTCTGGGAGATCTGCAACCTAGAATTAGAGAGACACAGTTTACCCAAGTTGTGTATCAGGTTGTAGGGAGAAGCTGTTTCCAAGAGTTCTGGAGCCTGGCAATAGGCATAGGCAATGTATGGGATTTCTGTATCCTAAGTGTAGCAGATGCAGCTTGCAGGAGCTCAGTAACCTGGCTGGAAAGAGAAGCAGTTTCCAAGAGTTCTCTATCCTTGGTGTAGGGAGAAGCGGTTTCCAAGAGTTCTGTAGCCTATGAGCAGGTATTCGCTATACGCGGGTTTTCTGTATGCTGAGTGTAGCACACGCAGCTTATGGGCGTTGTGTCTCGTGCATGTCATGAGACACTGTTTACCAGAGTTCTGTATATGCGTGTAGAGAGAAACTGTTTCCAAGAGTTCTGGAGCCTAGCAAGAGGCATATGCAGTAATTGGGATTTCTGTATCCTGAGTGTAGGAGACGCCGCTTATGGGAGCTCTGCTACCTGGATGTAGAGAGAAGCAGTTTACCGGAGTTCGCTATCCTTGGTGTAGAGAGGAGCTGTTTACAGGAGTTGCGTATCCTGGAATTAGGCATTCGCTATGTGTGGGTATTCTGGATGCTGAGTGTAGCAGATGCAGCTTTCGGGAGTTCTGTAATCTAAGTGTAGAGAGATGCAGTTTCCAGTAGTTCTGTATGTTGAATGTAGAGAGAAGCTGTTTCCAAGAGTTCTGTAGTCTGAGAGCAGGCATACGCTGTATATGGGATTCCTGTTGCCTGAGTGTAGCCGACGCAGCTTCTGGGAGATCTGTAACCTAGAATTAGAGAGACACAGTTTACCGAAGTTCTGTATCAGAGTGTAGGGAGAAGCTGTTTCCAAGCATTCTGTAGCCTATGAGCAGGTATTCACTATATGCGGGTTTTCTGTATGCTGAGTGTAGCACACGCAGCTTATGGGCTTAGTGTCTCGTGCATGTCGTGAGACACTGTTTACCAGAGTTCTGTATATGCGTGTAGAGAGAAATTGTTTCCAAGAGTTCTGGAGCATAGCAAGAGGCATATGCAGTAATTGGGATTTCTGTATCCTGAGTGTAGGAGATGCCGCTTATGGGAGCTCTGCTACCTGGATGTAGAGAGAAGCAGTTCACTGGAATTCTCTATCCTTGGTGTAGAGAGCAGCTATTTACTGGAGTTCGGTAGCCTGGAATGAGGCATTCGCTCTATGCGGGTTTTCAGTAAGCTGCGTGTAAGAGATGCAGCTTACGGGAGTTCCATAACCTAAGTGCAGAGACATCCAGTATCCAGGAGTTCCGTATGTTGAATGTAGAGAGAAGCTGTTTCTAAGAGTTCGGTAGCCTGGGCATAGGTATTCGGTATATGCGGGTTTTCTGTATGCTGAGTGCAGCAGACGCAGCTTCTGGGAGATCTGCAACCTAGAATTAGAGAGACACAGTTTACCCAAGTTGTGTATCAGGTTGTAGGGAGAAGCTGTTTCCAAGAGTTCTGTAGCCTATGAGCAGGTTTCGCTATATGCGGGTTTTCTGTATGCTGCGTGTGGCAGACGCAGCTTATGTGAGTTCTGTATCTTGAATGTAGTGAGACACAGTTTACCAGAGTTCTGTATAGGGGTGTAGAGAGAAACTGTTTCCAAGAGTGTTGTAGCCTAGCAAGAGGCATATGCAGTAACTGGGTGTTCTGTATCCTGAGTGTAGGAGATGCCGCTTATGGGAGCTCTGCTACCTGGATGTAGAGAGAAGCAGTTCACCGGAGTTCTCTATCCTTGGTGTAGAGAGCAGCTATTTACTGGAGTTCGGTAGCCTGGAATGAGGCATTCGCTCTATGCGGGTTTTCAGTAAGCTGCGTGTAAGAGATGCAGCTTACGGGAGTTCCATAACCTAAGTGCAGAGACATCCAGTATCCAGGAGTTCCGTATGTTGAATGTAGAGAGAAGCTGTTTCTAAGATTTCGGTAGCCTGGGCATAGGTATTCGGTATATGCGGGTTTTCTGTATGCTGAGTGCAGCAGACGCAGCTTCTGGGAGATCTGCAACCTAGAATTAGAGAGACACAGTTTACCCAAGTTGTGTATCAGGTTGTAGGGAGAAGCTGTTTCCAAGAGTTCTGGAGCCTGGCAATAGGCATAGGCAATGTATGGGATTTCTGTATCCTAAGTGTAGCAGATGCAGCTTACAGGAGCTCAGTAACCTGGCTGGAAAGAGAAGCAGTTTCCAAGAGTTCTCTATCCTTGGTGTAGGGAGAAGCTGTTTCCAAGAGTTCTGTAGCCTATGAGCAGGTATTCGCTATACGCGGGTTTTCTGTATGCTGAGTGTAGCACACGCAGCTTATGGGCGTAGTGTCTCGTGCATGTCGTGAGACACTGTTTACCAGAGTTCTGTATATGCGTGTAGAGAGAAACTGTTTCCAAGAGTTCTGGAGCCTAGCAAGAGGCATATGCAGTAATTGGGATTTCTGTATCCTGAGTGTAGGAGACGCCACTTATGGGAGCTCTGCTACCTGGATGTAGAGAGAAGCAGTTTACCGGAGTTCGCTATCCTTGGTGTAGAGAGGAGCTGGTTACAGGAGTTGCGTATCCTGGAATTAGGCATTCGCTATGTGTGGGTATTCTGGATGCTGAGTGTAGCAGATGCAGCTTTCGGGAGTTCTGTAATCTAAGTGTAGAGAGATGCAGTTTCCAGTAGTTCTGTATGTTGAATGTAGAGAGAAGCTGTTTCCAAGAGTTCTGTAGTCTGAGAGCAGGCATACGCTGTATATGGGATTCCTGTTGCCTGAGTGTAGCCGACGCAGCTTCTGGGAGATCTGTAACCTAGAATTAGAGAGACACAGTTTACCGAAGTTCTGTATCAGAGTGTAGGGAGAAGCTGTTTCCAAGCATTCTGTAGCCTATGAGCAGGTTTCGCTAGATGCGGGTTTTCTGTATGCTGAGTGTAGCACACGCAGCTTAGGGGCGTAGTGTCTCGTGCATGTCGTGAGACACTGTTTACCAGAGTTCTGTATATGCGTGTAGAGAGAAATTGTTTCCAAGAGTTCTGGAGCATAGCAAGAGGCATATGCAGTAATTGGGATTGCTGTATCCTGAGTGTAGGAGATGCCGCTTATGGGAGCTCTGCTACCGGGATGTAGAGAGAAGCAGTTCACCGGAGTTCTCTATCCTTGGTGTAGTGAGCAGCTATTTACTGGAGTTCGGTAGCCTGGAATGAGGCATTCGCTCTATGCGGGTTTTCAGTAAGCTGCGTGTAAGAGATGCAGCTTACGGGAGTTCCATAACCTAAGTGCAGAAACATCCAGTATCCAGGATTTCCGTATGTTGAATGTAGAGAGAAGCTGTTTCTAAGATTTCGGTAGCCTGGGCATAGGTATTCGGTATATGCGGGTTTTCTGTATGCTGAGTGCAGCAGACGCAGCTTCTGGGAGATCTGCAACCTAGAATTAGAGAGACACAGTTTACCCAAGTTGTGTATCAGGTTGTAGGGAGAAGCTGTTTCCAAGAGTTCTGGAGCCTGGCAATAGGCATAGGCAATGTATGGGATTTCTGTATCCTAAGTGTAGCAGATGCAGCTTACAGGAGCTCAGTAACCTGGCTGGAAAGAGAAGCAGTTTCCAAGAGTTCTCTATCCTTGGTGTAGGGAGAAGCTGTTTCCAAGAGTTCTGTAGCCTATGAGCAGGTATTCGCTATACGCGGGTTTTCTGTATGCTGAGTGTAGCACACGCAGCTTATGGGCGTTGTGTCTCGTGCATGTCGTGAGACACTGTTTACCAGAGTTCTGTATATGCGTGTAGAGAGAAACTGTTTCCAAGAGTTCTGGAGCCTAGCAAGAGGCATATGCAGTAATTGGGATTTCTGTATCCTGAGTGTAGGAGACGCCACTTATGGGAGCTCTGCTACCTGGATGTAGAGAGAAGCAGTTTACCGGAGTTCGCTATCCTTGGTGTAGAGAGGAGCTGTTTACAGGAGTTGCGTATCCTGGAATTAGGCATTCGCTATGTGTGGGTATTCTGGATGCTGAGTGTAGCAGATGCAGCTTTCGGGAGTTCTGTAATCTAAGTGTAGAGTGATGCAGTTTCCAGTAGTTCTGTATGTTGAATGTAGAGAGAAGCTGTTTCCAAGAGTTCTGTAGTCTGAGAGCAGGCATACGCTGTATATGGGATTCCTGTTGCCTGAGTGTAGCCGACGCAGCTTCTGGGAGATCTGTAACCTAGAATTAGAGAGACACAGTTTACCGAAGTTCTGTATCAGAGTGTAGGGAGAAGCTGTTTCCAAGCATTCTGTAGCCTATGAGCAGGTATTCACTATATGCGGGTTTTCTGTATGCTGAGTGTAGCACACGCAGCTTATGGGCGTAGTGTCTTGTGCATGTCGTGAGACACTGTTTACCAGAGTTCTGTATATGCGTGTAGAGAGAAATTGTTTCCAAGAGTTCTGGAGCATAGCAAGAGGCATATGCAGTAATTGGGATTTCTGTATCCTGAGTGTAGGAGATGCCGCTTATGGGAGCTCTGCTACCTGGATGTAGAGAGAAGCAGTTCACTGGAATTCTCTATCCTTGGTGTAGAGAGCAGCTATTTACTGGAGTTCGGTAGCCTGGAATGAGGCATTCGCTCTATGCGGGTTTTCAGTAAGCTGCGTGTAAGAGATGCAGCTTACGGGAGTTCCATAACCTAAGTGCAGAGACATCCAGTATCCAGGAGTTCCGTATGTTGAATGTAGAGAGAAGCTGTTTCTAAGAGTTCGGTAGCCTGGGCATAGGTATTCGGTATATGCGGGTTTTCTGTATGCTGAGTGCAGCAGACGCAGCTTCTGGGAGATCTGCAACCTAGAATTAGAGAGACACAGTTTACCCAAGTTGTGTATCAGGTTGTAGGGAGAAGCTGCTTCCAAGAATTCTGGAGCCTGGCAATAGGCATAGGCAATGTATGGGATTTCTGTATCCTAAGTGTAGCAGATGCAGCTTACAGGAGCTCAGTAACCTGGCTGGAAAGAGAAGCAGTTTCCAAGAGTTCTCTATCCTTGGTGTAGGGAGAAGCTGTTTCCAAGAGTTCTGTAGCCTATGAGCAGGTATTCGCTATACGCGGGTTTTCTGTATGCTGAGTGTAGCACACGCAGCTTATGGGCGTAGTGTCTCGTGCATGTCGTGAGACACTGTTTACCAGAGTTCTGTATATGCGTGTAGAGAGAAACTGTTTCCAAGAGTTCTGGAGCCTAGCAAGAGGCATATGCAGTAATTGGGATTTCTGTATCCTGAGTGTAGGAGACGCCACTTATGGGAGCTCTGCTACCTGGATGTAGAGAGAAGCAGTTTACCGGAGTTCGCTATCCTTGGTGTAGAGAGGAGCTGGTTACAGGAGTTGCGTATCCTGGAATTAGGCATTCGCTATGTGTGGGTATTCTGGATGCTGAGTGTAGCAGATGCAGCTTTCGGGAGTTCTGTAATCTAAGTGTAGAGAGATGCAGTTTCCAGTAGTTCTGTATGTTGAATGTAGAGAGAAGCTGTTTCCAAGAGTTCTGTAGTCTGAGAGCAGGCATACGCTGTATATGGGATTCCTGTTGCCTGAGTGTAGCCGACGCAGCTTCTGGGAGATCTGTAACCTAGAATTAGAGAGACACAGTTTACCGAAGTTCTGTATCAGAGTGTAGGGAGAAGCTGTTTCCAAGCATTCTGTAGCCTATGAGCAGGTTTCGCTATATGCGGGTTTTCTGTATGCTGAGTGTAGCACACGCAGCTTATGGGCGTAGTGTCTCGTGCATGTCGTGAGACACTGTTTACCAGAGTTCTGTATATGCGTGTAGAGAGAAATTGTTTCCAAGAGTTCTGGAGCATAGCAAGAGGCATATGCAGTAATTGGGATTTCTGTATCCTGAGTGTAGGAGATGCCGCTTATGGGAGCTCTGCTACCTGGATGTAGAGAGAAGCAGTTCACCGGAGTTCGCTATCCTTGGTGTAGAGAGCAGCTATTTACTGGAGTTCGGTAGCCTGGAATGAGGCATTCGCTCTACGCGGGTTTTCAGTAAGCTGCGTGTAAGAGATGCAGCTTACGGGAGTTCCATAACCTAAGTGCAGAGACATCCAGTATCCAGGAGTTCCGTATGTTGAATGTAGAGAGAAGCTGTTTCTAAGAGTTCGGTAGCCTG
This sequence comes from Lepus europaeus, assembly GCF_033115175.1. Classification (NCBI taxonomy): domain Eukaryota; kingdom Metazoa; phylum Chordata; class Mammalia; order Lagomorpha; family Leporidae; genus Lepus; species Lepus europaeus. The sequence continues at coordinate 1,185,869 of NW_026909316.1, read as the reverse complement.
GGCATAGGTATTCGGTATATGCGGGTTTTCTGTATGCTGAGTGCAGCAGACGCAGCTTCTGGGAGATCTGCAACCTAGAATTAGAGAGACACAGTTTACCCAAGTTGTGTATCAGGTTGTAGGGAGAAGCTGTTTCCAAGAGTTCTGGAGCCTGGCAATAGGCATAGGCAATGTATGGGATTTCTGTATCCTAAGTGTAGCAGATGCAGCTTACAGGAGCTCAGTAACCTGGCTGGAAAGAGAAGCAGTTTCCAAGAGTTCTCTATCCTTGGTGTAGGGAGAAGCTGTTTCCAAGAGTTCTGTAGCCTATGAGCAGGTATTCGCTATACGCGGGTTTTCTGTATGCTGAGTGTAGCACACGCAGCTTATGGGCGTTGTGTCTCGTGCATGTCGTGAGACACTGTTTACCAGAGTTCTGTATATGCGTGTAGAGAGAAACTGTTTCCAAGAGTTCTGGAGCCTAGCAAGAGGCATATGCAGTAATTGGGATTTCTGTATCCTGAGTGTAGGAGACGCCACTTATGGGAGCTCTGCTACCTGGATGTAGAGAGAAGCAGTTTACCGGAGTTCGCTATCCTTGGTGTAGAGAGGAGCTGTTTACAGGAGTTGCGTATCCTGGAATTAGGCATTCGCTATGTGTGGGTATTCTGGATGCTGAGTGTAGCAGATGCAGCTTTCGGGAGTTCTGTAATCTAAGTGTAGAGTGATGTAGTTTCCAGTAGTTCTGTATGTTGAATGTAGAGAGAAGCTGTTTCCAAGAGTTCTGTAGTCTGAGAGCAGGCATACGCTGTATATGGGATTCCTGTTGCCTGAGTGTAGCCGACGCAGCTTCTGGGAGATCTGTAACCTAGAATTAGAGAGACACAGTTTACCGAAGTTCTGTATCAGAGTGTAGGGAGAAGCTGTTTCCAAGCATTCTGTAGCCTATGAGCAGGTATTCACTATATGCGGGTTTTCTGTATGCTGAGTGTAGCACACGCAGCTTATGGGCGTAGTGTCTCGTGCATGTCGTGAGACACTGTTTACCAGAGTTCTGTATATGCGTGTAGAGAGAAATTGTTTCCAAGAGTTCTGGAGCATAGCAAGAGGCATATGCAGTAATTGGGATTGCTGTATCCTGAGTGTAGGAGATGCCGCTTATGGGAGCTCTGCTACCTGGATGTAGAGAGAAGCAGTTCACTGGAGTTCTCTATCCTTGGTGTAGAGAGCAGCTATTTACTGGAGTTCGGTAGCCTGGAATGAGGCATTCGCTCTATGCGGGTTTTCAGTAAGCTGCGTGTAAGAGATGCAGCTTACGGGAGTTCCATAACCTAAGTGCAGAGACATCCAGTATCCAGGAGTTCCGTATGTTGAATGTAGAGAGAAGCTGTTTCTAAGAGTTCGGTAGCCTGGGCATAGGTATTCGGTATATGCGGGTTTTCTGTATGCTGAGTGCAGCAGACGCAGCTTCTGGGAGATCTGCAACCTAGAATTAGAGAGACACAGTTTACCCAAGTTGTGTATCAGGTTGTAGGGAGAAGCTGTTTCCAAGAGTTCTGTAGCCTATGAGCAGGTATTCGCTATATGCGGGTTTTCTGTATGCTGCGTGTGGCAGACGCAGCTTATGTGAGTTCTGTATCTTGAATGTAGTGAGACACAGTTTACCAGAGTTCTGTATAGGGGTGTAGAGAGAAACTGTTTCCAAGAGTGTTGTAGCCTAGCAAGAGGCATATGCAGTAACTGGGTGTTCTGTATCCTGAGTGTAGGAGATGCCGCTTATGGGAGCTCTGCTACCTGGATGTAGAGAGAAGCAGTTCACCGGAGTTCTCTATCCTTGGTGTAGAGAGCAGCTATTTACTGGAGTTCGGTAGCCTGGAATGAGGCATTCGCTCTATGCGGGTTTTCAGTAAGCTGCGTGTAAGAGATGCAGCTTACGGGAGTTCCATAACCTAAGTGCAGAGACATCCAGTATCCAGGAGTTCCGTATGTTGAATGTAGAGAGAAGCTGTTTCTAAGAGTTCGGTAGCCTGGGCATAGGTATTCGGTATATGCGAGTTTTCTGTATGCTGAGTGCAGCAGACGCAGCTTCTGGGAGATCTGCAACCTAGAATTAGAGAGACACAGTTTACCCAAGTTGTGTATCAGGTTGTAGGGAGAAGCTGTTTCCAAGAGTTCTGGAGCCTGGCAATAGGCATAGGCAATGTATGGGATTTCTGTATCCTAAGTGTAGCAGATGCAGCTTACAGGAGCTCAGTAACCTGGCTGGAAAGAGAAGCAGTTTCCAAGAGTTCTCTATCCTTGGTGTAGGGAGAAGCTGTTTCCAAGAGTTCTGTAGCCTATGGGCAGGTATTCACTATACGCGGGTTTTCTGTATGCTGAGTGTAGCACATGCAGCTTATGGGCGTAGTGTCTCGTGCATGTCGTGAGACACTGTTTACCAGAGTTCTGTATATGCGTGTAGAGAGAAACTGTTTCCAAGAGTTCTGGAGCCTAGCAAGAGGCATATGCAGTAATTGGGATTTCTGAATCCTGAGTGTAGGAGACGCCACTTATGGGAGCTCTGCTACCTGGATGTAGAGAGAAGCAGTTTACCGGAGTTCGCTATCCTTGGTGTAGAGAGGAGCTGGTTACAGGACTTGCGTATCCTGGAATTAGGCATTCGCTATGTGTGGGTATTCTGGATGCTGAGTGTAGCAGATGCAGCTTTCGGGAGTTCTGTAATCTAAGTGTAGAGAGATGCAGTTTCCAGTAGTTCTGTATGTTGAATGTAGAGAGAAGCTGTTTCCAAGAGTTCTGTAGTCTGAGAGCAGGCATACGCTGTATATGGGATTCCTGTTGCCTGAGTGTAGCCGACGCAGCTTCTGGGAGATCTGTAACCTAGAATTAGAGAGACACAGTTTACCGAAGTTCTGTATCAGAGTGTAGGGAGAAGCTGTTTCCAAGCATTCTGTAGCCTATGAGCAGGTTTCGCTATATGCGGGTTTTCTGTATGCTGAGTGTAGCACACGCAGCTTATGGGCGTAGTGTCTCGTGCATGTCGTGAGACACTGTTTACCAGAGTTCTGTATATGCGTGTAGAGAGAAATTGTTTCCAAGAGTTCTGGAGCATAGCAAGAGGCATATGCAGTAATTGGGATTTCTGTATCCTGAGTGTAGGAGATGCCGCTTATGGGAGCTCTGCTACCTGGATGTAGAGAGAAGCAGTTCACTGGAATTCTCTATCCTTGGTGTAGAGAGCAGCTATTTACTGGAGTTCGGTAGCCTGGAATGAGGCATTCGCTCTATGCAGGTTTTCAGTAAGCTGCGTGTAAGAGATGCAGCTTACGGGAGTTCCATAACCTAAGTGCAGAGACATCCAGTATCCAGGAGTTCCGTATGTTGAATGTAGAGAGAAGCTGTTTCTAAGAGTTCGGTAGCCTGGGCATAGGTATTCGGTATATGCGGGTTTTCTGTATGCTGAGTGCAGCAGACTCAGCTTCTGGGAGATCTGCAACCTAGAATTAGAGAGACACAGTTTACCCAAGTTGTGTATCAGGTTGTAGGGAGAAGCTGTTTCCAAGAGTTCTGTAGCCTATGAGCAGGTATTCGCTATATGCGGGTTTTCTGTATGCTGCGTGTGGCAGACGCAGCTTATGTGAGTTCTGTATCTTGAATGTAGTGAGACACAGTTTACCAGAGTTCTGTATAGGGGTGTAGAGAGAAACTGTTTCCAAGAGTGTTGTAGCCTAGCAAGAGGCATATGCAGTAACTGGGTGTTCTGTATCCTGAGTGTAGGAGATGCCGCTTATGGGAGCTCTGCTACCTGGATGTAGAGAGAAGCAGTTCACCGGAGTTCTCTATCCTTGGTGTAGAGAGCAGCTATTTACTGGAGTTCGGTAGCCTGGAATGAGGCATTCGCTCTATGCGGGTTTTCAGTAAGCTGCGTGTAAGAGATGCAGCTTACGGGAGTTCCATAACCTAAGTGCAGAGACATCCAGTATCCAGGAGTTCCGTATGTTGAATGTAGAGAGAAGCTGTTTCTAAGAGTTCGGTAGCCTGGGCATAGGTATTCGGTATATGCGGGTTTTCTGTATGCTGAGTGCAGCAGACGCAGCTTCTGGGAGATCTGCAACCTAGAATTAGAGAGACACAGTTTACCCAAGTTGTGTATCAGGTTGTAGGGAGAAGCTGTTTCCAAGAGTTCTGGAGCCTGGCAATAGGCATAGGCAATGTATGGGATTTCTGTATCCTAAGTGTAGCAGATGCAGCTTACAGGAGCTCAGTAACCTGGCTGGAAAGAGAAGCAGTTTCCAAGAGTTCTCTATCCTTGGTGTAGGGAGAAGCTGTTTCCAAGAGTTCTGTAGCCTATGAGCAGGTATTCACTATATGCGGGTTTTCTGTATGCTGAGTGTAGCACACGCAGCTTATGGGCGTAGTGTCTCGTGCATGTCGTGAGACACTGTTTACCAGAGTTCTGTATATGCGTGTAGAGAGAAACTGTTTCCAAGAGTTCTGGAGCCTAGCAAGAGGCATATGCAGTAATTGGGATTTCTGTATCCTGAGTGTAGGAGACGCCACTTATGGGAGCTCTGCTACCTGGATGTAGAGAGAAGCAGTTTACCGGAGTTCGCTATCCTTGGTGTAGAGAGGAGCTGTTTACAGGAGTTGCGTATCCTGGAATTAGGCATTCGCTATGTGTGGGTATTCTGGATGCTGAGTGTAGCAGATGCAGCTTTCGGGAGTTCTGTAATCTAAGTGTAGAGAGATGCAGTTTCCAGTAGTTCTGTATGTTGAATGTAGAGAGAAGCTGTTTCCAAGAGTTCTGTAGTCTGAGAGCAGGCATACGCTGTATATGGGATTCCTGTTGCCTGAGTGTAGCCGACGCAGCTTCTGGGAGATCTGTAACCTAGAATTAGAGAGACACAGTTTACCGAAGTTCTGTATCAGAGTGTAGGGAGAAGCTGTTTCCAAGCATTCTGTAGCCTATGAGCAGGTTTCGCTAGATGCGGATTTTCTGTATGCTGAGTGTAGCACACGCAGCTTATGGGCGTAGTGTCTCGTGCATGTCGTGAGACACTGTTTACCAGAGTTCTGTATATGCGTGTAGAGAGAAATTGTTTCCAAGAGTTCTGGAGCATAGCAAGAGGCATATGCAGTAATTGGGATTGCTGTATCCTTAGTGTAGGAGATGCCGCTTATGGGAGCTCTGCTACCTGGATGTAGAGAGAAGCAGTTCACCGGAGTTCTCTATCCTTGGTGTAGAGAGCAGCTATTTACTGGAGTTCGGGAGCCTGGAATGAGGCATTCGCTCTATGCGGGTTTTCAGTAAGCTGCGTGTAAGAGATGCAGCTTACGGGAGTTCCATAACCTAAGTGCAGAGACATCCAGTATCCAGGAGTTCCGTATGTTGAATGTAGAGAGAAGCTGTTTCTAAGATTTCGGTAGCCTGGGCATAGGTATTCGGTATATGCGGGTTTTCTGTAAGCTGAGTGCAGCAGACGCAGCTTCTGGGAGATCTGCAACCTAGAATTAGAGAGACACAGTTTACCCAAGTTGTGTATCAGGTTGTAGGGAGAAGCTGTTTCCAAGAGTTCTGTAGCCTATGAGCAGGTATTCGCTATATGCGGGTTTTCTGTATGCTGCGTGTGGCAGACGCAGCTTATGTGAGTTCTGTATCTTGAATGTAGTGAGACACAGTTTACCAGAGTTCTGTATAGGGGTGTAGAGAGAAACTGTTTCCAAGAGTGTTGTAGCCTAGCAAGAGGCATATGCAGTAACTGGGTGTTCTGTATCCTGAGTGTAGGAGATGCCGCTTATGGGAGCTCTGCTACCTGGATGTAGAGAGAAGCAGTTCACCGGAGTTCTCTATCCTTGGTGTAGAGAGCAGCTATTTACTGGAGTTCGGTAGCCTGGAATGAGGCATTCGCTCTATGCGGGTTTTCAGTAAGCTGCGTGTAAGAGATGCAGCTTACGGGAGTTCCATAACCTAAGTGCAGAGACATCCAGTATCCAGGAGTTCTGTATGTTGAATGTAGAGAGAAGCTGTTTCTAAGATTTCGGTAGCCTGGGCATAGGTATTCGGTATATGCGGGTTTTCTGTATGCTGAGTGCAGCAGACGCAGCTTCTGGGAGATCTGCAACCTAGAATTAGAGAGACACAGTTTACCCAAGTTGTGTATAAGGTTGTAGGGAGAAGCTGTTTCCAAGAGTTCTGTAGCCTATGAGCAGGTATTCGCTATATGCGGGTTTTCTGTATGCTGCGTGTGGCAGACGCAGCTTATGTGAGTTCTGTATCTTGAATGTAGTGAGACACAGTTTACCAGAGTTCTTTATAGGGGTGTAGAGAGAAACTGTTTCCAAGAGTGTTGTAGCCTAGCAAGAGGCATATGCAGTAACTGGGTGTTCTGTATCCTGAGTGTAGGAGATGCCGCTTATGGGAGCTCTGCTACCTGGATGTAGAGAGAAGCAGTTCACCGGAGTTCTCTATCCTTGGTGTAGAGAGCAGCTATTTACTGGAGTTCGGTAGCCTGGAATGAGGCATTCGCTCTATGCAGGTTTTCAGTAAGCTGCGTGTAAGAGATGCAGCTTACGGGAGTTCCATAACCTAAGTGCAGAGACATCCAGTATCCAGGAGTTCCGTATGTTGAATGTAGAGAGAAGCTGTTTCTAAGAGTTCGGTAGCCTGGGCATAGGTATTCGGTATATGCGAGTTTTCTGTATGCTGAGTGCAGCAGACGCAGCTTCTGGGAGATCTGCAACCTAGAATTAGAGAGACACAGTTTACCCAAGTTGTGTATCAGGTTGTAGGGAGAAGCTGTTTCCAAGAGTTCTGGAGCCTGGCAATAGGCATAGGCAATGTATGGGATTTCTGTATCCTAAGTGTAGCAGATGCAGCTTACAGGAGCTCAGTAACCTGGCTGGAAAGAGAAGCAGTTTCCAAGAGTTCTCTATATTTGGTGTAGGGAGAAGCTGTTTCCAAGAGTTCTGTAGCCTATGAGCAGGTATTCGCTATACGCGGGTTTTCTGTATGCTGAGTGTAGCACACGCAGCTTATGGGCGTTGTGTCTCGTGCATGTCGTGAGACTCTGTTTACCAGAGTTCTGTATATGCGTGTAGAGAGAAACTGTTTCCAAGAGTTCTGGAGCCTAGCAAGAGGCATATGCAGTAATTGGGATTTCTGTATCCTGAGTGTAGGAGACGCCACTTATGGGAGCTCTGCTACCTGGATGTAGAGAGAAGCAGTTTACCGGAGTTCGCTATCCTTGGTGTAGAGAGGAGCTGGTTACAGGAGTTGCGTATCCTGGAATTAGGCATTCGCTATGTGTGGGTATTCTGGATGCTGAGTGTAGCAGATGCAGCTTTCGGGAGTTCTGTAATCTAAGTGTAGAGAGATGCAGTTTCCAGTAGTTCTGTATGTTGAATGTAGAGAGAAGCTGTTTCCAAGAGTTCTGTAGTCTGAGAGCAGGCATACGCTGTATATGGGATTCCTGTTGCCTGAGTGTAGCCGACGCAGCTTCTGGGAGATCTGTAACCTAGAATTAGAGAGACACAGTTTACCGAAGTTCTGTATCAGAGTGTAGGGAGAAGCTGTTTCCAAGAGTTCTGTAGCCTATGAGCAGGTATTCGCTATATGCGGGTTTTCTGTATGCTGAGTGTAGCACACGCAGATTATGGGCGTAGTGTCTCGTGCATGTCGTGAGACACTGTTTACCAGAGTTCTGTATATGCGTGTAGAGAGAAATTGTTTCCAAGAGTTCTGGAGCCTAGCAAGAGTCATATGCAGTAATTGGGATTTCTGTATCCTGAGTGTAGGAGATGCCGCTTATGGGAGCTCTGCTACCTGGATGTAGAGAGAAGCAGTTCACTGGAGTTCTCTATCCTTGGTGTAGAGAGCAGCTATTTACTGGAGTTCGGTAGCCTGGAATGAGGCATTCGCTCTATGCGGGTTTTCAGTAAGCTGCGTGTAAGAGATGCAGCTTACGGGAGTTCCATAACCTAAGTGCAGAGACATCCAGTATCCAGGAGTTCCGTATGTTGAATGTAGAGAGAAGCTGTTTCTAAGATTTCGGTAGCCTGGGCATAGGTATTCGGTATATGCGGGTTTTCTGTATGCTGAGTGCAGCAGACGCAGCTTCTGGGAGATCTGCAACCTAGAATTAGAGAGACACAGTTTACCCAAGTTGTGTATCAGGTTGTAGGGAGAAGCTGTTTCCAAGAGTTCTGTAGCCTATGAGCAGGTATTCGCTATATGCGGGTTTTCTGTATGCTGCGTGTGGCAGACGCAGCTTATGTGAGTTCTGTATCTTGAATGTAGTGAGACACAGTTTACCAGAGTTCTGTATAGGGGTGTAGAGAGAAACTGTTTCCAAGAGTGTTGTAGCCTAGCAAGAGGCATATGCAGTAACTGGGTGTTCTGTATCCTGAGTGTAGGAGATGCCGCTTATGGGATCTCTGCTACCTGGATGTAGAGAGAAGCAGTTCACCGGAGTTCTCTATCCTTGGTGTAGAGAGCAGCTATTTACTGGAGTTCGGTAGCCTGGAATGAGGCATTCGCTCTATGCAGGTTTTCAGTGAGCTGCGTGTAAGAGATGCAGCTTACAAGAGTTCCATAACCTAAGTGCAGAGACATCCAGTATCCAGGAGTTCCGTATTTTGAATGTAGAGAGAAGCTGTTTCTAAGAGTTCGGTAGCCTGGGCATAGGTATTCGGTATATGCGGGTTTTATGTAAGCTGAGTGCAGCAGACGCAGCTTCTGGGAGATCTGCAACCTAGAATTAGAGAGACACAGTTTACCCAAGTTGTGTATCAGGTTGTAGGGAGAAGCTGTTTCCAAGAGTTCTGTAGCCTATGAGCAGGTATTCGCTATATGCGGGTTTTCTGTATGCTGCGTGTGGCAGACGCAGCTTATGTGAGTTCTGTATCTTGAATGTAGTGAGACACAGTTTACCAGAGTTCTGTATAGGGGTGTAGAGAGAAACTGTTTCCAAGAGTGTTGTAGCCTAGCAAGAGGCATATGCAGTAACTGGGTGTTCTGTATCCTGAGTGTAGGAGATGCCGCTTATGGGATCTCTGCTACCTGGATGTAGAGAGAAGCAGTTCACCGGAGTTCTCTATCCTTGGTGTAGAGAGCAGCTATTTACTGGAGTTCGGTAGCCTGGAATGAGGCATTCGCTCTATGCGGGTTTTCAGTAAGCTGCGTGTAAGAGATGCAGCTTACGGGAGTTCCATAACCTAAGTGCAGAGACATCCAGTATCCAGGAGTTCCGTATGTTGAATGTAGAGAGAAGCTGTTTCTAAGAGTTCGGTAGCCTGGGCATAGGTATTCGGTATATGCGGGTTTTCTGTATGCTGAGTGCAGCAGGCGCAGCTTCTGGGAGATCTGCAACCTAGAATTAGAGAGACACAGTTTACCCAAGTTGTGTATCAGGTTGTAGGGAGAAGCTGTTTCCAAGAGTTCTGGAGCCTGGCAATAGGCATAGGCAATGTATGGGATTTCTGTATCCTAAGTGTAGCAGATGCAGCTTACAGGAGCTCAGTAACCTGGCTGGAAAGAGAAGCAGTTTCCAAGAGTTCTCTATCCTTGGTGTAGGGAGAAGCTGTTTCCAAGAGTTCTGTAGCCTATGAGCAGGTATTCGCTATACGCGGGTTTTCTGTATGCTGAGTGTAGCACACGCAGCTTATGGGCGTAGTGTCTCGTGCATGTCGTGAGACACTGTTTACCAGAGTTCTGTATATGCGTGTAGAGAGAAACTGTTTCCAAGAGTTCTGGAGCCTAGCAAGAGGCATATGCAATAATTGGGATTTCTGTATCCTGAGTGTAGGAGACGCCACTTATGGGAGCTCTGCTACCTGGATGTAGAGAGAAGCAGTTTACCGGAGATCGCTATCCTTGGTGTAGAGAGGAGCTGGTTACAGGAGTTGCGTATCCTGGAATTAGGCATTCGCTATGTGTGGGTATTCTGGATGCTGAGTGTAGCAGATGCAGCTTTCGGGAGTTCTGTAATCTAAGTGTAGAGAGATGCAGTTTCCAGTAGTTCTGTATGTTGAATGTAGAGAGAAGCTGTTTCCAAGAGTTCTGTAGTCTGAGAGCAGGCATACACTGTATATGGGATTCCTGTTGCCTGAGTGTAGCCGTCGCAGCTTCTGGGAGATTTGTAACCTAGAATTAGAGAGACACAGTTTACCGAAGTTCTGTATCAGAGTGTAGGGAGAAGCTGTTTCCAAGCATTCTGTAGCCTATGAGCAGGTATTCGCTATATGCGGGTTTTCTGTATGCTGAGTGTAGCACACGCAGCTTATGGGCGTAGTGTCTCATGCATGTCGTGAGACACTGTTTACCAGAGTTCTGTATATGCGTGTAGAGAGAAATTGTTTCCAAGAGTTCTGGAGCATAGCAAGAGGCATATGCAGTAATTGGGATTTCTGTATCCTGAGTGTAGGAGATGCCGCTTATGGGAGCTCTGCTACCTGGATGTAGAGAGAAGCAGTTCACTGGAGTTCTCTATCCTTGGTGTAGAGAGCAGCTATTTACTGGAGTTCAGTAGCCTGGAATGAGGCATTCGCTCTATGCGGGTTTTCAGTAAGCTGCGTGTAAGAGATGCAGCTTACGGGAGTTCCATAACCTAAGTGCAGAGACATCCAGTATCCAGGAGTTCCGTATGTTGAATGTAGAGACAAGCTGTTTCTAAGAGTTCGGTAGCCTGGGCATAGGTATTCGGTATATGCGGGTTTTCTGTATGCTGAGTGCAGCAGGCGCAGCTTCTGGGAGATCTGCAACCTAGAATTAGAGAGACACAGTTTACCCAAGTTGTGTATCAGGTTGTAGGCATTCGCTCTATGCGGGTTTTCAGTAAGCTGCGTGTAAGAGATGCAGCTTACGGGAGTTCCATAACCTAAGTTCAGAGACATCCAGTATCCAGGAGTTCCGTATGTTGAATGTAGAGAGAAGCTGTTTCTAAGAGTTCGGTAGCCTGGGCATAGGTATTCGGTATATGCGGGTTTTCTGTATGCTGAGTGCAGCAGACGCAGCTTCTGGGAGATCTGCAACCTAGAATTAGAGAGACACAGTTTACCCAAGTTGTGTATCAGGTTGTAGGGAGAAGCTGTTTCCAAGAGTTCTGGAGCCTGGCAATAGGCATAGGCAATGTATGGGATTTCTGTATCCTAAGTGTAGCAGATGCAGCTTACAGGAGCTCAGTAACCTGGCTGGAAAGAGAAGCAGTTTCCAAGAGTTCACTATCCTTGGTGTAGGGAGAAGCTGTTTCCAAGAGTTCTGTAGCCTATGAGCAGGTATTCGCTATACGCGGGTTTTCTGTATGCTGAGTGTAGCACACGCAGCTTATGGGCGTAGGGTCTCGTGCATGTCGTGAGACACTGTTTACCAGAGTTCTGTATATGCGTGTAGAGAAAAACTGTTTCCAAGAGTTCTGGAGCCTAGCAAGAGGCATATGCAGTAATTGGGATTTCTGTATCCTGAGTGTAGGAGACGCCACTTATGGGAGCTCTGCTACCTGGATGTAGAGAGAAGCAGTTTACCGGAGTTCGCTATCCTTGGTGTAGAGAGGAGCTGTTTACAGGAGTTGCGTATCCTGGAATTAGGCATTCGCTATGTGTGGGTATTCTGGATGCTGAGTGTAGCAGATGCAGCTTTCGGGAGTTCTGTAATCTAAGTGTAGAGAGATGCAGTTTCCAGTAGTTCTGTGTTGAATGTAGAGAGAAGCTGTTTCCAAGAGTTCTGTAGTCTGAGAGCAGGCATACGCTGTATATGGGATTCCTGTTGCCTGAGTGTAGCCGACGCAGCTTCTGGGAGATCTGTAACCTAGAATTAGAGAGACACAGTTTACCGAAGTTCTGTATCAGAGTGTAGGGAGAAGCTGTTTCCAAGCATTCTGTAGCCTATGAGCAGGTTTCGCTAGATGCGGGTTTTCTGTATGCTGCGTGTGGCAGACGCAGCTTATGTGAGTTCTGTATCTTGAATGTAGTGAGACACAGTTTACCAGAGTTCTGTATAGGGGTGTAGAGAGAAACTGTTTCCAAGAGTGTTGTAGCCTAGCAAGAGGCATATGCAGTAACTGGGTGTTCTGTATCCTGAGTGTAGGAGATGCCGCTTATGGGAGCTCTGCTACCTGGATGTAGAGAGAAGCAGTTCACCGGAGTTCTCTATCCTTGGTGTAGAGAGCAGCTATTTACTGGAGTTTGGTAGCCTGGAATGAGGCATTCGCTCTATGCGGGTTTTCAGTAAGCTGCGTGTAAGAGATGCAGCTTACGGGAGTTCCATAACCTAAGTGCAGAGACATCCAGTATCCAGGAGTTCCGTATGTTGAATGTAGAGAGAAGCTGTTTCTAAGAGTTCGGTAGCCTGGGCATAGGTATTCGGTATATGCGGGTTTTCTGTATGCTGAGTGCAGCAGACGCAGCTTCTGGGAGATCTGCAACCTAGAATTAGAGAGACACAGTTTACCCAAGTTGTGTATCAGGTTGTAGGGAGAAGCTGTTTCCAAGAGTTCTGGAGCCTGGCAATAGGCATAGGCAATGTATGGGATTTCTGTATCCTAAGTGTAGCAGATGCAGCTTACAGAGCTCAGTAACCTGGCTGGAAAGAGAAGCAGTTTCCAAGAGTTCTCTATCTTTGGTGTAGGGAGAAGCTGTTTCCAAGAGTTCTGTAGCCTATGAGCAGGTATTCGCTATACGCGGGTTTTCTGTATGCTGAGTGTAGCACACGCAGCTTATGGGCGTTGTGTCTCGTGCATGTCGTGAGACACTGTTTACCAGAGTTCTGTATATGCGTGTAGAGAGAAATTGTTTCCAAGAGTTCTGGAGCCTAGCAAGAGGCAGATGCAGTAATTGGGATTTCTGTATCCTGAGTGTAGGAGATGCCGCTTATGGGAGCTCTGCTACCTGGATGTAGAGAGAAGCAGTTCACCGGAGTTCGCTATCCTTGGTGTAGAGAGCAGCTATTTACTGGAGTTCGGTAGCCTGGAATGAGGCATTCGCTCTATGCGGGTTTTCAGTAAGCTGCGTGTAAGAGATGCAGCTTACAAGAGTTCCATAACCTAAGTGCAGAGACATCCAGTATCCAGGAGTTCCGTATGTTGAATGTAGAGAGAAGCTGTTTCTAAGATTTCGGTAGCCTGGGCATAGGTATTCGGTATATGCGGGTTTTCTGTATGCTGAGTGCAGCAGACGCAGCTTCTGGGAGATCTGCAACCTAGAATTAGAGAGACACAGTTTACCCAAGTTGTGTATCAGGTTGTAGGGAGAAGCTGTTTCCAAGAGTTCTGGAGCCTGGCAATAGGCATAGGCAATGTATGGGATTTCTGTATCCTAAGTGTAGCAGATGCAGCTTACAGGAGCTCAGTAACCTGGCTGGAAAGAGAAGCAGTTTCCAAGAGTTCTCTATCCTTGGTGTAGGGAGAAGCTGTTTCCAAGAGTTCTGTAGCCTATGAGCAGGTATTCGCTATACGCGGGTTTTCTGTATGCTGAGTGTAGCACACGCAGCTTATGGGCGTAGTGTCTCGTGCATGTCGTGAGACACTGTTTACCAGAGTTCTGTATATGCGTGTAGAGAGAAACTGTTTCCAAGAGTTCTGGAGCCTAGCAAGAGGCATATGCAGTAATTGGGATTTCTGTATCCTGAGTGTAGGAGACGCCACTTATGGGAGCTCTGCTACCTGGATGTAGAGAGAAGCAGTTTACCGGAGTTCGCTATCCTTGGTGTAGAGAGGAGCTGTTTACAGGAGTTGCGTATCCTGGAATTACGCATTCGCTATGTGTGGGTATTCTGGATGCTGAGTGTAGCAGATGCAGCTTTCGGGAGTTCTGTAATCTAAGTGTAGAGAGATGCAGTTTCCAGTAGTTCTGTATGTTGAATGTAGAGAGAAGCTGTTTCCAAGAGTTCTGTAGTCTGAGAGCAGGCATACGCTGTATATGGGATTCCTGTTGCCTGAGTGTAGCCGACGCAGCTTCTGGGAGATCTGTAACCTAGAATTAGAGAGACACAGTTTACCGAAGTTCTGTATCAGAGTGTAGGGAGAAGCTGTTTCCAAGCATTCTGTAGCCTATGAGCAGGTTTCGCTATATGCGGGTTTTCTGTATGCTGAGTGTAGCACACGCAGCTTATGGGCGTAGTGTCTCGTGCATGTCGTGAGACACTGTTTACCAGAGTTCTGTATATGCGTGTAGAGAGAAATTGTTTCCAAGAGTTCTGGAGCATAGCAAGAGGCATATGCAGTAATTGGGATTTCTGTATCCTGAGTGTAGGAGATGCCGCTTATGGGAGCTCTGCTACCTGGATGTAGAGAGAAGCAGTTCACTGGAATTCTCTATCCTTGGTGTAGAGAGCAGCTATTTACTGGAGTTCGGTAGCCTGGAATGAGGCATTCGCTCTATGCGGGTTTTCAGTAAGCTGCGTGTAAGAGATGCAGCTTACGGGAGTTCCATAACCTAAGTGCAGAGACATCCAGTATCCAGGAGTTCCGTATGTTGAATGTAGAGAGAAGCTGTTTCTAAGAGTTCGGTAGCCTGGGCATAGGTATTCGGTATATGCGGGTTTTCTGTATGCTGAGTGCAGCAGACGCAGCTTCTGGGAGATCTGCAACCTAGAATTAGAGAGACACAGTTTACCCAAGTTGTGTATCAGGTTGTAGGGAGAAGCTGTTTCCAAGAGTTCTGGAGCCTATGAGCAGGTATTCGCTATATGCGGGTTTTCTGTATGCTGCGTGTGGCAGACGCAGCTTATGTGAGTTCTGTATCTTGAATGTAGTGAGACACAGTTTACCAGAGTTCTGTATAGGGGTGTAGAGAGAAACTGTTTCCAAGAGTGTTGTAGCCTAGCAAGAGGCATATGCAGTAACTGGGTGTTCTGTATCCTGAGTGTAGGAGATGCCGCTTATGGGAGCTCTGCTACCTGGATGTAGAGAGAAGCAGTTCACCGGAGTTCTCTATCCTTGGTGTAGAGAGCAGCTATTTACTGGAGTTCGGTAGCCTGGAATGAGGCATTCGCTCTATGCGGGTTTTCAGTAAGCTGCGTGTAAGAGATGCAGCTTACGGGAGTTCCATAACCTAAGTGCAGAGACATCCAGTATCCAGGAGTTCCGTATGTTGAATGTAGAGAGAAGCTGTTTCTAAGAGTTCGGTAGCCTGGGCATAGGTATTCGGTATATGCGGGTTTTCTGTATGCTGAGTGCAGCAGACGCAGCTTCTGGGAGATCTGCAACCTAGAATTAGAGAGACACAGTTTACCCAAGTTGTGTATCAGGTTGTAGGGAGAAGCTGTTTCCAAGAGTTCTGTAGCCTATGAGCAGGTATTCGCTATATGCGGGTTTTCTGTATGCTGCGTGTGGCAGACGCAGCTTATGTGAGTTCTGTATCTTGAATGTAGTGAGACACAGTTTACCAGAGTTCTGTATAGGGGTGTAGAGAGAAACTGTTTCCAAGAGTGTTGTAGCCTAGCAAGAGGCATATGCAGTAACTGGGTGTTCTGTATCCTGAGTGTAGGAGATGCCGCTTATGGGAGCTCTGCTACCTGGATGTAGAGAGAAGCAGTTCACCGGAGTTCTCTATCCTTGGTGTAGAGAGCAGCTATTTACTGGAGTTTGGTAGCCTGGAATGAGGCATTCGCTCTATGCGGGTTTTCAGTAAGCTGCGTGTAAGAGATGCAGCTTACGGGAGTTCCATAACCTAAGTGCAGAGACATCCAGTATCCAGGAGTTCCGTATGTTGAATGTAGAGAGAAGCTGTTTCTAAGAGTTCGGTATCCTGGGCATAGGTATTCGGTATATGCGGGTTTTCTGTATGCTGAGTGCAGCAGGCGCAGCTTCTGGGAGATCTGCAACCTAGAATTAGAGAGACACAGTTTACCCAAGTTGTGTATCAGGTTGTAGGGAGAAGCTGTTTCCAAGAGTTCTGGAGCCTGGCAATAGGCATAGGCAATGTATGGGATTTCTGTATCCTAAGTGTAGCAGATGCAGCTTACAGGAGCTCAGTAACCTGGCTGGAAAGAGAAGCAGTTTCCAAGAGTTCTCTATCTTTGTTGTAGGGAGAAGCTGTTTCCAAGAGTTCTGTAGCCTATGAGCAGGTATTCGCTATACGCGGGTTTTCTGTATGCTGAGTGTAGCACACGCAGCTTATGGGCATTGTGTCTCGTGCATGTCGTGAGACACTGTTTACCAGAGTTCTGTATATGCGTGTAGAGAGAAACTGTTTCCAAGAGTTCTGGAGCCTAGCAAGAGGCATATGCAGTAATTGGGATTTCTGTATCCTGAGTGTAGGAGACGCCACTTATGGGAGCTCTGCTACCTGGATGTAGAGAGAAGCAGTTTACCGGAGTTCGCTATCCTTGGTGTAGAGAGGAGCTGGTTACAGGAGTTGCGTATCCTGGAATTAGGCATTCGCTATGTGTGGGTATTCTGGATGCTGAGTGTAGCAGATGCAGCTTTCGGGAGTTCTGTAATCTAAGTGTAGAGAGATGCAGTTTCCAGTAGTTCTGTATGTTGAATGTAGAGAGAAGCTGTTTCCAAGAGTTCTGTAGTCTGAGAGCAGGCATACGCTGTATATGGGATTCCTGTTGCCTGAGTGTAGCCGACGCAGCTTCTGGGAGATCTGTAACCTAGAATTAGAGAGACACAGTTTACCGAAGTTCTGTATCAGAGTGTAGGGAGAAGCTGTTTCCAAGCATTCTGTAGCCTATGAGCAGGTATTCGCTATATGCGGGTTTTCTGTATGCTGAGTGTAGCACACGCAGCTTATGGGCGTAGTGTCTCGTGCATGTCGTGAGACACTGTTTACCAGAGTTCTGTATATGCGTGTAGAGAGAAATTGTTTCCAAGAGTTCTGGAGCCTAGCAAGAGGCATATGCAGTAATTGGGATTTCTGTATCCTGAGTGTAGGAGATGCCGCTTATGGGAGCTCTGCTACCTGGATGTAGAGAGAAGCAGTTCACTGGAGTTCTCTATCCTTGGTGTAGAGAGCAGCTATTTACTGGAGTTCGGTAGCCTGGAATGAGGCATTCGCTCTATGCGGGTTTTCAGTAAGCTGCGTGTAAGAGATGCAGCTTACGGGAGTTCCATAACCTAAGTGCAGAGACATCCAGTATCCAGGAGTTCCGTATGTTGAATGTAGAGAGAAGCTGTTTCTAAGAGTTTGGTAGCCTGGGCATAGGTATTCGGTATATGCGGGTTTTCTGTATGCTGAGTGCAGCAGACGCAGCTTCTGGGAGATCTGCAACCTAGAATTAGAGAGACACAGTTTACCCAAGTTGTGTATCAGGTTGTAGGGAGAAGCTGTTTCCAAGAGTTCTGTAGCCTATGAGCAGGTATTCGCTATATGCGGGTTTTCTGTATGCTGCGTGTGGCAGACGCAGCTTCTGTGAGTTCTGTATCTTGAATGTAGTGAGACACAGTTTACCAGAGTTCTGTATAGGGGTGTAGAGAGAAACTGTTTCCAAGAGTGTTGTAGCCTAGCAAGAGGCATATGCAGTAACTGGGTGTTCTGTATCCTGAGTGTAGGAGATGCCGCTTATGGGAGCTCTGCTACCTGGATGTAGAGAGAAGCAGTTCACCGGAGTTCTCTATCCTTGGTGTAGAGAGCAGCTATTTACTGGAGTTCGGTAGCCTGGAATGAGGCATTCGCTCTATGCGGGTTTTCAGTAAGCTGCGTGTAAGAGATGCAGCTTACGGGAGTTCCATAACCTAAGTGCAGAGACATCCAGTATCCAGGAGTTCCGTATGTTGAATGTAGAGAGAAGCTGTTTCTAAGAGTTCGGTAGCCTGGGCATAGGTATTCGGTATATGCGGGTTTTCTGTATGCTGAGTGCAGCAGACGCAGCTTCTGGGAGATCTGCAACCTAGAATTAGAGAGACACAGTTTACCCAAGTTGTGTATCAGGTTGTAGGGAGAAGCTGTTTCCAAGAGTTCTGTAGCCTATGAGCAGGTATTCGCTGTATGCGGGTTTTCTGTATGCTGCGTGTGGCAGACGCAGCTTATGTGAGTTCTGTATCTTGAATGTAGTGAGACACAGTTTACCAGAGTTCTGTTTAGGGGTGTAGAGAGAAACTGTTTCCAAGAGTGTTGTAGCCTAGCAAGAGGCATATGCAGTAACTGGGTGTTCTGTATCCTGAGTGTAGGAGATGCCGCTTATGGGAGCTCTGCTACCTGGATGTAGAGAGAAGCAGTTCACCGGAGTTCTCTATCCTTGGTGTAGAGAGCAGCTATTTACTGGAGTTCGGTAGCCTGGAATGAGGCATTCGCTCTATGCGGGTTTTCAGTAAGCTGCGTGTAAGAGATGCAGCTTACGGGAGTTCCATAACCTAAGTGCAGAGACATCCAGTATCCAGGAGTTCCGTATGTTGAATGTAGAGAGAAGCTGTTTCTAAGAGTTCGGTAGCCTGGGCATAGGTATTCGGTATATGCGGGTTTTCTGTATGCTGAGTGCAGCAGACGCAGCTTCTGGGAGATCTGCAACCTAGAATTAGAGAGACACAGTTTACCCAAGTTGTGTATCAGGTTGTAGGGAGAAGCTGTTTCCAAGAGTTCTGTAGCCTATGAGCAGGTATTCGCTATATGCGGGTTTTCTGTATGCTGCGTGTGGCAGACGCAGCTTATGTGAGTTCTGTATCTTGAATGTAGTGAGACACAGTTTACCAGAGTTCTGTATAGGGGTGTAGAGAGAAACTGTTTCCAAGAGTGTTGTAGCCTAGCAAGAGGCATATGCAGTAACTGGGTGTTCTGTATCCTGAGTGTAGGAGATGCCGCTTATGGGAGCTCTGCTACCGGGATGTAGAGAGAAGCAGTTCACCGGAGTTCTCTATCCTTGGTGTAGAGAGCAGCTATTTACTGGAGTTCGGTAGCCTGGAATGAGGCATTCGCTCTATGCGGGTTTTCAGTAAGCTGCGTGTAAGAGATGCAGCTTACGGGAGTTCCATAACCTAAGTGCAGAGACATCCAGTATCCAGGAGTTCCGTATGTTGAATGTAGAGAGAAGCTGTTTCTAAGAGTTCGGTAGCCTGGGCATAGGTATTCAGTATATGCGGGTTTTCTGTATGCTGAGTGCAGCAGGCGCAGCTTCTGGGAGATCTGCAACCTAGAATTAGAGAGACACAGTTTACCCAAGTTGTGTATCAGGTTGTAGGGAGAAGCTGTTTCCAAGAGTTCTGGAGCCTGGCAATAGGCATAGGCAATGTATGGGATTTCTGTATCCTAAGTGTAGCAGATGCAGCTTACAGGAGCTCAGTAACCTGGCTGGAAAGAGAAGCAGTTTCCAAGAGTTCTCTATCCTTGGTGTAGGGAGAAGCTGTTTCCAAGTGTTCTGTAGCCTATGAGCAGGTATTCGCTATACGCGGGTTTTCTGTATGCTGAGTGTAGCACACGCAGCTTATGGGCGTTGTGTCTCGTGCATGTCGTGAGACACTGTTTACCAGAGTTCTGTATATGCGTGTAGAGAGAAACTGTTTCCAAGAGTTCTGGAGCCTAGCAAGAGGCATATGCAGTAATTGGGATTTCTGTATCCTGAGTGTAGGAGACGCCACTTATGGGAGCTCTGCTACCTGGATGTAGAGAGAAGCAGTTTACCGGAGTTCGCTATCCTTGGTGTAGAGAGGAGCTGTTTACAGGAGTTGCGTATCCTGGAATTAGGCATTCGCTATGTGTGGGTATTCTGGATGCTGAGTGTAGCAGATGCAGCTTTCGGGAGTTCTGTAATCTAAGTGTAGAGAGATGCAGTTTCCAGTAGTTCTGTATGTTGAATGTAGAGAGAAGCTGTTTCCAAGAGTTCTGTAGTCTGAGAGCAGGCATACGCTGTATATGGGATCCCTGTTGCGTGAGTGTAGCCGACGCAGCTTCTGGGAGATTTGTAACCTAGAATTAGAGAGACACAGTTTACCGAAGTTCTGTATCAGAGTGTAGGGAGAAGCTGTTTCCAAGCATTCTGTAGCCTATGAGCAGGTTTCGCTATATGCGGGTTTTCTGTATGCTGAGTGTAGCACACGCAGCTTATGGGCGTAGTGTCTCGTGCATGTCGTGAGACACTGTTTACCAGAGTTCTGTATATGCGTGTAGAGAGAAATTGTTTCCAAGAGTTCTGGAGCATAGCAAGAGGCATATGCAGTAATTGGGATTTCTGTATCCTGAGTGTAGGAGATGCCGCTTATGGGAGCTCTGCTACCTGGATGTAGAGAGAAGCAGTTCACCGGAGTTCTCTATCCTTGGTGTAGAGAGCAGCTATTTACTGGAGTTCGGTAGCCTGGAATGAGGCATTCGCTCTATGCGGGTTTTCAGTAAGCTGCGTGTAAGAGATGCAGCTTACGGGAGTTCCATAACCTAAGTGCAGAGACATCCAGTATCCAGGAGTTCCATATGTTGAATGTAGAGAGAAGCTGTTTCTAAGATTTCGGTAGCCTGGGCATAGGTATTCGGTATATGCGGGTTTTCTGTATGCTGAGTGCAGCAGACGCAGCTTCTGGGAGATCTGCAACCTAGAATTAGAGAGACACAGTTTACCCAAGTTGTGTATCAGGTTGTAGGGAGAAGCTGTTTCCAAGAGTTCTGTAGCCTATGAGCAGGTATTCGCTATATGCGGGTTTTCTGTATGCTGCGTGTGGCAGACGCAGCTTATGTGAGTTCTGTATCTTGAATGTAGTGAGACACAGTTTACCAGAGTTCTGTATAGGGGTGTAGAGAGAAACTGTTTCCAAGAGTGTTGTAGCCTAGCAAGAGGCATATGCAGTAACTGGGTGTTCTGTATCCTGAGTGTAGGAGATGCCGCTTATGGGAGCTCTGCTACCTGGATGTAGAGAGAAGCAGTTCACCGGAGTTCGCTATCCTTGGTGTAGAGAGCAGCTATTTACTGGAGTTCGGTAGCCTGGAATGAGGCATTCGCTCTATGCGGGTTTTCAGTAAGCTTCGTGTAAGAGATGCAGCTTACGGGAGTTCCATAACCTAAGTGCAGAGACATCCAGTATCCAGGAGTTCCGTATGTTGAATGTAGAGAGAAGCTGTTTCTAAGAGTTCGGTAGCCTGGGCATAGGTATTCGGTATATGCGGGTTTTCTGTATGCTGAGTGCAGCAGGCGCAGCTTCTGGGAGATCTGCAACCTAGAATTAGAGAGACACAGTTTACCCAAGTTGTGTATCAGGTTGTAGGGAGAAGCTGTTTCCAAGAGTTCTGGAGCCTGGCAATAGGCATAGACAATGTATGGGATTTCTGTATCCTAAGTGTAGCAGATGCAGCTTACAGGAGCTCAGTAACCTGGCTGGAAAGAGAAGCAGTTTCCAAGAGTTCTCTATCCTTGGTGTAGGGAGAAGCTGTTTCCAAGAGTTCTGTAGCCTATGAGCAGGTATTCGCTATACGCGGGTTTTCTGTATGCTGAGTGTAGCACACGCAGCTTATGGGCGTAGTGTCTCGTGCATGTCGTGAGACACTGTTTACCAGAGTTCTGTATATGCGTGTAGAGAGAAACTGTTTCCAAGAGTTCTGGAGCCTAGCAAGAGGCATATGCAGTAATTGGGATTTCTGTATCCTGAGTGTAGGAGACGCCACTTATGGGAGCTCTGCTACCTGGATGTAGAGAGAAGCAGTTTACCGGAGTTCGCTATCCTTGGTGTAGAGAGGAGCTGGTTACAGGAGTTGCGTATCCTGGAATTAGGCATTCGCTATGTGTGGGTATTCTGGATGCTGAGTGTAGCAGATGCAGCTTTCGGGAGTTCTGTAATCTAAGTGTAGAGAGATGCAGTTTCCAGTAGTTCTGTATGTTGAATGTAGAGAGAAGCTGTTTCCAAGAGTTCTGTAGTCTGAGAGCAGGCATACGCTGTATATGGGATTCCTGTTGCCTGAGTGTAGCCGACGCAGCTTCTGGGAGATCTGTAACCTAGAATTAGAGAGACACAGTTTACCGAAGTTCTGTATCAGAGTGTAGGGAGAAGCTGTTTCCAAGCATTCTGTAGCCTATGAGCAGGTTTCACTATATGCGGGTTTTCTGTATGCTGAGTGTAGCACACGCAGCTTATGGGCGTAGTGTCTCGTGCATGTCGTGAGACACTGTTTACCAGAGTTCTGTATATGCATGTAGAGAGAAATTGTTTCCAAGAGTTCTGGAGCCTAGCATGAGGCATATGCAGTAATTGGGATTTCTGTATCCTGAGTGTAGGAGATGCCGCTTATGGGAGCTCTGCTACCTGGATGTAGAGAGAAGCAGTTCACCGGAGTTCTCTATCCTTGGTGTAGAGAGCAGCTATTTACTGGAGTTCGGTAGCCTGGAATGAGGCATTCGCTCTATGCGGGTTTTCAGTAAGCTGCGTGTAAGAGATGCAGCTTACGGTGAAGGACCCTTATGGGGGAGAGGGACAAGAAACTAGGCCTGGGCAGATATCAGGGGCTTCTTAAGAGGTTAGATGTTCCCCAGAGTCCAGCGGGCAGGACGTTCTCTGGGAAGGAAAAGTCAATCCCCTTCAGAGAACCTCTAGGCATGCCCAGAGCAGAGCTGCCACTCTCCTCAGCACTTTCCCTCAGCACTCTCCTCAGCACGTTCCCCTCAGCACTCTCCTCAGCACGTTCCCTCAGCACTCTCCTCAGCACTCTCCTCAGCACTCTCCTCAGCACTCCCCTCAGCACTCTCCTCAGCACTCTCCTCAGCACTCTCCTCAGCACTCTCCCTCAGCACTCTCCGATATGCTAATTGTCCCTCCGAACCAGCCAATCCCGTGTTGTCACTGCATCCCATATGCTAATGGTCCCTCTGAACTGACCAATCCTATGCATGCGCATTAGGAATATGCTAATTCGTTGCCTATATAACCTGTGTGAAACTGCCGCTCAGGGCTCCTCACTGCCTGAGGTGGGGGCCCGTTTGCGCAAACGTACAATAAAAACCTCGTGCTTTTTGCATCAACTGGTCTGGAGTCTGGATCTTTGGGCGTCCTCCCGAGCAAGTGGGCATCTCTGCAACTGAGAGGTCCTACATTTGGCGCCCAACGTGGGGCTCGAGGTCGCCCTCAGACCCATTCTCTGCAGGACCAGTTGGAGGTATAATTAAGTGTTTTCTGTCTGTTGTTTTTTGTCTTGAGTATTCTGACTGGATTCTGACTGAAGTATTCTGACTGGCCAGTATCTGACCTGACTCTGTGGGACCAGTGGGGGAGGCAGGCGTGCCCAGCAACCCCTGGTCCGTTCCCCGGAGGACGCTCCGGGTTATGAGGGGAAACCCTCGGTCTGTTCCCCCGGAAGACGCACCGGGGTGGTCTGGAGGTGGGTCGGAGACCAAGTCTCCCTCCTTCCCGGGGAGGGCTGGTCAGGCAGCCGCTCCCAAAAATAGCGCAATAGCGTTCGATTTGTCCTAGCCATGTGTTTTGTCTTGCTTACTGTATATGTCTGTGCATTGGCTGTTCTTTTTGTTTGGGCTGAAATCCTTGTACGCATGGGTCAACAAATAACCACCCCTTTAAGTCTCACTCTAGATCACTGGAAGGACGTTCGAGAACGCGCGCGCCACCTCTCATTGGAGGTTAAAAGGAAACAATGGGCAAAATTCTGTTCCTCAGAGTGGCCGGCCTTCGAGGTCGGCTGGCCAAGGAACGGCACTTTTAACCTCGATATTATTTTACAGATTAAGGAACGAGTCTTTCAGCCAGGATCCGATGGACACCCTGATCAGGTGCCCTACATTACCACGTGGGAGGATCTTTCACGTAACCCCCCTCCCTGGATAGAACCCTTCTCCTTCCCGACGGAGCCCATACGTACCCCGTTACCCCCTCCTCCTATCCCGGTTGTGCCAACCTCCTCCCTATACCCTCTGAAGGAGATTCGAGATCCAAAACCTGACAAGCCACCGGTTCTTCCGGCTGATCAGGACTTTCTGCTCTTTGACTCTCCCCCACCCTATCTTCCCGGCCAGCCTGCTCCCCCGCAGGAACCCCCACAACAACCAGAGCGGGATGTGCAACCTTCTGCACCACCCCTTGATTCCACGAGGGCAGGAGAAGAAGTCTCAGCGCCTTCCCCACCCTCCAGCCGCCTGCGCCTCCGTCGGGGGCAGGCAGGGGGCTCGGGAAGCGTCTGGACTTCGCAGGCTTTTCCTCTTCGCTCGGTGGCTGGCCAGATGCAGTACTGGCCATTTTCTGCTTCCGATCTTTACAATTGGAAAACCCATAACCCCTCTTTCTCTCAGGACCCCCAGGCTCTGACTGGGCTGATCGAGTCAATTTTATTGACTCATCAGCCCACCTGGGATGATTGTCAGCAGCTTCTGCAGACCCTCCTCACTACTGAGGAAAAGCAGCGTGTCTACCTTGAGGCACGGAAAAACGTCCCTGGAGCAGATGGCCGACCGACCCTACTGCCAAACGAAATCGAGGAGGCGTTTCCCTCAACCCGTCCTGATTGGGACTACACCACCGTTGCTGGTAGGGAGCGACTTCGTCTTTACCGCCAGATTCTCCTTGCGGGTCTCAGAGGGGCTGGAAAGCGCCCCACCAATTTGGCCAAGGTACGTGCAGTAGTACAGGGGGCTGAGGAAACACCGGCAGGCTTCCTAGAAAGATTAATGGAAGCCTACCGTATGTACACCCCATTTGACCCCCTGGCAGAGGACCGGCAGGGAGATGTAATCATGTCCTTTATAGGACAGTCAGCGCCGGACATCCGCAATAAATTGCAGCGGCTAGAGGGGCTTCAGGGGTATACTATACAAGATTTAATGAAGGAGGCAGAAAAGATTTACAACAAAAGGGAGACCCGAGAGGAGAAGGAGGAAAGGATCCGCAAGGAGCAGGAGGAAAGGGAAGACAAAAGAGACAAAAGACGTAATCGAGAGCTTAGTAGAATTTTGGCCACCGTAGTGCAGGATACAGAAAGGAGTAGACCAGGACAGAATAGGGACTTGGGAGACAAACGAAAGCCTCGGGTGGAAAGAGATCAATGTGCCTATTGTAAAGAAAGAGGACACTGGGTCAAAGACTGCCCGAAGAAAACACAGGGACCAAAGAAGAGACCAGTTCCAATCCTGTCCCTGGAAGAAGACGACTAGGTGAGTCAGGGCCAGGAGCCCCCCCCTGAGCCCAGGATAACCCTTGAAGTGGGGGGCAGACCGGTAACCTTCCTGATTGACACGGGAGCCCAGCACTCGGTACTGACTTCAGAAAAAGGGCCTTTAAGCTCCAAGACTTCCTGGGTTCAGGGGGCAACTGGAGGGAAGTTATATCGCTGGACAACCAATCGAGAGGTCCAGTTAAGTACAGGACTTGTGACACACTCGTTCTTACTAGTGCCAGACTGCCCCTACCCCCTCCTGGGCAGGGACCTACTCTCAAAGGTAGGAGCCCAAATTCACTTCCATGAGAAAGGAGCTACCATCACAGACTCAGGAGGGCGGCCCCTCCAGGTATTAACACTACGCTTGGAGGACGAACACCGATTATTCGAGAGGCCCTCGTCCACCATGGCTCCCATGGACCCCAAGTGGCTCACAGATTTTCCTCAGGCCTGGGCAGAGACTGCGGGAATAGGGCTGGCCGTCAACCGGCCTCCCTTGATCATAGATCTGAAGCCCACGGCCATTCCCGTGTCAGTTCGTCAATATCCGATGGGCAAGGAAGCTAAGGAAGGTATCCGGCCACATATCCAGAGACTGTTACACCTAGGCATTTTAAAACCTTGTCGTTCACCTTGGAACACCCCCCTACTACCAGTAAAGAAGCCTGGTACGGGTGACTACCGCCCGGTACAGGACTTGCGGGAGGTTAATAGGAGAACGGAGGATATGCATCCCACAGTGCCCAACCCCTACAATCTGCTAAGTACCTTGCCTCCGACCCACGTATGGTACACTGTGTTAGATCTAAAAGATGCATTCTTTTGTTTAAGACTGAGCCCTCAGAGCCAATCCATCTTTGCTTTTGAGTGGAAAGACCCAGAGACCGGGTTTTCAGGACAACTCACCTGGACAAGGTTGCCCCAAGGATTTAAAAACTCGCCTACCTTGTTTGACGAAGCTCTGCACCTAGATTTGGCCGACTTCCGAGTCAACCATCTGGACCTGGTCCTCCTGCAATATGTGGACGACCTCCTCCTTGCCGCTGAAACTGAGCAGGACTGCCTAAAAGGTACCGGGGCCCTGCTACAGAGACTGGGGGAATTGGGCTATCGAGCCTCCGCGAAAAAGGCCCAAATATGTCAGAAACAGGTGGCCTACCTAGGCTACCTCCTAGAAGGAGGGCAACGGTGGCTGACAGAGAGCCGAAAAAGGGTGGTTGCTCTAATTCCACCCCCCACCGATGCCAGAAAGATGCGGGAATTCCTCGGGAGTGCGGGATTCTGCCGCCTTTGGATTCCTGGGTTTGCGGAGCTGGCAGCCCCATTGTACCCCCTCACGAAGTCCAATGCTCCCTTTCAATGGAGAGAAGAGCAACAGCGGGTGTTTGACAACATAAAAAAGGCCCTATTGTCAGCCCCAGCCCTGAGCCTCCCTGATATGACCAAGCCCTTCACATTATACGTGGATGAGAATAAGGGAGTGGCGAAGGGAGTGCTAACACAAATGCTTGGACCCTGGAAAAAGCCGGTGGCATACTTTTCAAAAAAGCTAGACAATGTAGCGGCCAGCTGGCCTCCGTGCCTCCGCATGATAGCGGCCGTGGCAGTTCTGGTGAAAGACTCGGATAAATTGACTCTAGGCCAACCTCTCACCATAGTGGCACCTCATGCTGTGGAGACAGTTATCCGCCAGCCACCAGATCGGTGGCTCTCAAATGCTCGGATAACTCATTACCAGACTATGTTATTAAACTCAGAGCGGGTCCGGTTTGGGACTGCCACCTCCTTAAACCCGGCCACCCTGCTCCCGGAACTGGGGCCCCAGGCCCAGGTAATCCATAACTGTCATCAAATCCTGGCTGAGGCCCACGGCACCCGAAAAGACCTAACCGACCAGCCTCTGCCGGATGCCGAAATGACCTGGTTCACGGATGGGAGCAGCTTTCTACAGAACGGTGAGCAGAGGGCTGGGGCAGCGGTGGTGGATGGAAAAACTGTTATCTGGTCAAGTGCCTTAAAGCCTGGAACTTCTGCTCAAAAAGCCGAGCTCATAGCCTTAACTCAAGCTTTAAAACTGGCACAAGACAAAAAGGTCAACATTTACACAGACAGTCGGTATGCTTTCGCCACTGCCCATGTACATGGGGAGATATACCGGCTAAGGGGCCTCTTAACCTCAGCAGGCAAGGACATTAAAAATAAGCAGGAAATCCTAGATCTTCTACAGGCCCTGTTCCTGCCCAAAATGTTGAGTATAATTCATTGCCCCGGGCACCAACGAGGAGACGACCCCGTAGCAAGGGGAAACAGGATGGCAGACGAGGCCGCTAGGGCGGCAGCCCTGAGCCAACAGGTGCTCCCGTTAAAGACAATTGAGCCCACCCAAGTATCGAGGGAACCACCTTTCCTCTATTCGGACCAAGACTTAGATACGATCCAGCGGCTCGGTGCAGAGTATGATGAACAAATAAGGGTTTGGAGGCTCGGAGAGAAAATAGTCCTGCCACACCAATTGGCTAAAGAAATAATTACCAGCCTCCATCAATGGACTCATTTGGGACACAAAAAGCTAAAAGCAGCCTTACAGGAAGATAGGCAGTCTTATTACATCCCCGGACTTGACTCTTTAGTCCAGCAGGTGACTGAATCCTGTGTTCCGTGTGCCAAGGTAAATGCCAGACACCTCAAGCTCCCGGAGGGAGCTAGGGTAAGAGGAGACCGACCAGGAATCAACTGGGAGGTCGATTTCACTGAGATAAGGCCGGGCAGTTATGGGAATAAGTATCTTCTAGTTTTTGTAGACACCTTCTCCGGATGGACTGAGGCATTCCCCACAAAACGGGAAACCGCCCAGGTGGTCGTCAAGAAGATCATAGAGGAGATCTTCCCCCGGTTCGGCTTGCCTAAGGTAATCGGGTCCGACAATGGCCCAGCGTTTGTCTCCCAGGTAAGTCAGTTGGTGGCCAAAGCATTAGGCATAAATTGGAAATTGCACTGTGCCTATAGACCCCAAAGTTCAGGACAGGTAGAAAGAATGAACAGAACAATTAAAGAGACCTTGACCAAATTAGCGTTGGAGACTGGTGTTAAAGACTGGGTCCAACTCCTCCCTATGGTGTTGTTCCGGGTCCGAAACACGCCCTCTCATTGCGGGCTGACACCATACGAAATCCTTTATGGAGGGCCCCCACCAGTAGCAGGCTTGCTTGACCTTGCCAGTGACTCTGTTGCCGATGCCCCTAAGTTACAGGCCCGGTTGAGAGCACTCCAGATCATCCAGAACCAGGTCTGGAAACCTCTTGCAGCAGCCTACCAACCCGAGACGACAACCATCCCACATCCTTTCCAAATCAGAGACGCTGTGTATGTCCGAAGGCACCAATCTAAGACTCTAGAGCCCCGGTGGAAAGGCCCCTTCACTGTGCTGTTGACAACTCCCACCGCTCTCAAGGTCGACGGAATCGCTGCTTGGGTCCACGCCTCACACGTGAAGCGAGCACCACCTCCCCAGGGCCCCGAGGATCCGGATAGACCAGCCAAATGGAAGCTCCAGCGCACTCAGAACCCACTCAAGCTAAGACTTTCAAAAACTGTTTAATATTTGTGATGTTCCTGGCCTTTCCCCATTGTTTTTCCAATCCCCATGCTCCACAATTGTTAACGTGGAACCCAACCCAGTCCAGCAAGAACAGAGTTCCCTCCCTCCAGTGAGGCAGGCTCTCCCCAGGCCGGTCCAATAGATTTTAGGATTAAAATCTTTGCAAAAAGAAAAGGAGGGAATGAAGGACCCTTATGGGGGAGAGGGACAAGAAACTAGGCCTGGGCAGATATCAGGGGCTTCTTAAGAGGTTAGATGTTCCCCAGAGTCCAGCGGGCAGGACGTTCTCTGGGAAGGAAAAGTCAATCCCCTTCAGAGAACCTCTAGGCATGCCCAGAGCAGAGCTGCCACTCTCCTCAGCACTTTCCCTCAGCACTCTCCTCAGCACGTTCCCCTCAGCACTCTCCTCAGCACGTTCCCTCAGCACTCTCCTCAGCACGTTCCCCTCAGCACTCTCCTCAGCACGTTCCCCTCAGCACTCTCCTCAGCACGTTCCCTCAGCACTCTCCTCAGCACGTTCCCTCAGCACTCTCCTCAGCACGTTCCCTCAGCACTCTCCTCAGCACTCTCCTCAGCACTCTCCTCAGCACTCCCCTCAGCACTCTCCTCAGCACTCTCCTCAGCACTCTCCCTCAGCACTCTCCGATATGCTAATTGTCCCTCCGAACCAGCCAATCCCGTGTTGCCACTGCATCCCATATGCTAATGGTCCCTCTGAACTGACCAATCCTATGCATGCGCATTAGGAATATGCTAATTCGTTGCCTATATAACCTGTGTGAAACTGCCGCTCAGGGCTCCTCACTGCCTGAGGTGGGGGCCCGTTTGCGCAAACGTACAATAAAAACCTCGTGCTTTTTGCATCAACTGGTCTGGAGTCTGGATCTTTGGGCGTCCTCCCGAGCAAGTGGGCATCTCTGCAACTGAGAGGTCCTACAACGGGAGTTCCATAACCTAAGTGCAGAGACATCCAGTATCCAGGAGTTCCGTATGTTGAATGTAGAGAGAAGCTGTTTCTAAGATTTCGGTAGCCTGGGCATAGGTATTCGGTATATGCGGGTTTTCTGTATGCTGAGTGCAGCAGACGCAGCTTCTGGGAGATCTGCAACCTAGAATTAGAGAGACACAGTTTACCCAAGTTGTGTATCAGGTTGTAGGGAGAAGCTGTTTCCAAGAGTTCTGTAGCCTATGAGCAGGTATTCGCTATATGCGGGTTTTCTGTATGCTGCGTGTGGCAGACGCAGCTTATGTGAGTTCTGTATCTTGAATGTAGTGAGACACAGTTTACCAGAGTTCTGTATAGGGGTGTAGAGAGAAACTGTTTCCAAGAGTGTTGTAGCCTAGCAAGAGGCATATGCAGTAACTGGGTGTTCTGTATCCTGAGTGTAGGAGATGCCGCTTATGGGAGCTCTGCTACCTGGATGTAGAGAGAAGCAGTTCACCGGAGTTCTCTATCCTTGGTGTAGAGAGCAGCTATTTACTGGAGTTCGGTAGCCTGGAATGAGGCATTCGCTCTATGCGGGTTTTCAGTAAGCTGCGTGTAAGAGATGCAGCTTACGGGAGTTCCATAACCTAAGTGCAGAGACATCCAGTATCCAGGAGTTCCGTATGTTGAATGTAGAGAGAAGCTGTTTCTAAGAGTTCGGTAGCCTGGGCATAGGTATTCGGTATATGCGGGTTTTCTGTATGCTGAGTGCAGCAGGCGCAGCTTCTGGGAGATCTGCAACCTAGAATTAGAGAGACACAGTTTACCCAAGTTGTGTATCAGGTTGTAGGGAGAAGCTGTTTCCAAGAGTTCTGGAGCCTGGCAATAGGCATAGGCAATGTATGGGATTTCTGTATCCTAAGTGTAGCAGATGCAGCTTACAGGAGCTCAGTAACCTGGCTGGAAAGAGAAGCAGTTTCCAAGAGTTCTCTATCCTTGGTGTAGGGAGAAGCTGTTTCCAAGAGTTCTGTAGCCTATGAGCAGGTATTCGCTATACGCGGGTTTTCTGTATGCTGAGTGTAGCACACGCAGCTTATGGGCGTTGTGTCTCGTGCATGTCGTGAGACACTGTTTACCAGAGTTCTGTATATGCGTGTAGAGAGAAACTGTTTCCAAGAGTTCTGGAGCCTAGCAAGAGGCATATGCAGTAATTGGGATTTCTGTATCCTGAGTGTAGGAGACGCCACTTATGGGAGCTCTGCTACCTGGATGTAGAGAGAAGCAGTTTACCGGAGTTCGCTATCCTTGGTGTAGAGAGGAGCTGTTTACAGGAGTTGCGTATCCTGGAATTAGGCATTCGCTATGTGTGGGTATTCTGGATGCTGAGTGTAGCAGATGCAGCTTTCGGGAGTTCTGTAATCTAAGTGTAGAGAGATGCAGTTTCCAGTAGTTCTGTATGTTGAATGTAGAGAGAAGCTGTTTCCAAGAGTTCTGTAGTCTGAGAGCAGGCATACGCTGTATATGGGATTCCTGTTGCCTGAGTGTAGCCGACGCAGCTTCTGGGAGATCTGTAACCTAGAATTAGAGAGACACAGTTTACCGAAGTTCTGTATCAGAGTGTAGGGAGAAGCTGTTTCCAAGCATTCTGTAGCCTATGAGCAGGTTTCGCTAGATGCGGGTTTTCTGTATGCTGAGTGTAGCACATGCAGCTTATGGGCGTAGTGTCTCGTGCATGTCGTGAGACACTGTTTACCAGAGTTCTGTATATGCGTGTAGAGAGAAATTGTTTCCAAGAGTTCTGGAGCATAGCAAGAGGCATATGCAGTAATTGGGATTGCTGTATCCTGAGTGTAGGAGATGCCGCTTATGGGAGCTCTGCTACCGGGATGTAGAGAGAAGCAGTTCACTGGAGTTCTCTATCCTTGGTGTAGAGAGCAGCTATTTACTGGAGTTCGGTAGCCTGGAATGAGGCATTCGCTCTATGCGGGTTTTCAGTAAGCTGCGTGTAAGAGATGCAGCTTACGGGAGTTCCATAACCTAAGTGCAGAGACATCCAGTATCCAGGAGTTCCGTATGTTGAATGTAGAGAGAAGCTGTTTCTAAGAGTTCGGTAGCCTGGGCATAGGTATTCGGTATATGCGGGTTTTCTGTATGCTGAGTGCAGCAGACGCAGCTTCTGGGAGATCTGCAACCTAGAATTAGAGAGACACAGTTTACCCAAGTTGTGTATCAGGTTGTAGGGAGAAGCTGTTTCCAAGAGTTCTGTAGCCTATGAGCAGGTATTCGCTATATGCGGGTTTTCTGTATGCTGCGTGTGGCAGACGCAGTTTATGTGAGTTCTGTATCTTGAATGTAGTGAGACACAGTTTACCAGAGTTCTGTATAGGGGTGTAGAGAGAAACTGTTTCCAAGAGTGTTGTAGCCTAGCAAGAGGCATATGCAGTAACTGGGTGTTCTGTATCCTGAGTGTAGGAGATGCCGCTTATGGGAGCTCTGCTACCTGGATGTAGAGAGAAGCAGTTCACCGGAGTTCTCTATCCTTGGTGTAGAGAGCAGCTATTTACTGGAGTTCGGTAGCCTGGAATGAGGCATTCGCTCTATGCGGGTTTTCAGTAAGCTGCGTGTAAGAGATGCAGCTTACGGGAGTTCCATAACCTAAGTGCAGAGACATCCAGTATCCAGGAGTTCCGTATGTTGAATGTAGAGAGAAGCTGTTTCTAAGAGTTCGGTAGCCTGGGCATAGGTATTCGGTATATGCGGGTTTTCTGTATGCTGAGTGCAGCAGACGCAGCTTCTGGGAGATCTGCAACCTAGAATTAGAGAGACACAGTTTACCCAAGTTGTGTATCAGGTTGTAGGGAGAAGCTGTTTCCAAGAGTTCTGGAGCCTGGCAATAGGCATAGGCAATGTATGGGATTTCTGTATCCTAAGTGTAGCAGATGCAGCTTACAGGAGCTCAGTAACCTGGCTGGAAAGAGAAGCAGTTTCCAAGAGTTCTCTATCCTTGGTGTAGGGAGAAGCTGTTTCCAAGAGTTCTGTAGCCTATGAGCAGGTATTCGCTATACGCGGGTTTTCTGTATGCTGAGTGTAGCACACGCAGCTTATGGGCGTAGTGTCTCGTGCATGTCGTGAGACACTGTTTACCAGAGTTCTGTATATGCGTGTAGAGAGAAACTGTTTCCAAGAGTTCTGGAGCCTAGCAAGAGGCATATGCAGTAATTGGGATTTCTGTATCCTGAGTGTAGGAGACGCCACTTATGGGAGCTCTGCTACCTGGATGTAGAGAGAAGCAGTTTACCGGAGTTCGCTATCCTTGGTGTAGAGAGGAGCTGTTTACAGGAGTTGCGTATCCTGGAATGAGGCATTCGCTATGTGTGGGTATTCTGGATGCTGAGTGTAGCAGATGCAGATTTCGGGAGTTCTGTAATCTAAGTGTAGAGAGATGCAGTTTCCAGTAGTTCTGTATGTTGAATGTAGAGAGAAGCTGTTTCCAAGAGTTCTGTAGTCTGAGAGCAGGCATACGCTGTATATGGGATTCCTGTTGCCTGAGTGTAGCCGACGCAGCTTCTGGGAGATCTGTAACCTAGAATTAGAGAGACACAGTTTACCGAAGTTCTGTATCAGAGTGTAGGGAGAAGCTGTTTCCAAGCATTCTGTAGCCTATGAGCAGGTTTCGCTATATGCGGGTTTTCTGTATGCTGAGTGTAGCACACGCAGCTTATGGGCGTAGTGTCTCGTGCATGTCGTGAGACACTGTTTACCAGAGTTCTGTATAGGGGTGTAGAGAGAAACTGTTTCCAAGAGTGTTGTAGCCTAGCAAGAGGCATATGCAGTAACTGGGTGTTCTGTATCCTGAGTGTAGGAGATGCCGCTTATGGGAGCTCTGCTACCTGGATGTAGAGAGAAGCAGTTCACCGGAGTTCTCTATCCTTGGTGTAGAGAGCAGCTATTTACTGGAGTTCGGTAGCCTGGAATGAGGCATTCGCTCTATGCGGGTTTTCAGTAAGCTGCGTGTAAGAGATGCAGCTTACGGGAGTTCCATAACCTAAGTGCAGAGACATCCAGTATCCAGGAGTTCCGTATGTTGAATGTAGAGAGAAGCTGTTTCTAAGATTTCGGTAGCCTGGGCATAGGTATTCGGTATATGCGGGTTTTCTGTATGCTGAGTGCAGCAGGCGCAGCTTCTGGGAGATCTGCAACCTAGAATTAGAGAGACACAGTTTACCCAAGTTGTGTATCAGGTTGTAGGGAGAAGCTGTTTCCAAGAGTTCTGTAGCCTATGAGCAGGTATTCGCTATATGCGGGTTTTCTGTATGCTGCGTGTGGCAGACGCAGCTTATGTGAGTTCTGTATCTTGAATGTAGTGAGACACAGTTTACCAGAGTTCTGTATAGGGGTGTAGAGAGAAACTGTTTCCAAGAGTGTTGTAGCCTAGCAAGAGGCATATGCAGTAACTGGGTGTTCTGTATCCTGAGTGTAGGAGATGCCGCTTATGGGAGCTCTGCTACCTGGATGTAGAGAGAAGCAGTTCACCGGAGTTCTCTATCCTTGGTGTAGAGAGCAGCTATTTACTGGAGTTCGGTAGCCTGGAATGAGGCATTCGCTCTATGCGGGTTTTCAGTAAGCTGCGTGTAAGAGATGCAGCTTACGGGAGTTCCATAACCTAAGTGCAGAGACATCCAGTATCCAGGAGTTCCGTATGTTGAATGTAGAGAGAAGCTGTTTCTAAGAGTTCGGTAGCCTGGGCATAGGTATTCGGTATATGCGGGTTTTCTGTATGCTGAGTGCAGCAGGCGCAGCTTCTGGGAGATCTGCAACCTAGAATTAGAGAGACACAGTTTACCCAAGTTGTGTATCAGGTTGTAGGGAGAAGCTGTTTCCAAGAGTTCTGGAGCCTGGCAATAGGCATAGGCAATGTATGGGATTTCTGTATCCTAAGTGTAGCAGATGCAGCTTACAGGAGCTCAGTAACCTGGCTGGAAAGAGAAGCAGTTTCCAAGAGTTCTCTATCCTTGGTGTAGGGAGAAGCTGTTTCCAAGAGTTCTGTAGCCTATGAGCAGGTATTCGCTATATGCGGGTTTTCTGTATGCTGAGTGT
The DNA here is from genome assembly GCF_033115175.1 of Lepus europaeus. Lineage (NCBI taxonomy): Eukaryota > Metazoa > Chordata > Mammalia > Lagomorpha > Leporidae > Lepus > Lepus europaeus. The sequence goes on along the minus strand of NW_026909316.1, from coordinate 1,151,271 downwards.
AGCACACGCAGCTTATGGGCGTAGTGTCTCGTGCATGTCGTGAGACACTGTTTACCAGAGTTCTGTATATGCGTGTAGAGAGAAACTGTTTCCAAGAGTTCTGGAGCCTAGCAAGAGGCATATGCAGTAATTGGGATTTCTGTATCCTGAGTGTAGGAGACGCCACTTATGGGAGCTCTGCTACCTGGATGTAGAGAGAAGCAGTTTACCGGAGTTCGCTATCCTTGGTGTAGAGAGGAGCTGTTTACAGGAGTTGCGTATCCTGGAATTAGGCATTCGCTATGTGTGGGTATTCTGGATGCTGAGTGTAGCAGATGCAGCTTTCGGGAGTTCTGTAATCTAAGTGTAGAGAGATGCAGTTTCCAGTAGTTCTGTATGTTGAATGTAGAGAGAAGCTGTTTCCAAGAGTTCTGTAGTCTGAGAGCAGGCATACGCTGTATATGGGATTCCTGTTGCCTGAGTGTAGCCGACGCAGCTTCTGGGAGATCTGTAACCTAGAATTAGAGAGACACAGTTTACCGAAGTTCTGTATCAGAGTGTAGGGAGAAGCTGTTTCCAAGCATTCTGTAGCCTATGAGCAGGTTTCGCTAGATGCGGGTTTTCTGTATGCTGAGTGTAGCACATGCAGCTTATGGGCGTAGTGTCTCGTGCATGTCGTGAGACACTGTTTACCAGAGTTCTGTATATGCGTGTAGAGAGAAATTGTTTCCAAGAGTTCTGGAGCATAGCAAGAGGCATATGCAGTAATTGGGATTGCTGTATCCTGAGTGTAGGAGATGCCGCTTATGGGAGCTCTGCTACCGGGATGTAGAGAGAAGCAGTTCACTGGAGTTCTCTATCCTTGGTGTAGAGAGCAGCTATTTACTGGAGTTCGGTAGCCTGGAATGAGGCATTCGCTCTATGCGGGTTTTCAGTAAGCTGCGTGTAAGAGATGCAGCTTACGGGAGTTCCATAACCTAAGTGCAGAGACATCCAGTATCCAGGAGTTCCGTATGTTGAATGTAGAGAGAAGCTGTTTCTAAGAGTTCGGTAGCCTGGGCATAGGTATTCGGTATATGCGGGTTTTCTGTATGCTGAGTGCAGCAGACGCAGCTTCTGGGAGATCTGCAACCTAGAATTAGAGAGACACAGTTTACCCAAGTTGTGTATCAGGTTGTAGGGAGAAGCTGTTTCCAAGAGTTCTGTAGCCTATGAGCAGGTATTCGCTATATGCGGGTTTTCTGTATGCTGCGTGTGGCAGACGCAGTTTATGTGAGTTCTGTATCTTGAATGTAGTGAGACACAGTTTACCAGAGTTCTGTATAGGGGTGTAGAGAGAAACTGTTTCCAAGAGTGTTGTAGCCTAGCAAGAGGCATATGCAGTAACTGGGTGTTCTGTATCCTGAGTGTAGGAGATGCCGCTTATGGGAGCTCTGCTACCTGGATGTAGAGAGAAGCAGTTCACCGGAGTTCTCTATCCTTGGTGTAGAGAGCAGCTATTTACTGGAGTTCGGTAGCCTGGAATGAGGCATTCGCTCTATGCGGGTTTTCAGTAAGCTGCGTGTAAGAGATGCAGCTTACGGGAGTTCCATAACCTAAGTGCAGAGACATCCAGTATCCAGGAGTTCCGTATGTTGAATGTAGAGAGAAGCTGTTTCTAAGAGTTCGGTAGCCTGGGCATAGGTATTCGGTATATGCGGGTTTTCTGTATGCTGAGTGCAGCAGACGCAGCTTCTGGGAGATCTGCAACCTAGAATTAGAGAGACACAGTTTACCCAAGTTGTGTATCAGGTTGTAGGGAGAAGCTGTTTCCAAGAGTTCTGGAGCCTGGCAATAGGCATAGGCAATGTATGGGATTTCTGTATCCTAAGTGTAGCAGATGCAGCTTACAGGAGCTCAGTAACCTGGCTGGAAAGAGAAGCAGTTTCCAAGAGTTCTCTATCCTTGGTGTAGGGAGAAGCTGTTTCCAAGAGTTCTGTAGCCTATGAGCAGGTATTCGCTATACGCGGGTTTTCTGTATGCTGAGTGTAGCACACGCAGCTTATGGGCGTAGTGTCTCGTGCATGTCGTGAGACACTGTTTACCAGAGTTCTGTATATGCGTGTAGAGAGAAACTGTTTCCAAGAGTTCTGGAGCCTAGCAAGAGGCATATGCAGTAATTGGGATTTCTGTATCCTGAGTGTAGGAGACGCCACTTATGGGAGCTCTGCTACCTGGATGTAGAGAGAAGCAGTTTACCGGAGTTCGCTATCCTTGGTGTAGAGAGGAGCTGTTTACAGGAGTTGCGTATCCTGGAATGAGGCATTCGCTATGTGTGGGTATTCTGGATGCTGAGTGTAGCAGATGCAGCTTTCGGGAGTTCTGTAATCTAAGTGTAGAGAGATGCAGTTTCCAGTAGTTCTGTATGTTGAATGTAGAGAGAAGCTGTTTCCAAGAGTTCTGTAGTCTGAGAGCAGGCATACGCTGTATATGGGATTCCTGTTGCCTGAGTGTAGCCGACGCAGCTTCTGGGAGATCTGTAACCTAGAATTAGAGAGACACAGTTTACCGAAGTTCTGTATCAGAGTGTAGGGAGAAGCTGTTTCCAAGCATTCTGTAGCCTATGAGCAGGTTTCGCTATATGCGGGTTTTCTGTATGCTGAGTGTAGCACACGCAGCTTATGGGCGTAGTGTCTCGTGCATGTCGTGAGACACTGTTTACCAGAGTTCTGTATAGGGGTGTAGAGAGAAACTGTTTCCAAGAGTGTTGTAGCCTAGCAAGAGGCATATGCAGTAACTGGGTGTTCTGTATCCTGAGTGTAGGAGATGCCGCTTATGGGAGCTCTGCTACCTGGATGTAGAGAGAAGCAGTTCACCGGAGTTCTCTATCCTTGGTGTAGAGAGCAGCTATTTACTGGAGTTCGGTAGCCTGGAATGAGGCATTCGCTCTATGCGGGTTTTCAGTAAGCTGCGTGTAAGAGATGCAGCTTACGGGAGTTCCATAACCTAAGTGCAGAGACATCCAGTATCCAGGAGTTCCGTATGTTGAATGTAGAGAGAAGCTGTTTCTAAGATTTCGGTAGCCTGGGCATAGGTATTCGGTATATGCGGGTTTTCTGTATGCTGAGTGCAGCAGGCGCAGCTTCTGGGAGATCTGCAACCTAGAATTAGAGAGACACAGTTTACCCAAGTTGTGTATCAGGTTGTAGGGAGAAGCTGTTTCCAAGAGTTCTGGAGCCTGGCAATAGGCATAGGCAATGTATGGGATTTCTGTATCCTAAGTGTAGCAGATGCAGCTTACAGGAGCTCAGTAACCTGGCTGGAAAGAGAAGCAGTTTCCAAGAGTTCTCTATCCTTGGTGTAGGGAGAAGCTGTTTCCAAGAGTTCTGTAGCCTATGAGCAGGTATTCGCTATACGCGGGTTTTCTGTATGCTGAGTGTAGCACACGCAGCTTATGGGCGTAGTGTCTCGTGCATGTCGTGAGACACTGTTTACCAGAGTTCTGTATATGCGTGTAGAGAGAAACTGTTTCCAAGAGTTCTGGAGCCTAGCAAGAGGCATATGCAGTAATTGGGATTTCTGTATCCTGAGTGTAGGAGACGCCACTTATGGGAGCTCTGCTACCTGGATGTAGAGAGAAGCAGTTTACCGGAGTTCGCTATCCTTGGTGTAGAGAGGAGCTGGTTACAGGAGTTGCGTATCCTGGAATTAGGCATTCGCTATGTGTGGGTATTCTGGATGCTGAGTGTAGCAGATGCAGCTTTCGGGAGTTCTGTAATCTAAGTGTAGAGAGATGCAGTTTCCAGTAGTTCTGTATGTTGAATGTAGAGAGAAGCTGTTTCCAAGAGTTCTGTAGTCTGAGAGCAGGCATACGCTGTATATGGGATTCCTGTTGCCTGAGTGTAGCCGACGCAGCTTCTGGGAGATCTGTAACCTAGAATTAGAGAGACACAGTTTACCGAAGTTCTGTATCAGAGTGTAGGGAGAAGCTGTTTCCAAGCATTCTGTAGCCTATGAGCAGGTATTCGCTATATGCAGGTTTTCTGTATGCTGAGTGTAGCACACGCAGCTTATGGGCGTAGTGTCTCGTGCATGTCGTGAGACACTGTTTACCAGAGTTCTGTATATGCGTGTAGAGAGAAATTGTTTCCAAGAGTTCTGGAGCCTAGCAAGAGGCATATGCAGTAATTGGGATTTCTGTATCCTGAGTGTAGGAGATGCCGCTTATGGGAGCTCTGCGACCTGGATGTAGAGAGAAGCAGTTCACCGGAGTTCTCTATCCTTGGTGTAGAGAGCAGCTATTTACTGGAGTTCGGTAGCCTGGAATGAGGCATTCGCTCTATGCGGGTTTTCAGTAAGCTGCGTGTAAGAGATGCAGCTTACGGGAGTTCCATAACCTAAGTGCAGAGACATCCAGTATCCAGGAGTTCCGTATGTTGAATGTAGAGAGAAGCTGTTTCTAAGATTTCGGTAGCCTGGGCATAGGTATTCGGTATATGCGGGTTTTCTGTATGCTGAGTGCAGCAGACGCAGCTTCTGGGAGATCTGCAACCTAGAATTAGAGAGACACAGTTTACCCAAGTTGTGTATCAGGTTGTAGGGAGAAGCTGTTTCCAAGAGTTCTGTAGCCTATGAGCAGGTATTCGCTATATGCGGGTTTTCTGTATGCTGCGTGTGGCAGACGCAGTTTATATGAGTTCTGTATCTTGAATGTAGTGAGACACAGTTTACCAGAGTTCTGTATAGGGGTGTAGAGAGAAACTGTTTCCAAGAGTGTTGTAGCCTAGCAAGAGGCATATGCAGTAACTGGGTGTTCTGTATCCTGAGTGTAGGAGATGCCGCTTATGGGAGCTCTGCTACCTGGATGTAGAGAGAAGCAGTTCACCGGAGTTCTCTATCCTTGGTGTAGAGAGCAGCTATTTACTGGAGTTCGGTAGCCTGGAATGAGGCATTCGCTCTATGCGGGTTTTCAGTAAGCTGCGTGTAAGAGATGCAGCTTACGGGAGTTCCATAACCTAAGTGCAGAGACATCCAGTATCCAGGAGTTCCGTATGTTGAATGTAGAGAAGCTGTTTCTAAGAGTTCGGTAGCCTGGGCATAGGTATTCGGTATATGCGGGTTTTCTGTATGCTGAGTGCAGCAGGCGCAGCTTCTGGGAGATCTGCAACCTAGAATTAGAGAGACACAGTTTACCCAAGTTGTGTATCAGGTTGTAGGGAGAAGCTGTTTCCAAGAGTTCTGGAGCCTGGCAATAGGCATAGGCAATGTATGGGATTTCTGTATCCTAAGTGTAGCAGATGCAGCTTACAGGAGCTCAGTAACCTGGCTGGAAAGAGAAGCAGTTTCCAAGAGTTCTCTATCCTTGGTGTAGGGAGAAGCTGTTTCCAAGAGTTCTGTAGCCTATGAGCAGGTATTCGCTATACGCGGGTTTTCTGTATGCTGAGTGTAGCACACGCAGCTTATGGGCGTAGTGTCTCGTGCATGTCGTGAGACACTGTTTACCAGAGTTCTGTATATGCGTGTAGAGAGAAACTGTTTCCAAGAGTTCTGGAGCCTAGCAAGAGGCATATGCAGTAATTGGGATTTCTGTATCCTGAGTGTAGGAGACGCCACTTATGGGAGCTCTGCTACCTGGATGTAGAGAGAAGCAGTTTACCGGAGTTCGCTATCCTTGGTGCAGAGAGGAGCTGTTTACAGGAGTTGCGTATCCTGGAATGAGGCATTCGCTATGTGTGGGTATTCTGGATGCTGAGTGTAGCAGATGCAGCTTTCGGGAGTTCTGTAATCTAAGTGTAGAGAGATGCAGTTTCCAGTAGTTCTGTATGTTGAATGTAGAGAGAAGCTGTTTCCAAGAGTTCTGTAGTCTGAGAGCAGGCATACGCTGTATATGGGATTCCTGTTGCCTGAGTGTAGCCGACGCAGCTTCTGGGAGATCTGTAACCTAGAATTAGAGAGACACAGTTTACCGAAGTTCTGTATCAGAGTGTAGGGAGAAGCTGTTTCCAAGCATTCTGTAGCCTATGAGCAGGTTTCGCTATATGCGGGTTTTCTGTATGCTGAGTGTAGCACACGCAGCTTATGGGCGTAGTGTCTCGTGCATGTCGTGAGACACTGTTTACCAGAGTTCTGTATAGGGGTGTAGAGAGAAACTGTTTCCAAGAGTGTTGTAGCCTAGCAAGAGGCATATGCAGTAACTGGGTGTTCTGTATCCTGAGTGTAGGAGATGCCGCTTATGGGAGCTCTGCTACCTGGATGTAGAGAGAAGCAGTTCACCGGAGTTCTCTATCCTTGGTGTAGAGAGCAGCTATTTACTGGAGTTCGGTAGCCTGGAATGAGGCATTCGCTCTATGCGGGTTTTCAGTAAGCTGCGTGTAAGAGATGCAGCTTACGGGAGTTCCATAACCTAAGTGCAGAGACATCCAGTATCCAGGAGTTCCGTATGTTGAATGTAGAGAGAAGCTGTTTCTAAGATTTCGGTAGCCTGGGCATAGGTATTCGGTATATGCGGGTTTTCTGTATGCTGAGTGCAGCAGGCGCAGCTTCTGGGAGATCTGCAACCTAGAATTAGAGAGACACAGTTTACCCAAGTTGTGTATCAGGTTGTAGGGAGAAGCTGTTTCCAAGAGTTCTGGAGCCTGGCAATAGGCATAGGCAATGTATGGGATTTCTGTATCCTAAGTGTAGCAGATGCAGCTTACAGGAGCTCAGTAACCTGGCTGGAAAGAGAAGCAGTTTCCAAGAGTTCTCTATCCTTGGTGTAGGGAGAAGCTGTTTCCAAGAGTTCTGTAGCCTATGAGCAGGTATTCGCTATACGCGGGTTTTCTGTATGCTGAGTGTAGCACACGCAGCTTATGGGCGTAGTGTCTCGTGCATGTCGTGAGACACTGTTTACCAGAGTTCTGTATATGCGTGTAGAGAGAAACTGTTTCCAAGAGTTCTGGAGCCTAGCAAGAGGCATATGCAGTAATTGGGATTTCTGTATCCTGAGTGTAGGAGACGCCACTTATGGGAGCTCTGCTACCTGGATGTAGAGAGAAGCAGTTTACCGGAGTTCGCTATCCTTGGTGTAGAGAGGAGCTGGTTACAGGAGTTGCGTATCCTGGAATTAGGCATTCGCTATGTGTGGGTATTCTGGATGCTGAGTGTAGCAGATGCAGCTTTCGGGAGTTCTGTAATCTAAGTGTAGAGAGATGCAGTTTCCAGTAGTTCTGTATGTTGAATGTAGAGAGAAGCTGTTTCCAAGAGTTCTGTAGTCTGAGAGCAGGCATACGCTGTATATGGGATTCCTGTTGCCTGAGTGTAGCCGACGCAGCTTCTGGGAGATCTGTAACCTAGAATTAGAGAGACACAGTTTACCGAAGTTCTGTATCAGAGTGTAGGGAGAAGCTGTTTCCAAGCATTCTGTAGCCTATGAGCAGGTATTCGCTATATGCGGGTTTTCTGTATGCTGAGTGTAGCACACGCAGCTTATGGGCGTAGTGTCTTGTGCATGTCGTGAGACACTGTTTACCAGAGTTCTGTATATGCGTGTAGAGAGAAATTGTTTCCAAGAGTTCTGGAGCCTAGCAAGAGGCATATGCAGTAATTGGGATTTCTGTATCCTGAGTGTAGGAGATGCTGCTTATGGGAGCTCTGCTACCTGGATGTAGAGAGAAGCAGTTCACCGGAGTTCTCTATCCTTGGTGTAGAGAGCAGCTATTTACTGGAGTTCGGTAGCCTGGAATGAGGCATTCGCTCTATGCGGGTTTTCAGTAAGCTGCGTGTAAGAGATGCAGCTTACGGGAGTTCCATAACCTAAGTGCAGAGACATCCAGTATCCAGGAGTTCCGTATGTTGAATGTAGAGAGAAGCTGTTTCTAAGATTTCGGTAGCCTGGGCATAGGTATTCGGTATATGCGGGTTTTCTGTATGCTGAGTGCAGCAGACGCAGCTTCTGGGAGATCTGCAACCTAGAATTAGAGAGACACAGTTTACCCAAGTTGTGTATCAGGTTGTAGGGAGAAGCTGTTTCCAAGAGTTTTGTAGCCTATGAGCAGGTATTCGCTATATGCGGGTTTTCTCTATGCTGCGTGTGGCAGACGCAGCTTATGTGAGTTCTGTATCTTGAATGTAGTGAGACACAGTTTACCAGAGTTCTGTATAGGGGTGTAGAGAGAAACTGTTTCCAAGAATGTTGTAGCCTAGCAAGAGGCATATGCAGTAACTGGGTGTTCTGTATCCTGAGTGTAGGAGATGCCGCTTATGGGAGCTCTGCTACCTGGATGTAGAGAGAAGCAGTTCACCGGAGTTCTCTATCCTTGGTGTAGAGAGCAGCTATTTACTGGAGTTCGGTAGCCTGGAATGAGGCATTCGCTCTATGCGGGTTTTCAGTAAGCTGCGTGTAAGAGATGCAGCTTACGGGAGTTCCATAACCTAAGTGCAGAGACATCCAGTATCCAGGAGTTCCGTATGTTGAATGTAGAGAGAAGCTGTTTCTAAGATTTCGGTAGCCTGGGCATAGGTATTCGGTATATGCGGGTTTTCTGTATGCTGAGTGCAGCAGACGCAGCTTCTGGGAGATCTGCAACCTAGAATTAGAGAGACACAGTTTACCCAAGTTGTGTATCAGCTTGTAGGGAGAAGCTGTTTCCAAGAGTTCTGGAGCCTGGCAATAGGCATAGGCAATGTATGGGATTTCTGTATCCTAAGTGTAGCAGATGCAGCTTACAGGAGCTCAGTAACCTGGCTGGAAAGAGAAGCAGTTTCCAAGAGTTCTCTATCCTTGGTGTAGGGAGAAGCTGTTTCCAAGAGTTCTGTAGCCTATGAGCAGGTATTCGCTATACGCGGGTTTTCTGTATGCTGAGTGTAGCACACGCAGCTTATGGGCGTAGTGTCTCGTGCATGTCGTGAGACACTGTTTACCAGAGTTCTGTATATGCGTGTAGAGAGAAACTGTTTCCAAGAGTTCTGGAGCCTAGCAAGAGGCATATGCAGTAATTGGGATTTCTGTATCCTGAGTGTAGGAGACGCCACTTATGGGAGCTCTGCTACCTGAATGTAGAGAGAAGCAGTTTACCGGAGTTCGCTATCCTTGGTGTAGAGAGGAGCTGTTTACAGGAGTTGCGTATCCTGGAATGAGGCATTCGCTATGTGTGGGTATTCTGGATGCTGAGTGTAGCAGATGCAGCTTTCGGGAGTTCTGTAATCTAAGTGTAGAGAGATGCAGTTTCCAGTAGTTCTGTATGTTGAATGTAGAGAGAAGCTGTTTCCAAGAGTTCTGTAGTCTGAGAGCAGGCATACGCTGTATATGGGATTCCTGTTGCCTGAGTGTAGCCGACGCAGCTTCTGGGAGATCTGTAACCTAGAATTAGAGAGACACAGTTTACCGAAGTTCTGTATCAGAGTGTAGGGAGAAGCTGTTTCCAAGCATTCTATAGCCTATGAGCAGGTTTCGCTATATGCGGGTTTTCTGTATGCTGAGTGTAGCACACGCAGCTTATGGGCGTAGTGTCTCGTGCATGTCGTGAGACACTGTTTACCAGAGTTCTGTATATGCGTGTAGAGAGAAATTGTTTCCAAGAGTTCTGGAGCCTAGCAAGAGGCATATGCAGTAATTGGGATTGCTGTATCCTGAGTGTAGGAGATGCCGCTTATGGGAGCTCTGCTACCGGGATGTAGAGAGAAGCAGTTCACTGGAGTTCTCTATCCTTGGTGTAGAGAGCAGCTATTTACTGGAGTTCGGTAGCCTGGAATGAGGCATTCGCTCTATGCGGGTTTTCAGTAAGCTGCGTGTAAGAGATGCAGCTTACGGGAGTTCCATAACCTAAGTGCAGAGACATCCAGTATCCAGGAGTTCCGTATGTTGAATGTAGAGAGAAGCTGTTTCTAAGAGTTCGGTAGCCTGGGCATAGGTATTCGGTATATGCGGGTTTTCTGTATGCTGAGTGCAGCAGACGCAGCTTCTGGGAGATCTGCAACCTAGAATTAGAGAGACACAGTTTACCCAAGTTGTGTATCAGGTTGTAGGGAGAAGCTGTTTCCAAGAGTTCTGTAGCCTATGAGCAGGTATTCGCTATATGCGGGTTTTCTGTATGCTGCGTGTGGCAGACGCAGCTTATGTGAGTTCTGTATCTTGAATGTAGTGAGACACAGTTTACCAGAGTTCTGTATAGGGGTGTAGAGAGAAACTGTTTCCAAGAGTGTTGTAGCCTAGCAAGAGGCATATGCAGTAACTGGGTGTTCTGTATCCTGAGTGTAGGAGATGCCGCTTATGGGAGCTCTGCTACCTGGATGTAGAGAGAAGCAGTTCACCGGAGTTCTCTATCCTTGGTGTAGAGAGCAGCTATTTACTGGAGTTCGGTAGCCTGGAATGAGGCATTCGCTCTATGCGGGTTTTCAGTAAGCTTCGTGTAAGAGATGCAGCTTACGGGAGTTCCATAACCTAAGTGCAGAGACATCCAGTATCCAGGAGTTCCGTATGTTGAATGTAGAGAGAAGCTGTTTCTAAGATTTCGGTATCCTGGGCATAGGTATTCGGTATATGCGGGTTTTCTGTATGCTGAGTGCAGCAGACGCAGCTTCTGGGAGATCTGCAACCTAGAATTAGAGAGACACAGTTTACCCATGTTGTGTATCAGGTTGTAGGGAGAAGCTGTTTCCAAGAGTTCTGGAGCCTATGAGCAGGTATTCGCTATATGCGGGTTTTCTGTATGCTGCGTGTGGCAGACGCAGCTTATGTGAGTTCTGTATCTTGAATGTAGTGAGACACAGTTTACCAGAGTTCTGTATAGGGGTGTAGAGAGAAACTGTTTCCAAGAGTGTTGTAGCCTAGCAAGAGGCATATGCAGTAACTGGGTGTTCTGTATCCTGAGTGTAGGAGATGCCGCTTATGGGAGCTCTGCTACCGGGATGTAGAGAGAAGCAGTTCACCGGAGTTCTCTATCCTTGGTGTAGAGAGCAGCTATTTACTGGAGTTCGGTAGCCTGGAATGAGGCATTCGCTCTATGCGGGTTTTCAGTAAGCTGCGTGTAAGAGATGCAGCTTACGGGAGTTCCATAACCTAAGTGCAGAGACATCCAGTATCCAGGAGTTCCGTATGTTGAATGTAGAGAGAAGCTGTTTCTAAGAGTTCGGTAGCCTGGGCATAGGTATTCGGTATATGCGGGTTTTCTGTATGCTGAGTGCAGCAGGCGCAGCTTCTGGGAGATCTGCAACCTAGAATTAGAGAGACACAGTTTACCCAAGTTGTGTATCAGGTTGTAGGGAGAAGCTGTTTCCAAGAGTTCTGGAGCCTGGCAATAGGCATAGGCAATGTATGGGATTTCTGTATCCAAAGTGTAGCAGATGCAGCTTACAGGAGCTCAGTAACCTGGCTGGAAAGAGAAGCAGTTTCCAAGAGTTCTCTATCCTTGGTGTAGGGAGAAGCTGTTTCCAAGAGTTCTGTAGCCTATGAGCAGGTATTCGCTATACGCGGGTTTTCTGTATGCTGAGTGTAGCACACGCAGCTTATGGGCGTAGTGTCTCGTGCATGTCGTGAGACACTGTTTACCAGAGTTCTGTATATGCGTGTAGAGAGAAACTGTTTCCAAGAGTTCTGGAGCCTAGCAAGAGGCATATGCAGTAATTGGGATTGCTGTATCCTGAGTGTAGGAGATGCCGCTTATGGGAGCTCTGCTACCGGGATGTAGAGAGAAGCAGTTCACTGGAGTTCTCTATCCTTGGTGTAGAGAGCAGCTATTTACTGGAGTTCGGTAGCCTGGAATGAGGCATTCGCTCTATGCGGGTTTTCAGTAAGCTGCGTGTAAGAGATGCAGCTTACGGGAGTTCCATAACCTAAGTGCAGAGACATCCAGTATCCAGGAGTTCCGTATGTTGAATGTAGAGAGAAGCTGTTTCTAAGATTTCGGTAGCCTGGGCATAGGTATTCGGTATATGCGGGTTTTCTGTATGCTGAGTGCAGCAGACGCAGCTTCTGGGAGATCTGCAACCTAGAATTAGAGAGACACAGTTTACCCAAGTTGTGTATCAGGTTGTAGGGAGAAGCTGTTTCCAAGAGTTCTGTAGCCTATGAGCAGGTATTCGCTATATGCGGGTTTTCTGTATGCTGCGTGTGGCAGACGCAGCTTATGTGAGTTCTGTATCTTGAATGTAGTGAGACACAGTTTACCAGAGTTCTGTATAGGGGTGTAGAGAGAAACTGTTTCCAAGAGTGTTGTAGCCTAGCAAGAGGCATATGCAGTAACTGGGTGTTCTGTATCCTGAGTGTAGGAGATGCCGCTTATGGGAGCTCTGCTACCTGGATGTAGAGAGAAGCAGTTCACCGGAGTTCTCTATCCTTGGTGTAGAGAGCAGCTATTTACTGGAGTTCGGTAGCCTGGAATGAGGCATTCGCTCTATGCGGGTTTTCAGTAAGCTTCGTGTAAGAGATGCAGCTTACGGGAGTTCCATAACCTAAGTGCAGAGACATCCAGTATCCAGGAGTTCCGTATGTTGAATGTAGAGAGAAGCTGTTTCTAAGATTTCGGTATCCTGGGCATAGGTATTCGGTATATGCGGGTTTTCTGTATGCTGAGTGCAGCAGACGCAGCTTCTGGGAGATCTGCAACCTAGAATTAGAGAGACACAGTTTACCCATGTTGTGTATCAGGTTGTAGGGAGAAGCTGTTTCCAAGAGTTCTGGAGCCTATGAGCAGGTATTCGCTATATGCGGGTTTTCTGTATGCTGCGTGTGGCAGACGCAGCTTATGTGAGTTCTGTATCTTGAATGTAGTGAGACACAGTTTACCAGAGTTCTGTATAGGGGTGTAGAGAGAAACTGTTTCCAAGAGTGTTGTAGCCTAGCAAGAGGCATATGCAGTAACTGGGTGTTCTGTATCCTGAGTGTAGGAGATGCCGCTTATGGGAGCTCTGCTACCTGGATGTAGAGAGAAGCAGTTCACCGGAGTTCTCTATCCTTGGTGTAGAGAGCAGCTATTTACTGGAGTTCGGTAGCCTGGAATGAGGCATTCGCTCTATGCGGGTTTTCAGTAAGCTGCGTGTAAGAGATGCAGCTTACGGGAGTTCCATAACCTAAGTGCAGAGACATCCAGTATCCAGGAGTTCCGTATGTTGAATGTAGAGAGAAGCTGTTTCTAAGAGTTCGGTAGCCTGGGCATAGGTATTCGGTATATGCGGGTTTTCTGTATGCTGAGTGCAGCAGGCGCAGCTTCTGGGAGATCTGCAACCTAGAATTAGAGAGACACAGTTTACCCAAGTTGTGTATCAGGTTGTAGGGAGAAGCTGTTTCCAAGAGTTCTGGAGCCTGGCAATAGGCATAGGCAATGTATGGGATTTCTGTATCCTAAGTGTAGCAGATGCAGCTTACAGGAGCTCAGTAACCTGGCTGGAAAGAGAAGCAGTTTCCAAGAGTTCTCTATCCTTGGTGTAGGGAGAAGCTGTTTCCAAGAGTTCTGTAGCCTATGAGCAGGTATTCGCTATACGCGGGTTTTCTGTATGCTGAGTGTAGCACACGCAGCTTATGGGCGTAGTGTCTCGTGCATGTCGTGAGACACTGTTTACCAGAGTTCTGTATATGCGTGTAGAGAGAAACTGTTTCCAAGAGTTCTGGAGCCTAGCAAGAGGCATATGCAGTAATTGGGATTTCTGTATCCTGAGTGTAGGAGACGCCACTTATGGGAGCTCTGCTACCTGGATGTAGAGAGAAGCAGTTTACCGGAGTTCGCTATCCTTGGTGTAGAGAGGAGCTGGTTACAGGAGTTGCGTATCCTGGAATTAGGCATTCGCTATGTGTGGGTATTCTGGATGCTGAGTGTAGCAGATGCAGCTTTCGGGAGTTCTGTAATCTAAGTGTAGAGAGATGCAGTTTCCAGTAGTTCTGTATGTTGAATGTAGAGAGAAGCTGTTTCCAAGAGTTCTGTAGTCTGAGAGCAGGCATACGCTGTATATGGGATTCCTGTTGCCTGAGTGTAGCCGACGCAGCTTCTGGGAGATCTGTAACCTAGAATTAGAGAGACACAGTTTACCGAAGTTCTGTATCAGAGTGTAGGGAGAAGCTGTTTCCAAGCATTCTGTAGCCTATGAGCAGGTTTCGCTAGATGCGGGTTTTCTATATGCTGAGTGTAGCACACGCAGCTTATGGGCGTAGTGTCTCGTGCATGTCGTGAGACACTGTTTACCAGAGTTCTGTATATGCGTGTAGAGAGAAATTGTTTCCAAGAGTTCTGGAGCATAGCAAGAGGCATATGCAGTAATTGGGATTGCTGTATCCTGAGTGTAGGAGATGCCGCTTATGGGAGCTCTGCTACCGGGATGTAGAGAGAAGCAGTTCACTGGAGTTCTCTATCCTTGGTGTAGAGAGCAGCTATTTACTGGAGTTCGGTAGCCTGGAATGAGGCATTCGCTCTATGCGGGTTTTCAGTAAGCTGCGTGTAAGAGATGCAGCTTACGGGAGTTCCATAACCTAAGTGCAGAGACATCCAGTATCCAGGAGTTCCGTATGTTGAATGTAGAGAGAAGCTGTTTCTAAGATTTCGGTAGCCTGGGCATAGGTATTCGGTATATGCGGGTTTTCTGTATGCTGAGTGCAGCAGACGCAGCTTCTGGGAGATCTGCAACCTAGAATTAGAGAGACACAGTTTACCCAAGTTGTGTATCAGGTTGTAGGGAGAAGCTGTTTCCAAGAGTTCTGTAGCCTATGAGCAGGTATTCGCTATATGCGGGTTTTCTGTATGCTGCGTGTGGCAGACGCAGCTTATGTGAGTTCTGTATCTTGAATGTAGTGAGACACAGTTTACCAGAGTTCTGTATAGGGGTGTAGAGAGAAACTGTTTCCAAGAGTGTTGTAGCCTAGCAAGAGGCATATGCAGTAACTGGGTGTTCTGTATCCTGAGTGTAGGAGATGCCGCTTATGGGAGCTCTGCTACCGGGATGTAGAGAGAAGCAGTTCACCGGAGTTCTCTATCCTTGGTGTAGAGAGCAGCTATTTACTGGAGTTCGGTAGCCTGGAATGAGGCATTCGCTCTATGCGGGTTTTCAGTAAGCTGCGTGTAAGAGATGCAGCTTACGGGAGTTCCATAACCTAAGTGCAGAGACATCCAGTATCCAGGAGTTCCGTATGTTGAATGTAGAGAGAAGCTGTTTCTAAGAGTTCGGTAGCCTGGGCATAGGTATTCGGTATATGCGGGTTTTCTGTATGCTGAGTGCAGCAGACGCAGCTTCTGGGAGATCTGCAACCTAGAATTAGAGAGACACAGTTTACCCAAGTTGTGTATCAGGTTGTAGGGAGAAGCTGTTTCCAAGAGTTCTGTAGCCTATGAGCAGGTATTCGCTATATGCGGGTTTTCTGTATGCTGCGTGTGGCAGACGCAGCTTATGTGAGTTCTGTATCTTGAATGTAGTGAGACACAGTTTACCAGAGTTCTGTATAGGGGTGTAGAGAGAAACTGTTTCCAAGAGTGTTGTAGCCTAGCAAGAGGCATATGCAGTAACTGGGTGTTCTGTATCCTGAGTGTAGGAGATGCCGCTTATGGGAGCTCTGCTACCTGGATGTAGAGAGAAGCAGTTCACCGGAGTTCGCTATCCTTGGTGTAGAGAGCAGCTATTTACTGGAGTTCGGTAGCCTGGAATGAGGCATTCGCTCTATGCAGGTTTTCAGTAAGCTGCGTGTAAGAGATGCAGCTTACGGGAGTTCCATAACCTAAGTGCAGAGACATCCAGTATCCAGGAGTTCCGTATGTTGAATGTAGAGAGAAGCTGTTTCTAAGAGTTCGGTAGCCTGGGCATAGGTATTCGGTATATGCGGGTTTTCTGTATGCTGAGTGCAGCAGGCGCAGCTTCTGGGAGATCTGCAACCTAGAATTAGAGAGACACAGTTTACCCAAGTTGTGTATCAGGTTGTAGGGAGAAGCTGTTTCCAAGAGTTCTGGAGCCTGGCAATAGGCATAGGCAATGTATGGGATTTCTGTATCCTAAGTGTAGCAGATGCAGCTTACAGGAGCTCAGTAACCTGGCTGGAAAGAGAAGCAGTTTCCAAGAGTTCTCTATCCTTGGTGTAGGGAGAAGCTGTTTCCAAGAGTTCTGTAGCCTATGAGCAGGTATTCGCTATACGCGGGTTTTCTGTATGCTGAGTGTAGCACACGCAGCTTATGGGCGTAGTGTCTCGTGCATGTCGTGAGACACTGTTTACCAGAGTTCTGTATATGCGTGTAGAGAGAAACTGTTTCCAAGAGTTCTGGAGCCTAGCAAGAGGCATATGCAGTAATTGGGATTTCTGTATCCTGAGTGTAGGAGACGCCACTTATGGGAGCTCTGCTACCTGGATGTAGAGAGAAGCAGTTTACCGGAGATCGCTATCCTTGGCGTAGAGAGGAGCTGGTTACAGGAGTTGCGTATCCTGGAATTAGGCATTCGCTATGTGTGGGTATTCTGGATGCTGAGTGTAGCAGATGCAGCTTTCGGGAGTTCTGTAATCTAAGTGTAGAGAGATGCAGTTTCCAGTAGTTCTGTATGTTGAATGTAGAGAGAAGCTGTTTCCAAGAGTTCTGTAGTCTGAGAGCAGGCATACGCTGTATATGGGATTCCTGTTGCCTGAGTGTAGCCGACGCAGCTTCTGGGAGATCTGTAACCTAGAATTAGAGAGACACAGTTTACCGAAGTTCTGTATCAGAGTGTAGGGAGAAGCTGTTTCCAAGCATTCTGTAGCCTATGAGCAGGTTTCGCTAGATGCGGGTTTTCTGTATGCTGAGTGTAGCACACGCAGCTTATGGGCGTAGTGTCTCGTGCATGTCGTGAGACACTGTTTACCAGAGTTCTGTATATGCGTGTAGAGAGAAATTGTTTCCAAGAGTTCTGGAGCATAGCAAGAGGCATATGCAGTAATTGGGATTGCTGTATCCTGAGTGTAGGAGATGCCGCTTATGGGAGCTCTGCTACCGGGATGTAGAGAGAAGCAGTTCACTGGAGTTCTCTATCCTTGGTGTAGAGAGCAGCTATTTACTGGAGTTCGGTAGCCTGGAATGAGGCATTCGCTCTATGCGGGTTTTCAGTAAGCTGCGTGTAAGAGATGCAGCTTACGGGAGTTCCATAACCTAAGTGCAGAGACATCCAGTATCCAGGAGTTCCGTATGTTGAATGTAGAGAGAAGCTGTTTCTAAGATTTCGGTAGCCTGGGCATAGGTATTCGGTATATGCGGGTTTTCTGTATGCTGAGTGCAGCAGACGCAGCTTCTGGGAGATCTGCAACCTAGAATTAGAGAGACACAGTTTACCCAAGTTGTGTATCAGGTTGTAGGGAGAAGCTGTTTCCAAGAGTTCTGTAGCCTATGAGCAGGTATTCGCTATATGCGGGTTTTCTCTATGCTGCGTGTGGCAGACGCAGCTTATGTGAGTTCTGTATCTTGAATGTAGTGAGACACAGTTTACCAGAGTTCTGTATAGGGGTGTAGAGAGAAACTGTTTCCAAGAGTGTTGTAGCCTAGCAAGAGGCATATGCAGTAACTGGGTGTTCTGTATCCTGAGTGTAGGAGATGCCGCTTATGGGAGCTCTGCTACCTGGATGTAGAGAGAAGCAGTTCACCGGAGTTCGCTATCCTTGGTGTAGAGAGCAGCTATTTACTGGAGTTCGGTAGCCTGGAATGAGGCATTCGCTCTATGCGGGTTTTCAGTAAGCTGCGTGTAAGAGATGCAGCTTACGGGAGTTCCATAACCTAAGTGCAGAGACATCCAGTATCCAGGAGTTCCGTATGTTGAATGTAGAGAGAAGCTGTTTCTAAGAGTTCGGTAGCCTGGGCATAGGTATTCGGTATATGCGGGTTTTCTGTATGCTGAGTGCAGCAGGCGCAGCTTCTGGGAGATCTGCAACCTAGAATTAGAGAGACACAGTTTACCCAAGTTGTGTATCAGGTTGTAGGGAGAAGCTGTTTCCAAGAGTTCTGGAGCCTGGCAATAGGCATAGGCAATGTATGGGATTTCTGTATCCTAAGTGTAGCAGATGCAGCTTACAGGAGCTCAGTAACCTGGCTGGAAAGAGAAGCAGTTTCCAAGAGTTCTCTATCCTTGGTGTAGGGAGAAGCTGTTTCCAAGAGTTCTGTAGCCTATGAGCAGGTATTCGCTATACGCGGGTTTTCTGTATGCTGAGTGTAGCACACGCAGCTTATGGGCGTTGTGTCTCGTGCATGTCGTGAGACACTGTTTACCAGAGTTCTGTATATGCGTGTAGAGAGAAACTGTTTCCAAGAGTTCTGGAGCCTAGCAAGAGGCATATGCAGTAATTGGGATTTCTGTATCCTGAGTGTAGGAGACGCCACTTATGGGAGCTCTGCTACCTGGATGTAGAGAGAAGCAGTTTACCGGAGTTCGCTATCCTTGGTGTAGAGAGGAGCTGGTTACAGGAGTTGTGTATCCTGGAATGAGGCCTTCGCTATGTGTGGGTATTCTGGATGCTGAGTTAGCAGATGCAGCTTTCGGGAGTTCTGTAATCTAAGTGTAGAGAGATGCAGTTTCCAGTAGTTCTGTATGTTGAATGTGGAGAGAAGCTGTTTCCAAGAGTTCTGTAGTCTGAGAGCAGGCATACGCTGTATATGGGATTCCTGTTGCCTGAGTGTAGCCGACACAGCTTCTGGGAGATCTGTAACCTAGAATTAGAGAGACACAGTTTACCGAAGTTCTGTATCAGAGTGTAGGGAGAAGCTGTTTCCAAGCATTCTGTAGCCTATGAGCAGGTTTCGCTATATGCGGGTTTTCTGTATGCTGAGTGTAGCACACGCAGCTTATGGGCGTAGTGTCTCGTGCATGTCGTGAGACACTGTTTACCAGAGTTCTGTATATGCGTGTAGAGAGAAATTGTTTCCAAGAGTTCTGGAGCATAGCAAGAGGCATATGCAGTAATTGGGATTTCTGTATCCTGAGTGTAGGAGATGCCGCTTATGGGAGCTCTGCTACCGGGATGTAGAGAGAAGCAGTTCACTGGAGTTCTCTATCCTTGGTGTAGAGAGCAGCTATTTACTGGAGTTCGGTAGCCTGGAATGAGGCATTCGCTCTATGCGGGTTTTCAGTAAGCTGCGTGTAAGAGATGCAGCTTACGGGAGTTCCATAACCTAAGTGCAGAGACATCCAGTATCCAGGAGTTCCGTATGTTGAATGTAGAGAGAAGCTGTTTCTAAGATTTCGGTAGCCTGGGCATAGGTATTCGGTATATGCGGGTTTTCTGTATGCTGAGTGCAGCAAACGCAGCTTCTGGGAGATCTGCAACCTAGAATTAGAGAGACACAGTTTACCCAAGTTGTGTATCAGGTTGTAGGGAGAAGCTGTTTCCAAGAGTTCTGTAGCCTATGAGCAGGTATTCGCTATATGCGGGTTTTCTGTATGCTGCGTGTGGCAGACGCAGCTTATGTGAGTTCTGTATCTTGAATGTAGTGAGACACAGTTTACCAGAGTTCTGTATAGGGGTGTAGAGAGAAACTGTTTCCAAGAGTGTTGTAGCCTAGCAAGAGGCATATGCAGTAACTGGGTGTTCTGTATCCTGAGTGTAGGAGATGCCGCTTATGGGAGCTCTGCTACCTGGATGTAGAGAGAAGCAGTTCACCGGAGTTCTCTATCCTTGGTGTAGAGAGCAGCTATTTACTGGAGTTCGGTAGCCTGGAATGAGGCATTCGCTCTATGCGGGTTTTCAGTAAGCTGCGTGTAAGAGATGCAGCTTACGGGAGTTCCATAACCTAAGTGCAGAGACATCCAGTATCCAGGAGTTCCGTATGTTGAATGTAGAGAGAAGCTGTTTCTAAGAGTTCGGTAGCCTGGGCATAGGTATTCGGTATATGCGGGTTTTCTGTATGCTGAGTGCAGCAGACGCAGCTTCTGGGAGATCTGCAACCTAGAATTAGAGAGACACAGTTTACCCAAGTTGTGTATCAGGTTGTAGGGAGAAGCTGTTTCCAAGAGTTCTGGAGCCTATGAGCAGGTATTCGCTATATGCGGGTTTTCTGTATGCTGCGTGTGGCAGACGCAGCTTATGTGAGTTCTGTATCTTGAATGTAGTGAGACACAGTTTACCAGAGTTCTGTATAGGGGTGTAGAGAGAAACTGTTTCCAAGAGTGTTGTAGCCTAGCAAGAGGCATATGCAGTAACTGGGTGTTCTGTATCCTGAGTGTAGGAGATGCCGCTTATGGGAGCTCTGCTACCTGGATGTAGAGAGAAGCAGTTCACCGGAGTTCTCTATCCTTGGTGTAGAGAGCAGCTATTTACTGGAGTTCGGTAGCCTGGAATGAGGCATTCGCTCTATGCGGGTTTTCAGTAAGCTGCGTGTAAGAGATGCAGCTTACGGGAGTTCCATAACCTAAGTGCAGAGACATCCAGTATCCAGGAGTTCCGTATGTTGAATGTAGAGAGAAGCTGTTTCTAAGAGTTCGGTAGCCTGGGCATAGGTATTCGGTATATGCGGGTTTTCTGTATGCTGAGTGCAGCAGGCGCAGCTTCTGGGAGATCTGCAACCTAGAATTAGAGAGACACAGTTTACCCAAGTTGTGTATCAGGTTGTAGGGAGAAGCTGTTTCCAAGAGTTCTGGAGCCTGGCAATAGGCATAGGCAATGTATGGGATTTCTGTATCCTAAGTGTAGCAGATGCAGCTTACAGGAGCTCAGTAACCTGGCTGGAAAGAGAAGCAGTTTCCAAGAGTTCTCTATCCTTGGTGTAGGGAGAAGCTGTTTCCAAGAGTTCTGTAGCCTATGAGCAGGTATTCGCTATACGCGGGTTTTCTGTATGCTGAGTGTAGCACACGCAGCTTATGGGCGTAGTGTCTCGTGCATGTCGTGAGACACTGTTTACCAGAGTTCTGTATATGCGTGTAGAGAGAAACTGTTTCCAAGAGTTCTGGAGCCTAGCAAGAGGCATATGCAGTAATTGGGATTTCTGTATCCTGAGTGTAGGAGACGCCACTTATGGGAGCTCTGCTACCTGGATGTAGAGAGAAGCAGTTTACCGGAGTTCGCTATCCTTGGTGTAGAGAGGAGCTGGTTACAGGAGTTGCGTATCCTGGAATTAGGCATTCGCTATGTGTGGGTATTCTGGATGCTGAGTGTAGCAGATGCAGCTTTCGGGAGTTCTGTAATCTAAGTGTAGAGAGATGCAGTTTCCAGTAGTTCTGTATGTTGAATGTAGAGAGAAGCTGTTTCCAAGAGTTCTGTAGTCTGAGAGCAGGCATACGCTGTATATGGGATTCCTGTTGCCTGAGTGTAGCCGACGCAGCTTCTGGGAGATCTGTAACCTAGAATTAGAGAGACACAGTTTACCGAAGTTCTGTATCAGAGTGTAGGGAGAAGCTGTTTCCAAGCATTCTGTAGCCTATGAGCAGGTTTCGCTAGATGCGGGTTTTCTGTATGCTGAGTGTAGCACACGCAGCTTATGGGCGTAGTGTCTCGTGCATGTCGTGAGACACTGTTTACCAGAGTTCTGTATATGCGTGTAGAGAGAAATTGTTTCCAAGAGTTCTGGAGCATAGCAAGAGGCATATGCAGTAATTGGGATTGCTGTATCCTGAGTGTAGGAGATGCCGCTTATGGGAGCTCTGCTACCGGGATGTAGAGAGAAGCAGTTCACTGGAGTTCTCTATCCTTGGTGTAGAGAGCAGCTATTTACTGGAGTTCGGTAGCCTGGAATGAGGCATTCGCTCTATGCGGGTTTTCAGTAAGCTGCGTGTAAGAGATGCAGCTTACGGGAGTTCCATAACCTAAGTGCAGAGACATCCAGTATCCAGGAGTTCCGTATGTTGAATGTAGAGAGAAGCTGTTTCTAAGATTTCGGTAGCCTGGGCATAGGTATTCGGTATATGCGGGTTTTCTGTATGCTGAGTGCAGCAAACGCAGCTTCTGGGAGATCTGCAACCTAGAATTAGAGAGACACAGTTTACCCAAGTTGTGTATCAGGTTGTAGGGAGAAGCTGTTTCCAAGAGTTCTGTAGCCTATGAGCAGGTATTCGCTATATGCGGGTTTTCTGTATGCTGCGTGTGGCAGACGCAGCTTATGTGAGTTCTGTATCTTGAATGTAGTGAGACACAGTTTACCAGAGTTCTGTATAGGGGTGTAGAGAGAAACTGTTTCCAAGAGTGTTGTAGCCTAGCAAGAGGCATATGCAGTAACTGGGTGTTCTGTATCCTGAGTGTAGGAGATGCCGCTTATGGGAGCTCTGCTACCTGGATGTAGAGAGAAGCAGTTCACCGGAGTTCTCTATCCTTGGTGTAGAGAGCAGCTATTTACTGGAGTTCGGTAGCCTGGAATGAGGCATTCGCTCTATGCGGGTTTTCAGTAAGCTGCGTGTAAGAGATGCAGCTTACGGGAGTTCCATAACCTAAGTGCAGAGACATCCAGTATCCAGGAGTTCCGTATGTTGAATGTAGAGAGAAGCTGTTTCTAAGAGTTCGGTAGCCTGGGCATAGGTATTCGGTATATGCGGGTTTTCTGTATGCTGAGTGCAGCAGACGCAGCTTCTGGGAGATCTGCAACCTAGAATTAGAGAGACACAGTTTACCCAAGTTGTGTATCAGGTTGTAGGGAGAAGCTGTTTCCAAGAGTTCTGGAGCCTATGAGCAGGTATTCGCTATATGCGGGTTTTCTGTATGCTGCGTGTGGCAGACGCAGCTTATGTGAGTTCTGTATCTTGAATGTAGTGAGACACAGTTTACCAGAGTTCTGTATAGGGGTGTAGAGAGAAACTGTTTCCAAGAGTGTTGTAGCCTAGCAAGAGGCATATGCAGTAACTGGGTGTTCTGTATCCTGAGTGTAGGAGATGCCGCTTATGGGAGCTCTGCTACCTGGATGTAGAGAGAAGCAGTTCACCGGAGTTCTCTATCCTTGGTGTAGAGAGCAGCTATTTACTGGAGTTCGGTAGCCTGGAATGAGGCATTCGCTCTATGCGGGTTTTCAGTAAGCTGCGTGTAAGAGATGCAGCTTACGGGAGTTCCATAACCTAAGTGCAGAGACATCCAGTATCCAGGAGTTCCGTATGTTGAATGTAGAGAGAAGCTGTTTCTAAGAGTTCGGTAGCCTGGGCATAGGTATTCGGTATATGCGGGTTTTCTGTATGCTGAGTGCAGCAGGCGCAGCTTCTGGGAGATCTGCAACCTAGAATTAGAGAGACACAGTTTACCCAAGTTGTGTATCAGGTTGTAGGGAGAAGCTGTTTCCAAGAGTTCTGGAGCCTGGCAATAGGCATAGGCAATGTATGGGATTTCTGTATCCTAAGTGTAGCAGATGCAGCTTACAGGAGCTCAGTAACCTGGCTGGAAAGAGAAGCAGTTTCCAAGAGTTCTCTATCCTTGGTGTAGGGAGAAGCTGTTTCCAAGAGTTCTGTAGCCT
Organism: Lepus europaeus; assembly: GCF_033115175.1. Taxonomy (NCBI): domain Eukaryota; kingdom Metazoa; phylum Chordata; class Mammalia; order Lagomorpha; family Leporidae; genus Lepus; species Lepus europaeus. The sequence goes on along the minus strand of NW_026909316.1, from coordinate 1,127,992 downwards.
ATGAGCAGGTATTCGCTATACGCGGGTTTTCTGTATGCTGAGTGTAGCACACGCAGCTTATGGGCGTAGTGTCTCGTGCATGTCGTGAGACACTGTTTACCAGAGTTCTGTATATGCGTGTAGAGAGAAACTGTTTCCAAGAGTTCTGGAGCCTAGCAAGAGGCATATGCAGTAATTGGGATTTCTGTATCCTGAGTGTAGGAGACGCCACTTATGGGAGCTCTGCTACCTGGATGTAGAGAGAAGCAGTTTACCGGAGTTCGCTATCCTTGGTGTAGAGAGGAGCTGGTTACAGGAGTTGCGTATCCTGGAATTAGGCATTCGCTATGTGTGGGTATTCTGGATGCTGAGTGTAGCAGATGCAGCTTTCGGGAGTTCTGTAATCTAAGTGTAGAGAGATGCAGTTTCCAGTAGTTCTGTATGTTGAATGTAGAGAGAAGCTGTTTCCAAGAGTTCTGTAGTCTGAGAGCAGGCATACGCTGTATATGGGATTCCTGTTGCCTGAGTGTAGCCGACGCAGCTTCTGGGAGATCTGTAACCTAGAATTAGAGAGACACAGTTTACCGAAGTTCTGTATCAGAGTGTAGGGAGAAGCTGTTTCCAAGCATTCTGTAGCCTATGAGCAGGTTTCGCTAGATGCGGGTTTTCTGTATGCTGAGTGTAGCACACGCAGCTTATGGGCGTAGTGTCTCGTGCATGTCGTGAGACACTGTTTACCAGAGTTCTGTATAGGGGTGTAGAGATAAACTGTTTCCAAGAGTGTTGTAGCCTAGCAAGAGGCATATGCAGTAACTGGGTGTTCTGTATCCTGAGTGTAGGAGATGCCGCTTATGGGAGCTCTGCTACCTGGATGTAGAGAGAAGCAGTTCACCGGAGTTCTCTATCCTTGGTGTAGAGAGCAGCTATTTACTGGAGTTCGGTAGCCTGGAATGAGGCATTCGCTCTATGCGGGTTTTCAGTAAGCTGCGTGTAAGAGATGCAGCTTACGGGAGTTCCATAACCTAAGTGCAGAGACATCCAGTATCCAGGAGTTCCGTATGTTGAATGTAGAGAGAAGCTGTTTCTAAGATTTCGGTAGCCTGGGCATAGGTATTCGGTATATGCGGGTTTTCTGTATGCTGAGTGCAGCAGACGCAGCTTCTGGGAGATCTGCAACCTAGAATTAGAGAGACACAGTTTACCCAAGTTGTGTATCAGGTTGTAGGGAGAAGCTGTTTCCAAGAGTTCTGGAGCCTGGCAATAGGCATAGGCAATGTATGGGATTTCTGTATCCTAAGTGTAGCAGATGCAGCTTACAGGAGCTCAGTAACCTGGCTGGAAAGAGAAGCAGTTTCCAAGAGTTCTCTATCCTTGGTGTAGGGAGAAGCTGTTTCCAAGAGTTCTGTAGCCTATGAGCAGGTATTCGCTATACGCGGGTTTTCTGTATGCTGAGTGTAGCACACGCAGCTTATGGGCGTAGTGTCTCGTGCATGTCGTGAGACACTGTTTACCAGAGTTCTGTATATGCGTGTAGAGAGAAACTGTTTCCAAGAGTTCTGGAGCCTAGCAAGAGGCATATGCAGTAATTGGGATTTCTGTATCCTGAGTGTAGGAGACGCCACTTATGGGAGCTCTGCTACCTGGATGTAGAGAGAAGCAGTTTACCGGAGTTCGCTACCCTTGGTGTAGAGAGGAGCTGGTTACAGGAGTTGCGTATCCTGGAATTAGGCATTCGCTATGTGTGGGTATTCTGGATGCTGAGTGTAGCAGATGCAGCTTTCGGGAGTTCTGTAATCTAAGTGTAGAGAGATGCAGTTTCCAGTAGTTCTGTATGTTGAATGTAGAGAGAACCTGTTTCCAAGAGTTCTGTAGTCTGAGAGCAGGCATACGCTGTATATGGGATTCCTGTTGCCTGAGTGTAGCCGACGCAGCTTCTGGGAGATCTGTAACCTAGAATTAGAGAGACACAGTTTACCGAAGTTCTGTATCAGAGTGTAGGGAGAAGCTGTTTCCAAGCATTCTGTAGCCTATGAGCAGGTATTCGCTATATGCGGGTTTTCTGTATGCTGAGTGTAGAACACGCAGCTTATGGGCGTAGTGTCTCGTGCATGTCGTGAGACACTGTTTACCAGAGTTCTGTATAGGGGTGTAGAGAGAAATTGTTTCCAAGAGTTCTGGAGCATAGCAAGAGGCATATGCAGTAATTGGGATTTCTGTATCCTGAGTGTAGGAGATGCCGCTTATGGGAGCTCTGCTACCTGGATGTAGAGAGAAGCAGTTCACCGGAGTTCGCTATCCTTGGTGTAGAGAGCAGCTATTTACTGGAGTTCGGTAGCCTGGAATGAGGCATTCGCTCTATGCGGGTTTTCAGTAAGCTGCGTGTAAGAGATGCAGCTTACAAGAGTTCCATAACCTAAGTGCAGAGACATCCAGTATCCAGGAGTTCCGTATGTTGAATGTAGAGAGAAGCTGTTTCTAAGATTTCGGTAGCCTGGGCATAGGTATTCGGTATATGCGGGTTTTCTGTATGCTGAGTGCAGCAGACGCAGCTTCTGGGAGATCTGCAACCTAGAATTAGAGAGACACAGTTTACCCAAGTTGTGTATCAGGTTGTAGGGAGAAGCTGTTTCCAAGAGTTCTGGAGCCTGGCAATAGGCATAGGCAATGTATGGGATTTCTGTATCCTAAGTGTAGCAGATGCAGCTTACAGGAGCTCAGTAACCTGGCTGGAAAGAGAAGCAGTTTCCAAGAGTTCTCTATCCTTGGTGTAGGGAGAAGCTGTTTCCAAGAGTTCTGTAGCCTATGAGCAGGTATTCGCTATACGCGGGTTTTCTGTATGCTGAGTGTAGCACACGCAGCTTATGGGCGTAGTGTCTCGTGCATGTCGTGAGACACTGTTTACCAGAGTTCTGTATATGCGTGTAGAGAGAAACTGTTTCCAAGAGTTCTGGAGCCTAGCAAGAGGCATATGCAGTAATTGGGATTTCTGTATCCTGAGTGTAGGAGACGCCACTTATGGGAGCTCTGCTACCTGGATGTAGAGAGAAGCAGTTTACCGGAGTTCGCTACCCTTGGTGTAGAGAGGAGCTGGTTACAGGAGTTGCGTATCCTGGAATTAGGCATTCGCTATGTGTGGGTATTCTGGATGCTGAGTGTAGCAGATGCAGCTTTCGGGAGTTCTGTAATCTAAGTGTAGAGAGATGCAGTTTCCAGTAGTTCTGTATGTTGAATGTAGAGAGAACCTGTTTCCAAGAGTTCTGTAGTCTGAGAGCAGGCATACGCTGTATATGGGATTCCTGTTGCCTGAGTGTAGCCGACGCAGCTTCTGGGAGATCTGTAACCTAGAATTAGAGAGACACAGTTTACCGAAGTTCTGTATCAGAGTGTAGGGAGAAGCTGTTTCCAAGCATTCTGTAGCCTATGAGCAGGTATTCGCTATATGCGGGTTTTCTGTATGCTGAGTGTAGAACACGCAGCTTATGGGCGTAGTGTCTCGTGCATGTCGTGAGACACTGTTTACCAGAGTTCTGTATAGGGGTGTAGAGAGAAATTGTTTCCAAGAGTTCTGGAGCATAGCAAGAGGCATATGCAGTAATTGGGATTTCTGTATCCTGAGTGTAGGAGATGCCGCTTATGGGAGCTCTGCTACCTGGATGTAGAGAGAAGCAGTTCACCGGAGTTCGCTATCCTTGGTGTAGAGAGCAGCTATTTACTGGAGTTCGGTAGCCTGGAATGAGGCATTCGCTCTATGCGGGTTTTCAGTAAGCTGCGTGTAAGAGATGCAGCTTACAAGAGTTCCATAACCTAAGTGCAGAGACATCCAGTATCCAGGAGTTCCGTATGTTGAATGTAGAGAGAAGCTGTTTCTAAGATTTCGGTAGCCTGGGCATAGGTATTCGGTATATGCGGGTTTTCTGTATGCTGAGTGCAGCAGACGCAGCTTCTGGGAGATCTGCAACCTAGAATTAGAGAGACACAGTTTACCCAAGTTGTGTATCAGGTTGTAGGGAGAAGCTGTTTCCAAGAGTTCTGGAGCCTGGCAATAGGCATAGGCAATGTATGGGATTTCTGTATCCTAAGTGTAGCAGATGCAGCTTACAGGAGCTCAGTAACCTGGCTGGAAAGAGAAGCAGTTTCCAAGAGTTCTCTATCCTTGGTGTAGGGAGAAGCTGTTTCCAAGAGTTCTGTAGCCTATGAGCAGGTATTCGCTATACGCGGGTTTTCTGTATGCTGAGTGTAGCACACGCAGCTTATGGGCGTTGTGTCTCGTGCATGTCGTGAGACACTGTTTACCAGAGTTCTGTATATGCGTGTAGAGAGAAACTGTTTCCAAGAGTTCTGGAGCCTAGCAAGAGGCATATGCAGTAATTGGGATTTCTGTATCCTGAGTGTAGGAGACGCCACTTATGGGAGCTCTGCTACCTGGATGTAGAGAGAAGCAGTTTACCGGAGTTCGCTATCCTTGGTGTAGAGAGGAGCTGGTTACAGGAGTTGCGTATCCTGGAATTAGGCATTCGCTATGTGTGGGTATTCTGGATGCTGAGTGTAGCAGATGCAGCTTTCGGGAGTTCTGTAATCTAAGTGTAGAGAGATGCAGTTTCCAGTAGTTCTGTATGTTGAATGTAGAGAGAAGCTGTTTCCAAGAGTTCTGTAGTCTGAGAGCAGGCATACGCTGTATATGGGATTCCTGTTGCCTGAGTGTAGCCGACGCAGCTTCTGGGAGATCTGTAACCTAGAATTAGAGAGACACAGTTTACCGAAGTTCTGTATCAGAGTGTAGGGAGAAGCTGTTTCCAAGCATTCTGTAGCCTATGAGCAGGTATTCGCTATATGCGGGTTTTCTGTATGCTGAGTGTAGCACACGCAGCTTATGGGCGTAGTGTCTCGTGCATGTCGTGAGACACTGTTTACCAGAGTTCTGTATATGCGTGTAGAGAGAAATTGTTTCCAAGAGTTCTGGAGCCTAGCAAGAGGCATATGCAGTAATTGGGATTTCTGTATCCTGAGTGTAGGAGATGCCGCTTATGGGAGCTCTGCTACCTGGATGTAGAGAGAAGCAGTTCACCGGAGTTCTCTATCCTTGGTGTAGAGAGCAGCTATTTACTGGAGTTCGGTAGCCTGGAATGAGGCATTCGCTCTATGCGGGTTTTCAGTAAGCTGCATGTAAGAGATGCAGCTTACGGGAGTTCCATAACCTAAGTGCAGAGACATCCAGTATCCAGGAGTTCCGTATGTTGAATGTAGAGAGAAGCTGTTTCTAAGAGTTCGGTAGCCTGGGCATAGGTATTCGGTATATGCGGGTTTTCTGTATGCTGAGTGCAGCAGGCGCAGCTTCTGGGAGATCTGCAACCTAGAATTAGAGAGACACAGTTTACCCAAGTTGTGTATCAGGTTGTAGGGAGAAGCTGTTTCCAAGAGTTCTGGAGCCTATGAGCAGGTATTCGCTATATGCGGGTTTTCTGTATGCTGCGTGTGGCAGACGCAGCTTATGTGAGTTCTGTATCTTGAATGTAGTGAGACACAGTTTACCAGAGTTCTGTATAGGGGTGTAGAGAGAAACTGTTTCCAAGAGTGTTGTAGCCTAGCAAGAGGCATATGCAGTAACTGGGTGTTCTGTATCCTGAGTATAGGAGATGCCGCTTATGGGAGCTCTGCGACCTGGATGTAGAGAGAAGCAGTTCACCGGAGTTCTCTATCCTTGGTGTAGAGAGCAGCTATTTACTGGAGTTCGGTAGCCTGGAATGAGGCATTCGCTCTATGCGGGTTTTCAGTAAGCTGCGTGTAAGAGATGCAGCTTACGGGAGTTCCATAACCTAAGTGCAGAGACATCCAGTATCCAGGAGTTCCGTATGTTGAATGTAGAGAGAAGCTGTTTCTAAGAGTTCGGTAGCCTGGGCATAGGTATTCGGTATATGCGGGTTTTCTGTATGCTGAGTGCAGCAGGCGCAGCTTCTGGGAGATCTGCAACCTAGAATTAGAGAGACACAGTTTACCCAAGTTGTGTATCAGGTTGTAGGGAGAAGCTGTTTCCAAGAGTTCTGGAGCCTGGCAATAGGCATAGGCAATGTATGGGATTTCTGTATCCTAAGTGTAGCAGATGCAGCTTACAGGAGCTCAGTAACCTGGCTGGAAAGAGAAGCAGTTTCCAAGAGTTCTCTATCCTTGGTGTAGGGAGAAGCTGTTTCCAAGAGTTCTGTAGCCTATGAGCAGGTATTCGCTATACGCGGGTTTTCTGTATGCTGAGTGTAGCACACGCAGCTTATGGGCGTTGTGTCTCGTGCATGTCGTGAGACACTGTTTACCAGAGTTCTGTATATGCGTGTAGAGAGAAACTGTTTCCAAGAGTTCTGGAGCCTAGCAAGAGGCATATGCAGTAATTGGGATTTCTGTATCCTGAGTGTAGGAGACGCCACTTATGGGAGCTCTGCTACCTGGATGTAGAGAGAAGCAGTTTACCGGAGTTCGCTATCCTTGGTGTAGAGAGGAGCTGGTTACAGGAGTTGCGTATCCTGGAATTAGGCATTCGCTATGTGTGGGTATTCTGGATGCTGAGTGTAGCAGATGCAGCTTTCGGGAGTTCTGTAATCTAAGTGTAGAGAGATGCAGTTTCCAGTAGTTCTGTATGTTGAATGTAGAGAGAAGCTGTTTCCAAGAGTCCTGTAGTCTGAGAGCAGGCATACGCTGTATATGGGATTCCTGTTGCCTGAGTGTAGCCGACGCAGCTTCTGGGAGATCTGTAACCTAGAATTAGAGAGACACAGTTTACCGAAGTTCTGTATCAGAGTGTAGGGAGAAGCTGTTTCCAAGCATTCTGTAGCCTATGAGCAGGTATTCGCTATATGCGGGTTTTCTGTATGCTGAGTGTAGCACACGCAGCTTATGGGCGTAGTGTCTCGTGCATGTCGTGAGACACTGTTTACCAGAGTTCTGTATATGCGTGTAGAGAGAAATTGTTTCCAAGAGTTCTGGAGCCTAGCAAGAGGCATATGCAGTAATTGGGATTTCTGTATCCTGAGTGTAGGAGATGCCGCTTATGGGAGCTCTGCTACCTGGATGTAGAGAGAAGCAGTTCACCGGAGTTCTCTATCCTTGGTGTAGAGAGCAGCTATTTACTGGAGTTCGGTAGCCTGGAATGAGGCATTCGCTCTATGCGGGTTTTCAGTAAGCTGCGTGTAAGAGATGCAGCTTACGGGAGTTCCATAACCTAAGTGCAGAGACATCCAGTATCCAGGAGTTCCGTATGTTGAATGTAGAGAGAAGCTGTTTCTAAGAGTTCGGTAGCCTGGGCATAGGTATTCGGTATATGCGGGTTTTCTGTATGCTGAGTGCATCAGACGCAGCTTCTGGGAGATCTGCAACCTAGAATTAGAGAGTCACAGTTTACCCAAGTTGTGTATCAGGTTGTAGGGAGAAGCTGTTTCCAAGAGTTCTGTAGCCTATGAGCAGGTATTCGCTATATGCGGGTTTTCTGTATGCTGCGTGTGGCAGACGCAGCTTATGTGAGTTCTGTATCTTGAATGTAGTGAGACACAGTTTACCAGAGTTCTGTATAGGGGTGTAGAGAGAAACTGTTTCCAAGAGTGTTGTAGCCTAGCAAGAGGCATATGCAGTAACTGGGTGTTCTGTATCCTGAGTGTAGGAGATGCCGCTTATGGGAGCTCTGCTACCTGGATGTAGAGAGAAGCAGTTCACCGGAGTTCTCTATCCTTGGTGTAGAGAGCAGCTATTTACTGGAGTTCGGTAGCCTGGGATGAGGCATTCGCTCTATGCAGGTTTTCAGTAAGCTGCGTGTAAGAGATGCAGCTTACGGGAGTTCCATAACCTAAGTGCAGAGACATCCAGTATCCAGGAGTTCCGTATGTTGAATGTAGAGAGAAGCTGTTTCTAAGAGTTCGGTAGCCTGGGCATAGGTATTCGGTATATGCGGGTTTTCTGTATGCTGAGTGCAGCAGGCGCAGCTTCTGGGAGATCTGCAACCTAGAATTAGAGAGACACAGTTTACCCAAGTTGTGTATCAGGTTGTAGGGAGAAGCTGTTTCCAAGAGTTCTGGAGCCTATGAGCAGGTATTCGCTATATGCGGGTTTTCTGTATGCTGCGTGTGGCAGACGCAGCTTATGTGAGTTCTGTATCTTGAATGTAGTGAGACACAGTTTACCAGAGTTCTGTATAGGGGTGTAGAGAGAAACTGTTTCCAAGAGTGTTGTAGCCTAGCAAGAGGCATATGCAGTAACTGGGTGTTCTGTATCCTGAGTATAGGAGATGCCGCTTATGGGAGCTCTGCGACCTGGATGTAGAGAGAAGCAGTTCACCGGAGTTCTCTATCCTTGGTGTAGAGAGCAGCTATTTACTGGAGTTCGGTAGCCTGGAATGAGGCATTCGCTCTATGCGGGTTTTCAGTAAGCTGCGTGTAAGAGATGCAGCTTACGGGAGTTCCATAACCTAAGTGCAGAGACATCCAGTATCCAGGAGTTCCGTATGTTGAATGTAGAGAGAAGCTGTTTCTAAGAGTTCGGTAGCCTGGGCATAGGTATTCGGTATATGCGGGTTTTCTGTATGCTGAGTGCAGCAGGCGCAGCTTCTGGGAGATCTGCAACCTAGAATTAGAGAGACACAGTTTACCCAAGTTGTGTATCAGGTTGTAGGGAGAAGCTGTTTCCAAGAGTTCTGGAGCCTGGCAATAGGCATAGGCAATGTATGGGATTTCTGTATCCTAAGTGTAGCAGATGCAGCTTACAGGAGCTCAGTAACCTGGCTGGAAAGAGAAGCAGTTTCCAAGAGTTCTCTATCCTTGGTGTAGGGAGAAGCTGTTTCCAAGAGTTCTGTAGCCTATGAGCAGGTATTCGCTATACGCGGGTTTTCTGTATGCTGAGTGTAGCACACGCAGCTTATGGGCGTTGTGTCTCGTGCATGTCGTGAGACACTGTTTACCAGAGTTCTGTATATGCGTGTAGAGAGAAACTGTTTCCAAGAGTTCTGGAGCCTAGCAAGAGGCATATGCAGTAATTGGGATTTCTGTATCCTGAGTGTAGGAGACGCCACTTATGGGAGCTCTGCTACCTGGATGTAGAGAGAAGCAGTTTACCGGAGTTCGCTATCCTTGGTGTAGAGAGGAGCTGGTTACAGGAGTTGCGTATCCTGGAATTAGGCATTCGCTATGTGTGGGTATTCTGGATGCTGAGTGTAGCAGATGCAGCTTTCGGGAGTTCTGTAATCTAAGTGTAGAGAGATGCAGTTTCCAGTAGTTCTGTATGTTGAATGTAGAGAGAAGCTGTTTCCAAGAGTCCTGTAGTCTGAGAGCAGGCATACGCTGTATATGGGATTCCTGTTGCCTGAGTGTAGCCGACGCAGCTTCTGGGAGATCTGTAACCTAGAATTAGAGAGACACAGTTTACCGAAGTTCTGTATCAGAGTGTAGGGAGAAGCTGTTTCCAAGCATTCTGTAGCCTATGAGCAGGTATTCGCTATATGCGGGTTTTCTGTATGCTGAGTGTAGCACACGCAGCTTATGGGCGTAGTGTCTCGTGCATGTCGTGAGACACTGTTTACCAGAGTTCTGTATATGCGTGTAGAGAGAAATTGTTTCCAAGAGTTCTGGAGCCTAGCAAGAGGCATATGCAGTAATTGGGATTTCTGTATCCTGAGTGTAGGAGATGCCGCTTATGGGAGCTCTGCTACCTGGATGTAGAGAGAAGCAGTTCACCGGAGTTCTCTATCCTTGGTGTAGAGAGCAGCTATTTACTGGAGTTCGGTAGCCTGGAATGAGGCATTCGCTCTATGCGGGTTTTCAGTAAGCTGCGTGTAAGAGATGCAGCTTACGGGAGTTCCATAACCTAAGTGCAGAGACATCCAGTATCCAGGAGTTCCGTATGTTGAATGTAGAGAGAAGCTGTTTCTAAGAGTTCGGTAGCCTGGGCATAGGTATTCGGTATATGCGGGTTTTCTGTATGCTGAGTGCATCAGACGCAGCTTCTGGGAGATCTGCAACCTAGAATTAGAGAGTCACAGTTTACCCAAGTTGTGTATCAGGTTGTAGGGAGAAGCTGTTTCCAAGAGTTCTGTAGCCTATGAGCAGGTATTCGCTATATGCGGGTTTTCTGTATGCTGCGTGTGGCAGACGCAGCTTATGTGAGTTCTGTATCTTGAATGTAGTGAGACACAGTTTACCAGAGTTCTGTATAGGGGTGTAGAGAGAAACTGTTTCCAAGAGTGTTGTAGCCTAGCAAGAGGCATATGCAGTAACTGGGTGTTCTGTATCCTGAGTGTAGGAGATGCCGCTTATGGGAGCTCTGCTACCTGGATGTAGAGAGAAGCAGTTCACCGGAGTTCTCTATCCTTGGTGTAGAGAGCAGCTATTTACTGGAGTTCGGTAGCCTGGGATGAGGCATTCGCTCTATGCAGGTTTTCAGTAAGCTGCGTGTAAGAGATGCAGCTTACGGGAGTTCCATAACCTAAGTGCAGAGACATCCAGTATCCAGGAGTTCCGTATGTTGAATGTAGAGAGAAGCTGTTTCTAAGAGTTCGGTAGCCTGGGCATAGGTATTCGGTATATGCGGGTTTTCTGTATGCTGAGTGCAGCAGGCGCAGCTTCTGGGAGATCTGCAACCTAGAATTAGAGAGACACAGTTTACCCAAGTTGTGTATCAGGTTGTAGGGAGAAGCTGTTTCCAAGAGTTCTGGAGCCTATGAGCAGGTATTCGCTATATGCGGGTTTTCTGTATGCTGCGTGTGGCAGACGCAGCTTATGTGAGTTCTGTATCTTGAATGTAGTGAGACACAGTTTACCAGAGTTCTGTATAGGGGTGTAGAGAGAAACTGTTTCCAAGAGTGTTGTAGCCTAGCAAGAGGCATATGCAGTAACTGGGTGTTCTGTATCCTGAGTATAGGAGATGCCGCTTATGGGAGCTCTGCGACCTGGATGTAGAGAGAAGCAGTTCACCGGAGTTCTCTATCCTTGGTGTAGAGAGCAGCTATTTACTGGAGTTCGGTAGCCTGGAATGAGGCATTCGCTCTATGCGGGTTTTCAGTAAGCTGCGTGTAAGAGATGCAGCTTACGGGAGTTCCATAACCTAAGTGCAGAGACATCCAGTATCCAGGAGTTCCGTATGTTGAATGTAGAGAGAAGCTGTTTCTAAGAGTTCGGTAGCCTGGGCATAGGTATTCGGTATATGCGGGTTTTCTGTATGCTGAGTGCAGCAGGCGCAGCTTCTGGGAGATCTGCAACCTAGAATTAGAGAGACACAGTTTACCCAAGTTGTGTATCAGGTTGTAGGGAGAAGCTGTTTCCAAGAGTTCTGGAGCCTGGCAATAGGCATAGGCAATGTATGGGATTTCTGTATCCTAAGTGTAGCAGATGCAGCTTACAGGAGCTCAGTAACCTGGCTGGAAAGAGAAGCAGTTTCCAAGAGTTCTCTATCCTTGGTGTAGGGAGAAGCTGTTTCCAAGAGTTCTGTAGCCTATGAGCAGGTATTCGCTATACGCGGGTTTTCTGTATGCTGAGTGTAGCACACGCAGCTTATGGGCGTTGTGTCTCGTGCATGTCGTGAGACACTGTTTACCAGAGTTCTGTATATGCGTGTAGAGAGAAACTGTTTCCAAGAGTTCTGGAGCCTAGCAAGAGGCATATGCAGTAATTGGGATTTCTGTATCCTGAGTGTAGGAGACGCCACTTATGGGAGCTCTGCTACCTGGATGTAGAGAGAAGCAGTTTACCGGAGTTCGCTATCCTTGGTGTAGAGAGGAGCTGGTTACAGGAGTTGCGTATCCTGGAATTAGGCATTCGCTATGTGTGGGTATTCTGGATGCTGAGTGTAGCAGATGCAGCTTTCGGGAGTTCTGTAATCTAAGTGTAGAGAGATGCAGTTTCCAGTAGTTCTGTATGTTGAATGTAGAGAGAAGCTGTTTCCAAGAGTCCTGTAGTCTGAGAGCAGGCATACGCTGTATATGGGATTCCTGTTGCCTGAGTGTAGCCGACGCAGCTTCTGGGAGATCTGTAACCTAGAATTAGAGAGACACAGTTTACCGAAGTTCTGTATCAGAGTGTAGGGAGAAGCTGTTTCCAAGCATTCTGTAGCCTATGAGCAGGTATTCGCTATATGCGGGTTTTCTGTATGCTGAGTGTAGCACACGCAGCTTATGGGCGTAGTGTCTCGTGCATGTCGTGAGACACTGTTTACCAGAGTTCTGTATATGCGTGTAGAGAGAAATTGTTTCCAAGAGTTCTGGAGCCTAGCAAGAGGCATATGCAGTAATTGGGATTTCTGTATCCTGAGTGTAGGAGATGCCGCTTATGGGAGCTCTGCTACCTGGATGTAGAGAGAAGCAGTTCACCGGAGTTCTCTATCCTTGGTGTAGAGAGCAGCTATTTACTGGAGTTCGGTAGCCTGGAATGAGGCATTCGCTCTATGCGGGTTTTCAGTAAGCTGCGTGTAAGAGATGCAGCTTACGGGAGTTCCATAACCTAAGTGCAGAGACATCCAGTATCCAGGAGTTCCGTATGTTGAATGTAGAGAGAAGCTGCTTCTAAGATTTCGGTAGCCTGGGCATAGGTATTCGGTATATGCGGGTTTTCTGTATGCTGAGTGCAGCAGACGCAGCTTCTGGGAGATCTGCAACCTAGAATTAGAGAGTCACAGTTTACCCAATTGTGTATCAGGTTGTAGGGAGAAGCTGTTTCCAAGAGTTCTGTAGCCTATGAGCAGGTATTCGCTATATGCGGGTTTTCTGTATGCTGCGTGTGGCAGACGCAGCTTATGTGAGTTCTGTATCTTGAATGTAGTGAGACACAGTTTACCAGAGTTCTGTATAGGGGTGTAGAGAGAAACTGTTTCCAAGAGTGTTGTAGCCTAGCAAGAGGCATATGCAGTAACTGGGTGTTCTGTATCCTGAGTGTAGGAGATGCCGCTTATGGGAGCTCTGCTACCTGGATGTAGAGAGAAGCAGTTCACTGGAGTTCTCTATCCTTGGTGTAGAGAGCAGCTATTTACTGGAGTTCGGTAGCCTGGGATGAGGCATTCGCTCTATGCAGGTTTTCAGTAAGCTGCGTGTAAGAGATGCAGCTTACGGGAGTTCCATAACCTAAGTGCAGAGACATCCAGTATCCAGGAGTTCCGTATGTTGAATGTAGAGAGAAGCTGTTTCTAAGAGTTCGGTAGCCTGGGCATAGGTATTCGGTATATGCGGGTTTTCTGTATGCTGAGTGCAGCAGGCGCAGCTTCTGGGAGATCTGCAACCTAGAATTAGAGAGACACAGTTTACCCAAGTTGTGTATCAGGTTGTAGGGAGAAGCTGTTTCCAAGAGTTCTGTAGCCTATGAGCAGGTATTCGCTATATGCGGGTTTTCTGTATGCTGCGTGTGGCAGACGCAGCTTATGTGAGTTCTGTATCTTGAATGTAGTGAGACACAGTTTACCAGAGTTCTGTATAGGGGTGTAGAGAGAAACTGTTTCCAAGAGTGTTGTAGCCTAGCAAGAGGCATATGCAGTAACTGGGTGTTCTGTATCCTGAGTATAGGAGATGCCGCTTATGGGAGCTCTGCGACCTGGATGTAGAGAGAAGCAGTTCACCGGAGTTCTCTATCCTTGGTGTAGAGAGCAGCTATTTACTGGAGTTCGGTAGCCTGGAATGAGGCATTCGCTCTATGCGGGTTTTCAGTAAGCTGCGTGTAAGAGATGCAGCTTACGGGAGTTCCATAACCTAAGTGCAGAGACATCCAGTATCCAGGAGTTCCGTATGTTGAATGTAGAGAGAAGCTGTTTCTAAGAGTTCGGTAGCCTGGGCATAGGTATTCGGTCTATGCGGGTTTTCTGTATGCTGAGTGCAGCAGGCACAGCTTCTGGGAGATCTGCAACCTAGAATTAGAGAGACACAGTTTACCCAAGTTGTGTATCAGGTTGTAGGGAGAAGCTGTTTCCAAGAGTTCTGGAGCCTGGCAATAGGCATAGGCAATGTATGGGATTTCTGTATCCTAAGTGTAGCAGATGCAGCTTACAGGAGCTCAGTAACCTGGCTGGAAAGAGAAGCAGTTTCCAAGAGTTCTCTATCTTTGGTGTAGGGAGAAGCTGTTTCCAAGAGTTCTGTAGCCTATGAGCAGGTATTCGCTATACGCGGGTTTTCTGTATGCTGAGTGTAGCACACGCAGCTTATGGGCGTTGTGTCTCGTGCATGTCGTGAGACACTGTTTACCAGAGTTCTGTATATGCGTGTAGAGAGAAACTGTTTCCAAGAGTTCTGGAGCCTAGCAAGAGGCATATGCAGTAATTGGGATTTCTGTATCCTGAGTGTAGGAGACGCCACTTATGGGAGCTCTGCTACCTGGATGTAGAGAGAAGCAGTTTACCGGAGTTCGCTATCCTTGGTGTAGAGAGGAGCTGGTTACAGGAGTTGCGTATCCTGGAATTAGGCATTCGCTATGTGTGGGTATTCTGGATGCTGAGTGTAGCAGATGCAGCTTTCGGGAGTTCTGTAATCTAAGTGTAGAGAGATGCAGTTTCCAGTAGTTCTGTATGTTGAATGTAGAGAGAAGCTGTTTCCAAGAGTTCTGTAGTCTGAGAGCAGGCATACGCTGTATATGGGATTCCTGTTGCCTGAGTGTAGCCGACGCAGCTTCTGGGAGATCTGTAACCTAGAATTAGAGAGACACAGTTTACCGAAGTTCTGTATCAGAGTGTAGGGAGAAGCTGTTTCCAAGCATTCTGTAGCCTATGAGCAGGTATTCGCTATATGCGGGTTTTCTGTATGCTGAGTGTAGCACACGCAGCTTATGGGCGTAGTGTCTCGTGCATGTCGTGAGACACTGTTTACCAGAGTTCTGTATATGCGTGTAGAGAGAAATTGTTTCCAAGAGTTCTGGAGCATAGCAAGAGGCATATGCAGTAATTGGGATTGCTGTATCCTGAGTGTAGGAGATGCCGCTTATGGGAGCTCTGCTACCTGGATGTAGAGAGAAGCAGTTCACTGGAGTTCTCTATCCTTGGTGTAGAGAGCAGCTATTTACTGGAGTTCGGTAGCCTGGAATGAGGCATTCGCTCTATGCGGGTTTTCAGTAAGCTGCGTGTAAGAGATGCAGCATACGGGAGTTCCATAACCTAAGTGCAGAGACATCCAGTATCCAGGAGTTCCGTATGTTGAATGTAGGGAGAAGCTGTTTCCAAGAGTTCTGTAGCCTATGAGCAGGTATTCGCTATACGCGGGTTTTCTGTATGCTGAGTGTAGCACACGCAGCTTATGGGCGTTGTGTCTCGTGCATGTCGTGAGACACTGTTTACCAGAGTTCTGTATATGCGTGTAGAGAGAAACTGTTTCCAAGAGTTCTGGAGCCTAGCAAGAGGCATATGCAGTAATTGGGATTTCTGTATCCTGAGTGTAGGAGACGCCACTTATGGGAGCTCTGCTACCTGGATGTAGAGAGAAGCAGTTTACCGGAGTTCGCTATCCTTGGTGTAGAGAGGAGCTGGTTACAGGAGTTGCGTATCCTGGAATTAGGCATTCGCTATGTGTGGGTATTCTGGATGCTGAGTGTAGCAGATGCAGCTTTCGGGAGTTCTGTAATCTAAGTGTAGAGAGATGCAGTTTCCAGTAGTTCTGTATGTTGAATGTAGAGAGAAGCTGTTTCCAAGAGTTCTGTAGTCTGAGAGCAGGCATACGCTGTATATGGGATTCCTGTTGCCTGAGTGTAGCCGACGCAGCTTCTGGGAGATCTGTAACCTAGAATTAGAGAGACACAGTTTACCGAAGTTCTGTATCAGAGTGTAGGGAGAAGCTGTTTCCAAGCATTCTGTAGCCTATGAGCAGGTATTCGCTATATGCGGGTTTTCTGTATGCTGAGTGTAGCACACGCAGCTTATGGGCGTAGTGTCTCGTGCATGTCGTGAGACACTGTTTACCAGAGTTCTGTATATGCGTGTAGAGAGAAATTGTTTCCAAGAGTTCTGGAGCCTAGCAAGAGGCATATGCAGTAATTGGGATTTCTGTATCCTGAGTGTAGGAGATGCCGCTTATGGGAGCTCTGCTACCTGGATGTAGAGAGAAGCAGTTCACCGGAGTTCTCTATCCTTGGTGTAGAGAGCAGCTATTTACTGGAGTTCGGTAGCCTGGAATGAGGCATTCGCTCTATGCGGGTTTTCAGTAAGCTGCGTGTAAGAGATGCAGCTTACGGGAGTTCCATAACCTAAGTGCAGAGACATCCAGTATCCAGGAGTTCCGTATGTTGAATGTAGAGAGAAGCTGTTTCTAAGAGTTCGGTAGCCTGGGCATAGGTATTCGGTATATGCGGGTTTTCTGTATGCTGAGTGCATCAGACGCAGCTTCTGGGAGATCTGCAACCTAGAATTAGAGAGTCACAGTTTACCCAAGTTGTGTATCAGGTTGTAGGGAGAAGCTGTTTCCAAGAGTTCTGTAGCCTATGAGCAGGTATTCGCTATATGCGGGTTTTCTGTATGCTGCGTGTGGCAGACGCAGCTTATGTGAGTTCTGTATCTTGAATGTAGTGAGACACAGTTTACCAGAGTTCTGTATAGGGGTGTAGAGAGAAACTGTTTCCAAGAGTGTTGTAGCCTAGCAAGAGGCATATGCAGTAACTGGGTGTTCTGTATCCTGAGTGTAGGAGATGCCGCTTATGGGAGCTCTGCTACCTGGATGTAGAGAGAAGCAGTTCACCGGAGTTCTCTATCCTTGGTGTAGAGAGCAGCTATTTACTGGAGTTCGGTAGCCTGGGATGAGGCATTCGCTCTATGCAGGTTTTCAGTAAGCTGCGTGTAAGAGATGCAGCTTACGGGAGTTCCATAACCTAAGTGCAGAGACATCCAGTATCCAGGAGTTCCGTATGTTGAATGTAGAGAGAAGCTGTTTCTAAGAGTTCGGTAGCCTGGGCATAGGTATTCGGTATATGCGGGTTTTCTGTATGCTGAGTGCAGCAGGCGCAGCTTCTGGGAGATCTGCAACCTAGAATTAGAGAGACACAGTTTACCCAAGTTGTGTATCAGGTTGTAGGGAGAAGCTGTTTCCAAGAGTTCTGGAGCCTATGAGCAGGTATTCGCTATATGCGGGTTTTCTGTATGCTGCGTGTGGCAGACGCAGCTTATGTGAGT
The DNA here is from genome assembly GCF_033115175.1 of Lepus europaeus. Taxonomy (NCBI): domain Eukaryota; kingdom Metazoa; phylum Chordata; class Mammalia; order Lagomorpha; family Leporidae; genus Lepus; species Lepus europaeus. The sequence goes on along the minus strand of NW_026909316.1, from coordinate 1,110,928 downwards.
TCTGTATCTTGAATGTAGTGAGACACAGTTTACCAGAGTTCTGTATAGGGGTGTAGAGAGAAACTGTTTCCAAGAGTGTTGTAGCCTAGCAAGAGGCATATGCAGTAACTGGGTGTTCTGTATCCTGAGTATAGGAGATGCCGCTTATGGGAGCTCTGCGACCTGGATGTAGAGAGAAGCAGTTCACCGGAGTTCTCTATCCTTGGTGTAGAGAGCAGCTATTTACTGGAGTTCGGTAGCCTGGAATGAGGCATTCGCTCTATGCGGGTTTTCAGTAAGCTGCGTGTAAGAGATGCAGCTTACGGGAGTTCCATAACCTAAGTGCAGAGACATCCAGTATCCAGGAGTTCCGTATGTTGAATGTAGAGAGAAGCTGTTTCTAAGAGTTCGGTAGCCTGGGCATAGGTATTCGGTATATGCGGGTTTTCTGTATGCTGAGTGCAGCAGGCGCAGCTTCTGGGAGATCTGCAACCTAGAATTAGAGAGACACAGTTTACCCAAGTTGTGTATCAGGTTGTAGGGAGAAGCTGTTTCCAAGAGTTCTGGAGCCTGGCAATAGGCATAGGCAATGTATGGGATTTCTGTATCCTAAGTGTAGCAGATGCAGCTTACAGGAGCTCAGTAACCTGGCTGGAAAGAGAAGCAGTTTCCAAGAGTTCTCTATCCTTGGTGTAGGGAGAAGCTGTTTCCAAGAGTTCTGTAGCCTATGAGCAGGTATTCGCTATACGCGGGTTTTCTGTATGCTGAGTGTAGCACACGCAGCTTATGGGCGTTGTGTCTCGTGCATGTCGTGAGACACTGTTTACCAGAGTTCTGTATATGCGTGTAGAGAGAAACTGTTTCCAAGAGTTCTGGAGCCTAGCAAGAGGCATATGCAGTAATTGGGATTTCTGTATCCTGAGTGTAGGAGACGCCACTTATGGGAGCTCTGCTACCTGGATGTAGAGAGAAGCAGTTTACCGGAGTTCGCTATCCTTGGTGTAGAGAGGAGCTGGTTACAGGAGTTGCGTATCCTGGAATTAGGCATTCGCTATGTGTGGGTATTCTGGATGCTGAGTGTAGCAGATGCAGCTTTCGGGAGTTCTGTAATCTAAGTGTAGAGAGATGCAGTTTCCAGTAGTTCTGTATGTTGAATGTAGAGAGAAGCTGTTTCCAAGAGTCCTGTAGTCTGAGAGCAGGCATACGCTGTATATGGGATTCCTGTTGCCTGAGTGTAGCCGACGCAGCTTCTGGGAGATCTGTAACCTAGAATTAGAGAGACACAGTTTACCGAAGTTCTGTATCAGAGTGTAGGGAGAAGCTGTTTCCAAGCATTCTGTAGCCTATGAGCAGGTATTCGCTATATGCGGGTTTTCTGTATGCTGAGTGTAGCACACGCAGCTTATGGGCGTAGTGTCTCGTGCATGTCGTGAGACACTGTTTACCAGAGTTCTGTATATGCGTGTAGAGAGAAATTGTTTCCAAGAGTTCTGGAGCCTAGCAAGAGGCATATGCAGTAATTGGGATTTCTGTATCCTGAGTGTAGGAGATGCCGCTTATGGGAGCTCTGCTACCTGGATGTAGAGAGAAGCAGTTCACCGGAGTTCTCTATCCTTGGTGTAGAGAGCAGCTATTTACTGGAGTTCGGTAGCCTGGAATGAGGCATTCGCTCTATGCGGGTTTTCAGTAAGCTGCGTGTAAGAGATGCAGCTTACGGGAGTTCCATAACCTAAGTGCAGAGACATCCAGTATCCAGGAGTTCCGTATGTTGAATGTAGAGAGAAGCTGCTTCTAAGATTTCGGTAGCCTGGGCATAGGTATTCGGTATATGCGGGTTTTCTGTATGCTGAGTGCAGCAGACGCAGCTTCTGGGAGATCTGCAACCTAGAATTAGAGAGTCACAGTTTACCCAATTGTGTATCAGGTTGTAGGGAGAAGCTGTTTCCAAGAGTTCTGTAGCCTATGAGCAGGTATTCGCTATATGCGGGTTTTCTGTATGCTGCGTGTGGCAGACGCAGCTTATGTGAGTTCTGTATCTTGAATGTAGTGAGACACAGTTTACCAGAGTTCTGTATAGGGGTGTAGAGAGAAACTGTTTCCAAGAGTGTTGTAGCCTAGCAAGAGGCATATGCAGTAACTGGGTGTTCTGTATCCTGAGTGTAGGAGATGCCGCTTATGGGAGCTCTGCTACCTGGATGTAGAGAGAAGCAGTTCACTGGAGTTCTCTATCCTTGGTGTAGAGAGCAGCTATTTACTGGAGTTCGGTAGCCTGGGATGAGGCATTCGCTCTATGCAGGTTTTCAGTAAGCTGCGTGTAAGAGATGCAGCTTACGGGAGTTCCATAACCTAAGTGCAGAGACATCCAGTATCCAGGAGTTCCGTATGTTGAATGTAGAGAGAAGCTGTTTCTAAGAGTTCGGTAGCCTGGGCATAGGTATTCGGTATATGCGGGTTTTCTGTATGCTGAGTGCAGCAGGCGCAGCTTCTGGGAGATCTGCAACCTAGAATTAGAGAGACACAGTTTACCCAAGTTGTGTATCAGGTTGTAGGGAGAAGCTGTTTCCAAGAGTTCTGTAGCCTATGAGCAGGTATTCGCTATATGCGGGTTTTCTGTATGCTGCGTGTGGCAGACGCAGCTTATGTGAGTTCTGTATCTTGAATGTAGTGAGACACAGTTTACCAGCGTTCTGTATAGGGGTGTAGAGAGAAACTGTTTCCAAGAGTGTTGTAGCCTAGCAAGAGGCATATGCAGTAACTGGGTGTTCTGTATCCTGAGTATAGGAGATGCCGCTTATGGGAGCTCTGCGACCTGGATGTAGAGAGAAGCAGTTCACCGGAGTTCTCTATCCTTGGTGTAGAGAGCAGCTATTTACTGGAGTTCGGTAGCCTGGAATGAGGCATTCGCTCTATGCGGGTTTTCAGTAAGCTGCGTGTAAGAGATGCAGCTTACGGGAGTTCCATAACCTAAGTGCAGAGACATCCAGTATCCAGGAGTTCCGTATGTTGAATGTAGAGAGAAGCTGTTTCTAAGAGTTCGGTAGCCTGGGCATAGGTATTCGGTCTATGCGGGTTTTCTGTATGCTGAGTGCAGCAGGCACAGCTTCTGGGAGATCTGCAACCTAGAATTAGAGAGACACAGTTTACCCAAGTTGTGTATCAGGTTGTAGGGAGAAGCTGTTTCCAAGAGTTCTGGAGCCTGGCAATAGGCATAGGCAATGTATGGGATTTCTGTATCCTAAGTGTAGCAGATGCAGCTTACAGGAGCTCAGTAACCTGGCTGGAAAGAGAAGCAGTTTCCAAGAGTTCTCTATCTTTGGTGTAGGGAGAAGCTGTTTCCAAGAGTTCTGTAGCCTATGAGCAGGTATTCGCTATACGCGGGTTTTCTGTATGCTGAGTGTAGCACACGCAGCTTATGGGCGTTGTGTCTCGTGCATGTCGTGAGACACTGTTTACCAGAGTTCTGTATATGCGTGTAGAGAGAAACTGTTTCCAAGAGTTCTGGAGCCTAGCAAGAGGCATATGCAGTAATTGGGATTTCTGTATCCTGAGTGTAGGAGACGCCACTTATGGGAGCTCTGCTACCTGGATGTAGAGAGAAGCAGTTTACCGGAGTTCGCTATCCTTGGTGTAGAGAGGAGCTGGTTACAGGAGTTGCGTATCCTGGAATTAGGCATTCGCTATGTGTGGGTATTCTGGATGCTGAGTGTAGCAGATGCAGCTTTCGGGAGTTCTGTAATCTAAGTGTAGAGAGATGCAGTTTCCAGTAGTTCTGTATGTTGAATGTAGAGAGAAGCTGTTTCCAAGAGTTCTGTAGTCTGAGAGCAGGCATACGCTGTATATGGGATTCCTGTTGCCTGAGTGTAGCCGACGCAGCTTCTGGGAGATCTGTAACCTAGAATTAGAGAGACACAGTTTACCGAAGTTCTGTATCAGAGTGTAGGGAGAAGCTGTTTCCAAGCATTCTGTAGCCTATGAGCAGGTATTCGCTATATGCGGGTTTTCTGTATGCTGAGTGTAGCACACGCAGCTTATGGGCGTAGTGTCTCGTGCATGTCGTGAGACACTGTTTACCAGAGTTCTGTATATGCGTGTAGAGAGAAATTGTTTCCAAGAGTTCTGGAGCATAGCAAGAGGCATATGCAGTAATTGGGATTGCTGTATCCTGAGTGTAGGAGATGCCGCTTATGGGAGCTCTGCTACCTGGATGTAGAGAGAAGCAGTTCACTGGAGTTCTCTATCCTTGGTGTAGAGAGCAGCTATTTACTGGAGTTCGGTAGCCTGGAATGAGGCATTCGCTCTATGCGGGTTTTCAGTAAGCTGCGTGTAAGAGATGCAGCATACGGGAGTTCCATAACCTAAGTGCAGAGACATCCAGTATCCAGGAGTTCCGTATGTTGAATGTAGGGAGAAGCTGTTTCCAAGAGTTCTGTAGCCTATGAGCAGGTATTCGCTATACGCGGGTTTTCTGTATGCTGAGTGTAGCACACGCAGCTTATGGGCGTTGTGTCTCGTGCATGTCGTGAGACACTGTTTACCAGAGTTCTGTATATGCGTGTAGAGAGAAACTGTTTCCAAGAGTTCTGGAGCCTAGCAAGAGGCATATGCAGTAATTGGGATTTCTGTATCCTGAGTGTAGGAGACGCCACTTATGGGAGCTCTGCTACCTGGATGTAGAGAGAAGCAGTTTACCGGAGTTCGCTATCCTTGGTGTAGAGAGGAGCTGGTTACAGGAGTTGCGTATCCTGGAATTAGGCATTCGCTATGTGTGGGTATTCTGGATGCTGAGTGTAGCAGATGCAGCTTTCGGGAGTTCTGTAATCTAAGTGTAGAGAGATGCAGTTTCCAGTAGTTCTGTATGTTGAATGTAGAGAGAAGCTGTTTCCAAGAGTTCTGTAGTCTGAGAGCAGGCATACGCTGTATATGGGATTCCTGTTGCCTGAGTGTAGCCGACGCAGCTTCTGGGAGATCTGTAACCTAGAATTAGAGAGACACAGTTTACCGAAGTTCTGTATCAGAGTGTAGGGAGAAGCTGTTTCCAAGCATTCTGTAGCCTATGAGCAGGTATTCGCTATATGCGGGTTTTCTGTATGCTGAGTGTAGCACACGCAGCTTATGGGCGTAGTGTCTCGTGCATGTCGTGAGACACTGTTTACCAGAGTTCTGCATATGCGTGTAGAGAGAAATTGTTTCCAAGAGTTCTGGAGCCTAGCAAGAGGCATATGCAGTAATTGGGATTTCTGTATCCTGAGTGTAGGAGATGCCGCTTATGGGAGCTCTGCTACCTGGATGTAGAGAGAAGCAGATCACCGGAGTTCTCTATCCTTGGTGTAGAGAGCAGCTATTTACTGGAGTTCGGTAGCCTGGAATGAGGCATTCGCTCTATGCGGGTTTTCAGTAAGCTGCGTGTAAGAGATGCAGCTTACGGGAGTTCCATAACCTAAGTGCAGAGACATCCAGTATCCAGGAGTTCCGTATGTTGAATGTAGAGAGAAGCTGTTTCTAAGAGTTCGGTAGCCTGGGCATAGGTATTCGGTATATGCGGGTTTTCTGTATGCTGAGTGCAGCAGACGCAGCTTCTGGGAGATCTGCAACCTAGAATTAGAGAGACACAGTTTACACAAGTTGTGTATCAGGTTGTAGGGAGAAGCTGTTTCCAAGAGTTCTGTAGCCTATGAGCAGGTATTCGCTATATGCGGGTTTTCTGTATGCTGCGTGTGGCAGACGCAGCTTATGTGAGTTCTGTATCTTGAATGTAGTGAGACACAGTTTACCAGAGTTCTGTATAGGGGTGTAGAGAGAAACTGTTTCCAAGAGTGTTGTAGCCTAGCAAGAGGCATATGCAGTAACTGGGTGTTCTGTATCCTGAGTGTAGGAGATGCTGCTTATGGGAGCTCTGCTACCTGGACGTAAAGAGAAGCAGTTCACCGGAGTTCTCTATCCTTGGTGTAGAGAGCAGCTATTTACTGGAGTTCGGTAGCCTGGAATGAGGCATTCGCTCTATGCGGGTTTTCAGTAAGCTGCGTGTAAGAGATGCAGCTTACGGGAGTTCCATAACCTAAGTGCAGAGACATCCAGTATCCAGGAGTTCCGTATGTTGAATGTAGAGAGAAGCTGTTTCTAAGAGTTCGGTAGCCTGGGCATAGGTATTCGGTATATGCGGGTTTTCTGTATGCTGAGTGCAGCAGACGCAGCTTCTGGGAGATCTGCAACCTAGAATTAGAGACACAGTTTACCCAAGTTGTGTATCAGGTTGTAGGGAGAAGCTGTTTCCAAGAGTTCTGTAGCCTATGAGCAGGTATTCGCTATACGCGGGTTTTCTGTATGCTGAGTGTAGCACACGCAGCTTATGGGCGTAGTGTCTCGTGCATGTCGTGAGACACTGTTTACCAGAGTTCTGTATATGCGTGTAGAGAGAAACTGTTTCCAAGAGTTCTGGAGCCTAGCAAGAGGCATATGCAGTAATTGGGATTTCTGTATCCTGAGTGTAGGAGACGCCACTTATGGGAGCTCTGCTACCTGGATGTAGAGAGAAGCAGTTTACCGGAGTTCGCTATCCTTGGTGTAGAGAGGAGCTGTTTACAGGAGTTGCGTATCCTGGAATTAGGCATTCGCTATGTGTGGGTATTCTGGATGCTGAGTGTAGCAGATGCAGCTTTCGGGAGTTCTGTAATCTAAGTGTAGAGAGATGCAGTTTCCAGTAGTTCTGTATGTTGAATGTAGAGAGAAGCTGTTTCCAAGAGTTCTGTAGTCTGAGAGCAGGCATATGCTGTATATGGGATTCCTGTTGCCTGAGTGTAGCCGACGCAGCTTCTGGGAGATCTGTAACCTAGAATTAGAGAGACACAGTTTACCGAAGTTCTGTATCAGAGTGTAGGGAGAAGCTGTTTCCAAGCATTCTGTAGCCTATGAGCAGGTTTCGCTAGATGCGGGTTTTCTGTATGCTGAGTGTAGCACACGCAGCTTATGGGCGTAGTGTCTCGTGCATGTCGTGAGACACTGTTTACCAGAGTTCTGTATATGCGTGTAGAGAGAAATTGTTTCCAAGAGTTCTGGAGCATAGCAAGAGGCATATGCAGTAATTGGGATTGCTGTATCCTGAGTGTAGGAGATGCCGCTTATGGGAGCTCTGCTACCGGGATGTAGAGAGAAGCAGTTCACTGGAGTTCTCTATCCTTGGTGTAGAGAGCAGCTATTTACTGGAGTTCGGTAGCCTGGAATGAGGCATTCGCTCTATGCGGGTTTTCAGTAAGCTGCGTGTAAGAGATGCAGCTTACGGGAGTTCCATAACCTAAGTGCAGAGACATCCAGTATCCAGGAGTTCCGTATGTTGAATGTAGAGAGAAGCTGTTTCTAAGATTTCGGTAGCCTGGGCATAGGTATTCGGTATATGCGGGTTTTCTGTATGCTGAGTGCAGCAGGCGCAGCTTCTGGGAGATCTGCAACCTAGAATTAGAGAGACACAGTTTACCCAAGTTGTGTATCAGGTTGTAGGGAGAAGCTGTTTCCAAGAGTTCTGTAGCCTATGAGCAGGTATTCGCTATATGCGGGTTTTCTGTATGCTGCGTGTGGCAGACGCAGCTTATGTGAGTTCTGTATCTTGAATGTAGTGAGACACAGTTTACCAGAGTTCTGTATAGGGGTGTAGAGAGAAACTGTTTCCAAGAGTGTTGTAGCCTAGCAAGAGGCATATGCAGTAACTGGGTGTTCTGTATCCTGAGTGTAGGAGATGCCGCTTATGGGAGCTCTGCTACCTGGATGTAGAGAGAAGCAGTTCACCGGAGTTCTCTATCCTTGGTGTAGAGAGCAGCTATTTACTGGAGTTCGGTAGCCTGGAATGAGGCATTCGCTCTATGCGGGTTTTCAGTAAGCTGCGTGTAAGAGATGCAGCTTACGGGAGTTCCATAACCTAAGTGCAGAGACATCCAGTATCCAGGAGTTCCGTATGTTGAATGTAGAGAGAAGCTGTTTCTAAGAGTTCGGTAGCCTGGGCATAGGTATTCGGTATATGCGGGTTTTCTGTATGCTGAGTGCAGCAGACGCAGCTTCTGGGAGATCTGCAACCTAGAATTAGAGAGACACAGTTTACCCAAGTTGTGTATCAGGTTGTAGGGAGAAGCCGTTTCCAAGAGTTCTGTAGCCTATGAGCAGGTATTCGCTATATGCGGGTTTTCTGTATGCTGCGTGTGGCAGACGCAGCTTATGTGAGTTCTGTATCTTGAATGTAGTGAGACACAGTTTACCAGAGTTCTGTATAGGGGTGTAGAGAGAAACTGTTTCCAAGAGTGTTGTAGCCTAGCAAGAGGCATATGCAGTAACTGGGTGTTCTGTATCCTGAGTGTAGGAGATGCCGCTTATGGGAGCTCTGCTACCTGGATGTAGAGAGAAGCAGTTCACCGGAGTTCTCTATCCTTGGTGTAGAGAGCAGCTATTTACTGGAGTTCGGTAGCCTGGGATGAGGCATTCGCTCTATGCAGGTTTTCAGTAAGCTGCGTGTAAGAGATGCAGCTTACGGGAGTTCCATAACCTAAGTGCAGAGACATCCAGTATCCAGGAGTTCCGTATGTTGAATGTAGAGAGAAGCTGTTTCTAAGAGTTCGGTAGCCTGGGCATAGGTATTCGGTATATGCGGGTTTTCTGTATGCTGAGTGCAGCAGGCGCAGCTTCTGGGAGATCTGCAACCTAGAATTAGAGAGACACAGTTTACCCAAGTTGTGTATCAGGTTGTAGGGAGAAGCTGTTTCCAAGAGTTCTGGAGCCTGGCAATAGGCATAGGCAATGTATGGGATTTCTGTATCCTAAGTGTAGCAGATGCAGCTTACAGGAGCTCAGTAACCTGGCTGGAAAGAGAAGCAGTTTCCAAGAGTTCTCTATCCTTGGTGTAGGGAGAAGCTGTTTCCAAGAGTTCTGTAGCCTATGAGCAGGTATTCGCTATACGCGGGTTTTCTGTATGCTGAGTGTAGCACACGCAGCTTATGGGCGTAGTGTCTCGTGCATGTCGTGAGACACTGTTTACCAGAGTTCTGTATATGCGTGTAGAGAGAAACTGTTTCCAAGAGTTCTGGAGCCTAGCAAGAGGCATATGCAGTAATTGGGATTTCTGTATCCTGAGTGTAGGAGACGCCACTTATGGGAGCTCTGCTACCTGGATGTAGAGAGAAGCAGTTTACCGGAGTTCGCTATCCTTGGTGTAGAGAGGAGCTGGTTACAGGAGTTGCGTATCCTGGAATTAGGCATTCGCTATGTGTGGGTATTCTGGATGCTGAGTGTAGCAGATGCAGCTTTCGGGAGTTCTGTAATCTAAGTGTAGAGAGATGCAGTTTCCAGTAGTTCTGTATGTTGAATGTAGAGAGAAGCTGTTTCCAAGAGTTCTGTAGTCTGAGAGCAGGCATACGCTGTATATGGGATTCCTGTTGCCTGAGTGTAGCCGACGCAGCTTCTGGGAGATCTGTAACCTAGAATTAGAGATACACAGTTTACCGAAGTTCTGTATCAGAGTGTAGGGAGAAGCTGTTTCCAAGCATTCTGTAGCCTATGAGCAGGTTTCGCTAGATGCGGGTTTTCTGTATGCTGAGTGTAGCACACGCAGCTTATGGGCGTAGTGTCTCGTGCATGTCGTGAGACACTGTTTACCAGAGTTCTGTATATGCGTGTAGAGAGAAATTGTTTCCAAGAGTTCTGGAGCATAGCAAGAGGCATATGCAGTAATTGGGATTTCTGTATCCTGAGTGTAGGAGATGCCGCTTATGGGAGCTCTGCTACCTGGATGTAGAGAGAAGCAGTTCACCGGAGTTCTCTATCCTTGGTGTAGAGAGCAGCTATTTACTGGAGTTCGGTAGCCTGGAATGAGGCATTCGCTCTATGCGGGTTTTCAGTAAGCTGCGTGTAAGAGATGCAGCTTACGGGAGTTCCATAACCTAAGTGCAGAGACATCCAGTATCCAGGAGTTCCGTATGTTGAATGTAGAGAGAAGCTGTTTCTAAGAGTTCGGTAGCCTGGGCATAGGTATTCGGTATATGCGGGTTTTCTGTATGCTGAGTGCAGCAGACGCAGCTTCTGGGAGATCTGCAACCTAGAATTAGAGAGACACAGTTTACCCAAGTTGTGTATCAGGTTGTAGGGAGAAGCTGTTTCCAAGAGTTCTGGAGCCTGGCAATAGGCATAGGCAATGTATGGGATTTCTGTATCCTAAGTGTAGCAGATGCAGCTTACAGGAGCTCAGTAACCTGGCTGGAAAGAGAAGCAGTTTCCAAGAGTTCTCTATCTTTGGTGTAGGGAGAAGCTGTTTCCAAGAGTTCTGTAGCCTATGAGCAGGTATTCGCTATACGCGGGTTTTCTGTATGCTGAGTGTAGCACACGCAGCTTATGGGCGTTGTGTCTCGTGCATGTCGTGAGACACTGTTTACCAGAGTTCTGTATATGCGTGTAGAGAGAAACTGTTTCCAAGAGTTCTGGAGCCTAGCAAGAGGCATATGCAGTAATTGGGATTTCTGTATCCTGAGTGTAGGAGACGCCACTTATGGGAGCTCTGCTACCTGGATGTAGAGAGAAGCAATTTACCGGAGTTCGCTATCCTTGGTGTAGAGAGGAGCTGGTTACAGGAGTTGCGTATCCTGGAATTAGGCATTCGCTATGCGTGGGTATTCTGGATGCTGAGTGTAGCAGATGCAGCTTTCGGGAGTTCTGTAATCTAAGTGTAGAGAGATGCAGTTTCCAGTAGTTCTGTATGTTGAATGTAGAGAGAAGCTGTTTCCAAGAGTTCTGTAGTCTGAGAGCAGGCATACGCTGTATATGGGATTCCTGTTGCCTGAGTGTAGCCGACGCAGCTTCTGGGAGATCTGTAACCTAGAATTAGAGAGACACAGTTTACCGAAGTTCTGTATCAGAGTGTAGGGAGAAGCTGTTTCCAAGCATTCTGTAGCCTATGAGCAGGTTTCGCTATATGCGGGTTTTCTGTATGCTGAGTGTAGCACACGCAGCTTATGGGCGTAGTGTCTCGTGCATGTCGTGAGACGCTGTTTACCAGAGTTCTGTATATGCGTGTAGAGAGAAATTGTTTCCAAGAGTTCTGGAGCATAGCAAGAGGCATATGCAGTAATTGGGATTTCTGTATCCTGAGTGTAGGAGATGACGCTTATGGGAGCTCTGCTACCTGGATGTAGAGAGAAGCAGTTCACTGGAGTTCTCTATCCTTGGTGTAGAGAGCAGCTATTTACTGGAGTTCGGTAGCCTGGAATGAGGCATTCGCTCTATGCGGGTTTTCAGTAAGCTGCGTGTAAGAGATGCAGCTTACGGGAGTTCCATAACCTAAGTGCAGAGACATCCAGTATCCAGGAGTTCCGAATGTTGAATGTAGAGAGAAGCTGTTTCTAAGATTTCGGTAGCCTGGGCATAGGTATTCGGTATATGCGGGTTTTCTGTATGCTGAGTGCAGCAGACGCAGCTTCTGGGAGATCTGCAACCTAGAATTAGAGAGACACAGTTTACCCAAGTTGTGTATCAGGTTGTAGGGAGAAGCTGTTTCCAAGAGTTCTGTAGCCTATGAGCAGGTATTCGCTATATGCGGGTTTTCTGTATGCTGCGTGTGGCAGACGCAGCTTATGTGAGTTCTGTATCTTGAATGTAGTGAGACACAGTTTACCAGAGTTCTGTATAGGGGTGTAGAGAGAAACTGTTTCCAAGAGTGTTGTAGCCTAGCAAGAGGCATATGCAGTAACTGGGTGTTCTGTATCCTGAGTGTAGGAGATGCCGCTTATGGGAGCTCTGCTACCTGGATGTAGAGAGAAGCAGTTCACCGGAGTTCTCTATCCTTGGTGTAGAGAGCAGCTATTTACTGGAGTTCGGTAGCCTGGAATGAGGCATTCGCTCTATGCGGGTTTTCAGTAAGCTGCGTGTAAGAGATGCAGCTTACAGGAGTTCCATAACCTAAGTGCAGAGACATCCAGTATCCAGGAGTTCCGTATGTTGAATGTAGAGAGAAGCTGTTTCTAAGATTTCGGTAGCCTGGGCATAGGTATTCGGTATATGCGGGTTTTCTGTATGCTGAGTGCAGCAGACGCAGCTTCTGGGAGATCTGCAACCTAGAATTAGAGAGACACAGTTTACCCAAGTTGTGTATCAGGTTGTAGGGAGAAGCTGTTTCCAAGAGTTCTGGAGCCTGGCAATAGGCATAGGCAATGTATGGGATTTCTGTATCCTAAGTGTAGCAGATGCAGCTTACAGGAGCTCAGTAACCTGGCTGGAAAGAGAAGCAGTTTCCAAGAGTTCTCTATCCTTGGTGTAGGGAGAAGCTGTTTCCAAGAGTTCTGTAGCCTATGAGCAGGTATTCGCTATACGCGGGTTTTCTGTATGCTGAGTGTAGCACACGCAGCTTATGGGCGTAGTGTCTCGTGCATGTCGTGAGACACTGTTTACCAGAGTTCTCTATATGCGTGTAGAGAGAAACTGTTTCCAAGAGTTCTGGAGCCTAGCAAGAGGCATATGCAGTAATTGGGATTTCTGTATCCTGAGTGTAGGAGACGCCACTTATGGGAGCTCTGCTACCTGGATGTAGAGAGAAGCAGTTTACCGGAGTTTGCTATCCGTGGTGTAGAGAGGATCTGGTTACAGGAGTTGCGTATCCTGGAATTAGGCATTCGCTATGTGTGGGTATTCTGGATGCTGAGTGTAGCAGATGCAGCTTTCGGGAGTTCTGTAATCTAAGTGTAGAGAGATGCAGTTTCCAGTAGTTCTGTATGTTGAATGTAGAGAGAAGCTGTTTCCAAGAGTTCTGTAGTCTGAGAGCAGGCATACGCTGTATATGGGATTCCTGTTGTCTGAGTGTAGCCGACGCAGCTTCTGGGAAATCTGTAACCTAGAATTAGAGAGACACAGTTTACCGAAGTTCTGTATCAGAGTGTAGGGAGAAGCTGTTTCCAAGCATTCTGTAGCCTATGAGCAGGTTTCGCTATATGCGGGTTTTCTGTATGCTGAGTGTAGCACACGCAGCTTATGGGCGTAGTGTCTCGTGCATGTCGTGAGACACTGTTTACCAGAGTTCTGTATATGCGTGTAGAGAGAAATTGTTTCCAAGAGTTCTGGAGCATAGCAAGAGGCATATGCAGTAATTGGGATTTCTGTATCCTGAGTATAGGAGATGCCGCTTATGGGAGCTCTGCTACCTGGATGTAGAGAGAAGCAGTTCACCGGAGTTCTCTATCCTTGGTGTAGAGAGCAGCTATTTACTGGAGTTCGGTAGCCTGGAATGAGGCATTCGCTCTATGCGGGTTTTCAGTAAGCTGCGTGTAAGAGATGCAGCTTACGGGAGTTCCATAACCTAAGTGCAGAGACATCCAGTATCCAGGAGTTCCGTATGTTGAATGTAGAGAGAAGCTGTTTCTAAGAGTTCGGTAGCCTGGGCATAGGTATTCGGTATATGCGGGTTTTCTGTATGCTGAGTGCAGCAGACGCAGCTTCTGGGAGATCTGCAACCTAGAATTAGAGAGACACAGTTTACCCAAGTTGTGTATCAGGTTGTAGGGAGAAGCTGTTTCCAAGAGTTCTGGAGCCTGGCAATAGGCATAGGCAATGTATGGGATTTCTGTATCCTAAGTGTAGCAGATGCAGCTTACAGGAGCTCAGTAACCTGGCTGGAAAGAGAAGCAGTTTCCAAGAGTTCTCTATCTTTGGTGTAGGGAGAAGCTGTTTCCAAGAGTTCTGTAGCCTATGAGCAGGTATTCGCTATACGCGGGTTTTCTGTATGCTGAGTGTAGCACACGCAGCTTATGGGCGTTGTGTCTCGTGCATGTCGTGAGACACTGTTTACCAGAGTTCTGTATATGCGTGTAGAGAGAAACTGTTTCCAAGAGTTCTGGAGCCTAGCAAGAGGCATATGCAGTAATTGGGATTTCTGTATCCTGAGTGTAGGAGACGCCACTTATGGGAGCTCTGCTACCTGGATGTAGAGAGAAGCAATTTACCGGAGTTCGCTATCCTTGGTGTAGAGAGGAGCTGGTTACAGGAGTTGCGTATCCTGGAATTAGGCATTCGCTATGTGTGGGTATTCTGGATGCTGAGTGTAGCAGATGCAGCTTTCGGGAGTTCTGTAATCTAAGTGTAGAGAGATGCAGTTTCCAGTAGTTCTGTATGTTGAATGTAGAGAGAAGCTGTTTCCAAGAGTTCTGTAGTCTGAGAGCAGGCATACGCTGTATATGGGATTCCTGTTGCCTGAGTGTAGCCGACGCAGCTTCTGGGAGATCTGTAACCTAGAATTAGAGAGACACAGTTTACCGAAGTTCTGTATCAGAGTGTAGGGAGAAGCTGTTTCCAAGCATTCTGTAGCCTATGAGCAGGTTTCGCTAGATGCGGGTTTTCTGTATGCTGAGTGTAGCACACGCAGCTTATGGGCGTAGTGTCTCGTGCATGTCGTGAGACGCTGTTTACCAGAGTTCTGTATATGCGTGTAGAGAGAAATTGTTTCCAAGAGTTCTGGAGCATAGCAAGAGGCATATGCAGTAATTGGGATTTCTGTATCCTGAGTGTAGGAGATGCCGCTTATGGGAGCTCTGCTACCTGGATGTAGAGAGAAGCAGTTCACTGGAGTTCTCTATCCTTGGTGTAGAGAGCAGCTATTTACTGGAGTTCGGTAGCCTGGAATGAGGCATTCGCTCTATGCGGGTTTTCAGTAAGCTGCGTGTAAGAGATGCAGCTTACGGGAGTTCCATAAATAAGTGCAGAGACATCCAGTATCCAGGAGTTCCGAATGTTGAATGTAGAGAGAAGCTGTTTCTAAGATTTCGGTAGCCTGGGCATAGGTATTCGGTATATGCGGGTTTTCTGTATGCTGAGTGCAGCAGACGCAGCTTCTGGGAGATCTGCAACCTAGAATTAGAGAGACACAGTTTACCCAAGTTGTGTATCAGGTTGTAGGGAGAAGCTGTTTCCAAGAGTTCTGTAGCCTATGAGCAGGTATTCGCTATATGCGGGTTTTCTGTATGCTGCGTGTGGCAGACGCAGCTTATGTGAGTTCTGTATCTTGAATGTAGTGAGACACAGTTTACCAGAGTTCTGTATAGGGGTGTAGAGAGAAACTGTTTCCAAGAGTGTTGTAGCCTAGCAAGAGGCATATGCAGTAACTGGGTGTTCTGTATCCTGAGTGTAGGAGATGCCGCTTATGGGAGCTCTGCTACCTGGATGTAGAGAGAAGCAGTTCACCGGAGTTCTCTATCCTTGGTGTAGAGAGCAGCTATTTACTGGAGTTCGGTAGCCTGGAATGAGGCATTCGCTCTATGCGGGTTTTCAGTAAGCTGCGTGTAAGAGATGCAGCTTACGGGAGTTCCATAACCTAAGTGCAGAGACATCCAGTATCCAGGAGTTCCGTATGTTGAATGTAGAGAGAAGCTGTTTCTAAGAGTTCGGTAGCCTGGGCATAGGTATTCGGTATATGCGGGTTTTCTGTATGCTGAGTGCAGCAGGCGCAGCTTCTGGGAGATCTGCAACCTAGAATTAGAGAGACACAGTTTACCCAAGTTGTGTATCAGGTTGTAGGGAGAAGCTGTTTCCAAGAGTTCTGGAGCCTGGCAATAGGCATAGGCAATGTATGGGATTTCTGTATCCTAAGTGTAGCAGATGCAGCTTACAGGAGCTCAGTAACCTGGCTGGAAAGAGAAGCAGTTTCCAAGAGTTCTCTATCCTTGGTGTAGGGAGAAGCTGTTTCCAAGAGTTCTGTAGCCTATGAGCAGGTATTCGCTATACGCGGGTTTTCTGTATGCTGAGTGTAGCACACGCAGCTTATGGGCGTAGTGTCTCGTGCATGTCGTGAGACACTGTTTACCAGAGTTCTGTATATGCGTGTAGAGAGAAACTGTTTCCAAGAGTTCTGGAGCCTAGCAAGAGGCATATGCAGTAATTGGGATTTCTGTATCCTGAGTGTAGGAGACGCCACTTATGGGAGCTCTGCTACCTGGATGTAGAGAGAAGCAGTTTACCGGAGTTCGCTATCCTTGGTGTAGAGAGGAGCTGGTTACAGGAGTTGCGTATCCTGGAATTAGGCATTCGCTATGTGTGGGTATTCTGGATGCTGAGTGTAGCAGATGCAGCTTTCGGGAGTTCTGTAATCTAAGTGTAGAGAGATGCAGTTTCCAGTAGTTCTGTATGTTGAATGTAGAGAGAAGCTGTTTCCAAGAGTTCTGTAGTCTGAGAGCAGGCATACGCTGTATATGGGATTCCTGTTGCCTGAGTGTAGCCGACGCAGCTTCTGGGAGATCTGTAACCTAGAATTAGAGAGACACAGTTTACCGAAGTTCTGTATCAGAGTGTAGGGAGAAGCTGTTTCCAAGCATTCTGTAGCCTATGAGCAGGTTTCGCTAGATGCGGGTTTTCTGTATGCTGAGTGTAGCACACGCAGCTTATGGGCGTAGTGTCTCGTGCATGTCGTGAGACACTGTTTACCAGAGTTCTGTATATGCGTGTAGAGAGAAATTGTTTCCAAGAGTTCTGGAGCATAGCAAGAGGCATATGCAGTAATTGGGATTTCTGTATCCTGAGTGTAGGAGATGCCGCTTATGGGAGCTCTGCTACCGGGATGTAGAGAGAAGCAGTTCACTGGAGTTCTCTATCCTTGGTGTAGAGAGCAGCTATTTACTGGAGTTCGGTAGCCTGGAATGAGGCATTCGCTCTATGCGGGTTTTCAGTAAGCTGCGTGTAAGAGATGCAGCTTACGGGAGTTCCATAACCTAAGTGCAGAGACATCCAGTATCCAGGAGTTCCGTATGTTGAATGTAGAGAGAAGCTGTTTCTAAGAGTTCGGTAGCCTGGGCATAGGTATTCGGTATATGCGGGTTTTCTGTATGCTGAGTGCAGCAGACGCAGCTTCTGGGAGATCTGCAACCTAGAATTAGAGAGACACAGTTTACCCAAGTTGTGTATCAGGTTGTAGGGAGAAGCTGTTTCCAAGAGTTCTGGAGCCTGGCAATAGGCATAGGCAATGTATGGGATTTCTGTATCCTAAGTGTAGCAGATGCAGCTTACAGGAGCTCAGTAACCTGGCTGGAAAGAGAAGCAGTTTCCAAGAGTTCTCTATCTTTGGTGTAGGGAGAAGCTGTTTCCAAGAGTTCTGTAGCCTATGAGCAGGTATTCGCTATACGCGGGTTTTCTGTATGCTGAGTGTAGCACACGCAGCTTATGGGCGTTGTGTCTCGTGCATGTCGTGAGACACTGTTTACCAGAGTTCTGTATATGCGTGGAGAGAGAAACTGTTTCCAAGAGTTCTGGAGCCTAGCAAGAGGCATATGCAGTAATTGGGATTTCTGTATCCTGAGTGTAGGAGACGCCACTTATGGGAGCTCTGCTACCTGGATGTAGAGAGAAGCAATTTACCGGAGTTCGCTATCCTTGGTGTAGAGAGGAGCTGGTTACAGGAGTTGCGTATCCTGGAATTAGGCATTCGCTATGTGTGGGTATTCTGGATGCTGAGTGTAGCAGATGCAGCTTTCGGGAGTTCTGTAATCTAAGTGTAGAGAGATGCAGTTTCCAGTAGTTCTGTATGTTGAATGTAGAGAGAAGCTGTTTCCAAGAGTTCTGTAGTCTGAGAGCAGGCATACGCTGTATATGGGATTCCTATTGCCTGAGTGTAGCCGACGCAGCTTCTGGGAGATCTGTAACCTAGAATTAGAGAGACACAGTTTACCGAAGTTCTGTATCAGAGTGTAGGGAGAAGCTGTTTCCAAGCATTCTGTAGCCTATGAGCAGGTTTCGCTATATGCGGGTTTTCTGTATGCTGAGTGTAGCACACGCAGCTTATGGGCGTAGTGTCTCGTGCATGTCGTGAGACGCTGTTTACCAGAGTTCTGTATATGCGTGTAGAGAGAAATTGTTTCCAAGAGTTCTGGAGCATAGCAAGAGGCATATGCAGTAATTGGGATTTCTGTATCCTGAGTGTAGGAGATGACGCTTATGGGAGCTCTGCTACCTGGATGTAGAGAGAAGCAGTTCACTGGAGTTCTCTATCCTTGGTGTAGAGAGCAGCTATTTACTGGAGTTCGGTAGCCTGGAATGAGGCATTCGCTCTATGCGGGTTTTCAGTAAGCTGCGTGTAAGAGATGCAGCTTACGGGAGTTCCATAACCTAAGTGCAGAGACATCCAGTATCCAGGAGTTCCGAATGTTGAATGTAGAGAGAAGCTGTTTCTAAGATTTCGGTAGCCTGGGCATAGGTATTCGGTATATGCGGGTTTTCTGTATGCTGAGTGCAGCAGACGCAGCTTCTGGGAGATCTGCAACCTAGAATTAGAGAGACACAGTTTACCCAAGTTGTGTATCAGGTTGTAGGGAGAAGCTGTTTCCAAGAGTTCTGTAGCCTATGAGCAGGTATTCGATATATGCGGGTTTTCTGTATGCTGCGTGTGGCAGACGCAGCTTATGTGAGTTCTGTATCTTGAATGTAGTGAGACACAGTTTACCAGAGTTCTGTATAGGGGTGTAGAGAGAAACTGTTTCCAAGAGTGTTGTAGCCTAGCAAGAGGCATATGCAGTAACTGGGTGTTCTGTATCCTGAGTGTAGGAGATGCCGCTTATGGGAGCTCTGCTACCTGGATGTAGAGAGAAGCAGTTCACCGGAGTTCTCTATCCTTGGTGTAGAGAGCAGCTATTTACTGGAGTTCGGTAGCCTGGAATGAGGCATTCGCTCTATGCGGGTTTTCAGTAAGCTGCGTGTAAGAGATGCAGCTTACGGGAGTTCCATAACCTAAGTGCAGAGACATCCAGTATCCAGGAGTTCCGTATGTTGAATGTAGAGAGAAGCTGTTTCTAAGAGTTCGGTAGCCTGGGCATAGGTATTCGGTATATGCGGGTTTTCTGTATGCTGAGTGCAGCAGGCGCAGCTTCTGGGAGATCTGCAACCTAGAATTAGAGAGACACAGTTTACCCAAGTTGTGTATCAGGTTGTAGGGAGAAGCTGTTTCCAAGAGTTCTGGAGCCTGGCAATAGGCATAGGCAATGTATGGGATTTCTGTATCCTAAGTGTAGCAGATGCAGCTTACAGGAGCTCAGTAACCTGGCTGGAAAGAGAAGCAGTTTCCAAGAGTTCTCTATCCTTGGTGTAGGGAGAAGCTGTTTCCAAGAGTTCTGTAGCCTATGAGCAGGTATTCGCTATACGCGGGTTTTCTGTATGCTGAGTGTAGCACACGCAGCTTATGGGCGTAGTGTCTCGTGCATGTCGTGAGACACTGTTTACCAGAGTTCTGTATATGCGTGTAGAGAGAAACTGTTTCCAAGAGTTCTGGAGCCTAGCAAGAGGCATATGCAGTAATTGGGATTTCTGTATCCTGAGTGTAGGAGACGCCACTTATGGGAGCTCTGCTACCTGGATGTAGAGAGAAGCAGTTTACCGGAGTTCGCTATCCTTGGTGTAGAGAGGAGCTGGTTACAGGAGTTGCGTATCCTGGAATTAGGCATTCGCTATGTGTGGGTATTCTGGATGCTGAGTGTAGCAGATGCAGCTTTCGGGAGTTCTGTAATCTAAGTGTAGAGAGATGCAGTTTCCAGTAGTTCTGTATGTTGAATGTAGAGAGAAGCTGTTTCCAAGAGTTCTGTAGTCTGAGAGCAGGCATACGCTGTATATGGGATTCCTGTTGCCTGAGTGTAGCCGACGCAGCTTCTGGGAGATCTGTAACCTAGAATTAGAGAGACACAGTTTACCGAAGTTCTGTATCAGAGTGTAGGGAGAAGCTGTTTCCAAGCATTCTGTAGCCTATGAGCAGGTTTCGCTAGATGCGGGTTTTCTGTATGCTGAGTGTAGCACACGCAGCTTATGGGCGTAGTGTCTCGTGCATGTCGTGAGACACTGTATACCAGAGTTCTGTATATGCGTGTAGAGAGAAATTGTTTCCAAGAGTTCTGGAGCATAGCAAGAGGCATATGCAGTAATTGGGATTGCTGTATCCTGAGTGTAGGAGATGCCGCTTATGGGAGCTCTGCTACCGGGATGTAGAGAGAAGCAGTTCACTGGAGTTCTCTATCCTTGGTGTAGAGAGCAGCTATTTACTGGAGTTCGGTAGCCTGGAATGAGGCATTCGCTCTATGCGGGTTTTCAGTAAGCTGCGTGTAAGAGATGCAGCTTACGGGAGTTCCATAACCTAAGTGCAGAGACATCCAGTATCCAGGAGTTCCGTATGTTGAATGTAGAGAGAAGCTGTTTCTAAGATTTCGGTAGCCTGGGCATAGGTATTCGGTATATGCGGGTTTTCTGTATGCTGAGTGCAGCAGACGCAGCTTCTGGGAGATCTGCAACCTAGAATTAGAGAGACACAGTTTACCCAAGTTGTGTATCAGGTTGTAGGGAGAAGCTGTTTCCAAGAGTTCTGTAGCCTATGAGCAGGTATTCGATATATGCGGGTTTTCTGTATGCTGCGTGTGGCAGACGCAGCTTATGTGAGTTCTGTATCTTGAATGTAGTGAGACACAGTTTACCAGAGTTCTGTATAGGGGTGTAGAGAGAAACTGTTTCCAAGAGTGTTGTAGCCTAGCAAGAGGCATATGCAGTAACTGGGTGTTCTGTATCCTGAGTGTAGGAGATGCCGCTTATGGGAGCTCTGCTACCTGGATGTAGAGAGAAGCAGTTCACCGGAGTTCTCTATCCTTGGTGTAGAGAGCAGCTATTTACTGGAGTTCGGTAGCCTGGAATGAGGCATTCGCTCTATGCGGGTTTTCAGTAAGCTGCGTGTAAGAGATGCAGCTTACGGGAGTTCCATAACCTAAGTGCAGAGACATCCAGTATCCAGGAGTTCCGTATGTTGAATGTAGAGAGAAGCTGTTTCTAAGATTTCGGTAGCCTGGGCATAGGTATTCGGTATATGCGGGTTTTCTGTATGCTGAGTGCAGCAGGCGCAGCTTCTGGGAGATCTGCAACCTAGAATTAGAGAGACACAGTTTACCCAAGTTGTGTATCAGGTTGTAGGGAGAAGCTGTTTCCAAGAGTTCTGGAGCCTGGCAATAGGCATAGGCAATGTATGGGATTTCTGTATCCTAAGTGTAGCAGATGCAGCTTACAGGAGCTCAGTAACCTGGCTGGAAAGAGAAGCAGTTTCCAAGAGTTCTCTATCCTTGGTGTAGGGAGAAGCTGTTTCCAAGAGTTCTGTAGCCTATGAGCAGGTATTCGCTATACGCGGGTTTTCTGTATGCTGAGTGTAGCACACGCAGCTTATGGGCGTAGTGTCTCGTGCATGACGTGAGACACTGTTTACCAGAGTTCTGTATATGCGTGTAGAGAGAAACTGTTTCCAAGAGTTCTGGAGCCTAGCAAGAGGCATATGCAGTAATTGGGATTTCTGTATCCTGAGTGTAGGAGACGCCACTTATGGGAGCTCTGCTACCTGGATGTAGAGAGAAGCAGTTTACCGGAGTTCGCTATCCTTGGTGTAGAGAGGAGCTGGTTACAGGAGTTGCGTATCCTGGAATTAGGCATTCGCTATGTGTGGGTATTCTGGATGCTGAGTGTAGCAGATGCAGCTTTCGGGAGTTCTGTAATCTAAGTGTAGAGAGATGCAGTTTCCAGTAGTTCTGTATGTTGAATGTAGAGAGAAGCTGTTTCCAAGAGTTCTGTAGTCTGAGAGCAGGCATACGCTGTATATGGGATTCCTGTTGCCTGAGTGTAGCCGACGCAGCTTCTGGGAGATCTGTAACCTAGAATTAGAGAGACACAGTTTACCGAAGTTCTGTATCAGAGTGTAGGGAGAAGCTGTTTCCAAGCATTCTGTAGCCTATGAGCAGGTTTCGCTAGATGCGGGTTTTCTGTATGCTGAGTGTAGCACACGCAGCTTATGGGCGTAGTGTCTCGTGCATGTCGTGAGACACTGTTTACCAGAGTTCTGTATATGCGTGTAGAGAGAAATTGTTTCCAAGAGTTCTGGAGCATAGCAAGAGGCATATGCAGTAATTGGGATTGCTGTATCCTGAGTGTAGGAGATGCCGCTTATGGGAGCTCTGCTACCGGGATGTAGAGAGAAGCAGTTCACTGGAGTTCTCTATCCTTGGTGTAGAGAGCAGCTATTTACTGGAGTTCGGTAGCCTGGAATGAGGCATTCGCTCTATGCGGGTTTTCAGTAAGCTGCGTGTAAGAGATGCAGCTTACGGGAGTTCCATAACCTAAGTGCAGAGACATCCAGTATCCAGGAGTTCCGTATGTTGAATGTAGAGAGAAGCTGTTTCTAAGATTTCGGTAGCCTGGGCATAGGTATTCGGTATATGCGGGTTTTCTGTATGCTGAGTGCAGCAGACGCAGCTTCTGGGAGATCTGCAACCTAGAATTAGAGAGACACAGTTTACCCAAGTTGTGTATCAGGTTGTAGGGAGAAGCTGTTTCCAAGAGTTCTGTAGCCTATGAGCAGGTATTCGCTATATGCGGGTTTTCTGTATGCTGCGTGTGGCAGACGCAGCTTATGTGAGTTCTGTATCTTGAATGTAGTGAGACACAGTTTACCAGAGTTCTGTATAGGGGTGTAGAGAGAAACTGTTTCCAAGAGTGTTGTAGCCTAGCAAGAGGCATATGCAGTAACTGGGTGTTCTGTATCCTGAGTGTAGGAGATGCCGCTTATGGGAGCTCTGCTACCTGGATGTAGAGAGAAGCAGTTCACCGGAGTTCTCTATCCTTGGTGTAGAGAGCAGCTATTTACTGGAGTTCGGTAGCCTGGAATGAGGCATTCGCTCTATGCGGGTTTTCAGTAAGCTGCGTGTAAGAGATGCAGCTTACGGGAGTTCCATAACCTAAGTGCAGAGACATCCAGTATCCAGGAGTTCCGTATGTTGAATGTAGAGAGAAGCTGTTTCTAAGAGTTCGGTAGCCTGGGCATAGGTATTCGGTATATGCGGGTTTTCTGTATGCTGAGTGCAGCAGGCGCAGCTTCTGGGAGATCTGCAACCTAGAATTAGAGAGACACAGTTTACCCAAGTTGTGTATCAGGTTGTAGGGAGAAGCTGTTTCCAAGAGTTCTGGAGCCTGGCAATAGGCATAGGCAATGTATGGGATTTCTGTATCCTAAGTGTAGCAGATGCAGCTTACAGGAGCTCAGTAACCTGGCTGGAAAGAGAAGCAGTTTCCAAGAGTTCTCTATCCTTGGTGTAGGGAGAAGCTGTTTCCAAGAGTTCTGTAGCCTATGAGCAGGTATTCGCTATACGCGGGTTTTCTGTATGCTGAGTGTAGCACACGCAGCTTATGGGCGTAGTGTCTCGTGCATGTCGTGAGACACTGTTTACCAGAGTTCTGTATATGCGTGTAGAGAGAAACTGTTTCCAAGAGTTCTGGAGCCTAGCAAGAGGCATATGCAGTAATTGGGATTTCTGTATCCTGAGTGTAGGAGACGCCACTTATGGGAGCTCTGCTACCTGGATGTAGAGAGAAGCAGTTTACCGGAGTTCGCTATCCTTGGTGTAGAGAGGAGCTGGTTACAGGAGTTGCGTATCCTGGAATTAGGCATTCGCTATGTGTGGGTATTCTGGATGCTGAGTGTAGCAGATGCAGCTTTCGGGAGTTCTGTAATCTAAGTGTAGAGAGATGCAGTTTCCAGTAGTTCTGTATGTTGAATGTAGAGAGAAGCTGTTTCCAAGAGTTCTGTAGTCTGAGAGCAGGCATACGCTGTATATGGGATTCCTGTTGCCTGAGTGTAGCCGACGCAGCTTCTGGGAGATCTGTAACCTAGAATTAGAGAGACACAGTTTACCGAAGTTCTGTATCAGAGTGTAGGGAGAAGCTGTTTCCAAGCATTCTGTAGCCTATGAGCAGGTTTCGCTAGATGCGGGTTTTCTGTATGCTGAGTGTAGCACACGCAGCTTATGGGCGTAGTGTCTCGTGCATGTCGTGAGACACTGTTTACCAGAGTTCTGTATATGCGTGTAGAGAGAAATTGTTTCCAAGAGTTCTGGAGCATAGCAAGAGGCATATGCAGTAATTGGGATTGCTGTATCCTGAGTGTAGGAGATGCCGCTTATGGGAGCTCTGCTACCGGGATGTAGAGAGAAGCAGTTCACTGGAGTTCTCTATCCTTGGTGTAGAGAGCAGCTATTTACTGGAGTTCGGTAGCCTGGAATGAGGCATTCGCTCTATGCGGGTTTTCAGTAAGCTGCGTGTAAGAGATGCAGCTTACGGGAGTTCCATAACCTAAGTGCAGAGACATCCAGTATCCAGGAGTTCCGTATGTTGAATGTAGAGAGAAGCTGTTTCTAAGATTTCGGTAGCCTGGGCATAGGTATTCGGTATATGCGGGTTTTCTGTATGCTGAGTGCAGCAGACGCAGCTTCTGGGAGATCTGCAACCTAGAATTAGAGAGACACAGTTTACCCAAGTTGTGTATCAGGTTGTAGGGAGAAGCTGTTTCCAAGAGTTCTGTAGCCTATGAGCAGGTATTCGCTATATGCGGGTTTTCTGTATGCTGCGTGTGGCAGACACAGCTTATGTGAGTTCTGTATCTTGAATGTAGTGAGACACAGTTTACCAGAGTTCTGTATAGGGGTGTAGAGAGAAACTGTTTCCAAGAGTGTTGTAGCCTAGCAAGAGGCATATGCAGTAACTGGGTGTTCTGTATCCTGAGTGTAGGAGATGCCGCTTATGGGAGCTCTGCTACCTGGATGTAGAGAGAAGCAGTTCACCGGAGTTCTCTATCCTTGGTGTAGAGAGCAGCTATTTACTGGAGTTCGGTAGCCTGGAATGAGGCATTCGCTCTATGCGGGTTTTCAGTAAGCTGCGTGTAAGAGATGCAGCTTACGGGAGTTCCATAACCTAAGTGCAGAGACATCCAGTATCCAGGAGTTCCGTATGTTGAATGTAGAGAGAAGCTGTTTCTAAGAGTTCGGTAGCCTGGGCATAGGTATTCGGTATATGCGGGTTTTCTGTATGCTGAGTGCAGCAGGCGCAGCTTCTGGGAGATCTGCAACCTAGAATTAGAGAGACACAGTTTACCCAAGTTGTGTATCAGGTTGTAGGGAGAAGCTGTTTCCAAGAGTTCTGGAGCCTGGCAATAGGCATAGGCAATGTATGGGATTTCTGTATCCTAAGTGTAGCAGATGCAGCTTACAGGAGCTCAGTAACCTGGCTGGAAAGAGAAGCAGTTTCCAAGAGTTCTCTATCCTTGGTGTAGGGAGAAGCTGTTTCCAAGTGTTCTGTAGCCTATGAGCAGGTATTCGCTATACGCGGGTTTTCTGTATGCTGAGTGCAGCACACGCAGCTTATGGGCGTTGTGTCTCGTGCATGTCGTGAGACACTGTTTACCAGAGTTCTGTATATGCGTGTAGAGAGAAACTGTTTCCAAGAGTTCTGGAGCCTAGCAAGAGGCATATGCAGTAATTGGGATTTCTGTATCCTGAGTGTAGGAGACGCCACTTATGGGAGCTCTGCTACCTGGATGTAGAGAGAAGCAGTTTACCGGAGTTCGCTATCCTTGGTGTAGAGAGGAGCTGGTTACAGGAGTTGCGTATCCTGGAATTAGGCATTCGCTATGTGTGGGTATTCTGGATGCTGAGTGTAGCAGATGCAGCTTTCGGGAGTTCTGTAATCTAAGTGTAGAGAGATGCAGTTTCCAGTAGTTCTGTATGTTGAATGTAGAGAGAAGCTGTTTCCAAGAGTTCTGTAGTCTGAGAGCAGGCATACGCTGTATATGGGATTCCTGTTGCCTGAGTGTAGCCGACGCAGCTTCTGGGAGATCTGTAACCTAGAATTAGAGAGACACAGTTTACCGAAGTTCTGTATCAGAGTGTAGGGAGAAGCTGTTTCCAAGCATTCTGTAGCCTATGAGCAGGTTTCGCTAGATGCGGGTTTTCTGTATGCTGAGTGTAGCACACGCAGCTTATGGGCGTAGTGTCTCGTGCATGTCGTGAGACACTGTTTTCCAGAGTTCTGTATAGGGGTGTAGAGAGAAATTGTTTCCAAGAGTTCTGGAGCATAGCAAGAGGCATATGCAGTAATTGGGATTGCTGTATCCTGAGTGTAGGAGATGCCGCTTATGGGAGCTCTGCTACCGGGATGTAGAGAGAAGCAGTTCACTGGAGTTCTCTATCCTTGGTGTAGAGAGCAGCTATTTACTGGAGTTCGGTAGCCTGGAATGAGGCATTCGCTCTATGCGGGTTTTCAGTAAGCTGCGTGTAAGAGATGCAGCTTACGGGAGTTCCATAACCTAAGTGCAGAGACATCCAGTATCCAGGAGTTCCGTATGTTGAATGTAGAGAGAAGCTGTTTCTAAGATTTCGGTAGCCTGGGCATAGGTATTCGGTATATGCGGGTTTTCTGTATGCTGAGTGCAGCAGACGCAGCTTCTGGGAGATCTGCAACCTAGAATTAGAGAGACACAGTTTACCCAAGTTGTGTATCAGGTTGTAGGGAGAAGCTGTTTCCAAGAGTTCTGTAGCCTATGAGCAGGTATTCGCTATATGCGGGTTTTCTGTATGCTGCGTGTGGCAGACGCAGCTTATGTGAGTTCTGTATCTTGAATGTAGTGAGACACAGTTTACCAGAGTTCTGTATAGGGGTGTAGAGAGAAACTGTTTCCAAGAGTGTTGTAGCCTAGCAAGAGGCATATGCAGTAACTGGGTGTTCTGTATCCTGAGTGTAGGAGATGCCGCTTATGGGAGCTCTGCTACCTGGATGTAGAGAGAAGCAGTTCACCGGAGTTCTCTATCCTTGGTGTAGAGAGCAGCTATTTACTGGAGTTCGGTAGCCTGGAATGAGGCATTCGCTCTATGCGGGTTTTCAGTAAGCTGCGTGTAAGAGATGCAGCTTACGGGAGTTCCATAACCTAAGTGCAGAGACATCCAGTATCCAGGAGTTCCGTATGTTGAATGTAGAGAGAAGCTGTTTCTAAGATTTCGGTAGCCTGGGCATAGGTATTCGGTATATGCGGGTTTTCTGTATGCTGAGTGCAGCAGGCGCAGCTTCTGGGAGATCTGCAACCTAGAATTAGAGAGACACAGTTTACCCAAGTTGTGTATCAGGTTGTAGGGAGAAGCTGTTTCCAAGAGTTCTGGAGCCTGGCAATAGGCATAGGCAATGTATGGGATTTCTGTATCCTAAGTGTAGCAGATGCAGCTTACAGGAGCTCAGTAACCTGGCTGGAAAGAGAAGCAGTTTCCAAGAGTTCTCTATCCTTGGTGTAGGGAGAAGCTGTTTCCAAGAGTTCTGTAGCCTATGAGCAGGTATTCGCTATACGCGGGTTTTCTGTATGCTGAGTGTAGCACACGCAGCTTATGGGCGTAGTGTCTCGTGCATGTCGTGAGACACTGTTTACCAGAGTTCTGTATATGCGTGTAGAGAGAAACTGTTTCCAAGAGTTCTGGAGCCTAGCAAGAGGCATATGCAGTAATTGGGATTTCTGTATCCTGAGTGTAGGAGACGCCACTTATGGGAGCTCTGCTACCTGGATGTAGAGAGAAGCAGTTTACCGGAGTTTGCTATCCTTGGTGTAGAGAGGAGCTGGTTACAGGAGTTGCGTATCCTGGAATTAGGCATTCGCTATGTGTGGGTATTCTGGATGCTGAGTGTAGCAGATGCAGCTTTCGGGAGTTCTGTAATCTAAGTGTAGAGAGATGCAGTTTCCAGTAGTTCTGTATGTTGAATGTAGAGAGAAGCTGTTTCCAAGAGTTCTGTAGTCTGAGAGCAGGCATACGCTGTATATGGGATTCCTGTTGCCTGAGTGTAGCCGACGCAGCTTCTGGGAGATCTGTAACCTAGAATTAGAGAGACACAGTTTACCGAAGTTCTGTATCAGAGTGTAGGGAGAAGCTGTTTCCAAGCATTCTGTAGCCTATGAGCAGGTTTCGCTATATGCGGGTTTTCTGTATGCTGAGTGTAGCACACGCAGCTTATGGGCGTAGTGTCTCGTGCATGTCGTGAGACACTGTTTACCAGAGTTCTGTATATGCGTGTAGAGAGAAATTGTTTCCAAGAGTTCTGGAGCATAGCAAGAGGCATATGCAGTTATTGGGATTGCTGTATCCTGAGTGTAGGAGATGCCGCTTATGGGAGCTCTGCTACCGGGATGTAGAGAGAAGCAGTTCACTGGAGTTCTCTATCCTTGGTGTAGAGAGCAGCTATTTACTGGAGTTCGGTAGCCTGGAATGAGGCATTCGCTCTATGCGGGTTTTCAGTAAGCTGCGTGTAAGAGATGCAGCTTACGGGAGTTCCATAACCTAAGTGCAGAGACATCCAGTATCCAGGAGTTCCGTATGTTGAATGTAGAGAGAAGCTGTTTCTAAGATTTCGGTAGCCTGGGCATAGGTATTCGGTATATGCGGGTTTTCTGTATGCTGAGTGCAGCAGGCGCAGCTTCTGGGAGATCTGCAACCTAGAATTAGAGAGACACAGTTTACCCAAGTTGTGTATCAGGTTGTAGGGAGAAGCTGTTTCCAAGAGTTCTGTAGCCTATGAGCAGGTATTCGCTATATGCGGGTTTTCTGTATGCTGCGTGTGGCAGACGCAGCTTATGTGAGTTCTGTATCTTGAATGTAGTGAGACACAGTTTACCAGAGTTCTGTATAGGGGTGTAGAGAGAAACTGTTTCCAAGAGTGTTGTAGCCTAGCAAGAGGCATATGCAGTAACTGGGTGTTCTGTATCCTGAGTGTAGGAGATGCCGCTTATGGGAGCTCTGCTACCTGGATGTAGAGAGAAGCAGTTCACCGGAGTTCTCTATCCTTGGTGTAGAGAGCAGCTATTTACTGGAGTTCGGTAGCCTGGAATGAGGCATTCGCTCTATGCGGGTTTTCAGTAAGCTGCGTGTAAGAGATGCAGCTTACGGGAGTTCCATAACCTAAGTGCAGAGACATCCAGTATCCAGGAGTTCCGTATGTTGAATGTAGAGAGAAGCTGTTTCTAAGATTTCGGTAGCCTGGGCATAGGTATTCGGTATATGCGGGTTTTCTGTATGCTGAGTGCAGCAGGCGCAGCTTCTGGGAGATCTGCAACCTAGAATTAGAGAGACACAGTTTACCCAAGTTGTGTATCAGGTTGTAGGGAGAAGCTGTTTCCAAGAGTTCTGGAGCCTGGCAATAGGCATAGGCAATGTATGGGATTTCTGTATCCTAAG
This sequence comes from Lepus europaeus, assembly GCF_033115175.1. Taxonomy (NCBI): domain Eukaryota; kingdom Metazoa; phylum Chordata; class Mammalia; order Lagomorpha; family Leporidae; genus Lepus; species Lepus europaeus. The sequence continues at coordinate 1,081,916 of NW_026909316.1, read as the reverse complement.
TGTAGCAGATGCAGCTTACAGGAGCTCAGTAACCTGGCTGGAAAGAGAAGCAGTTTCCAAGAGTTCTCTATCCTTGGTGTAGGGAGAAGCTGTTTCCAAGAGTTCTGTAGCCTATGAGCAGGTATTCGCTATACGCGGGTTTTCTGTATGCTGAGTGTAGCACACGCAGCTTATGGGCGTAGTGTCTCGTGCATGTTGTGAGACACTGTTTACCAGAGTTCTGTATATGCGTGTAGAGAGAAACTGTTTCCAAGAGTTCTGGAGCCTAGCAAGAGGCATATGCAGTAATTGGGATTTCTGTATCCTGAGTGTAGGAGACGCCACTTATGGGAGCTCTGCTACCTGGATGTAGAGAGAAGCAGTTTACCGGAGTTTGCTATCCTTGGTGTAGAGAGGAGCTGGTTACAGGAGTTGCGTATCCTGGAATTAGGCATTCGCTATGTGTGGGTATTCTGGATGCTGAGTGTAGCAGATGCAGCTTTCGGGAGTTCTGTAATCTAAGTGTAGAGAGATGCAGTTTCCAGTAGTTCTGTATGTTGAATGTAGAGAGAAGCTGTTTCCAAGAGTTCTGTAGTCTGAGAGCAGGCATACGCTGTATATGGGATTCCTGTTGCCTGAGTGTAGCCGACGCAGCTTCTGGGAGATCTGTAACCTAGAATTAGAGAGACACAGTTTACCGAAGTTCTGTATCAGAGTGTAGGGAGAAGCTGTTTCCAAGCATTCTGTAGCCTTTGAGCAGGTTTCGCTATATGCGGGTTTTCTGTATGCTGAGTGTAGCACACGCAGCTTATGGGCGTAGTGTCTCGTGCATGTCGTGAGACACTGTTTACCAGAGTTCTGTATATGCGTGTAGAGAGAAATTGTTTCCAAGAGTTCTGGAGCATAGCAAGAGGCATATGCAGTAATTGGGATTGCTGTATCCTGAGTGTAGGAGATGCCGCTTATGGGAGCTCTGCTACCGGGATGTAGAGAGAAGCAGTTCACTGGAGTTCTCTATCCTTGGTGTAGAGAGCAGCTATTTACTGGAGTTCGGTAGCCTGGAATGAGGCATTCGCTCTATGCGGGTTTTCAGTAAGCTGCGTGTAAGAGATGCAGCTTACGGGAGTTCCATAACCTAAGTGCAGAGACATCCAGTATCCAGGAGTTCCGTATGTTGAATGTAGAGAGAAGCTGTTTCTAAGAGTTCGGTAGCCTGGGCATAGGTATTCGGTATATGCGGGTTTTCTGTATGCTGAGTGCAGCAGACGCAGCTTCTGGGAGATCTGCAACCTAGAATTAGAGAGACACAGTTTACCCAAGTTGTGTATCAGGTTGTAGGGAGAAGCTGTTTCCAAGAGTTCTGTAGCCTATGAGCAGGTATTCGCTATATGCGGGTTTTCTGTATGCTGCGTGTGGCAGACGCAGCTTATGTGAGTTCTGTATCTTGAATGTAGTGAGACACAGTTTACCAGAGTTCTGTATAGGGGTGTAGAGAGAAACTGTTTCCAAGAGTGTTGTAGCCTAGCAAGAGGCATATGCAGTAACTGGGTGTTCTGTATCCTGAGTGTAGGAGATGCCGCTTATGGGAGCTCTGCTACCTGGATGTAGAGAGAAGCAGTTCACCGGAGTTCTCTATCCTTGGTGTAGAGAGCAGCTATTTACTGGAGTTCGGTAGCCTGGAATGAGGCATTCGCTCTATGCGGGTTTTCAGTAAGCTGCGTGTAAGAGATGCAGCTTACGGGAGTTCCATAACCTAAGTGCAGAGACATCCAGTATCCAGGAGTTCCGTATGTTGAATGTAGAGAGAAGCTGTTTCTAAGAGTTCGGTAGCCTGGGCATAGGTATTCGGTATATGCGGGTTTTCTGTATGCTGAGTGCAGCAGGCGCAGCTTCTGGGAGATCTGCAACCTAGAATTAGAGAGACACAGTTTACCCAAGTTGTGTATCAGGTTGTAGGGAGAAGCTGTTTCCAAGAGTTCTGGAGCCTGGCAATAGGCATAGGCAATGTATGGGATTTCTGTATCCTAAGTGTAGCAGATGCAGCTTACAGGAGCTCAGTAACCTGGCTGGAAAGAGAAGCAGTTTCCAAGAGTTCTCTATCCTTGGTGTAGGGAGAAGCTGTTTCCAAGAGTTCTGTAGCCTATGAGCAGGTATTCGCTATACGCGGGTTTTCTGTATGCTGAGTGTAGCACACGCAGCTTATGGGCGTAGTGTCTCGTGCATGTCGTGAGACACTGTTTACCAGAGTTCTGTATATGCGTGTAGAGAGAAACTGTTTCCAAGAGTTCTGGAGCCTAGCAAGAGGCATATGCAGTAATTGGGATTTCTGTATCCTGAGTGTAGGAGACGCCACTTATGGGAGCTCTGCTACCTGGATGTAGAGAGAAGCAGTTTACCGGAGTTTGCTATCCTTGGTGTAGAGAGGAGCTGGTTACAGGAGTTGCGTATCCTGGAATTAGGCATTCGCTATGTGTGGGTATTCTGGATGCTGAGTGTAGCAGATGCAGCTTTCGGGAGTTCTGTAATCTAAGTGTAGAGAGATGCAGTTTCCAGTAGTTCTGTATGTTGAATGTAGAGAGAAGCTGTTTCCAAGAGTTCTGTAGTCTGAGAGCAGGCATACGCTGTATATGGGATTCCTGTTGCCTGAGTGTAGCCGACGCAGCTTCTGGGAGATCTGTAACCTAGAATTAGAGAGACACAGTTTACCGAAGTTCTGTATCAGAGTGTAGGGAGAAGCTGTTTCCAAGCATTCTGTAGCCTATGAGCAGGTTTCGCTATATGCGGGTTTTCTGTATGCTGAGTGTAGCACACGCAGCTTATGGGCGTAGTGTCTCGTGCATGTCGTGAGACACTGTTTACCAGAGTTCTGTATATGCGTGTAGAGAGAAATTGTTTCCAAGAGTTCTGGAGCATAGCAAGAGGCATATGCAGTTATTGGGATTGCTGTATCCTGAGTGTAGGAGATGCCGCTTATGGGAGCTCTGCTACCGGGATGTAGAGAGAAGCAGTTCACTGGAGTTCTCTATCCTTGGTGTAGAGAGCAGCTATTTACTGGAGTTCGGTAGCCTGGAATGAGGCATTCGCTCTATGCGGGTTTTCAGTAAGCTGCGTGTAAGAGATGCAGCTTACGGGAGTTCCATAACCTAAGTGCAGAGACATCCAGTATCCAGGAGTTCCGTATGTTGAATGTAGAGAGAAGCTGTTTCTAAGATTTCGGTAGCCTGGGCATAGGTATTCGGTATATGCGGGTTTTCTGTATGCTGAGTGCAGCAGGCGCAGCTTCTGGGAGATCTGCAACCTAGAATTAGAGAGACACAGTTTACCCAAGTTGTGTATCAGGTTGTAGGGAGAAGCTGTTTCCAAGAGTTCTGTAGCCTATGAGCAGGTATTCGCTATATGCGGGTTTTCTGTATGCTGCGTGTGGCAGACGCAGCTTATGTGAGTTCTGTATCTTGAATGTAGTGAGACACAGTTTACCAGAGTTCTGTATAGGGGTGTAGAGAGAAACTGTTTCCAAGAGTGTTGTAGCCTAGCAAGAGGCATATGCAGTAACTGGGTGTTCTGTATCCTGAGTGTAGGAGATGCCGCTTATGGGAGCTCTGCTACCTGGATGTAGAGAGAAGCAGTTCACCGGAGTTCTCTATCCTTGGTGTAGAGAGCAGCTATTTACTGGAGTTCGGTAGCCTGGAATGAGGCATTCGCTCTATGCGGGTTTTCAGTAAGCTGCGTGTAAGAGATGCAGCTTACGGGAGTTCCATAACCTAAGTGCAGAGACATCCAGTATCCAGGAGTTCCGTATGTTGAATGTAGAGAGAAGCTGTTTCTAAGATTTCGGTAGCCTGGGCATAGGTATTCGGTATATGCGGGTTTTCTGTATGCTGAGTGCAGCAGGCGCAGCTTCTGGGAGATCTGCAACCTAGAATTAGAGAGACACAGTTTACCCAAGTTGTGTATCAGGTTGTAGGGAGAAGCTGTTTCCAAGAGTTCTGGAGCCTGGCAATAGGCATAGGCAATGTATGGGATTTCTGTATCCTAAGTGTAGCAGATGCAGCTTACAGGAGCTCAGTAACCTGGCTGGAAAGAGAAGCAGTTTCCAAGAGTTCTCTATCCTTGGTGTAGGGAGAAGCTGTTTCCAAGAGTTCTGTAGCCTATGAGCAGGTATTCGCTATACGCGGGTTTTCTGTATGCTGAGTGTAGCACACGCAGCTTATGGGCGTAGTGTCTCGTGCATGTCGTGAGACACTGTTTACCAGAGTTCTGTATATGCGTGTAGAGAGAAACTGTTTCCAAGAGTTCTGGAGCCTAGCAAGAGGCATATGCAGTAATTGGGATTTCTGTATCCTGAGTGTAGGAGACGCCACTTATGGGAGCTCTGCTACCTGGATGTAGAGAGAAGCAGTTTACCGGAGTTCGCTATCCTTGGTGTAGAGAGGAGCTGGTTACAGGAGTTGCGTATCCTGGAATTAGGCATTCGCTATGTGTGGGTATTCTGGATGCTGAGTGTAGCAGATGCAGCTTTCGGGAGTTCTGTAATCTAAGTGTAGAGAGATGCAGTTTCCAGTAGTTCTGTATGTTGAATGTAGAGAGAAGCTGTTTCCAAGAGTTCTGTAGTCTGAGAGCAGGCATACGCTGTATATGGGATTCCTGTTGCCTGAGTGTAGCCGACGCAGCTTCTGGGAGATCTGTAACCTAGAATTAGAGAGACACAGTTTACCGAAGTTCTGTATCAGAGTGTAGGGAGAAGCTGTTTCCAAGCATTCTGTAGCCTATGAGCAGGTTTCGCTAGATGCGGGTTTTCTGTATGCTGAGTGTAGCACACGCAGCTTATGGGCGTAGTGTCTCGTGCATGTCGTGAGACACTGTTTACCAGAGTTCTGTATATGCATGTAGAGAGAAATTGTTTCCAAGAGTTCTGGAGCATAGCAAGAGGCATATGCAGTAATTGGGATTTCTGTATCCTGAGTGTAGGAGATGCCGCTTATGGGAGCTCTGCTACCGGGATGTAGAGAGAAGCAGTTCACTGGAGTTCTCTATCCTTGGTGTAGAGAGCAGCTATTTACTGGAGTTCGGTAGCCTGGAATGAGGCATTCGCTCTATGCGGGTTTTCAGTAAGCTGCGTGTAAGAGATGCAGCTTACGGGAGTTCCATAACCTAAGTGCAGAGACATCCAGTATCCAGGAGTTCCGTATGTTGAATGTAGAGAGAAGCTGTTTCTAAGATTTCGGTAGCCTGGGCATAGGTATTCGGTATATGCGGGTTTTCTGTATGCTGAGTGCAGCAGACGCAGCTTCTGGGAGATCTGCAACCTAGAATTAGACAGACACAGTTTACCCAAGTTGTGTATCAGGTTGTAGGGAGAAGCTGTTTCCAAGAGTTCTGGAGCCTGGCAATAGGCATAGGCAATGTATGGGATTTCTGTATCCTAAGTGTAGCAGATGCAGCTTACAGGAGCTCAGTAACCTGGCTGGAAAGAGAAGCAGTTTCCAAGAGTTCTCTATCCTTGGTGTAGGGAGAAGCTGTTTCCAAGAGTTCTGTAGCCTATGAGCAGGTATTCGCTATACGCGGGTTTTCTGTATGCTGAGTGTAGCACACGCAGCTTATGGGCGTAGTGTCTCGTGCATGTCGTGAGACACTGTTTACCAGAGTTCTGTATATGCGTGTAGAGAGAAACTGTTTCCAAGAGTTCTGGAGCCTAGCAAGAGGCATATGCAGTAATTGGGATTTCTGTATCCTGAGTGTAGGAGACACCACTTATGGGAGCTCTGCTACCGGGATGTAGAGAGAAGCAGTTCACTGGAGTTCTCTATCCTTGGTGTAGAGAGCAGCTATTTACTGGAGTTCGGTAGCCTGGAATGAGGCATTCGCTCTATGCGGGTTTTCAGTAAGCTGCGTGTAAGTGATGCAGCTTACGGGAGTTCCATAACCTAAGTGCAGAGACATCCAGTATCCAGGAGTTCCGTATGTTGAATGTAGAGAGAAGCTGTTTCTAAGATTTCGGTAGCCTGGGCATAGGTATTCGGTATATGCGGGTTTTCTGTATGCTGAGTGCAGCAGACGCAGCTTCTGGGAGATCTGCAACCTAGAATTAGAGAGACACAGTTTACCCAAGTTGTGTATCAGGTTGTAGGGAGAAGCTGTTTCCAAGAGTTCTGGAGCCTGGCAATAGGCATAGGCAATGTATGGGATTTCTGTATCCTAAGTGTAGCAGATGCAGCTTACAGGAGCTCAGTAACCTGGCTGGAAAGAGAAGCAGTTTCCAAGAGTTCTCTATCCTTGGTGTAGGGAGAAGCTGTTTCCAAGAGTTCTGTAGCCTATGAGCAGGTATTCGCTATACGCGGGTTTTCTGTATGCTGAGTGTAGCACACGCAGCTTATGGGCGTAGTGTCTCGTGCATGTCGTGAGACACTGTTTACCAGAGTTCTGTATATGCGTGTAGAGAGAAACTGTTTCCAAGAGTTCTGGAGCCTAGCAAGAGGCATATGCAGTAATTGGGATTTCTGTATCCTGAGTGTAGGAGACGCCACTTATGGGAGCTCTGCTACCTGGATGTAGAGAGAAGCAGTTTACCGGAGTTCGCTATCCTTGGTGTAGAGAGGAGCTGTTTACAGGAGTTGCGTATCCTGGAATTAGGCATTCGCTATGTGTGGGTATTCTGGATGCTGAGTGTAGCAGATGCAGCTTTCGGGAGTTCTGTAATCTAAGTGTAGAGAGATGCAGTTTCCAGTAGTTCTGTATGTTGAATGTAGAGAGAAGCTGTTTCCAAGAGTTCTGTAGTCTGAGAGCAGGCATACGCTGTATATGGGATTCCTGTTGCCTGAGTGTAGCCGACGCAGCTTCTGGGAGATCTGTAACCTAGAATTAGAGAGACACAGTTTACCGAAGTTCTGTATCAGAGTGTAGGGAGAAGCTGTTTCCAAGCATTCTGTAGCCTATGAGCAGGTTTCGCTATATGCGGGTTTTCTGTATGCTGAGTGTAGCACACGCAGCTTATGGGCGTAGTGTCTCGTGCATGTCGTGAGACACTGTTTACCAGAGTTCTGTATATGCGTGTAGAGAGAAATTGTTTCCAAGAGTTCTGGAGCATAGCAAGAGGCATATGCAGTAATTGGGATTTCTGTATCCTGAGTGTAGGAGATGCCGCTTATGGGAGCTCTGCTACCGGGATGTAGAGAGAAGCAGTTCACTGGAGTTCTCTATCCTTGGTGTAGAGAGCAGCTATTTACTGGAGTTCGGTAGCCTGGAATGAGGCATTCGCTCTATGCGGGTTTTCAGTAAGCTGCGTGTAAGAGATGCAGCTTACGGGAGTTCCATAACCTAAGTGCAGAGACATCCAGTATCCAGGAGTTCCGTATGTTGAATGTAGAGAGAAGCTGTTTCTAAGATTTCGGTAGCCTGGGCATAGGTATTCGGTATATGCGGGTTTTCTGTATGCTGAGTGCAGCAGGCGCAGCTTCTGGGAGATCTGCAACCTAGAATTAGAGAGACACAGTTTACCCAAGTTGTGTATCAGGTTGTAGGGAGAAGCTGTTTCCAAGAGTTCTGGAGCCTGGCAATAGGCATAGGCAATGTATGGGATTTCTGTATCCTAAGTGTAGCAGATGCAGCTTACAGGAGCTCAGTAACCTGGCTGGAAAGAGAAGCAGTTTCCAAGAGTTCTCTATCCTTGGTGTAGGGAGAAGCTGTTTCCAAGAGTTCTGTAGCCTATGAGCAGGTATTCGCTATACGCGGGTTTTCTGTATGCTGAGTGTAGCACACGCAGCTTATGGGCGTAGTGTCTCGTGCATGTCGTGAGACACTGTTTACCAGAGTTCTGTATATGCGTGTAGAGAGAAACTGTTTCCAAGAGTTCTGGAGCCTAGCAAGAGGCATATGCAGTAATTGGGATTTCTGTATCCTGAGTGTAGGAGACGCCACTTATGGGAGCTCTGCTACCTGGATGTAGAGAGAAGCAGTTTACCGGAGTTCGCTATCCTTGGTGTAGAGAGGAGCTGTTTACAGGAGTTGCGTATCCTGGAATTAGGCATTCGCTATGTGTGGGTATTCTGGATGCTGAGTGTAGCAGATGCAGCTTTCGGGAGTTCTGTAATCTAAGTGTAGAGAGATGCAGTTTCCAGTAGTTCTGTATGTTGAATGTAGAGAGAAGCTGTTTCCAAGAATTCTGTAGTCTGAGAGCAGGCATACGCTGTATATGGGATTCCTGTTGCCTGAGTGTAGCCGACGCAGCTTCTGGGAGATCTGTAACCTAGAATTAGAGAGACACAGTTTACCGAAGTTCTGTATCAGAGTGTAGGGAGAAGCTGTTTCCAAGAATTCTGTAGCCTATGAGCAGGTTTCGCTATATGCGGGTTTTCTGTATGCTGAGTGTAGCACACGCAGCTTATGGGCGTAGTGTCTCGTGCATGTCGTGAGACACTGTTTACCAGAGTTCTGTATATGCGTGTAGAGAGAAATTGTTTCCAAGAGTTCTGGAGCATAGCAAGAGGCATATGCAGTAATTGGGATTGCTGTATCCTGAGTGTAGGAGATGCCGCTTATGGGAGCTCTGCTACCGGGATGTAGAGAGAAGCAGTTCACTGGAGTTCTCTATCCTTGGTGTAGAGAGCAGCTATTTACTGGAGTTCGGTAGCCTGGAATGAGGCATTCGCTCTATGCGGGTTTTCAGTAAGCTGCGTGTAAGAGATGCAGCTTACGGGAGTTCCATAACCTAAGTGCAGAGACATCCAGTATCCAGGAGTTCCGTATGTTGAATGTAGAGAGAAGCTGTTTCTAAGAGTTCGGTAGCCTGGGCATAGGTATTCGGTATATGCGGGTTTTCTGTATGCTGAGTGCAGCAGACACAGCTTCTGGGAGATCTGCAACCTAGAATTAGAGAGACACAGTTTACCCAAGTTGTGTATCAGGTTGTAGGGAGAAGCTGTTTCCAAGAGTTCTGGAGCCTGGCAATAGGCATAGGCAATGTATGGGATTTCTGTATCCTAAGTGTAGCAGATGCAGCTTACAGGAGCTCAGTAACCTGGCTGGAAAGAGAAGCAGTTTCCAAGAGTTCTCTATCCTTGGTGTAGGGAGAAGCTGTTTCCAAGAGTTCTGTAGCCTATGAGCAGGTATTCGCTATACGCGGGTTTTCTGTATGCTGAGTGTAGCACACGCAGCTTATGGGCGTAGTGTCTCGTGCATGTCGTGAGACACTGTTTACCAGAGTTCTGTATATGCGTGCAGAGAGAAACTGTTTCCAAGAGTTCTGGAGCCTAGCAAGAGGCATATGCAGTAATTGGGATTTCTGTATCCTGAGTGTAGGAGATGCCACTTATGGGAGCTCTGCTACCTGGATGTAGAGAGAAGCAGTTTACCGGAGTTCGCAATCCTTGGTGTAGAGAGGAGCTGGTTACAGGAGTTGCGTATCCTGGAATTAGGCATTCGCTATGGGTGGGTATTCTGGATGCTGAGTGTAGCAGATGCAGCTTTCGGGAGTTCTGTAATCTAAGTGTAGAGAGATGCAGTTTCCAGTAGTTCTGTATGTTGAATGTAGAGAGAAGCTGTTTCCAAGAGTTCTGTAGTCTGAGAGCAGGCATACGCTGTATATGGGATTCCTGTTGCCTGAGTGTAGCCGACGCAGCTTCTGGGAGATCTGTAACCTAGAATTAGAGAGACACAGTTTACCGAAGTTCTGTATCAGAGTGTAGGGAGAAGCTGTTTCCAAGCATTCTGTAGCCTATGAGCAGGTATTCGCTATATGCGGGTTTTCTGTATGCTGAGTGTAGCACACGCAGCTTATGGGCGTAGTGTCTCGTGCATGTCGTGAGACACTGTTTACCAGAGTTCTGTATATGCGTGTAGAGAGAAATTGTTTCCAAGAGTTCTGGAGCATAGCAAGAGGCATATGCAGTAATTGGGATTGCTGTATCCTGAGTGTAGGAGATGCCGCTTATGGGAGCTCTGCTACCGGGATGTAGAGAGAAGCAGTTCACTGGAGTTCTCTATCCTTGGTGTAGAGAGCAGCTATTTACTGGAGTTCGGTAGCCTGGAATGAGGCATTCGCTCTATGCGGGTTTTCAGTAAGCTGCGTGTAAGAGATGCAGCTTACGGGAGTTCCATAACCTAAGTGCAGAGACATCCAGTATCCAGGAGTTCCATATGTTGAATGTAGAGAGAAGCTGTTTCTAAGATTTCGGTAGCCTGGGCATAGGTATTCGGTATATGCGGGTTTTCTGTATGCTGAGTGCAGCAGACGCAGCTTCTGGGAGATCTGCAACCTAGAATTAGAGAGACACAGTTTACCCAAGTTGTGTATCAGGTTGTAGGGAGAAGCTGTTTCCAAGAGTTCTGTAGCCTATGAGCAGGTATTCGCTATATGCGGGTTTTCTGTATGCTGCGTGTGGCAGACGCAGCTTATGTGAGTTCTGTATCTTGAATGTAGTGAGACACAGTTTACCAGAGTTCTGTATAGGGGTGTAGAGAGAAACTGTTTCCAAGAGTGTTGTAGCCTAGCAAGAGGCATATGCAGTAACTGGGTGTTCTGTATCCTGAGTGTAGGAGATGCCGCTTATGGGAGCTCTGCTACCTGGATGTAGAGAGAAGCAGTTCACCGGAGTTCTCTATCCTTGGTGTAGAGAGCAGCTATTTACTGGAGTTCGGTAGCCTGGAATGAGGCATTCGCTCTATGCGGGTTTTTAGTAAGCTGCGTGTAAGAGATGCAGCTTACGGGAGTTCCATAACCTAAGTGCAGAGACATCCAGTATCCAGGAGTTCCGTATGTTGAATGTAGAGAGAAGCTGTTTCTAAGATTTCGGTAGCCTGGGCATAGGTATTCGGTATATGCGGGTTTTCTGTATGCTGAGTGCAGCAGGCGCAGCTTCTGGGAGATCTGCAACCTAGAATTAGAGAGACACAGTTTACCCAAGTTGTGTATCAGGTTGTAGGGAGAAGCTGTTTCCAAGAGTTCTGGAGCCTGGCAATAGGCATAGGCAATGTATGGGATTTCTGTATCCTAAGTGTAGCAGATGCAGCTTACAGGAGCTCAGTAACCTGGCTGGAAAGAGAAGCAGTTTCCAAGAGTTCTCTATCCTTGGTGTAGGGAGAAGCTGTTTCCAAGAGTTCTGTAGCCTATGAGCAGGTATTCGCTATACGCGGGTTTTCTGTATGCTGAGTGTAGCACACGCAGCTTATGGGCGTAGTGTCTCGCGCATGTCGTGAGACACTGTTTACCAGAGTTCTGTATATGCGTGTAGAGATAAACTGTTTCCAAGAGTTCTGGAGCCTAGCAAGAGGCATATGCAGTAATTGGGATTTCTGTATCCTGAGTGTAGGAGACGCCACTTATGGGAGCTCTGCTACCTGGATGTAGAGAGAAGCAGTTTACCGGAGTTCGCTATCCTTGGTGTAGAGAGGAGCTGGTTACAGGAGTTGCGTATCCTGGAATTAGGCATTCGCTATGTGTGGGTATTCTGGATGCTGAGTGTAGCAGATGCAGCTTTCGGGAGTTCTGTAATCTAAGTGTAGAGAGATGCAGTTTCCAGTAGTTCTGTATGTTGAATGTAGAGAGAAGCTGTTTCCAAGAGTTCTGTAGTCTGAGAGCAGGCATACGCTGTATATGGGATTCCTGTTGCCTGAGTGTAGCCGACGCAGCTTCTGGGAGATCTGTAACCTAGAATTAGAGAGACACAGTTTACCGAAGTTCTGTATCAGAGTGTAGGGAGAAGCTGTTTCCAAGCATTCTGTAGCCTTTGAGCAGGTTTCGCTATATGCGGGTTTTCTGTATGCTGAGTGTAGCACACGCAGCTTATGGGCGTAGTGTCTCGTGCATGTCGTGAGACACTGTTTACCAGAGTTCTGTATATGCGTGTAGAGAGAAATTGTTTCCAAGAGTTCTGGAGCATAGCAAGAGGCATATGCAGTAATTGGGATTGCTGTATCCTGAGTGTAGGAGATGCCGCTTATGGGAGCTCTGCTACCGGGATGTAGAGAGAAGCAGTTCACTGGAGTTCTCTATCCTTGGTGTAGAGAGCAGCTATTTACTGGAGTTCGGTAGCCTGGAATGAGGCATTCGCTCTATGCGGGTTTTCAGTAAGCTGCGTGTAAGAGATGCAGCTTACGGGAGTTCCATAACCTAAGTGCAGAGACATCCAGTATCCAGGAGTTCCGTATGTTGAATGTAGAGAGAAGCTGTTTCTAAGAGTTCGGTAGCCTGGGCATAGGTATTCGGTATATGCGGGTTTTCTGTATGCTGAGTGCAGCAGACGCAGCTTCTGGGAGATCTGCAACCTAGAATTAGAGAGACACAGTTTACCCAAGTTGTGTATCAGGTTGTAGGGAGAAGCTGTTTCCAAGAGTTCTGTAGCCTATGAGCAGGTATTCGCTATATGCGGGTTTTCTGTATGCTGCGTGTGGCAGACGCAGCTTATGTGAGTTCTGTATCTTGAATGTAGTGAGACACAGTTTACCAGAGTTCTGTATAGGGGTGTAGAGAGAAACTGTTTCCAAGAGTGTTGTAGCCTAGCAAGAGGCATATGCAGTAACTGGGTGTTCTGTATCCTGAGTGTAGGAGATGCCGCTTATGGGAGCTCTGCTACCTGGATGTAGAGAGAAGCAGTTCACCGGAGTTCTCTATCCTTGGTGTAGAGAGCAGCTATTTACTGGAGTTCGGTAGCCTGGAATGAGGCATTCGCTCTATGCGGGTTTTCAGTAAGCTGCGTGTAAGAGATGCAGCTTACGGGAGTTCCATAACCTAAGTGCAGAGACATCCAGTATCCAGGAGTTCCGTATGTTGAATGTAGAGAGAAGCTGTTTCTAAGATTTCGGTAGCCTGGGCATAGGTATTCGGTATATGCGGGTTTTCTGTATGCTGAGTGCAGCAGGCGCAGCTTCTGGGAGATCTGCAACCTAGAATTAGAGAGACACAGTTTACCCAAGTTGTGTATCAGGTTGTAGGGAGAAGCTGTTTCCAAGAGTTCTGGAGCCTGGCAATAGGCATAGGCAATGTATGGGATTTCTGTATCCTAAGTGTAGCAGATGCAGCTTACAGGAGCTCAGTAACCTGGCTGGAAAGAGAAGCAGTTTCCAAGAGTTCTCTATCCTTGGTGTAGGGAGAAGCTGTTTCCAAGAGTTCTGTAGCCTATGAGCAGGTATTCGCTATACGCGGGTTTTCTGTATGCTGAGTGTAGCACACGCAGCTTATGGGCGTAGTGTCTCGTGCATGTCGTGAGACACTGTTTACCAGAGTTCTGTATATGCGTGTAGAGAGAAACTGTTTCCAAGAGTTCTGGAGCCTAGCAAGAGGCATATGCAGTAATTGGGATTTCTGTATCCTGAGTGTAGGAGACGCCACTTATGGGAGCTCTGCTACCTGGATGTAGAGAGAAGCAGTTTACCGGAGTTTGCTATCCTTGGTGTAGAGAGGAGCTGGTTACAGGAGTTGCGTATCCTGGAATTAGGCATTCGCTATGTGTGGGTATTCTGGATGCTGAGTGTAGCAGATGCAGCTTTCGGGAGTTCTGTAATCTAAGTGTAGAGAGATGCAGTTTCCAGTAGTTCTGTATGTTGAATGTAGAGAGAAGCTGTTTCCAAGAGTTCTGTAGTCTGAGAGCAGGCATACGCTGTATATGGGATTCCTGTTGCCTGAGTGTAGCCGACGCAGCTTCTGGGAGATCTGTAACCTAGAATTAGAGAGACACAGTTTACCGAAGTTCTGTATCAGAGTGTAGGGAGAAGCTGTTTCCAAGCATTCTGTAGCCTTTGAGCAGGTTTCGCTATATGCGGGTTTTCTGTATGCTGAGTGTAGCACACGCAGCTTATGGGCGTAGTGTCTCGTGCATGTCGTGAGACACTGTTTACCAGAGTTCTGTATATGCGTGTAGAGAGAAATTGTTTCCAAGAGTTCTGGAGCATAGCAAGAGGCATATGCAGTTATTGGGATTGCTGTATCCTGAGTGTAGGAGATGCCGCTTATGGGAGCTCTGCTACCGGGATGTAGAGAGAAGCAGTTCACTGGAGTTCTCTATCCTTGGTGTAGAGAGCAGCTATTTACTGGAGTTCGGTAGCCTGGAATGAGACATTCGCTCTATGCGGGTTTTCAGTAAGCTGCGTGTAAGAGATGCAGCTTACGGGAGTTCCATAACCTAAGTGCAGAGACATCCAGTATCCAGGAGTTCCGTATGTTGAATGTAGAGAGAAGCTGTTTCTAAGATTTCGGTAGCCTGGGCATAGGTATTCGGTATATGCGGGTTTTCTGTATGCTGAGTGCAGCAGGCGCAGCTTCTGGGAGATCTGCAACCTAGAATTAGAGAGACACAGTTTACCCAAGTTGTGTATCAGGTTGTAGGGAGAAGCTGTTTCCAAGAGTTCTGTAGCCTATGAGCAGGTATTCGCTATATGCGGGTTTTCTGTATGCTGCGTGTGGCAGACGCAGCTTATGTGAGTTCTGTATCTTGAATGTAGTGAGACACAGTTTACCAGAGTTCTGTATAGGGGTGTAGAGAGAAACTGTTTCCAAGAGTGTTGTAGCCTAGCAAGAGGCATATGCAGTAACTGGGTGTTCTGTATCCTGAGTGTAGGAGATGCCGCTTATGGGAGCTCTGCTACCTGGATGTAGAGAGAAGCAGTTCACCGGAGTTCTCTATCCTTGGTGTAGAGAGCAGCTATTTACTGGAGTTCGGTAGCCTGGAATGAGGCATTCGCTCTATGCGGGTTTTCAGTAAGCTGCGTGTAAGAGATGCAGCTTACGGGAGTTCCATAACCTAAGTGCAGAGACATCCAGTATCCAGGAGTTCCGTATGTTGAATGTAGAGAGAAGCTGTTTCTAAGATTTCGGTAGCCTGGGCATAGGTATTCGGTATATGCGGGTTTTCTGTATGCTGAGTGCAGCAGGCGCAGCTTCTGGGAGATCTGCAACCTAGAATTAGAGAGACACAGTTTACCCAAGTTGTGTATCAGGTTGTAGGGAGAAGCTGTTTCCAAGAGTTCTGGAGCCTGGCAATAGGCATAGGCAATGTATGGGATTTCTGTATCCTAAGTGTAGCAGATGCAGCTTACAGGAGCTCAGTAACCTGGCTGGAAAGAGAAGCAGTTTCCAAGAGTTCTCTATCCTTGGTGTAGGGAGAAGCTGTTTCCAAGAGTTCTGTAGCCTATGAGCAGGTATTCGCTATACGCGGGTTTTCTGTATGCTGAGTGTAGCACACGCAGCTTATGGGCGTAGTGTCTCGTGCATGTCGTGAGACACTGTTTACCAGAGTTCTGTATATGCGTGTAGAGAGAAACTGTTTCCAAGAGTTCTGGAGCCTAGCAAGAGGCATATGCAGTAATTGGGATTTCTGTATCCTGAGTGTAGGAGACGCCACTTATGGGAGCTCTGCTACCTGGATGTAGAGAGAAGCAGTTTACCGGAGTTCGCTATCCTTGGTGTAGAGAGGAGCTGGTTACAGGAGTTGCGTATCCTGGAATGAGGCATTCGCTATGTGTGGGTATTCTGGATGCTGAGTGTAGCAGATGCAGCTTTCGGGAGTTCTGTAATCTAAGTGTAGAGAGATGCAGTTTCCAGTAGTTCTGTATGTTGAATGTAGAGAGAAGCTGTTTCCAAGAGTTCTGTAGTCTGAGAGCAGGCATACGCTGTATATGGGATTCCTGTTGCCTGAGTGTAGCCGACGCAGCTTCTGGGAGATCTGTAACCTAGAATTAGAGAGACACAGTTTACCGAAGTTCTGTATCAGAGTGTAGGGAGAAGCTGTTTCCAAGCATTCTGTAGCCTTTGAGCAGGTTTCGCTATATGCGGGTTTTCTGTATGCTGAGTGTAGCACACGCAGCTTATGGGCGTAGTGTCTCGTGCATGTCGTGAGACACTGTTTACCAGAGTTCTGTATATGCGTGTAGAGAGAAATTGTTTCCAAGAGTTCTGGAGCATAGCAAGAGGCATATGCAGTAATTGGGATTGCTGTATCCTGAGTGTAGGAGATGCCGCTTATGGGAGCTCTGCTACCGGGATGTAGAGAGAAGCAGTTCACTGGAGTTCTCTATCCTTGGTGTAGAGAGCAGCTATTTACTGGAGTTCGGTAGCCTGGAATGAGGCATTCGCTCTATGCGGGTTTTCAGTAAGCTGCGTGTAAGAGATGCAGCTTACGGGAGTTCCATAACCTAAGTGCAGAGACATCCAGTATCCAGGAGTTCCGTATGTTGAATGTAGAGAGAAGCTGTTTCTAAGAGTTCGGTAGCCTGGGCATAGGTATTCGGTATATGCGGGTTTTCTGTATGCTGAGTGCAGCAGACGCAGCTTCTGGGAGATCTGCAACCTAGAATTAGAGAGACACAGTTTACCCAAGTTGTGTATCAGGTTGTAGGGAGAAGCTGTTTCCAAGAGTTCTGTAGCCTATGAGCAGGTATTCGCTATATGCGGGTTTTCTGTATGCTGCGTGTGGCAGACGCAGCTTATGTGAGTTCTGTATCTTGAATGTAGTGAGACACAGTTTACCAGAGTTCTGTATAGGGGTGTAGAGAGAAACTGTTTCCAAGAGTGTTGTAGCCTAGCAAGAGGCATATGCAGTAACTGGGTGTTCTGTATCCTGAGTGTAGGAGATGCCGCTTATGGGAGCTCTGCTACCTGGATGTAGAGAGAAGCAGTTCACCGGAGTTCTCTATCCTTGGTGTAGAGAGCAGCTATTTACTGGAGTTCGGTAGCCTGGAATGAGGCATTCGCTCTATGCGGGTTTTCAGTAAGCTGCGTGTAAGAGATGCAGCTTACGGGAGTTCCATAACCTAAGTGCAGAGACATCCAGTATCCAGGAGTTCCGTATGTTGAATGTAGAGAGAAGCTGTTTCTAAGATTTCGGTAGCCTGGGCATAGGTATTCGGTATATGCGGGTTTTCTGTATGCTGAGTGCAGCAGGCGCAGCTTCTGGGAGATCTGCAACCTAGAATTAGAGAGACACAGTTTACCCAAGTTGTGTATCAGGTTGTAGGGAGAAGCTGTTTCCAAGAGTTCTGGAGCCTGGCAATAGGCATAGGCAATGTATGGGATTTCTGTATCCTAAGTGTAGCAGATGCAGCTTACAGGAGCTCAGTAACCTGGCTGGAAAGAGAAGCAGTTTCCAAGAGTTCTCTATCCTTGGTGTAGGGAGAAGCTGTTTCCAAGAGTTCTGTAGCCTATGAGCAGGTATTCGCTATACGCGGGTTTTCTGTATGCTGAGTGTAGCACACGCAGCTTATGGGCGTAGTGTCTCGTGCATGTCGTGAGACACTGTTTACCAGAGTTCTGTATATGCGTGTAGAGAGAAACTGTTTCCAAGAGTTCTGGAGCCTAGCAAGAGGCATATGCAGTAATTGGGATTTCTGTATCCTGAGTGTAGGAGACGCCACTTATGGGAGCTCTGCTACCTGGATGTAGAGAGAAGCAGTTTACCGGAGTTTGCTATCCTTGGTGTAGAGAGGAGCTGGTTACAGGAGTTGCGTATCCTGGAATTAGGCATTCGCTATGTGTGGGTATTCTGGATGCTGAGTGTAGCAGATGCAGCTTTCGGGAGTTCTGTAATCTAAGTGTAGAGAGATGCAGTTTCCAGTAGTTCTGTATGTTGAATGTAGAGAGAAGCTGTTTCCAAGAGTTCTGTAGTCTGAGAGCAGGCATACGCTGTATATGGGATTCCTGTTGCCTGAGTGTAGCCGACGCAGCTTCTGGGAGATCTGTAACCTAGAATTAGAGAGACACAGTTTACCGAAGTTCTGTATCAGAGTGTAGGGAGAAGCTGTTTCCAAGCATTCTGTAGCCTATGAGCAGGTTTCGCTATATGCGGGTTTTCTGTATGCTGAGTGTAGCACACGCAGCTTATGGGCGTAGTGTCTCGTGCATGTCGTGAGACACTGTTTACCAGAGTTCTGTATATGCGTGTAGAGAGAAATTGTTTCCAAGAGTTCTGGAGCATAGCAAGAGGCATATGCAGTTATTGGGATTGCTGTATCCTGAGTGTAGGAGATGCCGCTTATGGGAGCTCTGCTACCGGGATGTAGAGAGAAGCAGTTCACTGGAGTTCTCTATCCTTGGTGTAGAGAGCAGCTATTTACTGGAGTTCGGTAGCCTGGAATGAGGCATTCGCTCTATGCGGGTTTTCAGTAAGCTGCGTGTAAGAGATGCAGCTTACGGGAGTTCCATAACCTAAGTGCAGAGACATCCAGTATCCAGGAGTTCCGTATGTTGAATGTAGAGAGAAGCTGTTTCTAAGATTTCGGTAGCCTGGGCATAGGTATTCGGTATATGCGGGTTTTCTGTATGCTGAGTGCAGCAGGCGCAGCTTCTGGGAGATCTGCAACCTAGAATTAGAGAGACACAGTTTACCCAAGTTGTGTATCAGGTTGTAGGGAGAAGCTGTTTCCAAGAGTTCTGTAGCCTATGAGCAGGTATTCGCTATATGCGGGTTTTCTGTATGCTGCGTGTGGCAGACGCAGCTTATGTGAGTTCTGTATCTTGAATGTAGTGAGACACAGTTTACCAGAGTTCTGTATAGGGGTGTAGAGAGAAACTGTTTCCAAGAGTGTTGTAGCCTAGCAAGAGGCATATGCAGTAACTGGGTGTTCTGTATCCTGAGTGTAGGAGATGCCGCTTATGGGAGCTCTGCTACCTGGATGTAGAGAGAAGCAGTTCACCGGAGTTCTCTATCCTTGGTGTAGAGAGCAGCTATTTACTGGAGTTCGGTAGCCTGGAATGAGGCATTCGCTCTATGCGGGTTTTCAGTAAGCTGCGTGTAAGAGATGCAGCTTACGGGAGTTCCATAACCTAAGTGCAGAGACATCCAGTATCCAGGAGTTCCGTATGTTGAATGTAGAGAGAAGCTGTTTCTAAGATTTCGGTAGCCTGGGCATAGGTATTCGGTATATGCGGGTTTTCTGTATGCTGAGTGCAGCAGGCGCAGCTTCTGGGAGATCTGCAACCTAGAATTAGAGAGACACAGTTTACCCAAGTTGTGTATCAGGTTGTAGGGAGAAGCTGTTTCCAAGAGTTCTGGAGCCTGGCAATAGGCATAGGCAATGTATGGGATTTCTGTATCCTAAGTGTAGCAGATGCAGCTTACAGGAGCTCAGTAACCTGGCTGGAAAGAGAAGCAGTTTCCAAGAGTTCTCTATCCTTGGTGTAGGGAGAAGCTGTTTCCAAGAGTTCTGTAGCCTATGAGCAGGTATTCGCTATACGCGGGTTTTCTGTATGCTGAGTGTAGCACACGCAGCTTATGGGCGTAGTGTCTCGTGCATGTCGTGAGACACTGTTTACCAGAGTTCTGTATATGCGTGTAGAGAGAAACTGTTTCCAAGAGTTCTGGAGCCTAGCAAGAGGCATATGCAGTAATTGGGATTTCTGTATCCTGAGTGTAGGAGACGCCACTTATGGGAGCTCTGCTACCTGGATGTAGAGAGAAGCAGTTTACCGGAGTTTGCTATCCTTGGTGTAGAGAGGAGCTGGTTACAGGAGTTGCGTATCCTGGAATTAGGCATTCGCTATGTGTGGGTATTCTGGATGCTGAGTGTAGCAGATGCAGCTTTCGGGAGTTCTGTAATCTAAGTGTAGAGAGATGCAGTTTCCAGTAGTTCTGTATGTTGAATGTAGAGAGAAGCTGTTTCCAAGAGTTCTGTAGTCTGAGAGCAGGCATACGCTGTATATGGGATTCCTGTTGCCTGAGTGTAGCCGACGCAGCTTCTGGGAGATCTGTAACCTAGAATTAGAGAGACACAGTTTACCGAAGTTCTGTATCAGAGTGTAGGGAGAAGCTGTTTCCAAGCATTCTGTAGCCTATGAGCAGGTTTCGCTAGATGCGGGTTTTCTGTATGCTGAGTGTAGCACACGCAGCTTATGGGCGTAGTGTCTCGTGCATGTCGTGAGACACTGTTTACCAGAGTTCTGTATATGCATGTAGAGAGAAATTGTTTCCAAGAGTTCTGGAGCATAGCAAGAGGCATATGCAGTAATTGGGATTTCTGTATCCTGAGTGTAGGAGATGCCGCTTATGGGAGCTCTGCTACCGGGATGTAGAGAGAAGCAGTTCACTGGAGTTCTCTATCCTTGGTGTAGAGAGCAGCTATTTACTGGAGTTCGGTAGCCTGGAATGAGGCATTCGCTCTATGCGGGTTTTCAGTAAGCTGCGTGTAAGAGATGCAGCTTACGGGAGTTCCATAACCTAAGTGCAGAGACATCCAGTATCCAGGAGTTCCGTATGTTGAATGTAGAGAGAAGCTGTTTCTAAGATTTCGGTAGCCTGGGCATAGGTATTCGGTATATGCGGGTTTTCTGTATGCTGAGTGCAGCAGACGCAGCTTCTGGGAGATCTGCAACCTAGAATTAGAGAGACACAGTTTACCCAAGTTGTGTATCAGGTTGTAGGGAGAAGCTGTTTCCAAGAGTTCTGGAGCCTGGCAATAGGCATAGGCAATGTATGGGATTTCTGTATCCTAAGTGTAGCAGATGCAGCTTACAGGAGCTCAGTAACCTGGCTGGAAAGAGAAGCAGTTTCCAAGAGTTCTCTATCCTTGGTGTAGGGAGAAGCTGTTTCCAAGAGTTCTGTAGCCTATGAGCAGGTATTCGCTATACGCGGGTTTTCTGTATGCTGAGTGTAGCACACGCAGCTTATGGGCGTAGTGTCTCGCGCATGTCGTGAGACACTGTTTACCAGAGTTCTGTATATGCGTGTAGAGAGAAACTGTTTCCAAGAGTTCTGGAGCCTAGCAAGAGGCATATGCAGTAATTGGGATTTCTGTATCCTGAGTGTAGGAGACGCCACTTATGGGAGCTCTGCTACCTGGATGTAGAGAGAAGCAGTTTACCGGAGTTCGCTATCCTTGGTGTAGAGAGGAGCTGTTTACAGGAGTTGCGTATCCTGGAATTAGGCATTCGCTATGTGTGGGTATTCTGGATGCTGAGTGTAGCAGATGCAGCTTTCGGGAGTTCTGTAATCTAAGTGTAGAGAGATGCAGTTTCCAGTAGTTCTGTATGTTGAATGTAGAGAGAAGCTGTTTCCAAGAGTTCTGTAGTCTGAGAGCAGGCATACGCTGTATATGGGATTCCTGTTGCCTGAGTGTAGCCGACGCAGCTTCTGGGAGATCTGTAACCTAGAATTAGAGAGACACAGTTTACCGAAGTTCTGTATCAGAGTGTAGGGAGAAGCTGTTTCCAAGCATTCTGTAGCCTATGAGCAGGTTTCGCTATATGCGGGTTTTCTGTATGCTGAGTGTAGCACACGCAGCTTATGGGCGTAGTGTCTCGTGCATGTCGTGAGACACTGTTTACCAGAGTTCTGTATATGCGTGTAGAGAGAAATTGTTTCCAAGAGTTCTGGAGCATAGCAAGAGGCATATGCAGTAATTGGGATTGCTGTATCCTGAGTGTAGGAGATGCCGCTTATGGGAGCTCTGCTACCGGGATGTAGAGAGAAGCAGTTCACTGGAGTTCTCTATCCTTGGTGTAGAGAGCAGCTATTTACTGGAGTTCGGTAGCCTGGAATGAGGCATTCGCTCTATGCGGGTTTTCAGTAAGCTGCGTGTAAGAGATGCAGCTTACGGGAGTTCCATAACCTAAGTGCAGAGACATCCAGTATCCAGGAGTTCCGTATGTTGAATGTAGAGAGAAGCTGTTTCTAAGAGTTCGGTAGCCTGGGCATAGGTATTCGGTATATGCGGGTTTTCTGTATGCTGAGTGCAGCAGACACAGCTTCTGGGAGATCTGCAACCTAGAATTAGAGAGACACAGTTTACCCAAGTTGTGTATCAGGTTGTAGGGAGAAGCTGTTTCCAAGAGTTCTGGAGCCTGGCAATAGGCATAGGCAATGTATGGGATTTCTGTATCCTAAGTGTAGCAGATGCAGCTTACAGGAGCTCAGTAACCTGGCTGGAAAGAGAAGCAGTTTCCAAGAGTTCTCTATCCTTGGTGTAGGGAGAAGCTGTTTCCAAGAGTTCTGTAGCCTATGAGCAGGTATTCGCTATACGCGGATTTTCTGTATGCTGAGTGTAGCACACGCAGCTTATGGGCGTTGTGTCTCGTGCATGTCGTGAGACACTGTTTACCAGAGTTCTGTATATGCGTGCAGAGAGAAACTGTTTCCAAGAGTTCTGGAGCCTAGCAAGAGGCATATGCAGTAATTGGGATTTCTGTATCCTGAGTGTAGGAGATGCCACTTATGGGAGCTCTGCTACCTGGATGTAGAGAGAAGCAGTTTACCGGAGTTCGCAATCCTTGGTGTAGAGAGGAGCTGGTTACAGGAGTTGCGTATCCTGGAATTAGGCATTCGCTATGGGTGGGTATTCTGGATGCTGAGTGTAGCAGATGCAGCTTTCGGGAGTTCTGTAATCTAAGTGTAGAGAGATGCAGTTTCCAGTAGTTCTGTATGTTGAATGTAGAGAGAAGCTGTTTCCAAGAGTTCTGTAGTCTGAGAGCAGGCATACGCTGTATATGGGATTCCTGTTGCCTGAGTGTAGCCGACGCAGCTTCTGGGAGATCTGTAACCTAGAATTAGAGAGACACAGTTTACCGAAGTTCTGTATCAGAGTGTAGGGAGAAGCTGTTTCCAAGCATTCTGTAGCCTATGAGCAGGTATTCGCTATATGCGGGTTTTCTGTATGCTGAGTGTAGCACACGCAGCTTATGGGCGTAGTGTCTCGTGCATGTCGTGAGACACTGTTTACCAGAGTTCTGTATATGCGTGTAGAGAGAAATTGTTTCCAAGAGTTCTGGAGCATAGCAAGAGGCATATGCAGTAATTGGGATTGCTGTATCCTGAGTGTAGGAGATGCCGCTTATGGGAGCTCTGCTACCGGGATGTAGAGAGAAGCAGTTCACTGGAGTTCTCTATCCTTGGTGTAGAGAGCAGCTATTTACTGGAGTTCGGTAGCCTGGAATGAGGCATTCGCTCTATGCGGGTTTTCAGTAAGCTGCGTGTAAGAGATGCAGCTTACGGGAGTTCCATAACCTAAGTGCAGAGACATCCAGTATCCAGGAGTTCCATATGTTGAATGTAGAGAGAAGCTGTTTCTAAGATTTCGGTAGCCTGGGCATAGGTATTCGGTATATGCGGGTTTTCTGTATGCTGAGTGCAGCAGACGCAGCTTCTGGGAGATCTGCAACCTAGAATTAGAGAGACACAGTTTACCCAAGTTGTGTATCAGGTTGTAGGGAGAAGCTGTTTCCAAGAGTTCTGTAGCCTATGAGCAGGAATTCGCTATATGCGGGTTTTCTGTATGCTGCGTGTGGCAGACGCAGCTTATGTGAGTTCTGTATCTTGAATGTAGTGAGACACAGTTTACCAGAGTTCTGTATAGGGGTGTAGAGAGAAACTGTTTCCAAGAGTGTTGTAGCCTAGCAAGAGGCATATGCAGTAACTGGGTGTTCTGTATCCTGAGTGTAGGAGATGCCGCTTATGGGAGCTCTGCTACCTGGATGTAGAGAGAAGCAGTTCACCGGAGTTCTCTATCCTTGGTGTAGAGAGCAGCTATTTACTGGAGTTCGGTAGCCTGGAATGAGGCATTCGCTCTATGCGGGTTTTTAGTAAGCTGCGTGTAAGAGATGCAGCTTACGGGAGTTCCATAAACTAAGTGCAGAGACATCCAGTATCCAGGAGTTCCGTATGTTGAATGTAGAGAGAAGCTGTTTCTAAGATTTCGGTAGCCTGGGCATAGGTATTCGGTATATGCGGGTTTTCTGTATGCTGAGTGCAGCAGGCGCAGCTTCTGGGAGATCTGCAACCTAGAATTAGAGAGACACAGTTTACCCAAGTTGTGTATCAGGTTGTAGGGAGAAGCTGTTTCCAAGAGTTCTGGAGCCTGGCAATAGGCATAGGCAATGTATGGGATTTCTGTATCCTAAGTGTAGCAGATGCAGCTTACAGGAGCTCAGTAACCTGGCTGGAAAGAGAAGCAGTTTCCAAGAGTTCTCTATCCTTGGTGTAGGGAGAAGCTGTTTCCAAGAGTTCTGTAGCCTATGAGCAGGTATTCGCTATACGCGGGTTTTCTGTATGCTGAGTGTAGCACACGCAGCTTATGGGCGTAGTGTCTCGCGCATGTCGTGAGACACTGTTTACCAGAGTTCTGTATATGCGTGTAGAGAGAAACTGTTTCCAAGAGTTCTGGAGCCTAGCAAGAGGCATATGCAGTAATTGGGATTTCTGTATCCTGAGTGTAGGAGACGCCACTTATGGGAGCTCTGCTACCTGGATGTAGAGAGAAGCAGTTTACCGGAGTTCGCTATCCTTGGTGTAGAGAGGAGCTGGTTACAGGAGTTGCGTATCCTGGAATTAGGCATTCGCTATGTGTGGGTATTCTGGATGCTGAGTGTAGCAGATGCAGCTTTCGGGAGTTCTGTAATCTAAGTGTAGAGAGATGCAGTTTCCAGTAGTTCTGTATGTTGAATGTAGAGAGAAGCTGTTTCCAAGAGTTCTGTAGTCTGAGAGCAGGCATACGCTGTATATGGGATTCCTGTTGCCTGAGTGTAGCCGACGCAGCTTCTGGGAGATCTGTAACCTAGAATTAGAGAGACACAGTTTACCGAAGTTCTGTATCAGAGTGTAGGGAGAAGCTGTTTCCAAGCATTCTGTAGCCTTTGAGCAGGTTTCGCTATATGCGGGTTTTCTGTATGCTGAGTGTAGCACACGCAGCTTATGGGCGTAGTGTCTCGTGCATGTCGTGAGACACTGTTTACCAGAGTTCTGTATAGGGGTGTAGAGAGAAATTGTTTCCAAGAGTTCTGGAGCATAGCAAGAGGCATATGCAGTAATTGGGATTGCTGTATCCTGAGTGTAGGAGATGCCGCTTATGGGAGCTCTGCTACCGGGATGTAGAGAGAAGCAGTTCACTGGAGTTCTCTATCCTTGGTGTAGAGAGCAGCTATTTACTGGAGTTCGGTAGCCTGGAATGAGGCATTCGCTCTATGCGGGTTTTCAGTAAGCTGCGTGTAAGAGATGCAGCTTACGGGAGTTCCATAACCTAAGTGCAGAGACATCCAGTATCCAGGAGTTCCGTATGTTGAATGTAGAGAGAAGCTGTTTCTAAGAGTTCGGTAGCCTGGGCATAGGTATTCGGTATATGCGGGTTTTCTGTATGCTGAGTGCAGCAGACGCAGCTTCTGGGAGATCTGCAACCTAGAATTAGAGAGACACAGTTTACCCAAGTTGTGTATCAGGTTGTAGGGAGAAGCTGTTTCCAAGAGTTCTGTAGCCTATGAGCAGGTATTCGCTATATGCGGGTTTTCTGTATGCTGCGTGTGGCAGACGCAGCTTATGTGAGTTCTGTATCTTGAATGTAGTGAGACACAGTTTACCAGAGTTCTGTATAGGGGTGTAGAGAGAAACTGTTTCCAAGAGTGTTGTAGCCTAGCAAGAGGCATATGCAGTAACTGGGTGTTCTGTATCCTGAGTGTAGGAGATGCCGCTTATGGGAGCTCTGCTACCTGGATGTAGAGAGAAGCAGTTCACCGGAGTTCTCTATCCTTGGTGTAGAGAGCAGCTATTTACTGGAGTTCGGTAGCCTGGAATGAGGCATTCGCTCTATGCGGGTTTTCAGTAAGCTGCGTGTAAGAGATGCAGCTTACGGGAGTTCCATAACCTAAGTGCAGAGACATCCAGTATCCAGGAGTTCCGTATGTTGAATGTAGAGAGAAGCTGTTTCTAAGAGTTCGGTAGCCTGGGCATAGGTATTCGGTATATGCGGGTTTTCTGTATGCTGAGTGCAGCAGGCGCAGCTTCTGGCAGATCTGCAACCTAGAATTAGAGAGACACAGTTTACCCAAGTTGTGTATCAGGTTGTAGGGAGAAGCTGTTTCCAAGAGTTCTGGAGCCTGGCAATAGGCATAGGCAATGTATGGGATTTCTGTATCCTAAGTGTAGCAGATGCAGCTTACAGGAGCTCAGTAACCTGGCTGGAAAGAGAAGCAGTTTCCAAGAGTTCTCTATCCTTGGTGTAGGGAGAAGCTGTTTCCAAGAGTTCTGTAGCCTATGAGCAGGTATTCGCTATACGCGGGTTTTCTGTATGCTGAGTGTAGCACACGCAGCTTATGGGCGTAGTGTCTCGTGCATGTCGTGAGACACTGTTTACCAGAGTTCTGTATATGCGTGTAGAGAGAAACTGTTTCCAAGAGTTCTGGAGCCTAGCAAGAGGCATATGCAGTAATTGGGATTTCTGTATCCTGAGTGTAGGAGACGCCACTTATGGGAGCTCTGCTACCTGGATGTAGAGAGAAGCAGTTTACCGGAGTTCGCTATCCTTGGTGTAGAGAGGAGCTGGTTACAGGAGTTGCGTATCCTGGAATTAGGCATTCGCTATGTGTGGGTATTCTGGATGCTGAGTGTAGCAGATGCAGCTTTCGGGAGTTCTGTAATCTAAGTGTAGAGAGATGCAGTTTCCAGTAGTTCTGTATGTTGAATGTAGAGAGAAGCTGTTTCCAAGAGTTCTGTAGTCTGAGAGCAGGCATACGCTGTATATGGGATTCCTGTTGCCTGAGTGTAGCCGACGCAGCTTCTGGGAGATCTGTAACCTAGAATTAGAGAGACACAGTTTACCGAAGTTCTGTATCAGAGTGTAGGGAGAAGCTGTTTCCAAGCATTCTGTAGCCTATGAGCAGGTTTCGCTATATGCGGGTTTTCTGTATGCTGAGTGTAGCACACGCAGCTTATGGGCGTAGTGTCTCGTGCATGTCGTGAGACACTGTTTACCAGAGTTCTGTATATGCGTGTAGAGAGAAATTGTTTCCAAGAGTTCTGGAGCATAGCAAGAGGCATATGCAGTTATTGGGATTGCTGTATCCTGAGTGTAGGAGATGCCGCTTATGGGAGCTCTGCTACCGGGATGTAGAGAGAAGCAGTTCACTGGAGTTCTCTATCCTTGGTGTAGAGAGCAGCTATTTACTGGAGTTCGGTAGCCTGGAATGAGGCATTCGCTCTATGCGGGTTTTCAGTAAGCTGCGTGTAAGAGATGCAGCTTACGGGAGTTCCATAACCTAAGTGCAGAGACATCCAGTATCCAGGAGTTCCGTATGTTGAATGTAGAGAGAAGCTGTTTCTAAGATTTCGGTAGCCTGGGCATAGGTATTCGGTATATGCGGGTTTTCTGTATGCTGAGTGCAGCAGGCGCAGCTTCTGGGAGATCTGCAACCTAGAATTAGAGAGACACAGTTTACCCAAGTTGTGTATCAGGTTGTAGGGAGAAGCTGTTTCCAAGAGTTCTGTAGCCTATGAGCAGGTATTCGCTATATGCGGGTTTTCTGTATGCTGCGTGTGGCAGACGCAGCTTATGTGAGTTCTGTATCTTGAATGTAGTGAGACACAGTTTACCAGAGTTCTGTATAGGGGTGTAGAGAGAAACTGTTTCCAAGAGTGTTGTAGCCTAGCAAGAGGCATATGCAGTAACTGGGTGTTCTGTATCCTGAGTGTAGGAGATGCCGCTTATGGGAGCTCTGCTACCTGGATGTAGAGAGAAGCAGTTCACCGGAGTTCTCTAT
This sequence comes from Lepus europaeus, assembly GCF_033115175.1. Lineage (NCBI taxonomy): Eukaryota > Metazoa > Chordata > Mammalia > Lagomorpha > Leporidae > Lepus > Lepus europaeus. Next base: position 1,054,504 of record NW_026909316.1, on the reverse strand, counting down.
CCTTGGTGTAGAGAGCAGCTATTTACTGGAGTTCGGTAGCCTGGAATGAGGCATTCGCTCTATGCGGGTTTTCAGTAAGCTGCGTGTAAGAGATGCAGCTTACGGGAGTTCCATAACCTAAGTGCAGAGACATCCAGTATCCAGGAGTTCCGTATGTTGAATGTAGAGAGAAGCTGTTTCTAAGATTTCGGTAGCCTGGGCATAGGTATTCGGTATATGCGGGTTTTCTGTATGCTGAGTGCAGCAGGCGCAGCTTCTGGGAGATCTGCAACCTAGAATTAGAGAGACACAGTTTACCCAAGTTGTGTATCAGGTTGTAGGGAGAAGCTGTTTCCAAGAGTTCTGGAGCCTGGCAATAGGCATAGGCAATGTATGGGATTTCTGTATCCTAAGTGTAGCAGATGCAGCTTACAGGAGCTCAGTAACCTGGCTGGAAAGAGAAGCAGTTTCCAAGAGTTCTCTATCCTTGGTGTAGGGAGAAGCTGTTTCCAAGAGTTCTGTAGCCTATGAGCAGGTATTCGCTATACGCGGGTTTTCTGTATGCTGAGTGTAGCACACGCAGCTTATGGGCGTAGTGTCTCGTGCATGTCGTGAGACACTGTTTACCAGAGTTCTGTATATGCGTGTAGAGAGAAACTGTTTCCAAGAGTTCTGGAGCCTAGCAAGAGGCATATGCAGTAATTGGGATTTCTGTATCCTGAGTGTAGGAGACGCCACTTATGGGAGCTCTGCTACCTGGATGTAGAGAGAAGCAGTTTACCGGAGTTCGCTACCCTTGGTGTAGAGAGGAGCTGGTTACAGGAGTTGCGTATCCTGGAATTAGGCATTCGCTATGTGTGGGTATTCTGGATGCTGAGTGTAGCAGATGCAGCTTTCGGGAGTTCTGTAATCTAAGTGTAGAGAGATGCAGTTTCCAGTAGTTCTGTATGTTGAATGTAGAGAGAAGCTGTTTCCAAGAGTTCTGTAGTCTGAGAGCAGGCATACGCTGTATATGGGATTCCTGTTGCCTGAGTGTAGCCGACGCAGCTTCTGGGAGATCTGTAACCTAGAATTAGAGAGACACAGTTTACCGAAGTTCTGTATCAGAGTGTAGGGAGAAGCTGTTTCCAAGCATTCTGTAGCCTATGAGCAGGTTTCGCTATATGCGGGTTTTCTGTATGCTGAGTGTAGCACACGCAGCTTATGGGCGTAGTGTCTCGTGCATGTCGTGAGACACTGTTTACCAGAGTTCTGTATAGGGGTGTAGAGAGAAATTGTTTCCAAGAGTTCTGGAGCATAGCAAGAGGCATATGCAGTAATTGGGATTTCTGTATCCTGAGTGTAGGAGATGCCGCTTATGGGAGCTCTGCTACCTGGATGTAGAGAGAAGCAGTTCGCCGGAGTTCGCTATCCTTGGTGTAGAGAGCAGCTATTTACTGGAGTTCGGTAGCCTGGAATGAGGCATTCGCTCTATGCGGGTTTTCAGTAAGCTGCGTGTAAAAGATGCAGCTTACAAGAATTCCATAACCTAAGTGCAGAGACATCCAGTATCCAGGAGTTCCGTATGTTGAATGTAGAGAGAAGCTGTTTCTAAGATTTCGGTAGCCTGGGCATAGGTATTCGGTATATGCGGGTTTTCTGTATGCTGAGTGCAGCAGACGCAGCTTCTGGGAGATCTGCAACCTAGAATTAGAGAGACACAGTTTACCCAAGTTGTGTATCAGGTTGTAGGGAGAAGCTGTTTCCAAGAGTTCTGGAGCCTGGCAATAGGCATAGGCAATGTATGGGATTTCTGTATCCTAAGTGTAGCAGATGCAGCTTACAGGAGCTCAGAAACCTGGCTGGAAAGAGAAGCAGTTTCCAAGAGTTCTCTATCCTTGATGTAGGGAGAAGCTGTTTCCAAGAGTTCTGTAGCCTATGAGCAGGTATTCGCTATATGCGGGTTTTCTGTATGCTGAGTGCAGCAGACGCAGCTTCTGGGAGATCTGCAACCTAGAATTAGAGAGACACAGTTTACCCAAGTTGTGTATCAGGTTGTAGGGAGAAGATGTTTCCAAGAGTTCTGTAGCCTATGAGCAGGTATTCGCTATATGCGGGTTTTCTGTATGCTGCGTGTCGCAGACGCAGCTTATGTGAGTTCTGTATCTTGAATGTAGTGAGACACAGTTTACCAGAGTTCTGTATAAGGGTGTAGAGAGAAACTGTTTCCAAGAGTGTTGTAGCCTAGCAAGAGGCATATGCAGTAACTGGGTGTTCTGTATCCTGAGTGTAGGAGATGCCGCTTATGGGAGCTCTGCTACCTGGATGTAGAGAGAAGCAGTTCACCGGAGTTCTCTATCCATGGTGTAGAGAGCAGCTATTTACTGGAGTTCGGTAGCCTGGAATGAGGCATTCGCTCTATGCGGGTTTTCAGTAAGCTGCGTGTAAGAGATGCAGCTTACGGGAGTTCCATAACCTAAGTGCAGAGACATCCAGTATCCAGGAGTTCCGTATGTTGAATGTAGAGAGAAGCTGTTTCTAAGATTTCGGTAGCCTGGGCATAGGTATTCGGTATATGCGGGTTTTCTGTATGCTGAGTGCAGCAGGCGCAGCTTCTGGGAGATCTGCAACCTAGAATTAGAGAGACACAGTTTACCCAAGTTGTGTATCAGGTTGTAGGGAGAAGCTGTTTCCAAGAGTTCTGGAGCCTGGCAATAGGCATAGGCAATGTATGGGATTTCTGTATCCTAAGTGTAGCAGATGCAGCTTACAGGAGCTCAGTAACCTGGCTGGAAAGAGAAGCAGTTTCCAAGAGTTCTCTATCCTTGGTGTAGGGAGAAGCTGTTTCCAAGAGTTCTGTAGCCTATGAGCAGGTATTCGCTATACGCGGGTTTTCTGTATGCTGAGTGTAGCACACGCAGCTTATGGGCGTAGTGTCTCGTGCATGTCGTGAGACACTGTTTACCAGAGTTCTGTATATGCGTGTAGAGAGAAACTGTTTCCAAGAGTTCTGGAGCCTAGCAAGAGGCATATGCAGTAATTGGGATTTCTGTATCCTGAGTGTAGGAGACGCCACTTATGGGAGCTCTGCTACCTGGATGTAGAGAGAAGCAGTTTACCGGAGTTCGCTATCCTTGGTGTAGAGAGGAGCTGGTTACTGGAGTTGCGTATCCTGGAATTAGGCATTCGCTATGTGTGGGTATTCTGGATGCTGAGTGTAGCAGATGCAGCTTTCGGGAGTTCTGTAATCTAAGTGTAGAGAGATGCAGTTTCCAGTAGTTCTGTATGTTGAATGTAGAGAGAAGCTGTTTCCAAGAGTTCTGTAGTCTGAGAGCAGGCATACGCTGTATATGGGATTCCTGTTGCCTGAGTGTAGCCGACGCAGCTTCTGGGAGATCTGTAACCTAGAATTAGAGAGACACAGTTTACCGAAGTTCTGTATCAGAGTGTAGGGAGAAGCTGTTTCCAAGCATTCTGTAGCCTATGAGCAGGTATTCGCTATATGCGGGTTTTCTGTATGCTGCGTGTGGCAGACACAGCTTATGGGCGTAGTGTCTCGTGCATGTCGTGAGACACTGTTTACCAGAGTTCTGTATATGCGTGTAGAGAGAAATTGTTTCCAAGAGTTCTGGAGCATAGCAAGAGGCATATGCAGTAATTGGGATTTCTGTATCCTGAGTGTAGGAGATGCCGCTTATGGGAGCTCTGCTACCTGGATGTAGAGAGAAGCAGTTCACTGGAGTTCTCTATCCTTGGTGTAGAGAGCAGCTATTTACTGGAGTTCGGTAGCCTGGAATGAGGCATTCGCTCTATGCGGGTTTTCAGTAAGCTGCGTGTAAGAGATGCAGCTTACGGGAGTTCCATAACCTAAGTGCAGAGACATCCAGTATCCAGGAGTTCCGTATGTTGAATGTAGAGAGAAGCTGTTTCTAAGAGTTCGGTAGCCTGGGCATAGGTATTCGGTATATGCGGGTTTTCTGTATGCTGAGTGCAGCAGACGCAGCTTCTGGGAGATCTGCAACCTAGAATTAGAGAGACACAGTTTACCCAAGTTGTGTATCAGGTTGTAGGGAGAAGCTGTTTCCAAGAGTTCTGTAGCCTATGAGCAGGTATTCGCTATATGCGGGTTTTCTGTATGCTGCGTGTGGCAGACGCAGCTTATGTGAGTTCTGTATCTTGAATGTAGTGAGACACAGTTTACCAGAGTTCTGTATAGGGGTGTAGAGAGAAACTGTTTCCAAGAGTGTTGTAGCCTAGCAAGAGGCATATGCAGTAACTGGGTGTTCTGTATCCTGAGTGTAGGAGATGCCGCTTATGGGAGCTCTGCTACCGGGATGTAGAGAGAAGCAGTTCACCGGAGTTCTCTATCCTTGGTGTAGAGAGCAGCTATTTACTGGAGTTCGGTAGCCTGGAATGAGGCATTCGCTCTATGCGGGTTTTCAGTAAGCTGCGTGTAAGAGATGCAGCTTACGGGAGTTCCATAACCTAAGTGCAGAGACATCCAGTATCCAGGAGTTCCGTATGTTGAATGTAGAGAGAAGCTGTTTCTAAGAGTTCGGTAGCCTGGGCATAGGTATTCGGTATATGCGGGTTTTCTGTATGCTGAGTGCAGCAGGCGCAGCTTCTGGGAGATCTGCAACCTAGAATTAGAGAGACACAGTTTACCCAAGTTGTGTATCAGGTTGTAGGGAGAAGCTGTTTCCAAGAGTTCTGGAGCCTGGCAATAGGCATAGGCAATGTATGGGATTTCTGTATCCTAAGTGTAGCAGATGCAGCTTACAGGAGCTCAGTAACCTGGCTGGAAAGAGAAGCAGTTTCCAAGAGTTCTCTATCCTTGGTGTAGGGAGAAGCTGTTTCCAAGAGTTCTGTAGCCTATGAGCAGGTATTCGCTATACGCGGGTTTTCTGTATGCTGAGTGTAGCACACGCAGCTTATGGGCGTAGTGTCTCGTGCATGTCGTGAGACACTGTTTACCAGAGTTCTGTATATGCGTGTAGAGAGAAACTGTTTCCAAGAGTTCTGGAGCCTAGCAAGAGGCATATGCAGTAATTGGGATTTCTGTATCCTGAGTGTAGGAGACGCCACTTATGGGAGCTCTGCTACCTGGATGTAGAGAGAAGCAGTTTACCGGAGTTCGCTATCCTTGGTGTAGAGAGGAGCTGGTTACAGGAGTTGCGTATCCTGTAATTAGGCATTCGCTATGTGTGGGTATTCTGGATGCTGAGTGTAGCAGATGCAGCTTTCGGGAGTTCTGTAATCTAAGTGTAGAGAGATGCAGTTTCCAGTAGTTCTGTATGTTGAATGTAGAGAGAAGCTGTTTCCAAGAGTTCTGTAGTCTGAGAGCAGGCATACGCTTTATATGGGATTCCTGTTGCCTGAGTGTAGCCGACGCAGCTTCTGGGAGATCTGTAACCTAGAATTAGAGAGACACAGTTTACCGAAGTTCTGTATCAGAGTGTAGGGAGAAGCTGTTTCCAAGCATTCTGTAGCCTATGAGCAGGTTTCGCTATATGCGGGTTTTCTGTATGCTGAGTGTAGCACACGCAGCTTATGGGCGTAGTGTCTCGTGCATGTCGTGAGACACTGTTTACCAGAGTTCTGTATATGCGTGTAGAGAGAAATTGTTTCCAAGAGTTCTGGAGCATAGCAAGAGGCATATGCAGTAATTGGGATTGCTGTATCCTGAGTGTAGGAGATGCCGCTTATGGGAGCTCTGCTACCGGGATGTAGAGAGAAGCAGTTCACTGGAGTTCTCTATCCTTGGTGTAGAGAGCAGCTATTTACTGGAGTTTGGTAGCCTGGAATGAGGCATTCGCTCTATGCGGGTTTTCAGTAAGCTGCGTGTAAGAGATGCAGCTTACGGGAGTTCCATAACCTAAGTGCAGAGACATCCAGTATCCAGGAGTTCCGTATGTTGAATGTAGAGAGAAGCTGTTTCTAAGAGTTCGGTAGCCTGGGCATAGGTATTCGGTATATGCGGGTTTTCTGTATGCTGAGTGCAGCAGGCGCAGCTTCTGGGAGATCTGCAACCTAGAATTAGAGAGACACAGTTTACCCAAGTTGTGTATCAGGTTGTAGGGAGAAGCTGTTTCCAAGAGTTCTGGAGCCTGGCAATAGGCATAGGCAATGTATGGGATTTCTGTATCCTAAGTGTAGCAGATGCAGCTTACAGGAGCTCAGTAACCTGGCTGGAAAGAGAAGCAGTTTCCAAGAGTTCTCTATCCTTGGTGTAGGGAGAAGCTGTTTCCAAGAGTTCTGTAGCCTATGAGCAGGTATTCGCTATACGCGGGTTTTCTGTATGCTGAGTGTAGCACACGCAGCTTATGGGCGTAGTGTCTCGTGCATGTCGTGAGACACTGTTTACCAGAGTTCTGTATATGCGTGTAGAGAGAAACTGTTTCCAAGAGTTCTGGAGCCTAGCAAGAGGCATATGCAGTAATTGGGATTTCTGTATCCTGAGTGTAGGAGACGCCACTTATGGGAGCTCTGCTACCTGGATGTAGAGAGAAGCAGTTTACCGGAGATCGCTATCCTTGGCGTAGAGAGGAGCTGGTTACAGGAGTTGCGTATCCTGGAATTAGGCATTCGCTATGTGTGGGTATTCTGGATGCTGAGTGTAGCAGATGCAGCTTTCGGGAGTTCTGTAATCTAAGTGTAGAGAGATGCAGTTTCAAGTAGTTCTGTATGTTGAATGTAGAGAGAAGCTGTTTCCAAGAGTTCTGTAGTCTGAGAGCAGGCATACGCTGTATATGGGATTCCTGTTGCCTGAGTGTAGCCGACGCAGCTTCTGGGAGATCTGTAACCTAGAATTAGAGAGACACAGTTTACCGAAGTTCTGTATCAGAGTGTAGGGAGAAGCTGTTTCCAAGCATTCTGTAGCCTATGAGCAGGTTTCGCTATATGCGGGTTTTCTGTATGCTGAGTGTAGCACACGCAGCTTATGGGCGTAGTGTCTCGTGCATGTCGTGAGACACTGTTTACCAGAGTTCTGTATATGCGTGTAGAGAGAAATTGTTTCCAAGAGTTCTGGAGCCTAGCAAGAGGCATATGCAGTAATTGGGATTGCTGTATCCTGAGTGTAGGAGATGCCGCTTATGGGAGCTCTGCTACCGGGATGTAGAGAGAAGCAGTTCACTGGAGTTCTCTATCCTTGGTGTAGAGAGCAGCTATTTACTGGAGTTCGGTAGCCTGGAATGAGGCATTCGCTCTATGCGGGTTTTCAGTAAGCTGCGTGTAAGAGATGCAGCTTACGGGAGTTCCATAACCTAAGTGCAGAGACATCCAGTATCCAGGAGTTCCGTATGTTGAATGTAGAGAGAAGCTGTTTCTAAGAGTTCGGTAGCCTGGGCATAGGTATTCGGTATATGCGGGTTTTCTGTATGCTGAGTGCAGCAGACGCAGCTTCTGGGAGATCTGCAACCTAGAATTAGAGAGACACAGTTTACCCAAGTTGTGTATCAGGTTGTAGGGAGAAGCTGTTTCCAAGAGTTCTGTAGCCTATGAGCAGGTATTCGCTATATGCGGGTTTTCTGTATGCTGCGTGTGGCAGACGCAGCTTATGTGAGTTCTGTATCTTGAATGTAGTGAGACACAGTTTACCAGAGTTCTGTATAGGGGTGTAGAGAGAAACTGTTTCCAAGAGTGTTGTAGCCTAGCAAGAGGCATATGCAGTAACTGGGTGTTCTGTATCCTGAGTGTAGGAGATGCCGCTTATGGGAGCTCTGCTACCTGGATGTAGAGAGAAGCAGTTCACCGGAGTTCTCTATCCTTGGTGTAGAGAGCAGCTATTTACTGGAGTTCGGTAGCCTGGAATGAGGCATTCGCTCTATGCGGGTTTTCAGTAAGCTGCGTGTAAGAGATGCAGCTTACGGGAGTTCCATAACCTAAGTGCAGAGACATCCAGTATCCAGGAGTTCCGTATGTTGAATGTAGAGAGAAGCTGTTTCTAAGATTTCGGTAGCCTGGGCATAGGTATTCGGTATATGCGGGTTTTCTGTATGCTGAGTGCAGCAGACGCAGCTTCTGGGAGATCTGCAACCTAGAATTAGAGAGACACAGTTTACCCAAGTTGTGTATCAGGTTGTAGGGAGAAGCTGTTTCCAAGAGTTCTGTAGCCTATGAGCAGGTTTCGCTATATGCGGGTTTTCTGTATGCTGAGTGTAGCACACGCAGCTTATGGGCGTAGTGTCTCGTGCATGTCGTGAGACACAGTTTACCAGAGTTCTGTATATGCGTGTAGAGAGAAATTGTTTCCAAGAGTTCTGGAGCATAGCAAGAGGCATATGCAGTAATTGGGATTGCTCTATCCTGAGTGTAGGAGATGCCGCTTATGGGAGCTCTGCTACCTGGATGTAGAGAGAAGCAGTTCACCGGAGTTCTCTATCCTTGGTGTAGAGAGCAGCTATTTACTGGAGTTCGGTAGCCTGGAATGAGGCATTCGCTCTATGCGGGTTTTCAGTAAGCTGCGTGTAAGAGATGCAGCTTACGGGAGTTCCATAACCTAAGTGCAGAGACATCCAGTATCCAGGAGTTCCGTATGTTGAATGTAGAGAGAAGCTGTTTCTAAGAGTTCGGTAGCCTGGGCATAGGTATTCGGTATATGCGGGTTTTCTGTATGCTGAGTGCAGCAGACGCAGCTTCTGGGAGATCTGCAACCTAGAATTAGAGAGACACAGTTTACCCAAGTTGTGTATCAGGTTGTAGGGAGAAGCTGTTTCCAAGAGTTCTGGAGCCTGGCAATAGGCATAGGCAATGTATGGAATTTCTGTATCCTAAGTGTAGCAGATGCAGCTTACAGGAGCTCAGTAACCTGGCTGGAAAGAGAAGCAGTTTCCAAGAGTTCTCTATCCTTGGTGTAGGGAGAAGCTGTTTCCAAGAGTTCTGTAGCCTATGAGCAGGTATTCGCTATACGCGGGTTTTCTGTATGCTGAGTGTAGCACACGCAGCTTATGGGCGTAGTGTCTCGTGCATGTTGTGAGACACTGTTTACCAGAGTTCTGTATATGCGTGTAGAGAGAAACTGTTTCCAAGAGTTCTGGAGCCTAGCAAGAGGCATATGCAGTAATTGGGATTTCTGTATCCTGAGTGTAGGAGACGCCACTTATGGGAGCTCTGCTACCTGGATGTAGAGAGAAGCAGTTTACCGGAGTTCGCTATCCTTGGTGTAGAGAGGAGCTGGTTACAGGAGTTGCGTATCCTGGAATTAGGCATTCGCTATGTGTGGGTATTCTGGATGCTGAGTGTAGCAGATGCAGCTTTCGGGAGTTCTGTAATCTAAGTGTAGAGAGATGCAGTTTCCAGTAGTTCTGTATGTTGAATGTAGAGAGAAGCTGTTTCCAAGAGTTCTGTAGTCTGAGAGCAGGCATACGCTGTATATGGGATTCCTGTTGCCTGAGTGTAGCCGACGCAGCTTCTGGGAGATCTGTAACCTAGAATTAGAGAGACACAGTTTACCGAAGTTCTGTATCAGAGTGTAGGGAGAAGCTGTTTCCAAGCATTCTGTAGCCTATGAGCAGGTTTCGCTATATGCGGGTTTTCTGTATGCTGAGTGTAGCACACGCAGCTTATGGGCATAGTGTCTCGTGCATGTCGTGAGACACTGTTTACCAGAGTTCTGTATATGCGTGTAGAGAGAAATTGTTTCCAAGAGTTCTGGAGCATAGCAAGAGGCATATGCAGTAATTGGGATTTCTGTATCCTGAGTGTAGGAGATGCCGCTTATGGGAGCTCTGCTACCGGGATGTAGAGAGAAGCAGTTCACCGGAGTTCTCTATCCTTGGTGTAGAGAGCAGCTATTTACTGGAGTTCGGTAGCCTGGAATGAGGCATTCGCTCTATGCGGGTTTTCAGTAAGCTGCGTGTAAGAGATGCAGCTTACGGGAGTTCCATAACCTAAGTGCAGAGACATCCAGTATCCAGGAGTTCCGTATGTTGAATGTAGAGAGAAGCTGTTTCTAAGAGTTCGGTAGCCTGGGCATAGGTATTCGGTATATGCGGGTTTTCTGTATGCTGAGTGCAGCAGGCGCAGCTTCTGGGAGATCTGCAACCTAGAATTAGAGAGACACAGTTTACCCAAGTTGTGTATCAGGTTGTAGGGAGAAGCTGTTTCCAAGAGTTCTGGAGCCTGGCAATAGGCATAGGCAATGTATGGGATTTCTGTATCCTAAGTGTAGCAGATGCAGCTTACAGGAGCTCAGTAACCTGGCTGGAAAGAGAAGCAGTTTCCAAGAGTTCTCTATCTTTGGTGTAGGGAGAAGCTGTTTCCAAGAGTTCTGTAGCCTATGAGCAGGTATTCGCTATACGCGGGTTTTCTGTATGCTGAGTGTAGCACACGCAGCTTATGGGCATTGTGTCTCGTGCATGTTGTGAGACACTGTTTACCAGAGTTCTGTATATATATGCGTGTAGAGAGAAACTGTTTCCAAGAGTTCTGGAGCCTAGCAAGAGGCATATGCAGTAATTGGGATTTCTGTATCCTGAGTGTAGGAGACGCCACTTATGGGAGCTCTGCTACCTGGATGTAGAGAGAAGCAGTTTACCGGAGATCGCTATCCTTGGCGTAGAGAGGAGCTGGTTACAGGAGTTGCGTATCCTGGAATTAGGCATTCGCTATGTGTGGGTATTCTGGATGCTGAGTGTAGCAGATGCAGCTTTCGGGAGTTCTGTAATCTAAGTGTAGAGAGATGCAGTTTCCAGTAGTTCTGTATGTTGAATGTAGAGAGAAGCTGTTTCCAAGAGTTCTGTAGTCTGAGAGCAGGCATACGCTGTATATGGGATTCCTGTTGCCTGAGTGTAGCCGACGCAGCTTCTGGGAGATCTGTAACCTAGAATTAGAGAGACACAGTTTACCGAAGTTCTGTATCAGAGTGTAGGGAGAAGCTGTTTCCAAGCATTCTGTAGCCTATGAGCAGGTTTCGCTAGATGCGGGTTTTCTGTATGCTGAGTGTAGCACACGCAGCTTATGGGCGTAGTGTCTCGTGCATGTCGTGAGACACTGTTTACCAGAGTTCTGTATATGCGTGTAGAGAGAAATTGTTTCCAAGAGTTCTGGAGCCTAGCAAGAGGCATATGCAGTAATTGGGATTGCTGTATCCTGACTGTAGGAGATGCCGCTTATGGGAGCTCTGCTACCGGGATGTAGACAGAAGCAGTTCACTGGAGTTCTCTATCCTTGGTGTAGAGAGCAGCTATTTACTGGAGTTCGGTAGCCTGGAATGAGGCATTCGCTCTATGCGGGTTTTCAGTAAGCTGCGTGTAAGAGATGCAGCTTACGGGAGTTCCATAACCTAAGTGCAGAGACATCCAGTATCCAGGAGTTCCGTATGTTGAATGTAGAGAGAAGCTGTTTCTAAGAGTTCGGTAGCCTGGGCATAGGTATTCGGTATATGCGGGTTTTCTGTATGCTGAGTGCAGCAGACGCAGCTTCTGGGAGATCTGCAACCTAGAATTAGAGAGACACAGTTTACCCAAGTTGTGTATCAGGTTGTAGGGAGAAGCTGTTTCCAAGAGTTCTGTAGCCTATGAGCAGGTATTCGCTATATGCGGGTTTTCTGTATGCTGCGTGTGGCAGACGCAGCTTATGTGAGTTCTGTATCTTGAATGTAGTGAGACACAGTTTACCAGAGTTCTGTATAGGGGTGTAGAGAGAAACTGTTTCCAAGAGTGTTGTAGCCTAGCAAGAGGCATATGCAGTAACTGGGTGTTCTGTATCCTGAGTGTAGGAGATGCCGCTTATGGGAGCTCTGCTACCTGGATGTAGAGAGAAGCAGTTCACCGGAGTTCTCTATCCTTGGTGTAGAGAGCAGCTATTTACTGGAGTTCGGTAGCCTGGAATGAGGCATTCGCTCTATGCGGGTTTTCAGTAAGCTGCGTGTAAGAGATGCAGCTTACGGGAGTTCCATAACCTAAGTGCAGAGACATCCAGTATCCAGGAGTTCCGTATGTTGAATGTAGAGAGAAGCTGTTTCTAAGAGTTCGGTAGCCTGGGCATAGGTATTCGGTATATGCGGGTTTTCTGTATGCTGAGTGCAGCAGACGCAGCTTCTGGGAGATCTGCAACCTAGAATTAGAGAGACACAGTTTACCCAAGTTGTGTATCAGGTTGTAGGGAGAAGCTGTTTCCAAGAGTTCTGTAGCCTATGAGCAGGTATTCGCTATATGCGGGTTTTCTGTATGCTGCGTGTGGCAGACGCAGCTTATGTGAGTTCTGTATCTTGAATGTAGTGAGACACAGTTTACCAGAGTTCTGTATAGGGGTGTAGAGAGAAACTGTTTCCAAGAGTGTTGTAGCCTAGCAAGAGGCATATGCAGTAACTGGGTGTTCTGTATCCTGAGTGTAGGAGATGCCGCTTATGGGAGCTCTGCTACCTGGATGTAGAGAGAAGCAGTTCACCGGAGTTCTCTATCCTTGGTGTAGAGAGCAGCTATTTACTGGAGTTCGGTAGCCTGGAATGAGGCATTCGCTCTATGCGGGTTTTCAGTAAGCTGCGTGTAAGAGATGCAGGTTACGGGAGTTCCATAACCTAAGTGCAGAGACATCCAGTATCCAGGAGTTCCGTATGTTGAATGTAGAGAGAAGCTGTTTCTAAGAGTTCGGTAGCCTGGGCATAGGTATTCGGTATATGCGGGTTTTCTGTATGCTGAGTGCAGCAGGCGCAGCTTCTGGGAGATCTGCAACCTAGAATTAGAGAGACACAGTTTACCCAAGTTGTGTATCAGGTTGTAGGGAGAAGCTGTTTCCAAGAGTTCTGGAGCCTGGCAATAGGCATAGGCAATGTATGGGATTTCTGTATCCTAAGTGTAGCAGATGCAGCTTACAGGAGCTCAGTAACCTGGCTGGAAAGAGAAGCAGTTTCCAAGAGTTCTCTATCTTTGGTGTAGGGAGAAGCTGTTTCCAAGAGTTCTGTAGCCTATGAGCAGGTATTCGCTATACGCGGGTTTTCTGTATGCTGAGTGTAGCACACGCAGCTTATGGGCGTTGTGTCTCGTGCATGTCGTGAGACACTGTTTACCAGAGTTCTGTATATGCGTGTAGAGAGAAACTGTTTCCAAGAGTTCTGGAGCCTAGCAAGAGGCATATGCAGTAATTGGGATTTCTGTATCCTGAGTGTAGGAGACGCCACTTATGGGAGCTCTGCTACCTGGATGTAGAGAGAAGCAGTTTACCGGAGTTCGCTATCCTTGGTGTAGTGAGGAGCTGGTTACAGGAGTTGCGTATCCTGGAATTAGGCATTCGCTATGTGTGGGTATTCTGGATGCTGAGTGTAGCAGATGCAGCTTTCGGGAGTTCTGTAATCTAAGTGTAGAGAGATGCAGTTTCCAGTAGTTCTGTATGTTGAATGTAGAGAGAAGCTGTTTCCAAGAGTTCTGTAGTCTGAGAGCAGGCATACGCTGTATATGGGATTCCTGTTGCCTGAGTGTAGCCGACGCAGCTTCTGGGAGATCTGTAACCTAGAATTAGAGAGACACAGTTTACCGAAGTTCTGTATCAGAGTGTAGGGAGAAGCTGTTTCCAAGCATTCTGTAGCCTATGAGCAGGTATTCGCTATATGCGGGTTTTCTGTATGCTGCGTGTGGCAGACGCAGCTTATGGGCGTAGTGTTTCGTGCATGTCGTGAGACACTGTTTACCAGAGTTCTGTATATGCGTGTAGAGAGAAATTGTTTCCAAGAGTTCTGGAGCATAGCAAGAGGCATATGCAGTAATTGGGATTTCTGTATCCTGAGTGTAGGAGATGCCGCTTATGGGAGCTCTGCTACCTGGATGTAGAGAGAAGCAGTTCACTGGAGTTCTCTATCCTTGGTGTAGAGAGCAGCTATTTACTGGAGTTCGGTAGCCTGGAATGAGGCATTCGCTCTATGCGGGTTTTCAGTAAGCTGCGTGTAAGAGATGCAGCTTACGGGAGTTCCATAACCTAAGTGCAGAGACATCCAGTATCCAGGAGTTCCGTATGTTGAATGTAGAGAGAAGCTGTTTCTAAGATTTCGGTAGCCTGGGCATAGGTATTCGGTATATGCGGGTTTTCTGTATGCTGAGTGCAGCAGACGCAGCTTCTGGGAGATCTGCAACCTAGAATTAGAGAGACACAGTTTACCCAAGTTGTGTATCAGGTTGTAGGGAGAAGCTGTTTCCAAGAGTTCTGGAGCCTATGAGCAGGTATTCGCTATATGCGGGTTTTCTGTATGCTGCGTGTCGCAGACGCAGCTTATGTGAGTTCTGTATCTTGAATGTAGTGAGACACAGTTTACCAGAGTTCTGTATAGGGGTGTAGAGAGAAACTGTTTCCAAGAGTGTTGTAGCCTAGCAAGAGGCATATGCAGTAACTGGGTGTTCTGTATCCTGAGTGTAGGAGATGCCGCTTATGGGAGCTCTGCTACCTGGATGTAGAGAGAAGCAGTTCACCGGAGTTCTCTATCCTTGGTGTAGAGAGCAGCTATTTACTGGAGTTCGGTAGCCTGGAATGAGGCATTCGCTCTATGCGGGTTTTCAGTAAGCTGCGTGTAAGAGATGCAGCTTACGGGAGTTCCATAACCTAAGTGCAGAGACATCCAGTATCCAGGAGTTCCGTATGTTGAATGTAGAGAGAAGCTGTTTCTAAGATTTCGGTAGCCTGGGCATAAGTATTCGGTATATGCGGGTTTTCTGTATGCTGAGTGCAGCAGGCGCAGCTTCTGGGAGATCTGCAACCTAGAATTAGAGAGACACAGTTTACCCAAGTTGTGTATCAGGTTGTAGGGAGAAGCTGTTTCCAAGAGTTCTGGAGCCTGGCAATAGGCATAGGCAATGTATGGGATTTCTGTATCCTAAGTGTAGCAGATGCAGCTTACAGGAGCTCAGTAACCTGGCTGGAAAGAGAAGCAGTTTCCAAGAGTTCTCTATCCTTGGTGTAGGGAGAAGCTGTTTCCAAGAGTTCTGTAGCCTATGAGCAGGTATTCGCTATACGCGGGTTTTCTGTATGCTGAGTGTAGCACACGCAGCTTATGGGCGTAGTGTCTCGTGCATGTCGTGAGACACTGTTTACCAGAGTTCTGTATATGCGTGTAGAGAGAAACTGTTTCCAAGAGTTCTGGAGCCTAGCAAGAGGCATATGCAGTAATTGGGATTTCTGTATCCTGAGTGTAGGAGACGCCACTTATGGGAGCTCTGCTACCTGGATGTAGAGAGAAGCAGTTTACCGGAGTTCGCTATCCTTGGTGTAGAGAGGAGCTGTTTACAGGAGTTGCGTATCCTGGAATTAGGCATTCGCTATGTGTGGGTATTCTGGATGCTGAGTGTAGCAGATGCAGCTTTCGGGAGTTCTGTAATCTAAGTGTAGAGAGATGCAGTTTCCAGTAGTTCTGTATGTTGAATGTAGAGAGAAGCTGTTTCCAAGAGTTCTGTAGTCTGAGAGCAGGCATACGCTGTATATGGGATTCCTGTTGCCTGAGTGTAGCCGACGCAGCTTCTGGGAGATTTGTAACCTAGAATTAGAGAGACACAGTTTACCGAAGTTCTGTATCAGAGTGTAGGGAGAAGCTGTTTCCAAGCATTCTGTAGCCTATGAGCAGGTTTCGCTAGATGCGGGTTTTCTGTATGCTGAGTGTAGCACACGCAGCTTATGGGCGTAGTGTCTCGTGCATGTCGTGAGACACTGTTTACCAGAGTTCTGTATATGCGTGTAGAGAGAAATTGTTTCCAAGAGTTCTGGAGCATAGCAAGAGGCATATGCAGTAATTGGGATTGCTGTATCCTGAGTGTAGGAGATGCCGCTTATGGGAGCTCTGCTACCTGGATGTAGAGAGAAGCAGTTCACTGGAGTTCTCTATCCTTGGTGTAGAGAGCAGCTATTTACTGGAGTTCGGTAGCCTGGAATGAGGCATTCGCTCTATGTGGGTTTTCAGTAAACTGCGTGTAAGAGATGCAGCTTACGGGAGTTCCATAACCTAAGTGCAGAGACATCCAGTATCCAGGAGTTCCGTATGTTGAATGTAGAGAGAAGCTGTTTCTAAGATTTCGGTAGCCAGGGCATAGGTATTCAGTATATGCGGGTTTTCTGTATGCTGAGTGCAGCAGACGCAGCTTCTGGGAGATCTGCAACCTAGAATTAGAGAGACACAGTTTACCCAAGTTGTGTATCAGGTTGTAGGGAGAAGCTGTTTCCAAGAGTTCTGTAGCCTATGAGCAGGTATTCGCTATATGCGGGTTTTCTGTATGCTGCGTGTGGCAGACGCAGCTTATGTGAGTTCTGTATCTTGAATGTAGTGAGACACAGTTTACCAGAGTTCTGTATAGGGGTGTAGAGAGAAACTGTTTCCAAGAGTGTTGTAGCCTAGCAAGAGGCATATGCAGTAACTGGGTGTTCTGTATCCTGAGTGTAGGAGATGCCGCTTATGGGAGCTCTGCTACCTGGATGTAGAGAGAAGCAGTTCACCGGAGTTCTCTATCCTTGGTGTAGAGAGCAGCTATTTACTGGAGTTCGGTAGCCTGGAATGAGGCATTCGCTCTATGCGGGTTTTCAGTAAGCTGCGTGTAAGAGATGCAGCTTACGGGAGTTCCATAACCTAAGTGCAGAGACATCCAGTATCCAGGAGTTCCGTATGTTGAATGTAGAGAGAAGCTGTTTCTAAGATTTCGGTAGCCTGGGCATAGGTATTCGGTATATGCGGGTTTTCTGTATGCTGAGTGCAGCAGACGCAGCTTCTGGGAGATCTGCAACCTAGAATTAGAGAGACACAGTTTACCCAAGTTGTGTATCAGGTTGTAGGGAGAAGCTGTTTCCAAGAGTTCTGTAGCCTATGAGCAGGTATTCGCTATATGCGGGTTTTCTGTATGCTGCCTGTGGCAGACGCAGCTTATGTGAGTTCTGTATCTTGAATGTAGTGAGACACAGTTTACCAGCGTTCTGTATAGGGGTGTAGAGAGAAACTGTTTCCAAGAGTGTTGTAGCCTAGCAAGAGGCATATGCAGTAACTGGGTGTTCTGTATCCTGAGTGTAGGAGATGCCGCTTATGGGAGCTCTGCTACCTGGATGTAGAGAGAAGCAGTTCACCGGAGTTCTCTATCCTTGGTGTAGAGAGCAGCTATTTACTGGAGTTCGGTAGCCTGGAATGAGGCATTCGCTCTATGCGGGTTTTCAGTAAGCTGCGTGTAAGAGATGCAGCTTACGGGAGTTCCATAACCTAAGTGCAGAGACATCCAGTATCCAGGAGTTCCGTATGTTGAATGTAGAGAGAAGCTGTTTCTAAGATTTCGGTAGCCTGGGCATAGGTATTCGGTATATGCGGGTTTTCTGTATGCTGAGTGCAGCAGGCGCAGCTTCTGGGAGATCTGCAACCTAGAATTAGAGAGACACAGTTTACCCAAGTTGTGTATCAGGTTGTAGGGAGAAGCTGTTTCCAAGAGTTCTGTAGCCTATGAGCAGGTATTCGCTATATGCGGGTTTTCTGTATGCTGCGTGTGGCAGACGCAGCTTATGTGAGTTCTGTATCTTGAATGTAGTGAGACACAGTTTACCAGAGTTCTGTATAGGGGTGTAGAGAGAAACTGTTTCCAAGAGTGTTGTAGCCTAGCAAGAGGCATATGCAGTAACTGGGTGTTCTGTATCCTGAGTGTAGGAGATGCCGCTTATGGGAGCTCTGCTACCTGGATGTAGAGAGAAGCAGTTCACCGGAGTTCTCTATCCTTGGTGTAGAGAGCAGCTATTTACTGGAGTTCGGTAGCCTGGAATGAGGCATTCGCTCTATGCGGGTTTTCAGTAAGCTGCGTGTAAGAGATGCAGCTTATGGGAGTTCCATAACCTAAGTGCAGAGACATCCAGTATCCAGGAGTTCCGTATGTTGAATGTAGAGAGAAGCTGTTTCTAAGAGTTCGGTAGCCTGGGCATAGGTATTCGGTATATGCGGGTTTTCTGTATGCTGAGTGCAGCAGACGCAGCTTCTGGGAGATCTGCAACCTAGAATTAGAGAGACACAGTTTACCCAAGTTGTGTATCAGGTTGTAGGGAGAAGCTGTTTCCAAGAGTTCTGTAGCCTATGAGCAGGTATTCGCTATATGCGGGTTTTCTGTATGCTGCGTGTGGCAGACGCAGCTTATGTGAGTTCTGTATCTTGAATGTAGTGAGACACAGTTTACCAGAGTTCTGTATAGGGGTGTAGAGAGAAACTGTTTCCAAGAGTGTTGTAGCCTAGCAAGAGGCATATGCAGTAACTGGGTGTTCTGTATCCTGAGTGTAGGAGATGCCGCTTATGGGAGCTCTGCTACCTGGATGTAGAGAGAAGCAGTTCACCGGAGTTCTCTATCCTTGGTGTAGAGAGCAGCTATTTACTGGAGTTCGGTAGCCTGGAATGAGGCATTCGCTCTATGCGGGTTTTCAGTAAGCTGCGTGTAAGAGATGCAGCTTACGGGAGTTCCATAACCTAAGTGCAGAGACATCCAGTATCCAGGAGTTCCGTATGTTGAATGTAGAGAGAAGCTGTTTCTAAGATTTCGGTAGCCTGGGCATAGGTATTCGGTATATGCGGGTTTTCTGTATGCTGAGTGCAGCAGACGCAGCTTCTGGGAGATCTGCAACCTAGAATTAGAGAGACACAGTTTACCCAAGTTGTGTATCAGGTTGTAGGGAGAAGCTGTTTCCAAGAGTTCTGGAGCCTGGCAATAGGCATAGGCAATGTATGGGATTTCTGTATCCTAAGTGTAGCAGATGCAGCTTGCAGGAGCTCAGTAACCTGGCTGGAAAGAGAAGCAGTTTCCAAGAGTTCTCTATCCTTGGTGTAGGGAGAAGCTGTTTCCAAGAGTTCTGTAGCCTATGAGCAGGTATTCGCTATACGCGGGTTTTCTGTATGCTGAGTGTAGCACACGCAGCTTATGGGCATTGTGTCTCGTGCATGTTGTGAGACACTGTTTACCAGAGTTCTGTATATGCGTGTAGAGAGAAACTGTTTCCAAGAGTTCTGGAGCCTAGCAAGAGGCATATGCAGTAATTGGGATTTCTGTATCCTGAGTGTAGGAGACGCCACTTATGGGAGCTCTGCTACCTGGATGTAGAGAGAAGCAGTTTACCGGAGATCGCTATCCTTGGTGTAGAGAGGAGCTGTTTACAGGAGTTGCGTATCCTGGAATTAGGCATTCGCTATGTGTGGGTATTCTGGAGGCTGAGTGTAGCAGATGCAGCTTTCGGGAGTTCTGTAATCTAAGTGTAGAGAGATGCAGTTTCCAGTAGTTCTGTATGTTGAATGTAGAGAGAAGCTGTTTCCAAGAGTTCTGTAGTCTGAGAGCAGGCATACGCTGTATATGGGATTCCTGTTGCCTGAGTGTAGCCGACGCAGCTTCTGGGAGATCTGTAACCTAGAATTAGAGAGACACAGTTTACCGAAGTTCTGTATCAGAGTGTAGGGAGAAGCTGTTTCCAAGCATTCTGTAGCCTATGAGCAGGTTTCGCTATATGCGGGTTTTCTGTATGCTGAGTGTAGCACACGCAGCTTATGGGCGTAGTGTCTCGTGCATGTCGTGAGACACTGTTTACCAGATTTCTGTATATGCGTGTAGAGAGAAATTGTTTCCAAGAGTTCTGGAGCATAGCAAGAGGCATATGCAGTAATTGGGATTGCTGTATCCTGACTGTAGGAGATGCCGCTTATGGGAGCTCTGCTACCGGGATGTAGACAGAAGCAGTTCACTGGAGTTCTCTATCCTTGGTGTAGAGAGCAGCTATTTACTGGAGTTCGGTAGCCTGGAATGAGGCATTCGCTCTATGCGGGTTTTCAGTAAGCTGCGTGTAAGAGATGCAGCTTACGGGAGTTCCATAACCTAAGTGCAGAGACATCCAGTATCCAGGAGTTCCGTATGTTGAATGTAGAGAGAAGCTGTTTCTAAGAGTTCGGTAGCCTGGGCATAGGTATTCGGTATATGCGGGTTTTCTGTATGCTGAGTGCAGCAGACGCAGCTTCTGGGAGATCTGCAACCTAGAATTAGAGAGACACAGTTTACCCAAGTTGTGTATCAGGTTGTAGGGAGAAGCTGTTTCCAAGAGTTCTGTAGCCTATGAGCAGGTATTCGCTATATGCGGGTTTTCTGTATGCTGCGTGTGGCAGACGCAGCTTATGTGAGTTCTGTATCTTGAATGTAGTGAGACACAGTTTACCAGAGTTCTGTATAGGGGTGTAGAGAGAAACTGTTTCCAAGAGTGTTGTAGCCTAGCAAGAGGCATATGCAGTAACTGGGTGTTCTGTATCCTGAGTGTAGGAGATGCCGCTTATGGGAGCTCTGCTACCTGGATGTAGAGAGAAGCAGTTCACCGGAGTTCTCTATCCTTGGTGTAGAGAGCAGCTATTTACTGGAGTTCGGTAGCCTGGAATGAGGCATTCGCTCTATGCGGGTTTTCAGTAAGCTGCGTGTAAGAGATGCAGCTTACGGGAGTTCCATAACCTAAGTGCAGAGACATCCAGTATCCAGGAGTTCCGTATGTTGAATGTAGAGAGAAGCTGTTTCTAAGAGTTCGGTAGCCTGGGCATAGGTATTCGGTATATGCGGGTTTTCTGTATGCTGAGTGCAGCAGACGCAGCTTCTGGGAGATCTGCAACCTAGAATTAGAGAGACACAGTTTACCCAAGTTGTGTATCAGGTTGTAGGGAGAAGCTGTTTCCAAGAGTTCTGTAGCCTATGAGCAGGTATTATTCGCTATATGCGGGTTTTCTGTATGCTGCGTGTGGCAGACGCAGCTTATGTGAGTTCTGTATCTTGAATGTAGTGAGACACAGTTTACCAGAGTTCTGTATAGGGGTGTAGAGAGAAACTGTTTCCAAGAGTGTTGTAGCCTAGCAAGAGGCATATGCAGTAACTGGGTGTTCTGTATCCTGAGTGTAGGAGATGCCGCTTATGGGAGCTCTGCTACCTGGATGTAGAGAGAAGCAGTTCACCGGAGTTCTCTATCCTTGGTGTAGAGAGCAGCTATTTACTGGAGTTCGGTAGCCTGGAATGAGGCATTCGCTCTATGCGGGTTTTCAGTAAGCTGCGTGTAAGAGATGCAGCTTACGGGAGTTCCATAACCTAAGTGCAGAGACATCCAGTATCCAGGAGTTCCGTATGTTGAATGTAGAGAGAAGCTGTTTCTAAGAGTTCGGTAGCCTGGGCATAGGTATTCGGTATATGCGGGTTTTCTGTATGCTGAGTGCAGCAGACGCAGCTTCTGGGAGATCTGCAACCTAGAATTAGAGAGACACAGTTTACCCAAGTTGTGTATCAGGTTGTAGGGAGAAGCTGTTTCCAAGAGTTCTGTAGCCTATGAGCAGGTATTCGCTATATGCGGGTTTTCTGTATGCTGCGTGTGGCAGACGCAGCTTATGTGAGTTCTGTATCTTGAATGTAGTGAGACACAGTTTACCAGAGTTCTGTATAGGGGTGTAGAGAGAAACTGTTTCCAAGAGTGTTGTAGCCTAGCAAGAGGCATATGCAGTAACTGGGTGTTCTGTATCCTGAGTGTAGGAGATGCCGCTTATGGGAGCTCTGCTACCTGGATGTAGAGAGAAGCAGTTCACCGGAGTTCTCTATCCTTGGTGTAGAGAGCAGCTATTTACTGGAGTTCGGTAGCCTGGAATGAGGCATTCGCTCTATGCGGGTTTTCAGTAAGCTGCGTGTAAGAGATGCAGCTTACGGGAGTTCCATAACCTAAGTGCAGAGACATCCAGTATCCAGGAGTTCCGTATGTTGAATGTAGAGAGAAGCTGTTTCTAAGAGTTCGGTAGCCTGGGCATAGGTATTCAGTATATGCGGGTTTTCTGTATGCTGAGTGCAGCAGACGCAGCTTCTGGGAGATCTGCAACCTAGAATTAGAGAGACACAGTTTACCCAAGTTGTGTATCAGGTTGTAGGGAGAAGCTGTTTCCAAGAGTTCTGGAGCCTGGCAATAGGCATAGGCAATGTATGGGATTTCTGTATCCTAAGTGTAGCAGATGCAGCTTACAGGAGCTCAGTAACCTGGTTGGAAAGAGAAGCAGTTTCCAAGAGTTCTCTATCTTTGGTGTAGGGAGAAGCTGTTTCCAAGAGTTCTGTAGCCTATGAGCAGGTATTCGCTATACGCGGGTTTTCTGTATGCTGAGTGTAGCACACGCAGCTTATGGGCGTTGTGTCTCGTGCATGTCGTGAGACACTGTTTACCAGAGTTCTGTATATGCGTGTAGAGAGAAACTGTTTCCAAGAGTTCTGGAGCCTAGCAAGAGGCATATGCAGTAATTGGGATTTCTGTATCCTGAGTGTAGGAGACGCCACTTATGGGAGCTCTGCTACCTGGATGTAGAGAGAAGCAGTTTACCGGAGTTCGCTATCCTTGGTGTAGAGAGGAGCTGGTTACAGGAGTTGCGTATCCTGGAATTAGGCATTCGCTATGTGTGGGTATTCTGGATGCTGAGTGTAGCAGATGCAGCTTTCGGGAGTTCTGTAATCTAAGTGTAGAGAGATGCAGTTTCCAGTAGTTCTGTATGTTGAATGTAGAGAGAAGCTGTTTCCAAGAGTTCTGTAGTCTGAGAGCAGGCATACGCTGTATATGGGATTCCTGTTGCCTGAGTGTAGCCGACGCAGCTTCTGGGAGATCTGTAACCTAGAATTAGAGAGACACAGTTTACCGAAGTTCTGTATCAGAGTGTAGGGAGAAGCTGTTTCCAAGCATTCTGTAGCCTATGAGCAGGTATTCGCTATATGCGGGTTTTCTGTATGCTGCGTGTGGCAGACGCAGCTTATGGGCGTAGTGTTTCGTGCATGTCGTGAGACACTGTTTACCAGAGTTCTGTATATGCGTGTAGAGAGAAATTGTTTCCAAGAGTTCTCGAGCATAGCAAGAGGCATATGCAGTAATTGGGATTTCTGTATCCTGAGTGTAGGAGATGCCGCTTATGGGAGCTCTGCTACCTGGATGTAGAGAGAAGCAGTTCACTGGAGTTCTCTATCCTTGGTGTAGAGAGCAGCTATTTACTGGAGTTCGGTAGCCTGGAATGAGGCATTCGCTCTATGCGGGTTTTCAGTAAGCTGCGTGTAAGAGATGCAGCTTACGGGAGTTCCATAACCTAAGTGCAGAGACATCCAGTATCCAGGAGTTCCGTATGTTGAATGTAGAGAGAAGCTGTTTCTAAGAGTTCGGTAGCCTGGGCATAGGTATTCGGTATATGCGGGTTTTCTGTATGCTGAGTGCAGCAGACGCAGCTTCTGGGAGATCTGCAACCTAGAATTAGAGAGACACAGTTTACCCAAGTTGTGTATCAGGTTGTAGGGAGAAGCTGTTTCCAAGAGTTCTGTAGCCTATGAGCAGGTATTCGCTATATGCGGGTTTTCTGTATGCTGCGTGTGGCAGACGCAGCTTATGTGAGTTCTGTATCTTGAATGTAGTGAGACACAGTTTACCAGAGTTCTGTATAGGGGTGTAGAGAGAAACTGTTTCCAAGAGTGTTGTAGCCTAGCAAGAGGCATATGCAGTAACTGGGTGTTCTGTATCCTGAGTGTAGGAGATGCCGCTTATGGGAGCTCTGCTACCTGGATGTAGAGAGAAGCAGTTCACCGGAGTTCTCTATCCTTGGTGTAGAGAGCAGCTATTTACTGGAGTTCGGTAGCCTGGAATGAGGCATTCGCTCTATGCGGGTTTTCAGTAAGCTGCGTGTAAGAGATGCAGCTTACGGGAGTTCCATAACCTAAGTGCAGAGACATCCAGTATCCAGGAGTTCCGTATGTTGAATGTAGAGAGAAGCTGTTTCTAAGATTTCGGTAGCCTGGGCATAGGTATTCGGTATATGCGGGTTTTCTGTATGCTGAGTGCAGCAGACGCAGCTTCTGGGAGATCTGCAACCTAGAATTAGAGAGACACAGTTTACCCAAGTTGTGTATCAGGTTGTAGGGAGAAGCTGTTTCCAAGAGTTCTGGAGCCTGGCAATAGGCATAGGCAATGTATGGGATTTCTGTATCCTAAGTGTAGCAGATGCAGCTTACAGGAGCTCAGGAACCTGGCTGGAAAGAGAAGCAGTTTCCAAGAGTTCTCTATCCTTGGTGTAGGGAGAAGCTGTTTCCAAGAGTTCTGTAGCCTATGAGCAGGTATTCGCTATACGCGGATTTTCTGTATGCTGAGTGTAGCACACGCAGCTTATGGGCGTAGTGTCTCGTGCATGTCGTGAGACACTGTTTACCAGAGTTCTGTATATGCGTGTAGAGAGAAACTGTTTCCAAGAGTTCTGGAGCCTAGCAAGAGGCATATGCAGTAATTGGGATTTCTGTATCCTGAGTGTAGGAGACGCCACTTATGGGAGCTCTGCTACCTGGATGTAGAGAGAAGCAGTTTACCGGAGTTCGCTATCCTTGGTGTAGAGAGGAGCTGGTTACAGGAGTTGCGTATCCTGGAATTAGGCATTCGCTATGTGTGGGTATTCTGGATGCTGAGTGTAGCAGATGCAGCTTTCGGGAGTTCTGTAATCTAAGTGTAGAGAGATGCAGTTTCCAGTAGTTCTGTATGTTGAATGTAGAGAGAAGCTGTTTCCAAGAGTTCTGTAGTCTGAGAGCAGGCATACGCTGTATATGGGATTCCTGTTGCCTGAGTGTAGCCGACGCAGCTTCTGGGAGATCTGTAACCTAGAATTAGAGAGACACAGTTTACCGAAGTTCTGTATCAGAGTGTAGGGAGAAGCTGTTTCCAAGCATTCTGTAGCCTATGAGCAGGTTTCGCTAGATGCGGGTTTTCTGTATGCTGAGTGTAGCACACGCAGCTTATGGGCGTAGTGTCTCGTGCATGTCGTGAGACACTGTTTACCAGAGTTCTGTATATGCGTGTAGAGAGAAATTGTTTCCAAGAGTTCTGGAGCATAGCAAGAGGCATATGCAGTAATTGGGATTGCTGTATCCTGAGTGTAGGAGATGCCGCTTATGGGAGCTCTGCTACCGGGATGTAGAGAGAAGCAGTTCACTGGAGTTCTCTATCCTTGGTGTAGAGAGCAGCTATTTACTGGAGTTCGGTAGCCTGAAATTAGGCATTCGCTCTATGTGGGTTTTCAGTAAACTGCGTGTAAGAGATGCAGCTTACGGGAGTTCCATAACCTAAGTGCAGAGACATCCAGTATCCAGGAGTTCCGTATGTTGAATGTAGAGAGAAGCTGTTTCTAAGATTTCGGTAGCCTGGGCATAGGTATTCGGTATATGCGGGTTTTCTGTATGCTGAGTGCAGCAGACGCAGCTTCTGGGAGATCTGCAACCTAGAATTAGAGAGACACAGTTTACCCAAGTTGTGTATCAGGTTGTAGGGAGAAGCTGTTTCCAAGAGTTCTGTAGCCTATGAGCAGGTATTCGCTATATGCGGGTTTTCTGTATGCTGCGTGTGGCAGACGCAGCTTATGTGAGTTCTGTATCTTGAATGTAGTGAGACACAGTTTACCAGAGTTCTGTATAGGGGTGTAGAGAGAAACTGTTTCCAAGAGTGTTGTAGCCTAGCAAGAGGCATATGCAGTAACTGGGTGTTCTGTATCCTGAGTGTAGGAGATGCCGCTTATGGGAGCTCTGCTACCTGGATGTAGAGAGAAGCAGTTCACCGGAGTTCTCTATCCTTGGTGTAGAGAGCAGCTATTTACTGGAGTTCGGTAGCCTGGAATGAGGCATTCGCTCTATGCGGGTTTTCAGTAAGCTGCGTGTAAGAGATGCAGCTTACGGGAGTTCCATAACCTAAGTGCAGAGACATCCAGTATCCAGGAGTTCCGTATGTTGAATGTAGAGAGAAGCTGCTTCTAAGATTTCGGTAGCCTGGGCATAGGTATTCGGTATATGCGGGTTTTCTGTATGCTGAGTGCAGCAGGCGCAGCTTCTGGGAGATCTGCAACCTAGAATTAGAGAGACACAGTTTACCCAAGTTGTGTATCAGGTTGTAGGGAGAAGCTGTTTCCAAGAGTTCTGGAGCCTGGCAATAGGCATAGGCAATGTATGGGATTTCTGTATCCTAAGTGTAGCAGATGCAGCTTACAGGAGCTCAGTAACCTGGCTGGAAAGAGAAGCAGTTTCCAAGAGTTCTCTATCCTTGGTGTAGGGAGAAGCTGTTTCCAAGAGTTCTGTAGCCTATGAGCAGGTATTCGCTATACGCGGGTTTTCTGTATGCTGAGTGTAGCACACGCAGCTTATGGGCGTAGTGTCTCGTGCATGTCGTGAGACACTGTTTACCAGAGTTCTGTATATGCGTGTAGAGAGAAACTGTTTCCAAGAGTTCTGGAGCCTAGCAAGAGGCATATGCAGTAATTGGGATTTCTGTATCCTGAGTGTAGGAGACGCCACTTATGGGAGCTCTGCTACCTGGATGTAGAGAGAAGCAGTTTACCGGAGTTCGCTATCCTTGGTGTAGAGAGGAGCTGGTTACAGGAGTTGCATATCCTGGAATTAGGCATTCGCTATGTGTGGGTATTCTGGATGCTGAGTGTAGCAGATGCAGCTTTCGGGAGTTCTGTAATCTAAGTGTAGAGAGATGCAGTTTCCAGTAGTTCTGTATGTTGAATGTAGAGAGAAGCTGTTTCCAAGAGTTCTGTAGTCTGAGAGCAGGCATACGCTGTATATGGGATTCCTGTTGCCTGGGTGTAGCCGACGCAGCTTCTGGGAGATCTGTAACCTACAATTAGAGAGACACAGTTTACCGAAGTTCTGTATCAGAGTGTAGGGAGAAGCTGTTTCCAAGCATTCTGTAGCCTATGAGCAGGTTTCGCTATATGCGGGTTTTCTGTATGCTGAGTGTAGCACACGCAGCTTATGGGCGTAGTGTCTCGTGCATGTCGTGAGACACTGTTTACCAGAGTTCTGTATATGCGTGTAGAGAGAAATTGTTTCCAAGAGTTCTGGAGCATAGCAAGAGGCATATGCAGTAATTGGGATTGCTGTATCCTGACTGTAGGAGATGCCGCTTATGGGAGCTCTGCTACCGGGATGTAGAGAGAAGCAGTTCACTGGAGTTCTCTATCCTTGGTGTAGAGAGCAGCTATTTACTGGAGTTCGGTAGCCTGGAATGAGGCATTCGCTCTATGCGGGTTTTCAGTAAGCTGCGTGTAAGAGATGCAGCTTACGGGAGTTCCATAACCTAAGTGCAGAGACATCCAGTATCCAGGAGTTCCGTATGTTGAATGTAGAGAGAAGCTGTTTCTAAGATTTCGGTAGCCTGGGCATAGGTATTCGGTATATGCGGGTTTTCTGTATGCTGAGTGCAGCAGACGCAGCTTCTGGGAGATCTGCAACCTAGAATTAGAGAGACACAGTCTACCCAAGTTGTGTATCAGGTTGTAGGGAGAAGCTGTTTCCAAGAGTTCTGTAGCCTATGAGCAGGTATTCGCTATATGCGGGTTTTCTGTATGCTGCGTGTGGCAGACGCAGCTTATGTGAGTTCTGTATCTTGAATGTAGTGAGACACAGTTTACCAGAGTTCTGTATAGGGGTGTAGAGAGAAACTGTTTCCAAGAGTGTTGTAGCCTAGCAAGAGGCATATGCAGTAACTGGGTGTTCTGTATCCTGAGTGTAGGAGATGCCGCTTATGGGAGCTCTGCTACCTGGATGTAGAGAGAAGCAGTTCACCGGAGTTCTCTATCCTTGGTGTAGAGAGCAGCTATTTACTGGAGTTCGGTAGCCTGGAATGAGGCATTCGCTCTATGCGGGTTTTCAGTAAGCTGCGTGTAAGAGATGCAGCTTACGGGAGTTCCATAACCTAAGTGCAGAGACATCCAGTATCCAGGAGTTCCGTATGTTGAATGTAGAGAGAAGCTGTTTCTAAGATTTCGGTAGCCTGGGCATAGGTATTCGGTATATGCGGGTTTTCTGTATGCTGAGTGCAGCAGACGCAGCTTCTGGGAGATCTGCAACCTAGAATTAGAGAGACACAGTTTACCCAAGTTGTGTATCAGGTTGTAGGGAGAAGCTGTTTCCAAGAGTTCTGTAGCCTATGAGCAGGTATTCGCTATATGCGGGTTTTCTGTATGCTGCGTGTGGCAGACACAGCTTATGTGAGTTCTGTATCTTGAATGTAGTGAGACACAGTTTACCAGAGTTCTGTATAGGGGTGTAGAGAGAAACTGTTTCCAAGAGTGTTGTAGCCTAGCAAGAGGCATATGCAGTAACTGGGTGTTCTGTATCCTGAGTGTAGGAGATGCCGCTTATGGGAGCTCTGCTACCTGGATGTAGAGAGAAGCAGTTCACCGGAGTTCTCTATCCTTGGTGTAGAGAGCAGCTATTTACTGGAGTTCGGTAGCCTGGAATGAGGCATTCGCTCTATGCGGGTTTTCAGTAAACTGCGTGTAAGAGATGCAGCTTACGGGAGTTCCATAACCTAAGTGCAGAGACATCCAGTATCCAGGAGTTCCGTATGTTGAATGTATAGAGAAGCTGTTTCTAAGATTTCGGTAGCCTGGGCATAGGTATTCGGTATATGCGGGTTTTCTGTATGCTGAGTGCAGCAGACGCAGCTTCTGGGAGATCTGCAACCTAGAATTAGAGAGACACAGTCTACCCAAGTTGTGTATCAGGTTGTAGGGAGAAGCTGTTTCCAAGAGTTCTGTAGCCTATGAGCAGGTATTCGCTATATGCGGGTTTTCTGTATGCTGCGTGTGGCAGACGCAGCTTATGTGAGTTCTGTATCTTGAATGTAGTGAGACACAGTTTACCAGAGTTCTGTATAGGGGTGTAGAGAGAAACTGTTTCCAAGAGTGTTGTAGCCTAGCAAGAGGCATATGCAGTAACTGGGTGTTCTGTATCCTGAGTGTAGGAGATGCCGCTTATGGGAGCTCTGCTACCTGGATGTAGAGAGAAGCAGTTCACCGGAGTTCTCTATCCTTGGTGTAGAGAGCAGCTATTTACTGGAGTTCGGTAGCCTGGAATGAGGCATTCGCTCTATGCGGGTTTTCAGTAAGCTGCGTGTAAGAGATGCAGCTTACGGGAGTTCCATAACCTAAGTGCAGAGACATCCAGTATCCAGGAGTTCCGTATGTTGAATGTAGAGAGAAGCTGCTTCTAAGATTTCGGTAGCCTGGACATAGGTATTCGGTATATGCGGGTTTTCTGTATGCTGAGTGCAGCAGACGCAGCTTCTGGCAGATCTGCAACCTAGAATTAGAGAGACACAGTTTACCCAAGTTGTGTATCAGGTTGTAGGGAGAAGCTGTTTCCAAGAGTTCTGGAGCCTGGCAATAGGCATAGGCAATGTATGGGATTTCTGTATCCTAAGTGTAGCAGATGCAGCTTACAGGAGCTCAGTAACCTGGCTGGAAAGAGAAGCAGTTTCCAAGAGTTCTCTATCCATGGTGTAGGGAGAAGCTGTATCCAAGAGTTCTGTAGCCTATGAGCAGGTATTCGCTATACGCGGGTTTTCTGTATGCTGAGTGTAGCACACGCAGCTTATGGGCGTAGTGTCTCGTGCATGTCGTGAGACACTGTTTACCAGAGTTCTGTATATGCGTGTAGAGAGAAACTGTTTCCAAGAGTTCTGGAGCCTAGCAAGAGGCATATGCAGTAATTGGGATTTCTGTATCCTGAGTGTAGGAGACGCCACTTATGGGAGCTCTGCTACCTGGATGTAGAGAGAAGCAGTTTACCGGAGTTCGCTATCCTTGGTGTAGAGAGGAGCTGGTTACAGGAGTTGCGTATCCTGGAATTACGCATTCGCTATGTGTGGGTATTCTGGATGCTGAGTGTAGCAGATGCAGCTTTCGGGAGTTCTGTAATCTAAGTGTAGAGAGATGCAGTTTCCAGTAGTTCTGTATGTTGAATGTAGAGAGAAGCTGTTTCCAAGAGTTCTGTAGTCTGAGAGCAGGCATACGCTGTATATGGGATTCCTGTTGCCTGGGTGTAGCCGACGCAGCTTCTGGGAGATCTGTAACCTAGAATTAGAGAGACACAGTTTACCGAAGTTCTGTATCAGAGTGTAGGGAGAAGCTGTTTCCAAGCATTCTGTAGCCTATGAGCAGGTTTCGCTATATGCGGGTTTTCTGTATGCTGAGTGTAGCACACGCAGCTTATGGGCGTAGTGTCTCGTGCATGTCGTGAGACACTGTTTACCAGAGTTCTGTATATGCGTGTAGAGAGAAATTGTTTCCAAGAGTTCTGGAGCATAGCAAGAGGCATATGCAGTAATTGGGATTGCTGTATCCTGACTGTAGGAGATGCCGCTTATGGGAGCTCTGCTACCGGGATGTAGAGAGAAGCAGTTCACTGGAGTTCTCTATCCTTGGTGTAGAGAGCAGCTATTTACTGTAGTTCGGTAGCCTGGAATGAGGCATTCGCTCTATGCGGGTTTTCAGTAAGCTGCGTGTAAGAGATGCAGCTTACGGGAGTTCCATAACCTAAGTGCAGAGACATCCAGTATCCAGGAGTTCCGTATGTTGAATGTAGAGAGAAGCTGTTTCTAAGATTTCGGTAGCCTGGGCATAGGTATTCGGTATATGCGGGTTTTCTGTATGCTGAGTGCAGCAGACGCAGCTTCTGGGAGATCTGCAACCTAGAATTAGAGAGACACAGTTTACCCAAGTTGTGTATCAGGTTGTAGGGAGAAGCTGTTTCCAAGAGTTCTGTAGCCTATGAGCAGGTATTCGCTATATGCGGGTTTTCTGTATGCTGCGTGTGGCAGACGCAGCTTATGTGAGTTCTGTATCTTGAATGTAGTGAGACACAGTTTACCAGAGTTCTGTATAGGGGTGTAGAGAGAAACTGTTTCCAAGAGTGTTGTAGCCTAGCAAGAGGCATATGCAGTAACTGGGTGTTCTGTATCCTGAGTGTAGGAGATGCCGCTTATGGGAGCTCTGCTACCTGGATGTAGAGAGAAGCAGTTCACCGGAGTTCTCTATCCTTGGTGTAGAGAGCAGCTATTTACTGGAGTTCGGTAGCCTGGAATGAGGCATTCGCTCTATGCGGGTTTTCAGTAAGCTGCGTGTAAGAGATGCAGCTTACGGGAGTTCCATAACCTAAGTGCAGAGACATCCAGTATCCAGGAGTTCCGTATGTTGAATGTAGAGAGAAGCTGTTTCTAAGATTTCGGTAGCCTGGGCATAGGTATTCGGTATATGCGGGTTTTCTGTATGCTGAGTGCAGCAGACGCAGCTTCTGGGAGATCTGCAACCTAGAATTAGAGAGACACAGTTTACCCAAGTTGTGTATCAGGTTGTAGGGAGAAGCTGTTTCCAAGAGTTCTGTAGCCTATGAGCAGGTATTCGCTATATGCGGGTTTTCTGTATGCTGCGTGTGGCAGACACAGCTTATGTGAGTTCTGTATCTTGAATGTAGTGAGACACAGTTTACCAGAGTTCTGTATAGGGGTGTAGAGAGAAACTGTTTCCAAGAGTGTTGTAGCCTAGCAAGAGGCATATGCAGTAACTGGGTGTTCTGTATCCTGAGTGTAGGAGATGCCGCTTATGGGAGCTCTGCTACCTGGATGTAGAGAGAAGCAGTTCACCGGAGTTCTCTATCCTTGGTGTAGAGAGCAGCTATTTACTGGAGTTCGGTAGCCTGGAATGAGGCATTCGCTCTATGCGGGTTTTCAGTAAACTGCGTGTAAGAGATGCAGCTTACGGGAGTTCCATAACCTAAGTGCAGAGACATCCAGTATCCAGGAGTTCCGTATGTTGAATGTATAGAGAAGCTGTTTCTAAGATTTCGGTAGCCTGGGCATAGGTATTCGGTATATGCGGGTTTTCTGTATGCTGAGTGCAGCAGACGCAGCTTCTGGGAGATCTGCAACCTAGAATTAGAGAGACACAGTCTACCCAAGTTGTGTATCAGGTTGTAGGGAGAAGCTGTTTCCAAGAGTTCTGTAGCCTATGAGCAGGTATTCGCTATATGCGGGTTTTCTGTATGCTGCGTGTGGCAGACGCAGCTTATGTGAGTTCTGTATCTTGAATGTAGTGAGACACAGTTTACCAGAGTTCTGTATAGGGGTGTAGAGAGAAACTGTTTCCAAGAGTGTTGTAGCCTAGCAAGAGGCATATGCAGTAACTGGGTGTTCTGTATCCTGAGTGTAGGAGATGCCGCTTATGGGAGCTCTGCTACCTGGATGTAGAGAGAAGCAGTTCACCGGAGTTCTCTATCCTTGGTGTAGAGAGCAGCTATTTACTGGAGTTCGGTAGCCTGGAATGAGGCATTCGCTCTATGCGGGTTTTCAGTAAGCTGCGTGTAAGAGATGCAGCTTACGGGAGTTCCATAACCTAAGTGCAGAGACATCCAGTATCCAGGAGTTCCGTATGTTGAATGTAGAGAGAAGCTGCTTCTAAGATTTCGGTAGCCTGGGCATAGGTATTCGGTATATGCGGGTTTTCTGT
Organism: Lepus europaeus; assembly: GCF_033115175.1. NCBI lineage: Eukaryota > Metazoa > Chordata > Mammalia > Lagomorpha > Leporidae > Lepus > Lepus europaeus. The sequence goes on along the minus strand of NW_026909316.1, from coordinate 1,022,289 downwards.
ATGCTGAGTGCAGCAGGCGCAGCTTCTGGGAGATCTGCAACCTAGAATTAGAGAGACACAGTTTACCCAAGTTGTGTATCAGGTTGTAGGGAGAAGCTGTTTCCAAGAGTTCTGTAGCCTATGAGCAGGTATTCGCTATATGCGGGTTTTCTGTATGCTGCGTGTGGCAGACACAGCTTATGTGAGTTCTGTATCTTGAATGTAGTGAGACACAGTTTACCAGAGTTCTGTATAGGGGTGTAGAGAGAAACTGTTTCCAAGAGTGTTGTAGCCTAGCAAGAGGCATATGCAGTAACTGGGTGTTCTGTATCCTGAGTGTAGGAGATGCCGCTTATGGGAGCTCTGCTACCTGGATGTAGAGAGAAGCAGTTCACCGGAGTTCTCTATCCTTGGTGTAGAGAGCAGCTATTTACTGGAGTTCGGTAGCCTGGAATGAGGCATTCGCTCTATGCGGGTTTTCAGTAAGCTGCGTGTAAGAGATGCAGCTTACGGGAGTTCCATAACCTAAGTGCAGAGACATCCAGTATCCAGGAGTTCCGTATGTTGAATGTAGAGAGAAGCTGTTTCTAAGAGTTCGGTAGCCTGGGCATAGGTATTCGGTATATGCGGGTTTTCTGTATGCTGAGTGCAGCAGACGCAGCTTCTGGGAGATCTGCAACCTAGAATTAGAGAGACACAGTTTACCCAAGTTGTGTATCAGGTTGTAGGGAGAAGCTGTTTCCAAGAGTTCTGTAGCCTATGAGCAGGTATTCGCTATATGCGGGTTTTCTGTATGCTGCGTGTGGCAGACGCAGCTTATGTGAGTTCTGTATCTTGAATGTAGTGAGACACAGTTTACCAGAGTTCTGTATAGGGGTGTAGAGAGAAACTGTTTCCAAGAGTGTTGTAGCCTAGCAAGAGGCATATGCAGTAACTGGGTGTTCTGTATCCTGAGTGTAGGAGATGCCGCTTATGGGAGCTCTGCTACCTGGATGTAGAGAGAAGCAGTTCACCGGAGTTCTCTATCCTTGGTGTAGAGAGCAGCTATTTACTGGAGTTCGGTAGCCTGGAATGAGGCATTCGCTCTATGCGGGTTTTCAGTAAGCTGCGTGTAAGAGATGCAGCTTACGGGAGTTCCATAACCTAAGTGCAGAGACATCCAGTATCCAGGAGTTCCGTATGTTGAATGTATAGAGAAGCTGTTTCTAAGATTTCGGTAGCCTGGGCATAGGTATTCGGTATATGCGGGTTTTCTGTATGCTGAGTGCAGCAGACGCAGCTTCTGGGAGATCTGCAACCTAGAATTAGAGAGACACAGTCTACCCAAGTTGTGTATCAGGTTGTAGGGAGAAGCTGTTTCCAAGAGTTCTGTAGCCTATGAGCAGGTATTCGCTATATGCGGGTTTTCTGTATGCTGCGTGTGGCAGACGCAGCTTATGTGAGTTCTGTATCTTGAATGTAGTGAGACACAGTTTACCAGAGTTCTGTATAGGGGTGTAGAGAGAAACTGTTTCCAAGAGTGTTGTAGCCTAGCAAGAGGCATATGCAGTAACTGGGTGTTCTGTATCCTGAGTGTAGGAGATGCCGCTTATGGGAGCTCTGCTACCGGGATGTAGAGAGAAGCAGTTCACTGGAGTTCTCTATCCTTGGTGTAGAGAGCAGCTATTTACTGGAGTTCGGTAGCCTGGAATGAGGCATTCGCTCTATGCGGGTTTTCAGTAAGCTGCGTGTAAGAGATGCAGCTTACGGGAGTTCCATAACCTAAGTGCAGAGACATCCAGTATCCAGGAGTTCCGTATGTTGAATGTAGAGAGAAGCTGCTTCTAAGATTTCGGTAGCCTGGGCATAGGTATTCGGTATATGCGGGTTTTCTGTATGCTGAGTGCAGCAGACGCAGCTTCTGGCAGATCTGCAACCTAGAATTAGAGAGACACAGTTTACCCAAGTTGTGTATCAGGTTGTAGGGAGAAGCTGTTTCCAAGAGTTCTGGAGCCTGGCAATAGGCATAGGCAATGTATGGGATTTCTGTATCCTAAGTGTAGCAGATGCAGCTTACAGGAGCTCAGTAACCTGGCTGGAAAGAGAAGCAGTTTCCAAGAGTTCTCTATCCATGGTGTAGGGAGAAGCTGTATCCAAGAGTTCTGTAGCCTATGAGCAGGTATTCGCTATACGCGGGTTTTCTGTATGCTGAGTGTAGCACACGCAGCTTATGGGCGTAGTGTCTCGTGCATGTCGTGAGACACTGTTTACCAGAGTTCTGTATATGCGTGTAGAGAGAAACTGTTTCCAAGAGTTCTGGAGCCTAGCAAGAGGCATATGCAGTAATTGGGATTTCTGTATCCTGAGTGTAGGAGACGCCACTTATGGGAGCTCTGCTACCTGGATGTAGAGAGAAGCAGTTTACCGGAGTTCGCTATCCTTGGTGTAGAGAGGAGCTGGTTACAGGAGTTGCGTATCCTGGAATTACGCATTCGCTATGTGTGGGTATTCTGGATGCTGAGTGTAGCAGATGCAGCTTTCGGGAGTTCTGTAATCTAAGTGTAGAGAGATGCAGTTTCCAGTAGTTCTGTATGTTGAATGTAGAGAGAAGCTGTTTCCAAGAGTTCTGTAGTCTGAGAGCAGGCATACGCTGTATATGGGATTCCTGTTGCCTGGGTGTAGCCGACGCAGCTTCTGGGAGATCTGTAACCTAGAATTAGAGAGACACAGTTTACCGAAGTTCTGTATCAGAGTGTAGGGAGAAGCTGTTTCCAAGCATTCTGTAGCCTATGAGCAGGTTTCGCTATATGCGGGTTTTCTGTATGCTGAGTGTAGCACACGCAGCTTATGGGCGTAGTGTCTCGTGCATGTCGTGAGACACTGTTTACCAGAGTTCTGTATATGCGTGTAGAGAGAAATTGTTTCCAAGAGTTCTGGAGCATAGCAAGAGGCATATGCAGTAATTGGGATTGCTGTATCCTGACTGTAGGAGATGCCGCTTATGGGAGCTCTGCTACCGGGATGTAGAGAGAAGCAGTTCACTGGAGTTCTCTATCCTTGGTGTAGAGAGCAGCTATTTACTGTAGTTCGGTAGCCTGGAATGAGGCATTCGCTCTATGCGGGTTTTCAGTAAGCTGCGTGTAAGAGATGCAGCTTACGGGAGTTCCATAACCTAAGTGCAGAGACATCCAGTATCCAGGAGTTCCGTATGTTGAATGTAGAGAGAAGCTGTTTCTAAGATTTCGGTAGCCTGGGCATAGGTATTCGGTATATGCGGGTTTTCTGTATGCTGAGTGCAGCAGACGCAGCTTCTGGGAGATCTGCAACCTAGAATTAGAGAGACACAGTTTACCCAAGTTGTGTATCAGGTTGTAGGGAGAAGCTGTTTCCAAGAGTTCTGTAGCCTATGAGCAGGTATTCGCTATATGCGGGTTTTCTGTATGCTGCGTGTGGCAGACGCAGCTTATGTGAGTTCTGTATCTTGAATGTAGTGAGACACAGTTTACCAGAGTTCTGTATAGGGGTGTAGAGAGAAACTGTTTCCAAGAGTGTTGTAGCCTAGCAAGAGGCATATGCAGTAACTGGGTGTTCTGTATCCTGAGTGTAGGAGATGCCGCTTATGGGAGCTCTGCTACCTGGATGTAGAGAGAAGCAGTTCACCGGAGTTCTCTATCCTTGGTGTAGAGAGCAGCTATTTACTGGAGTTCGGTAGCCTGGAATGAGGCATTCGCTCTATGCGGGTTTTCAGTAAGCTGCGTGTAAGAGATGCAGCTTACGGGAGTTCCATAACCTAAGTGCAGAGACATCCAGTATCCAGGAGTTCCGTATGTTGAATGTAGAGAGAAGCTGTTTCTAAGATTTCGGTAGCCTGGGCATAGGTATTCGGTATATGCGGGTTTTCTGTATGCTGAGTGCAGCAGACGCAGCTTCTGGGAGATCTGCAACCTAGAATTAGAGAGACACAGTTTACCCAAGTTGTGTATCAGGTTGTAGGGAGAAGCTGTTTCCAAGAGTTCTGTAGCCTATGAGCAGGTATTCGCTATATGCGGGTTTTCTGTATGCTGCGTGTGGCAGACACAGCTTATGTGAGTTCTGTATCTTGAATGTAGTGAGACACAGTTTACCAGAGTTCTGTATAGGGGTGTAGAGAGAAACTGTTTCCAAGAGTGTTGTAGCCTAGCAAGAGGCATATGCAGTAACTGGGTGTTCTGTATCCTGAGTGTAGGAGATGCCGCTTATGGGAGCTCTGCTACCTGGATGTAGAGAGAAGCAGTTCACCGGAGTTCTCTATCCTTGGTGTAGAGAGCAGCTATTTACTGGAGTTCGGTAGCCTGGAATGAGGCATTCGCTCTATGCGGGTTTTCAGTAAACTGCGTGTAAGAGATGCAGCTTACGGGAGTTCCATAACCTAAGTGCAGAGACATCCAGTATCCAGGAGTTCCGTATGTTGAATGTATAGAGAAGCTGTTTCTAAGATTTCGGTAGCCTGGGCATAGGTATTCGGTATATGCGGGTTTTCTGTATGCTGAGTGCAGCAGACGCAGCTTCTGGGAGATCTGCAACCTAGAATTAGAGAGACACAGTCTACCCAAGTTGTGTATCAGGTTGTAGGGAGAAGCTGTTTCCAAGAGTTCTGTAGCCTATGAGCAGGTATTCGCTATATGCGGGTTTTCTGTATGCTGCGTGTGGCAGACGCAGCTTATGTGAGTTCTGTATCTTGAATGTAGTGAGACACAGTTTACCAGAGTTCTGTATAGGGGTGTAGAGAGAAACTGTTTCCAAGAGTGTTGTAGCCTAGCAAGAGGCATATGCAGTAACTGGGTGTTCTGTATCCTGAGTGTAGGAGATGCCGCTTATGGGAGCTCTGCTACCTGGATGTAGAGAGAAGCAGTTCACCGGAGTTCTCTATCCTTGGTGTAGAGAGCAGCTATTTACTGGAGTTCGGTAGCCTGGAATGAGGCATTCGCTCTATGCGGGTTTTCAGTAAGCTGCGTGTAAGAGATGCAGCTTACGGGAGTTCCATAACCTAAGTGCAGAGACATCCAGTATCCAGGAGTTCCGTATGTTGAATGTAGAGAGAAGCTGCTTCTAAGATTTCGGTAGCCTGGGCATAGGTATTCGGTATATGCGGGTTTTCTGTATGCTGAGTGCAGCAGGCGCAGCTTCTGGGAGATCTGCAACCTAGAATTAGAGAGACACAGTTTACCCAAGTTGTGTATCAGGTTGTAGGGAGAAGCTGTTTCCAAGAGTTCTGTAGCCTATGAGCAGGTATTCGCTATATGCGGGTTTTCTGTATGCTGCGTGTGGCAGACACAGCTTATGTGAGTTCTGTATCTTGAATGTAGTGAGACACAGTTTACCAGAGTTCTGTATAGGGGTGTAGAGAGAAACTGTTTCCAAGAGTGTTGTAGCCTAGCAAGAGGCATATGCAGTAACTGGGTGTTCTGTATCCTGAGTGTAGGAGATGCCGCTTATGGGAGCTCTGCTACCTGGATGTAGAGAGAAGCAGTTCACCGGAGTTCTCTATCCTTGGTGTAGAGAGCAGCTATTTACTGGAGTTCGGTAGCCTGGAATGAGGCATTCGCTCTATGCGGGTTTTCAGTAAGCTGCGTGTAAGAGATGCAGCTTACGGGAGTTCCATAACCTAAGTGCAGAGACATCCAGTATCCAGGAGTTCCGTATGTTGAATGTAGAGAGAAGCTGTTTCTAAGAGTTCGGTAGCCTGGGCATAGGTATTCGGTATATGCGGGTTTTCTGTATGCTGAGTGCAGCAGACGCAGCTTCTGGGAGATCTGCAACCTAGAATTAGAGAGACACAGTTTACCCAAGTTGTGTATCAGGTTGTAGGGAGAAGCTGTTTCCAAGAGTTCTGTAGCCTATGAGCAGGTATTCGCTATATGCGGGTTTTCTGTATGCTGCGTGTGGCAGACGCAGCTTATGTGAGTTCTGTATCTTGAATGTAGTGAGACACAGTTTACCAGAGTTCTGTATAGGGGTGTAGAGAGAAACTGTTTCCAAGAGTGTTGTAGCCTAGCAAGAGGCATATGCAGTAACTGGGTGTTCTGTATCCTGAGTGTAGGAGATGCCGCTTATGGGAGCTCTGCTACCTGGATGTAGAGAGAAGCAGTTCACCGGAGTTCTCTATCCTTGGTGTAGAGAGCAGCTATTTACTGGAGTTCGGTAGCCTGGAATGAGGCATTCGCTCTATGCGGGTTTTCAGTAAGCTGCGTGTAAGAGATGCAGCTTACGGGAGTTCCATAACCTAAGTGCAGAGACATCCAGTATCCAGGAGTTCCGTATGTTGAATGTATAGAGAAGCTGTTTCTAAGATTTCGGTAGCCTGGGCATAGGTATTCGGTATATGCGGGTTTTCTGTATGCTGAGTGCAGCAGACGCAGCTTCTGGGAGATCTGCAACCTAGAATTAGAGAGACACAGTCTACCCAAGTTGTGTATCAGGTTGTAGGGAGAAGCTGTTTCCAAGAGTTCTGTAGCCTATGAGCAGGTATTCGCTATATGCGGGTTTTCTGTATGCTGCGTGTGGCAGACGCAGCTTATGTGAGTTCTGTATCTTGAATGTAGTGAGACACAGTTTACCAGAGTTCTGTATAGGGGTGTAGAGAGAAACTGTTTCCAAGAGTGTTGTAGCCTAGCAAGAGGCATATGCAGTAACTGGGTGTTCTGTATCCTGAGTGTAGGAGATGCCGCTTATGGGAGCTCTGCTACCGGGATGTAGAGAGAAGCAGTTCACTGGAGTTCTCTATCCTTGGTGTAGAGAGCAGCTATTTACTGGAGTTCGGTAGCCTGGAATGAGGCATTCGCTCTATGCGGGTTTTCAGTAAGCTGCGTGTAAGAGATGCAGCTTACGGGAGTTCCATAACCTAAGTGCAGAGACATCCAGTATCCAGGAGTTCCGTATGTTGAATGTAGAGAGAAGCTGCTTCTAAGATTTCGGTAGCCTGGGCATAGGTATTCGGTATATGCGGGTTTTCTGTATGCTGAGTGCAGCAGGCGCAGCTTCTGGGAGATCTGCAACCTAGAATTAGAGAGACACAGTTTACCCAAGTTGTGTATCAGGTTGTAGGGAGAAGCTGTTTCCAAGAGTTCTGGAGCCTGGCAATAGGCATAGGCAATGTATGGGATTTCTGTATCCTAAGTGTAGCAGATGCAGCTTACAGGAGCTCAGTAACCTGGCTGGAAAGAGAAGCAGTTTCCAAGAGTTCTCTATCCTTGGTGTAGGGAGAAGCTGTTTCCAAGAGTTCTGTAGCCTATGAGCAGGTATTCGCTATACGCGGGTTTTCTGTATGCTGAGTGTAGCACACGCAGCTTATGGGCGTAGTGTCTCGTGCATGTCGTGAGACACTGTTTACCAGAGTTCTGTATATGCGTGTAGAGAGAAACTGTTTCCAAGAGTTCTGGAGCCTAGCAAGAGGCATATGCAGTAATTGGGATTTCTGTATCCTGAGTGTAGGAGACGCCACTTATGGGAGCTCTGCTACCTGGATGTAGAGAGAAGCAGTTTACCGGAGTTCGCTATCCTTGGTGTAGAGAGGAGCTGGTTACAGGAGTTGCGTATCCTGGAATTAGGCATTCGCTATGTGTGGGTATTCTGGATGCTGAGTGTAGCAGATGCAGCTTTCGGGAGTTCTGTAATCTAAGTGTAGAGAGATGCAGTTTCCAGTAGTTCTGTATGTTGAATGTAGAGAGAAGCTGTTTCCAAGAGTTCTGTAGTCTGAGAGCAGGCATACGCTGTATATGGGATTCCTGTTGCCTGAGTGTAGCCGACGCAGCTTATGGGAGATCTGTAACCTAGAATTAGAGAGAAACAGTTTACCGAAGTTCTGTATCAGAGTGTAGGGAGAAGCTGTTTCCAAGCATTCTGTAGCCTATGAGCAGGTTTCGCTAGATGCGGGTTTTCTGTATGCTGAGTGTAGCACACGCAGCTTATGGGCGTAGTGTCTCGTGCATGTCGTGAGACACTGTTTACCAGAGTTCTGTATATGCGTGTAGAGAGAAATTGTTTCCAAGAGTTCTGGAGCATAGCAAGAGGCATATGCAGTAATTGGGATTGCTGTATCCTGAGTGTAGGAGATGCCGCTTATGGGAGCTCTGCTACCGGGATGTAGAGAGAAGCAGTTCACTGGAGTTCTCTATCCTTGGTGTAGAGAGCAGCTATTTACTGGAGTTCGGTAGCCTGGAATGAGGCATTCGCTCTATGCGGGTTTTCAGTAAGCTGCGTGTAAGAGATGCAGCTTACGGGAGTTCCATAACCTAAGTGCAGAGACATCCAGTATCCAGGAGTTCCGTATGTTGAATGTAGAGAGAAGCTGTTTCTAAGATTTCGGTAGCCTGGGCATAGGTATTCGGTATATGCGGGTTTTCTGTATGCTGAGTGCAGCAGACGCAGCTTCTGGGAGATCTGCAACCTAGAATTAGAGAGACACAGTTTACCCAAGTTGTGTATCAGGTTGTAGGGAGAAGCTGTTTCCAAGAGTTCTGTAGCCTATGAGCAGGTATTCGCTATATGCGGGTTTTCTGTATGCTGCGTGAGGCAGACACAGCTTATGTGAGTTCTGTATCTTGAATGTAGTGAGACACAGTTTACCAGAGTTCTGTATAGGGGTGTAGAGAGAAACTGTTTCCAAGAGTGTTGTAGCCTAGCAAGAGGCATATGCAGTAACTGGGTGTTCTGTATCCTGAGTGTAGGAGATGCCGCTTATGGGAGCTCTGCTACCTGGATGTAGAGAGAAGCAGTTCACCGGAGTTCTCTATCCTTGGTGTAGAGAGCAGCTATTTACTGGAGTTCGGTAGCCTGGAATGAGGCATTCGCTCTATGCGGGTTTTCAGTAAGCTGCGTGTAAGAGATGCAGCTTACGGGAGTTCCATAACCTAAGTGCAGAGACATCCAGTATCCAGGAGTTCCGTATGTTGAATGTATAGAGAAGCTGTTTCTAAGATTTCGGTAGCCTGGGCATAGGTATTCGGTATATGCGGGTTTTCTGTATGCTGAGTGCAGCAGACGCAGCTTCTGGGAGATCTGCAACCTAGAATTAGAGAGACACAGTCTACCCAAGTTGTGTATCAGGTTGTAGGGAGAAGCTGTTTCCAAGAGTTCTGTAGCCTATGAGCAGGTATTCGCTATATGTGGGTTTTCTGTATGCTGCGTGTGGCAGACGCAGCTTATGTGAGTTCTGTATCTTGAATGTAGTGAGACACAGTTTACCAGAGTTCTGTATAGGGGTGTAGAGAGAAACTGTTTCCAAGAGTGTTGTAGCCTAGCAAGAGGCATATGCAGTAACTGGGTGTTCTGTATCCTGAGTGTAGGAGATGCCGCTTATGGGAGCTCTGCTACCTGGATGTAGAGAGAAGCAGTTCACCGGAGTTCTCTATCCTTGGTGTAGAGAGCAGCTATTTACTGGAGTTCGGTAGCCTGGAATGAGGCATTCGCTCTATGCGGGTTTTCAGTAAGCTGCGTGTAAGAGATGCAGCTTACGGGAGTTCCATAACCTAAGTGCAGAGACATCCAGTATCCAGGAGTTCCGTATGTTGAATGTAGAGAGAAGCTGCTTCTAAGATTCGGTAGCCTGGGCATAGGTATTCGGTATATGCGGGTTTTCTGTATGCTGAGTGCAGCAGGCGCAGCTTCTGGGAGATCTGCAACCTAGAATTAGAGAGACACAGTTTACCCAAGTTGTGTATCAGGTTGTAGGGAGAAGCTGTTTCCAAGAGTTCTGGAGCCTGGCAATAGGCATAGGCAATGTATGGGATTTCTGTATCCTAAGTGTAGCAGATGCAGCTTACAGGAGCTCAGTAACCTGGCTGGAAAGAGAAGCAGTTCACCGGAGTTCTCTATCCTTGGTGTAGAGAGCAGCTATTTACTGGAGTTCGGTAGCCTGGAATGAGGCATTCGCTCTATGCGGGTTTTCAGTAAACTGCGTGTAAGAGATGCAGCTTACGGGAGTTCCATAACCTAAGTGCAGAGACATCCAGTATCCAGGAGTTCCGTATGTTGAATGTTTAGAGAAGCTGTTTCTAAGATTTCGGTAGCCTGGGCATAGGTATTCGGTATATGCGGGTTTTCTGTATGCTGAGTGCAGCAGACGCAGCTTCTGGGAGATCTGCAACCTAGAATTAGAGAGACACAGTCTACCCAAGTTGTGTATCAGGTTGTAGGGAGAAGCTGTTTCCAAGAGTTCTGTAGCCTATGAGCAGGTATTCGCTATATGCGGGTTTTCTGTATGCTGCGTGTGGCAGACGCAGCTTATGTGAGTTCTGTATCTTGAATGTAGTGAGACACAGTTTACCAGAGTTCTGTATAGGGGTGTAGAGAGAAACTGTTTCCAAGAGTGTTGTAGCCTAGCAAGAGGCATATGCAGTAACTGGGTGTTCTGTATCCTGAGTGTAGGAGATGCCGCTTATGGGAGCTCTGCTACCTGGATGTAGAGAGAAGCAGTTCACCGGAGTTCTCTATCCTTGGTGTAGAGAGCAGCTATTTACTGGAGTTCGGTAGCCTGGAATGAGGCATTCGCTCTATGCGGGTTTTCAGTAAGCTGCGTGTAAGAGATGCAGCTTACGGGAGTTCCATAACCTAAGTGCAGAGACATCCAGTATCCAGGAGTTCCGTATGTTGAATGTAGAGAGAAGCTGCTTCTAAGATTTCGGTAGCCTGGGCATAGGTATTCGGTATATGCGGGTTTTCTGTATGCTGAGTGCAGCAGGCGCAGCTTCTGGGAGATCTGCAACCTAGAATTAGAGAGACACAGTTTACCCAAGTTGTGTATCAGGTTGTAGGGAGAAGCTGTTTCCAAGAGTTCTGGAGCCTGGCAATAGGCATAGGCAATGTATGGGATTTCTGTATCCTAAGTGTAGCAGATGCAGCTTACAGGAGCTCAGTAACCTGGCTGGAAAGAGAAGCAGTTTCCAAGAGTTCTCTATCCTTGGTGTAGGGAGAAGCTGTTTCCAAGAGTTCTGTAGCCTATGAGCAGGTATTCGCTATACGCGGGTTTTCTGTATGCTGAGTGTAGCACACGCAGCTTATGGGCGTAGTGTCTCGTGCATGTCGTGAGACACTGTTTACCAGAGTTCTGTATATGCGTGTAGAGAGAAACTGTTTCCAAGAGTTCTGGAGCCTAGCAAGAGGCATATGCAGTAATTGGGATTTCTGTATCCTGAGTGTAGGAGACGCCACTTATGGGAGCTCTGCTACCTGGATGTAGAGAGAAGCAGTTTACCGGAGTTCGCTATCCTTGGTGTAGAGAGGAGCTGTTTACAGGAGTTGCGTATCCTGGAATTAGGCATTCGCTATGTGTGGGTATTCTGGATGCTGAGTGTAGCAGATGCAGCTTTCGGGAGTTCTGTAATCTAAGTGTAGAGAGATGCAGTTTCCAGTAGTTCTGTATGTTGAATGTAGAGAGAAGCTGTTTCCAAGAGTTCTGTAGTCTGAGAGCAGGCATACGCTGTATATGGGATTCCTGTTGCCTGAGTGTAGCCGACGCAGCTTCTGGGAGATCTGTAACCTAGAATTAGAGAGACACAGTTTACCGAAGTTCTGTATCAGAGTGTAGGGAGAAGCTGTTTCAAGGATTCTGTAGCCTATGAGCAGGTTTCGCTAGATGCGGGTTTTCTGTATGCTGAGTGTAGCACACGCAGCTTATGGGCGTAGTGTCTCGTGCATGTCGTGAGACACTGTTTACCAGAGTTCTGTATATGCGTGTAGAGAGAAATTGTTTCCAAGAGTTCTGGAGCATAGCAAGAGGCATATGCAGTAATTGGGATTGCTGTATCCTGAGTGTAGGAGATGCCGCTTATGGGAGCTCTGCTACCGGGATGTAGAGAGAAGCAGTTCACTGGAGTTCTCTATCCTTGGTGTAGAGAGCAGCTATTTACTGGAGTTCGGTAGCCTGGAATGAGGCATTCGCTCTATGCGGGTTTTCAGTAAGCTGCGTGTAAGAGATGCAGCTTACGGGAGTTCCATAACCTAAGTGCAGAGACATCCAGTATCCAGGAGTTCCGTATGTTGAATGTAGAGAGAAGCTGTTTCTAAGATTTAGGTAGCCTGGGCATAGGTATTCGGTATATGCGGGTTTTCTGTATGCTGAGTGCAGCAGACGCAGCTTCTGGGAGATCTGCAACCCTGAATTAGAGAGACACAGTTTACCCAAGTTGTGTATCAGGTTGTAGGGAGAAGCTGTTTCCAAGAGTTCTGGAGCCTATGAGCAGGTATTCGCTATATGCGGGTTTTCTGTATGCTGCGTGTGGCAGACGCAGCTTATGTGAGTTCTGTATCTTGAATGCAGTGAGACACAGTTTACCAGAGTTCTGTATAGGGGTGTAGAGAGAAACTGTTTCCAAGAGTGTTGTAGCCTAGCAAGAGGCATATGCAGTAACTGGGTGTTCTGTATCCTGAGTGTAGGAGATGCCGCTTATGGGAGCTCTGCTACCTGGATGTAGAGAGAAGCAGTTCACCGGAGTTCTCTATCCTTGGTGTAGAGAGCAGCTATTTACTGGAGTTCGGTAGCCTGGAATGAGGCATTCGCTCTATGCGGGTTTTCAGTAAGCTGCGTGTAAGAGATGCAGCTTACGGGAGTTCCATAACCTAAGTGCAGAGACATCCAGTATCCAGGAGTTCCGTATGTTGAATGTAGAGAGAAGCTGTTTCTAAGATTTCGGTAGCCTGGGCATAGGTATTCGGTATATGCGGGTTTTCTGTATGCTGAGTGCAGCAGACGCAGCTTCTGGGAGATCTGCAACCTAGAATTAGAGAGACACAGTTTACCCAAGTTGTGTATCAGGTTGTAGGGAGAAGCTGTTTCCAAGAGTTCTGTAGCCTATGAGCAGGTATTCGCTATATGCGGGTTTTCTGTATGCTGCGTGTGGCAGACGCAGCTTATGTGAGTTCTGTATCTTGAATGTAGTGAGACACAGTTTACCAGAGTTCTGTATAGGGGTGTAGAGAGAAACTGTTTCCAAGAGTGTTGTAGCCTAGCAAGAGGCATATGCAGTAACTGGGTGTTCTGTATCCTGAGTGTAGGAGATGCCGCTTATGGGAGCTCTGCTACCTGGATGTAGAGAGAAGCAGTTCACCGGACTTCTCTATCCTTGGTGTAGAGAGCAGCTATTTACTGGAGTTCGGTAGCCTGGAATGAGGCATTCGCTCTATGCGGGTTTTCAGTAAGCTGCGTGTAAGAGATGCAGCTTACGGGAGTTCCATAACCTAAGTGCAGAGACATCCAGTATCCAGGAGTTCCGTATGTTGAATGTAGAGAGAAGCTGTTTCTAAGATTTCGGTAGCCTGGGCATAGGTATTCGGTATATGCGGGTTTTCTGTATGCTGAGTGCAGCAGGCGCAGCTTCTGGGAGATCTGCAACCTAGAATTAGAGAGACACAGTTTACCAAAGTTGTGTATCAGGTTGTAGGGAGAAGCTGTTTCCAAGAGTTCTGGAGCCTGGCAATAGGCATAGCCAATGTATTGGATTTCTGTATCCTAAGTGTAGCAGATGCAGCTTACAGGAGCTCAGTAACCTGGCTGGAAAGAGAAGCAGTTTCCAAGAGTTCTCTATCCTTGGTGTAGGGAGAAGCTGTTTCCAAGAGTTCTGTAGCCTATGAGCAGGTATTCGCTATACGCGGGTTTTCTGTATGCTGAGTGTAGCACACGCAGCTTATGGGCGTAGTGTCTCGTGCATGTCGTGAGACACTGTTTACCAGAGTTCTGTATATGCGTGTAGAGAGAAACTGTTTCCAAGAGTTCTGGAGCCTAGCAAGAGGCATATGCAGTAATTGGGATTTCTGTATCCTGAGTGTAGGAGACGCCACTTATGGGAGCTCTGCTACCTGGATGTAGAGAGAAGCAGTTTCCCGGAGTTCGCTATCCTTGGTGTAGAGAGGAGCTGTTTACAGGAGTTGCGTATCCTGGAATTAGGCATTCGCTATGTGTGGGTATTCTGGATGCTGAGTGTAGCAGATGCAGCTTTCGGGAGTTCTGTAATCTAAGTGTAGAGAGATGCAGTTTCCAGTAGTTCTGTATGTTGAATGTAGAGAGAAGCTGTTTCCAAGAGTTCTGTAGTCTGAGAGCAGGCATACGCTGTATATGGGATTCCTGTTGCCTGAGTGTAGCCGACGCAGCTTCTGGGAGATCTGTAAGCTAGAATTAGAGAGACACAGTTTACCGAAGTTCTGTATCAGAGTGTAGGGAGAAGCTGTTTCCAAGCATTCTGTAGCCTATGAGCAGGTTTCGCTATATGCGGGTTTTCTGTATGCTGAGTGTAGCACACGCAGCTTATGGGCGTAGTGTCTCGTGCATGTCGTGAGACACTGTTTACAAGAGTTCTGTATATGCGTGTAGAGAGAAATTGTTTCCAAGAGTTCTGGAGCATAGCAAGAGGCATATGCAGTAATTGGGATTTCTGTATCCTGAGTGTAGGAGATGCCGCTTATGGGAGCTCTGCTACCTGGATGTAGAGAGAAGCAGTTCACCGGAGTTCTCTATCCTTGGTGTAGAGAGCAGCTATTTACTGGAGTTCGGTAGCCTGGAATGAGGCATTCGCTCTATGCGGGTTTTCAGTAAGCTGCGTGTAAGAGATGCAGCTTACGGGAGTTCCATAACCTAAGTGCAGAGACATCCAGTATCCAGGAGTTCCGTATGTTGAATGTAGAGAGAAGCTGTTTCTAAGATTTCGGTAGCCTGGGCATAGGTATTCGGTATATGCGGGTTTTCTGTATGCTGAGTGCAGCAGATGCAGCTTCTGGGAGATCTGCAACCTAGAATTAGAGAGACACAGTTTACCCAAGTTGTGTATCAGGTTGTAGGGAGAAGCTGTTTCCAAGAGTTCTGGAGCCTGGCAATAGGCATAGGCAATGTATGGGATTTCTGTATCCTAAGTGTAGCAGATGCAGCTTACAGGAGCTCAGTAACCTGGCTGGAAAGAGAAGCAGTTTCCAAGAGTTCTCTATCCTTGGTGTAGGGAGAAGCTGTTTCCAAGAGTTCTGTAGCCTATGAGCAGGTATTCGCTATACGCGGGTTTTCTGTATGCTGAGTGTAGCACACGCAGCTTATGGGCGTAGTGTCTCGTGCATGTCGTGAGACACTGTTTACCAGAGTTCTGTATATGCGTGTAGAGAGAAACTGTTTCCAAGAGTTCTGGAGCCTAGCAAGAGGCATATGCAGTAATTGGGATTTCTGTATCCTGAGTGTAGGAGACGCCACTTATGGGAGCTCTGCTACCTGGATGTAGAGAGAAGCAGTTTCCCGGAGTTCGCTATCCTTGGTGTAGAGAGGAGCTGTTTACAGGAGTTGCGTATCCTGGAATTAGGCATTCGCTATGTGTGGGTATTCTGGATGCTGAGTGTAGCAGATGCAGCTTTCGGGAGTTCTGTAATCTAAGTGTAGAGAGATGCAGTTTCCAGTAGTTCTGTATGTTGAATGTAGAGAGAAGCTGTTTCCAAGAGTTCTGTAGTCTGAGAGCAGGCATACGCTGTATATGGGATTCCTGTTGCCTGAGTGTAGCCGACGCAGCTTCTGGGAGATCTGTAACCTAGAATTAGAGAGACACAGTTTACCGAAGTTCTGTATCAGAGTGTAGGGAGAAGCTGTTTCCAAGCATTCTGTAGCCTATGAGCAGGTATTCGCTAGATGCGGGTTTTCTGTATGCTGCGTGTGGCAGACGCAGTTTATGTGAGTTCTGTATCTTGAATGTAGTGAGACACAGTTTACCAGAGTTCTGTATAGGGGTGTAGAGAGAAACTGTTTCCAAGAGTGTTGAAGCCTAGCAAGAGGCATATGCAGTAACTGGGTGTTCTGTATCCTGAGTGTAGGAGATGCCGCTTATGGGAGCTCTGCTACCTGGATGTAGAGAGAAGCAGTTTACCGGAGTTCTCTATCCTTGGTGTAGAGAGCAGCTATTTACTGGAGTTCGGTAGCCTGGAATGAGGCATTCGCTCTATGCGGGTTTTCAGTAAGCTGCGTGTAAGAGATGCAGCTTACGGGAGTTCCATAACCTAAGTGCAGAGACATCCAGTATCCAGGAGTTCCGTATGTTGAATGTAGAGAGAAGCTGTTTCTAAGAGTTCGGTAGCCTGGGCATAGGTATTCGGTATATGCGGGTTTTCTGTATGCTGAGTGCAGCAGGCGCAGCTTCTGGGAGATCTGCAACCTAGAATTAGAGAGACACAGTTTACCCAAGTTGTGTATCAGGTTGTAGGGAGAAGCTGTTTCCAAGAGTTCTGGAGCCTGGCAATAGGCATAGGCAATGTATGGGATTTCTGTATCCTAAGTGTAGCAGATGCAGCTTACAGGAGCTCAGTAACCTGGCTGGAAA
This sequence comes from Lepus europaeus, assembly GCF_033115175.1. NCBI lineage: Eukaryota > Metazoa > Chordata > Mammalia > Lagomorpha > Leporidae > Lepus > Lepus europaeus. The sequence goes on along the minus strand of NW_026909316.1, from coordinate 1,006,018 downwards.
GAGAAGCAGTTTCCAAGAGTTCTCTATCCTTGGTGTAGGGAGAAGCTGTTTCCAAGAGTTCTGTAGCCTATGAGCAGGTATTCGCTATACGCGGGTTTTCTGTATGCTGAGTGTAGCACACGCAGCTTATGGGCGTAGTGTCTCGTGCATGTCGTGAGACACTGTTTACCAGAGTTCTGTATATGCGTGTAGAGAGAAACTGTTTCCAAGAGTTCTGGAGCCTAGCAAGAGGCATATGCAGTAATTGGGATTTCTGTATCCTGAGTGTAGGAGACGCCACTTATGGGAGCTCTGCTACCTGGATGTAGAGAGAAGCAGTTTACCGGAGTTCGCTATCCTTGGTGTAGAGAGGAGCTGTTTACAGGAGTTGCGTATCCTGGAATGAGGCATTCGCTATGTGTGGGTATTCTGGATGCTGAGTGTAGCAGATGCAGCTTTCGGGAGTTCTGTAATCTAAGTGTAGAGAGATGCAGTTTCCAGTAGTTCTGTATGTTGAATGTAGAGAGAAGCTGTTTCCAAGAGTTCTGTAGTCTGAGAGCAGGCATACGCTGTATATGGGATTCCTGTTGCCTGAGTGTAGCCGACGCAGCTTCTGGGAGATCTGTAACCTAGAATTAGAGAGACACAGTTTACCGAAGTTCTGTATCAGAGTGTAGGGAGAAGCTGTTTCCAAGCATTCTGTAGCCTATGAGCAGGTATTCGCTATATGCGGGTTTTCTGTATGCTGAGTGTAGCACACGCAGCTTATGGGCGTAGTGTCTCGTGCATGTCGTGAGACACTGTTTACCAGAGTTCTGTATATGCGTGTAGAGAGAAATTGTTTCCAAGAGTTCTGGAGCATAGCAAGAGGCATAAGCAGTAATTGGGATTTCTGTATCCTGAGTGTAGGAGATGCCGCTTATGGGAGCTCTGCTACCTGGATGTAGAGAGAAGCAGTTCACTGGAGTTCTCTATCCTTGGTGTAGAGAGCAGCTATTTACTGGAGTTCGGTAGCCTGGAATGAGGCATTCGCTCTATGCGGGTTTTCAGTAAGCTGCGTGTAAGAGATGCAGCTTACGGGAGTTCCATAACCTAAGTGCAGAGACATCCAGTATCCAGGAGTTCCGTATGTTGAATGTAGAGAGAAGCTGTTTCTAAGATTTCGGTAGCCTGGGCATAGGTATTCGGTATATGCGGGTTTTCTGTATGCTGAGTGCAGCAGACGCAGCTTCTGGGAGATCTGCAACCTAGAATTAGAGAGACACAGTTTACCCAAGTTGTGTATCAGGTTGTAGGGAGAAGCTGTTTCCAAGAGTTCTGTAGCCTATGAGCAGGTATTCGCTATATGCGGGTTTTCTGTATGCTGCGTGTGGCAGACGCAGCTTATGTGAGTTCTGTATCTTGAATGTAGTGAGACACAGTTTACCAGAGTTCTGTATAGGGGTGTAGAGAGAAACTGTTTCCAAGAGTGTTGTAGCCTAGCAAGAGGCATATGCAGTAACTGGGTGTTCTGTATCCTGAGTGTAGGAGATGCCGCTTATGGGAGCTCTGCTACCTGGATGTAGAGAGAAGCAGTTCACGGGAGTTCTCTATCCTTGGTGTAGAGAGCAGCTATTTACTGGAGTTCGGTAGCCTGGGATGAGGCATTCGCTCTATGCGGGTTTTCAGTAAGCTGCGTGTAAGAGATGCAGCTTACGGGAGTTCCATAACCTAAGTGCAGAGACATCCAGTATCCAGGAGTTCCGTATGTTGAATGTAGAGAGAAGCTGTTTCTAAGAGTTCGGTAGCCTGGGCATAGGTATTCGGTATATGCGGGTTTTCTGTATGCTGAGTGCAGCAGACGCAGCTTCTGGGAGATCTGCAACCTAGAATTAGAGAGACACAGTTTACCCAAGTTGTGTATCAGGTTGTAGGGAGAAGCTGTTTCCAAGAGTTCTGGAGCCTGGCAATAGGCATAGGCAATGTATGGGATTTCTGTATCCTAAGTGTAGCAGATGCAGCTTACAGGAGCTCAGTAACCTGGCTGGAAAGAGAAGCAGTTTCCAAGAGTTCTCTATCCTTGGTGTAGGGAGAAGCTGTTTCCAAGAGTTCTGTAGCCTATGAGCAGGTATTCGCTATACGCGGGTTTTCTGTATGCTGAGTGTAGCACACGCAGCTTATGGGCGTTGTGTCTCGTGCATGTCGTGAGACACTGTTTACCAGAGTTCTGTATAGGGGTGTAGAGAGAAACTGTTTCCAAGAGTTCTGGAGCCTAGCAAGAGGCATATGCAGTAATTGGGATTTCTGTATCCTGAGTGTAGGAGATGCCGCTTATGGGAGCTCTGCTACCTGGATGTAGAGAGAAGCAGTTTACCGGAGTTCGCTATCCTTGGTGTAGAGAGGAGCTGTTTACAGGAGTTGCGTATCCTGGAATTAGGCATTCGCTATGTGTGGGTATTCTGGATGCTGAGTGTAGCAGATGCAGCTTTCGGGAGTTCTGTAATCTAAGTGTAGAGAGATGCAGTTTCCAGTAGTTCTGTATGTTGAATGCAGAGAGAAGCTGTTTCCAAGAGTTCTGTAGTCTGAGAGCAGGCATACGCTGTATATGGGATTCCTGTTGCCTGAGTGTAGCCGACGCAGCTTCTCGGAGATCTGTAACCTAGAATTAGAGAGACACAGTTTACTGAAGTTCTGTATCAGAGTGTAGGGAGAAGCTGTTTCCAAGCATTCTGTAGCCTATGAGCAGGTTTCGCTAGATGCGGGTTTTCTGTATGCTGAGTGTAGCACACGCAGCTTATGGGCGTAGTGTCTCGTGCATGTCGTGAGACACTGTTTACCAGAGTTCTGTATATGCGTGTAGAGAGAAATTGTTTCCAAGAGTTCTGGAGCATAGCAAGAGGCATATGCAGTAATTGGGATTGCTGTATCCTGAGTGTAGGAGATGCCGCTTATGGGAGCTCTGCTACCGGGATGTAGAGAGAAGCAGTTCACTGGAGTTCTCTATCCTTGGTGTAGAGAGCAGCTATTTACTGGAGTTCGGTAGCCTGGAATGAGGCATTCGCTCTATGCGGGTTTTCAGTAAGCTGCGTGTAAGAGATGCAGCTTACGGGAGTTCCATAACCTAAGTGCAGAGACATCCAGTATCCAGGAGTTCCGTATGTTGAATGTAGAGAGAAGCTGTTTCTAAGATTTCGGTAGCCTGGGCATAGGTATTCGGTATATGCGGGTTTTCTGTATGCTGAGTGCAGCAGACGCAGCTTCTGGGAGATCTGCAACCTAGTATTAGAGAGACACAGTTTACCCAAGTTGTGTATCAGGTTGTAGGGAGAAGCTGTTTCCAAGAGTTCTGTAGCCTATGAGCAGGTATTCGCTATATGCGGGTTTTCTGTATGCTGCGTGTGGCAGACGCAGCTTATGTGAGTTCTGTATCTTGAATGTAGTGAGACACAGTTTACCAGAGTTCTGTATAGGGGTGTAGAGAGAAACTGTTTCCAAGAGTGTTGTAGCCTAGCAAGAGGCATATGCAGTAACTGGGTGTTCTGTATCCTGAGTGTAGGAGATGCCGCTTATGGGAGCTCTGCTACCTGGATGTAGAGAGAAGCAGTTCACCGGAGTTCTCTATCCTTGGTGTAGAGAGCAGCTATTTACTGGAGTTCGGTAGCCTGGAATGAGGCATTCGCTCTATGCGGGTTTTCAGTAAGCTGCGTGTAAGAGATGCAGCTTACGGGAGTTCCATAACCTAAGTGCAGAGACATCCAGTATCCAGGAGTTCCGTATGTTGAATGTAGAGAGAAGCTGTTTCTAAGATTTCGGTAGCCTGGGCATAGGTATTCGGTATATGCGGGTTTTCTGTATGCTGAGTGCAGCAGACGCAGCTTCTGGCAGATCTGCAACCTAGAATTAGAGAGACACAGTTTACCCAAGTTGTGTATCAGGTTGTAGGGAGAAGCTGTTTCCAAGAGTTCTGGAGCCTGGCAATAGGCATAGGCAATGTATGGGATTTCTGTATCCTAAGTGTAGCAGATGCAGCTTACAGGAGCTCAGTAACCTGGCTGGAAAGAGAAGCAGTTTCCAAGAGTTCTCTATCCTTGGTGTAGGGAGAAGCTGTTTCCAAGAGTTCTGTAGCCTATGAGCAGGTATTCGCTATACGCGGGTTTTCTGTATGCTGAGTGTAGCACACGCAGCTTATGGGCGTTGTGTCTCGTGCATGTCATGAGACACTGTTTACCAGAGTTCTGTATAGGGTTGTAGAGAGAAACTGTTTCCAAGAGTTCTGGAGCCTAGCAAGAGGCATATGCAGTAATTGGGATTTCTGTATCCTGAGTGTAGGAGATGCCGCTTATGGGAGCTCTGCTACCTGGATGTAGAGAGAAGCAGTTTACCGGAGTTCGCTATCCTTGGTGTAGAGAGGAGCTGTTTACAGGAGTTGCGTATCCTGGAATTAGGCATTCGCTATGTGTGGGTATTCTGGATGCTGAGTGTAGCAGATGCAGCTTTCGGGAGTTCTGTAATCTAAGTGTAGAGAGATGCAGTTTCCAGTAGTTCTGTATGTTGAATGCAGAGAGAAGCTGTTTCCAAGAGTTCTGTAGTCTGAGAGCAGGCATACGCTGTATATGGGATTCCTGTTGCCTGAGTGTAGCCGACGCAGCTTCTGGGAGATCTGTAACCTAGAATTAGAGAGACACAGTTTACCGAAGTTCTGTATCAGAGTGTAGGGAGAAGCTGTTTCCAAGCATTCTGTAGCCTATGAGCAGGTTTCGCTATATGCGGGTTTTCTGTATGCTGAGTGTAGCACACGCAGCTTATGGGCGTAGTGTCTCGTGCATGTCGTGAGACACTGTTTACCAGAGTTCTGTATATGCGTGTAGAGAGAAATTGTTTCCAAGAGTTCTGGAGCATAGCAAGAGGCATATGCAGTAATTGGGATTGCTGTATCCTGAGTATAGGAGATGCCGCTTATGGGAGCTCTGCTACCGGGATGTAGAGAGAAGCAGTTCACTGGAGTTCTCTATCCTTGGTGTAGAGAGCAGCTATTTACTGGAGTTCGGTAGCCTGGAATGAGGCATTCGCTCTATGCGGGTTTTCAGTAAGCTGCGTGTAAGAGATGCAGCTTACGGGAGTTCCATAACCTAAGTGCAGAGACATCCAGTATCCAGGAGTTCCGTATGTTGAATGTAGAGAGAAGCTGTTTCTAAGATTTCGGTAGCCTGGGCATAGGTATTCGGTATATGCGGGTTTTCTGTATGCTGAGTGCAGCAGATGCAGCTTCTGGGAGATCTGCAACCTAGAATTAGAGAGACACAGTTTACCCAAGTTGTGTATCAGGTTGTAGGGAGAAGCTGTTTCCAAGAGTTCTGGAGCCTGGCAATAGGCATAGGCAATGTATGGGATTTCTGTATCCTAAGTGTAGCAGATGCAGCTTACAGGAGCTCAGTAACCTGGCTGGAAAGAGAAGCAGTTTCCAAGAGTTCTCTATCCTTGGTGTAGGGAGAAGCTGTTTCCAAGAGTTCTGTAGCCTATGAGCAGGTATTCGCTATACGCGGGTTTTCTGTATGCTGAGTGTAGCACACGCAGCTTATGGGCGTTGTGTCTCGTGCATGTCGTGAGACACTGTTTACCAGAGTTCTGTATAGGGGTGTAGAGAGAAACTGTTTCCAAGAGTTCTGGAGCCTAGCAAGAGGCATATGCAGTAATTGGGATTTCTGTATCCTGAGTGTAGGAGATGCCGCTTATGGGAGCTCTGCTACCTGGATGTAGAGAGAAGCAGTTTACCGGAGTTCGCTATCCTTGGTGTAGAGAGGAGCTGTTTACAGGAGTTGCGTATCCTGGAATTAGGCATTCGCTATGTGTGGGTATTCTGGATGCTGAGTGTAGCAGATGCAGCTTTCGGGAGTTCTGTAATCTAAGTGTAGAGAGATGCAGTTTCCAGTAGTTCTGTATGTTGAATGTAGAGAGAAGCTGTTTCCAAGAGTTCTGTAGTCTGAGAGCAGGCATACGCTGTATATGGGATTCCTGTTGCCTGAGTGTAGCCGACGCAGCTTCTGGGAGATCTGTAACCTAGAATTAGAGAGACACAGTTTACCAAAGTTCTGTATCAGAGTGTAGGGAGAAGCTGTTTCCAAGAATTCTGTAGCCTATGAGCAGGTATTCGCTATATGCGGGTTTTCTGTATGCTGAGTGTAGCACACGCAGCTTATGGGCGTAGTGTCTCATGCATGTCGTGAGACACTGTTTACCAGAGTTCTGTATATGCGTGTAGAGAGAAATTGTTTCCAAGAGTTCTGGAGCATAGCAAGAGGCATATGCAGTAATTGGGATTGCTGTATCCTGAGTGTAGGAGATGCCGCTTATGGGAGCTCTGCTACCGGGATGTAGAGAGAAGCAGTTCACTGGAGTTCTCTATCCTTGGTGTAGAGAGCAGCTATTTACTGGAGTTCGGTAGCCTGGAATGAGGCATTCGCTCTATGCGGGTTTTCAGTAAGCTGCGTGTAAGAGATGCAACTTACGGGAGTTCCATAACCTAAGTGCAGAGACATCCAGTATCCAGGAGTTCCGTATGTTGAATGTAGAGAGAAGCTGTTTCTAAGATTTCGGTAGCCTGGGCATAGGTATTCGGTATATGCGGGTTTTCTGTATGCTGAGTGCAGCAGACGCAGCTTCTGGGAGATCTGCAACCTAGAATTAGAGAGACACAGTTTACCCAAGTTGTGTATCAGGTTGTAGGGAGAAGCTGTTTCCAAGAGTTCTGTAGCCTATGAGCAGGTATTCGCTATATGCGGGTTTTCTGTATGCTGCGTGTGGCCGACGCAGCTTATGTGAGTTCTGTATCTTGAATGTAGTGAGACACAGTTTACCAGAGTTCTGTATAGGGGTGTAGAGAGAAACTGTTTCCAAGAGTGTTGTAGCCTAGCAAGAGGCATATGCAGTAACTGGGTGTTCTGTATCCTGAGTGTAGGAGATGCCGCTTATGGGAGCTCTGCTACCTGGATGTAGAGAGAAGCAGTTCACCGGAGTTCTCTATCCTTGGTGTAGAGAGCAGCTATTTACTGGAGTTCGGTAGCCTGGAATGAGGCATTCGCTCTATGCGGGTTTTCAGTAAGCTGCGTGTAAGAGATGCAGCTTACGGGAGTTCCATAACCTAAGTGCAGAGACATCCAGTATCCAGGAGTTCCGTATGTTGAATGTAGAGAGAAGCTGTTTCTAAGAGTTCGGTAGCCTGGGCATAGGTATTCGGTATATGCGGGTTTTCTGTATGCTGAGTGCAGCAGACGCAGCTTCTGGGAGATCTGCAACCTAGAATTAGAGAGACACAGTTTACCCAAGTTGTGTATCAGGTTGTAGGGAGAAGCTGTTTCCAAGAGTTCTGGAGCCTGGCAATAGGCATAGGCAATGTATGGGATTTCTGTATCCTAAGTGTAGCAGATGCAGCTTACAGGAGCTCAGTAACCTGGCTGGAAAGAGAAGCAGTTTCCAAGAGTTCTCTATCCTTGGTGTAGGGAGAAGCTGTTTCCAAGAGTTCTGTAGCCTATGAGCAGGTATTCGCTATACGCGGGTTTTCTGTATGCTGAGTGTAGCACACGCAGCTTATGGGCGTTGTGTCTCGTGCATGTCGTGAGACACTGTTTACCAGAGTTCTGTATAGGGGTGTAGAGAGAAACTGTTTCCAAGAGTTCTGGAGCCTAGCAAGAGGCATATGCAGTAATTGGGATTTCTGTATCCTGAGTGTAGGAGATGCCGCTTATGGGAGCTCTGCTACCTGGATGTAGAGAGAAGCAGTTTACCGGAGTTCGCTATCCTTGGTGTAGAGAGGAGCTGTTTACAGGAGTTGCGTATCCTGGAATTAGGCATTCGCTATGTGTGGGTATTCTGGATGCTGAGTGTAGCAGATGCAGCTTTCGGGAGTTCTGTAATCTAAGTGTAGAGAGATGCAGTTTCCAGTAGTTCTGTATGTTGAATGCAGAGAGAAGCTGTTTCCAAGAGTTCTGTAGTCTGAGAGCAGGCATACGCTGTATATGGGATTCCTGTTGCCTGAGTGTAGCCGACGCAGCTTCTGGGAGATCTGTAACCTAGAATTAGAGAGACACAGTTTACCGAAGTTCTGTATCAGAGTGTAGGGAGAAGCTGTTTCCAAGCATTCTGTAGCCTATGAGCAGGTTTCGCTATATGCGGGTTTTCTGTATGCTGAGTGTAGCACACGCAGCTTATGGGCGTAGTGTCTCGTGCATGTCGTGAGACACTGTTTACCAGAGTTCTGTATATGCGTGTAGAGAGAAATTGTTTCCAAGAGTTCTGGAGCCTAGCAAGAGGCATATGCAGTAATTGGGATTGCTGTATCCTGAGTGTAGGAGATGCCGCTTATGGGAGCTCTGCTACCGGGATGTAGAGAGAAGCAGTTCACTGGAGTTCTCTATCCTTGGTGTAGAGAGCAGCTATTTACTGGAGTTCGGTAGCCTGGAATGAGGCATTCGCTCTATGCGGGTTTTCAGTAAGCTGCGTGTAAGAGATGCAGCTTACGGGAGTTCCATAACCTAAGTGCAGAGACATCCAGTATCCAGGAGTTCCGTATGTTGAATGTAGAGAGAAGCTGTTTCTAAGATTTCGGTAGCCTGGGCATAGGTATTCGGTATATGCGGGTTTTCTGTATGCTGAGTGCAGCAGACGCAGCTTCTGGGAGATCTGCAACCTAGAATTAGAGAGACACAGTTTACCCAAGTTGTGTATCAGGTTGTAGGGAGAAGCTGTTTCCAAGAGTTCTGTAGCCTATGAGCAGGTATTCGCTATATGCGGGTTTTCTGTATGCTGCGTGTGGCCGACGCAGCTTATGTGAGTTCTGTATCTTGAATGTAGTGAGACACAGTTTACCAGAGTTCTGTATAGGGGTGTAGAGAGAAACTGTTTCCAAGAGTGTTGTAGCCTAGCAAGAGGCATATGCAGTAACTGGGTGTTCTGTATCCTGAGTGTAGGAGATGCCGCTTATGGGAGCTCTGCTACCTGGATGTAGAGAGAAGCAGTTCACCGGAGTTCTCTATCCTTGGTGTAGAGAGCAGCTATTTACTGGAGTTCGGTAGCCTGGAATGAGGCATTCGCTCTATGCGGGTTTTCAGTAAGCTGCGTGTAAGAGATGCAGCTTACGGGAGTTCCATAACCTAAGTGCAGAGACATCCAGTATCCAGGAGTTCCGTATGTTGAATGTAGAGAGAAGCTGTTTCTAAGAGTTCGGTAGCCTGGGCATAGGTATTCGGTATATGCGGGTTTTCTGTATGCTGAGTGCAGCAGACGCAGCTTCTGGGAGATCTGCAACCTAGAATTAGAGAGACACAGTTTACCCAAGTTGTGTATCAGGTTGTAGGGAGAAGCTGTTTCCAAGAGTTCTGGAGCCTGGCAATAGGCATAGGCAATGTATGGGATTTCTGTATCCTAAGTGTAGCAGATGCAGCTTACAGGAGCTCAGTAACCTGGCTGGAAAGAGAAGCAGTTTCCAAGAGTTCTCTATCCTTGGTGTAGGGAGAAGCTGTTTCCAAGAGTTCTGTAGCCTATGAGCAGGTATTCGCTATACGCGGGTTTTCTGTATGCTGAGTGTAGCACACGCAGCTTATGGGCGTTGTGTCTCGTGCATGTCGTGAGACACTGTTTACCAGAGTTCTGTATAGGGGTGTAGAGAGAAACTGTTTCCAAGAGTTCTGGAGCCTAGCAAGAGGCATATGCAGTAATTGGGATTTCTGTATCCTGAGTGTAGGAGATGCCGCTTATGGGAGCTCTGCTACCTGGATGTAGAGAGAAGCAGTTTACCGGAGTTCGCTATCCTTGGTGTAGAGAGGAGCTGTTTACAGGAGTTGCGTATCCTGGAATTAGGCATTCGCTATGTGTGGGTATTCTGGATGCTGAGTGTAGCAGATGCAGCTTTCGGGAGTTCTGTAATCTAAGTGTAGAGAGATGCAGTTTCCAGTAGTTCTGTATGTTGAATGCAGAGAGAAGCTGTTTCCAAGAGTTCTGTAGTCTGAGAGCAGGCATACGCTGTATATGGGATTCCTGTTGCCTGAGTGTAGCCGACGCAGCTTCTGGGAGATCTGTAACCTAGAATTAGAGAGACACAGTTTACCGAAGTTCTGTATCAGAGTGTAGGGAGAAGCTGTTTCCAAGCATTCTGTAGCCTATGAGCAGGTTTCGCTATATGCGGGTTTTCTGTATGCTGAGTGTAGCACACGCAGCTTATGGGCGTAGTGTCTCGTGCATGTCGTGAGACACTGTTTACCAGAGTTCTGTATATGCGTGTAGAGAGAAATTGTTTCCAAGAGTTCTGGAGCCTAGCAAGAGGCATATGCAGTAATTGGGATTGCTGTATCCTGAGTGTAGGAGATGCCGCTTATGGGAGCTCTGCTACCGGGATGTAGAGAGAAGCAGTTCACTGGAGTTCTCTATCCTTGGTGTAGAGAGCAGCTATTTACTGGAGTTCGGTAGCCTGGAATGAGGCATTCGCTCTATGCGGGTTTTCAGTAAGCTGCGTGTAAGAGATGCAGCTTACGGGAGTTCCATAACCTAAGTGCAGAGACATCCAGTATCCAGGAGTTCCGTATGTTGAATGTAGAGAGAAGCTGTTTCTAAGATTTCGGTAGCCTGGGCATAGGTATTCGGTATATGCGGGTTTTCTGTATGCTGAGTGCAGCAGACGCAGCTTCTGGGAGATCTGCAACCTAGAATTAGAGAGACACAGTTTACCCAAGTTGTGTATCAGGTTGTAGGGAGAAGCTGTTTCCAAGAGTTCTGTAGCCTATGAGCAGGTATTCGCTATATGCGGGTTTTCTGTATGCTGCGTGTGGCAGACGCAGCTTATGTGAGTTCTGTATCTTGAATGTAGTGAGACACAGTTTACCAGAGTTCTGTATAGGGGTGTAGAGAGAAACTGTTTCCAAGAGTGTTGTAGCCTAGCAAGAGGCATATGCAGTAACTGGGTGTTCTGTATCCTGAGTGTAGGAGATGCCGCTTATGGGAGCTCTGCTACCTGGATGTAGAGAGAAGCAGTTCACCGGAGTTCTCTATCCTTGGTGTAGAGAGCAGCTATTTACTGGAGTTCGGTAGCCTGGAATGAGGCATTCGCTCTATGCGGGTTTTCAGTAAGCTGCGTGTAAGAGATGCAGCTTACGGGAGTTCCATAACCTAAGTGCAGAGACATCCAGTATCCAGGAGTTCCGTATGTTGAATGTAGAGAGAAGCTGTTTCTAAGAGTTCGGTAGCCTGGGCATAGGTATTCGGTATATGCGGGTTTTCTGTATGCTGAGTGCAGCAGACGCAGCTTCTGGGAGATCTGCAACCTAGAATTAGAGAGACACAGTTTACCCAAGTTGTGTATCAGGTTGTAGGGAGAAGCTGTTTCCAAGAGTTCTGGAGCCTGGCAATAGGCATAGGCAATGTATGGGATTTCTGTATCCTAAGTGTAGCAGATGCAGCTTACAGGAGCTCAGTAACCTGGCTGGAAAGAGAAGCAGTTTCCAAGAGTTCTCTATCCTTGGTGTAGGGAGAAGCTGTTTCCAAGAGTTCTGTAGCCTATGAGCAGGTATTCGCTATACGCGGGTTTTCTGTATGCTGAGTGTAGCACACGCAGCTTATGGGCGTTGTGTCTCGTGCATGTCGTGAGACACTGTTTACCAGAGTTCTGTATAGGGGTGTAGAGAGAAACTGTTTCCAAGAGTTCTGGAGCCTAGCAAGAGGCATATGCAGTAATTGGGATTTCTGTATCCTGAGTGTAGGAGATGCCGCTTATGGGAGCTCTGCTACCTGGATGTAGAGAGAAGCAGTTTACCGGAGTTCGCTATCCTTGGTGTAGAGAGGAGCTGTTTACAGGAGTTGCGTATCCTGGAATTAGGCATTCGCTATGTGTGGGTATTCTGGATGCTGAGTGTAGCAGATGCAGCTTTCGGGAGTTCTGTAATCTAAGTGTAGAGAGATGCAGTTTCCAGTAGTTCTGTATGTTGAATGCAGAGAGAAGCTGTTTCCAAGAGTTCTGTAGTCTGAGAGCAGGCATACGCTGTATATGGGATTCCTGTTGCCTGAGTGTAGCCGACGCAGCTTCTGGGAGATCTGTAACCTAGAATTAGAGAGACACAGTTTACCGAAGTTCTGTATCAGAGTGTAGGGAGAAGCTGTTTCCAAGCATTCTGTAGCCTATGAGCAGGTTTCGCTATATGCGGGTTTTCTGTATGCTGAGTGTAGCACACGCAGCTTATGGGCGTAGTGTCTCGTGCATGTCGTGAGACACTGTTTACCAGAGTTCTGTATATGCGTGTAGAGAGAAATTGTTTCCAAGAGTTCTGGAGCATAGCAAGAGGCATATGCAGTAATTGGGATTGCTGTATCCTGAGTGTAGGAGATGCCGCTTATGGGAGCTCTGCTACCGGGATGTAGAGAGAAGCAGTTCACTGGAGTTCTCTATCCTTGGTGTAGAGAGCAGCTATTTACTGGAGTTCGGTAGCCTGGAATGAGGCATTCGCTCTATGCGGGTTTTCAGTAAGCTGCGTGTAAGAGATGCAGCTTACGGGAGTTCCATAACCTAAGTGCAGAGACATCCAGTATCCAGGAGTTCCGTATGTTGAATGTAGAGAGAAGCTGTTTCTAAGATTTCGGTAGCCTGGGCATAGGTATTCGGTATATGCGGGTTTTCTGTATGCTGAGTGCAGCAGACGCAGCTTCTGGGAGATCTGCAACCTAGAATTAGAGAGACACAGTTTACCCAAGTTGTGTATCAGGTTGTAGGGAGAAGCTGTTTCCAAGAGTTCTGTAGCCTATGAGCAGGTATTCGCTATATGCGGGTTTTCTGTATGCTGCGTGTGGCAGACGCAGCTTATGTGAGTTCTGTATCTTGAATGTAGTGAGACACAGTTTACCAGAGTTCTGTATAGGGGTGTAGAGAGAAACTGTTTCCAAGAGTGTTGTAGCCTAGCAAGAGGCATATGCAGTAACTGGGTGTTCTGTATCCTGAGTGTAGGAGATGCCGCTTATGGGAGCTCTGCTACCTGGATGTAGAGAGAAGCAGTTCACCGGAGTTCTCTATCCTTGGTGTAGAGAGCAGCTATTTACTGGAGTTCGGTAGCCTGGAATGAGGCATTCGCTCTATGTGGGTTTTCAGTAAGCTGCGTGTAAGAGATGCAGCTTACGGGAGTTCCATAACCTAAGTGCAGAGACATCCAGTATCCAGGAGTTCCGTATGTTGAATGTAGAGAGAAGCTGTTTCTAAGATTTCGGTAGCCTGGGCATAGGTATTCGGTATATGCGGGTTTTCTGTATGCTGAGTGCAGCAGACGCAGCTTCTGGGAGATCTGCAACCTAGAATTAGAGAGACACAGTTTACCCAAGTTGTGTATCAGGTTGTAGGGAGAAGCTGTTTCCAAGAGTTCTGGAGCCTGGCAATAGGCATAGGCAATGTATGGGATTTCTGTATCCTAAGTGTAGCAGATGCAGCTTACAGGAGCTCAGTAACCTGGCTGGAAAGAGAAGCAGTTTCCAAGAGTTCTCTATCCTTGGTGTAGGGAGAAGCTGTTTCCAAGAGTTCTGTAGCCTATGAGCAGGTATTCGCTATACGCGGGTTTTCTGTATGCTGAGTGTAGCACACGCAGCTTATGGGCGTTGTGTCTCGTGCATGTCGTGAGACACTGTTTACCAGAGTTCTGTATAGGGGTGTAGAGAGAAACTGTTTCCAAGAGTTCTGGAGCCTAGCAAGAGGCATATGCAGTAATTGGGATTTCTGTATCCTGAGTGTAGGAGATGCCGCTTATGGGAGCTCTGCTACCTGGATGTAGAGAGAAGCAGTTTACCGGAGTTCGCTATCCTTGGTGTAGAGAGGAGCTGTTTACAGGAGTTGCGTATTCTGGAATTAGGCATTCGCTATGTGTGGGTATTCTGGATGCTGAGTGTAGCAGATGCAGCTTTCGGGAGTTCTGTAATCTAAGTGTAGAGAGATGCAGTTTCCAGTAGTTCTGTATGTTGAATACAGAGAGAAGCTGTTTCCAAGAGTTCTGTAGTCTGAGAGCAGGCATACGCTGTATATGGGATTCCTGTTGCCTGAGTGTAGCCGACGCAGCTTCTGGGAGATCTGTAACCTAGAATTAGAGAGACACAGTTTACCGAAGTTCGGTATCAGAGTGTAGGGAGAAGCTGTTTCCAAGCATTCTGTAGCCTATGAGCAGGTTTCGCTATATGCGGGTTTTCTGTATGCTGAGTGTAGCACACGCAGCTTATGGGCGTAGTGTCTCGTGCATGTCGTGAGACACTGTTTACCAGAGTTCTGTATATGCGTGTAGAGAGAAATTGTTTCCAAGAGTTCTGGAGCATAGCAAGAGGCATATGCAGTAATTGGGATTGCTGTATCCTGAGTGTAGGAGATGCCGCTTATGGGAGCTCTGCTACCGGGATGTAGAGAGAAGCAGTTCACCGGAGTTCTCTATCCTTGGTGTAGAGAGCAGCTATTTACTGGAGTTCGGTAGCCTGGAATGAGGCATTCGCTCTATGCGGGTTTTCAGTAAGCTGCGTGTAAGAGATGCAGCTTACGGGAGTTCCATAACCTAAGTGCAGAGACATCCAGTATCCAGGAGTTCCGTATGTTGAATGTAGAGAGAAGCTGTTTCTAAGATTTCGGTAGCCTGGGCATAGGTATTCGGTATATGCGGGTTTTCTGTATGCTGAGTGCAGCAGACGCAGCTTCTGGGAGATCTGCAACCTAGAATTAGAGAGACGCAGTTTACCCAAGTTGTGTATCAGGTTGTAGGGAGAAGCTGTTTCCAAGAGTTCTGGAGCCTGGCAATAGGCATAGGCAATGTATGGGATTTCTGTATCCTAAGTGTAGCAGATGCAGCTTACAGGAGCTCAGTAACCTGGCTGGAAAGAGAAGCAGTTTCCAAGAGTTCTCTATCCTTGGTGTAGGGAGAAGCTGTTTCCAAGAGTTCTGTAGCCTATGAGCAGGTATTCGCTATACGCGGGTTTTCTGTATGCTGAGTGTAGCACACGCAGCTTATGGGCGTTGTGTCTCGTGCATGTCGTGAGACACTGTTTACCAGAGTTCTGTATAGGGGTGTAGAGAGAAACTGTTTCCAAGAGTTCTGGAGCCTAGCAAGAGGCATATGCAGTAATTGGGATTTCTGTATCCTGAGTGTAGGAGATGCCGCTTATGGGAGCTCTGCTACCTGGATGTAGAGAGAAGCAGTTTACCGGAGTTCGCTATCCTTGGTGTAGAGAGGAGCTGTTTACAGGAGTTGCGTATCCTGGAATTAGGCATTCGCTATGTGTGGGTATTCTGGATGCTGAGTGTAGCAGATGCAGCTTTCGGGAGTTCTGTAATCTAAGTGTAGAGAGATGCAGTTTCCAGTAGTTCTGTATGTTGAATGCAGAGAGAAGCTGTTTCCAAGAGTTCTGTAGTCTGAGAGCAGGCATACGCTGTATATGGGATTCCTGTTGCCTGAGTGTAGCCGACGCAGCTTCTGGGAGATCTGTAACCTAGAATTAGAGAGACACAGTTTACCGAAGTTCTGTATCAGAGTGTAGGGAGAAGCTGTTTCCAAGCATTCTGTAGCCTATGAGCAGGTTTCGCTATATGCGGGTTTTCTGTATGCTGAGTGTAGCACACGCAGCTTATGGGCGTAGTGTCTCGTGCATGTCGTGAGACACTGTTTACCAGAGTTCTGTATATGCGTGTAGAGAGAAATTGTTTCCAAGAGTTCTGGAGCATAGCAAGAGGCATATGCAGTAATTGGGATTGCTGTATCCTGAGTGTAGGAGATGCCGCTTATGGGAGCTCTGCTACCGGGATGTAGAGAGAAGCAGTTCACTGGAGTTCTCTATCCTTGGTGTAGAGAGCAGCTATTTACTGGAGTTCGGTAGCCTGGAATGAGGCATTCGCTCTATGCGGGTTTTCAGTAAGCTGCGTGTAAGAGATGCAGCTTACGGGAGTTCCATAACCTAAGTGCAGAGACATCCAGTATCCAGGAGTTCCGTATGTTGAATGTAGAGAGAAGCTGTTTCTAAGATTTCGGTAGCCTGGGCATAGGTATTCGGTATATGCGGGTTTTCTGTATGCTGAGTGCAGCAGACGCAGCTTCTGGGAGATCTGCAACCTAGAATTAGAGAGACACAGTTTACCCAAGTTGTGTATCAGGTTGTAGGGAGAAGCTGTTTCCAAGAGTTCTGTAGCCTATGAGCAGGTATTCGCTATATGCGGGTTTTCTGTATGCTGCGTGTGGCAGACGCAGCTTATGTGAGTTCTGTATCTTGAATGTAGTGAGACACAGTTTACCAGAGTTCTGTATAGGGGTGTAGAGAGAAACTGTTTCCAAGAGTGTTGTAGCCTAGCAAGAGGCATATGCAGTAACTGGGTGTTCTGTATCCTGAGTGTAGGAGATGCCGCTTATGGGAGCTCTGCTACCTGGATGTAGAGAGAAGCAGTTCACCGGAGTTCTCTATCCTTGGTGTAGAGAGCAGCTATTTACTGGAGTTCGGTAGCCTGGAATGAGGCATTCGCTCTATGCGGGTTTTCAGTAAGCTGCGTGTAAGAGATGCAGCTTACGGGAGTTCCATAACCTAAGTGCAGAGACATCCAGTATCCAGGAGTTCCGTATGTTGAATGTAGAGAGAAGCTGTTTCTAAGATTTCGGTAGCCTGGGCATAGGTATTCGGTATATGCGGGTTTTCTGTATGCTGAGTGCAGCAGACGCAGCTTCTGGGAGATCTGCAACCTAGAATTAGAGAGACACAGTTTACCCAAGTTGTGTATCAGGTTGTAGGGAGAAGCTGTTTCCAAGAGTTCTGGAGCCTGGCAATAGGCATAGGCAATGTATGGGATTTCTGTATCCTAAGTGTAGCAGATGCAGCTTACAGGAGCTCAGTAACCTGGCTGGAAAGAGAAGCAGTTTCCAAGAGTTCTCTATCCTTGGTGTAGGGAGAAGCTGTTTCCAAGAGTTCTGTAGCCTATGAGCAGGTATTCGCTATACGCGGGTTTTCTGTATGCTGAGTGTAGCACACGCAGCTTATGGGCGTTGTGTCTCGTGCATGTCGTGAGACACTGTTTACCAGAGTTCTGTATAGGGGTGTAGAGAGAAACTGTTTCCAAGAGTTCTGGAGCCTAGCAAGAGGCATATGCAGTAATTGGGATTTCTGTATCCTGAGTGTAGGAGATGCCGCTTATGGGAGCTCTGCTACCTGGATGTAGAGAGAAGCAGTTTACCGGAGTTCGCTATCCTTGGTGTAGAGAGGAGCTGTTTACAGGAGTTGCGTATCCTGGAATTAGGCATTCGCTATGTGTGGGTATTCTGGATGCTGAGTGTAGCAGATGCAGCTTTCGGGAGTTCTGTAATCTAAGTGTAGAGAGATGCAGTTTCCAGTAGTTCTGTATGTTGAATGCAGAGAGAAGCTGTTTCCAAGAGTTCTGTAGTCTGAGAGCAGGCATACGCTGTATATGGGATTCCTGTTGCCTGAGTGTAGCCGACGCAGCTTCTGGGAGATCTGTAACCTAGAATTAGAGAGACACAGTTTACCGAAGTTCTGTATCAGAGTGTAGGGAGAAGCTGTTTCCAAGCATTCTGTAGCCTATGAGCAGGTTTCGCTATATGCGGGTTTTCTGTATGCTGAGTGTAGCACACGCAGCTTATGGGCGTAGTGTCTCGTGCATGTCGTGAGACACTGTTTACCAGAGTTCTGTATATGCGTGTAGAGAGAAATTGTTTCCAAGAGTTCTGGAGCATAGCAAGAGGCATATGCAGTAATTGGGATTGCTGTATCCTGAGTGTAGGAGATGCCGCTTATGGGAGCTCTGCTACCTGGATGTAGAGAGAAGCAGTTCACCGGAGTTCTCTATCCTTGGTGTAGAGAGCAGCTATTTACTGGAGTTCGGTAGCCTGGAATGAGGCATTCGCTCTATGCGGGTTTTCAGTAAGCTGCGTGTAAGAGATGCAGCTTACGGGAGTTCCATAACCTAAGTGCAGAGACATCCAGTATCCAGGAGTTCCGTATGTTGAATGTAGAGAGAAGCTGTTTCTAAGAGTTCGGTAGCCTGGGCATAGGTATTCGGTATATGCGGGTTTTCTGTATGCTGAGTGCAGCAGACGCAGCTTCTGGGAGATCTGCAACCTAGAATTAGAGAGACACAGTTTACCCAAGTTGTGTATCAGGTTGTAGGGAGAAGCTGTTTCCAAGAGTTCTGGAGCCTGGCAATAGGCATAGGCAATGTATGGGATTTCTGTATCCTAAGTGTAGCAGATGCAGCTTACAGGAGCTCAGTAACCTGGCTGGAAAGAGAAGCAGTTTCCAAGAGTTCTCTATCCTTGGTGTAGGGAGAAGCTGTTTCCAAGAGTTCTGTAGCCTATGAGCAGGTATTCGCTATACGCGGGTTTTCTGTATGCTGAGTGTAGCACACGCAGCTTATGGGCGTTGTGTCTCGTGCATGTCGTGAGACACTGTTTACCAGAGTTCTGTATAGGGGTGTAGAGAGAAACTGTTTCCAAGAGTTCTGGAGCCTAGCAAGAGGCATATGCAGTAATTGGGATTTCTGTATCCTGAGTGTAGGAGATGCCGCTTATGGGAGCTCTGCTACCTGGATGTAGAGAGAAGCAGTTTACCGGAGTTCGCTATCCTTGGTGTAGAGAGGAGCTGTTTACAGGAGTTGCGTATCCTGGAATTAGGCATTCGCTATGTGTGGGTATTCTGGATGCTGAGTGTAGCAGATGCAGCTTTCGGGAGTTCTGTAATCTAAGTGTAGAGAGATGCAGTTTCCAGTAGTTCTGTATGTTGAATGCAGAGAGAAGCTGTTTCCAAGAGTTCTGTAGTCTGAGAGCAGGCATACGCTGTATATGGGATTCCTGTTGCCTGAGTGTAGCCGACGCAGCTTCTGGGAGATCTGTAACCTAGAATTAGAGAGACACAGTTTACCGAAGTTCTGTATCAGAGTGTAGGGAGAAGCTGTTTCCAAGCATTCTGTAGCCTATGAGCAGGTTTCGCTATATGCGGGTTTTCTGTATGCTGAGTGTAGCACACGCAGCTTATGGGCGTAGTGTCTCGTGCATGTCGTGAGACACTGTTTACCAGAGTTCTGTATATGTGTGTAGAGAGAAATTGTTTCCAAGAGTTCTGGAGCATAGCAAGAGGCATATGCAGTAATTGGGATTGCTGTATCCTGAGTGTAGGAGATGCCGCTTATGGGAGCTCTGCTACCGGGATGTAGAGAGAAGCAGTTCACTGGAGTTCTCTATCCTTGGTGTAGAGAGCAGCTATTTACTGGAGTTCGGTAGCCTGGAATGAGGCATTCGCTCTATGCGGGTTTTCAGTAAGCTGCGTGTAAGAGATGCAGCTTACGGGAGTTCCATAACCTAAGTGCAGAGACATCCAGTATCCAGGAGTTCCGTATGTTGAATGTAGAGAGAAGCTGTTTCTAAGATTTCGGTAGCCTGGGCATAGGTATTCGGTATATGCGGGTTTTCTGTATGCTGAGTGCAGCAGACGCAGCTTCTGGGAGATCTGCAACCTAGAATTAGAGAGACACAGTTTACCCAAGTTGTGTATCAGGTTGTAGGGAGAAGCTGTTTCCAAGAGTTCTGTAGCCTATGAGCAGGTATTCGCTATATGCGGGTTTTCTGTATGCTGCGTGTGGCAGACGCAGCTTATGTGAGTTCTGTATCTTGAATGTAGTGAGACACAGTTTACCAGAGTTCTGTATAGGGGTGTAGAGAGAAACTGTTTCCAAGAGTGTTGTAGCCTAGCAAGAGGCATATGCAGTAACTGGGTGTTCTGTATCCTGAGTGTAGGAGATGCCGCTTATGGGAGCTCTGCTACCTGGATGTAGAGAGAAGCAGTTCACCGGAGTTCTCTATCCTTGGTGTAGAGAGCAGCTATTTACTGGAGTTCGGTAGCCTGGAATGAGGCATTCGCTCTATGCGGGTTTTCAGTAAGCTGCGTGTAAGAGATGCAGCTTATGGGAGTTCCATAACCTAAGTGCAGAGACATCCAGTATCCAGGAGTTCCGTATGTTGAATGTAGAGAGAAGCTGTTTCTAAGATTTCGGTAGCCTGGGCATAGGTATTCGGTATATGCGGGTTTTCTGTATGCTGAGTGCAGCAGACGCAGCTTCTGGGAGATCTGCAACCTAGAATTAGAGAGACACAGTTTACCCAAGTTGTGTATCAGGTTGTAGGGAGAAGCTGTTTCCAAGAGTTCTGGAGCCTGGCAATAGGCATAGGCAATGTATGGGATTTCTGTATCCTAAGTGTAGCAGATGCAGCTTACAGGAGCTCAGTAACCTGGCTGGAAAGAGAAGCAGTTTCCAAGAGTTCTCTATCCTTGGTGTAGGGAGAAGCTGTTTCCAAGAGTTCTGTAGCCTATGAGCAGGTATTCGCTATACGCGGGTTTTCTGTATGCTGAGTGTAGCACACGCAGCTTATGGGCGTTGTGTCTCGTGCATGTCGTGAGACACTGTTTACCAGAGTTCTGTATAGGGGTGTAGAGAGAAACTGTTTCCAAGAGTTCTGGAGCCTAGCAAGAGGCATATGCAGTAATTGGGATTTCTGTATCCTGAGTGTAGGAGATGCCGCTTATGGGAGCTCTGCTACCTGGATGTAGAGAGAAGCAGTTTACCGGAGTTCGCTATCCTTGGTGTAGAGAGGAGCTGTTTACAGGAGTTGCGTATCCTGGAATTAGGCATTCGCTATGTGTGGGTATTCTGGATGCTGAGTGTAGCAGATGCAGCTTTCGGGAGTTCTGTAATCTAAGTGTAGAGAGATGCAGTTTCCAGTAGTTCTGTATGTTGAATGCAGAGAGAAGCTGTTTCCAAGAGTTCTGTAGTCTGAGAGCAGGCATACGCTGTATATGGGATTCCTGTTGCCTGAGTGTAGCCGACGCAGCTTCTGGGAGATCTGTAACCTAGAATTAGAGAGACACAGTTTACCGAAGTTCTGTATCAGAGTGTAGGGAGAAGCTGTTTCCAAGCATTCTGTAGCCTATGAGCAGGTTTCGCTATATGCGGGTTTTCTGTATGCTGAGTGTAGCACACGCAGCTTATGGGCGTAGTGTCTCGTGCATGTCGTGAGACACT
This sequence comes from Lepus europaeus, assembly GCF_033115175.1. Classification (NCBI taxonomy): domain Eukaryota; kingdom Metazoa; phylum Chordata; class Mammalia; order Lagomorpha; family Leporidae; genus Lepus; species Lepus europaeus. The sequence continues at coordinate 985,002 of NW_026909316.1, read as the reverse complement.
GTTTACCAGAGTTCTGTATATGCGTGTAGAGAGAAATTGTTTCCAAGAGTTCTGGAGCATAGCAAGAGGCATATGCAGTAATTGGGATTGCTGTATCCTGAGTGTAGGAGATGCCGCTTATGGGAGCTCTGCTACCGGGATGTAGAGAGAAGCAGTTCACCGGAGTTCTCTATCCTTGGTGTAGAGAGCAGCTATTTACTGGAGTTCGGTAGCCTGGAATGAGGCATTCGCTCTATGCGGGTTTTCAGTAAGCTGCGTGTAAGAGATGCAGCTTACGGGAGTTCCATAACCTAAGTGCAGAGACATCCAGTATCCAGGAGTTCCGTATGTTGAATGTAGAGAGAAGCTGTTTCTAAGATTTCGGTAGCCTGGGCATAGGTATTCGGTATATGCGGGTTTTCTGTATGCTGAGTGCAGCAGACGCAGCTTCTGGGAGATCTGCAACCTAGAATTAGAGAGACACAGTTTACCCAAGTTGTGTATCAGGTTGTAGGGAGAAGCTGTTTCCAAGAGTTCTGGAGCCTGGCAATAGGCATAGGCAATGTATGGGATTTCTGTATCCTAAGTGTAGCAGATGCAGCTTACAGGAGCTTAGTAACCTGGCTGGAAAGAGAAGCAGTTTCCAAGAGTTCTCTATCCTTGGTGTAGGGAGAAGCTGTTTCCAAGAGTTCTGTAGCCTATGAGCAGGTATTCGCTATACGCGGGTTTTCTGTATGCTGAGTGTAGCACACGCAGCTTATGGGCGTTGTGTCTCGTGCATGTCGTGAGACACTGTTTACCAGAGTTCTGTATAGGGGTGTAGAGAGAAACTGTTTCCAAGAGTTCTGGAGCCTAGCAAGAGGCATATGCAGTAATTGGGATTTCTGTATCCTGAGTGTAGGAGATGCCGCTTATGGGAGCTCTGCTACCTGGATGTAGAGAGAAGCAGTTTACCGGAGTTCGCTATCCTTGGTGTAGAGAGGAGCTGTTTACAGGAGTTGCGTATCCTGGAATTAGGCATTCGCTATGTGTGGGTATTCTGGATGCTGAGTGTAGCAGATGCAGCTTTCGGGAGTTCTGTAATCTAAGTGTAGAGAGATGCAGTTTCCAGTAGTTCTGTATGTTGAATGTAGAGAGAAGCTGTTTCCAAGAGTTCTGTAGTCTGAGAGCAGGCATACGCTGTATATGGGATTCCTGTTGCCTGAGTGTAGCCGACGCAGCTTCTCGGAGATCTGTAACCTAGAATTAGAGAGACACAGTTTACCGAAGTTCTGTATCAGAGTGTAGGGAGAAGCTGTTTCCAAGCATTCTGTAGCCTATGAGCAGGTTTCGCTATACGCGGGTTTTCTGTATGCTGAGTGTAGCACACGCAGCTTATGGGCGTAGTGTCTCGTGCATGTCGTGAGACACTGTTTACCAGAGTTCTGTATATGTGTGTAGAGAGAAATTGTTTCCAAGAGTTCTGGAGCATAGCAAGAGGCATATGCAGTAATTGGGATTGCTGTATCCTGAGTGTAGGAGATGCCGCTTATGGGAGCTCTGCTACCGGGATGTAGAGAGAAGCAGTTCACTGGAGTTCTCTATCCTTGGTGTAGAGAGCAGCTATTTACTGGAGTTCGGTAGCCTGGAATGAGGCATTCGCTCTATGCGGGTTTTCAGTAAGCTGCGTGTAAGAGATGCAGCTTACGGGAGTTCCATAACCTAAGTGCAGAGACATCCAGTATCCAGGAGTTCCGTATGTTGAATGTAGAGAGAAGCTGTTTCTAAGATTTCGGTAGCCTGGGCATAGGTATTCGGTATATGCGGGTTTTCTGTATGCTGAGTGCAGCAGACGCAGCTTCTGGGAGATCTGCAACCTAGAATTAGAGAGACACAGTTTACCCAAGTTGTGTATCAGGTTGTAGGGAGAAGCTGTTTCCAAGAGTTCTGTAGCCTATGAGCAGGTATTCGCTATATGCGGGTTTTCTGTATGCTGCGTGTGGCAGACGCAGCTTATGTGAGTTCTGTATCTTGAATGTAGTGAGACACAGTTTACCAGAGTTCTGTATAGGGGTGTAGAGAGAAACTGTTTCCAAGAGTGTTGTAGCCTAGCAAGAGGCATATGCAGTAACTGGGTGTTCTGTATCCTGAGTGTAGGAGATGCCGCTTATGGGAGCTCTGCTACCTGGATGTAGAGAGAAGCAGTTCACCGGAGTTCTCTATCCTTGGTGTAGAGAGCAGCTATTTACTGGAGTTCGGTAGCCTGGAATGAGGCATTCGCTCTATGCGGGTTTTCAGTAAGCTGCGTGTAAGAGATGCAGCTTACGGGAGTTCCATAACCTAAGTGCAGAGACATCCAGTATCCAGGAGTTCCGTATGTTGAATGTAGAGAGAAGCTGTTTCTAAGAGTTCGGTAGCCTGGGCATAGGTATTCGGTATATGCGGGTTTTCTGTATGCTGAGTGCAGCAGACGCAGCTTCTGGGAGATCTGCAACCTAGAATTAGAGAGACACAGTTTACCCAAGTTGTGTATCAGGTTGTAGGGAGAAGCTGTTTCCAAGAGTTCTGGAGCCTGGCAATAGGCATAGGCAATGTATGGGATTTCTGTATCCTAAGTGTAGCAGATGCAGCTTACAGGAGCTCAGTAACCTGGCTGGAAAGAGAAGCAGTTTCCAAGAGTTCTCTATCCTTGGTGTAGGGAGAAGCTGTTTCCAAGAGTTCTGTAGCCTATGAGCAGGTATTCGCTATACGCGGGTTTTCTGTATGCTGAGTGTAGCACACGCAGCTTATGGGCGTTGTGTCTCGTGCATGTCGTGAGACACTGTTTACCAGAGTTCTGTATAGGGGTGTAGAGAGAAACTGTTTCCAAGAGTTCTGGAGCCTAGCAAGAGGCATATGCAGTAATTGGGATTTCTGTATCCTGAGTGTAGGAGATGCCGCTTATGGGAGCTCTGCTACCTGGATGTAGAGAGAAGCAGTTTACCGGAGTTCGCTATCCTTGGTGTAGAGAGGAGCTGTTTACAGGAGTTGCGTATCCTGGAATTAGGCATTCGCTATGTGTGGGTATTCTGGATGCTGAGTGTAGCAGATGCAGCTTTCGGGAGTTCTGTAATCTAAGTGTAGAGAGATGCAGTTTCCAGTAGTTCTGTATGTTGAATGCAGAGAGAAGCTGTTTCCAAGAGTTCTGTAGTCTGAGAGCAGGCATACGCTGTATATGGGATTCCTGTTGCCTGAGTGTAGCCGACGCAGCTTCTGGGAGATCTGTAACCTAGAATTAGAGAGACACAGTTTACCGAAGTTCTGTATCAGAGTGTAGGGAGAAGCTGTTTCCAAGCATTCTGTAGCCTATGAGCAGGTTTCGCTATATGCGGGTTTTCTGTATGCTGAGTGTAGCACACGCAGCTTATGGGCATAGTGTCTCGTGCATGTCGTGAGACACTGTTTACCAGAGTTCTGTATATGCGTGTAGAGAGAAATTGTTTCCAAGAGTTCTGGAGCATAGCAAGAGGCATATGCAGTAATTGGGATTGCTGTATCCTGAGTGTAGGAGATGCCGCTTATGGGAGCTCTGCTACCTGGATGTAGAGAGAAGCAGTTCACCGGAGTTCTCTATCCTTGGTGTAGAGAGCAGCTATTTACTGGAGTTCGGTAGCCTGGAATGAGGCATTCGCTCTATGCGGGTTTTCAGTAAGCTGCGTGTAAGAGATGCAGCTTACGGGAGTTCCATAACCTAAGTGCAGAGACATCCAGTATCCAGGAGTTCCGTATGTTGAATGTAGAGAGAAGCTGTTTCTAAGATTTCGGTAGCCTGGGCATAGGTATTCGGTATATGCGGGTTTTCTGTATGCTGAGTGCAGCAGACGCAGCTTCTGGGAGATCTGCAACCTAGAATTAGAGAGACACAGTTTACCCAAGTTGTGTATCAGGTTGTAGGGAGAAGCTGTTTCCAAGAGTTCTGTAGCCTATGAGCAGGTATTCGCTATATGCGGGTTTTCTGTATGCTGCGTGTGGCAGACGCAGCTTATGTGAGTTCTGTATCTTGAATGTAGTGAGACACAGTTTACCAAAGTTCTGTATAGGGGTGTAGAGAGAAACTGTTTCCAAGAGTGTTGTAGCCTAGCAAGAGGCATATGCAGTAACTGGGTGTTCTGTATCCTGAGTGTAGGAGATGCCGCTTATGGGAGCTCTGCTACCTGGATGTAGAGAGAAGCAGTTCACCGGAGTTCTCTATCCTTGGTGTAGAGAGCAGCTATTTACTGGAGTTCGGTAGCCTGGAATGAGGCATTCGCTCTATGCGGGTTTTCAGTAAGCTGCGTGTAAGAGATGCAGCTTACGGGAGTTCCATAACCTAAGTGCAGAGACATCCAGTATCCAGGAGTTCCGTATGTTGAATGTAGAGAGAAGCTGTTTCTAAGATTTCGGTAGCCTGGGCATAGGTATTCGGTATATGTGGGTTTTCTGTATGCTGAGTGCAGCAGACGCAGCTTCTGGGAGATCTGCAACCTAGAATTAGAGAGACACAGTTTACCCAAGTTGTGTATCAGGTTGTAGGGAGAAGCTGTTTCCAAGAGTTCTGGAGCCTGGCAATAGGCATAGGCAATGTATGGGATTTCTGTATCCTAAGTGTAGCAGATGCAGCTTACAGGAGCTCAGTAACCTGGCTGGAAAGAGAAGCAGTTTCCAAGAGTTCTCTATCCTTGGTGTAGGGAGAAGCTGTTTCCAAGAGTTCTGTAGCCTATGAGCAGGTATTCGCTATACGCGGGTTTTCTGTATGCTGAGTGTAGCACACGCAGCTTATGGGCGTTGTGTCTCGTGCATGTCGTGAGACACTGTTTACCAGAGTTCTGTATAGGGGTGTAGAGAGAAACTGTTTCCAAGAGTTCTGGAGCCTAGCAAGAGGCATATGCAGTAATTGGGATTTCTGTATCCTGAGTGTAGGAGATGCCGCTTATGGGAGCTCTGCTACCTGGATGTAGAGAGAAGCAGTTTACCGGAGTTCGCTATCCTTGGTGTAGAGAGGAGCTGTTTACAGGAGTTGCGTATCCTGGAATTAGGCATTCGCTATGTGTGGGTATTCTGGATGCTGAGTGTAGCAGATGCAGCTTTCGGGAGTTCTGTAATCTAAGTGTAGAGAGATGCAGTTTCCAGTAGTTCTGTATGTTGAATGCAGAGAGAAGCTGTTTCCAAGAGTTCTGTAGTCTGAGAGCAGGCATACGCTGTATATGGGATTCCTGTTGCCTGAGTGTAGCCGACGCAGCTTCTGGGAGATCTGTAACCTAGAATTAGAGAGACACAGTTTACCGAAGTTCTGTATCAGAGTGTAGGGAGAAGCTGTTTCCAAGCATTCTGTAGCCTATGAGCAGGTTTCGCTATATGCGGGTTTTCTGTATGCTGAGTGTAGCACACGCAGCTTATGGGCGTAGTGTCTCGTGCATGTCGTGAGACACTGTTTACCAGAGTTCTGTATATGCGTGTAGAGAGAAATTGTTTCCAAGAGTTCTGGAGCATAGCAAGAGGCATATGCAGTTATTGGGATTTCTGTATCCTGAGTGTAGGAGATGCCGCTTATGGGAGCTCTGCTACCGGGATGTAGAGAGAAGCAGTTCACCGGAGTTCTCTATCCTTGGTGTAGAGAGCAGCTATTTACTGGAGTTCGGTAGCCTGGAATGAGGCATTCGCTCTATGCGGGTTTTCAGTAAGCTGCGTGTAAGAGATGCAGCTTACGGGAGTTCCATAACCTAAGTGCAGAGACATCCAGTATCCAGGAGTTCCGTATGTTGAATGTAGAGAGAAGCTGTTTCTAAGATTTCGGTAGCCTGGGCATAGGTATTCGGTATATGCGGGTTTTCTGTATGCTGAGTGCAGCAGACGCAGCTTCTGGGAGATCTGCAACCTAGAATTAGAGAGACACAGTTTACCCAAGTTGTGTATCAGGTTGTAGGGAGAAGCTGTTTCCAAGAGTTCTGTAGCCTATGAGCAGGTATTCGCTATATGCGGGTTTTCTGTATGCTGCGTGTGGCAGACGCAGCTTATGTGAGTTCTGTATCTTGAATGTAGTGAGACACAGTTTACCAGAGTTCTGTATAGGGGTGTAGAGAGAAACTGTTTCCAAGAGTGTTGTAGCCTAGCAAGAGGCATATGCAGTAACTGGGTGTTCTGTATCCTGAGTGTAGGAGATGCCGCTTATGGGAGCTCTGCTACCTGGATGTAGAGAGAAGCAGTTCACCGGAGTTCTCTATCCTTGGTGTAGAGAGCAGCTATTTACTGGAGTTCGGTAGCCTGGAATGAGGCATTCGCTCTATGCGGGTTTTCAGTAAGCTGCGTGTAAGAGATGCAGCTTACGGGAGTTCCATAACCTAAGTGCAGAGACATCCAGTATCCAGGAGTTCCGTATGTTGAATGTAGAGAGAAGCTGTTTCTAAGATTTCGGTAGCCTGGGCATAGGTATTCGGTATATGCGGGTTTTCTGTATGCTGAGTGCAGCAGACGCAGCTTCTGGGAGATCTGCAACCTAGAATTAGAGAGACACAGTTTACCCAAGTTGTGTATCAGGTTGTAGGGAGAAGCTGTTTCCAAGAGTTCTTGAGCCTGGCAATAGGCATAGGCAATGTATGGGATTTCTGTATCCTAAGTGTAGCAGATGCAGCTTACAGGAGCTCAGTAACCTGGCTGGAAAGAGAAGCAGTTTCCAAGAGTTCTCTATCCTTGGTGTAGGGAGAAGCTGTTTCCAAGAGTTCTGTAGCCTATGAGCAGGTATTCGCTATACGCGGGTTTTCTGTATGCTGAGTGTAGCACACGCAGCTTATGGGCGTTGTGTCTCGTGCATGTCGTGAGACACTGTTTACCAGAGTTCTGTATAGGGGTGTAGAGAGAAACTGTTTCCAAGAGTTCTGGAGCCTAGCAAGAGGCATATGCAGTAATTGGGATTTCTGTATCCTGAGTGTAGGAGATGCCGCTTATGGGAGCTCTGCTACCTGGATGTAGAGAGAAGCAGTTTACCGGAGTTCGCTATCCTTGGTGTAGAGAGGAGCTGTTTACAGGAGTTGCATATCCTGGAATTAGGCATTCGCTATGTGTGGGTATTCTGGATGCTGAGTGTAGCAGATGCAGCTTTCGGGAGTTCTGTAATCTAAGTGTAGAGAGATGCAGTTTCCAGTAGTTCTGTATGTTGAATGCAGAGAGAAGCTGTTTCCAAGAGTTCTGTAGTCTGAGAGCAGGCATACGCTGTATATGGGATTCCTGTTGCCTGAGTGTAGCCGACGCAGCTTCTGGGAGATCTGTAACCTAGAATTAGAGAGACACAGTTTACCGAAGTTCTGTATCAGAGTGTAGGGAGAAGCTGTTTCCAAGCATTCTGTAGCCTATGAGCAGGTTTCGCTATATGCGGGTTTTCTGTATGCTGAGTGTAGCACACGCAGCTTATGGGCGTAGTGTCTCGTGCATGTCGTGAGACACTGTTTACCAGAGTTCTGTATATGCGTGTAGAGAGAAATTGTTTCCAAGAGTTCTGGAGCATAGCAAGAGGCATATGCAGTTATTGGGATTTCTGTATCCTGAGTGTAGGAGATGCCGCTTATGGGAGCTCTGCTACCGGGATGTAGAGAGAAGCAGTTCACCGGAGTTCTCTATCCTTGGTGTAGAGAGCAGCTATTTACTGGAGTTCGGTAGCCTGGAATGAGGCATTCGCTCTATGCGGGTTTTCAGTAAGCTGCGTGTAAGAGATGCAGCTTACGGGAGTTCCATAACCTAAGTGCAGAGACATCCAGTATCCAGGAGTTCCGTATGTTGAATGTAGAGAGAAGCTGTTTCTAAGATTTCGGTAGCCTGGGCATAGGTATTCGGTATATGCGGGTTTTCTGTATGCTGAGTGCAGCAGACGCAGCTTCTGGGAGATCTGCAACCTAGAATTAGAGAGACACAGTTTACCCAAGTTGTGTATCAGGTTGTAGGGAGAAGCTGTTTCCAAGAGTTCTGTAGCCTATGAGCAGGTATTCGCTATATGCGGGTTTTCTGTATGCTGCGTGTGGCAGACGCAGCTTATGTGAGTTCTGTATCTTGAATGTAGTGAGACACAGTTTACCAGAGTTCTGTATAGGGGTGTAGAGAGAAACTGTTTCCAAGAGTGTTGTAGCCTAGCAAGAGGCATATGCAGTAACTGGGTGTTCTGTATCCTGAGTGTAGGAGATGCCGCTTATGGGAGCTCTGCTACCTGGATGTAGAGAGAAGCAGTTCACCGGAGTTCTCTATCCTTGGTGTAGAGAGCAGCTATTTACTGGAGTTCGGTAGCCTGGAATGAGGCATTCGCTCTATGCGGGTTTTCAGTAAGCTGCGTGTAAGAGATGCAGCTTACGGGAGTTCCATAACCTAAGTGCAGAGACATCCAGTATCCAGGAGTTCCGTATGTTGAATGTAGAGAGAAGCTGTTTCTAAGATTTCGGTAGCCTGGGCATAGGTATTCGGTATATGCGGGTTTTCTGTATGCTGAGTGCAGCAGACGCAGCTTCTGGGAGATCTGCAACCTAGAATTAGAGAGACACAGTTTACCCAAGTTGTGTATCAGGTTGTAGGGAGAAGCTGTTTCCAAGAGTTCTGGAGCCTGGCAATAGGCATAGGCAATGTATGGGATTTCTGTATCCTAAGTGTAGCAGATGCAGCTTACAGGAGCTCAGTAACCTGGCTGGAAAGAGAAGCAGTTTCCAAGAGTTCTCTATCCTTGGTGTAGGGAGAAGCTGTTTCCAAGAGTTCTGTAGCCTATGAGCAGGTATTCGCTATACGCGGGTTTTCTGTATGCTGAGTGTAGCACACGCAGCTTATGGGCGTTGTGTCTCGTGCATGTCGTGAGACACTGTTTACCAGAGTTCTGTATAGGGGTGTAGAGAGAAACTGTTTCCAAGAGTTCTGGAGCCTAGCAAGAGGCATATGCAGTAATTGGGATTTCTGTATCCTGAGTGTAGGAGATGCCGCTTATGGGAGCTCTGCTACCTGGATGTAGAGAGAAGCAGTTTACCGGAGTTCGCTATCCTTGGTGTAGAGAGGAGCTGTTTACAGGAGTTGCGTATCCTGGAATTAGGCATTCGCTATGTGTGGGTATTCTGGATGCTGAGTGTAGCAGATGCAGCTTTCGGGAGTTCTGTAATCTAAGTGTAGAGAGATGCAGTTTCCAGTAGTTCTGTATGTTGAATGCAGAGAGAAGCTGTTTCCAAGAGTTCTGTAGTCTGAGAGCAGGCATACGCTGTATATGGGATTCCTGTTGCCTGAGTGTAGCCGACGCAGCTTCTGGGAGATCTGTAACCTAGAATTAGAGAGACACAGTTTACCGAAGTTCTGTATCAGAGTGTAGGGAGAAGCTGTTTCCAAGCATTCTGTAGCCTATGAGCAGGTTTCGCTATATGCGGGTTTTCTGTATGCTGAGTGTAGCACACGCAGCTTATGGGCGTAGTGTCTCGTGCATGTCGTGAGACACTGTTTACCAGAGTTCTGTATATGCGTGTAGAGAGAAATTGTTTCCAAGAGTTCTGGAGCATAGCAAGAGGCATATGCAGTTATTGGGATTGCTGTATCCTGAGTGTAGGAGATGCCGCTTATGGGAGCTCTGCTACCGGGATGTAGAGAGAAGCAGTTCACCGGAGTTCTCTATCCTTGGTGTAGAGAGCAGCTATTTACTGGAGTTCGGTAGCCTGGAATGAGGCATTCGCTCTATGCGGGTTTTCAGTAAGCTGCGTGTAAGAGATGCAGCTTACGGGAGTTCCATAACCTAAGTGCAGAGACATCCAGTATCCAGGAGTTCCGTATGTTGAATGTAGAGAGAAGCTGTTTCTAAGATTTCGGTAGCCTGGGCATAGGTATTCGGTATATGCGGGTTTTCTGTATGCTGAGTGCAGCAGACGCAGCTTCTGGGAGATCTGCAACCTAGAATTAGAGAGACACAGTTTACCCAAGTTGTGTATCAGGTTGTAGGGAGAAGCTGTTTCCAAGAGTTCTGTAGCCTATGAGCAGGTATTCGCTATATGCGGGTTTTCTGTATGCTGCGTGTGGCAGACGCAGCTTATGTGAGTTCTGTATCTTGAATGTAGTGAGACACAGTTTACCAGAGTTCTGTATAGCGGTGTAGAGAGAAACTGTTTCCAAGAGTGTTGTAGCCTAGCAAGAGGCATATGCAGTAACTGGGTGTTCTGTATCCTGAGTGTAGGAGATGCCGCTTATGGGAGCTCTGCTACCTGGATGTAGAGAGAAGCAGTTCACCGGAGTTCTCTATCCTTGGTGTAGAGAGCAGCTATTTACTGGAGTTCGGTAGCCTGGAATGAGGCATTCGCTCTATGCGGGTTTTCAGTAAGCTGCGTGTAAGAGATGCAGCTTACGGGAGTTCCATAACCTAAGTGCAGAGACATCCAGTATCCAGGAGTTCCGTATGTTGAATGTAGAGAGAAGCTGTTTCTAAGAGTTCGGTAGCCTGGGCATAGGTATTCGGTATATGCGGGTTTTCTGTATGCTGAGTGCAGCAGACGCAGCTTCTGGGAGATCTGCAACCTAGAATTAGAGAGACACAGTTTACCCAAGTTGTGTATCAGGTTGTAGGGAGAAGCTGTTTCCAAGAGTTCTGGAGCCTGGCAATAGGCATAGGCAATGTATGGGATTTCTGTATCCTAAGTGTAGCAGATGCAGCTTACAGGAGCTCAGTAACCTGGCTGGAAAGAGAAGCAGTTTCCAAGAGTTCTCTATCCTTGGTGTAGGGAGAAGCTGTTTCCAAGAGTTCTGTAGCCTATGAGCAGGTATTCGCTATACGCGGGTTTTCTGTATGCTGAGTGTAGCACACGCAGCTTATGGGCGTTGTGTCTCGTGCATGTCGTGAGACACTGTTTACCAGAGTTCTGTATAGGGGTGTAGAGAGAAACTGTTTCCAAGAGTTCTGGAGCCTAGCAAGAGGCATATGCAGTAATTGGGATTTCTGTATCCTGAGTGTAGGAGATGCCGCTTATGGGAGCTCTGCTACCTGGATGTAGAGAGAAGCAGTTTACCGGAGTTCGCTATCCTTGGTGTAGAGAGGAGCTGTTTACAGGAGTTGCGTATCCTGGAATTAGGCATTCGCTATGTGTGGGTATTCTGGATGCTGAGTGTAGCAGATGCAGCTTTCGGGAGTTCTGTAATCTAAGTGTAGAGAGATGCAGTTTCCAGTAGTTCTGTATGTTGAATGCAGAGAGAAGCTGTTTCCAAGAGTTCTGTAGTCTGAGAGCAGGCATACGCTGTATATGGGATTCCTGTTGCCTGAGTGTAGCCGACGCAGCTTCTGGGAGATCTGTAACCTAGAATTAGAGAGACACAGTTTACCGAAGTTCTGTATCAGAGTGTAGGGAGAAGCTGTTTCCAAGAGTTCTGTAGCCTATGAGCAGGTATTCGCTATACGCGGGTTTTCTGTATGCTGAGTGTAGCACACGCAGCTTATGGGCGTTGTGTCTCGTGCATGTCGTGAGACACTGTTTACCAGAGTTCTGTATAGGGGTGTAGAGAGAAACTGTTTCCAAGAGTTCTGGAGCCTAGCAAGAGGCATATGCAGTAATTGGGATTTCTGTATCCTGAGTGTAGGAGATGCCGCTTATGGGAGCTCTGCTACCTGGATGTAGAGAGAAGCAGTTTACCGGAGTTCGCTATCCTTGGTGTAGAGAGGAGCTGTTTACAGGAGTTGCGTATCCTGGAATTAGGCATTCGCTATGTGTGGGTATTCTGGATGCTGAGTGTAGCAGATGCAGCTTTCGGGAGTTCTGTAATCTAAGTGTAGAGAGATGCAGTTTCCAGTAGTTCTGTATGTTGAATGCAGAGAGAAGCTGTTTCCAAGAGTTCTGTAGTCTGAGAGCAGGCATACGCTGTATATGGGATTCCTGTTGCCTGAGTGTAGCCGACGCAGCTTCTCGGAGATCTGTAACCTAGAATTAGAGAGACACAGTTTACCGAAGTTCTGTATCAGAGTGTAGGGAGAAGCTCTTTCCAAGCATTCTGTAGCCTATGAGCAGGTTTCGCTATATGCGGGTTTTCTGTATGCTGAGTGTAGCACACGCAGCTTATGGGCGTAGTGTCTCGTGCATGTCGTGAGACACTGTTTACCAGAGTTCTGTATATGTGTGTAGAGAGAAATTGTTTCCAAGAGTTCTGGAGCATAGCAAGAGGCATATGCAGTAATTGGGATTGCTGTATCCTGAGTGTAGGAGATGCCGCTTATGGGAGCTCTGCTACCGGGATGTAGAGAGAAGCAGTTCACCGGAGTTCTCTATCCTTGGTGTAGAGAGCAGCTATTTACTGGAGTTCGGTAGCCTGGAATGAGGCATTCGCTCTATGCGGGTTTTCAGTAAGCTGCGTGTAAGAGATGCAGCTTACGGGAGTTCCATAACCTAAGTGCAGAGACATCCAGTATCCAGGAGTTCCGTATGTTGAATGTAGAGAGAAGCTGTTTCTAAGATTTCGGTAGCCTGGGCATAGGTATTCGGTATATGCGGGTTTTCTGTATGCTGAGTGCAGCAGACGCAGCTTCTGGGAGATCTGCAACCTAGAATTAGAGAGACACAGTTTACCCAAGTTGTGTATCAGGTTGTAGGGAGAAGCTGTTTCCAAGAGTTCTGTAGCCTATGAGCAGGTATTCGCTATATGCGGGTTTTCTGTATGCTGCGTGTGGCAGACGCAGCTTATGTGAGTTCTGTATCTTGAATGTAGTGAGACACAGTTTACCAGAGTTCTGTATAGGGGTGTAGAGAGAAACTGTTTCCAAGAGTGTTGTAGCCTAGCAAGAGGCATATGCAGTAACTGGGTGTTCTGTATCCTGAGTGTAGGAGATGCCGCTTATGGGAGCTCTGCTACCTGGATGTAGAGAGAAGCAGTTCACCGGACTTCTCTATCCTTGGTGTAGAGAGCAGCTATTTACTGGAGTTCGGTAGCCTGGAATGAGGCATTCGCTCTATGCGGGTTTTCAGTAAGCTGCGTGTAAGAGATGCAGCTTACGGGAGTTCCATAACCTAAGTGCAGAGACATCCAGTATCCAGGAGTTCCGTATGTTGAATGTAGAGAGAAGCTGTTTCTAAGATTTCGGTAGCCTGGGCATAGGTATTCGGTATATGCGGGTTTTCTGTATGCTGAGTGCAGCAGACGCAGCTTCTGGGAGATCTGCAACCTAGAATTAGAGAGACACAGTTTACCCAAGTTGTGTATCAGGTTGTAGGGAGAAGCTGTTTCGAAGAGTTCTGGAGCCTGGCAATAGGCATAGGCAATGTATGGGATTTCTGTATCCTAAGTGTAGCAGATGCAGCTTACAGGAGCTCAGTAACCTGGCTGGAAAGAGAAGCAGTTTCCAAGAGTTCTCTATCCTTGGTGTAGGGAGAAGCTGTTTCCAAGAGTTCTGTAGCCTATGAGCAGGTATTCGCTATACGCGGGTTTTCTGTATGCTGAGTGTAGCACACGCAGCTTATGGGCGTTGTGTCTCGTGCATGTCGTGAGACACTGTTTACCAGAGTTCTGTATAGGGGTGTAGAGAGAAACTGTTTCCAAGAGTTCTGGAGCCTAGCAAGAGGCATATGCAGTAATTGGGATTTCTGTATCCTGAGTGTAGGAGATGCCGCTTATGGGAGCTCTGCTACCTGGATGTAGAGAGAAGCAGTTTACCGGAGTTCGCTATCCTTGGTGTAGAGAGGAGCTGTTTACAGGAGTTGCGTATCCTGGAATTAGGCATTCGCTATGTGTGGGTATTCTGGATGCTGAGTGTAGCAGATGCAGCTTTCGGGAGTTCTGTAATCTAAGTGTAGAGAGATGCAGTTTCCAGTAGTTCTGTATGTTGAATGCAGAGAGAAGCTGTTTCCAAGAGTTCTGTAGTCTGAGAGCAGGCATACGCTGTATATGGGATTCCTGTTGCCTGAGTGTAGCCGACGCAGCTTCTGGGAGATCTGTAACCTAGAATTAGAGAGACACAGTTTACCGAAGTTCTGTATCAGAGTGTAGGGAGAAGCTGTTTCCAAGCATTCTGTAGCCTATGAGCAGGTTTCGCTATATGCGGGTTTTCTGTATGCTGAGGGTAGCACACGCAGCTTATGGGCATAGTGTCTCGTGCATGTCGTGAGACACTGTTTACCAGAGTTCTGTATATGCGTGTAGAGAGAAATTGTTTCCAAGAGTTCTGGAGCATAGCAAGAGGCATATGCAGTAATTGGGATTGCTGTATCCTGAGTGTAGGAGATGCCGCTTATGGGAGCTCTGCTACCTGGATGTAGAGAGAAGCAGTTCACCGGAGTTCTCTATCCTTGGTGTAGAGAGCAGCTATTTACTGGAGTTCGGTAGCCTGGAATGAGGCATTCGCTCTATGCGGGTTTTCAGTAAGCTGCGTGTAAGAGATGCAGCTTACGGGAGTTCCATAACCTAAGTGCAGAGACATCCAGTATCCAGGAGTTCCGTATGTTGAATGTAGAGAGAAGCTGTTTCTAAGATTTCGGTAGCCTGGGCATAGGTATTCGGTATATGCGGGTTTTCTGTATGCTGAGTGCAGCAGACGCAGCTTCTGGGAGATCTGCAACCTAGAATTAGAGAGACACAGTTTACCCAAGTTGTGTATCAGGTTGTAGGGAGAAGCTGTTTCCAAGAGTTCTGGAGCCTGGCAATAGGCATAGGCAATGTATGGGATTTCTGTATCCTAAGTGTAGCAGATGCAGCTTACAGGAGCTCAGTAACCTGGCTGGAAAGAGAAGCAGTTTCCAAGAGTTCTCTATCCTTGGTGTAGGGAGAAGCTGTTTCCAAGAGTTCTGTAGCCTATGAGCAGGTATTCGCTATACGCGGGTTTTCTGTATGCTGAGTGTAGCACACGCAGCTTATGGGCGTTGTGTCTCGTGCATGTCGTGAGACACTGTTTACCAGAGTTCTGTATAGGGGTGTAGAGAGAAACTGTTTCCAAGAGTTCTGGAGCCTAGCAAGAGGCATATGCAGTAATTGGGATTTCTGTATCCTGAGTGTAGGAGATGCCGCTTATGGGAGCTCTGCTACCTGGATGTAGAGAGAAGCAGTTTACCGGAGTTCGCTATCCTTGGTGTAGAGAGGAGCTGTTTACAGGAGTTGCGTATCCTGGAATTAGGCATTCGCTATGTGTGGGTATTCTGGATGCTGAGTGTAGCAGATGCAGCTTTCGGGAGTTCTGTAATCTAAGTGTAGAGAGATGCAGTTTCCAGTAGTTCTGTATGTTGAATGCAGAGAGAAGCTGTTTCCAAGAGTTCTGTAGTCTGAGAGCAGGCATACGCTGTATATGGGATTCCTGTTGCCTGAGTGTAGCCGACGCAGCTTCTGGGAGATCTGTAACCTAGAATTAGAGAGACACAGTTTACCGAAGTTCTGTATCAGAGTGTAGGGAGAAGCTGTTTCCAAGCATTCTGTAGCCTATGAGCAGGTTTCGCTATATGCGGGTTTTCTGTATGCTGAGTGTAGCACACGCAGCTTATGGGCGTAGTGTCTCGTGCATGTCGTGAGACACTGTTTACCAGAGTTCTGTATATGCGTGTAGAGAGAAATTGTTTCCAAGAGTTCTGGAGCATAGCAAGAGGCATATGCAGTAATTGGGATTGCTGTATCCTGAGTGTAGGAGATGCCGCTTATGGGAGCTCTGCTACCTGGATGTAGAGAGAAGCAGTTCACTGGAGTTCTCTATCCTTGGTGTAGAGAGCAGCTATTTACTGGAGTTCGGTAGCCTGGAATGAGGCATTCGCTCTATGCGGGTTTTCAGTAAGCTGCGTGTAAGAGATGCAGCTTACGGGAGTTCCATAACCTAAGTGCAGAGACATCCAGTATCCAGGAGTTCCGTATGTTGAATGTAGAGAGAAGCTGTTTCTAAGATTTCGGTAGCCTGGGCATAGGTATTCGGTATATGCGGGTTTTCTGTATGCTGAGTGCAGCAGACGCAGCTTCTGGGAGATCTGCAACCTAGAATTAGAGAGACACAGTTTACCCAAGTTGTGTATCAGGTTGTAGGGAGAAGCTGTTTCCAAGAGTTCTGTAGCCTATGAGCAGGTATTCGCTATATGCGGGTTTTCTGTATGCTGCGTGTGGCAGACGCAGCTTATGTGAGTTCTGTATCTTGAATGTAGTGAGACACAGTTTACCAGAGTTCTGTATAGGGGTGTAGAGAGAAACTGTTTCCAAGAGTGTTGTAGCCTAGCAAGAGGCATATGCAGTAACTGGGTGTTCTGTATCCTGAGTGTAGGAGATGCCGCTTATGGGAGCTCTGCTACCTGGATGTAGAGAGAAGCAGTTCACCGGAGTTCTCTATCCTTGGTGTAGAGAGCAGCTATTTACTGGAGTTCGGTAGCCTGGAATGAGGCATTCGCTCTATGCGGGTTTTCAGTAAGCTGCGTGTAAGAGATGCAGCTTACGGGAGTTCCATAACCTAAGTGCAGAGACATCCAGTATCCAGGAGTTCCGTATGTTGAATGTAGAGAGAAGCTGTTTCTAAGATTTCGGTAGCCTGGGCATAGGTATTCGGTATATGCGGGTTTTCTGTATGCTGAGTGCAGCAGACGCAGCTTCTGGCAGATCTGCAACCTAGAATTAGAGAGACACAGTTTACCCAAGTTGTGTATCAGGTTGTAGGGAGAAGCTGTTTCCAAGAGTTCTGGAGCCTGGCAATAGGCATAGGCAATGTATGGGATTTCTGTATCCTAAGTGTAGCAGATGCAGCTTACAGGAGCTCAGTAACCTGGCTGGAAAGAGAAGCAGTTTCCAAGAGTTCTCTATCCTTGGTGTAGGGAGAAGCTGTTTCCAAGAGTTCTGTAGCCTATGAGCAGGTATTCGCTATACGCGGGTTTTCTGTATGCTGAGTGTAGCACACGCAGCTTATGGGCGTTGTGTCTCGTGCATGTCGTGAGACACTGTTTACCAGAGTTCTGTATAGGGGTGTAGAGAGAAACTGTTTCCAAGAGTTCTGGAGCCTAGCAAGAGGCATATGCAGTAATTGGGATTTCTGTATCCTGAGTGTAGGAGATGCCGCTTATGGGAGCTCTGCTACCTGGATGTAGAGAGAAGCAGTTTACCGGAGTTCGCTATCCTTGGTGTAGAGAGGAGCTGTTTACAGGAGTTGCGTATCCTGGAATTAGGCATTCGCTATGTGTGGGTATTCTGGATGCTGAGTGTAGCAGATGCAGCTTTCGGGAGTTCTGTAATCTAAGTGTAGAGAGATGCAGTTTCCAGTAGTTCTGTATGTTGAATGCAGAGAGAAGCTGTTTCCAAGAGTTCTGTAGTCTGAGAGCAGGCATACGCTGTATATGGGATTCCTGTTGCCTGAGTGTAGCCGACGCAGCTTCTGGGAGATCTGTAACCTAGAATTAGAGAGACACAGTTTACCGAAGTTCTGTATCAGAGTGTAGGGAGAAGCTGTTTCCAAGCATTCTGTAGCCTATGAGCAGGTTTCGCTATATGCGGGTTTTCTGTATGCTGAGTGTAGCACACGCAGCTTATGGGCGTAGTGTCTCGTGCATGTCGTGAGACACTGTTTACCAGAGTTCTGTATATGTGTGTAGAGAGAAATTGTTTCCAAGAGTTCTGGAGCCTAGCAAGAGGCATATGCAGTAATTGGGATTGCTGTATCCTGAGTGTAGGAGATGCCGCTTATGGGAGCTCTGCTACCGGGATGTAGAGAGAAGCAGTTCACTGGAGTTCTCTATCCTTGGTGTAGAGAGCAGCTATTTACTGGAGTTCGGTAGCCTGGAATGAGGCATTCGCTCTATGCGGGTTTTCAGTAAGCTGCGTGTAAGAGATTCAGCTTACGGGAGTTCCATAACCTAAGTGCAGAGACATCCAGTATCCAGGAGTTCCGTATGTTGAATGTAGAGAGAAGCTGTTTCTAAGATTTCGGTAGCCTGGGCATAGGTATTCGGTATATGCGGGTTTTCTGTATGCTGAGTGCAGCAGACGCAGCTTCTGGGAGATCTGCAACCTAGAATTAGAGAGACACAGTTTACCCAAGTTGTGTATCAGGTTGTAGGGAGAAGCTGTTTCCAAGAGTTCTGTAGCCTATGAGCAGGTATTCGCTATATGCGGGTTTTCTGTATGCTGTGTGTGGCAGACGCAGCTTATGTGAGTTCTGTATCTTGAATGTAGTGAGACACAGTTTACCAGAGTTCTGTATAGGGGTGTAGAGAGAAACTGTTTCCAAGAGTGTTGTAGCCTAGCAAGAGGCATATGCAGTAACTGGGTGTTCTGTATCCTGAGTGTAGGAGATGCCGCTTATGGGAGCTCTGCTACCTGGATGTAGAGAGAAGCAGTTCACCGGAGTTCTCTATCCTTGGTGTAGAGAGCAGCTATTTACTGGAGTTCGGTAGCCTGGAATGAGGCATTCGCTCTATGCGGGTTTTCAGTAAGCTGCGTGTAAGAGAGGCAGCTTACGGGAGTTCCATAACCTAAGTGCAGAGACATCCAGTATCCAGGAGTTCCGTATGTTGAATGTAGAGAGAAGCTGTTTCTAAGATTTCGGTAGCCTGGGCATAGGTATTCGGTATATGCGGGTTTTCTGTATGCTGAGTGCAGCAGACGCAGCTTCTGGGAGATCTGCAACCTAGAATTAGAGAGACACAGTTTACCCAAGTTGTGTATCAGGTTGTAGGGAGAAGCTGTTTCCAAGAGTTCTGGAGCCTGGCAATAGGCATAGGCAATGTATGGGATTTCTGTATCCTAAGTGTAGCAGATGCAGCTTACAGGAGCTCAGTAACCTGGCTGGAAAGAGAAGCAGTTTCCAAGAGTTCTCTATCCTTGGTGTAGGGAGAAGCTGTTTCCAAGAGTTCTGTAGCCTATGAGCAGGTATTCGCTATACGCGGGTTTTCTGTATGCTGAGTGTAGCACACGCAGCTTATGGGCGTTGTGTCTCGTGCATGTCGTGAGACACTGTTTACCAGAGTTCTGTATAGGGGTGTAGAGAGAAACTGTTTCCAAGAGTTCTGGAGCCTAGCAAGAGGCATATGCAGTAATTGGGATTTCTGTATCCTGAGTGTAGGAGATGCCGCTTATGGGAGCTCTGCTACCTGGATGTAGAGAGAAGCAGTTTACCGGAGTTCGCTATCCTTGGTGTAGAGAGGAGCTGTTTACAGGAGTTGCGTATCCTGGAATTAGGCATTCGCTATGTGTGGGTATTCTGGATGCTGAGTGTAGCAGATGCAGCTTTCGGGAGTTCTGTAATCTAAGTGTAGAGAGATGCAGTTTCCAGTAGTTCTGTATGTTGAATGCAGAGAGAAGCTGTTTCCAAGAGTTCTGTAGTCTGAGAGCAGGCATACGCTGTATATGGGATTCCTGTTGCCTGAGTGTAGCCGACGCAGCTTCTCGGAGATCTGTAACCTAGAATTAGAGAGACACAGTTTACCGAAGTTCTGTATCAGAGTGTAGGGAGAAGCTGTTTCCAAGCATTCTGTAGCCTATGAGCAGGTTTCGCTATATGCGGGTTTTCTGTATGCTGAGTGTAGCACACGCAGCTTATGGGCGTAGTGTCTCGTGCATGTCGTGAGACACTGTTTACCAGAGTTCTGTATATGTGTGTAGAGAGAAATTGTTTCCAAGAGTTCTGGAGCATAGCAAGAGGCATATGCAGTAATTGGGATTGCTGTATCCTGAGTGTAGGAGATGCCGCTTATGGGAGCTCTGCTACCGGGATGTAGAGAGAAGCAGTTCACTGGAGTTCTCTATCCTTGGTGTAGAGAGCAGCTATTTACTGGAGTTCGGTAGCCTGGAATGAGGCATTCGCTCTATGCGGGTTTTCAGTAAGCTGCGTGTAAGAGATGCAGCTTACGGGAGTTCCATAACCTAAGTGCAGAGACATCCAGTATCCAGGAGTTCCGTATGTTGAATGTAGAGAGAAGCTGTTTCTAAGATTTCGGTAGCCTGGGCATAGGTATTCGGTATATGCGGGTTTTCTGTATGCTGAGTGCAGCAGACGCAGCTTCTGGGAGATCTGCAACCTAGAATTAGAGAGACACAGTTTACCCAAGTTGTGTATCAGGTTGTAGGGAGAAGCTGTTTCCAAGAGTTCTGGAGCCTATGAGCAGGTATTCGCTATATGCGGGTTTTCTGTATGCTGCGTGTGGCAGACGCAGCTTATGTGAGTTCTGTATCTTGAATGTAGTGAGACACAGTTTACCAGAGTTCTGTATAGGGGTGTAGAGAGAAACTGTTTCCAAGAGTGTTGTAGCCTAGCAAGAGGCATATGCAGTAACTGGGTGTTCTGTATCCTGAGTGTAGGAGATGCCGCTTATGGGAGCTCTGCTACCTGGATGTAGAGAGAAGCAGTTCACCGGAGTTCTCTATCCTTGGTGTAGAGAGCAGCTATTTACTGGAGTTCGGTAGCCTGGAATGAGGCATTCGCTCTATGCGGGTTTTCAGTAAGCTGCGTGTAAGAGAGGCAGCTTACGGGAGTTCCATAACCTAAGTGCAGAGACATCCAGTATCCAGGAGTTCCGTATGTTGAATGTAGAGAGAAGCTGTTTCTAAGATTTCGGTAGCCTGGGCATAGGTATTCGGTATATGCGGGTTTTCTGTATGCTGAGTGCAGCAGACGCAGCTTCTGGGAGATCTGCAACCTAGAATTAGAGAGACACAGTTTACCCAAGTTGTGTATCAGGTTGTAGGGAGAAGCTGTTTCCAAGAGTTCTGGAGCCTGGCAATAGGCATAGGCAATGTATGGGATTTTTGTATCCTAAGTGTAGCAGATGCAGCTTACAGGAGCTCAGTAACCTGGCTGGAAAGAGAAGCAGTTTCCAAGAGTTCTCTATCCTTGGTGTAGGGAGAAGCTGTTTCCAAGAGTTCTGTAGCCTATGAGCAGGTATTCGCTATACGCGGGTTTTCTGTATGCTGAGTGTAGCACACGCAGCTTATGGGCGTTGTGTCTCGTGCATGTCGTGAGACACTGTTTACCAGAGTTCTGTATAGGGGTGTAGAGAGAAACTGTTTCCAAGAGTTCTGGAGCCTAGCAAGAGGCATATGCAGTAATTGGGATTTCTGTATCCTGAGTGTAGGAGATGCCGCTTATGGGAGCTCTGCTACCTGGATGTAGAGAGAAGCAGTTTACCGGAGTTCGCTATCCTTGGTGTAGAGAGGAGCTGTTTACAGGAGTTGCGTATCCTGGAATTAGGCATTCGCTATGTGTGGGTATTCTGGATGCTGAGTGTAGCAGATGCAGCTTTCGGGAGTTCTGTAATCTAAGTGTAGAGAGATGCAGTTTCCAGTAGTTCTGTATGTTGAATGCAGAGAGAAGCTGTTTCCAAGAGTTCTGTAGTCTGAGAGCAGGCATACGCTGTATATGGGATTCCTGTTGCCTGAGTGTAGCCGACGCAGCTTCTGGGAGATCTGTAACCTAGAATTAGAGAGACACAGTTTACCGAAGTTCTGTATCAGAGTGTAGGGAGAAGCTGTTTCCAAGCATTCTGTAGCCTATGAGCAGGTTTCGCTAGATGCGGGTTTTCTGTATGCTGAGTGTAGCACACGCAGCTTATGGGCGTAGTGTCTCGTGCATGTCGTGAGACACTGTTTACCAGAGTTCTGTATATGTGTGTAGAGAGAAATTGTTTCCAAGAGTTCTGGAGCCTAGCAAGAGGCATATGCAGTAATTGGGATTGCTGTATCCTGAGTGTAGGAGATGCCGCTTATGGGAGCTCTGCTACCGGGATGTAGAGAGAAGCAGTTCACTGGAGTTCTCTATCCTTGGTGTAGAGAGCAGCTATTTACTGGAGTTCGGTAGCCTGGAATGAGGCATTCGCTCTATGCGGGTTTTCAGTAAGCTGCGTGTAAGAGATGCAGCTTACGGGAGTTCCATAACCTAAGTGCAGAGACATCCAGTATCCAGGAGTTCCGTATGTTGAATGTAGAGAGAAGCTGTTTCTAAGATTTCGGTAGCCTGGGCATAGGTATTCGGTATATGCGGGTTTTCTGTATGCTGAGTGCAGCAGACGCAGCTTCTGGGAGATCTGCAACCTAGAATTAGAGAGACACAGTTTACCCAAGTTGTGTATCAGGTTGTAGGGAGAAGCTGTTTCCAAGAGTTCTGTAGCCTATGAGCAGGTATTCGCTATATGCGGGTTTTCTGTATGCTGCGTGTGGCAGACGCAGCTTATGTGAGTTCTGTATCTTGAATGTAGTGAGACACAGTTTACCAGAGTTCTGTATAGGGGTGTAGAGAGAAACTGTTTCCAAGAGTGTTGTAGCCTAGCAAGAGGCATATGCAGTAACTGGGTGTTCTGTATCCTGAGTGTAGGAGATGCCGCTTATGGGAGCTCTGCTACCTGGATGTAGAGAGAAGCAGTTCACCGGAGTTCTCTATCCTTGGTGTAGAGAGCAGCTATTTACTGGAGTTCGGTAGCCTGGAATGAGGCATTCGCTCTATGCGGGTTTTCAGTAAGCTGCGTGTAAGAGATGCAGCTTACGGGAGTTCCATAACCTAAGTGCAGAGACATCCAGTATCCAGGAGTTCCGTATGTTGAATGTAGAGAGAAGCTGTTTCTAAGATTTCGGTAGCCTGGGCATAGGTATTCGGTATATGCGGGTTTTCTGTATGCTGAGTGCAGCAGACGCAGCTTCTGGGAGATCTGCAACCTAGAATTAGAGAGACACAGTTTACCCAAGTTGTGTATCAGGTTGTAGGGAGAAGCTGTTTCCAAGAGTTCTGGAGCCTGGCAATAGGCATAGGCAATGTATGGGATTTCTGTATCCTAAGTGTAGCAGATGCAGCTTACAGGAGCTCAGTAACCTGGCTGGAAAGAGAAGCAGTTTCCAAGAGTTCTCTATCCTTGGTGTAGGGAGAAGCTGTTTCCAAGAGTTCTGTAGCCTATGAGCAGGTATTCGCTATACGCGGGTTTTCTGTATGCTGAGTGTAGCACACGCAGCTTATGGGCGTTGTGTCTCGTGCATGTCGTGAGACACTGTTTACCAGAGTTCTGTATAGGGGTGTAGAGAGAAACTGTTTCCAAGAGTTCTGGAGCCTAGCAAGAGGCATATGCAGTAATTGGGATTTCTGTATCCTGAGTGTAGGAGATGCCGCTTATGGGAGCTCTGCTACCTGGATGTAGAGAGAAGCAGTTTACCGGAGTTCGCTATCCTTGGTGTAGAGAGGAGCTGTTTACAGGAGTTGCGTATCCTGGAATTAGGCATTCGCTATGTGTGGGTATTCTGGATGCTGAGTGTAGCAGATGCAGCTTTCGGGAGTTCTGTAATCTAAGTGTAGAGAGATGCAGTTTCCAGTAGTTCTGTATGTTGAATGCAGAGAGAAGCTGTTTCCAAGAGTTCTGTAGTCTGAGAGCAGGCATACGCTGTATATGGGATTCCTGTTGCCTGAGTGTAGCCGACGCAGCTTCTCGGAGATCTGTAACCTAGAATTAGAGAGACACAGTTTACCGAAGTTCTGTATCAGAGTGTAGGGAGAAGCTGTTTCCAAGCATTCTGTAGCCTATGAGCAGGTTTCGCTATATGCGGGTTTTCTGTATGCTGAGTGTAGCACACGCAGCTTATGGGCGTAGTGTCTCGTGCATGTCGTGAGACACTGTTTACCAGAGTTCTGTATATGTGTGTAGAGAGAAATTGTTTCCAAGAGTTCTGGAGCATAGAAAGAGGCATATGCAGTAATTGGGATTGCTGTATCCTGAGTGTAGGAGATGCCGCTTATGGGAGCTCTGCTACCGGGATGTAGAGAGAAGCAGTTCACCGGAGTTCTCTATCCTTGGTGTAGAGAGCAGCTATTTACTGGAGTTCGGTAGCCTGGAATGAGGCATTCGCTCTATGCGGGTTTTCAGTAAGCTGCGTGTAAGAGATGCAGCTTACGGGAGTTCCATAACCTAAGTGCAGAGACATCCAGTATCCAGGAGTTCCGTATGTTGAATGTAGAGAGAAGCTGTTTCTAAGATTTCGGTAGCCTGGGCATAGGTATTCGGTATATGCGGGTTTTCTGTATGCTGAGTGCAGCAGACGCAGCTTCTGGGAGATCTGCAACCTAGAATTAGAGAGACACAGTTTACCCAAGTTGTGTATCAGGTTGTAGGGAGAAGCTGTTTCCAAGAGTTCTGTAGCCTATGAGCAGGTATTCGCTATATGCGGGTTTTCTGTATGCTGCGTGTGGCAGACGCAGCTTATGTGAGTTCTGTATCTTGAATGTAGTGAGACACAGTTTACCAGAGTTCTGTATAGGGGTGTAGAGAGAAACTGTTTCCAAGAGTGTTGTAGCCTAGCAAGAGGCATATGCAGTAACTGGGTGTTCTGTATCCTGAGTGTAGGAGATGCCGCTTATGGGAGCTCTGCTACCTGGATGTAGAGAGAAGCAGTTCACCGGAGTTCTCTATCCTTGGTGTAGAGAGCAGCTATTTACTGGAGTTCGGTAGCCTGGAATGAGGCATTCGCTCTATGCGGGTTTTCAGTAAGCTGCGTGTAAGAGATGCAGCTTACGGGAGTTCCATAACCTAAGTGCAGAGACATCCAGTATCCAGGAGTTCCGTATGTTGAATGTAGAGAGAAGCTGTTTCTAAGATTTCGGTAGCCTGGGCATAGGTATTCGGTATATGCGGGTTTTCTGTATGCTGAGTGCAGCAGACGCAGCTTCTGGGAGATCTGCAACCTAGAATTAGAGAGACACAGTTTACCCAAGTTGTGTATCAGGTTGTAGGGAGAAGCTGTTTCCAAGAGTTCTGGAGCCTGGCAATAGGCATAGGCAATGTATGGGATTTCTGTATCCTAAGTGCAGATGCAGCTTACAGGAGCTCAGTAACCTGGCTGGAAAGAGAAGCAGTTTCCAAGAGTTCTCTATCCTTGGTGTAGGGAGAAGCTGTTTCCAAGAGTTCTGTAGCCTATGAGCAGGTATTCGCTATACGCGGGTTTTCTGTATGCTGAGTGTAGCACACGCAGCTTATGGGCGTTGTGTCTCGTGCATGTCGTGAGACACTGTTTACCAGAGTTCTGTATAGGGGTGTAGAGAGAAACTGTTTCCAAGAGTTCTGGAGCCTAGCAAGAGGCATATGCAGTAATTGGGATTTCTGTATCCTGAGTGTAGGAGATGCCGCTTATGGGAGCTCTGCTACCTGGATGTAGAGAGAAGCAGTTTACCGGAGTTCGCTATCCTTGGTGTAGAGAGGAGCTGTTTACAGGAGTTGCGTATCCTGGAATTAGGCATTCGCTATGTGTGGGTATTCTGGATGCTGAGTGTAGCAGATGCAGCTTTCGGGAGTTCTGTAATCTAAGTGTAGAGAGATGCAGTTTCCAGTAGTTCTGTATGTTGAATGTAGAGAGAAGCTGTTTCCAAGAGTTCTGTAGTCTGAGAGCAGGCATACGCTGTATATGGGATTCCTGTTGCCTGAGTGTAGCCGACGCAGCTTCTGGGAGATCTGTAACCTAGAATTAGAGAGACACAGTTTACCGAAGTTCTGTATCAGAGTGTAGGGAGAAGCTGTTTCCAAGCATTCTGTAGCCTATGAGCAGGTTTCGCTATATGCAGGTTTTCTGTATGCTGAGTGTAGCACACGCAGCTTATGGGCGTAGTGTCTCGTGCATGTCGTGAGACACTGTTTACCAGAGTTCTGTATATGCGTGTAGAGAGAAATTGTTTCCAAGAGTTCTGGAGCCTAGCAAGAGGCATATGCAGTAATTGGGATTGCTGTATCCTGAGTGTAGGAGATGCCGCTTATGGGAGCTCTGCTACCTGGATGTAGAGAGAAGCAGTTCACCGGAGTTCTCTATCCTTGGTGTAGAGAGCAGCTATTTACTGGAGTTCGGTAGCCTGGAATGAGGCATTCGCTCTATGCGGGTTTTCAGTAAGCTGCGTGTAAGAGATGCAGCTTACGGGAGTTCCATAACCTAAGTGCAGAGACATCCAGTATCCAGGAGTTCCGTATGTTGAATGTAGAGAGAAGCTGTTTCTAAGATTTCGGTAGCCTGGGCATAGGTATTCGGTATATGCGGGTTTTCTGTATGCTGAGTGCAGCAGACGCAGCTTCTGGGAGATCTGCAACCTAGAATTAGAGAGACACAGTTTACCCAAGTTGTGTATCAGGTTGTAGGGAGAAGCTGTTTCCAAGAGTTCTGGAGCCTGGCAATAGGCATAGGCAATGTATGGGATTTCTGTATCCTAAGTGTAGCAGATGCAGCTTACAGGAGCTCAGTAACCTGGCTGGAAAGAGAAGCAGTTTCCAAGAGTTCTCTATCCTTGGTGTAGGGAGAAGCTGTTTCCAAGAGTTCTGTAGCCTATGAGCAGGTATTCGCTATACGCGGGTTTTCTGTATGCTGAGTGTAGCACACGCAGCTTATGGGCGTTGTGTCTCGTGCATGTCGTGAGACACTGTTTACCAGAGTTCTGTATAGGGGTGTAGAGAGAAACTGTTTCCAAGAGTTCTGGAGCCTAGCAAGAGGCATATGCAGTAATTGGGATTTCTGTATCCTGAGTGTAGGAGATGCCGCTTATGGGAGCTCTGCTACCTGGATGTAGAGAGAAGCAGTTTACCGGAGTTCGCTATCCTTGGTGTAGAGAGGAGCTGTTTACAGGAGTTGCGTATCCTGGAATTAGGCATTCGCTATGTGTGGGTATTCTGGATGCTGAGTGTAGCAGATGCAGCTTTCGGGAGTTCTGTAATCTAAGTGTAGAGAGATGCAGTTTCCAGTAGTTCTGTATGTTGAATGCAGAGAGAAGCTGTTTCCAAGAGTTCTGTAGTCTGAGAGCAGGCATACGCTGTATATGGGATTCCTGTTGCCTGAGTGTAGCCGACGCAGCTTCTCGGAGATCTGTAACCTAGAATTAGAGAGACACAGTTTACCGAAGTTCTGTATCAGAGTGTAGGGAGAAGCTGTTTCCAAGCATTCTGTAGCCTATGAGCAGGTTTCGCTATATGCGGGTTTTCTGTATGCTGAGTGTAGCACACGCAGCTTATGGGCGTAGTGTCTCGTGCATGTCGTGAGACACTGTTTACCAGAGTTCTGTATATGTGTGTAGAGAGAAATTGTTTCCAAGAGTTCTGGAGCATAGCAAGAGGCATATGCAGTAATTGGGATTGCTGTATCCTGAGTGTAGGAGATGCCGCTTATGGGAGCTCTGCTACCGGGATGTAGAGAGAAGCAGTTCACTGGAGTTCTCTATCCTTGGTGTAGAGAGCAGCTATTTACTGGAGTTCGGTAGCCTGGAATGAGGCATTCGCTCTATGCGGGTTTTCAGTAAGCTGCGTGTAAGAGATGCAGCTTACGGGAGTTCCATAACCTAAGTGCAGAGACATCCAGTATCCAGGAGTTCCGTATGTTGAATGTAGAGAGAAGCTGTTTCTAAGATTTCGGTAGCCTGGGCATAGGTATTCGGTATATGCGGGTTTTCTGTATGCTGAGTGCAGCAGACGCAGCTTCTGGGAGATCTGCAACCTAGAATTAGAGAGACACAGTTTACCCAAGTTTTGTATCAGGTTGTAGGGAGAAGCTGTTTCCAAGAGTTCTGTAGCCTATGAGCAGGTATTCGCTATATGCGGGTTTTCTGTATGCTGCGTGTGGCAGACGCAGCTTATGTGAGTTCTGTATCTTGAATGTAGTGAGACACAGTTTACCAGAGTTCTGTATAGGGGTGTAGAGAGAAACTGTTTCCAAGAGTGTTGTAGCCTAGCAAGAGGCATATGCAGTAACTGGGTGTTCTGTATCCTGAGTGTAGGAGATGCCGCTTATGGGAGCTCTGCTACCTGGATGTAGAGAGAAGCAGTTCACCGGAGTTCTCTATCCTTGGTGTAGAGAGCAGCTATTTACTGGAGTTCGGTAGCCTGGAATGAGGCATTCGCTCTATGCGGGTTTTCAGTAAGCTGCGTGTAAGAGATGCAGCTTACGGGAGTTCCATAACCTAAGTGCAGAGACATCCAGTATCCAGGAGTTCCGTATGTTGAATGTAGAGAGAAGCTGTTTCTAAGATTTCGGTAGCCTGGGCATAGGTATTCGGTATATGCGGGTTTTCTGTATGCTGAGTGCAGCAGACGCAGCTTCTGGGAGATCTGCAACCTAGAATTAGAGAGACACAGTTTACCCAAGTTGTGTATCAGGTTGTAGGGAGAAGCTGTTTCCAAGAGTTCTGGAGCCTGGCAATAGGCATAGGCAATGTATGGGATTTCTGTATCCTAAGTGTAGCAGATGCAGCTTACAGGAGCTCAGTAACCTGGCTGGAAAGAGAAGCAGTTTCCAAGAGTTCTCTATCCTTGGTGTAGGGAGAAGCTGTTTCCAAGAGTTCTGTAGCCTATGAGCAGGTATTCGCTATACGCGGGTTTTCTGTATGCTGAGTGTAGCACACGCAGCTTATGGGCGTTGTGTCTCGTGCATGTCGTGAGACACTGTTTACCAGAGTTCTGTATAGGGGTGTAGAGAGAAACTGTTTCCAAGAGTTCTGGAGCCTAGCAAGAGGCATATGCAGTAATTGGGATTTCTGTATCCTGAGTGTAGGAGATGCCGCTTATGGGAGCTCTGCTACCTGGATGTAGAGAGAAGCAGTTTACCGGAGTTCGCTATCCTTGGTGTAGAGAGGAGCTGTTTACAGGAGTTGCGTATCCTGGAATTAGGCATTCGCTATGTGTGGGTATTCTGGATGCTGAGTGTAGCAGATGCAGCTTTCGGGAGTTCTGTAATCTAAGTGTAGAGAGATGCAGTTTCCAGTAGTTCTGTATGTTGAATGCAGAGAGAAGCTGTTTCCAAGAGTTCTGTAGTCTGAGAGCAGGCATACGCTGTATATGGGATTCCTGTTGCCTGAGTGTAGCCGACGCAGCTTCTCGGAGATCTGTAACCTAGAATTAGAGAGACACAGTTTACCGAAGTTCTGTATCAGAGTGTAGGGAGAAGCTGTTTCCAAGCATTCTGTAGCCTATGAGCAGGTTTCGCTATATGCGGGTTTTCTGTATGCTGAGTGTAGCACACGCAGCTTATGGGCGTAGTGTCTCGTGCATGTCGTGAGACACTGTTTACCAGAGTTCTGTATATGCGTGTAGAGAGAAATTGTTTCCAAGAGTTCTGGAGCATAGCAAGAGGCATATGCAGTAATTGGGATTGCTGTATCCTGAGTGTAGGAGATGCCGCTTATGGGAGCTCTGCTACCGGGATGTAGAGAGAAGCAGTTCACTGGAGTTCTCTATCCTTGGTGTAGAGAGCAGCTATTTACTGGAGTTCGGTAGCCTGGAATGAGGCATTCGCTCTATGCGGGTTTTCAGTAAGCTGCGTGTAAGAGATGCAGCTTACGGGAGTTCCATAACCTAAGTGCAGAGACATCCAGTATCCAGGAGTTCCGTATGTTGAATGTAGAGAGAAGCTGTTTCTAAGATTTCGGTAGCCTGGGCATAGGTATTCGGTATATGCGGGTTTTCTGTATGCTGAGTGCAGCAGACGCAGCTTCTGGGAGATCTGCAACCTAGAATTAGAGAGACACAGTTTACCCAAGTTGTGTATCAGGTTGTAGGGAGAAGCTGTTTCCAAGAGTTCTGTAGCCTATGAGCAGGTATTCGCTATATGCGGGTTTTCTGTATGCTGCGTGTGGCAGACGCAGCTTATGTGAGTTCTGTATCTTGAATGTAGTGAGACACAGTTTACCAGAGTTCTGTATAGGGGTGTAGAGAGAAACTGTTTCCAAGAGTGTTGTAGCCTAGCAAGAGGCATATGCAGTAACTGGGTGTTCTGTATCCTGAGTGTAGGAGATGCCGCTTATGGGAGCTCTGCTACCTGGATGTAGAGAGAAGCAGTTCACCGGAGTTCTCTATCCTTGGTGTAGAGAGCAGCTATTTACTGGAGTTCGGTAGCCTGGAATGAGGCATTCGCTCTATGCGGGTTTTCAGTAAGCTGCGTGTAAGAGATGCAGCTTACGGGAGTTCCATAACCTAAGTGCAGAGACATCCAGTATCCAGGAGTTCCGTATGTTGAATGTAGAGAGAAGCTGTTTCTAAGATTTCGGTAGCCTGGGCATAGGTATTCGGTATATGCGGGTTTTCTGTATGCTGAGTGCAGCAGACGCAGCTTCTGGGAGATCTGCAACCTAGAATTAGAGAGACACAGTTTACCCAAGTTGTGTATCAGGTTGTAGGGAGAAGCTGTTTCCAAGAGTTCTGGAGCCTGGCAATAGGCATAGGCAATGTATGGGATTTCTGTATCCTAAGTGTAGCAGATGCAGCTTACAGGAGCTCAGTAACCTGGCTGGAAAGAGAAGCAGTTTCCAAGAGTTCTCTATCCTTGGTGTAGGGAGAAGCTGTTTCCAAGAGTTCTGTAGCCTATGAGCAGGTATTCGCTATACGCGGGTTTTCTGTATGCTGAGTGTAGCACACGCAGCTTATGGGCGTTGTGTCTCGTGCATGTCGTGAGACACTGTTTACCAGAGTTCTGTATAGGGGTGTAGAGAGAAACTGTTTCCAAGAGTTCTGGAGCCTAGCAAGAGGCATATGCAGTAATTGGGATTTCTGTATCCTGAGTGTAGGAGATGCCGCTTATGGGAGCTCTGCTACCTGGATGTAGAGAGAAGCAGTTTACCGGAGTTCGCTATCCTTGGTGTAGAGAGGAGCTGTTTACAGGAGTTGCGTATCCTGGAATTAGGCATTCGCTATGTGTGGGTATTCTGGATGCTGAGTGT
This sequence comes from Lepus europaeus, assembly GCF_033115175.1. NCBI lineage: Eukaryota > Metazoa > Chordata > Mammalia > Lagomorpha > Leporidae > Lepus > Lepus europaeus. Next base: position 954,470 of record NW_026909316.1, on the reverse strand, counting down.
AGCAGATGCAGCTTTCGGGAGTTCTGTAATCTAAGTGTAGAGAGATGCAGTTTCCAGTAGTTCTGTATGTTGAATGCAGAAAGAAGCTGTTTCCAAGAGTTCTGTAGTCTGAGAGCAGGCATACGCTGTATATGGGATTCCTGTTGCCTGAGTGTAGCCGACGCAGCTTCTCGGAGATCTGTAACCTAGAATTAGAGAGACACAGTTTACCGAAGTTCTGTATCAGAGTGTAGGGAGAAGCTGTTTCCAAGCATTCTGTAGCCTATGAGCAGGTTTTGCTATATGCGGGTTTTCTGTATGCTGAGTGTAGCACACGCAGCTTATGGGCGTAGTGTCTCGTGCATGTCGTGAGACACTGTTTACCAGAGTTCTGTATATGTGTGTAGAGAGAAATTGTTTCCAAGAGTTCTGGAGCATAGCAAGAGGCATATGCAGTAATTGGGATTGCTGTATCCTGAGTGTAGGAGAAGCCGCTTATGGGAGCTCTGCCACCGGGATGTAGAGAGAAGCAGTTCACTGGAGTTCTCTATCCTTGGTGTAGAGAGCAGCTATTTACTGGAGTTCGGTAGCCTGGAATGAGGCATTCGCTCTATGCGGGTTTTCAGTAAGCTGCGTGTAAGAGATGCAGCTTACGGGAGTTCCATAACCTAAGTGCAGAGACATCCAGTATCCAGGAGTTCCGTATGTTGAATGTAGAGAGAAGCTGTTTCTAAGATTTCGGTAGCCTGGGCATAGGTATTCGGTATATGCGGGTTTTCTGTATGCTGAGTGCAGCAGACGCAGCTTCTGGGAGATCTGCAACCTAGAATTAGAGAGACACAGTTTACCCAAGTTGTGTATCAGGTTGTAGGGAGAAGCTGTTTCCAAGAGTTCTGTAGCCTATGAGCAGGTATTCGCTATATGCGGGTTTTCTGTATGCTGCGTGTGGCAGACGCAGCTTATGTGAGTTCTGTATCTTGAATGTAGTGAGACACAGTTTACCAGCGTTCTGTATAGGGGTGTAGAGAGAAACTGTTTCCAAGAGTGTTGTAGCCTAGCAAGAGGCATATGCAGTAACTGGGTGTTCTGTATCCTGAGTGTAGGAGATGCCGCTTATGGGAGCTCTGCTACCTGGATGTAGAGAGAAGCAGTTCACCGGAGTTCTCTATCCTTGGTGTAGAGAGCAGCTATTTACTGGAGTTCGGTAGCCTGGAATGAGGCATTCGCTCTATGCGGGTTTTCAGTAAGCTGCGTGTAAGAGATGCAGCTTACGGGAGTTCCATAACCTAAGTGCAGAGACATCCAGTATCCAGGAGTTCCGTATGTTGAATGTAGAGAGAAGCTGTTTCTAAGATTTCGGTAGCCTGGGCATAGGTATTCGGTATATGCGGGTTTTCTGTATGCTGAGTGCAGCAGACGCAGCTTCTGGCAGATCTGCAACCTAGAATTAGAGAGACACAGTTTACCCAAGTTGTGTATCAGGTTGTAGGGAGAAGCTGTTTCCAAGAGTTCTGGAGCCTGGCAATAGGCATAGGCAATGTATGGGATTTCTGTATCCTAAGTGCAGATGCAGCTTACAGGAGCTCAGTAACCTGGCTGGAAAGAGAAGCAGTTTCCAAGAGTTCTCTATCCTTGGTGTAGGGAGAAGCTGTTTCCAAGAGTTCTGTAGCCTATGAGCAGGTATTCGCTATACGCGGGTTTTCTGTATGCTGAGTGTAGCACACGCAGCTTATGGGCGTTGTGTCTCGTGCATGTCGTGAGACACTGTTTACCAGAGTTCTGTATAGGGGTGTAGAGAGAAACTGTTTCCAAGAGTTCTGGAGCCTAGCAAGAGGCATATGCAGTAATTGGGATTTCTGTATCCTGAGTGTAGGAGATGCCGCTTATGGGAGCTCTGCTACCTGGATGTAGAGAGAAGCAGTTTACCGGAGTTCGCTATCCTTGGTGTAGAGAGGAGCTGTTTACAGGAGTTGCGTATCCTGGAATTAGGCATTCGCTATGTGTGGGTATTCTGGATGCTGAGTGTAGCAGATGCAGCTTTCGGGAGTTCTGTAATCTAAGTGTAGAGAGATGCAGTTTCCAGTAGTTCTGTATGTTGAATGTAGAGAGAAGCTGTTTCCAAGAGTTCTGTAGTCTGAGAGCAGGCATACGCTGTATATGGGATTCCTGTTGCCTGAGTGTAGCCGACGCAGCTTCTGGGAGATCTGTAACCTAGAATTAGAGAGACACAGTTTACCGAAGTTCTGTATCAGAGTGTAGGGAGAAGCTGTTTCCAAGCATTCTGTAGCCTATGAGCAGGTTTCGCTATATGCGGGTTTTCTGTATGCTGAGTGTAGCACACGCAGCTTATGGGCGTAGTGTCTCGTGCATGTCGTGAGACACTGTTTACCAGAGTTCTGTATATGCGTGTAGAGAGAAATTGTTTCCAAGAGTTCTGGAGCATAGCAAGAGGCATATGCAGTAATTGGGATTGCTGTATCCTGAGTGTAGGAGATGCCGCTTATGGGAGCTCTGCTACCTGGATGTAGAGAGAAGCAGTTCACTGGAGTTCTCTATCCTTGGTGTAGAGAGCAGCTATTTACTGGAGTTCGGTAGCCTGGAATGAGGCATTCGCTCTATGCGGGTTTTCAGTAAGCTGCGTGTAAGAGATGCAGCTTACGGGAGTTCCATAACCTAAGTGCAGAGACATCCAGTATCCAGGAGTTCCGTATGTTGAATGTAGAGAGAAGCTGTTTCTAAGATTTCGGTAGCCTGGGCATAGGTATTCGGTATATGCGGGTTTTCTGTATGCTGAGTGCAGCAGACGCAGCTTCTGGGAGATCTGCAACCTAGAATTAGATAGACACAGTTTACCCAAGTTGTGTATCAGGTTGTAGGGAGAAGCTGTTTCCAAGAGTTCTGGAGCCTGGCAATAGGCATAGGCAATGTATGGGATTTCTGTATCCTAAGTGTAGCAGATGCAGCTTACAGGAGCTCAGTAACCTGGCTGGAAAGAGAAGCAGTTTCCAAGAGTTCTCTATCCTTGGTGTAGGGAGAAGCTGTTTCCAAGAGTTCTGTAGCCTATGAGCAGGTATTCGCTATACGCGGGTTTTCTGTATGCTGAGTGTAGCACACGCAGCTTATGGGCGTTGTGTCTCGTGCATGTCGTGAGACACTGTTTACCAGAGTTCTGTATAGGGGTGTAGAGAGAAACTGTTTCCAAGAGTTCTGGAGCCTAGCAAGAGGCATATGCAGTAATTGGGATTTCTGTATCCTGAGTGTAGGAGATGCCGCTTATGGGAGCTCTGCTACCTGGATGTAGAGAGAAGCAGTTTACCGGAGTTCGCTATCCTTGGTGTAGAGAGGAGCTGTTTACAGGAGTTGCGTATCCTGGAATTAGGCATTCGCTATGTGTGGGTATTCTGGATGCTGAGTGTAGCAGATGCAGCTTTCGGGAGTTCTGTAATCTAAGTGTAGAGAGATGCAGTTTCCAGTAGTTCTGTATGTTGAATGCAGAGAGAAGCTGTTTCCAAGAGTTCTGTAGTCTGAGAGCAGGCATACGCTGTATATGGGATTCCTGTTGCCTGAGTGTAGCCGACGCAGCTTCTGGGAGATCTGTAACCTAGAATTAGAGAGACACAGTTTACCGAAGTTCTGTATCAGAGTGTAGGGAGAAGCTGTTTCCAAGCATTCTGTAGCCTATGAGCAGGTTTCGCTATATGCGGGTTTTCTGTATGCTGAGTGTAGCACACGCAGCTTATGGGCGTAGTGTCTCGTGCATGTCGTGAGACACTGTTTACCAGAGTTCTGTATATGCGTGTAGAGAGAAATTGTTTCCAAGAGTTCTGGAGCATAGCAAGAGGCATATGCAGTAATTGGGATTGCTGTATCCTGAGTGTAGGAGATGCCGCTTATGGGAGCTCTGCTACCTGGATGTAGAGAGAAGCAGTTCACTGGAGTTCTCTATCCTTGGTGTAGAGAGCAGCTATTTACTGGAGTTCGGTAGCCTGGAATGAGGCATTCGCTCTATGCGGGTTTTCAGTAAGCTGCGTGTAAGAGATGCAGCTTACGGGAGTTCCATAACCTAAGTGCAGAGACATCCAGTATCCAGGAGTTCCGTATGTTGAATGTAGAGAGAAGCTGTTTCTAAGATTTCGGTAGCCTGGGCATAGGTATTCGGTATATGCGGGTTTTCTGTATGCTGAGTGCAGCAGACGCAGCTTCTGGGAGATCTGCAACCTAGAATTAGAGAGACACAGTTTACCCAAGTTGTGTATCAGGTTGTAGGGAGAAGCTGTTTCCAAGAGTTCTGGAGCCTATGAGCAGGTATTCGCTATATGCGGGTTTTCTGTATGCTGCGTGTGGCAGACGCAGCTTATGTGAGTTCTGTATCTTGAATGTAGTGAGACACAGTTTACCAGCGTTCTGTATAGGGGTGTAGAGAGAAACTGTTTCCAAGAGTGTTGTAGCCTAGCAAGAGGCATATGCAGTAACTGGGTGTTCTGTATCCTGAGTGTAGGAGATGCCGCTTATGGGAGCTCTGCTACCTGGATGTAGAGAGAAGCAGTTCACCGGAGTTCTCTATCCTTGGTGTAGAGAGCAGCTATTTACTGGAGTTCGGTAGCCTGGAATGAGGCATTCGCTCTATGCGGGTTTTCAGTAAGCTGCGTGTAAGAGATGCAGCTTACGGGAGTTCCATAACCTAAGTGCAGAGACATCCAGTATCCAGGAGTTCCGTATGTTGAATGTAGAGAGAAGCTGTTTCTAAGATTTCGGTAGCCTGGGCATAGGTATTCGGTATATGCGGGTTTTCTGTATGCTGAGTGCAGCAGACGCAGCTTCTGGGAGATCTGCAACCTAGAATTAGAGAGACACAGTTTACCCAAGTTGTGTATCAGGTTGTAGGGAGAAGCTGTTTCCAAGAGTTCTGGAGCCTGGCAATAGGCATAGGCAATGTATGGGATTTCTGTATCCTAAGTGTAGCAGATGCAGCTTACAGGAGCTCAGTAACCTGGCTGGAAAGAGAAGCAGTTTCCAAGAGTTCTCTATCCTTGGTGTAGGGAGAAGCTGTTTCCAAGAGTTCTGTAGCCTATGAGCAGGTATTCGCTATACGCGGGTTTTCTGTATGCTGAGTGTAGCACACGCAGCTTATGGGCGTTGTGTCTCGTGCATGTCGTGAGACACTGTTTACCAGAGTTCTGTATAGGGGTGTAGAGAGAAACTGTTTCCAAGAGTTCTGGAGCCTAGCAAGAGGCATATGCAGTAATTGGGATTTCTGTATCCTGAGTGTAGGAGATGCCGCTTATGGGAGCTCTGCTACCTGGATGTAGAGAGAAGCAGTTTACCGGAGTTCGCTATCCTTGGTGTAGAGAGGAGCTGTTTACAGGAGTTGCGTATCCTGGAATTAGGCATTCGCTATGTGTGGGTATTCTGGATGCTGAGTGTAGCAGATGCAGCTTTCGGGAGTTCTGTAATCTAAGTGTAGAGAGATGCAGTTTCCAGTAGTTCTGTATGTTGAATGTAGAGAGAAGCTGTTTCCAAGAGTTCTGTAGTCTGAGAGCAGGCATACGCTGTATATGGGATTCCTGTTGCCTGAGTGTAGCCGACGCAGCTTCTGGGAGATCTGTAACCTAGAATTAGAGAGACACAGTTTACCGAAGTTCTGTATCAGAGTGTAGGGAGAAGCTGTTTCCAAGCATTCTGTAGCCTATGAGCAGGTTTCGCTATATGCGGGTTTTCTGTATGCTGAGTGTAGCACACGCAGCTTATGGGCGTAGTGTCTCGTGCATGTCGTGAGACACTGTTTACCAGAGTTCTGTATATGCGTGTAGAGAGAAATTGTTTCCAAGAGTTCTGGAGCATAGCAAGAGGCATATGCAGTAATTGGGATTGCTGTATCCTGAGTGTAGGAGATGCCGCTTATGGGAGCTCTGCTACCTGGATGTAGAGAGAAGCAGTTCACTGGAGTTCTCTATCCTTGGTGTAGAGAGCAGCTATTTACTGGAGTTCGGTAGCCTGGAATGAGGCATTCGCTCTATGCGGGTTTTCAGTAAGCTGCGTGTAAGAGATGCAGCTTACGGGAGTTCCATAACCTAAGTGCAGAGACATCCAGTATCCAGGAGTTCCGTATGTTGAATGTAGAGAGAAGCTGTTTCTAAGATTTCGGTAGCCTGGGCATAGGTATTCGGTATATGCGGGTTTTCTGTATGCTGAGTGCAGCAGACGCAGCTTCTGGGAGATCTGCAACCTAGAATTAGAGAGACACAGTTTACCCAAGTTGTGTATCAGGTTGTAGGGAGAAGCTGTTTCCAAGAGTTCTGGAGCCTGGCAATAGGCATAGGCAATGTATGGGATTTCTGTATCCTAAGTGTAGCAGATGCAGCTTACAGGAGCTCAGTAACCTGGCTGGAAAGAGAAGCAGTTTCCAAGAGTTCTCTATCCTTGGTGTAGGGAGAAGCTGTTTCCAAGAGTTCTGTAGCCTATGAGCAGGTATTCGCTATACGCGGGTTTTCTGTATGCTGAGTGTAGCACACGCAGCTTATGGGCGTTGTGTCTCGTGCATGTCGTGAGACACTGTTTACCAGAGTTCTGTATAGGGGTGTAGAGAGAAACTGTTTCCAAGAGTTCTGGAGCCTAGCAAGAGGCATATGCAGTAATTGGGATTTCTGTATCCTGAGTGTAGGAGATGCCGCTTATGGGAGCTCTGCTACCTGGATGTAGAGAGAAGCAGTTTACCGGAGTTCGCTATCCTTGGTGTAGAGAGGAGCTGTTTACAGGAGTTGCGTATCCTGGAATTAGGCATTCGCTATGTGTGGGTATTCTGGATGCTGAGTGTAGCAGATGCAGCTTTCGGGAGTTCTGTAATCTAAGTGTAGAGAGATGCAGTTTCCAGTAGTTCTGTATGTTGAATGCAGAGAGAAGCTGTTTCCAAGAGTTCTGTAGTCTGAGAGCAGGCATACGCTGTATATGGGATTCCTGTTGCCTGAGTGTAGCCGACGCAGCTTCTGGGAGATCTGTAACCTAGAATTAGAGAGACACAGTTTACCGAAGTTCTGTATCAGAGTGTAGGGAGAAGCTGTTTCCAAGCATTCTGTAGCCTATGAGCAGGTTTCGCTATATGCGGGTTTTCTGTATGCTGAGTGTAGCACACGCAGCTTATGGGCGTAGTGTCTCGTGCATGTCGTGAGACACTGTTTACCAGAGTTCTGTATATGCGTGTAGAGAGAAATTGTTTCCAAGAGTTCTGGAGCATAGCAAGAGGCATATGCAGTAATTGGGATTGCTGTATCCTGAGTGTAGGAGATGCCGCTTATGGGAGCTCTGCTACCTGGATGTAGAGAGAAGCAGTTCACTGGAGTTCTCTATCCTTGGTGTAGAGAGCAGCTATTTACTGGAGTTCGGTAGCCTGGAATGAGGCATTCGCTCTATGCGGGTTTTCAGTAAGCTGCGTGTAAGAGATGCAGCTTACGGGAGTTCCATAACCTAAGTGCAGAGACATCCAGTATCCAGGAGTTCCGTATGTTGAATGTAGAGAGAAGCTGTTTCTAAGATTTCGGTAGCCTGGGCATAGGTATTCGGTATATGCGGGTTTTCTGTATGCTGAGTGCAGCAGACGCAGCTTCTGGGAGATCTGCAACCTAGAATTAGAGAGACACAGTTTACCCAAGTTGTGTATCAGGTTGTAGGGAGAAGCTGTTTCCAAGAGTTCTGTAGCCTATGAGCAGGTATTCGCTATATGCGGGTTTTCTGTATGCTGCGTGTGGCAGACGCAGCTTATGTGAGTTCTGTATCTTGAATGTAGTGAGACACAGTTTACCAGCGTTCTGTATAGGGGTGTAGAGAGAAACTGTTTCCAAGAGTGTTGTAGCCTAGCAAGAGGCATATGCAGTAACTGGGTGTTCTGTATCCTGAGTGTAGGAGATGCCGCTTATGGGAGCTCTGCTACCTGGATGTAGAGAGAAGCAGTTCACCGGAGTTCTCTATCCTTGGTGTAGAGAGCAGCTATTTACTGGAGTTCGGTAGCCTGGAATGAGGCATTCGCTCTATGCGGGTTTTCAGTAAGCTGCGTGTAAGAGATGCAGCTTACGGGAGTTCCATAACCTAAGTGCAGAGACATCCAGTATCCAGGAGTTCCGTATGTTGAATGTAGAGAGAAGCTGTTTCTAAGATTTCGGTAGCCTGGGCATAGGTATTCGGTATATGCGGGTTTTCTGTATGCTGAGTGCAGCAGACGCAGCTTCTGGGAGATCTGCAACCTAGAATTAGAGAGACACAGTTTACCCAAGTTGTGTATCAGGTTGTAGGGAGAAGCTGTTTCCAAGAGTTCTGGAGCCTGGCAATAGGCATAGGCAATGTATGGGATTTCTGTATCCTAAGTGTAGCAGATGCAGCTTACAGGAGCTCAGTAACCTGGCTGGAAAGAGAAGCAGTTTCCAAGAGTTCTCTATCCTTGGTGTAGGGAGAAGCTGTTTCCAAGAGTTCTGTAGCCTATGAGCAGGTATTCGCTATACGCGGGTTTTCTGTATGCTGAGTGTAGCACACGCAGCTTATGGGCGTTGTGTCTCGTGCATGTCGTGAGACACTGTTTACCAGAGTTCTGTATAGGGGTGTAGAGAGAAACTGTTTCCAAGAGTTCTGGAGCCTAGCAAGAGGCATATGCAGTAATTGGGATTTCTGTATCCTGAGTGTAGGAGATGCCGCTTATGGGAGCTCTGCTACCTGGATGTAGAGAGAAGCAGTTTACCGGAGTTCGCTATCCTTGGTGTAGAGAGGAGCTGTTTACAGGAGTTGCGTATCCTGGAATTAGGCATTCGCTATGTGTGGGTATTCTGGATGCTGAGTGTAGCAGATGCAGCTTTCGGGAGTTCTGTAATCTAAGTGTAGAGAAATGCAGTTTCCAGTAGTTCTGTATGTTGAATGTAGAGAGAAGCTGTTTCCAAGAGTTCTGTAGTCTGAGAGCAGGCATACGCTGTATATGGGATTCCTGTTGCCTGAGTGTAGCCGACGCAGCTTCTGGGAGATCTGTAACCTAGAATTAGAGAGACACAGTTTACCGAAGTTCTGTATCAGAGTGTAGGGAGAAGCTGTTTCCAAGCATTCTGTAGCCTATGAGCAGGTTTCGCTATACGCGGGTTTTCTGTATGCTGAGTGTAGCACACGCAGCTTATGGGCGTAGTGTCTCGTGCATGTCATGAGACACTGTTTACCAGAGTTCTGTATATGCGTGTAGAGAGAAATTGTTTCCAAGAGTTCTGGAGCATAGCAAGAGGCATATGCAGTAATTGGGATTTCTGTATCCTGAGTGTAGGAGATGCCGCTTATGGGAGCTCTGCTACCTGGATGTAGAGAGAAGCAGTTCACTGGAGTTCTCTATCCTTGGTGTAGAGAGCAGCTATTTACTGGAGTTCGGTAGCCTGGAATGAGGCATTCGCTCTATGCGGGTTTTCAGTAAGCTGCGTGTAAGAGATGCAGCTTACGGGAGTTCCATAACCTAAGTGCAGAGACATCCAGTATTCAGGAGTTCCGTATGTTGAATGTAGAGAGAAGCTGTTTCTAAGATTTCAGTAGCCTGGGCATAGGTATTCGGTATATGCGGGTTTTCTGTATGCTGAGTGCAGCAGACGCAGCTTCTGGGAGATCTGCAACCTAGAATTAGAGAGACACAGTTTACCCAAGTTGTGTGTCAGGTTGTAGGGAGAAGCTGTTTCCAAGAGTTCTGTAGCCTATGAGCAGGTTTCGCTATATGCGGGTTTTCTGTATGCTGCCTGTGGCAGACGCAGCTTATGTGAGTTCTGTATCTTGAATGTAGTGAGACACAGTTTACCAGAGTTCTGTATAGGGGTGTAGAGAGAAACTGTTTCCAAGAGTGTTGTAGCCTAGCAAGAGGCATATGCAGTAACTGGGTGTTCTGTATCCTGAGTGTAGGAGATGCCGCTTATGGGAGCTCTGCTACCTGGATGTAGAGAGAAGCAGTTCACCGGAGTTCTCTATCCTTGGTGTAGAGAGCAGCTATTTACTGGAGTTCGGTAGCCTGGAATGAGGCATTCGCTCTATGCGGGTTTTCAGTAAGCTGCGTGTAAGAGATGCAGCTTACGGGAGTTCCATAACCTAAGTGCAGAGACATCCAGTATCCAGGAGTTCCGTATGTTGAATGTAGAGAGAAGCTGTTTCTAAGATTTCGGTAGCCTGGGCATAGGTATTCGGTATATGCGGGTTTTCTGTATGCTGAGTGCAGCAGACGCAGCTTCTGGGAGATCTGCAACCTAGAATTAGAGAGACACAGTTTACCCAAGTTGTGTATCAGGTTGTAGGGAGAAGCTGTTTCCAAGAGTTCTGGAGCCTGGCAATAGGCATAGGCAATGTATGGGATTTCTGTATCCTAAGTGTAGCAGATGCAGCTTACAGGAGCTCAGTAACCTGGCTGGAAAGAGAAGCAGTTTCCAAGAGTTCTCTATCCTTGGTGTAGGGAGAAGCTGTTTCCAAGAGTTCTGTAGCCTATGAGCAGGTATTCGCTATACGCGGGTTTTCTGTATGCTGAGTGTAGCACACGCAGCTTATGGGCGTTGTGTCTCGTGCATGTCGTGAGACACTGTTTACCAGAGTTCTGTATAGGGGTGTAGAGAGAAACTGTTTCCAAGAGTTCTGGAGCCTAGCAAGAGGCATATGCAGTAATTGGGATTTCTGTATCCTGAGTGTAGGAGACGCCACTTATGGGAGCTCTGCTACCTGGATGTAGAGAGAAGCAGTTTACCGGAGTTCGCTATCCTTGGTGTAGAGAGGAGCTGTTTACAGGAGTTGCGTATCCTGGAATTAGGCATTCGCTATGTGTGGGTATTCTGGATGCTGAGTGTAGCAGATGCAGCTTTCGGGAGTTCTGTAATCTAAGTGTAGAGAGATGCAGTTTCCAGTAGTTCTGTATGTTGAATGTAGAGAGAAGCTGTTTCCAAGAGTTCTGTAGTCTGAGAGCAGGCATACGCTGTATATGGGATTCCTGTTGCCTGAGTGTAGCCGACGCAGCTTCTGGGAGATCTGTAACCTAGAATTAGAGAGACACAGTTTACCGAAGTTCTGTATCAGAGTGTAGGGAGAAGCTGTTTCCAAGCATTCTGTAGCCTATGAGCAGGTTTCGCTATATGCGGGTTTTCTGTATGCTGAGTGTAGCACTCGCAGCTTATGGGCGTAGTGTCTCGTGCATGTCGTGAGACACTGTTTACCAGAGTTCTGTATATGCGTGTAGAGAGAAATTGTTTCCAAGAGTTCTGGAGCATAGCAAGAGGCATATGCAGTAATTGGGATTGCTGTATCCTGAGTGTAGGAGATGCCACTTATGGGAGCTCTGCTACCTGGATGTAGAGAGAAGCAGTTCACTGGAGTTCTCTATCCTTGGTGTAGAGAGCAGCTATTTACTGGAGTTCGGTAGCCTGGAATGAGGCATTCGCTCTATGCGGGTTTTCAGTAAGCTGCATGTAAGAGATGCAGCTTACGGGAGTTCCATAACCTAAGTGCAGAGACATCCAGTATCCAGGAGTTCCGTATGTTGAATGTAGAGAGAAGCTGTTTCTAAGATTTCGGTAGCCTGGGCATAGGTATTCGGTATATGCGGGTTTTCTGTATGCTGAGTGCAGCAGACGCAGCTTCTGGGAGATCTGCAACCTAGAATTAGAGAGACACAGTTTACCCAAGTTGTGTATCAGGTTGTAGGGAGAAGCTGTTTCCAAGAGTTCTGTAGCCTATGAGCAGGTTTCGCTATATGCGGGTTTTCTGTATGCTGCCTGTGGCAGACGCAGCTTATGTGAGTTCTGTATCTTGAATGTAGTGAGACACAGTTTACCAGAGTTCTGTATAGGGGTGTAGAGAGAAACTGTTTCCAAGAGTGTTGTAGCCTAGCAAGAGGCATATGCAGTAACTGGGTGTTCTGTATCCTGAGTGTAGGAGATGCCGCTTATGGGAGCTCTGCTACCTGGATGTAGAGAGAAGCAGTTCACCGGAGTTCTCTATCCTTGGTGTAGAGAGCAGCTATTTACTGGAGTTCGGTAGCCTGGAATGAGGCATTCGCTCTATGCGGGTTTTCAGTAAGCTGCGTGTAAGAGATGCAGCTTACGGGAGTTCCATAACCTAAGTGCAGAGACATCCAGTATCCAGGAGTTCCGTATGTTGAATGTAGAGAGAAGCTGTTTCTAAGATTTCGGTAGCCTGGGCATAGGTATTCGGTATATGCGGGTTTTCTGTATGCTGAGTGCAGCAGACGCAGCTTCTGGCAGATCTGCAACCTAGAATTAGAGAGACACAGTTTACCCAAGTTGTGTATCAGGTTGTAGGGAGAAGCTGTTTCCAAGAGTTCTGGAGCCTGGCAATAGGCATAGGCAATGTATGGGATTTCTGTATCCTAAGTGTAGCAGATGCAGCTTACAGGAGCTCAGTAACCTGGCTGGAAAGAGAAGCAGTTTCCAAGAGTTCTCTATCCTTGGTGTAGGGAGAAGCTGTTTCCAAGAGTTCTGTAGCCTATGAGCAGGTATTCGCTATACGCGGGTTTTCTGTATGCTGAGTGTAGCACACGCAGCTTATGGGCGTTGTGTCTCGTGCATGTCGTGAGACACTGTTTACCAGAGTTCTGTATAGGGGTGTAGAGAGAAACTGTTTCCAAGAGTTCTGGAGCCTAGCAAGAGGCATATGCAGTAATTGGGATTTCTGTATCCTGAGTGTAGGAGACGCCACTTATGGGAGCTCTGCTACCTGGATGTAGAGAGAAGCAGTTTACCGGAGTTCGCTATCCTTGGTGTAGAGAGGAGCTGTTTACAGGAGTTGCGTATCCTGGAATTAGGCATTCGCTATGTGTGGGTATTCTGGATGCTGAGTGTAGCAGATGCAGCTTTCGGGAGTTCTGTAATCTAAGTGTAGAGAGATGCAGTTTCCAGTAGTTCTGTATGTTGAATGTAGAGAGAAGCTGTTTCCAAGAGTTCTGTAGTCTGAGAGCAGGCATACGCTGTATATGGGATTCCTGTTGCCTGAGTGTAGCCGACGCAGCTTCTGGGAGATCTGTAACCTAGAATTAGAGAGACACAGTTTACCGAAGTTCTGTATCAGAGTGTAGGGAGAAGCTGTTTCCAAGCATTCTGTAGCCTATGAGCAGGTTTCGCTATATGCGGGTTTTCTGTATGCTGAGTGTAGCACTCGCAGCTTATGGGCGTAGTGTCTCGTGCATGTCGTGAGACACTGTTTACCAGAGTTCTGTATATGCGTGTAGAGAGAAATTGTTTCCAAGAGTTCTGGAGCATAGCAAGAGGCATATGCAGTAATTGGGATTGCTGTATCCTGAGTGTAGGAGATGCCACTTATGGGAGCTCTGCTACCTGGATGTAGAGAGAAGCAGTTCACTGGAGTTCTCTATCCTTGGTGTAGAGAGCAGCTATTTACTGGAGTTCGGTAGCCTGGAATGAGGCATTCGCTCTATGCGGGTTTTCAGTAAGCTGCATGTAAGAGATGCAGCTTACGGGAGTTCCATAACCTAAGTGCAGAGACATCCAGTATCCAGGAGTTCCGTATGTTGAATGTAGAGAGAAGCTGTTTCTAAGATTTCGGTAGCCTGGGCATAGGTATTCGGTATATGCGGGTTTTCTGTATGCTGAGTGCAGCAGACGCAGCTTCTGGGAGATCTGCAACCTAGAATTAGAGAGACACAGTTTACCCAAGTTGTGTATCAGGTTGTAGGGAGAAGCTGTTTCCAAGAGTTCTGTAGCCTATGAGCAGGTTTCGCTATATGCGGGTTTTCTGTATGCTGCGTGTGGCAGACGCAGCTTATGTGAGTTCTGTATCTTGAATGTAGTTAGACACAGTTTACCAGAGTTCTGTATAGGGGTGTAGAGAGAAACTGTTTCCAAGAGTGTTGTAGCCTAGCAAGAGGCATATGCAGTAACTGGGTGTTCTGTATCCTGAGTGTAGGAGATGCCGCTTATGGGAGCTCTGCTACCTGGATGTAGAGAGAAGCAGTTCACCGGAGTTCGCTATCCTTGGTGTAGAGAGGAGCTGTTTACAGGAGTTGCGTATCCTGGAATTAGGCATTCGCTATGTGTGGGTATTCTGGATGCTGAGTGTAGCAGATGCAGCTTTCGGGAGTTCTGTAATCTAAGTGTAGAGAGATGCAGTTTCCAGTAGTTCTGTATGTTGAATGTAGAGAGAAGCTGTTTCCAAGAGTTCTGTAGTCTGAGAGCAGGCATACGCTGTATATGGGATTCCTGTTGCCTGAGTGTAGCCGACGCAGCTTCTGGGAGATCTGTAACCTAGAATTAGAGAGACACAGTTTACCGAAGTTCTGTATCAGAGTGTAGGGAGAAGCTGTTTCCAAGCATTCTGTAGCCTATGAGCAGGTTTCGCTATATGCGGGTTTTCTGTATGCTGAGTGTAGCACACGCAGCTTATGGGCGTAGTGTCTCGTGCATGTCGTGAGACACTGTTTACCAGAGTTCTGTATATGCGTGTAGAGAAAAATTGTTTCCAAGAGTTCTGGAGCATAGCAAGAGGCATATGCAGTAATTGGGATTGCTGTATCCTGAGTGTAGGAGATGCCGCTTATGGGAGCTCTGCTACCGGGATGTAGAGAGAAGCAGTTCACTGGAGTTCTCTATCCTTGGTGTAGAGAGCAGCTATTTACTGGAGTTCGGTAGCCTGGAATGAGGCATTCGCTCTATGCGGGTTTTCAGTAAGCTGCGTGTAAGAGATGCAGCTTACGGGAGTTCCATAACCTAAGTGCAGAGACATCCAGTATCCAGGAGTTCCGTATGTTGAATGTAGAGAGAAGCTGTTTCTAAGATTTCGGTAGCCTGGGCATAGGTATTCGGTATATGCGGGTTTTCTGTATGCTGAGTGCAGCAGACGCAGCTTCTGGGAGATCTGCAACCTAGAATTAGAGAGACACAGTTTACCCAAGTTGTGTATCAGGTTGTAGGGAGAAGCTGTTTCCAAGAGTTCTGGAGCCTGGCAATAGGCATAGGCAATGTATGGGATTTCTGTATCCTAAGTGTAGCAGATGCAGCTTACAGGAGCTCAGTAACCTGGCTGGAAAGAGAAGCAGTTTCCAAGAGTTCTCTATCCTTGGTGTAGGGAGAAGCTGTTTCCAAGAGTTCTGTAGCCTATGAGCAGGTATTCGCTATACGCGGGTTTTCTGTATGCTGAGTGTAGCACACGCAGCTTATGGGCGTTGTGTCTCGTGCATGTCGTGAGACACTGTTTACCAGAGTTCTGTATAGGGGTGTAGAGAGAAACTGTTTCCAAGAGTTCTGGAGCCTAGCAAGAGGCATATGCAGTAATTGGGATTTCTGTATCCTGAGTGTAGGAGATGCCGCTTATGGGAGCTCTGCTACCTGGATGTAGAGAGAAGCAGTTTACCGGAGTTCGCTATCCTTGGTGTAGAGAGGAGCTGTTTACAGGAGTTGCGTATCCTGGAATTAGGCATTCGCTATGTGTGGGTATTCTGGATGCTGAGTGTAGCAGATGCAGCTTTCGGGAGTTCTGTAATCTAAGTGTAGAGAGATGCAGTTTCCAGTAGTTCTGTATGTTGAATGTAGAGAGAAGCTGTTTCCAAGAGTTCTGTAGTCTGAGAGCAGGCATACGCTGTATATGGGATTCCTGTTGCCTGAGTGTAGCCGACGCAGCTTCTGGGAGATCTGTAACCTAGAATTAGAGAGACACAGTTTACCGAAGTTCTGTATCAGAGTGTAGGGAGAAGCTGTTTCCAAGCATTCTGTAGCCTATGAGCAGGTTTCGCTATATGCGGGTTTTCTGTATGCTGAGTGTAGCACACGCAGCTTATGGGCGTAGTGTCTCGTGCATGTCGTGAGACACTGTTTACCAGAGTTCTGTATATGTGTGTAGAGAGAAATTGTTTCCAAGAGTTCTGGAGCATAGCAAGAGGCATATGCAGTAATTGGGATTGCTGTATCCTGAGTGTAGGAGATGCCGCTTATGGGAGCTCTGCTACCTGGATGTAGAGAGAAGCAGTTCACTGGAGTTCTCTATCCTTGGTGTAGAGAGCAGCTATTTACTGGAGTTCGGTAGCCTGGAATGAGGCATTCGCTCTATGCGGGTTTTCAGTAAGCTGCGTGTAAGAGATGCAGCTTACGGGAGTTCCATAACCTAAGTGCAGAGACATCCAGTATCCAGGAGTTCCGTATGTTGAATGTAGAGAGAAGCTGTTTCTAAGATTTCGGTAGCCTGGGCATAGGTATTCGGTATATGCGGGTTTTCTGTATGCTGAGTGCAGCAGACGCAGCTTCTGGGAGATCTGCAACCTAGAATTAGAGAGACACAGTTTACCCAAGTTGTGTATCAGGTTGTAGGGAGAAGCTGTTTCCAAGAGTTCTGGAGCCTATGAGCAGGTATTCGCTATATGCGGGTTTTCTGTATGCTGCGTGTGGCAGACGCAGCTTATGTGAGTTCTGTATCTTGAATGTAGTGAGACACAGTTTACCAGCGTTCTGTATAGGGTTGTAGAGAGAAACTGTTTCCAAGAGTGTTGTAGCCTAGCAAGAGGCATATGCAGTAATTGGGATTTCTGTATCCTGAGTGTAGGAGATGCCGCTTATGGGAGCTCTGCTACCTGGATGTAGAGAGAAGCAGTTCACCGGAGTTCTCTATCCTTGGTGTAGAGAGCAGCTATTTACTGGAGTTCGGTAGCCTGGAATGAGGCATTCGCTCTATGCGGGTTTTCAGTAAGCTGCGTGTAAGAGATGCAGCTTACGGGAGTTCCATAACCTAAGTGCAGAGACATCCAGTATCCAGGAGTTCCGTATGTTGAATGTAGAGAGAAGCTGTTTCTAAGATTTCGGTAGCCTGGGCATAGGTATTCGGTATATGCGGGTTTTCTGTATGCTGAGTGCAGCAGGCGCAGCTTCTGGGAGATCTGCAACCTAGAATTAGAGAGACACAGTTTACCCAAGTTGTGTATCAGGTTGTAGGGAGAAGCTGTTTCCAAGAGTTCTGGAGCCTGGCAATAGGCATAGGCAATGTATGGGATTTCTGTATCCTAAGTGTAGCAGATGCAGCTTACAGGAGCTCAGTAACCTGGCTGGAAAGAGAAGCAGTTTCCAAGAGTTCTCTATCCTTGGTGTAGGGAGAAGCTGTTTCCAAGAGTTCTGTAGCCTATGAGCAGGTATTCGCTATACGCGGGTTTTCTGTATGCTGAGTGTAGCACACGCAGCTTATGGGCGTTGTGTCTCGTGCATGTCGTGAGACACTGTTTACCAGAGTTCTGTATAGGGGTGTAGAGAGAAACTGTTTCCAAGAGTTCTGGAGCCTAGCAAGAGGCATATGCAGTAATTGGGATTTCTGTATCCTGAGTGTAGGAGATGCCGCTTATGGGAGCTCTGCTACCTGGATGTAGAGAGAAGCAGTTTACCGGAGTTCGCTATCCTTGGTGTAGAGAGGAGCTGTTTACAGGAGTTGCGTATCCTGGAATTAGGCATTCGCTATGTGTGGGTATTCTGGATGCTGAGTGTAGCAGATGCAGCTTTCGGGAGTTCTGTAATCTAAGTGTAGAGAGATGCAGTTTCCAGTAGTTCTGTATGTTGAATGCAGAGAGAAGCTGTTTCCAAGAGTTCTGTAGTCTGAGAGCAGGCATACGCTGTATATGGGATTCCTGTTGCCTGAGTGTAGCGGATGCAGCTTCTGGGAGATCTGTAACCTAGAATTAGAGAGACACAGTTTACCGAAGTTCTGTATCAGAGTGTAGGGAGAAGCTGTTTCCAAGCATTCTGTAGCCTATGAGCAGGTTTCGCTATATGCGGGTTTTCTGTATGCTGAGTGTAGCACACGCAGCTTATGGGCGTAGTGTCTCGTGCATGTCGTGAGACACTGTTTACCAGAGTTCTGTATATGCGTGTAGAGAGAAATTGTTTCCAAGAGTTCTGGAGCATAGCAAGAGGCATATGCAGTAATTGGGATTGCTGTATCCTGAGTGTAGGAGATGCCGCTTATGGGAGCTCTGCTACCTGGATGTAGAGAGAAGCAGTTCACTGGAGTTCTCTATCCTTGGTGTAGAGAGCAGCTATTTACTGGAGTTCGGTAGCCTGGAATGAGGCATTCACTCTATGCGGGTTTTCAGTAAGCTGCGTGTAAGAGATGCAGCTTACGGGAGTTCCATAACCTAAGTGCAGAGACATCCAGTATCCAGGAGTTCCGTATGTTGAATGTAGAGAGAAGCTGTTTCTAAGATTTCGGTAGCCTGGGCATAGGTATTCGGTATATGCGGGTTTTCTGTATGCTGAGTGCAGCAGACGCAGCTTCTGGGAGATCTGCAACCTAGAATTAGAGAGACACAGTTTACCCAAGTTGTGTATCAGGTTGTAGGGAGAAGCTGTTTCCAAGAGTTCTGGAGCCTATGAGCAGGTATTCGCTATATGCGGGTTTTCTGTATGCTGCGTGTGGCAGACGCAGCTTATGTGAGTTCTGTATCTTGAATGTAGTGAGACACAGTTTACCAGCGTTCTGTATAGGGGTGTAGAGAGAAACTGTTTCCAAGAGTGTTGTAGCCTAGCAAGAGGCATATGCAGTAATTGGGATTTCTGTATCCTGAGTGTAGGAGATGCCGCTTATGGGAGCTCTGCTACCTGGATGTAGAGAGAAGCAGTTCACCGGAGTTCTCTATCCTTGGTGTAGAGAGCAGCTATTTACTGGAGTTCGGTAGCCTGGAATGAGGCATTCGCTCTATGCGGGTTTTCAGTAAGCTGCGTGTAAGAGATGCAGCTTACGGGAGTTCCATAACCTAAGTGCAGAGACATCCAGTATCCAGGAGTTCCGTATGTTGAATGTAGAGAGAAGCTGTTTCTAAGATTTCGGTAGCCTGGGCATAGGTATTCGGTATATGCGGGTTTTCTGTACGCTGAGTGCAGCAGACGCAGCATCTGGGAGATCTGCAACCTAGAATTAGAGAGACACAGTTTACCCAAGTTGTGTATCAGGTTGTAGGGAGAAGCTGTTTCCAAGAGTTCTGTAGCCTATGAGCAGGTATTCGCTATATGCGGGTTTTCTGTATGCTGCGTGTGGCAGACGCAGCTTATGTGAGTTCTGTATCTTGAATGTAGTGAGACACAGTTTACCAGCGTTCTGTATAGGGGTGTAGAGAGAAACTGTTTCCAAGAGTGTTGTAGCCTAGCAAGAGGCATATGCAGTAACTGGGTGTTCTGTATCCTGAGTGTAGGAGATGCCGCTTATGGGAGCTCTGCTACCTGGATGTAGAGAGAAGCAGTTCACCGGAGTTCTCTATCCTTGGTGTAGAGAGCAGCTATTTACTGGAGTTCGGTAGCCTGGAATGAGGCATTCGCTCTATGCGGGTTTTCAGTAAGTTGCGTGTAAGAGATGCAGCTTACGGGAGTTCCATAACCTAAGTGCAGAGACATCCAGTATCCAGGAGTTCCGTATGTTGAATGTAGAGAGAAGCTGTTTCTAAGATTTCGGTAGCCTGGGCATAGGTATTCGGTATATGCGGGTTTTCTGTATGCTGAGTGCAGCAGACGCAGCTTCTGGGAGATCTGCAACCTAGAATTAGAGAGACACAGTTTACCCAAGTTGTGTATCAGGTTGTAGGGAGAAGCTGTTTCCAAGAGTTCTGGAGCCTATGAGCAGGTATTCGCTATATGCGGGTTTTCTGTATGCTGCGTGTGGCAGACGCAGCTTATGTGAGTTCTGTATCTTGAATGTAGTGAGACACAGTTTACCAGCGTTCTGTATAGGGGTGTAGAGAGAAACTGTTTCCAAGAGTGTTGTAGCCTAGCAAGAGGCGTATGCAGTAACTGGGTGTTCTGTATCCTGAGTGTAGGAGATGCCGCTTATGGGAGCTCTGCTACCTGGATGTAGAGAGAAGCAGTTCACCGGAGTTCTCTATCCTTGGTGTAGAGAGCAGCTATTTACTGGAGTTCGGTAGCCTGGAATGAGGCATTTGCTCTATGCGGGTTTTCAGTAAGCTGCGTGTAAGTGATGCAGCTTACGGGAGTTCCATAACCTAAGTGCAGAGACATCCAGTATCCAGGAGTTCCGTATGTTGAATGTAGAGAGAAGCTGTTTCTAAGATTTCGGTAGCCTGGGCATAGGTATTCGGTATATGCGGGTTTTCTGTATGCTGAGTGCAGCAGACGCAGCTTCTGGGAGATCTGCAACCTAGAATTAGAGAGACACAGTTTACCCAAGTTGTGTATCAGGTTGTAGGGAGAAGCTGTTTCCAAGAGTTCTGGAGCCTGGCAATAGGCATAGGCAATGTATGGGATTTCTGTATCCTAAGTGTAGCAGATGCAGCTTACAGGAGCTCAGTAACCTGGCTGGAAAGAGAAGCAGTTTCCAAGAGTTCTCTATCCTTGGTGTAGGGAGAAGCTGTTTCCAAGAGTTCTGTAGCCTATGAGCAGGTATTCGCTATACGCGGGTTTTCTGTATGCTGAGTGTAGCACACGCAGCTTATGGGCGTTGTGTCTCGTGCATGTCGTGAGACACTGTTTACCAGAGTTCTGTATAGGGGTGTAGAGAGAAACTGTTTCCAAGAGTTCTGGAGCCTAGCAAGAGGCATATGCAGTAATTGGGATTTCTGTATCCTGAGTGTAGGAGATCCGCTTATGGGAGCTCTGCTACCTGGATGTAGAGAGAAGCAGTTTACCGGAGTTCGCTATCCTTGGTGTAGAGAGGAGCTGTTTACAGGAGTTGCGTATCCTGGAATTAGGCATTCGCTATGTGTGGGTATTCTGGATGCTGAGTGTAGCAGATGCAGCTTTCGGGAGTTCTGTAATCTAAGTGTAGAGAGATGCAGTTTCCAGTAGTTCTGTATGTTGAATGCAGAGAGAAGCTGTTTCCAAGAGTTCTGTAGTCTGAGAGCAGGCATACGCTGTATATGGGATTCCTGTTGCCTGAGTGTAGCCGACGCAGCTTCTGGGAGATCTGTAACCTAGAATTAGAGAGACACAGTTTACCGAAGTTCTGTATCAGAGTGTAGGGAGAAGCTGTTTCCAAGCATTCTGTAGCCTATGAGCAGGTTTCGCTATATGCGGGTTTTCTGTATGCTGAGTGTAGCACACGCAGCTTATGGGCGTAGTGTCTCGTGCATGTCGTGAGACACTGTTTACCAGAGTTCTGTATATGCGTGTAGAGAGAAATTGTTTCCAAGAGTTCTGGAGCATAGCAAGAGGCATATGCAGTAATTGGGATTTCTGTATCCTGAGTGTAGGAGATGCCGCTTATGGGAGCTCTGCTACCGGGATGTAGAGAGAAGCAGTTCACTGGAGTTCTCTATCCTTGGTGTAGAGAGCAGCTATTTACTGGAGTTCGGTAGCCTGGAATGAGGCATTCACTCTATGCGGGTTTTCAGTAAGCTGCGTGTAAGAGATGCAGCTTACGGGAGTTCCATAACCTAAGTGCAGAGACATCCAGTATCCAGGAGTTCCGTATGTTGAATGTAGAGAGAAGCTGTTTCTAAGATTTCGGTAGCCTGGGCATAGGTATTCGGTATATGCGGGTTTTCTGTATGCTGAGTGCAGCAGACGCAGCTTCTGGGAGATCTGCAACCTAGAATTAGAGAGACACAGTTTACCCAAGTTGTGTATCAGGTTGTAGGGAGAAGCTGTTTCCAAGAGTTCTGGAGCCTATGAGCAGGTATTCGCTATATGCGGGTTTTCTGTATGCTGCGTGTGGCAGACGCAGCTTATGTGAGTTCTGTATCTTGAATGTAGTGAGACACAGTTTACCAGCGTTCTGTATAGGGGTGTAGAGAGAAACTGTTTCCAAGAGTGTTGTAGCCTAGCAAGAGGCATATGCAGTAACTGGGTGTTCTGTATCCTGAGTGTAGGAGATGCCGCTTATGGGAGCTCTGCTACCTGGATGTAGAGAGAAGCAGTTCACCGGAGTTCTCTATCCTTGGTGTAGAGAGCAGCTATTTACTGGAGTTCGGTAGCCTGGAATGAGGCATTCGCTCTATGCGGGTTTTCAGTAAGCTGCGTGTAAGAGATGCAGCTTACGGGAGTTCCATAACCTAAGTGCAGAGACATCCAGTATCCAGGAGTTCCGTATGTTGAATGTAGAGAGAAGCTGTTTCTAAGATTTCGGTAGCCTGGGCATAGGTATTCGGTATATGCGGGTTTTCTGTATGCTGAGTGCAGCAGACGCAGCTTCTGGGAGATCTGCAACCTAGAATTAGAGAGACACAGTTTACCCAAGTTGTGTATAAGGTTGTAGGGAGAAGCTGTTTCCAAGAGTTCTGTAGCCTATGAGCAGGTATTCGCTATATGCGGGTTTTCTGTATGCTGCGTGTGGCAGACGCAGCTTATGTGAGTTCTGTATCTTGAATGTAGTGAGACACAGTTTACCAGAGTTCTGTATAGGGGTGTAGAGAGAAACTGTTTCCAAGAGTGTTGTAGCCTAGCAAGAGGCATATGCAGTAATTGGGATTTCTGTATCCTGAGTGTAGGAGATGCCGCTTATGGGAGCTCTGCTACCTGGATGTAGAGAGAAGCAGTTCACCGGAGTTCTCTATCCTTGGTGTAGAGAGCAGCTATTTACTGGAGTTCGGTAGCCTGGAATGAGGCATTCGCTCTATGCGGGTTTTCAGTAAGCTGCGTGTAAGAGATGCAGCTTACGGGAGTTCCATAACCTAAGTGCAGAGACATCCAGTATCCAGGAGTTCCGTATGTTGAATGTAGAGAGAAGCTGTTTCTAAGAGTTCGGTAGCCTGGGCATAGGTATTCGGTATATGCGGGTTTTCTGTATGCTGAGTGCAGCAGACGCAGCTTCTGGGAGATCTGCAACCTAGAATTAGAGAGACACAGTTTACCCAAGTTGTGTATCAGGTTGTAGGGAGAAGCTGTTTCCAAGAGTTCTGGAGCCTGGCAATAGGCATAGGCAATGTATGGGATTTCTGTATCCTAAGTGTAGCAGATGCAGCTTACAGGAGCTCAGTAACCTGGCTGGAAAGAGAAGCAGTTTCCAAGAGTTCTCTATCCTTGGTGTAGGGAGAAGCTGTTTCCAAGGGTTCTGTAGCCTATGAGCAGGTATTCGCTATACGCGGGTTTTCTGTATGCTGAG
The DNA here is from genome assembly GCF_033115175.1 of Lepus europaeus. Lineage (NCBI taxonomy): Eukaryota > Metazoa > Chordata > Mammalia > Lagomorpha > Leporidae > Lepus > Lepus europaeus. Next base: position 931,466 of record NW_026909316.1, on the reverse strand, counting down.
TGTAGCACACGCAGCTTATGGGCGTTGTGTCTCGTGCATGTCGTGAGACACTGTTTACCAGAGTTCTGTATAGGGGTGTAGAGAGAAACTGTTTCCAAGAGTTCTGGAGCCTAGCAAGAGGCATATGCAGTAATTGGGATTTCTGTATCCTGAGTGTAGGAGATGCCGCTTATGGGAGCTCTGCTACCTGGATGTAGAGAGAAGCAGTTTCCCGGAGTTCGCTATCCTTGGTGTAGAGAGGAGCTGTTTACAGGAGTTGCGTATCCTGGAATTAGGCATTCGCTATGTGTGGGTATTCTGGATGCTGAGTGTAGCAGATGCAGCTTTCGGGAGTTCTGTAATCTAAGTGTAGAGAGATGCAGTTTCCAGTAGTTCTGTATGTTGAATGCAGAGAGAAGCTGTTTCCAAGATTTCTGTAGTCTGAGAGCAGGCATACGCTGTATATGGGATTCCTGTTGCCTGAGTATAGCCGACGCAGCTTCTGGGAGATCTGTAACCTAGAATTAGAGAGACACAGTTTACCGAAGTTCTGTATCAGAGTGTAGGGAGAAGCTGTTTCCAAGCATTCTGTAGCCTATGAGCAGGTTTCGCTATATGCGGGTTTTCTGTATGCTGAGTGTAGCACACGCAGCTTATGGGCGTAGTGTCTCGTGCATGTCGTGAGACACTGTTTACCAGAGTTCTGTATATGCGTGTAGAGAGAAATTGTTTCCAAGAGTTCTGGAGCATAGCAAGAGGCATATGCAGTAATTGGGATTGCTGTATCCTGAGTGTAGGAGATGCCGCTTATGGGAGCTCTGCTACCGGGATGTAGAGAGAAGCAGTTCACTGGAGTTCTCTATCCTTGGTGTAGAGAGCAGCTATTTACTGGAGTTCGGTAGCCTGGAATGAGGCATTCGCTCTATGCGGGTTTTCAGTAAGCTGCGTGTAAGAGATGCAGCTTACGGGAGTTCCATAACCTAAGTGCAGAGACATCCAGTATCCAGGAGTTCCGTATGTTGAATGTAGAGAGAAGCTGTTTCTAAGATTTCGGTAGCCTGGGCATAGGTATTCGGTATATGCGGGTTTTCTGTATGCTGAGTGCAGCAGACGCAGCTTCTGGGAGATCTGCAACCTAGAATTAGAGAGACACAGTTTACCCAAGTTGTGTATCAGGTTGTAGGGAGAAGCTGTTTCCAAGAGTTCTGTAGCCTATGAGCAGGTATTCGCTATATGCGGGTTTTCTGTATGCTGCGTGTGGCAGACGCAGCTTATGTGAGTTCTGTATCTTGAATGTAGTGAGACACAGTTTACCAGCGTTCTGTATAGGGGTGTAGAGAGAAACTGTTTCCAAGAGTGTTGTAGCCTAGCAAGAGGCATATGCAGTAATTGGGATTTCTGTATCCTGAGTGTAGGAGATGCCGCTTATGGGAGCTCTGCTACCTGGATGTAGAGAGAAGCAGTTCACCGGAGTTCTCTATCCTTGGTGTAGAGAGCAGCTATTTACTGGAGTTCGGTAGCCTGGAATGAGGCATTCGCTCTATGCGGGTTTTCAGTAAGCTGCGTGTAAGAGATGCAGCTTACGGGAGTTCCATAACCTAAGTGCAGAGACATCCAGTATCCAGGAGTTCCGTATGTTGAATGTAGAGAGAAGCTGTTTCTAAGATTTCGGTAGCCTGGGCATAGGTATTCGGTATATGCGGGTTTTCTGTATGCTGAGTGCAGCAGACGCAGCTTCTGGGAGATCTGCAACCTAGAATTAGAGAGACACAGTTTACCCAAGTTGTGTATAAGGTTGTAGGGAGAAGCTGTTTCCAAGAGTTCTGTAGCCTATGAGCAGGTATTCGCTATATGCGGGTTTTCTGTATGCTGCGTGTGGCAGACGCAGCTTATGTGAGTTCTGTATCTTGAATGTAGTGAGACACAGTTTACCAGAGTTCTGTATAGGGGTGTAGAGAGAAACTGTTTCCAAGAGTGTTGTAGCCTAGCAAGAGGCATATGCAGTAACTGGGTGTTCTGTATCCTGAGTGTAGGAGATGCCGCTTATGGGAGCTCTGCTACCTGGATGTAGAGAGAAGCAGTTCACCAGAGTTCTCTATCCTTGGTGTAGAGAGCAGCTATTTACTGGAGTTCGGTAGCCTGGAATGAGGCATTCGCTCTATGCGGGTTTTCAGTAAGCTGCGTGTAAGAGATGCAGCTTACGGGAGTTCCATAACCTAAGTGCAGAAACATCCAGTATCCAGGAGTTCCGTATGTTGAATGTAGAGAGAAGCTGTTTCTAAGATTTCGGTAGCCTGGGCATAGGTATTCGGTATATGCGGGTTTTCTGTATGCTGAGTGCAGCAGACACAGCTTCTGGGAGATCTGCAACCTAGAATTAGAGAGACACAGTTTACCCAAGTTGTGTATCAGGTTGTAGGGAGAAGCTGTTTCCAAGAGTTCTGGAGCCTGGCAATAGGCATAGGCAATGTATGGGATTTCTGTATCCTAAGTGTAGCAGATGCAGCTTACAGGAGCTCAGTAACCTGGCTGGAAAGAGAAGCAGTTTCCAAGAGTTCTCTATCCTTGGTGTAGGGAGAAGCTGTTTCCAAGAGTTCTGTAGCCTATGAGCAGGTATTCGCTATACGCGGGTTTTCTGTATGCTGAGTGTAGCACACGCAGCTTATGGGCGTTGTGTCTCGTGCATGTCGTGAGACACTGTTTACCAGAGTTCTGTATAGGGGTGTAGAGAGAAACTGTTTCCAAGAGTTCTGGAGCCTAGCAAGAGGCATATGCAGTAATTGGGATTTCTGTATCCTGAGTGTAGGAGATGCCGCTTATGGGAGCTCTGCTACCTGGATGTAGAGAGAAGCAGTTTACCGGAGTTCGCTATCCTTGGTGTAGAGAGGAGCTGTTTACAGGAGTTGCGTATCCTGGAATTAGGCATTCGCTATGTGTGGGTATTCTGGATGCTGAGTGTAGCAGATGCAGCTTTCGGGAGTTCTGTAATCTAAGTGTAGAGAGATGCAGTTTCCAGTAGTTCTGTATGTTGAATGCAGAGAGAAGCTGTTTCCAAGAGTTCTGTAGTCTGAGAGCAGGCATACGCTGTATATGGGATTCCTGTTGCCTGAGTGTAGCCGACGCAGCTTCTGGGAGATCTGTAACCTAGAATTAGAGAGACACAGTTTACCGAAGTTCTGTATCAGAGTGTAGGGAGAAGCTGTTTCCAAGCATTCTGTAGCCTATGAGCAGGTTTCGCTATATGCGGGTTTTCTGTATGCTGAGTGTAGCACACGCAGCTTATGGGCGTAGTGTCTCGTGCATGTCGTGAGACACTGTTTACCAGAGTTCTGTATATGCGTGTAGAGAGAAATTGTTTCCAAGAGTTCTGGAGCATAGCAAGAGGCATATGCAGTAATTGGGATTGCTGTATCCTGAGTGTAGGAGATGCCGCTTATGGGAGCTCTGCTACCGGGATGTAGAGAGAAGCAGTTCACCGGAGTTCTCTATCCTTGGTGTAGAGAGCAGCTATTTACTGGAGTTCGGTAGCCTGGAATGAGGCATTCGCTCTATGCGGGTTTTCAGTAAGCTGCGTGTAAGAGATGCAGCTTACGGGAGTTCCATAACCTAAGTGCAGAGACATCCAGTATCCAGGAGTTCCGTATGTTGAATGTAGAGAGAAGCTGTTTCTAAGATTTCGGTAGCCTGGGCATAGGTATTCGGTATATGCGGGTTTTCTGTATGCTGAGTGCAGCAGACGCAGCTTCTGGGAGATCTGCAACCTAGAATTAGAGAGACACAGTTTACCCAAGTTGTGTATCAGGTTGTAGGGAGAAGCTGTTTCCAAGAGTTCTGGAGCCTATGAGCAGGTATTCGCTATATGCGGGTTTTCTGTATGCTGCGTGTGGCAGACGCAGCTTATGTGAGTTCTGTATCTTGAATGTAGTGAGACACAGTTTACCAGAGTTCTGTATAGGGGTGTAGAGAGAAACTGTTTCCAAGAGTGTTGTAGCCTAGCAAGAGGCGTATGCAGTAACTGGGTGTTCTGTATCCTGAGTGTAGGAGATGCCGCTTATGGGAGCTCTGCTACCTGGATGTAGAGAGAAGCAGTTCACCGGAGTTCTCTATCCTTGGTGTAGAGAGCAGCTATTTACTGGAGTTCGGTAGCCTGGAATGAGGCATTCGCTCTATGCGGGTTTTCAGTAAGCTGCGTGTAAGAGATGCAGCTTACGGGAGTTCCATAACCTAAGTGCAGAGACATCCAGTATCCAGGAGTTCCGTATGTTGAATGTAGAGAGAAGCTGTTTCTAAGATTTCGGTAGCCTGGGCATAGGTATTCGGTATATGCGGGTTTTCTGTATGCTGAGTGCAGCAGACGCAGCTTCTGGGAGATCTGCAACCTAGAATTAGAGAGACACAGTTTACCCAAGTTGTGTATCAGGTTGTAGGGAGAAGCTGTTTCCAAGAGTTCTGGAGCCTGGCAATAGGCATAGGCAATGTATGGGATTTCTGTATCCTAAGTGTAGCAGATGCAGCTTACAGGAGCTCAGTAACCTGGCTGGAAAGAGAAGCAGTTTCCAAGAGTTCTCTATCCTTGGTGTAGGGAGAAGCTGTTTCCAAGAGTTCTGTAGCCTATGAGCAGGTATTCGCTATACGCGGGTTTTCTGTATGCTGAGTGTAGCACACGCAGCTTATGGGCGTTGTGTCTCGTGCATGTCGTGAGACACTGTTTACCAGAGTTCTGTATAGGGGTGTAGAGAGAAACTGTTTCCAAGAGTTCTGGAGCCTAGCAAGAGGCATATGCAGTAATTGGGATTTCTGTATCCTGAGTGTAGGAGATGCCGCTTATGGGAGCTCTGCTACCTGGATGTAGAGAGAAGCAGTTTACCGGAGTTCGCTATCCTTGGTGTAGAGAGGAGCTGTTTACAGGAGTTGCGTATCCTGGAATTAGGCATTCGCTATGTGTGGGTTTTCTGGATGCTGAGTGTAGCAGATGCAGCTTTCGGGAGTTCTGTAATCTAAGTGTAGAGAGATGCAGTTTCCAGTAGTTCTGTATGTTGAATGTAGAGAGAAGCTGTTTCCAAGAGTTCTGTAGTCTGAGAGCAGGCATACGCTGTATATGGGATTCCTGTTGCCTGAGTGTAGCCGACGCAGCTTCTGGGAGATCTGTAACCTAGAATTAGAGAGACACAGTTTACCGAAGTTCTGTATCAGAGTGTAGGGAGAAGCTGTTTCCAAGCATTCTGTAGCCTATGAGCAGGTTTCGCTATATGCGGGTTTTCTGTATGCTGAGTGTAGCACACGCAGCTTATGGGCGTAGTGTCTCGTGCATGTCGTGAGACACTGTTTACCAGAGTTCTGTATATGCGTGTAGAGAGAAATTGTTTCCAAGAGTTCTGGAGCATAGCAAGAGGCATATGCAGTAATTGGGATTGCTGTATCCTGAGTGTAGGAGATGCCGCTTATGGGAGCTCTGCTACCGGGATGTAGAGAGAAGCAGTTCACCGGAGTTCTCTATCCTTGGTGTAGAGAGCAGCTATTTACTGGAGTTCGGTAGCCTGGAATGAGGCATTCGCTCTATGCGGGTTTTCAGTAAGCTGCGTGTAAGAGATGCAGCTTACGGGAGTTCCATAACCTAAGTGCAGAGACATCCAGTATCCAGGAGTTCCGTATGTTGAATGTAGAGAGAAGCTGTTTCTAAGATTTCGGTAGCCTGGGCATAGGTATTCGGTATATGCGGGTTTTCTGTATGCTGAGTGCAGCAGACGCAGCTTCTGGGAGATCTGCAACCTAGAATTAGAGAGACACAGTTTACCCAAGTTGTGTATCAGGTTGTAGGGAGAAGCTGTTTCCAAGAGTTCTGGAGCCTATGAGCAGGTATTCGCTATATGCGGGTTTTCTGTATGCTGCGTGTGGCAGACGCAGCTTATGTGAGTTCTGTATCTTGAATGTAGTGAGACACAGTTTACCAGAGTTCTGTATAGGGGTGTAGAGAGAAACTGTTTCCAAGAGTGTTGTAGCCTAGCAAGAGGCGTATGCAGTAACTGGGTGTTCTGTATCCTGAGTGTAGGAGATGCCGCTTATGGGAGCTCTGCTACCTGGATGTAGAGAGAAGCAGTTCACCGGAGTTCTCTATCCTTGGTGTAGAGAGCAGCTATTTACTGGAGTTCGGTAGCCTGGAATGAGGCATTCGCTCTATGCGGGTTTTCAGTAAGCTGCGTGTAAGAGATGCAGCTTACGGGAGTTCCATAACCTAAGTGCAGAGACATCCAGTATCCAGGAGGTCCGTATGTTGAATGTAGAGAGAAGCTGTTTCTAAGATTTCGGTAGCCTGGGCATAGGTATTCGGTATATGCGGGTTTTCTGTATGCTGAGTGCAGCAGACGCAGCTTCTGGGAGATCTGCAACCTAGAATTAGAGAGACACAGTTTACCCAAGTTGTGTATCAGGTTGTAGGGAGAAGCTGTTTCCAAGAGTTCTGGAGCCTGGCAATAGGCATAGGCAATGTATGGGATTTCTGTATCCTAAGTGTAGCAGATGCAGCTTACAGGAGCTCAGTAACCTGGCTGGAAAGAGAAGCAGTTTCCAAGAGTTCTCTATCCTTGGTGTAGGGAGAAGCTGTTTCCAAGAGTTCTGTAGCCTATGAGCAGGTATTCGCTATACGCGGGTTTTCTGTATGCTGAGTGTAGCACACGCAGCTTATGGGCGTTGTGTCTCGTGCATGTCGTGAGACACTGTTTACCAGAGTTCTGTATAGGGGTGTAGAGAGAAACTGTTTCCAAGAGTTCTGGAGCCTAGCAAGAGGCATATGCAGTAATTGGGATTTCTGTATCCTGAGTGTAGGAGATGCCGCTTATGGGAGCTCTGCTACCTGGATGTAGAGAGAAGCAGTTTACCGGAGTTCGCTATCCTTGGTGTAGAGAGGAGCTGTTTACAGGAGTTGCGTATCCTGGAATTAGGCATTCGCTATGTGTGGGTTTTCTGGATGCTGAGTGTAGCAGATGCAGCTTTCGGGAGTTCTGTAATCTAAGTGTAGAGAGATGCAGTTTCCAGTAGTTCTGTATGTTGAATGCAGAGAGAAGCTGTTTCCAAGAGTTCTGTAGTCTGAGAGCAGGCATACGCTGTATATGGGATTCCTGTTGCCTGAGTGTAGCCGACGCAGCTTCTGGGAGATCTGTAACCTAGAATTAGAGAGACACAGTTTACCGAAGTTCTGTATCAGAGTGTAGGGAGAAGCTGTTTCCAAGCATTCTGTAGCCTATGAGCAGGTTTCGCTATATGCGGGTTTTCTGTATGCTGAGTGTAGCACACGCAGCTTATGGGCGTAGTGTCTCGTGCATGTCGTGAGACACTGTTTACCAGAGTTCTGTATATGCGTGTAGAGAGAAATTGTTTCCAAGAGTTCTGGAGCATAGCAAGAGGCATATGCAGTAATTGGGATTGCTGTATCCTGAGTGTAGGAGATGCCGCTTATGGGAGCTCTGCTACCGGGATGTAGAGAGAAGCAGTTCACCGGAGTTCTCTATCCTTGGTGTAGAGAGCAGCTATTTACTGGAGTTCGGTAGCCTGGAATGAGGCATTCGCTCTATGCGGGTTTTCAGTAAGCTGCGTGTAAGAGATGCAGCTTACGGGAGTTCCATAACCTAAGTGCAGAGACATCCAGTATCCAGGAGTTCCGTATGTTGAATGTAGAGAGAAGCTGTTTCTAAGATTTCGGTAGCCTGGGCATAGGTATTCGGTATATGCGGGTTTTCTGTATGCTGAGTGCAGCAGACGCAGCTTCTGGGAGATCTGCAACCTAGAATTAGAGAGACACAGTTTACCCAAGTTGTGTATCAGGTTGTAGGGAGAAGCTGTTTCCAAGAGTTCTGTAGCCTATGAGCAGGTATTCGCTATATGCGGGTTTTCTGTATGCTGCGTGTGGCAGACGCAGCTTATGTGAGTTCTGTATCTTGAATGTAGTGAGACACAGTTTACCAGAGTTCTGTATAGGGGTGTAGAGAGAAACTGTTTCCAAGAGTGTTGTAGCCTAGCAAGAGGCGTATGCAGTAACTGGGTGTTCTGTATCCTGAGTGTAGGAGATGCCGCTTATGGGAGCTCTGCTACCTGGATGTAGAGAGAAGCAGTTCACCGGAGTTCTCTATCCTTGGTGTAGAGAGCAGCTATTTACTGGAGTTCGGTAGCCTGGAATGAGGCATTCGCTCTATGCGGGTTTTCAGTAAGCTGCGTGTAAGAGATGCAGCTTACGGGAGTTCCATAACCTAAGTGCAGAGACATCCAGTATCCAGGAGTTCCGTATGTTGAATGTAGAGAGAAGCTGTTTCTAAGATTTCGGTAGCCTGGGCATAGGTATTCGGTATATGCGGGTTTTCTGTATGCTGAGTGCAGCAGACGCAGCTTCTGGGAGATCTGCAACCTAGAATTAGAGAGACACAGTTTACCCAAGTTGTGTATCAGGTTGTAGGGAGAAGCTGTTTCCAAGAGTTCTGGAGCCTGGCAATAGGCATAGGCAATGTATGGGATTTCTGTATCCTAAGTGTAGCAGATGCAGCTTACAGGAGCTCAGTAACCTGGCTGGAAAGAGAAGCAGTTTCCAAGAGTTCTCTATCCTTGGTGTAGGGAGAAGCTGTTTCCAAGAGTTCTGTAGCCTATGAGCAGGTATTCGCTATACGCGGGTTTTCTGTATGCTGAGTGTAGCACACGCAGCTTATGGGCGTTGTGTCTCGTGCATGTCGTGAGACACTGTTTACCAGAGTTCTGTATAGGGGTGTAGAGAGAAACTGTTTCCAAGAGTTCTGGAGCCTAGCAAGAGGCATATGCAGTAATTGGGATTTCTGTATCCTGAGTGTAGGAGATGCCGCTTATGGGAGCTCTGCTACCTGGATGTAGAGAGAAGCAGTTTACCGGAGTTCGCTATCCTTGGTGTAGAGAGGAGCTGTTTACAGGAGTTGCGTATCCTGGAATTAGGCATTCGCTATGTGTGGGTTTTCTGGATGCTGAGTGTAGCAGATGCAGCTTTCGGGAGTTCTGTAATCTAAGTGTAGAGAGATGCAGTTTCCAGTAGTTCTGTATGTTGAATGCAGAGAGAAGCTGTTTCCAAGAGTTCTGTAGTCTGAGAGCAGGCATACGCTGTATATGGGATTCCTGTTGCCTGAGTGTAGCCGACGCAGCTTCTGGGAGATCTGTAACCTAGAATTAGAGAGACACAGTTTACCGAAGTTCTGTATCAGAGTGTAGGGAGAAGCTGTTTCCAAGCATTCTGTAGCCTATGAGCAGGTTTCGCTATATGCGGGTTTTCTGTATGCTGAGTGTAGCACACGCAGCTTATGGGCGTAGTGTCTCGTGCATGTCGTGAGACACTGTTTACCAGAGTTCTGTATATGCGTGTAGAGAGAAATTGTTTCCAAGAGTTCTGGAGCATAGCAAGAGGCATATGCAGTAATTGGGATTGCTGTATCCTGAGTGTAGGAGATGCCGCTTATGGGAGCTCTGCTACCGGGATGTAGAGAGAAGCAGTTCACCGGAGTTCTCTATCCTTGGTGTAGAGAGCAGCTATTTACTGGAGTTCGGTAGCCTGGAATGAGGCATTCGCTCTATGCGGGTTTTCAGTAAGCTGCGTGTAAGAGATGCAGCTTACGGGAGTTCCATAACCTAAGTGCAGAGACATCCAGTATCCAGGAGTTCCGTATGTTGAATGTAGAGAGAAGCTGTTTCTAAGATTTCGGTAGCCTGGGCATAGGTATTCGGTATATGCGGGTTTTCTGTATGCTGAGTGCAGCAGACGCAGCTTCTGGGAGATCTGCAACCTAGAATTAGAGAGACACAGTTTACCCAAGTTGTGTATCAGGTTGTAGGGAGAAGCTGTTTCCAAGAGTTCTGGAGCCTATGAGCAGGTATTCGCTATATGCGGGTTTTCTGTATGCTGCGTGTGGCAGACGCAGCTTATGTGAGTTCTGTATCTTGAATGTAGTGAGACACAGTTTACCAGAGTTCTGTATAGGGGTGTAGAGAGAAACTGTTTCCAAGAGTGTTGTAGCCTAGCAAGAGGCGTATGCAGTAACTGGGTGTTCTGTATCCTGAGTGTAGGAGATGCCGCTTATGGGAGCTCTGCTACCTGGATGTAGAGAGAAGCAGTTCACCGGAGTTCTCTATCCTTGGTGTAGAGAGCAGCTATTTACTGGAGTTCGGTAGCCTGGAATGAGGCATTCGCTCTATGCGGGTTTTCAGTAAGCTGCGTGTAAGAGATGCAGCTTACGGGAGTTCCATAACCTAAGTGCAGAGACATCCAGTATCCAGGAGTTCCGTATGTTGAATGTAGAGAGAAGCTGTTTCTAAGATTTCGGTAGCCTGGGCATAGGTATTCGGTATATGCGGGTTTTCTGTATGCTGAGTGCAGCAGACGCAGCTTCTGGGAGATCTGCAACCTAGAATTAGAGAGACACAGTTTACCCAAGTTGTGTATCAGGTTGTAGGGAGAAGCTGTTTCCAAGAGTTCTGGAGCCTGGCAATAGGCATAGGCAATGTATGGGATTTCTGTATCCTAAGTGTAGCAGATGCAGCTTACAGGAGCTCAGTAATCTGGCTGGAAAGAGAAGCAGTTTCCAAGAGTTCTCTATCCTTGGTGTAGGGAGAAGCTGTTTCCAAGAGTTCTGTAGCCTATGAGCAGGTATTCGCTATACGCGGGTTTTCTGTATGCTGAGTGTAGCACACGCAGCTTATGGGCGTTGTGTCTCGTGCATGTCGTGAGACACTGTTTACCAGAGTTCTGTATAGGGGTGTAGAGAGAAACTGTTTCCAAGAGTTCTGGAGCCTAGCAAGAGGCATATGCAGTAATTGGGATTTCTGTATCCTGAGTGTAGGAGATGCCGCTTATGGGAGCTCTGCTACCTGGATGTAGAGAGAAGCAGTTTACCGGAGTTCGCTATCCTTGGTGTAGAGAGGAGCTGTTTACAGGAGTTGCGTATCCTGGAATTAGGCATTCGCTATGTGTGGGTTTTCTGGATGCTGAGTGTAGCAGATGCAGCTTTCGGGAGTTCTGTAATCTAAGTGTAGAGAGATGCAGTTTCCAGTAGTTCTGTATGTTGAATGCAGAGAGAAGCTGTTTCCAAGAGTTCTGTAGTCTGAGAGCAGGCATACGCTGTATATGGGATTCCTGTTGCCTGAGTGTAGCCGACGCAGCTTCTGGGAGATCTGTAACCTAGAATTAGAGAGACACAGTTTACCGAAGTTCTGTATCAGAGTGTAGGGAGAAGCTGTTTCCAAGCATTCTGTAGCCTATGAGCAGGTTTCGCTATATGCGGGTTTTCTGTATGCTGAGTGTAGCACACGCAGCTTATGGGCGTAGTGTCTCGTGCATGTCGTGAGACACTGTTTACCAGAGTTCTGTATATGCGTGTAGAGAGAAATTGTTTCCAAGAGTTCTGGAGCATAGCAAGAGGCATATGCAGTAATTGGGATTGCTGTATCCTGAGTGTAGGAGATGCCGCTTATGGGAGCTCTGCTACCGGGATGTAGAGAGAAGCAGTTCACCGGAGTTCTCTATCCTTGGTGTAGAGAGCAGCTATTTACTGGAGTTCGGTAGCCTGGAATGAGGCATTCGCTCTATGCGGGTTTTCAGTAAGCTGCGTGTAAGAGATGCAGCTTACGGGAGTTCCATAACCTAAGTGCAGAGACATCCAGTATCCAGGAGTTCCGTATGTTGAATGTAGAGAGAAGCTGTTTCTAAGATTTCGGTAGCCTGGGCATAGGTATTCGGTATATGCGGGTTTTCTGTATGCTGAGTGCAGCAGACGCAGCTTCTGGGAGATCTGCAACCTAGAATTAGAGAGACACAGTTTACCCAAGTTGTGTATCAGGTTGTAGGGAGAAGCTGTTTCCAAGAGTTCTGGAGCCTATGAGCAGGTATTCGCTATATGCGGGTTTTCTGTATGCTGCGTGTGGCAGACGCAGCTTATGTGAGTTCTGTATCTTGAATGTAGTGAGACACAGTTTACCAGCGTTCTGTATAGGGGTGTAGAGAGAAACTGTTTCCAAGAGTGTTGTAGCCTAGCAAGAGGCATATGCAGTAACTGGGTGTTCTGTATCCTGAGTGTAGGAGATGCCGCTTATGGGAGCTCTGCTACCTGGATGTAGAGAGAAGCAGTTCACCGGAGTTCTCTATCCTTGGTGTAGAGAGCAGCTATTTACTGGAGTTCGGTAGCCTGGAATGAGGCATTCGCTCTATGCGGGTTTTCAGTAAGCTGCGTGTAAGAGATGCAGCTTACGGGAGTTCCATAACCTAAGTGCAGAGACATCCAGTATCCAGGAGTTCCGTATGTTGAATGTAGAGAGAAGCTGTTTCTAAGATTTCGGTAGCCTGGGCATAGGTATTCGGTATATGCGGGTTTTCTGTATGCTGAGTGCAGCAGACGCAGCTTCTGGGAGATCTGCAACCTAGAATTAGAGAGACACAGTTTACCCAAGTTGTGTATCAGGTTGTAGGGAGAAGCTGTTTCCAAGAGTTCTGGAGCCTGGCAATAGGCATAGGCAATGTATGGGATTTCTGTATCCTAAGTGTAGCAGATGCAGCTTACAGGAGCTCAGTAACCTGGCTGGAAAGAGAAGCAGTTTCCAAGAGTTCTCTATCCTTGGTGTAGGGAGAAGCTGTTTCCAAGAGTTCTGTAGCCTATGAGCAGGTATTCGCTATACGCGGGTTTTCTGTATGCTGAGTGTAGCACACGCAGCTTATGGGCGTTGTGTCTCGTGCATGTCGTGAGACACTGTTTACCAGAGTTCTGTATAGGGGTGTAGAGAGAAACTGTTTCCAAGAGTTCTGGAGCCTAGCAAGAGGCATATGCAGTAATTGGGATTTCTGTATCCTGAGTGTAGGAGATGCCGCTTATGGGAGCTCTGCTACCTGGATGTAGAGAGAAGCAGTTTACCGGAGTTCGCTATCCTTGGTGTAGAGAGGAGCTGTTTACAGGAGTTGCGTATCCTGGAATTAGGCATTCGCTATGTGTGGGTTTTCTGGATGCTGAGTGTAGCAGATGCAGCTTTCGGGAGTTCTGTAATCTAAGTGTAGAGAGATGCAGTTTCCAGTAGTTCTGTATGTTGAATGCAGAGAGAAGCTCTTTCCAAGAGTTCTGTAGTCTGAGAGCAGGCATACGCTGTATATGGGATTCCTGTTGCCTGAGTGTAGCCGACGCAGCTTCTGGGAGATCTGTAACCTAGAATTAGAGAGACACAGTTTACCGAAGTTCTGTATCAGAGTGTAGGGAGAAGCTGTTTCCAAGCATTCTGTAGCCTATGAGCAGGTTTCGCTATATGCGGGTTTTCTGTATGCTGAGTGTAGCACACGCAGCTTATGGGCGTAGTGTCTCGTGCATGTCGTGAGACACTGTTTACCAGAGTTCTGTATATGCGTGTAGAGAGAAATTGTTTCCAAGAGTTCTGGAGCATAGCAAGAGGCATATGCAGTAATTGGGATTGCTGTATCCTGAGTGTAGGAGATGCCGCTTATGGGAGCTCTGCTACCGGGATGTAGAGAGAAGCAGTTCACCGGAGTTCTCTATCCTTGGTGTAGAGAGCAGCTATTTACTGGAGTTCGGTAGCCTGGAATGAGGCATTCGCTCTATGCGGGTTTTCAGTAAGCTGCGTGTAAGAGATGCAGCTTACGGGAGTTCCATAACCTAAGTGCAGAGACATCCAGTATCCAGGAGTTCCGTATGTTGAATGTAGAGAGAAGCTGTTTCTAAGATTTCGGTAGCCTGGGCATAGGTATTCGGTATATGCGGGTTTTCTGTATGCTGAGTGCAGCAGACGCAGCTTCTGGGAGATCTGCAACCTAGAATTAGAGAGACACAGTTTACCCAAGTTGTGTATCAGGTTGTAGGGAGAAGCTGTTTCCAAGAGTTCTGGAGCCTGGCAATAGGCATAGGCAATGTATGGGATTTCTGTATCCTAAGTGTAGCAGATGCAGCTTACAGGAGCTCAGTAATCTGGCTGGAAAGAGAAGCAGTTTCCAAGAGTTCTCTATCCTTGGTGTAGGGAGAAGCTGTTTCCAAGAGTTCTGTAGCCTATGAGCAGGTATTCGCTATACGCGGGTTTTCTGTATGCTGAGTGTAGCACACGCAGCTTATGGGCGTTGTGTCTCGTGCATGTCGTGAGACACTGTTTACCAGAGTTCTGTATAGGGGTGTAGAGAGAAACTGTTTCCAAGAGTTCTGGAGCCTAGCAAGAGGCATATGCAGTAATTGGGATTTCTGTATCCTGAGTGTAGGAGATGCCGCTTATGGGAGCTCTGCTACCTGGATGTAGAGAGAAGCAGTTTACCGGAGTTCGCTATCCTTGGTGTAGAGAGGAGCTGTTTACAGGAGTTGCGTATCCTGGAATTAGGCATTCGCTATGTGTGGGTTTTCTGGATGCTGAGTGTAGCAGATGCAGCTTTCGGGAGTTCTGTAATCTAAGTGTAGAGAGATGCAGTTTCCAGTAGTTCTGTATGTTGAATGCAGAGAGAAGCTGTTTCCAAGAGTTCTGTAGTCTGAGAGCAGGCATACGCTGTATATGGGATTCCTGTTGCCTGAGTGTAGCCGACGCAGCTTCTGGGAGATCTGTAACCTAGAATTAGAGAGACACAGTTTACCGAAGTTCTGTATCAGAGTGTAGGGAGAAGCTGTTTCCAAGCATTCTGTAGCCTATGAGCAGGTTTCGCTATATGCGGGTTTTCTGTATGCTGAGTGTAGCACACGCAGCTTATGGGCGTAGTGTCTCGTGCATGTCGTGAGACACTGTTTACCAGAGTTCTGTATATGCGTGTAGAGAGAAATTGTTTCCAAGAGTTCTGGAGCATAGCAAGAGGCATATGCAGTAATTGGGATTGCTGTATCCTGAGTGTAGGAGATGCCGCTTATGGGAGCTCTGCTACCGGGATGTAGAGAGAAGCAGTTCACCGGAGTTCTCTATCCTTGGTGTAGAGAGCAGCTATTTACTGGAGTTCGGTAGCCTGGAATGAGGCATTCGCTCTATGCGGGTTTTCAGTAAGCTGCGTGTAAGAGATGCAGCTTACGGGAGTTCCATAACCTAAGTGCAGAGACATCCAGTATCCAGGAGTTCCGTATGTTGAATGTAGAGAGAAGCTGTTTCTAAGATTTCGGTAGCCTGGGCATAGGTATTCGGTATATGCGGGTTTTCTGTATGCTGAGTGCAGCAGACGCAGCTTCTGGGAGATCTGCAACCTAGAATTAGAGAGACACAGTTTACCCAAGTTGTGTATCAGGTTGTAGGGAGAAGCTGTTTCCAAGAGTTCTGGAGCCTATGAGCAGGTATTCGCTATATGCGGGTTTTCTGTATGCTGCGTGTGGCAGACGCAGCTTATGTGAGTTCTGTATCTTGAATGTAGTGAGACACAGTTTACCAGCGTTCTGTATAGGGGTGTAGAGAGAAACTGTTTCCAAGAGTGTTGTAGCCTAGCAAGAGGCATATGCAGTAACTGGGTGTTCTGTATCCTGAGTGTAGGAGATGCCGCTTATGGGAGCTCTGCTACCTGGATGTAGAGAGAAGCAGTTCACCGGAGTTCTCTATCCTTGGTGTAGAGAGCAGCTATTTACTGGAGTTCGGTAGCCTGGAATGAGGCATTCGCTCTATGCGGGTTTTCAGTAAGCTGCGTGTAAGAGATGCAGCTTACGGGAGTTCCATAACCTAAGTGCAGAGACATCCAGTATCCAGGAGTTCCGTATGTTGAATGTAGAGAGAAGCTGTTTCTAAGATTTCGGTAGCCTGGGCATAGGTATTCGGTATATGCGGGTTTTCTGTATGCTGAGTGCAGCAGACGCAGCTTCTGGGAGATCTGCAACCTAGAATTAGAGAGACACAGTTTACCCAAGTTGTGTATCAGGTTGTAGGGAGAAGCTGTTTCCAAGAGTTCTGGAGCCTGGCAATAGGCATAGGCAATGTATGGGATTTCTGTATCCTAAGTGTAGCAGATGCAGCTTACAGGAGCTCAGTAACCTGGCTGGAAAGAGAAGCAGTTTCCAAGAGTTCTCTATCCTTGGTGTAGGGAGAAGCTGTTTCCAAGAGTTCTGTAGCCTATGAGCAGGTATTCGCTATACGCGGGTTTTCTGTATGCTGAGTGTAGCACACGCAGCTTATGGGCGTTGTGTCTCGTGCATGTCGTGAGACACTGTTTACCAGAGTTCTGTATAGGGGTGTAGAGAGAAACTGTTTCCAAGAGTTCTGGAGCCTAGCAAGAGGCATATGCAGTAATTGGGATTTCTGTATCCTGAGTGTAGGAGATGCCGCTTATGGGAGCTCTGCTACCTGGATGTAGAGAGAAGCAGTTTACCGGAGTTCGCTATCCTTGGTGTAGAGAGGAGCTGTTTACAGGAGTTGCGTATCCTGGAATTAGGCATTCGCTATGTGTGGGTTTTCTGGATGCTGAGTGTAGCAGATGCAGCTTTCGGGAGTTCTGTAATCTAAGTGTAGAGAGATGCAGTTTCCAGTAGTTCTGTATGTTGAATGTAGAGAGAAGCTGTTTCCAAGAGTTCTGTAGTCTGAGAGCAGGCATACGCTGTATATGGGATTCCTGTTGCCTGAGTGTAGCCGACGCAGCTTCTGGGAGATCTGTAACCTAGAATTAGAGAGACACAGTTTACCGAAGTTCTGTATCAGAGTGTAGGGAGAAGCTGTTTCCAAGCATTCTGTAGCCTATGAGCAGGTTTCGCTATATGCGGGTTTTCTGTATGCTGAGTGTAGCACACGCAGCTTATGGGTGTAGTGTCTCGTGCATGTCGTGAGACACTGTTTACCAGAGTTCTGTATATGCGTGTAGAGAGAAATTGTTTCCAAGAGTTCTGGAGCATAGCAAGAGGCATATGCAGTAATTGGGATTGCTGTATCCTGAGTGTAGGAGATGCCGCTTATGGGAGCTCTGCTACCTGGATGTAGAGAGAAGCAGTTCACTGGAGTTCTCTATCCTTGGTGTAGAGAGCAGCTATTTACTGGAGTTCGGTAGCCTGGAATGAGGCATTCGCTCTATGCGGGTTTTCAGTAAGCTGCGTGTAAGAGATGCAGCTTACGGGAGTTCCATAACCTAAGTGCAGAGACATCCAGTATCCAGGAGTTCCGTATGTTGAATGTAGAGAGAAGCTGTTTCTAAGATTTCGGTAGCCTGGGCATAGGTATTCGGTATATGCGGGTTTTCTGTATGCTGAGTGCAGCAGACGCAGCTTCTGGGAGATCTGCAACCTAGAATTAGAGAGACACAGTTTACCCAAGTTGTGTATCAGGTTGTAGGGAGAAGCTGTTTCCAAGAGTTCTGGAGCCTGGCAATAGGCATAGGCAATGTATGGGATTTCTGTATCCTAAGTGTAGCAGATGCAGCTTACAGGAGCTCAGTAACCTGGCTGGAAAGAGAAGCAGTTTCCAAGAGTTCTCTATCCTTGGTGTAGGGAGAAGCTGTTTCCAAGAGTTCTGTAGCCTATGAGCAGGTATTCGCTATACGCGGGTTTTCTGTATGCTGAGTGTAGCACACGCAGCTTATGGGCGTTGTGTCTCGTGCATGTCGTGAGACACTGTTTACCAGAGTTCTGTATAGGGGTGTAGAGAGAAACTGTTTCCAAGAGTTCTGGAGCCTAGCAAGAGGCATATGCAGTAATTGGGATTTCTGTATCCTGAGTGTAGGAGATGCCGCTTATGGGAGCTCTGCTACCTGGATGTAGAGAGAAGCAGTTTACCGGAGTTCGCTATCCTTGGTGTAGAGAGGAGCTGTTTACAGGAGTTGCGTATCCTGGAATTAGGCATTCGCTATGTGTGGGTATTCTGGATGCTGAGTGTAGCAGATGCAGCTTTCGGGAGTTCTGTAATCTAAGTGTAGAGAGATGCAGTTTCCAGTAGTTCTGTATGTTGAATGTAGAGAGAAGCTGTTTCCAAGAGTTCTGTAGTCTGAGAGCAGGCATACGCTGTATATGGGATTCCTGTTGCCTGAGTGTAGCCGACGCAGCTTCTGGGAGATCTGTAACCTAGAATTAGAGAGACACAGTTTACCGAAGTTCTGTATCAGAGTGTAGGGAGAAGCTGTTTCCAAGCATTCTGTAGCCTATGAGCAGGTTTCGCTATATGCGGGTTTTCTGTATGCTGAGTGTAGCACACGCAGCTTATGGGCGTAGTGTCTCGTGCATGTTGTGAGACACTGTTTACCAGAGTTCTGTATATGCGTGTAGAGAGAAATTGTTTCCAAGAGTTCTGGAGCATAGCAAGAGGCATATGCAGTAATTGGGATTGCTGTATCCTGAGTGTAGGAGATGCCGCTTATGGGAGCTCTGCTACCGGGATGTAGAGAGAAGCAGTTCACCGGAGTTCTCTATCCTTGGTGTAGAGAGCAGCTATTTACTGGAGTTCGGTAGCCTGGAATGAGGCATTCGCTCTATGCGGGTTTTCAGTAAGCTGCGTGTAAGAGATGCAGCTTACGGGAGTTCCATAACCTAAGTGCAGAGACATCCAGTATCCAGGAGTTCCGTATGTTGAATGTAGAGAGAAGCTGTTTCTAAGATTTCGGTAGCCTGGGCATAGGTATTCGGTATATGCGGGTTTTCTGTATGCTGAGTGCAGCAGACGCAGCTTCTGGGAGATCTGCAACCTAGAATTAGAGAGACACAGTTTACCCAAGTTGTGTATCAGGTTGTAGGGAGAAGCTGTTTCCAAGAGTTCTGGAGCCTATGAGCAGGTATTCGCTATATGCGGGTTTTCTGTATGCTGCGTGTGGCAGACGCAGCTTATGTGAGTTCTGTATCTTGAATGTAGTGAGACACAGTTTACCAGCGTTCTGTATAAGGGTGTAGAGAGAAACTGTTTCCAAGAGTGTTGTAGCCTAGCAAGAGGCGTATGCAGTAACTGGGTGTTCTGTATCCTGAGTGTAGGAGATGCCGCTTATGGGAGCTCTGCTACCTGGATGTAGAGAGAAGCAGTTCACCGGAGTTCTCTATCCTTGGTGTAGAGAGCAGCTATTTACTGGAGTTCGGTATCCTGGAATGAGGCATTTGCTCTATGCGGGTTTTCAGTAAGCTGCGTGTAAGTGATGCAGCTTACGGGAGTTCCATAACCTAAGTGCAGAGACATCCAGTATCCAGGAGTTCCGTATGTTGAATGTAGAGAGAAGCTGTTTCTAAGATTTCGGTAGCCTGGGCATAGGTATTCGGTATATGCGGGTTTTCTGTATGCTGAGTGCAGCAGACGCAGCTTCTGGGAGATCTGCAACCTAGAATTAGAGAGACACAGTTTACCCAAGTTGTGTATCAGGTTGTAGGGAGAAGCTGTTTCCAAGAGTTCTGGAGCCTGGCAATAGGCATAGGCAATGTATGGGATTTCTGTATCCTAAGTGTAGCAGATGCAGCTTACAGGAGCTCAGTAACCTGGCTGGAAAGAGAAGCAGTTTCCAAGAGTTCTCTATCCTTGGTGTAGGGAGAAGCTGTTTCCAAGAGTTCTGTAGCCTATGAGCAGGTATTCGCTATACGCGGGTTTTCTGTATGCTGAGTGTAGCACACGCAGCTTATGGGCGTTGTGTCTCGTGCATGTCGTGAGACACTGTTTACCAGAGTTCTGTATAGGGGTGTAGAGAGAAACTGTTTCCAAGAGTTCTGGAGCCTAGCAAGAGGCATATGCAGTAATTGGGATTTCTGTATCCTGAGTGTAGGAGATGCCGCTTATGGGAGCTCTGCTACCTGGATGTAGAGAGAAGCAGTTTACCGGAGTTCGCTATCCTTGGTGTAGAGAGGAGCTGTTTACAGGAGTTGCGTATCCTGGAATTAGGCATTCGCTATGTGTGGGTATTCTGGATGCTGAGTGTAGCAGATGCAGCTTTCGGGAGTTCTGTAATCTAAGTGTAGAGAGATGCAGTTTCCAGTAGTTCTGTATGTTGAATGTAGAGAGAAGCTGTTTCCAAGAGTTCTGTAGTCTGAGAGCAGGCATACGCTGTATATGGGATTCCTGTTGCCTGAGTGTAGCCGACGCAGCTTCTGGGAGATCTGTAACCTAGAATTAGAGAGACACAGTTTACCGAAGTTCTGTATCAGAGTGTAGGGAGAAGCTGTTTCCAAGCATTCTGTAGCCTATGAGCAGGTTTCGCTATATGCGGGTTTTCTGTATGCTGAGTGTAGCACACGCAGCTTATGGGCGTAGTGTCTCGTGCATGTTGTGAGACACTGTTTACCAGAGTTCTGTATATGCGTGTAGAGAGAAATTGTTTCCAAGAGTTCTGGAGCATAGCAAGAGGCATATGCAGTAATTGGGATTGCTGTATCCTGAGTGTAGGAGATGCCGCTTATGGGAGCTCTGCTACCGGGATGTAGAGAGAAGCAGTTCACCGGAGTTCTCTATCCTTGGTGTAGAGAGCAGCTATTTACTGGAGTTCGGTAGCCTGGAATGAGGCATTCGCTCTATGCGGGTTTTCAGTAAGCTGCGTGTAAGAGATGCAGCTTACGGGAGTTCCATAACCTAAGTGCAGAGACATCCAGTATCCAGGAGTTCCGTATGTTGAATGTAGAGAGAAGCTGTTTCTAAGATTTCGGTAGCCTGGGCATAGGTATTCGGTATATGCGGGTTTTCTGTATGCTGAGTGCAGCAGACGCAGCTTCTGGGAGATCTGCAACCTAGAATTAGAGAGACACAGTTTACCCAAGTTGTGTATCAGGTTGTAGGGAGAAGCTGTTTCCAAGAGTTCTGGAGCCTATGAGCAGGTATTCGCTATATGCGGGTTTTCTGTATGCTGCGTGTGGCAGACGCAGCTTATGTGAGTTCTGTATCTTGAATGTAGTGAGACACAGTTTACCAGCGTTCTGTATAGGGGTGTAGAGAGAAACTGTTTCCAAGAGTGTTGTAGCCTAGCAAGAGGCGTATGCAGTAACTGGGTGTTCTGTATCCTGAGTGTAGGAGATGCCGCTTATGGGAGCTCTGCTACCTGGATGTAGAGAGAAGCAGTTCACCGGAGTTCTCTATCCTTGGTGTAGAGAGCAGCTATTTACTGGAGTTCGGTATCCTGGAATGAGGCATTTGCTCTATGCGGGTTTTCAGTAAGCTGCGTGTAAGTGATGCAGCTTACGGGAGTTCCATAACCTAAGTGCAGAGACATCCAGTATCCAGGAGTTCCGTATGTTGAATGTAGAGAGAAGCTGTTTCTAAGATTTCGGTAGCCTGGGCATAGGTATTCGGTATATGCGGGTTTTCTGTATGCTGAGTGCAGCAGACGCAGCTTCTGGGAGATCTGCAACCTAGAATTAGAGAGACACAGTTTACCCAAGTTGTGTATCAGGTTGTAGGGAGAAGCTGTTTCCAAGAGTTCTGGAGCCTGGCAATAGGCATAGGCAATGTATGGGATTTCTGTATCCTAAGTGTAGCAGATGCAGCTTACAGGAGCTCAGTAACCTGGCTGGAAAGAGAAGCAGTTTCCAAGAGTTCTCTATCCTTGGTGTAGGGAGAAGCTGTTTCCAAGAGTTCTGTAGCCTATGAGCAGGTATTCGCTATACGCGGGTTTTCTGTATGCTGAGTGTAGCACACGCAGCTTATGGGCATTGTGTCTCGGACATGTCGTGAGACACTGTTTACCAGAGTTCTGTATAGGGGTGTAGAGAGAAACTGTTTCCAAGAGTTCTGGAGCCTAGCAAGAGGCATATGCAGTAATTGGGATTTCTGTATCCTGAGTGTAGGAGATGCCGCTTATGGGAGCTCTGCTACCTGGATGTAGAGAGAAGCAGTTTACCGGAGTTCGCTATCCTTGGTGTAGAGAGGAGCTGTTTACAGGAGTTGCGTATCCTGGAATTAGGCATTCGCTATGTGTGGGTATTCTGGATGCTGAGTGTAGCAGATGCAGCTTTCGGGAGTTCTGTAATCTAAGTGTAGAGAGATGCAGTTTCCAGTAGTTCTGTATGTTGAATGCAGAGAGAAGCTGTTTCCAAGAGTTCTGTAGTCTGAGAGCAGGCATACGCTGTATATGGGATTCCTGTTGCCTGAGTGTAGCCGACGCAGCTTCTGGGAGATCTGCAACCTAGAATTAGAGAGACACAGTTTACCGAAGTTCTGTATCAGAGTGTAGGGAGAAGCTGTTTCCAAGCATTCTGTAGCCTATGAGCAGGTTTCGCTAGATGCGGGTTTTCTGTATGCTGAGTGTAGCACACGCAGCTTATGGGCGTAGTGTCTCGTGCATGTCGTGAGACACTGTTTACCAGAGTTCTGTATATGCGTGTAGAGAGAAATTGTTTCCAAGAGTTCTGGAGCATAGCAAGAGGCATATGCAGTAATTGGGATTTCTGTATCCTGAGTGTAGGAGATGCCGCTTATGGGAGCTCTGCTACCTGGATGTAGAGAGAAGCAGTTCACTGGAGTTCTCTATCCTTGGTGTAGAGAGCAGCTATTTACTGGAGTTCGGTAGCCTGGAATGAGGCATTCGCTCTATGCGGGTTTTCAGTAAGCTGCGTGTAAGAGATGCAGCTTACGGGAGTTCCATAACCTAAGTGCAGAGACATCCAGTATCCAGGAGTTCCGTATGTTGAATGTAGAGAGAAGCTGTTTCTAAGATTTCGGTAGCCTGGGCATAGGTATTCGGTATATGCGGGTTTTCTGTATGCTGAGTGCAGCAGACGCAGCTTCTGGGAGATCTGCAACCTAGAATTAGAGAGACACAGTTTACCCAAGTTGTGTATCAGGTTGTAGGGAGAAGCTGTTTCCAAGAGTTCTGGAGCCTGGCAATAGGCATAGGCAATGTATGGGATTTCTGTATCCTAAGTGTAGCAGATGCAGCTTACAGGAGCTCAGTAACCTGGCTGGAAAGAGAAGCAGTTTCCAAGAGTTCTCTATCCTTGGTGTAGGGAGAAGCTGTTTCCAAGAGTTCTGTAGCCTATGAGCATGTATTCGCTATACGCGGGTTTTCTGTATGCTGAGTGTAGCACACGCAGCTTATGGGCGTTGTGTCTCGTGCATGTCGTGAGACACTGTTTACCAGAGTTCTGTATAGGGGTGTAGAGAGAAACTGTTTCCAAGAGTTCTGGAGCCTAGCAAGAGGCATATGCAGTAATTGGGATTTCTGTATCCTGAGTGTAGGAGATGCCGCTTATGGGAGCTCTGCTACCTGGATGTAGAGAGAAGCAGTTTACCGGAGTTCGCTATCCTTGGTGTAGAGAGGAGCTGTTTACAGGAGTTGCGTATCCTGGAATTAGGCATTCGCTATGTGTGGGTATTCTGGATGCTGAGTGTAGCAGATGCAGCTTTCGGGAGTTCTGTAATCTAAGTGTAGAGAGATGCAGTTTCCAGTAGTTCTGTATGTTGAATGCAGAGAGAAGCTGTTTCCAAGAGTTCTGTAGTCTGAGAGCAGGCATACGCTGTATATGGGATTCCTGTTGCCTGAGTGTAGCCGACGCAGCTTCTGGGAGATCTGTAACCTAGAATTAGAGAGACACAGTTTACCGAAGTTCTGTATCAGAGTGTAGGGAGAAGCTGTTTCCAAGCATTCTGTAGCCTATGAGCAGGTTTCGCTATATGCGGGTTTTCTGTATGCTGAGTGTAGCACACGCAGCTTATGGGCGTAGTGTCTCGTGCATGTCGTGAGACACTGTTTACCAGAGTTCTGTATATGCGTGTAGAGAGAAATTGTTTCCAAGAGTTCTGGAGCATAGCAAGAGGCATATGCAGTAATTGGGATTGCTGTATCCTGAGTGTAGGAGATGCCGCTTATGGGAGCTCTGCTACCGGGATGTAGAGAGAAGCAGTTCACCGGAGTTCTCTATCCTTGGTGTAGAGAGCAGCTATTTACTGGAGTTCGGTAGCCTGGAATGAGGCATTCGCTCTATGCGGGTTTTCAGTAAGCTGCGTGTAAGAGATGCAGCTTACGGGAGTTCCATAACCTAAGTGCAGAGACATCCAGTATCCAGGAGTTCCGTATGTTGAATGTAGAGAGAAGCTGTTTCTAAGATTTCGGTAGCCTGGGCATAGGTATTCGGTATATGCGGGTTTTCTGTATGCTGAGTGCAGCAGACGCAGCTTCTGGGAGATCTGCAACCTAGAATTAGAGAGACACAGTTTACCCAAGTTGTGTATCAGGTTGTAGGGAGAAGCTGTTTCCAAGAGTTCTGGAGCCTATGAGCAGGTATTCGCTATATGCGGGTTTTCTGTATGCTGCGTGTGGCAGACGCAGCTTATGTGAGTTCTGTATCTTGAATGTAGTGAGACACAGTTTACCAGCGTTCTGTATAGGGGTGTAGAGAGAAACTGTTTCCAAGAGTGTTGTAGCCTAGCAAGAGGCATATGCAGTAACTGGGTGTTCTGTATCCTGAGTGTAGGAGATGCCGCTTATGGGAGCTCTGCTACCTGGATGTAGAGAGAAGCAGTTCACCGGAGTTCTCTATCCTTGGTGTAGAGAGCAGCTATTTACTGGAGTTCGGTAGCCTGGAATGAGGCATTCGCTCTATGCGGGTTTTCAGTAAGCTGCGTGTAAGAGATGCAGCTTACGGGAGTTCCATAACCTAAGTGCAGAGACATCCAGTATCCAGGAGTTCCGTATGTTGAATGTAGAGAGAAGCTGTTTCTAAGAGTTCGGTAGCCTGGGCATAGGTATTCGGTATATGCGGGTTTTCTGTATGCTGAGTGCAGCAGACGCAGCTTCTGGGAGATCTGCAACCTAGAATTAGAGAGACACAGTTTACCCAAGTTGTGTATCAGGTTGTAGGGAGAAGCTGTTTCCAAGAGTTCTGGAGCCTGGCAATAGGCATAGGCAATGTATGGGATTTCTGTATCCTAAGTGTAGCAGATGCAGCTTACAGGAGCTCAGTAACCTGGCTGGAAAGAGAAGCAGTTTCCAAGAGTTCTCTATCCTTGGTGTAGGGAGAAGCTGTTTCCAAGAGTTCTGTAGCCTATGAGCAGGTATTCGCTATACGCGGGTTTTCTGTATGCTGAGTGTAGCACACGCAGCTTATGGGCGTTGTGTCTCGTGCATGTCGTGAGACACTGTTTACCAGAGTTCTGTATAGGGGTGTAGAGAGAAACTGTTTCCAAGAGTTCTGGAGCCTAGCAAGAGGCATATGCAGTAATTGGGATTTCTGTATCCTGAGTGTAGGAGATGCCGCTTATGGGAGCTCTGCTACCTGGATGTAGAGAGAAGCAGTTTACCGGAGTTCGCTATCCTTGGTGTAGAGAGGAGCTGTTTACAGGAGTTGCGTATCCTGGAATTAGGCATTCGCTATGTGTGGGTATTCTGGATGCTGAGTGTAGCAGATGCAGCTTTCGGGAGTTCTGTAATCTAAGTGTAGAGAGATGCAGTTTCCAGTAGTTCTGTATGTTGAATGCAGAGAGAAGCTGTTTCCAAGAGTTCTGTAGTCTGAGAGCAGGCATACGCTGTATATGGGATTCCTGTTGCCTGAGTGTAGCCGACGCAGCTTCTGGGAGATCTGTAACCTAGAATTAGAGAGACACAGTTTACCGAAGTTCTGTATCAGAGTGTAGGGAGAAGCTGTTTCCAAGCATTCTGTAGCCTATGAGCAGGTTTCGCTATATGCGGGTTTTCTGTATGCTGAGTGTAGCACACGCAGCTTATGGGCGTAGTGTCTCGTGCATGTCGTGAGACACTGTTTACCAGAGTTCTGTATATGCGTGTAGAGAGAAATTGTTTCCAAGAGTTCTGGAGCATAGCAAGAGGCATATGCAGTAACTGGGATTGCTGTATCCTGAGTGTAGGAGATGCCGCTTATGGGAGCTCTGCTACCTGGATGTAGAGAGAAGCAGTTCACTGGAGTTCTCTATCCTTGGTGTAGAGAGCAGCTATTTACTGGAGTTCGGTAGCCTGGAATGAGGCATTCGCTCTATGCGGGTTTTCAGTAAGCTGCGTGTAAGAGATGCAGCTTACGGGAGTTCCATAACCTAAGTGCAGAGACATCCAGTATCCAGGAGTTCCGTATGTTGAATGTAGAGAGAAGCTGTTTCTAAGATTTCGGTAGCCTGGGCATAGGTATTCGGTATATGCGGGTTTTCTGTATGCTGAGTGCAGCAGACGCAGCTTCTGGGAGATCTGCAACCTAGAATTAGAGAGACACAGTTTACCCAAGTTGTGTATCAGGTTGTAGGGAGAAGCTGTTTCCAAGAGTTCTGGAGCCTATGAGCAGGTATTCGCTATATGCGGGTTTTCTGTATGCTGCGTGTGGCAGACGCAGCTTATGTGAGTTCTGTATCTTGAATGTAGTGAGACACAGTTTACCAGCGTTCTGTATAGGGGTGTAGAGAGAAACTGTTTCCAAGAGTGTTGTAGCCTAGCAAGAGGCATATGCAGTAACTGGGTGTTCTGTATCCTGAGTGTAGGAGATGCCGCTTATGGGAGCTCTGCTACCTGGATGTAGAGAGAAGCAGTTCACCGGAGTTCTCTATCCTTGGTGTAGAGAGCAGCTATTTACTGGAGTTCGGTAGCCTGGAATGAGGCATTCGCTCTATGCGGGTTTTCAGTAAGCTGCGTGTAAGAGATGCAGCTTACGGGAGTTCCATAACCTAAGTGCAGAGACATCCAGTATCCAGGAGTTCCGTATGTTGAATGTAGAGAGAAGCTGTTTCTAAGAGTTCGGTAGCCTGGGCATAGGTATTCGGTATATGCGGGTTTTCTGTATGCTGAGTGCAGCAGACGCAGCTTCTGGGAGATCTGCAACCTAGAATTAGAGAGACACAGTTTACCCAAGTTGTGTATCAGGTTGTAGGGAGAAGCTGTTTCCAAGAGTTCTGGAGCCTGGCAATAGGCATAGGCAATGTATGGGATTTCTGTATCCTAAGTGTAGCAGATGCAGCTTACAGGAGCTCAGTAACCTGGCTGGAAAGAGAAGCAGTTTCCAAGAGTTCTCTATCCTTGGTGTAGGGAGAAGCTGTTTCCAAGAGTTCTGTAGCCTATGAGCAGGTATTCGCTATACGCGGGTTTTCTGTATGCTGAGTGTAGCACACGCAGCTTATGGGCGTTGTGTCTCGTGCATGTCGTGAGACACTGTTTACCAGAGTTCTGTATAGGGGTGTAGAGAGAAACTGTTTCCAAGAGTTCTGGAGCCTAGCAAGAGGCATATGCAGTAATTGGGATTTCTGTATCCTGAGTGTAGGAGATGCCGCTTATGGGAGCTCTGCTACCTGGATGTAGAGAGAAGCAGTTTACCGGAGTTCGCTATCCTTGGTGTAGAGAGGAGCTGTTTACAGGAGTTGCGTATCCTGGAATTAGGCATTCGCTATGTGTGGGTATTCTGGATGCTGAGTGTAGCAGATGCAGCTTTCGGGAGTTCTGTAATCTAAGTGTAGAGAGATGCAGTTTCCAGTAGTTCTGTATGTTGAATGCAGAGAGAAGCTGTTTCCAAGAGTTCTGTAGTCTGAGAGCAGGCATACGCTGTATATGGGATTCCTGTTGCCTGAGTGTAGCCGACGCAGCTTCTGGGAGATCTGTAACCTAGAATTAGAGAGACACAGTTTACCGAAGTTCTGTATCAGAGTGTAGGGAGAAGCTGTTTCCAAGCATTCTGTAGCCTATGAGCAGGTTTCGCTATATGCGGGTTTTCTGTATGCTGAGTGTAGCACACGCAGCTTATGGGCGTAGTGTCTCGTGCATGTCGTGAGACACTGTTTACCAGAGTTCTGTATATGCGTGTAGAGAGAAATTGTTTCCAAGAGTTCTGGAGCATAGCAAGAGGCATATGCAGTAATTGGGATTGCTGTATCCTGAGTGTAGGAGATGCCGCTTATGGGAGCTCTGCTACCGGGATGTAGAGAGAAGCAGTTCACTGGAGTTCTCTATCCTTGGTGTAGAGAGCAGCTATTTACTGGAGTTCGGTAGCCTGGAATGAGGCATTCGCTCTATGCGGGTTTTCAGTAAGCTGCGTGTAAGAGATGCAGCTTACGGGAGTTCCATAACCTAAGTGCAGAGACATCCAGTATCCAGGAGTTCCGTATGTTGAATGTAGAGAGAAGCTGTTTCTAAGATTTCGGTAGCCTGGGCATAGGTATTCGGTATATGCGGGTTTTCTGTATGCTGAGTGCAGCAGGCGCAGCTTCTGGGAGATCTGCAACCTAGAATTAGAGAGACACAGTTTACCCAAGTTGTGTATCAGGTTGTAGGGAGAAGCTGTTTCCAAGAGTTCTGGAGCCTATGAGCAGGTATTCGCTATATGCGGGTTTTCTGTATGCTGCGTGTGGCAGACGCAGCTTATGTGAGTTCTGTATCTTGAATGTAGTGAGACACAGTTTACCAGCGTTCTGTATAGGGGTGTAGAGAGAAACTGTTTCCAAGAGTGTTGTAGCCTAGCAAGAGGCATATGCAGTAACTGGGTGTTCTGTATCCTGAGTGTAGGAGATGCCGCTTATGGGAGCTCTGCTACCTGGATGTAGAGAGAAGCAGTTCACCGGAGTTCTCTATCCTTGGTGTAGAGAGCAGCTATTTACTGGAGTTCGGTAGCCTGGAATGAGGCATTCGCTCTATGCGGGTTTTCAGTAAGCTGCGTGTAAGAGATGCAGCTTACGGGAGTTCCATAACCTAAGTGCAGAGACATCCAGTATCCAGGAGTTCCGTATGTTGAATGTAGAGAGAAGCTGTTTCTAAGATTTCGGTAGCCTGGGCATAGGTATTCGGTATATGCGGGTTTTCTGTATGCTGAGTGCAGCAGACGCAGCTTCTGGGAGATCTGCAACCTAGAATTAGAGAGACACAGTTTACCCAAGTTGTGTATCAGGTTGTAGGGAGAAGCTGTTTCCAAGAGTTCTGGAGCCTGGCAATAGGCATAGGCAATGTATGGGATTTCTGTATCCTAAGTGTAGCAGATGCAGCTTACAGGAGCTCAGTAACCTGGCTGGAAAGAGAAGCAGTTTCCAAGAGTTCTCTATCCTTGGTGTAGGGAGAAGCTGTTTCCAAGAGTTCTGTAGCCTATGAGCAGGTATTCGCTATACGCGGGTTTTCTGTATGCTGAGTGTAGCACACGCAGCTTATGGGCGTTGTGTCTCGTGCATGTCGTGAGACACTGTTTACCAGAGTTCTGTATAGGGGTGTAGAGAGAAACTGTTTCCAAGAGTTCTGGAGCCTAGCAAGAGGCATATGCAGTAATTGGGATTTCTGTATCCTGAGTGTAGGAGATGCCGCTTATGGGAGCTCTGCTACCTGGATGTAGAGAGAAGCAGTTTACCGGAGTTCGCTATCCTTGGTGTAGAGAGGAGCTGTTTACAGGAGTTGCGTATCCTGGAATTAGGCATTCGCTATGTGTGGGTATTCTGGATGCTGAGTATAGCAGATGCAGCTTTCGGGAGTTCTGTAATCTAAGTGTAGAGAGATGCAGTTTCCAGTAGTTCTGTATGTTGAATGCAGAGAGAAGCTGTTTCCAAGAGTTCTGTAGTCTGAGAGCAGGCATACGCTGTATATGGGATTCCTGTTGCCTGAGTGTAGCCGACGCAGCTTCTGGGAGATCTGTAACCTAGAATTAGAGAGACACAGTTTACCGAAGTTCTGTATCAGAGTGTAGGGAGAAGCTGTTTCCAAGCATTCTGTAGCCTATGAGCAGGTTTCGCTATATGCGGGTTTTCTGTATGCTGAGTGTAGCACACGCAGCTTATGGGCGTAGTGTCTCGTGCATGTCGTGAGACACTGTTTACCAGAGTTCTGTATATGCGTGTAGAGAGAAATTGTTTCCAAGAGTTCTGGAGCATAGCAAGAGGCATATGCAGTAATTGGGATTGCTGTATCCTGAGTGTAGGAGATGCCGCTTATGGGAGCTCTGCTACCGGGATGTAGAGAGAAGCAGTTCACTGGAGTTCTCTATCCTTGGTGTAGAGAGCAGCTATTTACTGGAGTTCGGTAGCCTGGAATGAGGCATTCGCTCTATGCGGGTTTTCAGTAAGCTGCGTGTAAGAGATGCAGCTTACGGGAGTTCCATAACCTAAGTGCAGAGACATCCAGTATCCAGGAGTTCCGTATGTTGAATGTAGAGAGAAGCTGTTTCTAAGATTTCGGTAGCCTGGGCATAGGTATTCGGTATATGCGGGTTTTCTGTATGCTGAGTGCAGCAGACGCAGCTTCTGGGAGATCTGCAACCTAGAATTAGAGAGACACAGTTTACCCAAGTTGTGTATCAGGTTGTAGGGAGAAGTTGTTTCCAAGAGTTCTGGAGCCTATGAGCAGGTATTCGCTATATGCGGGTTCTCTGTATGCTGCGTGTGGCAGACGAGGTTTATGTGAGTTCTGTATCTTGAATGTAGTGAGACACAGTTTACCAGCGTTCTGTATAGGGGTGTAGAGAGAAACTGTTTCCAAGAGTGTTGTAGCCTAGCAAGAGGCATATGCAGTAACTGGGTGTTCTGTATCCTGAGTGTAGGAGATGCCGCTTATGGGAGCTCTGCTACCTGGATGTAGAGAGAAGCAGTTCACCGGAGTTCTCTATCCTTGGTGTAGAGAGCAGCTATTTACTGGAGTTCGGTAGCCTGGAATGAGGCATTCGCTCTATGCGGGTTTTCAGTAAGCTGCGTGTAAGAGATGCAGCTTACGGGAGTTCCATAACCTAAGTGCAGAGACATCCAGTATCCAGGAGTTCCGTATGTTGAATGTAGAGAGAAGCTGTTTCTAAGATTTCGGTAGCCTGGGCATAGGTATTCGGTATATGCGGGTTTTCTGTATGCTGAGTGCAGCAGACGCAGCTTCTGGGAGATCTGCAACCTAGAATTAGAGAGACACAGTTTACCCAAGTTGTGTATCAGGTTGTAGGGAGAAGCTGTTTCCAAGAGTTCTGGAGCCTGGCAATAGGCATAGGCAATGTATGGGATTTCTGTATCCTAAGTGTAGCAGATGCAGCTTACAGGAGCTCAGTAACCTGGCTGGAAAGAGAAGCAGTTTCCAAGAGTTCTCTATCCTTGGTGTAGGGAGAAGCTGTTTCCAAGAGTTCTGTAGCCTATGAGCAGGTATTCGCTATACGCGGGTTTTCTGTATGCTGAGTGTAGCACACGCAGCTTATGGGCGTTGTGTCTCGTGCATGTCGTGAGACACTGTTTACCAGAGTTCTGTATAGGGGTGTAGAGAGAAACTGTTTCCAAGAGTTCTGGAGCCTAGCAAGAGGCATATGCAGTAATTGGGATTTCTGTATCCTGAGTGTAGGAGATGCCGCTTATGGGAGCTCTGCTACCTGGATGTAGAGAGAAGCAGTTTACCGGAGTTCGCTATCCTTGGTGTAGAGAGGAGCTGTTTACAGGAGTTGCGTATCCTGGAATTAGGCATTCGCTATGTGTGGGTATTCTGGATGCTGAGTGTAGCAGATGCAGCTTTCGGGAGTTCTGTAATCTAAGTGTAGAGAGATGCAGTTTCCAGTAGTTCTGTATGTTGAATGCAGAGAGAAGCTGTTTCCAAGAGTTCTGTAGTCTGAGAGCAGGCATACGCTGTATATGGGATTCCTGTTGCCTGAGTGTAGCCGACGCAGCTTCTGGGAGATCTGTAACCTAGAATTAGAGAGACACAGTTTACCGAAGTTCTGTATCAGAGTGTAGGGAGAAGCTGTTTCCAAGCATTCTGTAGCCTATGAGCAGGTTTCGCTATATGCGGGTTTTCTGTATGCTGAGTGTAGCACACGCAGCTTATGGGCGTAGTGTCTCGTGCATGTCGTGAGACACTGTTTACCAGAGTTCTGTATATGCGTGTAGAGAAAAATTGTTTCCAAGAGTTCTGGAGCATAGCAAGAGGCATATGCAGTAATTGGGATTGCTGTATCCTGAGTGTAGGAGATGCCGCTTATGGGAGCTCTGCTACCGGGATGTAGAGAGAAGCAGTTCACTGGAGTTCTCTATCCTTGGTGTAGAGAGCAGCTATTTACTGGAGTTCGGTAGCCTGGAATGAGGCATTCGCTCTATGCGGGTTTTCAGTAAGCTGCGTGTAAGAGATGCAGCTTACGGGAGTTCCATAACCTAAGTGCAGAGACATCCAGTATCCAGGAGTTCCGTATGTTGAATGTAGAGAGAAGCTGTTTCTAAGATTTCGGTAGCCTGGGCATAGGTATTCGGTATATGCGGGTTTTCTGTATGCTGAGTGCAGCAGACGCAGCTTCTGGGAGATCTGCAACCTAGAATTAGAGAGACACAGTTTACCCAAGTTGTGTATCAGGTTGTAGGGAGAAGCTGTTTCCAAGAGTTCTGGAGCCTGGCAATAGGCATAGGCAATGTATGGGATTTCTGTATCCTAAGTGTAGCAGATGCAGCTTACAGGAGCTCAGTAACCTGGCTGGAAAGAGAAGCAGTTTCCAAGAGTTCTCTATCCTTGGTGTAGGGAGAAGCTGTTTCCAAGAGTTCTGTAGCCTATGAGCAGGTATTCGCTATACGCGGGTTTTCTGTATGCTGAGTGTAGCACACGCAGCTTATGGGCGTTGTGTCTCGTGCATGTCGTGAGACACTGTTTACCAGAGTTCTGTATAGGGGTGTAGAGAGAAACTGTTTCCAAGAGTTCTGGAGCCTAGCAAGAGGCATATGCAGTAATTGGGATTTCTGTATCCTGAGTGTAGGAGATGCCGCTTATGGGAGCTCTGCTACCTGGATGTAGAGAGAAGCAGTTTACCGGAGTTCGCTATCCTTGGTGTAGAGAGGAGCTGTTTACAGGAGTTGCGTATCCTGGAATTAGGCATTCGCTATGTGTGGGTATTCTGGATGCTGAGTGTAGCAGATGCAGCTTTCGGGAGTTCTGTAATCTAAGTGTAGAGAGATGCAGTTTCCAGTAGTTCTGTATGTTGAATGTAGAGAGAAGCTGTTTCCAAGAGTTCTGTAGTCTGAGAGCAGGCATACGCTGTATATGGGATTCCTGTTGCCTGAGTGTAGCCGACGCAGCTTCTGGGAGATCTGTAACCTAGAATTAGAGAGACACAGTTTACCGAAGTTCTGTATCAGAGTGTAGGGAGAAGCTGTTTCCAAGCATTCTGTAGCCTATGAGCAGGTTTCGCTATATGCGGGTTTTCTGTATGCTGAGTGTAGCACACGCAGCTTATGGGCGTAGTGTCTCGTGCATGTCGTGAGACACTGTTTACCAGAGTTCTGTATATGTGTGTAGAGAGAAATTGTTTCCAAGAGTTCTGGAGCATAGCAAGAGGCATATACAGTAATTGGGATTGCTGTATCCTGAGTGTAGGAGATGCCGCTTATGGGAGCTCTGCTACCTGGATGTAGAGAGAAGCAGTTCACTGGAGTTCTCTATCCTTGGTGTAGAGAGCAGCTATTTACTGGAGTTCGGTAGCCTGGAATGAGGCATTCGCTCTATGCGGGTTTTCAGTAAGCTGCGTGTAAGAGATGCAGCTTACGGGAGTTCCATAACCTAAGTGCAGAGACATCCAGTATCCAGGAGTTCCGTATGTTGAATGTAGAGAGAAGCTGTTTCTAAGATTTCGGTAGCCTGGGCATAGGTATTCGGTATATGCGGGTTTTCTGTATGCTGAGTGCAGCAGACGCAGCTTCTGGGAGATCTGCAACCTAGAATTAGAGAGACACAGTTTACCCAAGTTGTGTATCAGGTTGTAGGGAGAAGCTGTTTCCAAGAGTTCTGGAGCCTATGAGCAGGTATTCGCTATATGCGGGTTTTCTGTATGCTGCGTGTGGCAGACGCAGCTTATGTGAGTTCTGTATCTTGAATGTAGTGAGACACAGTTTACCAGCGTTCTGTATAGGGGTGTAGAGAGAAACTGTTTCCAAGAGTGTTGTAGCCTAGCAAGAGGCATATGCAGTAACTGGGTGTTCTGTATCCTGAGTGTAGGAGATGCCGCTTATGGGAGCTCTGCTACCTGGATGTAGAGAGAAGCAGTTCACCGGAGTTCTCTATCCTTGGTGTAGAGAGCAGCTATTTACTGGAGTTCGGTAGCCTGGAATGAGGCATTCGCTCTATGCGGGTTTTCAGTAAGCTGCGTGTAAGAGATGCAGCTTACGGGAGTTCCATAACCTAAGTGCAGAGACATCCAGTATCCAGGAGTTCCGTATGTTGAATGTAGAGAGAAGCTGTTTCTAAGATTTCGGTAGCCTGGGCATAGGTATTCGGTATATGCGGGTTTTCTGTATGCTGAGTGCAGCAGACGCAGCTTCTGGGAGATCTGCAACCTAGAATTAGAGAGACACAGTTTACCCAAGTTGTGTATCAGGTTGTAGGGAGAAGCTGTTTCCAAGAGTTCTGGAGCCTGGCAATAGGCATAGGCAATGTATGGGATTTCTGTATCCTAAGTGTAGCAGATGCAGCTTACAGGAGCTCAGTAACCTGGCTGGAAAGAGAAGCAGTTTCCAAGAGTTCTCTATCCTTGGTGTAGGGAGAAGCTGTTTCCAAGAGTTCTGTAGCCTATGAGCAGGTATTCGCTATACGCGGGTTTTCTGTATGCTGAGTGTAGCACACGCAGCTTATGGGCGTTGTGTCTCGTGCATGTCGTGAGACACTGTTTACCAGAGTTCTGTATAGGGGTGTAGAGAGAAACTGTTTCCAAGAGTTCTGGAGCCTAGCAAGAGGCATATGCAGTAATTGGGATTTCTGTATCCTGAGTGTAGGAGATGCCGCTTATGGGAGCTCTGTTACCTGGATGTAGAGAGAAGCAGTTTACCGGAGTTCGCTATCCTTGGTGTAGAGAGGAGCTGTTTACAGGAGTTGCGTATCCTGGAATTAGGCATTCGCTATGTGTGGGTATTCTGGATGCTGAGTGTAGCAGATGCAGCTTTCGGGAGTTCTGTAATCTAAGTGTAGAGAGATGCAGTTTCCAGTAGTTCTGTATGTTGAATGCAGAGAGAAGCTGTTTCCAAGAGTTCTGTAGTCTGAGAGCAGGCATACGCTGTATATGGGATTCCTGTTGCCTGAGTGTAGCCGACGCAGCTTCTGGGAGATCTGTAACCTAGAATTAGAGAGACACAGTTTACCGAAGTTCTGTATCAGAGTGTAGGGAGAAGCTGTTTCCAAGCATTCTGTAGCCTATGAGCAGGTTTCGCTATATGCGGGTTTTCTGTATGCTGAGTGTAGCACACGCAGCTTATGGGCGTAGTGTCTCGTGCATGTCGTGAGACACTGTTTACCAGAGTTCTGTATATGCGTGTAGAGAAAAATTGTTTCCAAGAGTTCTGGAGCATAGCAAGAGGCATATGCAGTAATTGGGATTGCTGTATCCTGAGTGTAGGAGATGCCGCTTATGGGAGCTCTGCTACCGGGATGTAGAGAGAAGCAGTTCACTGGAGTTCTCTATCCTTGGTGTAGAGAGCAGCTATTTACTGGAGTTCGGTAGCCTGGAATGAGGCATTCGCTCTATGCGGGTTTTCAGTAAGCTGCGTGTAAGAGATGCAGCTTACGGGAGTTCCATAACCTAAGTGCAGAGACATCCAGTATCCAGGAGTTCCGTATGTTGAATGTAGAGAGAAGCTGTTTCTAAGATTTCGGTAGCCTGGGCATAGGTATTCGGTATATGCGGGTTTTCTGTATGCTGAGTGCAGCAGACGCAGCTTCTGGGAGATCTGCAACCTAGAATTAGAGAGACACAGTTTACCCAAGTTGTGTATCAGGTTGTAGGGAGAAGCTGTTTCCAAGAGTTCTGGAGCCTGGCAATAGGCATAGGCAATGTATGGGATTTCTGTATCCTAAGTGTAGCAGATGCAGCTTACAGGAGCTCAGTAACCTGGCTGGAAAGAGAAGCAGTTTCCAAGAGTTCTCTATCCTTGGTGTAGGGAGAAGCTGTTTCCAAGAGTTCTGTAGCCTATGAGCAGGTATTCGCTATACGCGGGTTTTCTGTATGCTGAGTGTAGCACACGCAGCTTATGGGCGTTGTGTCTCGTGCATGTCGTGAGACACTGTTTACCAGAGTTCTGTATAGGGGTGTAGAGAGAAACTGTTTCCAAGAGTTCTGGAGCCTAGCAAGAGGCATATGCAGTAATTGGGATTTCTGTATCCTGAGTGTAGGAGATGCCGCTTATGGGAGCTCTGCTACCTGGATGTAGAGAGAAGCAGTTTACCGGAGTTCGCTATCCTTGGTGTAGAGAGGAGCTGTTTACAGGAGTTGCGTATCCTGGAATTAGGCATTCGCTATGTGTGGGTATTCTGGATGCTGAGTGTAGCAGATGCAGCTTTCGGGAGTTCTGTAATCTAAGTGTAGAGAGATGCAGTTTCCAGTAGTTCTGTATGTTGAATGTAGAGAGAAGCTGTTTCCAAGAGTTCTGTAGTCTGAGAGCAGGCATACGCTGTATATGGGATTCCTGTTGCCTGAGTGTAGCCGACGCAGCTTCTGGGAGATCTGTAACCTAGAATTAGAGAGACACAGTTTACCGAAGTTCTGTATCAGAGTGTAGGGAGAAGCTGTTTCCAAGCATTCTGTAGCCTATGAGCAGGTTTCGCTATATGCGGGTTTTCTGTATGCTGAGTGTAGCACACGCAGCTTATGGGCGTAGTGTCTCGTGCATGTCGTGAGACACTGTTTACCAGAGTTCTGTATATGTGTGTAGAGAGAAATTGTTTCCAAGAGTTCTGGAGCATAGCAAGAGGCATATGCAGTAATTGGGATTGCTGTATCCTGAGTGTAGGAGATGCCGCTTATGGGAGCTCTGCTACCTGGATGTAGAGAGAAGCAGTTCACTGGAGTTCTCTATCCTTGGTGTAGAGAGCAGCTATTTACTGGAGTTCGGTAGCCTGGAATGAGGCATTCGCTCTATGCGGGTTTTCAGTAAGCTGCGTGTAAGAGATGCAGCTTACGGGAGTTCCATAACCTAAGTGCAGAGACATCCAGTATCCAGGAGTTCCGTATGTTGAATGTAGAGAGAAGCTGTTTCTAAGATTTCGGTAGCCTGGGCATAGGTATTCGGTATATGCGGGTTTTCTGTATGCTGAGTGCAGCAGGCGCAGCTTCTGGGAGATCTGCAACCTAGAATTAGAGAGACACAGTTTACCCAAGTTGTGTATTAGGTTGTAGGGAGAAGCTGTTTCCAAGTGTTCTGGAGCCTGGCAATAGGCATAGGCAATGTATGGGATTTCTGTATCCTAAGTGTAGCAGATGCAGCTTACAGGAGCTCAGTAACCTGGCTGGAAAGAGAAGCAGTTTCCAAGAGTTCTCTATCCTTGGTGTAGGGAGAAGCTGTTTCCAAGAGTTCTGTAGCCTATGAGCAGGTATTCGCAATACGCGGGTTTTCTGTATGCTGAGTGTAGCACACGCAGCTTATGGGCGTTGTGTCTCGTGCATGTCGTGAGACACTGTTTACCAGAGTTCTGTATAGGGGTGTAGAGAGAAACTGTTTCCAAGAGTTCTGGAGCCTAGCAAGAGGCATATGCAGCAATTGGGATTTCTGTATCCTGAGTGTAGGAGATGCCGCTTATGGGAGCTCTGCTACCTGGATGTAGAGAGAAGCAGTTCACTGGAGTTCTCTATCCTTTGTGTAGAGAGCAGCTATTTACTGGAGTTCGGTAGCCTGGAATGAGGCATTCGCTCTATGCGGGTTTTCAGTAAGCTGCGTGTAAGAGATGCAGCTTACGGGAGTTCCATAACCTAAGTGCAGAGACATCCAGTATCCAGGAGTTCCGTATGTTGAATGTAGAGAGAAGCTGTTTCTAAGATTTCGGTAGCCTGGGCATAGGTATTCGGTATATGCGGGTTTTCTGTATGCTGAGTGCAGCAGACGCAGCTTCTGGGAGATCTGCAACCTAGAATTAGAGAGACACAGTTTACCCAAGTTGTGTATCAGGTTGTAGGGAGAAGCTGTTTCCAAGAGTTCTGGAGCCTGGCAATAGGCATAGGCAATGTATGGGATTTCTGTATCCTAAGTGTAGCAGATGCAGCTTACAGGAGCTCAGTAACCTGGCTGGAAAGAGAAGCAGTTTCCAAGAGTTCTCTATCCTTGGTGTAGGGAGAAGCTGTTTCCAAGAGTTCTGTAGCCTATGAGCAGGTATTCGCTATACGCGGGTTTTCTGTATGCTGAGTGTAGCACACGCAGCTTATGGGCGTTGTGTCTCGTGCATGTCGTGAGACACTGTTTACCAGAGTTCTGTATAGGGGTGTAGAGAGAAACTGTTTCCAAGAGTTCTGGAGCCTAGCAAGAGGCATATGCAGTAATTGGGATTTCTGTATCCTGAGTGTAGGAGATGCCGCTTATGGGAGCTCTGCTACCTGGATGTAGAGAGAAGCAGTTTACCGGAGTTCGCTATCCTTGGTGTAGAGAGGAGCTGTTTACAGGAGTTGCGTATCCTGGAATTAGGCATTCGCTATGTGTGGGTATTCTGGATGCTGAGTGTAGCAGATGCAGCTTTCGGGAGTTCTGTAATCTAAGTGTAGAGAGATGCAGTTTCCAGTAGTTCTGTATGTTGAATGTAGAGAGAAGCTGTTTCCAAGAGTTCTGTAGTCTGAGAGCAGGCATACGCTGTATATGGGATTCCTGTTGCTTGAGTGTAGCCGACGCAGCTTCTGGGAGATCTGTAACCTAGAATTAGAGAGACACAGTTTACCGAAGTTCTGTATCAGAGTGTAGGGAGAAGCTGTTTCCAAGCATTCTGTAGCCTATGAGCAGGTTTCGCTATATGCGGGTTTTCTGTATGCTGAGTGTAGCACACGCAGCTTATGGGCGTAGTGTCTCGTGCATGTCGTGAGACACTGTTTACCAGAGTTCTGTATATGCGTGTAGAGAGAAATTGTTTCCAAGAGTTCTGGAGCATAGCAAGAGGCATATGCAGTAACTGGGATTGCTGTATCCTGAGTGTAGGAGATGCCGCTTATGGGAGCTCTGCTACCTGGATGTAGAGAGAAGCAGTTCACTGGAGTTCTCTATCCTTGGTGTAGAGAGCAGCTATTTACTGGAGTTCGGTAGCCTGGAATGAGGCATTCGCTCTATGCGGGTTTTCAGTAAGCTGCGTGTAAGAGATGCAGCTTACGGGAGTTCCATAACCTAAGTGCAGAGACATCCAGTATCCAGGAGTTCCGTATGTTGAATGTAGAGAGAAGCTGTTTCTAAGATTTCGGTAGCCTGGGCATAGGTATTCGGTATATGCGGGTTTTCTGTATGCTGAGTGCAGCAGACGCAGCTTCTGGGAGATCTGCAACCTAGAATTAGAGAGACACAGTTTACCCAAGTTGTGTATCAGGTTGTAGGGAGAAGCTGTTTCCAAGAGTTCTGGAGCCTGGCAATAGGCATAGGCAATGTATGGGATTTCTGTATCCTAAGTGTAGCAGATGCAGCTTACAGGAGCTCAGTAACCTGGCTGGAAAGAGAAGCAGTTTCCAAGAGTTCTCTATCCTTGGTGTAGGGAGAAGCTGTTTCCAAGAGTTCTGTAGCCTATGAGCAGGTATTCGCTATACGCGGGTTTTCTGTATGCTGAGTGTAGCACACGCAGCTTATGGGCGTTGTGTCTCGTGCATGTCGTGAGACACTGTTTACCAGAGTTCTGTATAGGGGTGTAGAGAGAAACTGTTTCCAAGAGTTCTGGAGCCTAGCAAGAGGCATATGCAGTAATTGGGATTTCTGTATCCTGAGTGTAGGAGATGCCGCTTATGGGAGCTCTGCTACCTGGATGTAGAGAGAAGCAGTTTACCGGAGTTCGCTATCCTTGGTGTAGAGAGGAGCTGTTTACAGGAGTTGCGTATCCTGGAATTAGGCATTCGCTATGTGTGGGTATTCTGGATGCTGAGTGTAGCAGATGCAGCTTTCGGGAGATCTGTAATCTAAGTGTAGAGAGATGCAGTTTCCAGTAGTTCTGTATGTTGAATGTAGAGAGAAGCTGTTTCCAAGAGTTCTGTAGTCTGAGAGCAGGCATACGCTGTATATGGGATTCCTGTTGCCTGAGTGTAGCCGACGCAGCTTCTGGGAGATCTGTAACCTAGAATTAGAGAGACACAGTTTACCGAAGTTCTGTATCAGAGTGTAGGGAGAAGCTGTTTCCAAGCATTCTGTAGCCTATGAGCAGGTTTCGCTATATGCGGGTTTTCTGTATGCTGAGTGTAGCACACGCAGCTTATGGGCGTAGTGTCTCGTGCATGTCGTGAGACACTGTTTACCAGAGTTCTGTATATGCGTGTAGAGAGAAATTGTTTCCAAGAGTTCTGGAGCATAGCAAGAGGCATATGCAGTAACTGGGATTGCTGTATCCTGAGTGTAGGAGATGCCGCTTATGGGAGCTCTGCTACCGGGATGTAGAGAGAAGCAGTTCACTGGAGTTCTCTATCCTTGGTGTAGAGAGCAGCTATTTACTGGAGTTCGGTAGCCTGGAATGAGGCATTCGCTCTATGCGGGTTTTCAGTAAGCTGCGTGTAAGAGATGCAGCTTACGGGAGTTCCATAACCTAAGTGCAGAGACATCCAGTATCCAGGAGTTCCGTATGTTGAATGTAGAGAGAAGCTGTTTCTAAGATTTCGGTAGCCTGGGCATAGGTATTCGGTATATGCGGGTTTTCTGTATGCTGAGTGCAGCAGACGCAGCTTCTGGGAGATCTGCAACCTAGAATTAGAGAGACACAGTTTACCCAAGTTGTGTATCAGGTTGTAGGGAGAAGCTGTTTCCAAGAGTTCTGGAGCCTGGCAATAGGCATAGGCAATGTATGGGATTTCTGTATCCTAAGTGTAGCAGATGCAGCTTACAGGAGCTCAGTAACCTGGCTGGAAAGAGAAGCAGTTTCCAAGAGTTCTCTATCCTTGGTGTAGGGAGAAGCTGTTTCCAAGAGTTCTGTAGCCTATGAGCAGGTATTCGCTATACGCGGGTTTTCTGTATGCTGAGTGTAGCACACGCAGCTTATGGGCGTTGTGTCTCGTGCATGTCGTGAGACACTGTTTACCAGAGTTCTGTATAGGGGTGTAGAGAGAAACTGTTTCCAAGAGTTCTGGAGCCTAGCAAGAGGCATATGCAGTAATTGGGATTTCTGTATCCTGAGTGTAGGAGATGCCGCTTATGGGAGCTCTGCTACCTGGATGTAGAGAGAAGCAGTTTACCGGAGTTCGCTATCCTTGGTGTAGAGAGGAGCTGTTTACAGGAGTTGCGTATCCTGGAATTAGGCATTCGCTATGTGTGGGTATTCTGGATGCTGAGTGTAGCAGATGCAGCTTTCGGGAGTTCTGTAATCTAAGTGTAGAGAGATGCAGTTTCCAGTAGTTCTGTATGTTGAATGTAGAGAGAAGCTGTTTCCAAGAGTTCTGTAGTCTGAGAGCAGGCATACGCTGTATATGGGATTCCTGTTGCCTGAGTGTAGCCGACGCAGCTTCTGGGAGATCTGTAACCTAGAATTAGAGAGACACAGTTTACCGAAGTTCTGTATCAGAGTGTAGGGAGAAGCTGTTTCCAAGCATTCTGTAGCCTATGAGCAGGTTTCGCTATATGCGGGTTTTCTGTATGCTGAGTGTAGCACACGCAGCTTATGGGCGTAGTGTCTCGTGCATGTCGTGAGACACTGTTTACCAGAGTTCTGTATATGCGTGTAGAGAGAAATTGTTTCCAAGAGTTCTGGAGCATAGCAAGAGGCATATGCAGTAATTGGGATTTCTGTATCCTGAGTGTAGGAGATGCCGCTTATGGGAGCTCTGCTACCGGGATGTAGAGAGAAGCAGTTCACTGGAGTTCTCTATCCTTGGTGTAGAGAGCAGCTATTTACTGGAGTTCGGTAGCCTGGAATGAGGCATTCGCTCTATGCGGGTTTTCAGTAAGCTGCGTGTAAGAGATGCAGCTTACGGGAGTTCCATAACCTAAGTGCAGAGACATCCAGTATCCAGGAGTTCCGTATGTTGAATGTAGAGAGAAGCTGTTTCTAAGATTTCGGTAGCCTGGGCATAGGTATTCGGTATATGCGGGTTTTCTGTATGCTGAGTGCAGCAGACGCAGCTTCTGGGAGATCTGCAACCTAGAATTAGAGAGACACAGTTTACCCAAGTTGTGTATCAGGTTGTAGGGAGAAGCTGTTTCCAAGAGTTCTGGAGCCTATGAGCAGGTATTCGCTATATGCGGGTTTTCTGTAT
Source organism: Lepus europaeus (assembly GCF_033115175.1). Taxonomy (NCBI): domain Eukaryota; kingdom Metazoa; phylum Chordata; class Mammalia; order Lagomorpha; family Leporidae; genus Lepus; species Lepus europaeus. Next base: position 889,614 of record NW_026909316.1, on the reverse strand, counting down.
GCTGCGTGTGGCAGACGCAGCTTATGTGAGTTCTGTATCTTGAATGTAGTGAGACACAGTTTACCAGCGTTCTGTATAGGGGTGTAGAGAGAAACTGTTTCCAAGAGTGTTGTAGCCTAGCAAGAGGCATATGCAGTAACTGGGTGTTCTGTATCCTGAGTGTAGGAGATGCCGCTTATGGGAGCTCTGCTACCTGGATGTAGAGAGAAGCAGTTCACCGGAGTTCTCTATCCTTGGTGTAGAGAGCAGCTATTTACTGGAGTTCGGTAGCCTGGAATGAGGCATTCGCTCTATGCGGGTTTTCAGTAAGCTGCGTGTAAGAGATGCAGCTTACGGGAGTTCCATAACCTAAGTGCAGAGACATCCAGTATCCAGGAGTTCTGTATGTTGAATGTAGAGAGAAGCTGTTTCTAAGATTTCGGTAGCCTGGGCATAGGTATTCGGTATATGCGGGTTTTCTGTATGCTGAGTGCAGCAGACGCAGCTTCTGGGAGATCTGCAACCTAGAATTAGAGAGACACAGTTTACCCAAGTTGTGTATCAGGTTGTAGGGAGAAGCTGTTTCCAAGAGTTCTGGAGCCTGGCAATAGGCATAGGCAATGTATGGGATTTCTGTATCCTAAGTGTAGCAGATGCAGCTTACAGGAGCTCAGTAACCTGGCTGGAAAGAGAAGCAGTTTCCAAGAGTTCTCTATCCTTGGTGTAGGGAGAAGCTGTTTCCAAGAGTTCTGTAGCCTATGAGCAGGTATTCGCTATACGCGGGTTTTCTGTATGCTGAGTGTAGCACACGCAGCTTATGGGCGTTGTGTCTCGTGCATGTCGTGAGACACTGTTTACCAGAGTTCTGTATAGGGGTGTAGAGAGAAACTGTTTCCAAGAGTTCTGGAGCCTAGCAAGAGGCATATGCAGTAATTGGGATTTCTGTATCCTGAGTGTAGGAGATGCCGCTTATGGGAGCTCTGCTACCTGGATGTAGAGAGAAGCAGTTTACCGGAGTTCGCTATCCTTGGTGTAGAGAGGAGCTGTTTACAGGAGTTGCGTATCCTGGAATTAGGCATTCGCTATGTGTGGGTATTCTGGATGCTGAGTGTAGCAGATGCAGCTTTCGGGAGTTCTGTAATCTAAGTGTAGAGAGATGCAGTTTCCAGTAGTTCTGTATGTTGAATGTAGAGAGAAGCTGTTTCCAAGAGTTCTGTAGTCTGAGAGCAGGCATACGCTGTATATGGGATTCCTGTTGCCTGAGTGTAGCCGACGCAGCTTCTGGGAGATCTGTAACCTAGAATTAGAGAGACACAGTTTACCGAAGTTCTGTATCAGAGTGTAGGGAGAAGCTGTTTCCAAGCATTCTGTAGCCTATGAGCAGGTTTCGCTATATGCGGGTTTTCTGTATGCTGAGTGTAGCACACGCAGCTTATGGGCGTAGTGTCTCGTGCATGTCGTGAGACACTGTTTACCAGAGTTCTGTATATGCGTGTAGAGAGAAATTGTTTCCAAGAGTTCTGGAGCCTAGCAAGAGGCATATGCAGTAATTGGGATTGCTGTATCCTGAGTGTAGGAGATGCCGCTTATGGGAGCTCTGCTACCTGGATGTAGAGAGAAGCAGTTCACTGGAGTTCTCTATCCTTGGTGTAGAGAGCAGCTATTTACTGGAGTTCGGTAGCCTGGAATGAGGCATTCGCTCTATGCGGGTTTTCAGTAAGCTGCGTGTAAGAGATGCAGCTTACGGGAGTTCCATAACCTAAGTGCAGAGACATCCAGTATCCAGGAGTTCCGTATGTTGAATGTAGAGAGAAGCTGTTTCTAAGAGTTCGGTAGCCTGGGCATAGGTATTCGGTATATGCGGGTTTTCTGTATGCTGAGTGCAGCAGACGCAGCTTCTGGGAGATCTGCAACCTAGAATTAGAGAGACACAGTTTACCCAAGTTGTGTATCAGGTTGTAGGGAGAAGCTGTTTCCAAGAGTTCTGGAGCCTGGCAATAGGCATAGGCAATGTATGGGATTTCTGTATCCTAAGTGTAGCAGATGCAGCTTACAGGAGCTCAGTAACCTGGCTGGAAAGAGAAGCAGTTTCCAAGAGTTCTCTATCCTTGGTGTAGGGAGAAGCTGTTTCCAAGAGTTCTGTAGCCTATGAGCAGGTATTCGCTATACGCGGGTTTTCTGTATGCTGAGTGTAGCACACGCAGCTTATGGGCGTTGTGTCTCGTGCATGTCGTGAGACACTGTTTACCAGAGTTCTGTATAGGGGTGTAGAGAGAAACTGTTTCCAAGAGTTCTGGAGCCTAGCAAGAGGCATATGCAGTAATTGGGATTTCTGTATCCTGAGTGTAGGAGATGCCGCTTATGGGAGCTCTGCTACCTGGATGTAGAGAGAAGCAGTTTACCGGAGTTCGCTATCCTTGGTGTAGAGAGGAGCTGTTTACAGGAGTTGCGTATCCTGGAATTAGGCATTCGCTATGTGTGGGTATTCTGGATGCTGAGTGTAGCAGATGCAGCTTTCGGGAGTTCTGTAATCTAAGTGTAGAGAGATGCAGTTTCCAGTAGTTCTGTATGTTGAATGTAGAGAGAAGCTGTTTCCAAGAGTTCTGTAGTCTGAGAGCAGGCATACGCTGTATATGGGATTCCTGTTGCCTGAGTGTAGCCGACGCAGCTTCTGGGAGATCTGTAACCTAGAATTAGAGAGACACAGTTTACCGAAGTTCTGTATCAGAGTGTAGGGAGAAGCTGTTTCCAAGCATTCTGTAGCCTATGAGCAGGTTTCGCTATATGCGGGTTTTCTGTATGCTGAGTGTAGCACACGCAGCTTATGGGCGTAGTGTCTCGTGCATGTCGTGAGACACTGTTTACCAGAGTTCTGTATATGCGTGTAGAGAGAAATTGTTTCCAAGAGTTCTGGAGCATAGCAAGAGGCATATGCAGTAATTGGGATTTCTGTATCCTGAGTGTAGGAGATGCCGCTTATGGGAGCTCTGCTACCGGGATGTAGAGAGAAGCAGTTCACTGGAGTTCTCTATCCTTGGTGTAGAGAGCAGCTATTTACTGGAGTTCGGTAGCCTGGAATGAGGCATTCGCTCTATGCGGGTTTTCAGTAAGCTGCGTGTAAGAGATGCAGCTTACGGGAGTTCCATAACCTAAGTGCAGAGACATCCAGTATCCAGGAGTTCCGTATGTTGAATGTAGAGAGAAGCTGTTTCTAAGATTTCGGTAGCCTGGGCATAGGTATTCGGTATATGCGGGTTTTCTGTATGCTGAGTGCAGCAGACGCAGCTTCTGGGAGATCTGCAACCTAGAATTAGAGAGACACAGTTTACCCAAGTTGTGTATCAGGTTGTAGGGAGAAGCTGTTTCCAAGAGTTCTGGAGCCTATGAGCAGGTATTCGCTATATGCGGGTTTTCTGTATGCTGCGTGTGGCAGACGCAGCTTATGTGAGTTCTGTATCTTGAATGTAGTGAGACACAGTTTACCAGCGTTCTGTATAGGGGTGTAGAGAGAAACTGTTTCCAAGAGTGTTGTAGCCTAGCAAGAGGCATATGCAGTAACTGGGTGTTCTGTATCCTGAGTGTAGGAGATGCCGCTTATGGGAGCTCTGCTACCTGGATGTAGAGAGAAGCAGTTCACCGGAGTTCTCTATCCTTGGTGTAGAGAGCAGCTATTTACTGGAGTTCGGTAGCCTGGAATGAGGCATTCGCTCTATGCGGGTTTTCAGTAAGCTGCGTGTAAGAGATGCAGCTTACGGGAGTTCCATAACCTAAGTGCAGAGACATCCAGTATCCAGGAGTTCTGTATGTTGAATGTAGAGAGAAGCTGTTTCTAAGATTTCGGTAGCCTGGGCATAGGTATTCGGTATATGCGGGTTTTCTGTATGCTGAGTGCAGCAGACGCAGCTTCTGGAAGATCTGCAACCTAGAATTAGAGAGACACAGTTTACCCAAGTTGTGTATCAGGTTGTAGGGAGAAGCTGTTTCCAAGAGTTCTGGAGCCTGGCAATAGGCATAGGCAATGTATGGGATTTCTGTATCCTAAGTGTAGCAGATGCAGCTTACAGGAGCTCAGTAACCTGGCTGGAAAGAGAAGCAGTTTCCAAGAGTTCTCTATCCTTGGTGTAGGGAGAAGCTGTTTCCAAGAGTTCTGTAGCCTATGAGCAGGTATTCGCTATACGCGGGTTTTCTGTATGCTGAGTGTAGCACACGCAGCTTATGGGCGTTGTGTCTCGTGCATGTCGTGAGACACTGTTTACCAGAGTTCTGTATAGGGGTGTAGAGAGAAACTGTTTCCAAGAGTTCTGGAGCCTAGCAAGAGGCATATGCAGTAATTGGGATTTCTGTATCCTGAGTGTAGGAGATGCCGCTTATGGGAGCTCTGCTACCTGGATGTAGAGAGAAGCAGTTTACCGGAGTTCGCTATCCTTGGTGTAGAGAGGAGCTGTTTACAGGAGTTGCGTATCCTGGAATTAGGCATTCGCTATGTGTGGGTATTCTGGATGCTGAGTGTAGCAGATGCAGCTTTCGGGAGTTCTGTAATCTAAGTGTAGAGAGATGCAGTTTCCAGTAGTTCTGTATGTTGAATGTAGAGAGAAGCTGTTTCCAAGAGTTCTGTAGTCTGAGAGCAGGCATACGTTGTATATGGGATTCCTGTTGCCTGAGTGTAGCCGACGCAGCTTCTGGGAGATCTGTAACCTAGAATTAGAGAGACACAGTTTACCGAAGTTCTGTATCAGAGTGTAGGGAGAAGCTGTTTCCAAGCATTCTGTAGCCTATGAGCAGGTTTCGCTATATGCGGGTTTTCTGTATGCTGAGTGTAGCACACGCAGCTTATGGGCGTAGTGTCTCGTGCATGTCGTGAGACACTGTTTACCAGAGTTCTGTATATGCGTGTAGAGAGAAATTGTTTCCAAGAGTTCTGGAGCATAGCAAGAGGCATATGCAGTAATTGGGATTGCTGTATCCTGAGTGTAGGAGATGCCGCTTATGGGAGCTCTGCTACCTGGATGTAGAGAGAAGCAGGTCACTGGAGTTCTCTATCCTTGGTGTAGAGAGCAGCTATTTACTGGAGTTCGGTAGCCTGGAATGAGGCATTCGCTCTATGCGGGTTTTCAGTAAGCTGCGTGTAAGAGATGCAGCTTACGGGAGTTCCATAACCTAAGTGCAGAGACATCCAGTATCCAGGAGTTCCGTATGTTGAATGTAGAGAGAAGCTGTTTCTAAGATTTCGGTAGCCTGGGCATAGGTATTCGGTATATGCGGGTTTTCTGTATGCTGAGTGCAGCAGACGCAGCTTCTGGGAGATCTGCAACCTAGAATTAGAGAGACACAGTTTACCCAAGTTGTGTATCAGGTTGTAGGGAGAAGCTGTTTCCAAGAGTTCTGGAGCCTATGAGCAGGTATTCGCTATATGCGGGTTTTCTGTATGCTGCGTGTGGCAGACGCAGCTTATGTGAGTTCTGTATCTTGAATGTAGTGAGACACAGTTTACCAGCGTTCTGTATAGGGGTGTAGAGAGAAACTGTTTCCAAGAGTGTTGTAGCCTAGCAAGAGGCATATGCAGTAACTGGGTGTTCTGTATCCTGAGTGTAGGAGATGCCGCTTATGGGAGCTCTGCTACCTGGATGTAGAGAGAAGCAGTTCACCGGAGTTCTCTATCCTTGGTGTAGAGAGCAGCTATTTACTGGAGTTCGGTAGCCTGGAATGAGGCATTCGCTCTATGCGGGTTTTCAGTAAGCTGCGTGTAAGAGATGCAGCTTACGGGAGTTCCATAACCTAAGTGCAGAGACATCCAGTATCCAGGAGTTCCGTATGTTGAATGTAGAGAGAAGCTGTTTCTAAGATTTCGGTAGCCTGGGCATAGGTATTCGGTATATGCGGGTTTTCTGTATGCTGAGTGCAGCAGACGCAGCTTCTGGGAGATCTGCAACCTAGAATTAGAGAGACACAGTTTACCCAAGTTGTGTATCAGGTTGTAGGGAGAAGCTGTTTCCAAGAGTTCTGGAGCCTGGCAATAGGCATAGGCAATGTATGGGATTTCTGTATCCTAAGTGTAGCAGATGCAGCTTACAGGAGCTCAGTAACCTGGCTGGAAAGAGAAGCAGTTTCCAAGAGTTCTCTATCCTTGGTGTAGGGAGAAGCTGTTTCCAAGAGTTCTGTAGCCTATGAGCAGGTATTCGCTATACGCGGGTTTTCTGTATGCTGAGTGTAGCACACGCAGCTTATGGGCGTTGTGTCTCGTGCATGTCGTGAGACACTGTTTACCAGAGTTCTGTATAGGGGTGTAGAGAGAAACTGTTTCCAAGAGTTCTGGAGCCTAGCAAGAGGCATATGCAGTAATTGGGATTTCTGTATCCTGAGTGTAGGAGATGCCGCTTATGGGAGCTCTGCTACCTGGATGTAGAGAGAAGCAGTTTACCGGAGTTCGCTATCCTTGGTGTAGAGAGGAGCTGTTTACAGGAGTTGCGTATCCTGGAATTAGGCATTCGCTATGTGTGGGTATTCTGGATGCTGAGTGTAGCAGATGCAGCTTTCGGGAGTTCTGTAATCTAAGTGTAGAGAGATGCAGTTTCCAGTAGTTCTGTATGTTGAATGTAGAGAGAAGCTGTTTCCAAGAGTTCTGTAGTCTGAGAGCAGGCATACGCTGTATATGGGATTCCTGTTGCCTGAGTGTAGCCGACGCAGCTTCTGGGAGATCTGTAACCTAGAATTAGAGAGACACAGTTTACCGAAGTTCTGTATCAGAGTGTAGGGAGAAGCTGTTTCCAAGCATTCTGTAGCCTATGAGCAGGTTTCGCTATATGCGGGTTTTCTGTATGCTGAGTGTAGCACACGCAGCTTATGGGCGTAGTGTCTCGTGCATGTCGTGAGACACTGTTTACCAGAGTTCTGTATATGCGTGTAGAGAGAAATTGTTTCCAAGAGTTCTGGAGCATAGCAAGAGGCATATGCAGTAACTGGGATTGCTGTATCCTGAGTGTAGGAGATGCCGCTTATGGGAGCTCTGCTACCTGGATGTAGAGAGAAGCAGTTCACTGGAGTTCTCTATCCTTGGTGTAGAGAGCAGCTATTTACTGGAGTTCGGTAGCCTGGAATGAGGCATTCGCTCTATGCGGGTTTTCAGTAAGCTGCGTGTAAGAGATGCAGCTTACGGGAGTTCCATAACCTAAGTGCAGAGACATCCAGTATCCAGGAGTTCCGTATGTTGAATGTAGAGAGAAGCTGTTTCTAAGATTTCGGTAGCCTGGGCATAGGTATTCGGTATATGCGGGTTTTCTGTATGCTGAGTGCAGCAGACGCAGCTTCTGGGAGATCTGCAACCTAGAATTAGAGAGACACAGTTTACCCAAGTTGTGTATCAGGTTGTAGGGAGAAGCTGTTTCCAAGAGTTCTGGAGCCTGGCAATAGGCATAGGCAATGTATGGGATTTCTGTATCCTAAGTGTAGCAGATGCAGCTTACAGGAGCTCAGTAACCTGGCTGGAAAGAGAAGCAGTTTCCAAGAGTTCTCTATCCTTGGTGTAGGGAGAAGCTGTTTCCAAGAGTTCTGTAGCCTATGAGCAGGTATTCGCTATACGCGGGTTTTCTGTATGCTGAGTGTAGCACACGCAGCTTATGGGCGTTGTGTCTCGTGCATGTCGTGAGACACTGTTTACCAGAGTTCTGTATAGGGGTGTAGAGAGAAACTGTTTCCAAGAGTTCTGGAGCCTAGCAAGAGGCATATGCAGTAATTGGGATTTCTGTATCCTGAGTGTAGGAGATGCCGCTTATGGGAGCTCTGCTACCTGGATGTAGAGAGAAGCAGTTTACCGGAGTTCGCTATCCTTGGTGTAGAGAGGAGCTGTTTACAGGAGTTGCGTATCCTGGAATTAGGCATTCGCTATGTGTGGGTATTCTGGATGCTGAGTGTAGCAGATGCAGCTTTCGGGAGTTCTGTAATCTAAGTGTAGAGAGATGCAGTTTCCAGTAGTTCTGTATGTTGAATGTAGAGAGAAGCTGTTTCCAAGAGTTCTGTAGTCTGAGAGCAGGCATACGCTGTATATGGGATTCCTGTTGCCTGAGTGTAGCCGACGCAGCTTCTGGGAGATCTGTAACCTAGAATTAGAGAGACACAGTTTACCGAAGTTCTGTATCAGAGTGTAGGGAGAAGCTGTTTCCAAGCATTCTGTAGCCTATGAGCAGGTTTCGCTATATGCGGGTTTTCTGTATGCTGAGTGTAGCACACGCAGCTTATGGGCGTAGTGTCTCGTGCATGTCGTGAGACACTGTTTACCAGAGTTCTGTATATGCGTGTAGAGAGAAATTGTTTCCAAGAGTTCTGGAGCATAGCAAGAGGCATATGCAGTAATTGGGATTGCTGTATCCTGAGTGTAGGAGATGCCGCTTATGGGAGCTCTGCTACCTGGATGTAGAGAGAAGCAGTTCACTGGAGTTCTCTATCCTTGGTGTAGAGAGCAGCTATTTACTGGAGTTCGGTAGCCTGGAATGAGGCATTCGCTCTATGCGGGTTTTCAGTAAGCTGCGTGTAAGAGATGCAGCTTACGGGAGTTCCATAACCTAAGTGCAGAGACATCCAGTATCCAGGAGTTCCGTATGTTGAATGTAGAGAGAAGCTGTTTCTAAGATTTCGGTAGCCTGGGCATAGGTATTCGGTATATGCGGGTTTTCTGTATGCTGAGTGCAGCAGACGCAGCTTCTGGGAGATCTGCAACCTAGAATTAGAGAGACACAGTTTACCCAAGTTGTGTATCAGGTTGTAGGGAGAAGCTGTTTCCAAGAGTTCTGGAGCCTATGAGCAGGTATTCGCTATATGCGGGTTTTCTGTATGCTGCGTGTGGCAGACGCAGCTTATGTGAGTTCTGTATCTTGAATGTAGTGAGACACAGTTTACCAGAGTTCTGTATAGGGGTGTAGAGAGAAACTGTTTCCAAGAGTGTTGTAGCCTAGCAAGAGGCATATGCAGTAACTGGGTGTTCTGTATCCTGAGTGTAGGAGATGCCGCTTATGGGAGCTCTGCTACCTGGATGTAGAGAGAAGCAGTTCACCGGAGTTCTCTATCCTTGGTGTAGAGAGCAGCTATTTACTGGAGTTCGGTAGCCTGGAATGAGGCATTCGCTCTATGCGGGTTTTCAGTAAGCTGCGTGTAAGAGATGCAGCTTACGGGAGTTCCATAACCTACGTGCAGAGACATCCAGTATCCAGGAGTTCCGTATGTTGAATGTAGAGAGAAGCTGTTTCTAAGATTTCGGTAGCCTGGGCATAGGTATTCGGTATATGCGGGTTTTCTGTATGCTGAGTGCAGCAGACGCAGCTTCTGGGAGATCTGCAACCTAGAATTAGAGAGACACAGTTTACCCAAGTTGTGTATCAGGTTGTAGGGAGAAGCTGTTTCCAAGAGTTCTGGAGCCTATGAGCAGGTATTCGCTATATGCGGGTTTTCTGTATGCTGCGTGTGGCAGACGCAGCTTATGTGAGTTCTGTATCTTGAATGTAGTGAGACACAGTTTACCAGCGTTCTGTATAGGGGTGTAGAGAGAAACTGTTTCCAAGAGTGTTGTAGCCTAGCAAGAGGCATATGCGGTAATTGGGTGTTCTGTATCCTGAGTGTAGGAGATGCCGCTTATGGGAGCTCTGCTACCTGGATGTAGAGAGAAGCAGTTCACCGGAGTTCTCTATCCTTGGTGTAGAGAGCAGCTATTTACTGGAGTTCGGTAGCCTGGAATGAGGCATTCGCTCTATGCGGTTTTCAGTAAGCTGCGTGTAAGAGATGCAGCTTACGGGAGTTCCATAACCTAAGTGCAGAGACATCCAGTATCCAGGAGTTCCGTATGTTGAATGTAGAGAGAAGCTGTTTCTAAGATTTCGGTAGCCTGGGCATAGGTATTCGGTATATGCGGGTTTTCTGTATGCTGAGTGCAGCAGACGCAGCTTCTGGGAGATCTGCAACCTAGAATTAGAGAGACACAGTTTACCCAAGTTGTGTATCAGGTTGTAGGGAGAAGCTGTTTCCAAGAGTTCTGGAGCCTGGCAATAGGCATAGGCAATGTATGGGATTTCTGTATCCTAAGTGTAGCAGATGCAGCTTACAGGAGCTCAGTAACCTGGCTGGAAAGAGAAGCAGTTTCCAAGAGTTCTCTATCCTTGGTGTAGGGAGAAGCTGTTTCCAAGAGTTCTGTAGCCTATGAGCAGGTATTCGCTATACGCGGGTTTTCTGTATGCTGAGTGTAGCACACGCAGCTTATGGGCGTTGTGTCTCGTGCATGTCGTGAGACACTGTTTACCAGAGTTCTGTATAGGGGTGTAGAGAGAAACTGTTTCCAAGAGTTCTGGAGCCTAGCAAGAGGCATATGCAGTAATTGGGATTTCTGTATCCTGAGTGTAGGAGATGCCGCTTATGGGAGCTCTGCTACCTGGATGTAGAGAGAAGCAGTTTACCGGAGTTCGCTATCCTTGGTGTAGAGAGGAGCTGTTTACAGGAGTTGCGTATCCTGGAATTAGGCATTCGCTATGTGTGGGTATTCTGGATGCTGAGTGTAGCAGATGCAGCTTTCGGGAGTTCTGTAATCTAAGTGTAGAGAGATGCAGTTTCCAGTAGTTCTGTATGTTGAATGTAGAGAGAAGCTGTTTCCAAGATTTCTGTAGTCTGAGAGCAGGCATACGCTGTATATGGGATTCCTGTTGCCTGAGTGTAGCCGACGCAGCTTCTGGGAGATCTGTAACCTAGAATTAGAGAGACACAGTTTACCGAAGTTCTGTATCAGAGTGTAGGGAGAAGCTGTTTCCAAGCATTCTGTAGCCTATGAGCAGGTTTCGCTATATGCGGGTTTTCTGTATGCTGAGTGTAGCACACGCAGCTTATGGGCGTAGTGTCTCGTGCATGTCGTGAGACACTGTTTACCAGAGTTCTGTATATGCGTGTAGAGAGAAATTGTTTCCAAGAGTTCTGGAGCATAGCAAGAGGCATATGCAGTAACTGGGATTGCTGTATCCTGAGTGTAGGAGATGCCGCTTATGGGAGCTCTGCTACCTGGATGTAGAGAGAAGCAGTTCACTGGAGTTCTCTATCCTTGGTGTAGAGAGCAGCTATTTACTGGAGTTCGGTAGCCTGGAATGAGGCATTCGCTCTATGCGGGTTTTCAGTAAGCTGCGTGTAAGAGATGCAGCTTACGGGAGTTCCATAACCTAAGTGCAGAGACATCCAGTATCCAGGAGTTCCGTATGTTGAATGTAGAGAGAAGCTGTTTCTAAGATTTCGGTAGCCTGGGCATAGGTATTCGGTATATGCGGGTTTTCTGTATGCTGAGTGCAGCAGACGCAGCTTCTGGGAGATCTGCAACCTAGAATTAGAGAGACACAGTTTACCCAAGTTGTGTATCAGGTTGTAGGGAGAAGCTGTTTCCAAGAGTTCTGGAGCCTATGAGCAGGTATTCGCTATATGCGGGTTTTCTGTATGCTGCGTGTGGCAGACGCAGCTTATGTGAGTTCTGTATCTTGAATGTAGTGAGACACAGTTTACCAGCGTTCTGTATAGGGGTGTAGAGAGAAACTGTTTCCAAGAGTGTTGTAGCCTAGCAAGAGGCATATGCAGTAATTGGGTGTTCTGTATCCTGAGTGTAGGAGATGCCGCTTATGGGAGCTCTGCTACCTGGATGTAGAGAGAAGCAGTTCACCGGAGTTCTCTATCCTTGGTGTAGAGAGCAGCTATTTACTGGAGTTCGGTAGCCTGGAATGAGGCATTCTCTCTATGCGGGTTTTCAGTAAGCTGCGTGTAAGAGATGCAGCTTACGGGAGTTCCATAACCTAAGTGCAGAGACATCCAGTATCCAGGAGTTCCGTATGTTGAATGTAGAGAGAAGCTGTTTCTAAGATTTCGGTAGCCTGGGCATAGGTATTCGGTATATGCGGGTTTTCTGTATGCTGAGTGCAGCAGACGCAGCTTCTGGGAGATCTGCAACCTAGAATTAGAGAGACACAGTTTACCCAAGTTGTGTATCAGGTTGTAGGGAGAAGCTGTTTCCAAGAGTTCTGGAGCCTATGAGCAGGTATTCGCTATATGCGGGTTTTCTGTATGCTGCGTGTGGCAGACGCAGCTTATGTGAGTTCTGTATCTTGAATGTAGTGAGACACAGTTTACCAGCGTTCTGTATAGGGGTGTAGAGAGAAACTGTTTCCAAGAGTGTTGTAGCCTAGCAAGAGGCATATGCAGTAACTGGGTGTTCTGTATCCTGAGTGTAGGAGATGCCGCTTATGGGAGCTCTGCTACCTGGATGTAGAGAGAAGCAGTTCACCGGAGTTCTCTATCCTTGGTGTAGAGAGCAGCTATTTACTGGAGTTCGGTAGCCTGGAATGAGGCATTCGCTCTATGCGGGTTTTCAGTAAGCTGCGTGTAAGAGATGCAGCTTACGGGAGTTCCATAACCTAAGTGCAGAGACATCCAGTATCCAGGAGTTCCGTATGTTGAATGTAGAGAGAAGCTGTTTCTAAGATTTCGGTAGCCTGGGCATAGGTATTCGGTATATGCGGGTTTTCTGTATGCTGAGTGCAGCAGACGCAGCTTCTGGGAGATCTGCAACCTAGAATTAGAGAGACACAGTTTACCCAAGTTGTGTATCAGGTTGTAGGGAGAAGCTGTTTCCAAGAGTTCTGGAGCCTGGCAATAGGCATAGGCAATGTATGGGATTTCTGTATCCTAAGTGTAGCAGATGCAGCTTACAGGAGCTCAGTAACCTGGCTGGAAAGAGAAGCAGTTTCCAAGAGTTCTCTATCCTTGGTGTAGGGAGAAGCTGTTTCCAAGAGTTCTGTAGCCTATGAGCAGGTATTCGCTATACGCGGGTTTTCTGTATGCTGAGTGTAGCACACGCAGCTTATGGGCGTTGTGTCTCGTGCATGTCGTGAGACACTGTTTACCAGAGTTCTGTATAGGGGTGTAGAGAGAAACTGTTTCCAAGAGTTCTGGAGCCTAGCAAGAGGCATATGCAGTAATTGGGATTTCTGTATCCTGAGTGTAGGAGATGCCGCTTATGGGAGCTCTGCTACCTGGATGTAGAGAGAAGCAGTTTACCGGAGTTCGCTATCCTTGGTGTAGAGAGGAGCTGTTTACAGGAGTTGCGTATCCTGGAATTAGGCATTCGCTATGTGTGGGTATTCTGGATGCTGAGTGTAGCAGATGCAGCTTTCGGGAGTTCTGTAATCTAAGTGTAGAGAGATGCAGTTTCCAGTAGTTCTGTATGTTGAATGCAGAGAGAAGCTGTTTCCAAGAGTTCTGTAGTCTGAGAGCAGGCATACGCTGTATATGGGATTCCTGTTGCCTGAGTGTAGCCGACGCAGCTTCTGGGAGATCTGTAACCTAGAATTAGAGAGACACAGTTTACCGAAGTTCTGTATCAGAGTGTAGGGAGAAGCTGTTTCCAAGCATTCTGTAGCCTATGAGCAGGTTTCGCTATATGCGGGTTTTCTGTATGCTGAGTGTAGCACACGCAGCTTATGGGCGTAGTGTCTCGTGCATGTCGTGAGACACTGTTTACCAGAGTTCTGTATATGCGTGTAGAGAGAAATTGTTTCCAAGAGTTCTGGAGCATAGCAAGAGGCATATGCAGTAATTGGGATTGCTGTATCCTGAGTGTAGGAGATGCCGCTTATGGGAGCTCTGCTACCTGGATGTAGAGAGAAGCAGTTCACCGGAGTTCTCTATCCTTGGTGTAGAGAGCAGCTATTTACTGGAGTTCGGTAGCCTGGAATGAGGCATTCGCTCTATGCGGGTTTTCAGTAAGCTGCGTGTAAGAGATGCAGCTTACGGGAGTTCCATAACCTAAGTGCAGAGACATCCAGTATCCAGGAGTTCCGTATGTTGAATGTAGAGAGAAGCTGTTTCTAAGATTTCGGTAGCCTGGGCATAGGTATTCGGTATATGCGGGTTTTCTGTATGCTGAGTGCAGCAGACGCAGCTTCTGGGAGATCTGCAACCTAGAATTAGAGAGACACAGTTTACCCAAGTTGTGTATCAGGTTGTAGGGAGAAGCTGTTTCCAAGAGTTCTGGAGCCTATGAGCAGGTATTCGCTATATGCGGGTTTTCTGTATGCTGCGTGTGGCAGACGCAGCTTATGTGAGTTCTGTATCTTGAATGTAGTGAGACACAGTTTACCAGAGTTCTGTATAGGGGTGTAGAGAGAAACTGTTTCCAAGAGTGTTGTAGCCTAGCAAGAGGCATATGCAGTAACTGGGTGCTCTGTATCCTGAGTGTAGGAGATGCCGCTTATGGGAGCTCTGCTACCTGGATGTAGAGAGAAGCAGTTCACCGGAGTTCTCTATCCTTGGTGTAGAGAGCAGCTATTTACTGGAGTTCGGTAGCCTGGAATGAGGCATTCGCTCTATGCGGGTTTTCAGTAAGCTGCGTGTAAGAGATGCAGCTTACGGGAGTTCCATAACCTAAGTGCTGAGACATCCAGTATCCAGGAGTTCCGTATGTTGAATGTAGAGAGAAGCTGTTTCTAAGATTTCGGTAGCCTGGGCATAGGTATTCGGTATATGCGGGTTTTCTGTATGCTGAGTGCAGCAGACGCAGCTTCTGGGAGATCTGCAACCTAGAATTAGAGAGACACAGTTTACCCAAGTTGTGTATCAGGTTGTAGGGAGAAGCTGTTTCCAAGAGTTCTGTAGCCTATGAGCAGGTATTCGCTATATGCGGGTTTTCTGTATGCTGCGTGTGGCAGACGCAGCTTATGTGAGTTCTGTATCTTGAATGTAGTGAGACACAGTTTACCAGAGTTCTGTATAGGGGTGTAGAGAGAAACTGTTTCCAAGAGTGTTGTAGCCTAGCAAGAGGCATATGCAGTAACTGGGTGTTCTGTATCCTGAGTGTAGGAGATGCCGCTTATGGGAGCTCTGCTACCTGGATGTAGAGAGAAGCAGTTCACCGGAGTTCTCTATCCTTGGTGTAGAGAGCAGCTATTTACTGGAGTTCGGTAGCCTGGAATGAGGCATTCGCTCTATGCGGGTTTTCAGTAAGCTGCGTGTAAGAGATGCAGCTTACGGGAGTTCCATAACCTAAGTGCAGAGACATCCAGTATCCAGGAGTTCCGTATGTTGAATGTAGAGAGAAGCTGTTTCTAAGATTTCGGTAGCCTGGGCATAGGTATTCGGTATATGCGGGTTTTCTGTATGCTGAGTGCAGCAGACGCAGCTTCTGGGAGATCTGCAACCTAGAATTAGAGAGACACAGTTTACCCAAGTTGTGTATCAGGTTGTAGGGAGAAGCTGTTTCCAAGAGTTCTGGAGCCTATGAGCAGGTATTCGCTATATGCGGGTTTTCTGTATGCTGCGTGTGGCAGACGCAGCTTATGTGAGTTCTGTATCTTGAATGTAGTGAGACACAGTTTACCAGAGTTCTGTATAGGGGTGTAGAGAGAAACTGTTTCCAAGAGTGTTGTAGCCTAGCAAGAGGCATATGCAGTAACTGGGTGTTCTGTATCCTGAGTGTAGGAGATGCCGCTTATGGGAGCTCTGCTACCTGGATGTAGAGAGAAGCAGTTCACCGGAGTTCTCTATCCTTGGTGTAGAGAGCAGCTATTTACTGGAGTTCGGTAGCCTGGAATGAGGCATTCGCTCTATGCGGGTTTTCAGTAAGCTGCGTGTAAGAGATGCAGCTTACGGGAGTTCCATAACCTAAGTGCAGAGACATCCAGTATCCAGGAGTTCCGTATGTTGAATGTAGAGAGAAGCTGTTTCTAAGATTTCGGTAGCCTGGGCATAGGTATTCGGTATATGTGGGTTTTCTGTATGCTGAGTGCAGCAGACGCAGCTTCTGGGAGATCTGCAACCTAGAATTAGAGAGACACAGTTTACCCAAGTTGTGTATCAGGTTGTAGGGAGAAGCTGTTTCCAAGAGTTCTGGAGCCTGGCAATAGGCATAGGCAATGTATGGGATTTCTGTATCCTAAGTGTAGCAGATGCAGCTTACAGGAGCTCAGTAACCTGGCTGGAAAGAGAAGCAGTTTCCAAGAGTTCTCTATCCTTGGTGTAGGGAGAAGCTGTTTCCAAGAGTTCTGTAGCCTATGAGCAGGTATTCGCTATACGCGGGTTTTCTGTATGCTGAGTGTAGCACACGCAGCTTATGGGCGTTGTGTCTCGTGCATGTCGTGAGACACTGTTTACCAGAGTTCTGTATAGGGGTGTAGAGAGAAACTGTTTCCAAGAGTTCTGGAGCCTAGCAAGAGGCATATGCAGTAATTGGGATTTCTGTATCCTGAGTGTAGGAGATGCCGCTTATGGGAGCTCTGCTACCTGGATGTAGAGAGAAGCAGTTTACCGGAGTTCGCTATCCTTGGTGTAGAGAGGAGCTGTTTACAGGAGTTGCGTATCCTGGAATTAGGCATTCGCTATGTGTGGGTATTCTGGATGCTGAGTGTAGCAGATGCAGCTTTCGGGAGTTCTGTAATCTAAGTGTAGAGAGATGCAGTTTCCAGTAGTTCTGTATGTTGAATGTAGAGAGAAGCTGTTTCCAAGAGTTCTGTAGTCTGAGAGCAGGCATACGCTGTATATGGGATTCCTGTTGCCTGAGTGTAGCCGACGCAGCTTCTGGGAGATCTGTAACCTAGAATTAGAGAGACACAGTTTACCGAAGTTCTGTATCAGAGTGTAGGGAGAAGCTGTTTCCAAGCATTCTGTAGCCTATGAGCAGGTTTCGCTATATGCGGGTTTTCTGTATGCTGAGTGTAGCACACGCAGCTTATGGGCGTAGTGTCTCGTGCATGTCGTGAGACACTGTTTACCAGAGTTCTGTATATGCGTGTAGAGAGAAATTGTTTCCAAGAGTTCTGGAGCATAGCAAGAGGCATATGCAGTAACTGGGATTGCTGTATCCTGAGTGTAGGAGATGCCGCTTATGGGAGCTCTGCTACCTGGATGTAGAGAGAAGCAGTTCACTGGAGTTCTCTATCCTTGGTGTAGAGAGCAGCTATTTACTGGAGTTCGGTAGCCTGGAATGAGGCATTCGCTCTATGCGGGTTTTCAGTAAGCTGCGTGTAAGAGATGCAGCTTACGGGAGTTCCATAACCTAAGTGCAGAGACATCCAGTATCCAGGAGTTCCGTATGTTGAATGTAGAGAGAAGCTGTTTCTAAGATTTCGGTAGCCTGGGCATAGGTATTCGGTATATGCGGGTTTTCTGTATGCTGAGTGCAGCAGACGCAGCTTCTGGGAGATCTGCAACCTAGAATTAGAGAGACACAGTTTACCCAAGTTGTGTATCAGGTTGTAGGGAGAAGCTGTTTCCAAGAGTTCTGTAGCCTATGAGCAGGTATTCGCTATATGCGGGTTTTCTGTATGCTGCGTGTGGCAGACGCAGCTTATGTGAGTTCTGTATCTTGAATGTAGTGAGACACAGTTTACCAGCGTTCTGTATAGGTGTGTAGAGAGAAACTGTTTCCAAGAGTGTTGTAGCCTAGCAAGAGGCATATGCAGTAATTGGGTGTTCTGTATCCTGAGTGTAGGAGATGCCGCTTATGGGAGCTCTGCTACCTGGATGTAGAGAGAAGCAGTTCACCGGAGTTCTCTATCCTTGGTGTAGAGAGCAGCTATTTACTGGAGTTCGGTAGCCTGGAATGAGGCATTCGCTCTATGCGGGTTTTCAGTAAGCTGCGTGTAAGAGATGCAGCTTACGGGAGTTCCATAACCTAAGTGCAGAGACATCCAGTATCCAGGAGTTCCGTATGTTGAATGTAGAGAGAAGCTGTTTCTAAGATTTCGGTAGCCTGGGCATAGGTATTCGGTATATGCGGGTTTTCTGTATGCTGAGTGCAGCAGACGCAGCTTCTGGGAGATCTGCAACCTAGAATTAGAGAGACACAGTTTACCCAAGTTGTGTATCAGGTTGTAGGGAGAAGCTGTTTCCAAGAGTTCTGGAGCCTATGAGCAGGTATTCGCTATATGCGGGTTTTCTGTATGCTGCGTGTGGCAGACGCAGCTTATGTGAGTTCTGTATCTTGAATGTAGTGAGACACAGTTTACCAGCGTTCTGTATAGGGGTGTAGAGAGAAACTGTTTCCAAGAGTGTTGTAGCCTAGCAAGAGGCATATGCAGTAACTGGGTGTTCTGTATCCTGAGTGTAGGAGATGCCGCTTATGGGAGCTCTGCTACCTGGATGTAGAGAGAAGCAGTTCACCGGAGTTCTCTATCCTTGGTGTAGAGAGCAGCTATTTACTGGAGTTCGGTAGCCTGGAATGAGGCATTCGCTCTATGCGGGTTTTCAGTAAGCTGCGTGTAAGAGATGCAGCTTACGGGAGTTCCATAACCTAAGTGCAGAGACATCCAGTATCCAGGAGTTCCGTATGTTGAATGTAGAGAGAAGCTGTTTCTAAGATTTCGGTAGCCTGGGCATAGGTATTCGGTATATGCGGGTTTTCTGTATGCTGAGTGCAGCAGACGCAGCTTCTGGGAGATCTGCAACCTAGAATTAGAGAGACACAGTTTACCCAAGTTGTGTATCAGGTTGTAGGGAGAAGCTGTTTCCAAGAGTTCTGGAGCCTGGCAATAGGCATAGGCAATGTATGGGATTTCTGTATCCTAAGTGTAGCAGATGCAGCTTACAGGAGCTCAGTAACCTGGCTGGAAAGAGAAGCAGTTTCCAAGAGTTCTCTATCCTTGGTGTAGGGAGAAGCTGTTTCCAAGAGTTCTGTAGCCTATGAGCAGGTATTCGCTATACGCGGGTTTTCTGTATGCTGAGTGTAGCACACGCAGCTTATGGGCGTTGTGTCTCGTGCATGTCGTGAGACACTGTTTACCAGAGTTCTGTATAGGGGTGTAGAGAGAAACTGTTTCCAAGAGTTCTGGAGCCTAGCAAGAGGCATATGCAGTAATTGGGATTTCTGTATCCTGAGTGTAGGAGATGCCGCTTATGGGAGCTCTGCTACCGGGATGTAGAGAGAAGCAGTTTACCGGAGTTCGCTATCCTTGGTGTAGAGAGGAGCTGTTTACAGGAGTTGCGTATCCTGGAATTAGGCATTCGCTATGTGTGGGTATTCTGGATGCTGAGTGTAGCAGATGCAGCTTTCGGGAGTTCTGTAATCTAAGTGTAGAGAGATGCAGTTTCCAGTAGTTCTGTATGTTGAATGTAGAGAGAAGCTGTTTCCAAGAGTTCTGTAGTCTGAGAGCAGGCATACGCTGTATATGGGATTCCTGTTGCCTGAGTGTAGCCGACGCAGCTTCTGGGAGATCTGTAACCTAGAATTAGAGAGACACAGTTTACCGAAGTTCTGTATCAGAGTGTAGGGAGAAGCTGTTTCCAAGCATTCTGTAGCCTATGAGCAGGTTTCGCTATATGCGGGTTTTCTGTATGCTGAGTGTAGCACACGCAGCTTATGGGCGTAGTGTCTCGTGCATGTCGTGAGACACTGTTTACCAGAGTTCTGTATATGCGTGTAGAGAGAAATTGTTTCCAAGAGTTCTGGAGCATAGCAAGAGGCATATGCAGTAATTGGGATTTCTGTATCCTGAGTGTAGGAGATGCCGCTTATGGGAGCTCTGCTACCGGGATGTAGAGAGAAGCAGTTCACTGGAGTTCTCTATCCTTGGTGTAGAGAGCAGCTATTTACTGGAGTTCGGTAGCCTGGAATGAGGCATTCGCTCTATGCGGGTTTTCAGTAAGCTGCGTGTAAGAGATGCAGCTTACGGGAGTTCCATAACCTAAGTGCAGAGACATCCAGTATCCAGGAGTTCCGTATGTTGAATGTAGAGAGAAGCTGTTTCTAAGATTTCGGTAGCCTGGGCATAGGTATTCGGTATATGCGGGTTTTCTGTATGCTGAGTGCAGCAGACGCAGCTTCTGGGAGATCTGCAACCTAGAATTAGAGAGACACAGTTTACCCAAGTTGTGTATCAGGTTGTAGGGAGAAGCTGTTTCCAAGAGTTCTGGAGCCTATGAGCAGGTATTCGCTATATGCGGGTTTTCTGTATGCTGCGTGTGGCAGACGCAGCTTATGTGAGTTCTGTATCTTGAATGTAGTGAGACACAGTTTACCAGAGTTCTGTATAGGGGTGTAGAGAGAAACTGTTTCCAAGAGTGTTGTAGCCTAGCAAGAGGCATATGCAGTAACTGGGTGTTCTGTATCCTGAGTGTAGGAGATGCCGCTTATGGGAGCTCTGCTACCTGGATGTAGAGAGAAGCAGTTCACCGGAGTTCTCTATCCTTGGTGTAGAGAGCAGCTATTTACTGGAGTTCGGTAGCCTGGAATGAGGCATTCGCTCTATGCGGGTTTTCAGTAAGCTGCGTGTAAGAGATGCAGCTTATGGGAGTTCCATAACCTAAGTGCAGAGAAATCCAGTATCCAGGAGTTCCGTATGTTGAATGTAGAGAGAAGCTGTTTCTAAGATTTCGGTAGCCTGGGCATAGGTATTCGGTATATGCGGGTTTTCTGTATGCTGAGTGCAGCAGACGCAGCTTCTGGGAGATCTGCAACCTAGAATTAGAGAGACACAGTTTACCCAAGTTGTGTATCAGGTTGTAGGGAGAAGCTGTTTCCAAGAGTTCTGGAGCCTATGAGCATGTATTCGCTATATGCGGGTTTTCTGTATGCTGCGTGTGGCAGACGCAGCTTATGTGAGTTCTGTATCTTGAATGTAGTGAGACACAGTTTACCAGAGTTCTGTATAGGGGTGTAGAGAGAAACTGTTTCCAAGAGTGTTGTAGCCTAGCAAGAGGCATATGCAGTAACTGGGTGTTCTGTATCCTGAGTGTAGGAGATGCCGCTTATGGGAGCTCTGCTACCTGGATGTAGAGAGAAGCAGTTCACCGGAGTTCTCTATCCTTGGTGTAGAGAGCAGCTATTTACTGGAGTTCGGTAGCCTGGAATGAGGCATTCGCTCTATGCGGGTTTTCAGTAAGCTGCGTGTAAGAGATGCAGCTTACGGGAGTTCCATAACCTAAGTGCAGAGACATCCAGTATCCAAGGAGTTCCGTATGTTGAATGTAGAGAGAAGCTGTTTCTAAGATTTCGGTAGCCTGGGCATAGGTATTCGGTATATGCGGGTTTTCTGTATGCTGAGTGCAGCAGACGCAGCTTCTGGGAGATCTGCAACCTAGAATTAGAGAGACACAGTTTACCCAAGTTGTGTATCAGGTTGTAGGGAGAAGCTGTTTCCAAGAGTTCTGGAGCCTGGCAATAGGCATAGGCAATGTATGGGATTTCTGTATCCTAAGTGTAGCAGATGCAGCTTACAGGAGCTCAGTAACCTGGCTGGAAAGAGAAGCAGTTTCCAAGAGTTCTCTATCCTTGGTGTAGGGAGAAGCTGTTTCCAAGAGTTCTGTAGCCTATGAGCAGGTATTCGCTATACGCGGGTTTTCTGTATGCTGAGTGTAGCACACGCAGCTTATGGGCGTTGTGTCTCGTGCATGTCGTGAGACACTGTTTACCAGAGTTCTGTATAGGGGTGTAGAGAGAAACTGTTTCCAAGAGTTCTGGAGCCTAGCAAGAGGCATATGCAGTAATTGGGATTGCTGTATCCTGAGTGTAGGAGATGCCGCTTATGGGAGCTCTGCTACCTGGATGTAGAGAGAAGCAGTTTACCGGAGTTCGCTATCCTTGGTGTAGAGAGGAGCTGTTTACAGGAGTTGCGTATCCTGGAATTAGGCATTCGCTATGTGTGGGTATTCTGGATGCTGAGTGTAGCAGATGCAGCTTTCGGGAGTTCTGTAATCTAAGTGTAGAGAGATGCAGTTTCCAGTAGTTCTGTATGTTGAATGTAGAGAGAAGCTGTTTCCAAGAGTTCTGTAGTCTGAGAGCAGGCATACGCTGTATATGGGATTCCTGTTGCCTGAGTGTAGCCGACGCAGCTTCTGGGAGATCTGTAACCTAGAATTAGAGAGACACAGTTTACCGAAGTTCTGTATCACAGTGTAGGGAGAAGCTGTTTCCAAGCATTCTGTAGCCTATGAGCAGGTTTCGCTATATGCGGGTTTTCTGTATGCTGAGTGTAGCACACGCAGCTTATGGGCGTAGTGTCTCGTGCATGTCGTGAGACACTGTTTACCAGAGTTCTGTATATGCGTGTAGAGAGAAATTGTTTCCAAGAGTTCTGGAGCCTAGCAAGAGGCATATGCAGTAATTGGGATTGCTGTATCCTGAGTGTAGGAGATGCCGCTTATGGGAGCTCTGCTACCTGGATGTAGAGAGAAGCAGTTTACCGGAGTTCGCTATCCTTGGTGTAGAGAGGAGCTGTTTACAGGAGTTGCGTATCCTGGAATTAGGCATTCGCTATGTGTGGGTATTCTGGATGCTGAGTGTAGCAGATGCAGCTTTCGGGAGTTCTGTAATCTAAGTGTAGAGAGATGCAGTTTCCAGTAGTTCTGTATGTTGAATGTAGAGAGAAGCTGTTTCCAAGAGTTCTGTAGTCTGAGAGCAGGCATACGCTGTATATGGGATTCCTGTTGCCTGAGTGTAGCCGACGCAGCTTCTGGGAGATCTGTAACCTAGAATTAGAGAGACACAGTTTACCGAAGTTCTGTATCAGAGTGTAGGGAGAAGCTGTTTCCAAGCATTCTGTAGTCTATGAGCAGGTTTCGCTATATGCGGGTTTTCTGTATGCTGAGTGTAGCACACGCAGCTTATGGGCGTAGTGTCTCGTGCATGTCGTGAGACACTGTTTACCAGAGTTCTGTATATGCGTGTAGAGAGAAATTGTTTCCAAGAGTTCTGGAGCATAGCAAGAGGCATATGCAGTAATTGGGATTGCTGTATCCTGAGTGTAGGAGATGCCGCTTATGGGAGCTCTGCTACCTGGATGTAGAGAGAAGCAGTTTACCGGAGTTCGCTATCCTTGGTGTAGAGAGGAGCTGTTTACAGGAGTTGCGTATCCTGGAATTAGGCATTCGCTATGTGTGGGTATTCTGGATGCTGAGTGTAGCAGATGCAGCTTTCGGGAGTTCTGTAATCTAAGTGTAGAGAGATGCAGTTTCCAGTAGTTCTGTATGTTGAATGTAGAGAGAAGCTGTTTCCAAGAGTTCTGTAGTCTGAGAGCAGGCATACGCTGTATATGGGATTCCTGTTGCCTGAGTGTAGCCGACGCAGCTTCTGGGAGATCTGTAACCTAGAATTAGAGAGACACAGTTTACCGAAGTTCTGTATCAGAGTGTAGGGAGAAGCTGTTTCCAAGCATTCTGTAGCCTATGAGCAGGTTTCGCTATATGCGGGTTTTCTGTATGCTGAGTGTAGCACACGCAGCTTATGGGCGTAGTGTCTCGTGCATGTCGTGAGACACTGTTTACCAGAGTTCTGTATATGTGTGTAGAGAGAAATTGTTTCCAAGAGTTCTGGAGCATAGCAAGAGGCATATGCAGTAATTGGGATTGCTGTATCCTGAGTGTAGGAGATGCCGCTTATGGGAGCTCTGCTACCGGGATGTAGAGAGAAGCAGTTCACTGGAGTTCTCTATCCTTGGTGTAGAGAGCAGCTATTTACTGGAGTTCGGTAGCCTGGAATGAGGCATTCGCTCTATGCGGGTTTTCAGTAAGCTGCGTGTAAGAGATGCAGCTTACGGGAGTTCCATAACCTAAGTGCAGAGACATCCAGTATCCAGGAGTTCCGTATGTTGAATGTAGAGAGAAGCTGTTTCTAAGATTTCGGTAGCCTGGGCATAGGTATTCGGTATATGCGGGTTTTCTGTATGCTGAGTGCAGCAGACGCAGCTTCTGGGAGATCTGCAACCTAGAATTAGAGAGACACAGTTTACCCAAGTTGTGTATCAGGTTGTAGGGAGAAGCTGTTTCCAAGAGTTCTGGAGCCTGGCAATAGGCATAGGCAATGTATGGGATTTCTGTATCCTAAGTGTAGCAGATGCAGCTTACAGGAGCTCAGTAACCTGGCTGGAAAGAGAAGCAGTTTCCAAGAGTTCTCTATCCTTGGTGTAGGGAGAAGCTGTTTCCAAGAGTTCTGTAGCCTATGAGCAGGTATTCGCTATACGCGGGTTTTCTGTATGCTGAGTGTAGCACACGCAGCTTATGGGCGTTGTGTCTCGTGCATGTCGTGAGACACTGTTTACCAGAGTTCTGTATAGGGGTGTAGAGAGAAACTGTTTCCAAGAGTTCTGGAGCCTAGCAAGAGGCATATGCAGTAATTGGGATTTCTGTATCCTGAGTGTAGGAGATGCCGCTTATGGGAGCTCTGCTACCTGGATGTAGAGAGAAGCAGTTTACCGGAGTTCGCTATCCTTGGTGTAGAGAGGAGCTGTTTACAGGAGTTGCGTATCCTGGAATTAGGCATTCGCTATGTGTGGGTATTCTGGATGCTGAGTGTAGCAGATGCAGCTTTCGGGAGTTCTGTAATCTAAGTGTAGAGAGATGCAGTTTCCAGTAGTTCTGTATGTTGAATGTAGAGAGAAGCTGTTTCCAAGAGTTCTGTAGTCTGAGAGCAGGCATACGCTGTATATGGGATTCCTGTTGCCTGAGTGTAGCCGACGCAGCTTCTCGGAGATCTATAACCTAGAATTAGAGAGACACAGTTTACCGAAGTTCTGTATCAGAGTGTAGGGAGAAGCTGTTTCCAAGCATTCTGTAGCCTATGAGCAGGTTTCGCTATATGCGGGTTTTCTGTATGCTGAGTGTAGCACACGCAGCTTATGGGCGTAGTGTCTCGTGCATGTCGTGAGACACTGTTTACCAGAGTTCTGTATATGCGTGTAGAGAGAAATTGTTTCCAAGAGTTCTGGAGCCTAGCAAGAGGCATATGCAGTAATTGGGATTGCTGTATCCTGAGTGTAGGAGATGCCGCTTATGGGAGCTCTGCTACCTGGATGTAGAGAGAAGCAGTTTACCGGAGTTCGCTATCCTTGGTGTAGAGAGGAGCTGTTTACAGGAGTTGCGTATCCTGGAATTAGGCATTCGCTATGTGTGGGTATTCTGGATGCTGAGTGTAGCAGATGCAGCTTTCGGGAGTTCTGTAATCTAAGTGTAGAGAGATGCAGTTTCCAGTAGTTCTGTATGTTGAATGTAGAGAGAAGCTGTTTCCAAGAGTTCTGTAGTCTGAGAGCAGGCATACGCTGTATATGGGATTCCTGTTGCCTGAGTGTAGCCGACGCAGCTTCTGGGAGATCTGTAACCTAGAATTAGAGAGACACAGTTTACCGAAGTTCTGTATCAGAGTGTAGGGAGAAGCTGTTTCCAAGCATTCTGTAGCCTATGAGCAGGTTTCGCTATATGCGGGTTTTCTGTATGCTGAGTGTAGCACACGCAGCTTATGGGCGTAGTGTCTCGTGCATGTCGTGAGACACTGTTTACCAGAGTTCTGTATATGCGTGTAGAGAGAAATTGTTTCCAAGAGTTCTGGAGCATAGCAAGAGGCATATGCAGTAATTGGGATTGCTGTATCCTGAGTGTAGGAGATGCCGCTTATGGGAGCTCTGCTACCTGGATGTAGAGAGAAGCAGTTCACTGGAGTTCTCTATCCTTGGTGTAGAGAGCAGCTATTTACTGGAGTTCGGTAGCCTGGAATGAGGCATTCGCTCTATGCGGGTTTTCAGTAAGCTGCGTGTAAGAGATGCAGCTTACGGGAGTTCCATAACCTAAGTGCAGAGACATCCAGTATCCAGGAGTTCCGTATGTTGAATGTAGAGAGAAGCTGTTTCTAAGATTTCGGTAGCCTGGGCATAGGTATTCGGTATATGCGGGTTTTCTGTATGCTGAGTGCAGCAGACGCAGCTTCTGGGAGATCTGCAACCTAGAATTAGAGAGACACAGTTTACCCAAGTTGTGTATCAGGTTGTAGGGAGAAGCTGTTTCCAAGAGTTCTGGAGCCTATGAGCAGGTATTCGCTATATGCGGGTTTTCTGTATGCTGCGTGTGGCAGACGCAGCTTATGTGAGTTCTGTATCTTGAATGTAGTGAGACACAGTTTACCAGAGTTCTGTATAGGGGTGTAGAGAGAAACTGTTTCCAAGAGTGTTGTAGCCTAGCAAGAGGCATATGCAGTAACTGGGTGTTCTGTATCCTGAGTGTAGGAGATGCCGCTTATGGGAGCTCTGCTACCTGGATGTAGAGAGAAGCAGTTCACCGGAGTTCTCTATCCTTGGTGTAGAGAGCAGCTATTTACTGGAGTTCGGTAGCCTGGAATGAGGCATTCGCTCTATGCGGGTTTTCAGTAAGCTGCGTGTAAGAGATGCAGCTTACGGGAGTTCCATAACCTAAGTGCAGAGACATCCAGTATCCAGGAGTTCCATATGTTGAATGTAGAGAGAAGCTGTTTCTAAGATTTCGGTAGCCTGGGCATAGGTATTCGGTATATGCGGGTTTTCTGTATGCTGAGTGCAGCAGACGCAGCTTCTGGGAGATCTGCAACCTAGAATTAGAGAGACACAGTTTACCCAAGTTGTGTATCAGGTTGTAGGGAGAAGCTGTTTCCAAGAGTTCTGGAGCCTGGCAATAGGCATAGGCAATGTATGGGATTTCTGTATCCTAAGTGTAGCAGATGCAGCTTACAGGAGCTCAGTAACCTGGCTGGAAAGAGAAGCAGTTTCCAAGAGTTCTCTATCCTTGGTGTAGGGAGAAGCTGTTTCCAAGAGTTCTGTAGCCTATGAGCAGGTATTCGCTATACGCGGGTTTTCTGTATGCTGAGTGTAGCACACGCAGCTTATGGGCGTTGTGTCTCGTGCATGTCGTGAGACACTGTTTACCAGAGTTCTGTATAGGGGTGTAGAGAGAAACTGTTTCCAAGAGTTCTGGAGCCTAGCAAGAGGCATATGCAGTAATTGGGATTTCTGTATCCTGAGTGTAGGAGATGCCGCTTATGGGAGCTCTGCTACCTGGATGTAGAGAGAAGCAGTTTACCGGAGTTCGCTATCCTTGGTGTAGAGAGGAGCTGTTTACAGGAGTTGCGTATCCTGGAATTAGGCATTCGCTATGTGTGGGTATTCTGGATGCTGAGTGTAGCAGATGCAGCTTTCGGGAGTTCTGTAATCTAAGTGTAGAGAGATGCAGTTTCCAGTAGTTCTGTATGTTGAATGTAGAGAGAAGCTGTTTCCAAGAGTTCTGTAGTCTGAGAGCAGGCATACGCTGTATATGGGATTCCTGTTGCCTGAGTGTAGCCGACGCAGCTTCTGGGAGATCTGTAACCTAGAATTAGAGAGACACAGTTTACCGAAGTTCTGTATCAGAGTGTAGGGAGAAGCTGTTTCCAAGCATTCTGTAGCCTATGAGCAGGTTTCGCTATATGCGGGTTTTCTGTATGCTGAGTGTAGCACACGCAGCTTATGGGCGTAGTGTCTCGTGCATGTCGTGAGACACTGTTTACCAGAGTTCTGTATATGCGTGTAGAGAGAAATTGTTTCCAAGAGTTCTGGAGCATAGCAAGAGGCATATGCAGTAACTGGGATTGCTGTATCCTGAGTGTAGGAGATGCCGCTTATGGGAGCTCTGCTACCTGGATGTAGAGAGAAGCAGTTCACTGGAGTTCTCTATCCTTGGTGTAGAGAGCAGCTATTTACTGGAGTTCGGTAGCCTGGAATGAGGCATTCGCTCTATGCGGGTTTTCAGTAAGCTGCGTGTAAGAGATGCAGCTTACGGGAGTTCCATAACCTAAGTGCAGAGACATCCAGTATCCAGGAGTTCCGTATGTTGAATGTAGAGAGAAGCTGTTTCTAAGATTTCGGTAGCCTGGGCATAGGTATTCGGTATATGCGGGTTTTCTGTATGCTGAGTGCAGCAGACGCAGCTTCTGGGAGATCTGCAACCTAGAATTAGAGAGACACAGTTTACCCAAGTTGTGTATCAGGTTGTAGGGAGAAGCTGTTTCCAAGAGTTCTGTAGCCTATGAGCAGGTATTCGCTATATGCGGGTTTTCTGTATGCTGCGTGTGGCAGACGCAGCTTATGTGAGTTCTGTATCTTGAATGTAGTGAGACACAGTTTACCAGCGTTCTGTATAGGGGTGTAGAGAGAAACTGTTTCCAAGAGTGTTTTAGCCTAGCAAGAGGCATATGCAGTAATTGGGTGTTCTGTATCCTGAGTGTAGGAGATGCCGCTTATGGGAGCTCTGCTACCTGGATGTAGAGAGAAGCAGTTCACCGGAGTTCTCTATCCTTGGTGTAGAGAGCAGCTATTTACTGGAGTTCGGTAGCCTGGAATGAGGCATTCGCTCTATGCGGGTTTTCAGTAAGCTGCGTGTAAGAGATGCAGCTTACGGGAGTTCCATAACCTAAGTGCAGAGACATCCAGTATCCAGGAGTTCCGTATGTTGAATGTAGAGAGAAGCTGTTTCTAAGATTTCGGTAGCCTGGGCATAGGTATTCGGTATATGCGGGTTTTCTGTATGCTGAGTGCAGCAGACGCAGCTTCTGGGAGATCTGCAACCTAGAATTAGAGAGACACAGTTTACCCAAGTTGTGTATCAGGTTGTAGGGAGAAGCTGTTTCCAAGAGTTCTGGAGCCTATGAGCAGGTATTCGCTATATGCGGGTTTTCTGTATGCTGCGTGTGGCAGACGCAG
The DNA here is from genome assembly GCF_033115175.1 of Lepus europaeus. Lineage (NCBI taxonomy): Eukaryota > Metazoa > Chordata > Mammalia > Lagomorpha > Leporidae > Lepus > Lepus europaeus. The sequence goes on along the minus strand of NW_026909316.1, from coordinate 861,175 downwards.
CTTATGTGAGTTCTGTATCTTGAATGTAGTGAGACACAGTTTACCAGCGTTCTGTATAGGGGTGTAGAGAGAAACTGTTTCCAAGAGTGTTGTAGCCTAGCAAGAGGCATATGCAGTAACTGGGTGTTCTGTATCCTGAGTGTAGGAGATGCCGCTTATGGGAGCTCTGCTACCTGGATGTAGAGAGAAGCAGTTCACCGGAGTTCTCTATCCTTGGTGTAGAGAGCAGCTATTTACTGGAGTTCGGTAGCCTGGAATGAGGCATTCGCTCTATGCGGGTTTTCAGTAAGCTGCGTGTAAGAGATGCAGCTTACGGGAGTTCCATAACCTAAGTGCAGAGACATCCAGTATCCAGGAGTTCCGTATGTTGAATGTAGAGAGAAGCTGTTTCTAAGATTTCGGTAGCCTGGGCATAGGTATTCGGTATATGCGGGTTTTCTGTATGCTGAGTGCAGCAGACGCAGCTTCTGGGAGATCTGCAACCTAGAATTAGAGAGACACAGTTTACCCAAGTTGTGTATCAGGTTGTAGGGAGAAGCTGTTTCCAAGAGTTCTGGAGCCTGGCAATAGGCATAGGCAATGTATGGGATTTCTGTATCCTAAGTGTAGCAGATGCAGCTTACAGGAGCTCAGTAACCTGGCTGGAAAGAGAAGCAGTTTCCAAGAGTTCTCTATCCTTGGTGTAGGGAGAAGCTGTTTCCAAGAGTTCTGTAGCCTATGAGCAGGTATTCGCTATACGCGGGTTTTCTGTATGCTGAGTGTAGCACACGCAGCTTATGGGCGTTGTGTCTCGTGCATGTCGTGAGACACTGTTTACCAGAGTTCTGTATAGGGGTGTAGAGAGAAACTGTTTCCAAGAGTTCTGGAGCCTAGCAAGAGGCATATGCAGTAATTGGGATTTCTGTATCCTGAGTGTAGGAGATGCCGCTTATGGGAGCTCTGCTACCTGGATGTAGAGAGAAGCAGTTTACCGGAGTTCGCTATCCTTGGTGTAGAGAGGAGCTGTTTACAGGAGTTGCGTATCCTGGAATTAGGCATTCGCTATGTGTGGGTATTCTGGATGCTGAGTGTAGCAGATGCAGCTTTCGGGAGTTCTGTAATCTAAGTGTAGAGAGATGCAGTTTCCAGTAGTTCTGTATGTTGAATGTAGAGAGAAGCTGTTTCCAAGAGTTCTGTAGTCTGAGAGCAGGCATACGCTGTATATGGGATTCCTGTTGCCTGAGTGTAGCCGACGCAGCTTCTGGGAGATCTGTAACCTAGAATTAGAGAGACACAGTTTACCGAAGTTCTGTATCAGAGTGTAGGGAGAAGCTGTTTCCAAGCATTCTGTAGCCTATGAGCAGGTTTCGCTATATGCGGGTTTTCTGTATGCTGAGTGTAGCACACGCAGCTTATGGGCGTAGTGTCTCGTGCATGTCGTGAGACACTGTTTACCAGAGTTCTGTATATGCGTGTAGAGAGAAATTGTTTCCAAGAGTTCTGGAGCATAGCAAGAGGCATATGCAGTAATTGGGATTTCTGTATCCTGAGTGTAGGAGATGCCGCTTATGGGAGCTCTGCTACCGGGATGTAGAGAGAAGCAGTTCACTGGAGTTCTCTATCCTTGGTGTAGAGAGCAGCTATTTACTGGAGTTCGGTAGCCTGGAATGAGGCATTCGCTCTATGCGGGTTTTCAGTAAGCTGCGTGTAAGAGATGCAGCTTACGGGAGTTCCATAACCTAAGTGCAGAGACATCCAGTATCCAGGAGTTCCGTATGTTGAATGTAGAGAGAAGCTGTTTCTAAGATTTCGGTAGCCTGGGCATAGGTATTCGGTATATGCGGGTTTTCTGTATGCTGAGTGCAGCAGACGCAGCTTCTGGGAGATCTGCAACCTAGAATTAGAGAGACACAGTTTACCCAAGTTGTGTATCAGGTTGTAGGGAGAAGCTGTTTCCAAGAGTTCTGGAGCCTATGAGCAGGTATTCGCTATATGCGGGTTTTCTGTATGCTGCGTGTGGCAGACGCAGCTTATGTGAGTTCTGTATCTTGAATGTAGTGAGACACAGTTTACCAGAGTTCTGTATAGGGGTGTAGAGAGAAACTGTTTCCAAGAGTGTTGTAGCCTAGCAAGAGGCATATGCAGTAACTGGGTGTTCTGTATCCTGAGTGTAGGAGATGCCGCTTATGGGAGCTCTGCTACCTGGATGTAGAGAGAAGCAGTTCACCGGAGTTCTCTATCCTTGGTGTAGAGAGCAGCTATTTACTGGAGTTCGGTAGCCTGGAATGAGGCATTCGCTCTATGCGGGTTTTCAGTAAGCTGCGTGTAAGAGATGCAGCTTATGGGAGTTCCATAACCTAAGTGCAGAGAAATCCAGTATCCAGGAGTTCCGTATGTTGAATGTAGAGAGAAGCTGTTTCTAAGATTTCGGTAGCCTGGGCATAGGTATTCGGTATATGCGGGTTTTCTGTATGCTGAGTGCAGCAGACGCAGCTTCTGGGAGATCTGCAACCTAGAATTAGAGAGACACAGTTTACCCAAGTTGTGTATCAGGTTGTAGGGAGAAGCTGTTTCCAAGAGTTCTGGAGCCTATGAGCATGTATTCGCTATATGCGGGTTTTCTGTATGCTGCGTGTGGCAGACGCAGCTTATGTGAGTTCTGTATCTTGAATGTAGTGAGACACAGTTTACCAGAGTTCTGTATAGGGGTGTAGAGAGAAACTGTTTCCAAGAGTGTTGTAGCCTAGCAAGAGGCATATGCAGTAACTGGGTGTTCTGTATCCTGAGTGTAGGAGATGCCGCTTATGGGAGCTCTGCTACCTGGATGTAGAGAGAAGCAGTTCACCGGAGTTCTCTATCCTTGGTGTAGAGAGCAGCTATTTACTGGAGTTCGGTAGCCTGGAATGAGGCATTCGCTCTATGCGGGTTTTCAGTAAGCTGCGTGTAAGAGATGCAGCTTACGGGAGTTCCATAACCTAAGTGCAGAGACATCCAGTATCCAAGGAGTTCCGTATGTTGAATGTAGAGAGAAGCTGTTTCTAAGATTTCGGTAGCCTGGGCATAGGTATTCGGTATATGCGGGTTTTCTGTATGCTGAGTGCAGCAGACGCAGCTTCTGGGAGATCTGCAACCTAGAATTAGAGAGACACAGTTTACCCAAGTTGTGTATCAGGTTGTAGGGAGAAGCTGTTTCCAAGAGTTCTGGAGCCTGGCAATAGGCATAGGCAATGTATGGGATTTCTGTATCCTAAGTGTAGCAGATGCAGCTTACAGGAGCTCAGTAACCTGGCTGGAAAGAGAAGCAGTTTCCAAGAGTTCTCTATCCTTGGTGTAGGGAGAAGCTGTTTCCAAGAGTTCTGTAGCCTATGAGCAGGTATTCGCTATACGCGGGTTTTCTGTATGCTGAGTGTAGCACACGCAGCTTATGGGCGTTGTGTCTCGTGCATGTCGTGAGACACTGTTTACCAGAGTTCTGTATAGGGGTGTAGAGAGAAACTGTTTCCAAGAGTTCTGGAGCCTAGCAAGAGGCATATGCAGTAATTGGGATTTCTGTATCCTGAGTGTAGGAGATGCCGCTTATGGGAGCTCTGCTACCTGGATGTAGAGAGAAGCAGTTTACCGGAGTTCGCTATCCTTGGTGTAGAGAGGAGCTGTTTACAGGAGTTGCGTATCCTGGAATTAGGCATTCGCTATGTGTGGGTATTCTGGATGCTGAGTGTAGCAGATGCAGCTTTCGGGAGTTCTGTAATCTAAGTGTAGAGAGATGCAGTTTCCAGTAGTTCTGTATGTTGAATGTAGAGAGAAGCTGTTTCCAAGAGTTCTGTAGTCTGAGAGCAGGCATACGCTGTATATGGGATTCCTGTTGCCTGAGTGTAGCCGACGCAGCTTCTGGGAGATCTGTAACCTAGAATTAGAGAGACACAGTTTACCGAAGTTCTGTATCACAGTGTAGGGAGAAGCTGTTTCCAAGCATTCTGTAGCCTATGAGCAGGTTTCGCTATATGCGGGTTTTCTGTATGCTGAGTGTAGCACACGCAGCTTATGGGCGTAGTGTCTCGTGCATGTCGTGAGACACTGTTTACCAGAGTTCTGTATATGCGTGTAGAGAGAAATTGTTTCCAAGAGTTCTGGAGCCTAGCAAGAGGCATATGCAGTAATTGGGATTGCTGTATCCTGAGTGTAGGAGATGCCGCTTATGGGAGCTCTGCTACCTGGATGTAGAGAGAAGCAGTTTACCGGAGTTCGCTATCCTTGGTGTAGAGAGGAGCTGTTTACAGGAGTTGCGTATCCTGGAATTAGGCATTCGCTATGTGTGGGTATTCTGGATGCTGAGTGTAGCAGATGCAGCTTTCGGGAGTTCTGTAATCTAAGTGTAGAGAGATGCAGTTTCCAGTAGTTCTGTATGTTGAATGTAGAGAGAAGCTGTTTCCAAGAGTTCTGTAGTCTGAGAGCAGGCATACGCTGTATATGGGATTCCTGTTGCCTGAGTGTAGCCGACGCAGCTTCTGGGAGATCTGTAACCTAGAATTAGAGAGACACAGTTTACCGAAGTTCTGTATCAGAGTGTAGGGAGAAGCTGTTTCCAAGCATTCTGTAGTCTATGAGCAGGTTTCGCTATATGCGGGTTTTCTGTATGCTGAGTGTAGCACACGCAGCTTATGGGCGTAGTGTCTCGTGCATGTCGTGAGACACTGTTTACCAGAGTTCTGTATATGCGTGTAGAGAGAAATTGTTTCCAAGAGTTCTGGAGCATAGCAAGAGGCATATGCAGTAATTGGGATTGCTGTATCCTGAGTGTAGGAGATGCCGCTTATGGGAGCTCTGCTACCTGGATGTAGAGAGAAGCAGTTTACCGGAGTTCGCTATCCTTGGTGTAGAGAGGAGCTGTTTACAGGAGTTGCGTATCCTGGAATTAGGCATTCGCTATGTGTGGGTATTCTGGATGCTGAGTGTAGCAGATGCAGCTTTCGGGAGTTCTGTAATCTAAGTGTAGAGAGATGCAGTTTCCAGTAGTTCTGTATGTTGAATGTAGAGAGAAGCTGTTTCCAAGAGTTCTGTAGTCTGAGAGCAGGCATACGCTGTATATGGGATTCCTGTTGCCTGAGTGTAGCCGACGCAGCTTCTGGGAGATCTGTAACCTAGAATTAGAGAGACACAGTTTACCGAAGTTCTGTATCAGAGTGTAGGGAGAAGCTGTTTCCAAGCATTCTGTAGCCTATGAGCAGGTTTCGCTATATGCGGGTTTTCTGTATGCTGAGTGTAGCACACGCAGCTTATGGGCGTAGTGTCTCGTGCATGTCGTGAGACACTGTTTACCAGAGTTCTGTATATGTGTGTAGAGAGAAATTGTTTCCAAGAGTTCTGGAGCATAGCAAGAGGCATATGCAGTAATTGGGATTGCTGTATCCTGAGTGTAGGAGATGCCGCTTATGGGAGCTCTGCTACCGGGATGTAGAGAGAAGCAGTTCACTGGAGTTCTCTATCCTTGGTGTAGAGAGCAGCTATTTACTGGAGTTCGGTAGCCTGGAATGAGGCATTCGCTCTATGCGGGTTTTCAGTAAGCTGCGTGTAAGAGATGCAGCTTACGGGAGTTCCATAACCTAAGTGCAGAGACATCCAGTATCCAGGAGTTCCGTATGTTGAATGTAGAGAGAAGCTGTTTCTAAGATTTCGGTAGCCTGGGCATAGGTATTCGGTATATGCGGGTTTTCTGTATGCTGAGTGCAGCAGACGCAGCTTCTGGGAGATCTGCAACCTAGAATTAGAGAGACACAGTTTACCCAAGTTGTGTATCAGGTTGTAGGGAGAAGCTGTTTCCAAGAGTTCTGGAGCCTGGCAATAGGCATAGGCAATGTATGGGATTTCTGTATCCTAAGTGTAGCAGATGCAGCTTACAGGAGCTCAGTAACCTGGCTGGAAAGAGAAGCAGTTTCCAAGAGTTCTCTATCCTTGGTGTAGGGAGAAGCTGTTTCCAAGAGTTCTGTAGCCTATGAGCAGGTATTCGCTATACGCGGGTTTTCTGTATGCTGAGTGTAGCACACGCAGCTTATGGGCGTTGTGTCTCGTGCATGTCGTGAGACACTGTTTACCAGAGTTCTGTATAGGGGTGTAGAGAGAAACTGTTTCCAAGAGTTCTGGAGCCTAGCAAGAGGCATATGCAGTAATTGGGATTTCTGTATCCTGAGTGTAGGAGATGCCGCTTATGGGAGCTCTGCTACCTGGATGTAGAGAGAAGCAGTTTACCGGAGTTCGCTATCCTTGGTGTAGAGAGGAGCTGTTTACAGGAGTTGCGTATCCTGGAATTAGGTTTCGCTATGTGTGGGTATTCTGGATGCTGAGTGTAGCAGATGCAGCTTTCGGGAGTTCTGTAATCTAAGTGTAGAGAGATGCAGTTTCCAGTAGTTCTGTATGTTGAATGTAGAGAGAAGCTGTTTCCAAGAGTTCTGTAGTCTGAGAGCAGGCATACGCTGTATATGGGATTCCTGTTGCCTGAGTGTAGCCGACGCAGCTTCTGGGAGATCTGTAACCTAGAATTAGAGAGACACAGTTTACCGAAGTTCTGTATCAGAGTGTAGGGAGAAGCTGTTTCCAAGCATTCTGTAGCCTATGAGCAGGTTTCGCTATATGCGGGTTTTCTGTATGCTGAGTGTAGCACACGCAGCTTATGGGCGTAGTGTCTCGTGCATGTCGTGAGACACTGTTTACCAGAGTTCTGTATATGCGTGTAGAGAGAAATTGTTTCCAAGAGTGTTGTAGCCTAGCAAGAGGCATATGCAGTAACTGGGATTGCTGTATCCTGAGTGTAGGAGATGCCGCTTATGGGAGCTCTGCTACCTGGATGTAGAGAGAAGCAGTTCACTGGAGTTCTCTATCCTTGGTGTAGAGAGCAGCTATTTACTGGAGTTCGGTAGCCTGGAATGAGGCATTCGCTCTATGCGGGTTTTCAGTAAGCTGCGTGTAAGAGATGCAGCTTACGGGAGTTCCATAACCTAAGTGCAGAGACATCCAGTATCCAGGAGTTCCGTATGTTGAATGTAGAGAGAAGCTGTTTCTAAGATTTCGGTAGCCTGGGCATAGGTATTCGGTATATGCGGGTTTTCTGTATGCTGAGTGCAGCAGACGCAGCTTCTGGGAGATCTGCAACCTAGAATTAGAGAGACACAGTTTACCCAAGTTGTGTATCAGGTTGTAGGGAGAAGCTGTTTCCAAGAGTTCTGGAGCCTATGAGCAGGTATTCGCTATATGCGGGTTTTCTGTATGCTGCGTGTGGCAGACGCAGCTTATGTGAGTTCTGTATCTTGAATGTAGTGAGACACAGTTTACCAGCGTTCTGTATAGGGGTGTAGAGAGAAACTGTTTCCAAGAGTGTTGTAGCCTAGCAAGAGGCATATGCAGTAATTGGGATTTCTGTATCCTGAGTGTAGGAGATGCCGCTTATGGGAGCTCTGCTACCTGGATGTAGAGAGAAGCAGTTTACCGGAGTTCGCTATCCTTGGTGTAGAGAGGAGCTGTTTACAGGAGTTGCGTATCCTGGAATTAGGCATTCGCTATGTGTGGGTATTCTGGATGCTGAGTGTAGCAGATGCAGCTTTCGGGAGTTCTGTAATCTAAGTGTAGAGAGATGCAGTTTCCAGTAGTTCTGTATGTTGAATGTAGAGAGAAGCTGTTTCCAAGAGTTCTGTAGTCTGAGAGCAGGCATACGCTGTATATGGGATTCCTGTTGCCTGAGTGTAGCCGACGCAGCTTCTCGGAGATCTATAACCTAGAATTAGAGAGACACAGTTTACCGAAGTTCTGTATCAGAGTGTAGGGAGAAGCTGTTTCCAAGCATTCTGTAGCCTATGAGCAGGTTTCGCTATATGCGGGTTTTCTGTATGCTGAGTGTAGCACACGCAGCTTATGGGCGTAGTGTCTCGTGCATGTCGTGAGACACTGTTTACCAGAGTTCTGTATATGCGTGTAGAGAGAAATTGTTTCCAAGAGTTCTGGAGCCTAGCAAGAGGCATATGCAGTAATTGGGATTGCTGTATCCTGAGTGTAGGAGATGCCGCTTATGGGAGCTCTGCTACCTGGATGTAGAGAGAAGCAGTTTACCGGAGTTCGCTATCCTTGGTGTAGAGAGGAGCTGTTTACAGGAGTTGCGTATCCTGGAATTAGGCATTCGCTATGTGTGGGTATTCTGGATGCTGAGTGTAGCAGATGCAGCTTTCGGGAGTTCTGTAATCTAAGTGTAGAGAGATGCAGTTTCCAGTAGTTCTGTATGTTGAATGTAGAGAGAAGCTGTTTCCAAGAGTTCTGTAGTCTGAGAGCAGGCATACGCTGTATATGGGATTCCTGTTGCCTGAGTGTAGCCGACGCAGCTTCTGGGAGATCTGTAACCTAGAATTAGAGAGACACAGTTTACCGAAGTTCTGTATCAGAGTGTAGGGAGAAGCTGTTTCCAAGCATTCTGTAGCCTATGAGCAGGTTTCGCTATATGCGGGTTTTCTGTATGCTGAGTGTAGCACACGCAGCTTATGGGCGTAGTGTCTCGTGCATGTCGTGAGACACTGTTTACCAGAGTTCTGTATATGCGTGTAGAGAGAAATTGTTTCCAAGAGTTCTGGAGCATAGCAAGAGGCATATGCAGTAATTGGGATTGCTGTATCCTGAGTGTAGGAGATGCCGCTTATGGGAGCTCTGCTACCGGGATGTAGAGAGAAGCAGTTCACTGGAGTTCTCTATCCTTGGTGTAGAGAGCAGCTATTTACTGGAGTTCGGTAGCCTGGAATGAGGCATTCGCTCTATGCGGGTTTTCAGTAAGCTGCGTGTAAGAGATGCAGCTTACGGGAGTTCCATAACCTAAGTGCAGAGACATCCAGTATCCAGGAGTTCCGTATGTTGAATGTAGAGAGAAGCTGTTTCTAAGATTTCGGTAGCCTGGGCATAGGTATTCGGTATATGCGGGTTTTCTGTATGCTGAGTGCAGCAGACGCAGCTTCTGGGAGATCTGCAACCTAGAATTAGAGAGACACAGTTTACCCAAGTTGTGTATCAGGTTGTAGGGAGAAGCTGTTTCCAAGAGTTCTGGAGCCTGGCAATAGGCATAGGCAATGTATGGGATTTCTGTATCCTAAGTGTAGCAGATGCAGCTTACAGGAGCTCAGTAACCTGGCTGGAAAGAGAAGCAGTTTCCAAGAGTTCTCTATCCTTGGTGTAGGGAGAAGCTGTTTCCAAGAGTTCTGTAGCCTATGAGCAGGTATTCGCTATACGCGGGTTTTCTGTATGCTGAGTGTAGCACACGCAGCTTATGGGCGTTGTGTCTCGTGCATGTCGTGAGACACTGTTTACCAGAGTTCTGTATAGGGGTGTAGAGAGAAACTGTTTCCAAGAGTTCTGGAGCCTAGCAAGAGGCATATGCAGTAATTGGGATTTCTGTATCCTGAGTGTAGGAGATGCCGCTTATGGGAGCTCTGCTACCTGGATGTAGAGAGAAGCAGTTTACCGGAGTTCGCTATCCTTGGTGTAGAGAGGAGCTGTTTACAGGAGTTGCGTATCCTGGAATTAGGCATTCGCTATGTGTGGGTATTCTGGATGCTGAGTGTAGCAGATGCAGCTTTCGGGAGTTCTGTAATCTAAGTGTAGAGAGATGCAGTTTCCAGTAGTTCTGTATGTTGAATGTAGAGAGAAGCTGTTTCCAAGAGTTCTGTAGTCTGAGAGCAGGCATACGCTGTATATGGGATTCCTGTTGCCTGAGTGTAGCCGACGCAGCTTCTGGGAGATCTGTAACCTAGAATTAGAGAGACACAGTTTACCGAAGTTCTGTATCAGAGTGTAGGGAGAAGCTGTTTCCAAGCATTCTGTAGCCTATGAGCAGGTTTCGCTATATGCGGGTTTTCTGTATGCTGAGTGTAGCACACGCAGCTTATGGGCGTAGTGTCTCGTGCATGTCGTGAGACACTGTTTACCAGAGTTCTGTATATGCGTGTAGAGAGAAATTGTTTCCAAGAGTGTTGTAGCCTAGCAAGAGGCATATGCAGTAACTGGGATTGCTGTATCCTGAGTGTAGGAGATGCCGCTTATGGGAGCTCTGCTACCTGGATGTAGAGAGAAGCAGTTCACTGGAGTTCTCTATCCTTGGTGTAGAGAGCAGCTATTTACTGGAGTTCGGTAGCCTGGAATGAGGCATTCGCTCTATGCGGGTTTTCAGTAAGCTGCGTGTAAGAGATGCAGCTTACGGGAGTTCCATAACCTAAGTGCAGAGACATCCAGTATCCAGGAGTTCCGTATGTTGAATGTAGAGAGAAGCTGTTTCTAAGATTTCGGTAGCCTGGGCATAGGTATTCGGTATATGCGGGTTTTCTGTATGCTGAGTGCAGCAGACGCAGCTTCTGGGAGATCTGCAACCTAGAATTAGAGAGACACAGTTTACCCAAGTTGTGTATCAGGTTGTAGGGAGAAGCTGTTTCCAAGAGTTCTGGAGCCTATGAGCAGGTATTCGCTATATGCGGGTTTTCTGTATGCTGCGTGTGGCAGACGCAGCTTATGTGAGTTCTGTATCTTGAATGTAGTGAGACACAGTTTACCAGCGTTCTGTATAGGGGTGTAGAGAGAAACTGTTTCCAAGAGTGTTGTAGCCTAGCAAGAGGCATATGCAGTAATTGGGATTTCTGTATCCTGAGTGTAGGAGATGCCGCTTATGGGAGCTCTGCTACCTGGATGTAGAGAGAAGCAGTTTACCGGAGTTCGCTATCCTTGGTGTAGAGAGGAGCTGTTTACAGGAGTTGCGTATCCTGGAATTAGGCATTCGCTATGTGTGGGTATTCTGGATGCTGAGTGTAGCAGATGCAGCTTTCGGGAGTTCTGTAATCTAAGTGTAGAGAGATGCAGTTTCCAGTAGTTCTGTATGTTGAATGCAGAGAGAAGCTGTTTCCAAGAGTTCTGTAGTCTGAGAGCAGGCATACGCTGTATATGGGATTCCTGTTGCCTGAGTGTAGCCGACGCAGCTTCTGGGAGATCTGTAACCTAGAATTAGAGAGACACAGTTTACCGAAGTTCTGTATCAGAGTGTAGGGAGAAGCTGTTTCCAAGCATTCTGTAGCCTATGAGCAGGTTTCGCTATATGCGGGTTTTCTGTATGCTGAGTGTAGCACACGCAGCTTATGGGCGTAGTGTCTCGTGCATGTCGTGAGACACTGTTTACCAGAGTTCTGTATATGCGTGTAGAGAGAAATTGTTTCCAAGAGTTCTGGAGCCTAGCAAGAGGCATATGCAGTAATTGGGATTGCTGTATCCTGAGTGTAGGAGATGCCGCTTATGGGAGCTCTGCTACCTGGATGTAGAGAGAAGCAGTTTACCGGAGTTCGCTATCCTTGGTGTAGAGAGGAGCTGTTTACAGGAGTTGCGTATCCTGGAATTAGGCATTCGCTATGTGTGGGTATTCTGGATGCTGAGTGTAGCAGATGCAGCTTTCGGGAGTTCTGTAATCTAAGTGTAGAGAGATGCAGTTTCCAGTAGTTCTGTATGTTGAATGTAGAGAGAAGCTGTTTCCAAGAGTTCTGTAGTCTGAGAGCAGGCATACGCTGTATATGGGATTCCTGTTGCCTGAGTGTAGCCGACGCAGCTTCTGGGAGATCTGTAACCTAGAATTAGAGAGACACAGTTTACCGAAGTTCTGTATCAGAGTGTAGGGAGAAGCTGTTTCCAAGCATTCTGTAGCCTATGAGCAGGTTTCGCTATATGCGGGTTTTCTGTATGCTGAGTGTAGCACACGCAGCTTATGGGCGTAGTGTCTCGTGCATGTCGTGAGACACTGTTTACCAGAGTTCTGTATATGCGTGTAGAGAGAAATTGTTTCCAAGAGTGTTGTAGCCTAGCAAGAGGCATATGCAGTAACTGGGATTGCTGTATCCTGAGTGTAGGAGATGCCGCTTATGGGAGCTCTGCTACCGGGATGTAGAGAGAAGCAGTTCACTGGAGTTCTCTATCCTTGGTGTAGAGAGCAGCTATTTACTGGAGTTCGGTAGCCTGGAATGAGGCATTCGCTCTATGCGGGTTTTCAGTAAGCTGCGTGTAAGAGATGCAGCTTACGGGAGTTCCATAACCTAAGTGCAGAGACATCCAGTATCCAGGAGTTCCGTATGTTGAATGTAGAGAGAAGCTGTTTCTAAGATTTCGGTAGCCTGGGCATAGGTATTCGGTATATGCGGGTTTTCTGTATGCTGAGTGCAGCAGACGCAGCTTCTGGGAGATCTGCAACCTAGAATTAGAGAGACACAGTTTACCCAAGTTGTGTATCAGGTTGTAGGGAGAAGCTGTTTCCAAGAGTTCTGGAGCCTATGAGCAGGTATTCGCTATATGCGGGTTTTCTGTATGCTGCGTGTGGCAGACGCAGCTTATGTGAGTTCTGTATCTTGAATGTAGTGAGACACAGTTTACCAGAGTTCTGTATAGGGGTGTAGAGAGAAACTGTTTCCAAGAGTGTTGTAGCCTAGCAAGAGGCATATGCAGTAACTGGGTGTTCTGTATCCTGAGTGTAGGAGATGCTGCTTATGGGAGCTCTGCTACCTGGATGTAGAGAGAAGCAGTTCACCGGAGTTCTCTATCCTTGGTGTAGAGAGCAGCTATTTACTGGAGTTCGGTAGCCTGGAATGAGGCATTCGCTCTATGCGGGTTTTCAGTAAGCTGCGTGTAAGAGATGCAGCTTACGGGAGTTCCATAACCTAAGTGCAGAGACATCCAGTATCCAGGAGTTCCGTATGGTGAATGTAGAGAGAAGCTGTTTCTAAGATTTCGGTAGCCTGGGCATAGGTATTCGGTATATGCGGGTTTTCTGTATGCTGAGTGCAGCAGACGCAGCTTCTGGGAGATCTGCAACCTAGAATTAGAGAGACACAGTTTACCCAAGTTGTGTATCAGGTTGTAGGGAGAAGCTGTTTCCAAGAGTTCTGGAGCCTATGAGCAGGTATTCGCTATATGCGGGTTTTCTGTATGCTGCGTGTGGCAGACGCAGCTTATGTGAGTTCTGTATCTTGAATGTAGTGAGACACAGTTTACCAGTGTTCTGTATAGGGGTGTAGAGAGAAACTGTTTCCAAGAGTGTTGTAGCCTAGCAAGAGGCATATGCAGTAATTGGGATTTCTGTATCCTGAGTGTAGGAGATGCCGCTTATGGGAGCTCTGCTACCTGGATGTAGAGAGAAGCAGTTCACCGGAGTTCTCTATCCTTGGTGTAGAGAGCAGCTATTTACTGGAGTTCGGTAGCCTGGAATGAGGCATTCGCTCTATGCGGGTTTTCAGTAAGCTGCGTGTAAGAGATGCAGCTTACGGGAGTTCCATAACCTAAGTGCAGAGACATCCAGTATCCAGGAGTTCCGTATGTTGAATGTAGAGAGAAGCTGTTTCTAAGATTTCGGTAGCCTGGGCATAGGTATTCGGTATATGCGGGTTTTCTGTATGCTGAGTGCAGCAGACGCAGCTTCTGGGAGATCTGCAACCTAGAATTAGAGAGACACAGTTTACCCAAGTTGTGTATCAGGTTGTAGGGAGAAGCTGTTTCCAAGAGTTCTGGAGCCTATGAGCAGGTATTCGCTATATGCGGGTTTTCTGTATGCTGCGTGTGGCAGACGCAGCTTATGTGAGTTCTGTATCTTGAATGTAGTGAGACACAGTTTACCAGCGTTCTGTATAGGGGTGTAGAGAGAAACTGTTTCCAAGAGTGTTGTAGCCTAGCAAGAGGCATATGCAGTAATTGGGATTTCTGTATCCTGAGTGTAGGAGATGCCGCTTATGGGAGCTCTGCTACCTGGATGTAGAGAGAAGCAGTTCACCGGAGTTCTCTATCCTTGGTGTAGAGAGCAGCTATTTACTGGAGTTCGGTAGCCTGGAATGAGGCATTCGCTCTATGCGGGTTTTCAGTAAGCTGCGTGTAAGAGATGCAGCTTACGGGAGTTCCATAACCTAAGTGCAGAGACATCCAGTATCCAGGAGTTCCGTATGTTGAATGTAGAGAGAAGCTGTTTCTAAGATTTCGGTAGCCTGGGCATAGGTATTCGGTATATGCGGGTTTTCTGTATGCTGAGTGCAGCAGACGCAGCTTCTGGGAGATCTGCAACCTAGAATTAGAGAGACACAGTTTACCCAAGTTGTGTATCAGGTTGTAGGGAGAAGCTGTTTCCAAGAGTTCTGGAGCCTGGCAATAGGCATAGGCAATGTATGGGATTTCTGTATCCTAAGTGTAGCAGATGCAGCTTACAGGAGCTCAGTAACCTGGCTGGAAAGAGAAGCAGTTTCCAAGAGTTCTCTATCCTTGGTGTAGGGAGAAGCTGTTTCCAAGAGTTCTGTAGCCTATGAGCAGGTATTCGCTATACGCGGGTTTTCTGTATGCTGAGTGTAGCACACGCAGCTTATGGGCGTTGTGTCTCGTGCATGTCGTGAGACACTGTTTACCAGAGTTCTGTATAGGGGTGTAGAGAGAAACTGTTTCCAAGAGTTCTGGAGCCTAGCAAGAGGCATATGCAGTAATTGGGATTTCTGTATCCTGAGTGTAGGAGATGCCGCTTATGGGAGCTCTGCTACCTGGATGTAGAGAGAAGCAGTTTACCGGAGTTCGCTATCCTTGGTGTAGAGAGGAGCTGTTTACAGGAGTTGCGTATCCTGGAATTAGGCATTCGCTATGTGTGGGTATTCTGGATGCTGAGTGTAGCAGATGCAGCTTTCGGGAGTTCTGTAATCTAAGTGTAGAGAGATGCAGTTTCCAGTAGTTCTGTATGTTGAATGTAGAGAGAAGCTGTTTCCAAGAGTTCTGTAGTCTGAGAGCAGGCATACGCTGTATATGGGATTCCTGTTGCCTGAGTGTAGCCGACGCAGCTTCTGGGAGATCTGTAACCTAGAATTAGAGAGACACAGTTTACCGAAGTTCTGTATCAGAGTGTAGGGAGAAGCTGTTTCCAAGCATTCTGTAGCCTATGAGCAGGTTTCGCTATATGCGGGTTTTCTGTATGCTGAGTGTAGCACACGCAGCTTATGGGCGTAGTGTCTCGTGCATGTCGTGAGACACTGTTTACCAGAGTTCTGTATATGCGTGTAGAGAGAAATTGTTTCCAAGAGTTCTGGAGCATAGCAAGAGGCATATGCAGTAATTGGGATTGCTGTATCCTGAGTGTAGGAGATGCCGCTTATGGGAGCTCTGCTACCTGGATGTAGAGAGAAGCAGTTTACCGGAGTTCGCTATCCTTGGTGTAGAGAGGAGCTGTTTACAGGAGTTGCGTATCCTGGAATTAGGCATTCGCTATGTGTGGGTATTCTGGATGCTGAGTGTAGCAGATGCAGCTTTCGGGAGTTCTGTAATCTAAGTGTAGAGAGATGCAGTTTCCAGTAGTTCTGTATGTTGAATGTAGAGAGAAGCTGTTTCCAAGAGTTCTGTAGTCTGAGAGCAGGCATACGCTGTATATGGGATTCCTGTTGCCTGAGTGTAGCCGACGCAGCTTCTGGGAGATCTGTAACCTAGAATTAGAGAGACACAGTTTACCGAAGTTCTGTATCAGAGTGTAGGGAGAAGCTGTTTCCAAGCATTCTGTAGCCTATGAGCAGGTTTCGCTATATGCGGGTTTTCTGTATGCTGAGTGTAGCACACGCAGCTTATGGGCGTAGTGTCTCGTGCATGTCGTGAGACACTGTTTACCAGAGTTCTGTATATGCGTGTAGAGAGAAATTGTTTCCAAGAGTTCTGGAGCCTAGCAAGAGGCATATGCAGTAATTGGGATTGCTGTATCCTGAGTGTAGGAGATGCCGCTTATGGGAGCTCTGCTACCTGGATGTAGAGAGAAGCAGTTCACCGGAGTTCTCTATCCTTGGTGTAGAGAGCAGCTATTTACTGGAGTTCGGTAGCCTGGAATGAGGCATTCGCTCTATGCGGGTTTTCAGTAAGCTGCGTGTAAGAGATGCAGCTTACGGGAGTTCCATAACCTAAGTGCAGAGACATCCAGTATCCAGGAGTTCCGTATGTTGAATGTAGAGAGAAGCTGTTTCTAAGATTTCGGTAGCCTGGGCATAGGTATTCGGTATATGCGGGTTTTCTGTATGCTGAGTGCAGCAGACGCAGCTTCTGGGAGATCTGCAACCTAGAATTAGAGAGACACAGTTTACCCAAGTTGTGTATCAGGTTGTAGGGAGAAGCTGTTTCCAAGAGTTCTGGAGCCTGGCAATATGCATAGGCAATGTATGGGATTTCTGTATCCTAAGTGTAGCAGATGCAGCTTACAGGAGCTCAGTAACCTGGCTGGAAAGAGAAGCAGTTTCCAAGAGTTCTCTATCCTTGGTGTAGGGAGAAGCTGTTTCCAAGAGTTCTGTAGCCTATGAGCAGGTATTCGCTATACGCGGGTTTTCTGTATGCTGAGTGTAGCACACGCAGCTTATGGGCGTTGTGTCTCGTGCATGTCGTGAGACACTGTTTACCAGAGTTCTGTATAGGGGTGTAGAGAGAAACTGTTTCCAAGAGTTCTGGAGCCTAGCAAGAGGCATATGCAGTAATTGGGATTTCTGTATCCTGAGTGTAGGAGATGCCGCTTATGGGAGCTCTGCTACCTGGATGTAGAGAGAAGCAGTTTACCGGAGTTCGCTATCCTTGGTGTAGAGAGGAGCTGTTTACAGGAGTTGCGTATCCTGGAATTAGGCATTCGCTATGTGTGGGTATTCTGGATGCTGAGTGTAGCAGATGCAGCTTTCGGGAGTTCTGTAATCTAAGTGTAGAGAGATGCAGTTTCCAGTAGTTCTGTATGTTGAATGTAGAGAGAAGCTGTTTCCAAGAGTTCTGTAGTCTGAGAGCAGGCATACGCTGTATATGGGATTCCTGTTGCCTGAGTGTAGCCGACGCAGCTTCTGGGAGATCTGTAACCTAGAATTAGAGAGACACAGTTTACCGAAGTTCTGTATCAGAGTGTAGGGAGAAGCTGTTTCCAAGCATTCTGTAGCCTATGAGCAGGTTTCGCTATATGCGGGTTTTCTGTATGCTGAGTGTAGCACACGCAGCTTATGGGCGTAGTGTCTCGTGCATCTCGTGAGACACTGTTTACCAGAGTTCTGTATATGCGTGTAGAGAGAAATTGTTTCCAAGAGTTCTGGAGCATAGCAAGAGGCATATGCAGTAATTGGGATTGCTGTATCCTGAGTGTAGGAGATGCCGCTTATGGGAGCTCTGCTACCTGGATGTAGAGAGAAGCAGTTCACCGGAGTTCTCTATCCTTGGTGTAGAGAGCAGCTATTTACTGGAGTTCGGTAGCCTGGAATGAGGCATTCGCTCTATGCGGGTTTTCAGTAAGCTGCGTGTAAGAGATGCAGCTTACGGGAGTTCCATAACCTAAGTGCAGAGACATCCAGTATCCAGGAGTTCCGTATGTTGAATGTAGAGAGAAGCTGTTTCTAAGATTTCGGTAGCCTGGGCATAGGTATTCGGTATATGCGGGTTTTCTGTATGCTGAGTGCAGCAGACGCAGCTTCTGGGAGATCTGCAACCTAGAATTAGAGAGACACAGTTTACCCAAGTTGTGTATCAGGTTGTAGGGAGAAGCTGTTTCCAAGAGTTCTGGAGCCTATGAGCAGGTATTCGCTATATGCGGGTTTTCTGTATGCTGCGTGTGGCAGACGCAGCTTATGTGAGTTCTGTGTCTTGAATGTAGTGAGACACAGTTTACCAGAGTTCTGTATAGGGGTGTAGAGAGAAACTGTTTCCAAGAGTTCTGGAGCCTAGCAAGAGGCATATGCAGTAATTGGGATTTCTGTATCCTGAGTGTAGGAGATGCCGCTTATGGGTGCTCTGCTACCTGGATGTAGAGAGAAGCAGTTCACCAGAGTTCTCTATCCTTGGTGTAGAGAGCAGCTATTTACTGGAGTTCGGTAGCCTGGAATGAGGCATTCGCTCTATGCGGGTTTTCAGTAAGCTGCGTGTAAGAGATGCAGCTTACGGGAGTTCCATAACCTAAGTGCAGAGACATCCAGTATCCAGGAGTTCCGTATGTTGAATGTAGAGAGAAGCTGTTTCTAAGATTTCGGTAGCCTGGGCATAGGTATTCGGTATATGCGGGTTTTCTGTATGCTGAGTGCAGCAGACGCAGCTTCTGGGAGATCTGCAACCTAGAATTAGAGAGACACAGTTTACCCAAGTTGTGTATCAGGTTGTAGGGAGAAGCTGTTTCCAAGAGTTCTGGAGCCTATGAGCAGGTATTCGCTATATGCGGGTTTTCTGTATGCTGCGTGTGGCAGACGCAGCTTATGTGAGTTCTGTATCTTGAATGTAGTGAGACACAGTTTACCAGCGTTCTGTATAGGGGTGTAGAGAGAAACTGTTTCCAAGAGTGTTGTAGCCTAGCAAGAGGCATATGCAGTAACTGGGTGTTCTGTATCCTGAGTGTAGGAGATGCCGCTTATGGGAGCTCTGCTACCTGGATGTAGAGAGAAGCAGTTCACCGGAGTTCTCTATCCTTGGTGTAGAGAGCAGCTATTTACTGGAGTTGCGTATCCTGGAATGAGGCATTCGCTCTATGCGGGTTTTCAGTAAGCTGCGTGTAAGAGATGCAGCTTACGGGAGTTCCATAACCTAAGTGCAGAGACATCCAGTATCCAGGAGTTCCGTATGTTGAATGTAGAGAGAAGCTGTTTCTAAGATTTCGGTAGCCTGGGCATAGGTATTCGGTATATGCGGGTTTTCTGTATGCTGAGTGCAGCAGACGCAGCTTCTGGGAGATCTGCAACCTAGAATTAGAGAGACACAGTTTACCCAAGTTGTGTATCAGGTTGTAGGGAGAAGCTGTTTCCAAGAGTTCTGGAGCCTGGCAATAGGCATAGGCAATGTATGGGATTTCTGTATCCTAAGTGTAGCAGATGCAGCTTACAGGAGCTCAGTAACCTGGCTGGAAAGAGAAGCAGTTTCCAAGAGTTCTCTATCCTTGGTGTAGGGAGAAGCTGTTTCCAAGAGTTCTGTAGCCTATGAGCAGGTATTCGCTATACGCGGGTTTTCTGTATGCTGAGTGTAGCACAATCAGCTTATGGGCGTTGTGTCTCGTGCATGTCGTGAGACACGGTTTACCAGAGTTCTGTATAGGGGTGTAGAGAGAAACTGTTTCCAAGAGTTCTGGAGCCTAGCAAGAGGCATATGCAGTAATTGGGATTTCTGTATCCTGAGTGTAGGAGATGCCGCTTATGGGAGCTCTGCTACCTGGATGTAGAGAGAAGCAGTTTACCGGAGTTCGCTATCCTTGGTGTAGAGAGGAGCTGTTTACAGGAGTTGCGTATCCTGGAATTAGGCATTCGCTATGTGTGGGTATTCTGGATGCTGAGTGTAGCAGATGCAGCTTTCGGGAGTTCTGTAATCTAAGTGTAGAGAGATGCAGTTTCCAGTAGTTCTGTATGTTGAATGTAGAGAGAAGCTGTTTCCAAGAGTTCTGTAGTCTGAGAGCAGGCATACGCTGTATATGGGATTCCTGTTGCCTGAGTGTAGCCGACGCAGCTTCTGGGAGATCTGTAACCTAGAATTAGAGAGACACAGTTTACCGAAGTTCTGTATCAGAGTGTAGGGAGAAGCTGTTTCCAAGCATTCTGTAGCCTATGAGCAGGTTTCGCTATATGCGGGTTTTCTGTATGCTGAGTGTAGCACACGCAGCTTATGGGCGTAGTGTCTCGTGCATGTCGTGAGACACTGTTTACCAGAGTTCTGTATATGCGTGTAGAGAGAAATTGTTTCCAAGAGTTCTGGAGCATAGCAAGAGGCATATGCAGTAATTGGGATTGCTGTATCCTGAGTGTAGGAGATGCCGCTTATGGGAGCTCAGCTACCGGGATGTAGAGAGAAGCAGTTCACTGGAGTTCTCTATCCTTGGTGTAGAGAGCAGCTATTTACTGGAGTTCGGTAGCCTGGAATGAGGCATTCGCTCTATGCGGGTTTTCAGTAAGCTGCGTGTAAGAGATGCAGCTTACGGGAGTTCCATAACCTAAGTGCAGAGACATCCAGTATCCAGGAGTTCCGTATGTTGAATGTAGAGAGAAGCTGTTTCTAAGATTTCGGTAGCCTGGGCATAGGTATTCGGTATATGCGGGTTTTCTGTATGCTGAGTGCAGCAGACGCAGCTTCTGGGAGATCTGCAACCTAGAATTAGAGAGACACAGTTTACCCAAGTTGTGTATCAGGTTGTAGGGAGAAGCTGTTTCCAAGAGTTCTGGAGCCTATGAGCAGGTATTCGCTATATGCGGGTTTTCTGTATGCTGCGTGTGGCAGACGCAGCTTATGTGAGTTCTGTATCTTGAATGTAGTGAGACACAGTTTACCAGAGTTCTGTATAGGGGTGTAGAGAGAAACTGTTTCCAAGAGTGTTGTAGCCTAGCAAGAGGCATATGCAGTAACTGGGTGTTCTGTATCCTGAGTGTAGGAGATGCCGCTTATGGGAGCTCTGCTACCTGGATGTAGAGAGAAGCAGTTCACCGGAGTTCTCTATCCTTGGTGTAGAGAGCAGCTATTTACTGGAGTTCGGTAGCCTGGAATGAGGCATTCGCTCTATGCGGGTTTTCAGTAAGCTGCGTGTAAGAGATGCAGCTTACGGGAGTTCCATAACCTAAGTGCAGAGACATCCAGTATCCAGGAGTTCCGTATGTTGAATGTAGAGAGAAGCTGTTTCTAAGATTTCGGTAGCCTGGGCATAGGTATTCGGTATATGCGGGTTTTCTGTATGCTGAGTGCAGCAGACGCAGCTTCTGGGAGATCTGCAACCTAGAATTAGAGAGACACAGTTTACCCAAGTTGTGTATCAGGTTGTAGGGAGAAGCTGTTTCCAAGAGTTCTGGAGCCTATGAGCAGGTATTCGCTATATGCGGGTTTTCTGTATGCTGCGTGTGGCAGACGCAGCTTATGTGAGTTCTGTATCTTGAATGTAGTGAGACACAGTTTACCAGAGTTCTGTATAGGGGTGTAGAGAGAAACTGTTTCCAAGAGTGTTGTAGCCTAGCAAGAGGCATATGCAGTAACTGGGTGTTCTGTATCCTGAGTGTAGGAGATGCCGCTTATGGGAGCTCTGCTACCTGGATGTAGAGAGAAGCAGTTCACCGGAGTTCTCTATCCTTGGTGTAGAGAGCAGCTATTTACTGGAGTTCGGTAGCCTGGAATGAGGCATTCGCTCTATGCGGGTTTTCAGTAAGCTGCGTGTAAGAGATGCAGCTTACGGGAGTTCCATAACCTAAGTGCAGAGACATCCAGTATCCAGGAGTTCCGTATGTTGAATGTAGAGAGAAGCTGTTTCTAAGATTTCGGTAGCCTGGGCATAGGTATTCGGTATATGCGGGTTTTCTGTATGCTGAGTGCAGCAGACGCAGCTTCTGGGAGATCTGCAACCTAGAATTAGAGAGACACAGTTTACCCAAGTTGTGTATCAGGTTGTAGGGAGAAGCTGTTTCCAAGAGTTCTGGAGCCTATGAGCAGGTATTCGCTATATGCGGGTTTTCTGTATGCTGCGTGTGGCAGACGCAGCTTATGTGAGTTCTGTATCTTGAATGTAGTGAGACACAGTTTACCAGAGTTCTGTATAGGTGTGTAGAGAGAAACTGTTTCCAAGAGTGTTGTAGCCTAGCAAGAGGCATATGCAGTAACTGGGTGTTCTGTATCCTGAGTGTAGGAGATGCTGCTTATGGGAGCTCTGCTACCTGGATGTAGAGAGAAGCAGTTCACCGGAGTTCTCTATCCTTGGTGTAGAGAGCAGCTATTTACTGGAGTTCGGTAGCCTGGAATGAGGCATTCGCTCTATGCGGGTTTTCAGTAAGCTGCGTGTAAGAGATGCAGCTTACGGGAGTTCCATAACCTAAGTGCAGAGACATCCAGTATCCAGGAGTTCCGTATGGTGAATGTAGAGAGAAGCTGTTTCTAAGATTTCGGTAGCCTGGGCATAGGTATTCGGTATATGCGGGTATTCTGTATGCTGAGTGCAGCAGACGCAGCTTCTGGGAGATCTGCAACCTAGAATTAGAGAGACACAGTTTACCCAAGTTGTGTATCAGGTTGTAGGGAGAAGCTGTTTCCAAGAGTTCTGGAGCCTGGCAATAGGCATAGGCAATGTATGGGATTTCTGTATCCTAAGTGTAGCAGATGCAGCTTACAGGAGCTCAGTAACCTGGCTGGAAAGAGAAGCAGTTTCCAAGAGTTCTCTATCCTTGGTGTAGGGAGAAGCTGTTTCCAAGAGTTCTGTAGCCTATGAGCAGGTATTCGCTATACGCGGGTTTTCTGTATGCTGAGTGTAGCACACGCAGCTTATGGGCGTTGTGTCTCGTGCATGTCGTGAGACACTGTTTACCAGAGTTCTGTATAGGGGTGTAGAGAGAAACTGTTTCCAAGAGTTCTGGAGCCTAGCAAGAGGCATATGCAGTAATTGGGATTTCTGTATCCTGAGTGTAGGAGATGCCGCTTATGGGAGCTCTGCTACCGGGATGTAGAGAGAAGCAGTTCACTGGAGTTCTCTATCCTTGGTGTAGAGAGCAGCTATTTACTGGAGTTCGGTAGCCTGGAATGAGGCATTCGCTATGTGTTGGTATTCTGGATGCTGAGTGTAGCAGATGCAGCTTTCGGGAGTTCTGTAATCTAAGTGTAGAGAGATGCAGTTTCCAGTAGTTCTGTATGTTGAATGTAGAGAGAAGCTGTTTCCAAGAGTTCTGTAGTCTGAGAGCAGGCATACGCTGTATATGGGATTCCTGTTGCCTGAGTGTAGCCGACGCAGCTTCTGGGAGATCTGTAACCTAGAATTAGAGAGACACAGTTTACCGAATTTCTGTATCAGAGTGTAGGGAGAAGCTGTTTCCAAGCATTCTGTAGCCTATGAGCAGGTTTCGCTATATGCGGGTTTTCTGTATGCTGAGTGTAGCACACGCAGCTTATGGGCGTAGTGTCTCGTGCATGTCGTGAGACACTGTTTACCAGAGTTCTGTATATGCGTGTAGAGAGAAATTGTTTCCAAGAGTTCTGGAGCATAGCAAGAGGCATATGCAGTAACTGGGTGTTCTGTATCCTGAGTGTAGGAGATGCCGCTTATGGGAGCTCTGCTACCTGGATGTAGAGAGAAGCAGTTCACCGGAGTTCTCTATCCTTGGTGTAGAGAGCAGCTATTTACTGGAGTTCGGTAGCCTGGAATGAGGCATTCGCTCTATGCGGGTTTTCAGTAAGCTGCGTGTAAGAGATGCAGCTTACGGGAGTTCCATAACCTAAGTGCAGAGACATCCAGTATCCAGGAGTTCCATATGTTGAATGTAGAGAGAAGCTGTTTCTAAGATTTCGGTAGCCTGGGCATAGGTATTCGGTATATGCGGGTTTTCTGTATGCTGAGTGCAGCAGACGCAGCTTCTGGGAGATCTGCAACCTAGAATTAGAGAGACACAGTTTACCCAAGTTGTGTATCAGGTTGTAGGGAGAAGCTGTTTCCAAGAGTTCTGGAGCCTATGAGCAGGTATTCGCTATATGCGGGTTTTCTGTATGCTGCGTGTGGCAGACGCAGCTTATGTGAGTTCTGTATCTTGAATGTAGTGAGACACAGTTTACCAGAGTTCTGTATAGGGGTGTAGAGAGAAACTGTTTCCAAGAGTGTTGTAGCCTAGCAAGAGGCATATGCAGTAACTGGGTGTTCTGTATCCTGAGTGTAGGAGATGCTGCTTATGGGAGCTCTGCTACCTGGATGTAGAGAGAAGCAGTTCACCGGAGTTCTCTATCCTTGGTGTAGAGAGCAGCTATTTACTGGAGTTCGGTAGCCTGGAATGAGGCATTCGCTCTATGCGGGTTTTCAGTAAGCTGCGTGTAAGAGATGCAGCTTACGGGAGTTCCATAACCTAAGTGCAGAGACATCCAGTATCCAGGAGTTCCGTATGGTGAATGTAGAGAGAAGCTGTTTCTAAGATTTCGGTAGCCTGGGCATAGGTATTCGGTATATGCGGGTATTCTGTATGCTGAGTGCAGCAGACGCAGCTTCTGGGAGATCTGCAACCTAGAATTAGAGAGACACAGTTTACCCAAGTTGTGTATCAGGTTGTAGGGAGAAGCTGTTTCCAAGAGTTCTGGAGCCTGGCAATAGGCATAGGCAATGTATGGGATTTCTGTATCCTAAGTGTAGGAGATGCAGCTTACAGGAGCTCAGTAACCTGGCTGGAAAGAGAAGCAGTTTCCAAGAGTTCTCTATCCTTGGTGTAGGGAGAAGCTGTTTCCAAGAGTTCTGTAGCCTATGAGCAGGTATTCGCTATACGCGGGTTTTCTGTATGCTGAGTGTAGCACACGCAGCTTATGGGCGTTGTGTCTCGTGCATGTCGTGAGACACTGTTTACCAGAGTTCTGTATAGGGGTGTAGAGAGAAACTGTTTCCAAGAGTTCTGGAGCCTAGCAAGAGGCATATGCAGTAATTGGGATTTCTGTATCCTGAGTGTAGGAGATGCCGCTTATGGGAGCTCTGCTACCTGGATGTAGAGAGAAGCAGTTTACCGGAGTTCGCTATCCTTGGTGTAGAGAGGAGCTGTTTACAGGAGTTGCGTATCCTGGAATTAGGCATTCGCTATGTGTTGGTATTCTGGATGCTGAGTGTAGCAGATGCAGCTTTCGGGAGTTCTGTAATCTAAGTGTAGAGAGATGCAGTTTCCAGTAGTTCTGTATGTTGAATGTAGAGAGAAGCTGTTTCCAAGAGTTCTGTAGTCTGAGAGCAGGCATACGCTGTATATGGGATTCCTGTTGCCTGAGTGTAGCCGACGCAGCTTCTGGGAGATCTGTAACCTAGAATTAGAGAGACACAGTTTACCGAATTTCTGTATCAGAGTGTAGGGAGAAGCGGTTTCCAAGCATTCTGTAGCCTATGAGCAGGTATTCGCTATACGCGGGTTTTCTGTATGCTGAGTGTAGCACACGCAGCTTATGGGCGTTGTGTCTCGTGCATGTCGTGAGACACTGTTTACCAGAGTTCTGTATAGGGGTGTAGAGAGAAACTGTTTCCAAGAGTTCTGGAGCCTAGCAAGAGGCATATGCAGTAATTGGGATTTCTGTATCCTGAGTGTAGGAGATGCCGCTTATGGGAGCTCTGCTACCTGGATGTAGAGAGAAGCAGTTTACCGGAGTTCGCTATCCTTGGTGTAGAGAGGAGCTGTTTACAGGAGTTGCGTATCCTGGAATTAGGCATTCGCTATGTGTGGGTATTCTGGATGCTGAGTGTAGCAGAT
This sequence comes from Lepus europaeus, assembly GCF_033115175.1. NCBI lineage: Eukaryota > Metazoa > Chordata > Mammalia > Lagomorpha > Leporidae > Lepus > Lepus europaeus. The sequence continues at coordinate 836,006 of NW_026909316.1, read as the reverse complement.
GCAGCTTTCGGGAGTTCTGTAATCTAAGTGTAGAGAGATGCAGTTTCCAGTAGTTCTGTATGTTGAATGTAGAGAGAAGCTGTTTCCAAGAGTTCTGTAGTCTGAGAGCAGGCATACGCTGTATATGGGATTCCTGTTGCCTGAGTGTAGCCGACGCAGCTTCTGGGAGATCTGTAACCTAGAATTAGAGAGACACAGTTTACCGAAGTTCTGTATCAGAGTGTAGGGAGAAGCTGTTTCCAAGCATTCTGTAGCCTATGAGCAGGTTTCGCTATATGCGGGTTTTCTGTATGCTGAGTGTAGCACACGCAGCTTATGGGCGTAGTGTCTCGTGCATGTCGTGAGACACTGTTTACCAGAGTTCTGTATATGCGTGTAGAGAGAAATTGTTTCCAAGAGTTCTGGAGCATAGCAAGAGGCATATGCAGTAATTGGGATTTCTGTATCCTGAGTGTAGGAGATGCCGCTTATGGGAGCTCTGCTACCTGGATGTAGAGAGAAGCAGTTCACTGGAGTTCTCTATCCTTGGTGTAGAGAGCAGCTATTTACTGGAGTTCGGTAGCCTGGAATGAGGCATTCGCTCTATGCGGGTTTTCAGTAAGCTGCGTGTAAGAGATGCAGCTTACGGGAGTTCCATAACCTAAGTGCAGAGACATCCAGTATCCAGGAGTTCCGTATGTTGAATGTAGAGAGAAGCTGTTTCTAAGATTTCGGTAGCCTGGGCATAGGTATTCGGTATATGCGGGTTTTCTGTATGCTGAGTGCAGCAGACGCAGCTTCTGGGAGATCTGCAACCTAGAATTAGAGAGACACAGTTTACCCAAGTTGTGTATCAGGTTGTAGGGAGAAGCTGTTTCCAAGAGTTCTGGAGCCTATGAGCAGGTATTCGCTATATGCGGGTTTTCTGTATGCTGCGTGTGGCAGACGCAGCTTATGTGAGTTCTGTATCTTGAATGTAGTGAGACACAGTTTACCAGCGTTCTGTATAGGGGTGTAGAGAGAAACTGTTTCCAAGAGTGTTGTAGCCTAGCAAGAGGCATATGCAGTAATTGGGATTTCAATATCCTGAGTGTAGGAGATGCCGCTTATGGGAGCTCTGCTACCTGGATGTAGAGAGAAGCAGTTCACCGGAGTTCTCTATCCTTGGTGTAGAGAGCAGCTATTTACTGGAGTTCGGTAGCCTGGAATGAGGCATTCGCTCTATGCGGGTTTTCAGTAAGCTGCGTGTAAGAGATGCAGCTTACGGGAGTTCCATAACCTAAGTGCAGAGACATCCAGTATCCAGGAGTTCCGTATGTTGAATGTAGAGAGAAGCTGTTTCTAAGATTTCGGTAGCCTGGGCATAGGTATTCGGTATATGCGGGTTTTCTGTATGCTGAGTGCAGCAGACGCAGCTTCTGGGAGATCTGCAACCTAGAATTAGAGAGACACAGTTTACCCAAGTTGTGTATCAGGTTGTAGGGAGAAGCTGTTTCCAAGAGTTCTGGAGCCTATGAGCAGGTATTCGCTATATGCGGGTTTTCTGTATGCTGCGTGTGGCAGACGCAGCTTATGTGAGTTCTGTATCTTGAATGTAGTGAGACACAGTTTACCAGCGTTCTGTATAGGGGTGTAGAGAGAAACTGTTTCCAAGAGTGTTGTAGCCTAGCAAGAGGCATATGCAGTAACTGGGTGTTCTGTATCCTGAGTGTAGGAGATGCCGCTTATGGGAGCTCTGCTACCTGGATGTAGAGAGAAGCAGTTCACCGGAGTTCTCTATCCTTGGTGTAGAGAGCAGCTATTTACTGGAGTTCGGTAGCCTGGAATGAGGCATTCGCTCTATGCGGGTTTTCAGTAAGCTGCGTGTAAGAGATGCAGCTTACGGGAGTTCCATAACCTAAGTGCAGAGACATCCAGTATCCAGGAGTTCCGTATGTTGAATGTAGAGAGAAGCTGTTTCTAAGATTTCGGTAGCCTGGGCATAGGTATTCGGTATATGCGGGTTTTCTGTATGCTGAGTGCAGCAGACGCAGCTTCTGGGAGATCTGCAACCTAGAATTAGAGAGACACAGTTTACCCAAGTTGTGTATCAGGTTGTAGGGAGAAGCTGTTTCCAAGAGTTCTGGAGCCTGGCAATAGGCATAGGCAATGTATGGGATTTCTGTATCCTAAGTGTAGCAGATGCAGCTTACAGGAGCTCAGTAACCTGGCTGGAAAGAGAAGCAGTTTCCAAGAGTTCTCTATCCTTGGTGTAGGGAGAAGCTGTTTCCAAGAGTTCTGTAGCCTATGAGCAGGTATTCGCTATACGCGGGTTTTCTGTATGCTGAGTGTAGCACACGCAGCTTATGGGCGTTGTGTCTCGTGCATGTCGTGAGACACTGTTTACCAGAGTTCTGTATAGGGGTGTAGAGAGAAACTGTTTCCAAGAGTTCTGGAGCCTAGCAAGAGGCATATGCAGTAATTGGGATTTCTGTATCCTGAGTGTAGGAGATGCCGCTTATGGGAGCTCTGCTACCTGGATGTAGAGAGAAGCAGTTTACCGGAGTTCGCTATCCTTGGTTTAGAGAGGAGCTGTTTACAGGAGTTGCGTATCCTGGAATTAGGCATTCGCTATGTGTTGGTATTCTGGATGCTGAGTGTAGCAGATGCAGCTTTCGGGAGTTCTGTAATCTAAGTGTAGAGAGATGCAGTTTCCAGTAGTTCTGTATGTTGAATGTAGAGAGAAGCTGTTTCCAAGAGTTCTGTAGTCTGAGAGCAGGCATACGCTGTATATGGGATTCCTGTTGCCTGAGTGTAGCCGACGCAGCTTCTGGGAGATCTGTAACCTAGAATTAGAGAGACACAGTTTACCGAATTTCTGTATCAGAGTGTAGGGAGAAGCGGTTTCCAAGCATTCTGTAGCCTATGAGCAGGTATTCGCTATACGCGGGTTTTCTGTATGCTGAGTGTAGCACACGCAGCTTATGGGCGTTGTGTCTCGTGCATGTCGTGAGACACTGTTTACCAGAGTTCTGTATAGGGGTGTAGAGAGAAACTGTTTCCAAGAGTTCTGGAGCCTAGCAAGAGGCATATGCAGTAATTGGGATTTCTGTATCCTGAGTGTAGGAGATGCCGCTTATGGGAGCTCTGCTACCTGGATGTAGAGAGAAGCAGTTTACCGGAGTTCGCTATCCTTGGTGTAGAGAGGAGCTGTTTACAGGAGTTGCGTATCCTGGAATTAGGCATTCGCTATGTGTGGGTATTCTGGATGCTGAGTGTAGCAGATGCAGCTTTCGGGAGTTCTGTAATCTAAGTGTAGAGAGATGCAGTTTCCAGTAGTTCTGTATGTTGAATGTAGAGAGAAGCTGTTTCCAAGAGTTCTGTAGTCTGAGAGCAGGCATACGCTGTATATGGGATTCCTGTTGCCTGAGTGTAGCCGACGCAGCTTCTGGGAGATCTGTAACCTAGAATTAGAGAGACACAGTTTACCGAAGTTCTGTATCAGAGTGTAGGGAGAAGCTGTTTCCAAGCATTCTGTAGCCTATGAGCAGGTTTCGCTATATGCGGGTTTTCTGTATGCTGAGTGTAGCACACGCAGCTTATGGGCGTAGTGTCTCGTGCATGTCGTGAGACACTGTTTACCAGAGTTCTGTATATGCGTGTAGAGAGAAATTGTTTCCAAGAGTTCTGGAGCATAGCAAGAGGCATATGCAGTAATTGGGATTTCTGTATCCTGAGTGTAGGAGATGCCGCTTATGGGAGCTCTGCTACCTGGATGTAGAGAGAAGCAGTTCACCGGAGTTCTCTATCCTTGGTGTAGAGAGCAGCTATTTACTGGAGTTCGGTAGCCTGGAATGAGGCATTCGCTCTATGCGGGTTTTCAGTAAGCTGCGTGTAAGAGATGCAGCTTACGGGAGTTCCATAACCTAAGTGCAGAGACATCCAGTATCCAGGAGTTCCGTATGTTGAATGTAGAGAGAAGCTGTTTCTAAGATTTCGGTAGCCTGGGCATAGGTATTCGGTATATGCGGGTTTTCTGTATGCTGAGTGCAGCAGACGCAGCTTCTGGGAGATCTGCAACCTAGAATTAGAGAGACACAGTTTACCCAAGTTGTGTATCAGGTTGTAGGGAGAAGCTGTTTCCAAGAGTTCTGGAGCCTATGAGCAGGTATTCGCTATATGCGGGTTTTCTGTATGCTGCGTGTGGCAGACGCAGCTTATGTGAGTTCTGTATCTTGAATGTAGTGAGACACAGTTTACCAGCGTTCTGTATAGGGGTGTAGAGAGAAACTGTTTCCAAGAGTGTTGTAGCCTAGCAAGAGGCATATGCAGTAATTGGGATTTCAATATCCTGAGTGTAGGAGATGCCGCTTATGGGAGCTCTGCTACCTGGATGTAGAGAGAAGCAGTTCACCGGAGTTCTCTATCCTTGGTGTAGAGAGCAGCTATTTACTGGAGTTCGGTAGCCTGGAATGAGGCATTCGCTCTATGCGGGTTTTCAGTAAGCTGCGTGTAAGAGATGCAGCTTACGGGAGTTCCATAACCTAAGTGCAGAGACATCCAGTATCCAGGAGTTCCGTATGTTGAATGTAGAGAGAAGCTGTTTCTAAGATTTCGGTAGCCTGGGCATAGGTATTCGGTATATGCGGGTTTTCTGTATGCTGAGTGCAGCAGACGCAGCTTCTGGGAGATCTGCAACCTAGAATTAGAGAGACACAGTTTACCCAAGTTGTGTATCAGGTTGTAGGGAGAAGCTGTTTCCAAGAGTTCTGGAGCCTATGAGCAGGTATTCGCTATATGCGGGTTTTCTGTATGCTGCGTGTGGCAGACGCAGCTTATGTGAGTTCTGTATCTTGAATGTAGTGAGACACAGTTTACCAGAGTTCTGTATAGGGGTGTAGAGAGAAACTGTTTCCAAGAGTGTTGTAGCCTAGCAAGAGGCATATGCAGTAACTGGGTGTTCTGTATCCTGAGTGTAGGAGATGCCGCTTATGGGAGCTCTGCTACCTGGATGTAGAGAGAAGCAGTTCACCGGAGTTCTCTATCCTTGGTGTAGAGAGCAGCTATTTACTGGAGTTCGGTAGCCTGGAATGAGGCATTCGCTCTATGCGGGTTTTCAGTAAGCTGCGTGTAAGAGATGCAGCTTACGGGAGTTCCATAACCTAAGTGCAGAGACATCCAGTATCCAGGAGTTCCGTATGTTGAATGTAGAGAGAAGCTGTTTCTAAGATTTCGGTAGCCTGGGCATAGGTATTCGGTATATGCGGGTTTTCTGTATGCTGAGTGCAGCAGACGCAGCTTCTGGGAGATCTGCAACCTAGAATTAGAGAGACACAGTTTACCCAAGTTGTGTATCAGGTTGTAGGGAGAAGCTGTTTCCAAGAGTTCTGGAGCCTGGCAATAGGCATAGGCAATGTATGGGATTTCTGTATCCTAAGTGTAGCAGATGCAGCTTACAGGAGCTCAGTAACCTGGCTGGAAAGAGAAGCAGTTTCCAAGAGTTCTCTATCCTTGGTGTAGGGAGAAGCTGTTTCCAAGAGTTCTGTAGCCTATGAGCAGGTATTCGCTATACGCGGGTTTTCTGTATGCTGAGTGTAGCACACGCAGCTTATGGGCGTTGTGTCTCGTGCATGTCGTGAGACACTGTTTACCAGAGTTCTGTATAGGGGTGTAGAGAGAAACTGTTTCCATGAGTTCTGGAGCCTAGCAAGAGGCATATGCAGTAATTGGGATTTCTGTATCCTGAGTGTAGGAGATGCCGCTTATGGGAGCTCTGCTACCTGGATGTAGAGAGAAGCAGTTTACCGGAGTTCGCTATCCTTGGTGTAGAGAGGAGCTGTTTACAGGAGTTGCGTATCCTGGAATTAGGCATTCGCTATGTGTGGGTATTCTGGATGCTGAGTGTAGCAGATGCAGCTTTCGGGAGTTCTGTAATCTAAGTGTAGAGAGATGCAGTTTCCAGTAGTTCTGTATGTTGAATGTAGAGAGAAGCTGTTTCCAAGAGTTCTGTAGTCTGAGAGCAGGCATACGCTGTATATGGGATTCCTGTTGCCTGAGTGTAGCCGACGCAGCTTCTGGGAGATCTGTAACCTAGAATTAGAGAGACACAGTTTACCGAAGTTCTGTATCAGAGTGTAGGGAGAAGCTGTTTCCAAGCATTCTGTAGCCTATGAGCAGGTTTCGCTATATGCGGGTTTTCTGTATGCTGAGTGTAGCACACGCAGCTTATGGGCGTAGTGTCTCGTGCATGTCGTGAGACACTGTTTACCAGAGTTCTGTATATGCGTGTAGAGAGAAATTGTTTCCAAGAGTTCTGGAGCATAGCAAGAGGCATATGCAGTAACTGGGTGTTCTGTATCCTGAGTGTAGGAGATGCCGCTTATGGGAGCTCTGCTACCTGGATGTAGAGAGAAGCAGTTCACTGGAGTTCTCTATCCTTGGTGTAGAGAGCAGCTATTTACTGGAGTTCGGTAGCCTGGAATGAGGCATTCGCTCTATGCGGGTTTTCAGTAAGCTGCGTGTAAGAGATGCAGCTTACGGGAGTTCCATAACCTAAGTGCAGAGACATCCAGTATCCAGGAGTTCCGTATGTTGAATGTAGAGAGAAGCTGTTTCTAAGATTTCGGTAGCCTGGGCATAGGTATTCGGTATATGCGGGTTTTCTGTATGCTGAGTGCAGCAGACGCAGCTTCTGGGAGATCTGCAACCTAGAATTAGAGAGACACAGTTTACCCAAGTTGTGTATCAGGTTGTAGGGAGAAGCTGTTTCCAAGAGTTCTGGAGCCTATGAGCAGGTATTCGCTATATGCGGGTTTTCTGTATGCTGCGTGTGGCAGACGCAGCTTATGTGAGTTCTGTATCTTGAATGTAGTGAGACACAGTTTACCAGAGTTCTGTATAGGGGTGTAGAGAGAAACTGTTTCCAAGAGTGTTGTAGCCTAGCAAGAGGCATATGCAGTAACTGGGTGTTCTGTATCCTGAGTGTAGGAGATGCCGCTTATGGGAGCTCTGCTACCTGGATGTAGAGAGAAGCAGTTCACCGGAGTTCTCTATCCTTGGTGTAGAGAGCAGCTATTTACTGGAGTTCGGTAGCCTGGAATGAGGCATTCGCTCTATGCGGGTTTTCAGTAAGCTGCGTGTAAGAGATGCAGCTTACGGGAGTTCCATAACCTAAGTGCAGAGACATCCAGTATCCAGGAGTTCCGTATGTTGAATGTAGAGAGAAGCTGTTTCTAAGATTTCGGTAGCCTGGGCATAGGTATTCGGTATATGCGGGTTTTCTGTATGCTGAGTGCAGCAGACGCAGCTTCTGGGAGATCTGCAACCTAGAATTAGAGAGACACAGTTTACCCAAGTTGTGTATCAGGTTGTAGGGAGAAGCTGTTTCCAAGAGTTCTGGAGCCTATGAGCAGGTATTCGCTATATGCGGGTTTTCTGTATGCTGCGTGTGGCAGACGCAGCTTATGTGAGTTCTGTATCTTGAATGTAGTGAGACACAGTTTACCAGCGTTCTGTATAGGGGTGTAGAGAGAAACTGTTTCCAAGAGTGTTGTAGCCTAGCAAGAGGCATATGCAGTAACTGGGTGTTCTGTATCCTGAGTGTAGGAGATGCCGCTTATGGGAGCTCTGCTACCTGGATGTAGAGAGAAGCAGTTCACCGGAGTTCTCTATCCTTGGTGTAGAGAGCAGCTATTTACTGGAGTTCGGTAGCCTGGAATGAGGCATTCGCTCTATGCGGGTTTTCAGTAAGCTGCGTGTAAGAGATGCAGCTTACGGGAGTTCCATAACCTAAGTGCAGAGACATCCAGTATCCAGGAGTTCCGTATGTTGAATGTAGAGAGAAGCTGTTTCTAAGATTTCGGTAGCCTGGGCATAGGTATTCGGTATATGCGGGTTTTCTGTATGCTGAGTGCAGCAGACGCAGCTTCTGGGAGATCTGCAACCTAGAATTAGAGAGACACAGTTTACCCAAGTTGTGTATCAGGTTGTAGGGAGAAGCTGTTTCCAAGAGTTCTGGAGCCTGGCAATAGGCATAGGCAATGTATGGGATTTCTGTATCCTAAGTGTAGCAGATGCAGCTTACAGGAGCTCAGTAACCTGGCTGGAAAGAGAAGCAGTTTCCAGGAGTTCTCTAACCTTGGTGTAGGGAGAAGCTGTTTCCAAGAGTTCTGTAGCCTATGAGCAGGTATTCGCTATACGCGGGTTTTCTGTATGCTGAGTGTAGCACACGCAGCTTATGGGCGTTGTGTCTCGTGCATGTCGTGAGACACTGTTTACCAGAGTTCTGTATAGGGGTGTAGAGAGAAACTGTTTCCAAGAGTTCTGGAGCCTAGCAAGAGGCATATGCAGTAACTGGGTGTTCTGTATCCTGAGTGTAGGAGATGCCGCTTATGGGAGCTCTGCTACCTGGATGTAGAGAGAAGCAGTTTACCTGAGTTCGCTATCCTTGGTGTAGAGAGGAGCTGTTTACAGGAGTTGCGTATCCTGGAATTAGGCATTCGCTATGTGTGGGTATTCTGGATGCTGAGTGTAGCAGATGCAGCTTTCGGGAGTTCTGTAATCTAAGTGTAGAGAGATGCAGTTTCCAGCAGTTCTGTATGTTGAATGTAGAGAGAAGCTGTTTCCAAGAGTTCTGTAGTCTGAGAGCAGGCATACGCTGTATATGGGATTCCTGTTGCCTGAGTGTAGCCGACGCAGCTTCTGGGAGATCTGTAACCTAGAATTAGAGAGACACAGTTTACCGAAGTTCTGTATCAGAGTGTAGGGAGAAGCTGTTTCCAAGCATTCTGTAGCCTATGAGCAGGTTTCGCTATATGCGGGTTTTCTGTATGCTGAGTGTAGCACACGCAGCTTATGGGCGTAGTGTCTCGTGCATGTCGTGAGACACTGTTTACCAGAGTTCTGTATATGCGTGTAGAGAGAAATTGTTTCCAAGAGTTCTGGAGCATAGCAAGAGGCATATGCAGTAATTGGGATTTCTGTATCCTGAGTGTAGGAGATGCCGCTTATGGGAGCTCTGCTACCTGGATGTAGAGAGAAGCAGTTCACTGGAGTTCTCTATCCTTGGTGTAGAGAGCAGCTATTTACTGGAGTTCGGTAGCCTGGAATGAGGCATTCGCTCTATGCGGGTTTTCAGTAAGCTGCGTGTAAGAGATGCAGCTTACTGGAGTTCCATAACCTAAGTGCAGAGACATCCAGTATCCAGGAGTTCCGTATGTTGAATGTAGAGAGAAGCTGTTTCTAAGATTTCAGTAGCCTGGGCATAGGTATTCGGTATATGCGGGTTTTCTGTATGCTGAGTGCAGCAGACGCAGCTTCTGGGAGATCTGCAACCTAGAATTAGAGAGACACAGTTTACCCAAGTTGTGTATCAGGTTGTAGGGAGAAGCTGTTTCCAAGAGTTCTGGAGCCTATGAGCAGGTATTCGCTATATGCGGGTTTTCTGTATGCTGCGTGTGGCAGACGCAGCTTATGTGAGTTCTGTATCTTGAATGTAGTGAGACACAGTTTACCAGCGTTCTGTATAGGGGTGTAGAGAGAAACTGTTTCCAAGAGTGTTGTAGCCTAGAAAGAGGCATATGCAGTAATTGGGATTTCTGTATCCTGAGTGTAGGAGATGCCGCTTATGGGAGCTCTGCTACCTGGATGTAGAGAGAAGCAGTTCACCGGAGTTCTCTATCCTTGGTGTAGAGAGCAGCTATTTACTGGAGTTCGGTAGCCTGGAATGAGGCATTCGCTCTATGCGGGTTTTCAGTAAGCTGCGTGTAAGAGATGCAGCTTACGGGAGTTCCATAACCTAAGTGCAGAGACATCCAGTATCCAGGAGTTCCGTATGTTGAATGTAGAGAGAAGCTGTTTCTAAGATTTCGGTAGCCTGGGCATAGGTATTCGGTATATGCGGGTTTTCTGTATGCTGAGTGCAGCAGACGCAGCTTCTGGGAGATCTGCAACCTAGAATTAGAGAGACACAGTTTACCCAAGTTGTGTATCAGGTTGTAGGGAGAAGCTGTTTCCAAGAGTTCTGGAGCCTATGAGCAGGTATTCGCTATATGCGGGTTTTCTGTATGCTGCGTGTGGCAGACGCAGCTTATGTGAGTTCTGTATCTTGAATGTAGTGAGACACAGTTTACCAGAGTTCTGTATAGGGGTGTAGAGAGAAACTGTTTCCAAGAGTGTTGTAGCCTAGCAAGAGGCATATGCAGTAACTGGGTGTTCTGTATCCTGAGTGTAGGAGATGCCGCTTATGGGAGCTCTGCTACCTGGATGTAGAGAGAAGCAGTTCACCGGAGTTCTCTATCCTTGGTGTAGAGAGCAGCTATTTACTGGAGTTCGGTAGCCTGGAATGAGGCATTCGCTCTATGCGGGTTTTCAGTAAGCTGCGTGTAAGAGATGCAGCTTACGGGAGTTCCATAACCTAAGTGCAGAGACATCCAGTATCCAGGAGTTCCGTATGTTGAATGTAGAGAGAAGCTGTTTCTAAGATTTCGGTAGCCTGGGCATAGGTATTCGGTATATGCGGGTTTTCTGTATGCTGAGTGCAGCAGACGCAGCTTCTGGGAGATCTGCAACCTAGAATTAGAGAGACACAGTTTACCCAAGTTGTGTATCAGGTTGTAGGGAGAAGCTGTTTCCAAGAGTTCTGGAGCCTATGAGCAGGTATTCGCTATATGCGGGTTTTCTGTATGCTGCATGTGGCAGACGCAGCTTATGTGAGTTCTGTATATTGAATGTAGTGAGACACAGTTTACCAGAGTTCTGTATAGGGGTGTAGAGAGAAACTGTTTCCAAGAGTGTTGTAGCCTAGCAAGAGGCATATGCAGTAATTGGGATTTCTGTATCCTGAGTGTAGGAGATGCCGCTTATGGGAGCTCTGCTACCTGGATGTAGAGAGAAGCAGTTCACCGGAGTTCTCTATCCTTGGTGTAGAGAGCAGCTATTTACTGGAGTTCGGTAGCCTGGAATGAGGCATTCGCTCTATGCGGGTTTTCAGTAAGCTGCGTGTAAGAGATGCAGCTTACGGGAGTTCCATAACCTAAGTGCAGAGACATCCAGTATCCAGGAGTTCCGTATGTTGAATGTAGAGAGAAGCTGTTTCTAAGATTTCGGTAGCCTGGGCATAGGTATTCGGTATATGCGGGTTTTCTGTATGCTGAGTGCAGCAGACGCAGCTTCTGGGAGATCTGCAACCTAGAATTAGAGAGACACAGTTTACCCAAGTTGTGTATCAGGTTGTAGGGAGAAGCTGTTTCCAAGAGTTCTGGAGCCTGGCAATAGGCATAGGCAATGTATGGGATTTCTGTATCCTAAGTGTAGCAGATGCAGCTTACAGGAGCTCAGTAACCTGGCTGGAAAGAGAAGCAGTTTCCAAGAGTTCTCTATCCTTGGTGTAGGGAGAAGCTGTTTCCAAGAGTTCTGTAGCCTATGAGCAGGTATTCGCTATACGCGGGTTTTCTGTATGCTGAGTGTAGCACACGCAGCTTATGGGCGTTGTGTCTCGTGCATGTCGTGAGACACTGTTTACCAGAGTTCTGTATAGGGGTGTAGAGAGAAACTGTTTCCAAGAGTTCTGGAGCCTAGCAAGAGGCATATGCAGTAATTGGGATTTCTGTATCCTGAGTGTAGGAGATGCCGCTTATGGGAGCTCTGCTACCTGGATGTAGAGAGAAGCAGTTTACCGGAGTTCGCTATCCTTGGTGTAGAGAGGAGCTGTTTACAGGAGTTGCGTATCCTGGAATTAGGCATTCGCTATGTGTGGGTATTCTGGATGCTGAGTGTAGCAGATGCAGCTTTCGGGAGTTCTGTAATCTAAGTGTAGAGAGATGCAGTTTCCAGTAGTTCTGTATGTTGAATGTAGAGAGAAGCTGTTTCCAAGAGTTCTGTAGTCTGAGAGCAGGCATACGCTGTATATGGGATTCCTGTTGCCTGAGTGTAGCCGACGCAGCTTCTGGGAGATCTGTAACCTAGAATTAGAGAGACACAGTTTACCGAAGTTCTGTATCAGAGTGTAGGGAGAAGCTGTTTCCAAGCATTCTGTAGCCTATGAGCAGGTTTCGCTATATGCGGGTTTTCTGTATGCTGAGTGTAGCACACGCAGCTTATGGGCGTAGTGTCTCGTGCATGTCGTGAGACACTGTTTACCAGAGTTCTGTATATGCGTGTAGAGAGAAATTGTTTCCAAGAGTTCTGGAGCATAGCAAGAGGCATATGCAGTAATTGGGATTTCTGTATCCTGAGTGTAGGAGATGCCGCTTATGGGAGCTCTGCTACCTGGATGTAGAGAGAAGCAGTTCACTGGAGTTCTCTATCCTTGGTGTAGAGAGCAGCTATTTACTGGAGTTCGGTAGCCTGGAATGAGGCATTCGCTCTATGCGGGTTTTCAGTAAGCTGCGTGTAAGAGATGCAGCTTACGGGAGTTCCATAACCTAAGTGCAGAGACATCCAGTATCCAGGAGTTCCGTATGTTGAATGTAGAGAGAAGCTGTTTCTAAGATTTCGGTAGCCTGGGCATAGGTATTCGGTATATGCGGGTTTTCTGTATGCTGAGTGCAGCAGACGCAGCTTCTGGGAGATCTGCAACCTAGAATTAGAGAGACACAGTTTACCCAAGTTGTGTATCAGGTTGTAGGGAGAAGCTGTTTCCAAGAGTTCTGGAGCCTATGAGCAGGTATTCGCTATATGCGGGTTTTCTGTATGCTGCGTGTGGCAGACGCAGCTTATGTGAGTTCTGTATCTTGAATGTAGTGAGACACAGTTTACCAGAGTTCTGTATAGGGGTGTAGAGAGAAACTGTTTCCAAGAGTGTTGTAGCCTAGCAAGAGGCATATGCAGTAACTGGGTGTTCTGTATCCTGAGTGTAGGAGATGCCGCTTATGGGAGCTCTGCTACCTGGATGTAGAGAGAAGCAGTTCACCGGAGTTCTCTATCCTTGGTGTAGAGAGCAGCTATTTACTGGAGTTCGGTAGCCTGGAATGAGGCATTCGCTCTATGCGGGTTTTCAGTAAGCTGCGTGTAAGAGATGCAGCTTACGGGAGTTCCATAACCTAAGTGCAGAGACATCCAGTATCCAGGAGTTCCGTATGTTGAATGTAGAGAGAAGCTGTTTCTAAGATTTCGGTAGCCTGGGCATAGGTATTCGGTATATGCGGGTTTTCTGTATGCTGAGTGCAGCAGACGCAGCTTCTGGGAGATCTGCAACCTAGAATTAGAGAGACACAGTTTACCCAAGTTGTGTATCAGGTTGTAGGGAGAAGCTGTTTCCAAGAGTTCTGGAGCCTATGAGCAGGTATTCGCTATATGCGGGTTTTCTGTATGCTGCGTGTGGCAGACGCAGCTTATGTGAGTTCTGTATCTTGAATGTAGTGAGACACAGTTTACCAGCGTTCTGTATAGGGGTGTAGAGAGAAACTGTTTCCAAGAGTGTTGTAGCCTAGCAAGAGGCATATGCAGTAACTGGGTGTTCTGTATCCTGAGTGTAGGAGATGCCGCTTATGGGAGCTCTGCTACCTGGATGTAGAGAGAAGCAGTTCACCGGAGTTCTCTATCCTTGGTGTAGAGAGCAGCTATTTACTGGAGTTCGGTAGCCTGGAATGAGGCATTCGCTCTATGCGGGTTTTCAGTAAGCTGCGTGTAAGAGATGCAGCTTACGGGAGTTCCATAACCTAAGTGCAGAGACATCCAGTATCCAGGAGTTCCGTATGTTGAATGTAGAGAGAAGCTGTTTCTAAGATTTCGGTAGCCTGGGCATAGGTATTCGGTATATGCGGGTTTTCTGTATGCTGAGTGCAGCAGACGCAGCTTCTGGGAGATCTGCAACCTAGAATTAGAGAGACACAGTTTACCCAAGTTGTGTATCAGGTTGTAGGGAGAAGCTGTTTCCAAGAGTTCTGGAGCCTATGAGCAGGTATTCGCTATATGCGGGTTTTCTGTATGCTGCGTGTGGCAGACGCAGCTTATGTGAGTTCTGTATCTTGAATGTAGTGAGACACAGTTTACCAGCGTTCTGTATAGGGGTGTAGAGAGAAACTGTTTCCAAGAGTGTTGTAGCCTAGCAAGAGGCATATGCAGTAACTGGGTGTTCTGTATCCTGAGTGTAGGAGATGCCGCTTATGGGAGCTCTGCTACCTGGATGTAGAGAGAAGCAGTTCACCGGAGTTCTCTATCCTTGGTGTAGAGAGCAGCTATTTACTGGAGTTCGGTAGCCTGGAATGAGGCATTCGCTCTATGCGGGTTTTCAGTAAGCTGCGTGTAAGAGATGCAGCTTACGGGAGTTCCATAACCTAAGTGCAGAGACATCCAGTATCCAGGAGTTCCGTATGTTGAATGTAGAGAGAAGCTGTTTCTAAGATTTCGGTAGCCTGGGCATAGGTATTCGGTATATGCGGGTTTTCTGTATGCTGAGTGCAGCAGACGCAGCTTCTGGGAGATCTGCAACCTAGAATTAGAGAGACACAGTTTACCCAAGTTGTGTATCAGGTTGTAGGGAGAAGCTGTTTCCAAGAGTTCTGGAGCCTATGAGCAGGTATTCGCTATATGCGGGTTTTCTGTATGCTGCGTGTGGCAGACGCAGCTTATGTGAGTTCTGTATCTTGAATGTAGTGAGACACAGTTTACCAGCGTTCTGTATAGGGGTGTAGAGAGAAACTGTTTCCAAGAGTGTTGTAGCCTAGCAAGAGGCATATGCAGTAACTGGGTGTTCTGTATCCTGAGTGTAGGAGATGCCGCTTATGGGAGCTCTGCTACCTGGATGTAGAGAGAAGCAGTTCACCGGAGTTCTCTATCCTTGGTGTAGAGAGCAGCTATTTACTGGAGTTCGGTAGCCTGGAATGAGGCATTCGCTCTATGCGGGTTTTCAGTAAGCTGCGTGTAAGAGATGCAGCTTACGGGAGTTCCATAACCTAAGTGCAGAGACATCCAGTATCCAGGAGTTCCGTATGTTGAATGTAGAGAGAAGCTGTTTCTAAGATTTCGGTAGCCTGGGCATAGGTATTCGGTATATGCGGGTTTTCTGTATGCTGAGTGCAGCAGACGCAGCTTCTGGGAGATCTGCAACCTAGAATTAGAGAGACACAGTTTACCCAAGTTGTGTATCAGGTTGTAGGGAGAAGCTGTTTCCAAGAGTTCTGTAGCCTATGAGCAGGTATTCGCTATATGCGGGTTTTCTGTATGCTGCCTGTGGCAGACGCAGCTTATGTGAGTTCTGTATCTTGAATGTAGTGAGACACAGTTTACCAGCGTTCTGTATAGGGGTGTAGAGAGAAACTGTTTCCAAGAGTGTTGTAGCCTAGCAAGAGGCATATGCAGTAACTGGGTGTTCTGTATCCTGAGTGTAGGAGATGCCGCTTATGGGAGCTCTGCTACCTGGATGTAGAGAGAAGCAGTTCACCGGAGTTCTCTATCCTTGGTGTAGAGAGCAGCTATTTACTGGAGTTCGGTAGCCTGGAATGAGGCATTCGCTCTATGCGGTTTTCAGTAAGCTGCGTGTAAGAGATGCAGCTTACGGGAGTTCCATAACCTAAGTGCAGAGACATCCAGTATCCAGGAGTTCCGTATGTTGAATGTAGAGAGAAGCTGTTTCTAAGATTTCGGTAGCCTGGGCATAGGTATTCGGTATATGCGGGTTTTCTGTATGCTGAGTGCAGCAGACGCAGCTTCTGGGAGATCTGCAACCTAGAATTAGAGAGACACAGTTTACCCAAGTTGTGTATCAGGTTGTAGGGAGAAGCTGTTTCCAAGAGTTCTGGAGCCTGGCAATAGGCATAGGCAATGTATGGGATTTCTGTATCCTAAGTGTAGCAGATGCAGCTTACAGGAGCTCAGTAACCTGGCTGGAAAGAGAAGCAGTTTCCAAGAGTTCTCTATCCTTGGTGTAGGGAGAAGCTGTTTCCAAGAGTTCTGTAGCCTATGAGCAGGTATTCGCTATACGCGGGTTTTCTGTATGCTGAGTGTAGCACACGCAGCTTATGGGCGTTGTGTCTCGTGCATGTCGTGAGACACTGTTTACCAGAGTTCTGTATAGGGGTGTAGAGAGAAACTGTTTCCAAGAGTTCTGGAGCCTAGCAAGAGGCATATGCAGTAATTGGGATTTCTGTATCCTGAGTGTAGGAGATGCCGCTTATGGGAGCTCTGCTACCTGGATGTAGAGAGAAGCAGTTTACCGGAGTTCGCTATCCTTGGTGTAGAGAGGAGCTGTTTACAGGAGTTGCGTATCCTGGAATTAGGCATTCGCTATGTGTGGGTATTCTGGATGCTGAGTGTAGCAGATGCAGCTTTCGGGAGTTCTGTAATCTAAGTGTAGAGAGATGCAGTTTCCAGTAGTTCTGTATGTTGAATGTAGAGAGAAGCTGTTTCCAAGAGTTCTGTAGTCTGAGAGCAGGCATACGCTGTATATGGGATTCCTGTTGCCTGAGTGTAGCCGACGCAGCTTCTGGGAGATCTGTAACCTAGAATTAGAGAGACACAGTTTACCGAAGTTCTGTATCAGAGTGTAGGGAGAAGCTGTTTCCAAGCATTCTGTAGCCTATGAGCAGGTTTCGCTAGATGCGGGTTTTCTGTATGCTGAGTGTAGCACACGCAGCTTATGGGCGTAGTGTCTCGTGCATGTCGTGAGACACTGTTTACCAGAGTTCTGTATATGCGTGTAGAGAGAAATTGTTTCCAAGAGTTCTGGAGCATAGCAAGAGGCATATGCAGTAATTGGGATTGCTGTATCCTGAGTGTAGGAGATGCCGCTTATGGGAGCTCTGCTACCTGGATGTAGAGAGAAGCAGTTCACTGGAGTTCTCTATCCTTGGTGTAGAGAGCAGCTATTTACTGGAGTTCGGTAGCCTGGAATGAGGCATTCGCTCTATGCGGGTTTTCAGTAAGCTGCGTGTAAGAGATGCAGCTTACTGGAGTTCCATAACCTAAGTGCAGAGACATCCAGTATCCAGGAGTTCCGTATGTTGAATGTAGAGAGAAGCTGTTTCTAAGATTTCGGTAGCCTGGGCATAGGTATTCGGTATATGCGGGTTTTCTGTATGCTGAGTGCAGCAGACGCAGCTTCTGGGAGATCTGCAACCTAGAATTAGAGAGACACAGTTTACCCAAGTTGTGTATCAGGTTGTAGGGAGAAGCTGTTTCCAAGAGTTCTGGAGCCTATGAGCAGGTATTCGCTATATGCGGGTTTTCTGTATGCTGCGTGTGGCAGACGCAGCTTATGTGAGTTCTGTATCTTGAATGTAGTGAGACACAGTTTACCAGAGTTCTGTATAGGGGTGTAGAGAGAAACTGTTTCCAAGAGTGTTGTAGCCTAGCAAGAGGCATATGCAGTAACTGGGTGTTCTGTATCCTGAGTGTAGGAGATGCCGCTTATGGGAGCTCTGCTACCTGGATGTAGAGAGAAGCAGTTCACCGGAGTTCTCTATCCTTGGTGTAGAGAGCAGCTATTTACTGGAGTTCGGTAGCCTGGAATGAGGCATTCGCTCTATGCGGGTTTTCAGTAAGCTGCGTGTAAGAGATGCAGCTTACGGGAGTTCCATAACCTAAGTGCAGAGACATCCAGTATCCAGGAGTTCCGTATGTTGAATGTAGAGAGAAGCTGTTTCTAAGATTTCGGTAGCCTGGGCATAGGTATTCGGTATATGCGGGTTTTCTGTATGCTGAGTGCAGCAGACGCAGCTTCTGGGAGATCTGCAACCTAGAATTAGAGAGACACAGTTTACCCAAGTTGTGTATCAGGTTGTAGGGAGAAGCTGTTTCCAAGAGTTCTGTAGCCTATGAGCAGGTATTCGCTATATGCGGGTTTTCTGTATGCTGCCTGTGGCAGACGCAGCTTATGTGAGTTCTGTATCTTGAATGTAGTGAGACACAGTTTACCAGCGTTCTGTATAGGGGTGTAGAGAGAAACTGTTTCCAAGAGTGTTGTAGCCTAGCAAGAGGCATATGCAGTAACTGGGTGTTCTGTATCCTGAGTGTAGGAGATGCCGCTTATGGGAGCTCTGCTACCTGGATGTAGAGAGAAGCAGTTCACCGGAGTTCTCTATCCTTGGTGTAGAGAGCAGCTATTTACTGGAGTTCGGTAGCCTGGAATGAGGCATTCGCTCTATGCGGTTTTCAGTAAGCTGCGTGTAAGAGATGCAGCTTACGGGAGTTCCATAACCTAAGTGCAGAGACATCCAGTATCCAGGAGTTCCGTATGTTGAATGTAGAGAGAAGCTGTTTCTAAGATTTCGGTAGCCTGGGCATAGGTATTCGGTATATGCGGGTTTTCTGTATGCTGAGTGCAGCAGACGCAGCTTCTGGGAGATCTGCAACCTAGAATTAGAGAGACACAGTTTACCCAAGTTGTGTATCAGGTTGTAGGGAGAAGCTGTTTCCAAGAGTTCTGGAGCCTGGCAATAGGCATAGGCAATGTATGGGATTTCTGTATCCTAAGTGTAGCAGATGCAGCTTACAGGAGCTCAGTAACCTGGCTGGAAAGAGAAGCAGTTTCCAAGAGTTCTCTATCCTTGGTGTAGGGAGAAGCTGTTTCCAAGAGTTCTGTAGCCTATGAGCAGGTATTCGCTATACGCGGGTTTTCTGTATGCTGAGTGTAGCACACGCAGCTTATGGGCGTTGTGTCTCGTGCATGTCGTGAGACACTGTTTACCAGAGTTCTGTATAGGGGTGTAGAGAGAAACTGTTTCCAAGAGTTCTGGAGCCTAGCAAGAGGCATATGCAGTAATTGGGATTTCTGTATCCTGAGTGTAGGAGATGCCGCTTATGGGAGCTCTGCTACCTGGATGTAGAGAGAAGCAGTTTACCGGAGTTCGCTATCCTTGGTGTAGAGAGGAGCTGTTTACAGGAGTTGCGTATCCTGGAATTAGGCATTCGCTATGTGTGGGTATTCTGGATGCTGAGTGTAGCAGATGCAGCTTTCGGGAGTTCTGTAATCTAAGTGTAGAGAGATGCAGTTTCCAGTAGTTCTGTATGTTGAATGTAGAGAGAAGCTGTTTCCAAGAGTTCTGTAGTCTGAGAGCAGGCATACGCTGTATATGGGATTCCTGTTGCCTGAGTGTAGCCGACGCAGCTTCTGGGAGATCTGTAACCTAGAATTAGAGAGACACAGTTTACCGAAGTTCTGTATCAGAGTGTAGGGAGAAGCTGTTTCCAAGCATTCTGTAGCCTATGAGCAGGTTTCGCTATATGCGGGTTTTCTGTATGCTGAGTGTAGCACACGCAGCTTATGGGCGTAGTGTCTCGTGCATGTCGTGAGACACTGTTTACCAGAGTTCTGTATATGCGTGTAGAGAGAAATTGTTTCCAAGAGTTCTGGAGCATAGCAAGAGGCATATGCAGTAATTGGGATTTCTGTATCCTGAGTGTAGGAGATGCCGCTTATGGGAGCTCTGCTACCTGGATGTAGAGAGAAGCAGTTCACTGGAGTTCTCTATCCTTGGTGTAGAGAGCAGCTATTTACTGGAGTTCGGTAGCCTGGAATGAGGCATTCGCTCTATGCGGGTTTTCAGTAAGCTGCGTGTAAGAGATGCAGCTTACTGGAGTTCCATAACCTAAGTGCAGAGACATCCAGTATCCAGGAGTTCCGTATGTTGAATGTAGAGAGAAGCTGTTTCTAAGATTTCGGTAGCCTGGGCATAGGTATTCGGTATATGCGGGTTTTCTGTATGCTGAGTGCAGCAGACGCAGCTTCTGGGAGATCTGCAACCTAGAATTAGAGAGACACAGTTTACCCAAGTTGTGTATCAGGTTGTAGGGAGAAGCTGTTTCCAAGAGTTCTGGAGCCTATGAGCAGGTATTCGCTATATGCGGGTTTTCTGTATGCTGCGTGTGGCAGACGCAGCTTATGTGAGTTCTGTATCTTGAATGTAGTGAGACACAGTTTACCAGCGTTCTGTATAGGGGTGTAGAGAGAAACTGTTTCCAAGAGTGTTGTAGCCTAGCAAGAGGCATATGCAGTAACTGGGTGTTCTGTATCCTGAGTGTAGGAGATGCCGCTTATGGGAGCTCTGCTACCTGGATGTAGAGAGAAGCAGTTCACCGGAGTTCTCTATCCTTGGTGTAGAGAGCAGCTATTTACTGGAGTTCGGTAGCCTGGAATGAGGCATTCGCTCTATGCGGGTTTTCAGTAAGCTGCGTGTAAGAGATGCAGCTTACGGGAGTTCCATAACCTAAGTGCAGAGACATCCAGTATCCAGGAGTTCCGTATGTTGAATGTAGAGAGAAGCTGTTTCTAAGATTTCGGTAGCCTGGGCATAGGTATTCGGTATATGCGGGTTTTCTGTATGCTGAGTGCAGCAGACGCAGCTTCTGGGAGATCTGCAACCTAGAATTAGAGAGACACAGTTTACCCAAGTTGTGTATCAGGTTGTAGGGAGAAGCTGTTTCCAAGAGTTCTGGAGCCTATGAGCAGGTATTCGCTATATGCGGGTTTTCTGTATGCTGCGTGTGGCAGACGCAGCTTATGTGAGTTCTGTATCTTGAATGTAGTGAGACACAGTTTACCAGCATTCTGTATAGGGGTGTAGAGAGAAACTGTTTCCAAGAGTGTTGTAGCCTAGCAAGAGGCATATGCAGTAACTGGGATTTCTGTATCCTGAGTGTAGGAGATGCCGCTTATGGGAGCTCTGCTACCTGGATGTAGAGAGAAGCAGTTCACCGGAGTTCTCTATCCTTGGTGTAGAGAGCAGCTATTTACTGGAGTTCGGTAGCCTGGAATGAGGCATTCGCTCTATGCGGGTTTTCAGTAAGCTGCGTGTAAGTGATGCAGCTTACGGGAGTTCCATAACCTAAGTGCAGAGACATCCAGTATCCAGGAGTTCCGTATGTTGAATGTAGAGAGAAGCTGTTTCTAAGATTTCGGTAGCCTGGGCATAGGTATTCGGTATATGCGGGTTTTCTGTATGCTGAGTGCAGCAGACGCAGCTTCTGGGAGATCTGCAACCTAGAATTAGAGAGACACAGTTTACCCAAGTTGTGTATCAGGTTGTAGGGAGAAGCTGTTTCCAAGAGTTCTGGAGCCTGGCAATAGGCATAGGCAATGTATGGGATTTCTGTATCCTAAGTGTAGCAGATGCAGCTTACAGGAGCTCAGTAACCTGGCTGGAAAGAGAAGCAGTTTCCAAGAGTTCTCTATCCTTGGTGTAGGGAGAAGCTGTTTCCAAGAGTTCTGTAGCCTATGAGCAGGTATTCGCTATACGCGGGTTTTCTGTATGCTGAGTGTAGCACACGCAGCTTATGGGCGTTGTGTCTCGTGCATGTCGTGAGACACTGTTTACCAGAGTTCTGTATAGGGGTGTAGAGAGAAACTGTTTCCAAGAGTTCTGGAGCCTAGCAAGAGGCATATGCAGTAATTGGGATTTCTGTATCCTGAGTGTAGGAGATGCCGCTTATGGGAGCTCTGCTACCTGGATGTAGAGAGAAGCAGTTTACCGGAGTTCGCTATCCTTGGTGTAGAGAGGAGCTGTTTACAGGAGTTGCGTATCCTGGAATTAGGCATTCGCTATGTGTGGGTATTCTGGATGCTGAGTGTAGCAGATGCAGCTTTCGGGAGTTCTGTAATCTAAGTGTAGAGAGATGCAGTTTCCAGTAGTTCTGTATGTTGAATGTAGAGAGAAGCTGTTTCCAAGAGTTCTGTAGTCTGAGAGCAGGCATACGCTGTATATGGGATTCCTGTTGCCTGAGTGTAGCCGACGCAGCTTCTGGGAGATCTGTAACCTAGAATTAGAGAGACACAGTTTACCGAAGTTCTGTATCAGAGTGTAGGGAGAAGCTGTTTCCAAGCATTCTGTAGCCTATGAGCAGGTTTCGCTATATGCGGGTTTTCTGTATGCTGAGTGTAGCACACGCAGCTTATGGGCGTAGTGTCTCGTGCATGTCGTGAGACACTGTTTACCAGAGTTCTGTATATGCGTGTAGAGAGAAATTGTTTCCAAGAGTTCTGGAGCATAGCAAGAGGCATATGCAGTAATTGGGATTGCTGTATCCTGAGTGTAGGAGATGCCGCTTATGGGAGCTCTGCTACCTGGATGTAGAGAGAAGCAGTTCACTGGAGTTCTCTATCCTTGGTGTAGAGAGCAGCTATTTACTGGAGTTCGGTAGCCTGGAATGAGGCATTCGCTCTATGCGGGTTTTCAGTAAGCTGCGTGTAAGAGATGCAGCTTACGGGAGTTCCATAACCTAAGTGCAGAGACATCCAGTATCCAGGAGTTCCGTATGTTGAATGTAGAGAGAAGCTGTTTCTAAGATTTCGGTAGCCTGGGCATAGGTATTCGGTATATGCGGGTTTTCTGTATGCTGAGTGCAGCAGACGCAGCTTCTGGGAGATCTGCAACCTAGAATTAGAGAGACACAGTTTACCCAAGTTGTGTATCAGGTTGTAGGGAGAAGCTGTTTCCAAGAGTTCTGGAGCCTATGAGCAGGTATTCGCTATATGCGGGTTTTCTGTATGCTGCGTGTGGCAGACGCAGCTTATGTGAGTTCTGTATCTTGAATGTAGTGAGACACAGTTTACCAGCGTTCTGTATAGGGGTGTAGAGAGAAACTGTTTCCAAGAGTGTTGTAGCCTAGCAAGAGGCATATGCAGTAACTGGGTGTTCTGTATCCTGAGTGTAGGAGATGCCGCTTATGGGAGCTCTGCTACCTGGATGTAGAGAGAAGCAGTTCACCGGAGTTCTCTATCCTTGGTGTAGAGAGCAGCTATTTACTGGAGTTCGGTAGCCTGGAATGAGGCATTCGCTCTATGCGGGTTTTCAGTAAGCTGCGTGTAAGAGATGCAGCTTACGGGAGTTCCATAACCTAAGTGCAGAGACATCCAGTATCCAGGAGTTCCGTATGTTGAATGTAGAGAGAAGCTGTTTCTAAGATTTCGGTAGCCTGGGCATAGGTATTCGGTATATGCGGGTTTTCTGTATGCTGAGTGCAGCAGACGCAGCTTCTGGGAGATCTGCAACCTAGAATTAGAGAGACACAGTTTACCCAAGTTGTGTATCAGGTTGTAGGGAGAAGCTGTTTCCAAGAGTTCTGGAGCCTATGAGCAGGTATTCGCTATATGCGGGTTTTCTGTATGCTGCGTGTGGCAGACGCAGCTTATGTGAGTTCTGTATCTTGAATGTAGTGAGACACAGTTTACCAGCGTTCTGTATAGGGGTGTAGAGAGAAACTGTTTCCAAGAGTGTTGTAGCCTAGCAAGAGGCATATGCAGTAACTGGGTGTTCTGTATCCTGAGTGTAGGAGATGCCGCTTATGGGAGCTCTGCTACCTGGATGTAGAGAGAAGCAGTTCACCGGAGTTCTCTATCCTTGGTGTAGAGAGCAGCTATTTACTGGAGTTCGGTAGCCTGGAATGAGGCATTCGCTCTATGCGGGTTTTCAGTAAGCTGCGTGTAAGAGATGCAGCTTACGGGAGTTCCATAACCTAAGTGCAGAGACATCCAGTATCCAGGAGTTCCGTATGTTGAATGTAGAGAGAAGCTGTTTCTAAGAGTTCGGTAGCCTGGGCATAGGTATTCGGTATATGCGGGTTTTCTGTATGCTGAGTGCAGCAGACGCAGCTTCTGGGAGATCTGCAACCTAGAATTAGAGAGACACAGTTTACCCAAGTTGTGTATCAGGTTGTAGGGAGAAGCTGTTTCCAAGAGTTCTGGAGCCTGGCAATAGGCATAGGCAATGTATGGGATTTCTGTATCCTAAGTGTAGCAGATGCAGCTTACAGGAGCTCAGTAACCTGGCTGGAAAGAGAAGCAGTTTCCAAGAGTTCTCTATCCTTGGTGTAGGGAGAAGCTGTTTCCAAGAGTTCTGTAGCCTATGAGCAGGTATTCGCTATACGCGGGTTTTCTGTATGCTGAGTGTAGCACACGCAGCTTATGGGCGTTGTGTCTCGTGCATGTCGTGAGACACTGTTTACCAGAGTTCTGTATAGGGGTGTAGAGAGAAACTGTTTCCAAGAGTTCTGGAGCCTAGCAAGAGGCATATGCAGTAATTGGGATTTCTGTATCCTGAGTGTAGGAGATGCCGCTTATGGGAGCTCTGCTACCTGGATGTAGAGAGAAGCAGTTTACCGGAGTTCGCTATCCTTGGTGTAGAGAGGAGCTGTTTACAGGAGTTGCGTATCCTGGAATTAGGCATTCGCTATGTGTGGATATTCTGGATGCTGAGTGTAGCAGATGCAGCTTTCGGGAGTTCTGTAATCTAAGTGTAGAGAGATGCAGTTTCCAGTAGTTCTGTATGTTGAATGTAGAGAGAAGCTGTTTCCAAGAGTTCTGTAGTCTGAGAGCAGGCATACGCTGTATATGGGATTCCTGTTGCCTGAGTGTAGCCGACGCAGCTTCTGGGAGATCTGTAACCTAGAATTAGAGAGACACAGTTTACCGAAGTTCTGTATCAGAGTGTAGGGAGAAGCTGTTTCCAAGCATTCTGTAGCCTATGAGCAGGTTTCGCTATATGCGGGTTTTCTGTATGCTGAGTGTAGCACACGCAGCTTATGGGCGTAGTGTCTCGTGCATGTCGTGAGACACTGTTTACCAGAGTTCTGTATATGCGTGTAGAGAGAAATTGTTTCCAAGAGTTCTGGAGCATAGCAAGAGGCATATGCAGTAATTGGGATTGCTGTATCCTGAGTGTAGGAGATGCCGCTTATGGGAGCTCTGCTACCTGGATGTAGAGAGAAGCAGTTCACTGGAGTTCTCTATCCTTGGTGTAGAGAGCAGCTATTTACTGGAGTTCGGTAGCCTGGAATGAGGCATTCGCTCTATGCGGGTTTTCAGTAAGCTGCGTGTAAGAGATGCAGCTTACGGGAGTTCCATAACCTAAGTGCAGAGACATCCAGTATCCAGGAGTTCCGTATGTTGAATGTAGAGAGAAGCTGTTTCTAAGATTTCGGTAGCCTGGGCATAGGTATTCGGTATATGCGGGTTTTCTGTATGCTGAGTGCAGCAGACGCAGCTTCTGGGAGATCTGCAACCTAGAATTAGAGAGACACAGTTTACCCAAGTTGTGTATCAGGTTGTAGGGAGAAGCTGTTTCCAAGAGTTCTGGAGCCTATGAGCAGGTATTCGCTATATGCGGGTTTTCTGTATGCTGCGTGTGGCAGACGCAGCTTATGTGAGTTCTGTATCTTGAATGTAGTGAGACACAGTTTACCAGCGTTCTGTATAGGGGTGTAGAGAGAAACTGTTTCCAAGAGTGTTGTAGCCTAGCAAGAGGCATATGCAGTAATTGGGATTTCTGTATCCTGAGTGTAGGAGATGCCGCTTATGGGAGCTCTGCTACCTGGATGTAGAGAGAAGCAGTTCACCGGAGTTCTCTATCCTTGGTGTAGAGAGCAGCTATTTACTGGAGTTCGGTAGCCTGGAATGAGGCATTCGCTCTATGCGGGTTTTCAGTAAGCTGCGTGTAAGAGATGCAGCTTATGGGAGTTCCATAACCTAAGTGCAGAGACATCCAGTATCCAGGAGTTCCGTATGTTGAATGTAGAGAGAAGCTGTTTCTAAGATTTCGGTAGCCTGGGCATAGGTATTCGGTATATGCGGGTTTTCTGTATGCTGAGTGCAGCAGACGCAGCTTCTGGGAGATCTGCAACCTAGAATTAGAGAGACACAGTTTACCCAAGTTGTGTATCAGGTTGTAGGGAGAAGCTGTTTCCAAGAGTTCTGGAGCCTGGCAATAGGCATAGGCAATGTATGGGATTTCTGTATCCTAAGTGTAGCAGATGCAGCTTACAGGAGCTCAGTAACCTGGCTGGAAAGAGAAGCAGTTTCCAAGAGTTCTCTATCCTTGGAGTAGGGAGAAGCTGTTTCCAAGAGTTCTGTAGCCTATGAGTAGGTATTCGCTATACGCGGGTTTTCTGTATGCTGAGTGTAGCACACGCAGCTTATGGGCGTTGTGTCTCGTGCATGTCGTGAGACACTGTTTACCAGAGTTCTGTATAGGGGTGTAGAGAGAAACTGTTTCCAAGAGTTCTGGAGCCTAGCAAGAGGCATATGCAGTAATTGGGATTTCTGTATCCTGAGTGTAGGAGATGCCGCTTATGGGAGCTCTGCTACCTGGATGTAGAGAGAAGCAGTTTACCGGAGTTCGCTATCCTTGGTGTAGAGAGGAGCTGTTTACAGGAGTTGCGTATCCTGGAATTAGGCATTCGCTATGTGTGGGTATTCTGGATGCTGAGTGTAGCAGATGCAGCTTTCGGGAGTTCTGTAATCTAAGTGTAGAGAGATGCAGTTTCCAGTAGTTCTGTATGTTGAATGCAGAGAGAAGCTGTTTCCAAGAGTTCTGTAGTCTGAGAGCAGGCATACGCTGTATATGGGATTCCTGTTGCCTGAGTGTAGCCGACGCAGCTTCTGGGAGATCTGTAACCTAGAATTAGAGAGACACAGTTTACCGAAGTTCTGTATCAGAGTGTAGGGAGAAGCTGTTTCCAAGCATTCTGTAGCCTATGAGCAGGTTTCGCTATATGCGGGTTTTCTGTATGCTGAGTGTAGCACACGCAGCTTATGGGCGTAGTGTCTCGTGCATGTCGTGAGACACTGTTTACCAGAGTTCTGTATATGCGTGTAGAGAGAAATTGTTTCCAAGAGTTCTGGAGCACAGCAAGAGGCATATGCAGTAATTGGGATTGCTGTATCCTGAGTGTAGGAGATGCCGCTTATGGGAGCTCTGCTACCGGGATGTAGAGAGAAGCAGTTCACTGGAGTTCTCTATCCTTGGTGTAGAGAGCAGCTATTTACTGGAGTTCGGTAGCCTGGAATGAGGCATTCGCTCTATGCGGGTTTTCAGTAAGCTGCATGTAAGAGATGCAGCTTACGGGAGTTCCATAACCTAAGTGCAGAGACATCCAGTATCCAGGAGTTCCGTATGTTGAATGTAGAGAGAAGCTGTTTCTAAGATTTCGGTAGCCTGGGCATAGGTATTCGGTATATGCGGGTTTTCTGTATGCTGAGTGCAGCAGACGCAGCTTCTGGGAGATCTGCAACCTAGAATTAGAGAGACACAGTTTACCCAAGTTGTGTATCAGGTTGTAGGGAGAAGCTGTTTCCAAGAGTTCTGTAGCCTATGAGCAGGTATTCGCTATATGCGGGTTTTCTGTATGCTGCGTGTGGCAGACGCAGCTTATGTGAGTTCTGTATCTTGAATGTAGTGAGACACAGTTTACCAGCGTTCTGTATAGGGGTGTAGAGAGAAACTGTTTCCAAGAGTGTTGTAGCCTAGCAAGAGGCATATGCAGTAACTGGGTGTTCTGTATCCTGAGCGTAGGAGATGCCGCTTATGGGAGCTCTGCTACCTGGATGTAGAGAGAAGCAGTTCACCGGAGTTCTCTATCCTTGGTGTAGAGAGCAGCTATTTACTGGAGTTCGGTAGCCTGGAATGAGGCATTCGCTCTATGCGGGTTTTCAGTAAGCTGCGTGTAAGAGATGCAGCTTACGGGAGTTCCATAACCTAAGTGCAGAGACATCCAGTATCCAGGAGTTCCGTATGTTGAATGTAGAGAGAAGCTGTTTCTAAGATTTCGGTAGCCTGGGCATAGGTATTCGGTATATGCGGGTTTTCTGTATGCTGAGTGCAGCAGACGCAGCTTCTGGGAGATCTGCAACCTAGAATTAGAGAGACACAGTTTACCCAAGTTGTGTATCAGGTTGTAGGGAGAAGCTGTTTCCAAGAGTTCTGGAGCCTATGAGCAGGTATTCGCTATATGCGGGTTTTCTGTATGCTGCGTGTGGCAGACGCAGCTTATGTGAGTTCTGTATCTTGAATGTAGTGAGACACAGTTTACCAGCGTTCTGTATAGGGGTGTAGAGAGAAACTGTTTCCAAGAGTGTTGTAGCCTAGCCAGAGGCATATGCAGTAACTGGGTGTTCTGTATCCTGAGTGTAGGAGATGCCGCTTATGGGAGCTCTGCTACCTGGATGTAGAGAGAAGCAGTTCACCGGAGTTCTCTATCCTTGGTGTAGAGAGCAGCTATTTACTGGAGTTCGGTAGCCTGGAATGAGGCATTCGCTCTATGCGGGTTTTCAGTAAGCTGCGTGTAAGAGATGCAGCTTACGGGAGTTCCATAACCTAAGTGCAGAGACATCCAGTATCCAGGAGTTCCGTATGTTGAATGTAGAGAGAAGCTGTTTCTAAGAGTTCGGTAGCCTGGGCATAGGTATTCGGTATATGCGGGTTTTCTGTATGCTGAGTGCAGCAGACGCAGCTTCTGGGAGATCTGCAACCTAGAATTAGAGAGACACAGTTTACCCAAGTTGTGTATCAGGTTGTAGGGAGAAGCTGTTTCCAAGAGTTCTGGAGCCTATGAGCAGGTATTCGCTATATGCGGGTTTTCTGTATGCTGCGTGTGGCAGACGCAGCTTATGTGAGTTCTGTATCTTGAATGTAGTGAGACACAGTTTACCAGAGTTCTGTATAGGGGTGTAGAGAGAAACTGTTTCCAAGAGTGTTGTAGCCTAGCAAGAGGCATATGCAGTAATTGGGATTTCTGTATCCTGAGTGTAGGAGATGCCGCTTATGGGAGCTCTGCTACCTGGATGTAGAGAGAAGCAGTTCACCGGAGTTCTCTATCCTTGGTGTAGAGAGCAGCTATTTACTGGAGTTCGGTAGCCTGGAATGAGGCATTCGCTCTATGCGGGTTTTCAGTAAGCTGCGTGTAAGAGATGCAGCTTATGGGAGTTCCATAACCTAAGTGCAGAGACATCCAGTATCCAGGAGTTCCGTATGTTGAATGTAGAGAGAAGCTGTTTCTAAGATTTCGGTAGCCTGGGCATAGGTATTCGGTATATGCGGGTTTTCTGTATGCTGAGTGCAGCAGACGCAGCTTCTGGGAGATCTGCAACCTAGAATTAGAGAGACACAGTTTACCCAAGTTGTGTATCAGGTTGTAGGGAGAAGCTGTTTCCAAGAGTTCTGGAGCCTGGCAATAGGCATAGGCAATGTATGGGATTTCTGTATCCTAAGTGTAGCAGATGCAGCTTACAGGAGCTCAGTACCTGGCTGGAAAGAGAAGCAGTTTCCAAGAGTTCTCTATCCTTGGTGTAGGGAGAAGCTGTTTCCAAGAGTTCTGTAGCCTATGAGCAGGTATTCGCTATACGCGGGTTTTCTGTATGCTGAGTGTAGCACACGCAGCTTATGGGCGTTGTGTCTCGTGCATGTCGTGAGACACTGTTTACCAGAGTTCTGTATAGGGGTGTAGAGAGAAACTGTTTCCAAGAGTTCTGGAGCCTAGCAAGAGGCATATGCAGTAATTGGGATTTCTGTATCCTGAGTGTAGGAGATGCCGCTTATGGGAGCTCTGCTACCTGGATGTAGAGAGAAGCAGTTTACCGGAGTTCGCTATCCTTGGTGTAGAGAGGAGCTGTTTACAGGAGTTGCGTATCCTGGAATTAGGCATTCGCTATGTGTGGGTATTCTGGATGCTGAGTGTAGCAGATGCAGCTTTCGGGAGTTCTGTAATCTAAGTGTAGAGAGATGCAGTTTCCAGTAGTTCTGTATGTTGAATGCAGAGAGAAGCTGTTTCCAAGAGTTCTGTAGTCTGAGAGCAGGCATACGCTGTATATGGGATTCCTGTTGCCTGAGTGTAGCCGACGCAGCTTCTGGGAGATCTGTAACCTAGAATTAGAGAGACACAGTTTACCGAAGTTCTGTATCAGAGTGTAGGGAGAAGCTGTTTCCAAGCATTCTGTAGCCTATGAGCAGGTTTCGCTATATGCGGGTTTTCTGTATGCTGAGTGTAGCACACGCAGCTTATGGGCGTAGTGTCTCGTGCATGTCGTGAGACACTGTTTACCAGAGTTCTGTATATGCGTGTAGAGAGAAATTGTTTCCAAGAGTTCTGGAGCATAGCAAGAGGCATATGCAGTAATTGGGATTGCTGTATCCTGAGTGTAGGAGATGCCGCTTATGGGAGCTCTGCTACCTGGATGTAGAGAGAAGCAGTTCACCGGAGTTCTCTATCCTTGGTGTAGAGAGCAGCTATTTACTGGAGTTCGGTAGCCTGGAATGAGGCATTCGCTCTATGCGGGTTTTCAGTAAGCTGCGTGTAAGAGATGCAGCTTACGGGAGTTCCATAACCTAAGTGCAGAGACATCCAGTATCCAGGAGTTCCGTATGTTGAATGTAGAGAGAAGCTGTTTCTAAGATTTTGGTAGCCTGGGCATAGGTATTCGGTATATGCGGGTTTTCTGTATGCTGAGTGCAGCAGACGCAGCTTCTGGGAGATCTGCAACCTAGAATTAGAGAGACACAGTTTACCCAAGTTGTGTATCAGGTTGTAGGGAGAAGCTGTTTCCAAGAGTTCTGTAGCCTATGAGCAGGTATTCGCTATATGCGGGTTTTCTGTATGCTGCGTGTGGTAGACGCAGCTTATGTGAGTTCTGTATCTTGAATGTAGTGAGACACAGTTTACCAGCGTTCTGTATAGGGGTGTAGAGAGAAACTGTTTCCAAGAGTGTTGTAGCCTAGCAAGAGGCATATGCAGTAACTGGGTGTTCTGTATCCTGAGTGTAGGAGATGCCGCTTATGGGAGCTCTGCTACCTGGATGTAGAGAGAAGCAGTTCACCGGAGTTCTCTATCCTTGGTGTAGAGAGCAGCTATTTACTGGAGTTCGGTAGCCTGGAATGAGGCATTCGCTCTATGCGGGTTTTCAGTAAGCTGCGTGTAAGAGATGCAGCTTACGGGAGTTCCATAACCTAAGTGCAGAGACATCCAGTATCCAGGAGTTCTGTATGTTGAATGTAGAGAGAAGCTGTTTCTAAGATTTCGGTAGCCTGGGCATAGGTATTCGGTATATGCGGGTTTTCTGTATGCTGAGTGCAGCAGACGCAGCTTCTGGGAGATCTGCAACCTAGAATTAGAGAGACACAGTTTACCCAAGTTGTGTATCAGGTTGTAGGGAGAAGCTGTTTCCAAGAGTTCTGGAGCCTATGAGCAGGTATTCGCTATATGCGGGTTTTCTGTATGCTGCGTGTGGCAGACGCAGCTTATGTGAGTTCTGTATCTTGAATGTAGTGAGACACAGTTTACCAGCGTTCTGTATAGGGGTGTAGAGAGAAACTGTTTCCAAGAGTGTTGTAGCCTAGCAAGAGGCATATGCAGTAACTGGGTGTTCTGTATCCTGAGTGTAGGAGATGCCGCTTATGGGAGCTCTGCTACCTGGATGTAGAGAGAAGCAGTTCATCGGAGTTCTCTATCCTTGGTGTAGAGAGCAGCTATTTACTGGAGTTCGGTAGCCTGGAATGAGGCATTCGCTCTATGCGGGTTTTCAGTAAGCTGCGTGTAAGAGATGCAGCTTATGGGAGTTCCATAACCTAAGTGCAGAGACATCCAGTATCCAGGAGTTCCGTATGTTGAATGTAGAGAGAAGCTGTTTCTAAGATTTCGGTAGCCTGGGCATAGGTATTCGGTATATGCGGGTTTTCTGTATGCTGAGTGCAGCAGACGCAGCTTCTGGGAGATCTGCAACCTAGAATTAGAGAGACACAGTTTACCCAAGTTGTGTATCAGGTTGTAGGGAGAAGCTGTTTCCAAGAGTTCTGGAGCCTGGCAATAGGCATAGGCAATGTATGGGATTTCTGTATCCTAAGTGTAGCAGATGCAGCTTACAGGAGCTCAGTAACCTGGCTGGAAAGAGAAGCAGTTTCCAAGAGTTCTCTATCCTTGGAGTAGGGAGAAGCTGTTTCCAAGAGTTCTGTAGCCTATGAGCAGGTATTCGCTATACGCGGGTTTTCTGTATGCTGAGTGTAGCACACGCAGCTTATGGGCGTTGTGTCTCGTGCATGTCGTGAGACACTGTTTACCAGAGTTCTGTATAGGGGTGTAGAGAGAAACTGTTTCCAAGAGTTCTGGAGCCTAGCAAGAGGCATATGCAGTAATTGGGATTTCTGTATCCTGAGTGTAGGAGATGCCGCTTATGGGAGCTCTGCTACCTGGATGTAGAGAGAAGCAGTTTACCGGAGTTCGCTATCCTTGGTGTAGAGAGGAGCTGTTTACAGGAGTTGCGTATCCTGGAATTAGGCATTCGCTATGTGTTGGTATTCTGGATGCTGAGTGTAGCAGATGCAGCTTTCGGGAGTTCTGTAATCTAAGTGTAGAGAGATGCAGTTTCCAGTAGTTCTGTATGTTGAATGCAGAGAGAAGCTGTTTCCAAGAGTTCTGTAGTCTGAGAGCAGGCATACGCTGTATATGGGATTCCTGTTGCCTGAGTGTAGCCGACGCAGCTTCTGGGAGATCTGTAACCTAGAATTAGAGAGACACAGTTTACCGAAGTTCTGTATCAGAGTGTAGGGAGAAGCTGTTTCCAAGCATTCTGTAGCCTATGAGCAGGTTTCGCTATATGCGGGTTTTCTGTATGCTGAGTGTAGCACACGCAGCTTATGGGCGTAGTGTCTCGTGCATGTCGTGAGACACTGTTTACCAGAGTTCTGTATATGCGTGTAGAGAGAAATTGTTTCCAAGAGTTCTGGAGCATAGCAAGAGGCATATGCAGTAATTGGGATTGCTGTATCCTGAGTGTAGGAGATGCCGCTTATGGGAGCTCTGCTACCTGGATGTAGAGAGAAGCAGTTCACCGGAGTTCTCTATCCTTGGTGTAGAGAGCAGCTATTTACTGGAGTTCGGTAGCCTGGAATGAGGCATTCGCTCTATGCGGGTTTTCAGTAAGCTGCGTGTAAGAGATGCAGCTTACGGGAGTTCCATAACCTAAGTGCAGAGACATCCAGTATCCAGGAGTTCCGTATGTTGAATGTAGAGAGAAGCTGTTTCTAAGATTTCGGTAGCCTGGGCATAGGTATTCGGTATATGCGGGTTTTCTGTATGCTGAGTGCAGCAGACGCAGCTTCTGGGAGATCTGCAACCTAGAATTAGAGAGACACAGTTTACCCAAGTTGTGTATCAGGTTGTAGGGAGAAGCTGTTTCCAAGAGTTCTGTAGCCTATGAGCAGGTATTCGCTATATGCGGGTTTTCTGTATGCTGCGTGTGGCAGACGCAGCTTATGTGAGTTCTGTATCTTGAATGTAGTGAGACACAGTTTACCAGCGTTCTGTATAGGGGTGTAGAGAGAAACTGTTTCCAAGAGTGTTGTAGCCTAGCAAGAGGCATATGCAGTAACTGGGTGTTCTGTATCCTGAGCGTAGGAGATGCCGCTTATGGGAGCTCTGCTACCTGGATGTAGAGAGAAGCAGTTCACCGGAGTTCTCTATCCTTGGTGTAGAGAGCAGCTATTTACTGGAGTTCGGTAGCCTGGAATGAGGCATTCGCTCTATGCGGGTTTTCAGTAAGCTGCGTGTAAGAGATGCAGCTTACGGGAGTTCCATAACCTAAGTGCAGAGACATCCAGTATCCAGGAGTTCCGTATGTTGAATGTAGAGAGAAGCTGTTTCTAAGATTTCGGTAGCCTTGGCATAGGTATTCGGTATATGCGGGTTTTCTGTATGCTGAGTGCAGCAGATGCAGCTTCTGGGAGATCTGCAACCTAGAATTAGAGAGACACAGTTTACCCAAGTTGTGTTTCAGGTTGTAGGGAGAAGCTGTTTCCAAGAGTTCTGGAGCCTATGAGCAGGTATTCGCTATATGCGGGTTTTCTGTATGCTGCGTGTGGCAGACGCAGCTTATGTGAGTTCTGTATCTTGAATGTAGTGAGACACAGTTTACCAGCGTTCTGTATAGGGGTGTAGAGAGAAACTGTTTCCAAGAGTGTTGTAGCCTAGCAAGAGGCATATGCAGTAACTGGGTGTTCTGTATCCTGAGTGTAGGAGATGCCGCTTATGGGAGCTCTGCTACCGGGATGTAGAGAGAAGCAGTTCACCGGAGTTCTCTATCCTTGGTGTAGAGAGCAGCTATTTACTGGAGTTCGGTAGCCTGGAATGAGGCATTCGCTCTATGCGGGTTTTCAGTAAGCTGCGTGTAAGAGATGCAGCTTACGGGAGTTCCATAACCTAAGTGCAGAGACATCCAGTATCCAGGAGTTCCGTATGTTGAATGTAGAGAGAAGCTGTTTCTAAGATTTCGGTAGCCTGGGCATAGGTATTCGGTATATGCGGGTTTTCTGTATGCTGAGTGCAGCAGACGCAGCTTCTGGGAGATCTGCAACCTAGAATTAGAGAGACACAGTTTACCCAAGTTGTGTATCAGGTTGTAGGGAGAAGCTGTTTCCAAGAGTTCTGGAGCCTATGAGCAGGTATTCGCTATATGCGGGTTTTCTGTATGCTGCGTGTGGCAGACGCAGCTTATGTGAGTTCTGTATCTTGAATGTAGTGAGACACAGTTTACCAGCGTTCTGTATAGGGGTGTAGAGAGAAACTGTTTCCAAGAGTGTTGTAGCCTAGCAAGAGGCATATGCAGTAATTGGGATTTCTGTATCCTGAGTGTAGGAGATGCCGCTTATGGGAGCTCTGCTACCTGGATGTAGAGAGAAGCAGTTCACCGGAGTTCTCTATCCTTGGTGTAGAGAGCAGCTATTTACTGGAGTTCGGTAGCCTGGAATGAGGCATTCGCTCTATGCGGGTTTTCAGTAAGCTGCGTGTAAGAGATGCAGCTTATGGGAGTTCCATAACCTAAGTGCAGAGACATCCAGTATCCAGGAGTTCCGTATGTTGAATGTAGAGAGAAGCTGTTTCTAAGATTTCGGTAGCCTGGGCATAGGTATTCGGTATATGCGGGTTTTCTGTATGCTGAGTGCAGCAGACGCAGCTTCTGGGAGATCTGCAACCTAGAATTAGAGAGACACAGTTTACCCAAGTTGTGTATCAGGTTGTAGGGAGAAGCTGTTTCCAAGAGTTCTGGAGCCTGGCAATAGGCATAGGCAATGTATGGGATTTCTGTATCCTAAGTGTAGCAGATGCAGCTTACAGGAGCTCAGTAACCTGGCTGGAAAGAGAAGCAGTTTCCAAGAG
The DNA here is from genome assembly GCF_033115175.1 of Lepus europaeus. Classification (NCBI taxonomy): domain Eukaryota; kingdom Metazoa; phylum Chordata; class Mammalia; order Lagomorpha; family Leporidae; genus Lepus; species Lepus europaeus. The sequence goes on along the minus strand of NW_026909316.1, from coordinate 801,200 downwards.
TTCTCTATCCTTGGAGTAGGGAGAAGCTGTTTCCAAGAGTTCTGTAGCCTATGAGCAGGTATTCGCTATACGCGGGTTTTCTGTATGCTGAGTGTAGCACACGCAGCTTATGGGCGTTGTGTCTCGTGCATGTCGTGAGACACTGTTTACCAGAGTTCTGTATAGGGGTGTAGAGAGAAACTGTTTCCAAGAGTTCTGGAGCCTAGCAAGAGGCATATGCAGTAATTGGGATTTCTGTATCCTGAGTGTAGGAGATGCCGCTTATGGGAGCTCTGCTACCTGGATGTAGAGAGAAGCAGTTTACCGGAGTTCGCTATCCTTGGTGTAGAGAGGAGCTGTTTACAGGAGTTGCGTATCCTGGAATTAGGCATTCACTATGTGTGGGTATTCTGGATGCTGAGTGTAGCAGATGCAGCTTTCGGGAGTTCTGTAATCTAAGTGTAGAGAGATGCAGTTTCCAGTAGTTCTGTATGTTGAATGCAGAGAGAAGCTGTTTCCAAGAGTTCTGTAGTCTGAGAGCAGGCATACGCTGTATATGGGATTCCTGTTGCCTGAGTGTAGCCGACGCAGCTTCTGGGAGATCTGTAACCTAGAATTAGAGAGACACAGTTTACCGAAGTTCTGTATCAGAGTGTAGGGAGAAGCTGTTTCCAAGCATTCTGTAGCCTATGAGCAGGTTTCGCTATATGCGGGTTTTCTGTATGCTGAGTGTAGCACACGCAGCTTATGGGCGTAGTGTCTCGTGCATGTCGTGAGACACTGTTTACCAGAGTTCTGTATATGCGTGTAGAGAGAAATTGTTTCCAAGAGTTCTGGAGCATAGCAAGAGGCATATGCAGTAATTGGGATTGCTGTATCCTGAGTGTAGGAGATGCCGCTTATGGGAGCTCTGCTACCTGGATGTAGAGAGAAGCAGTTCACTGGAGTTCTCTATCCTTGGTGTAGAGAGCAGCTATTTACTGGAGTTCGGTAGCCTGGAATGAGGCATTCGCTCTATGCGGGTTTTCAGTAAGCTGCGTGTAAGAGATGCAGCTTACGGGAGTTCCATAACCTAAGTGCAGAGACATCCAGTATCCAGGAGTTCCGTATGTTGAATGTAGAGAGAAGCTGTTTCTAAGATTTCGGTAGCCTGGGCATAGGTATTCGGTATATGCGGGTTTTCTGTATGCTGAGTGCAGCAGACGCAGCTTCTGGGAGATCTGCAACCTAGAATTAGAGAGACACAGTTTACCCAAGTTGTGTATCAGGTTGTAGGGAGAAGCTGTTTCCAAGAGTTCTGGAGCCTATGAGCAGGTATTCGCTATATGCGGGTTTTCTGTATGCTGCGTGTGGCAGACGCAGCTTATGTGAGTTCTGTATCTTGAATGTAGTGAGACACAGTTTACCAGCGTTCTGTATAGGGGTGTAGAGAGAAACTGTTTCCAAGAGTGTTGTAGCCTAGCAAGAGGCATATGCAGTAACTGGGTGTTCTGTATCCTGAGCGTAGGAGATGCCGCTTATGGGAGCTCTGCTACCTGGATGTAGAGAGAAGCAGTTCACCGGAGTTCTCTATCCTTGGTGTAGAGAGCAGCTATTTACTGGAGTTCGGTAGCCTGGAATGAGGCATTCGCTCTATGCGGGTTTTCAGTAAGCTGCGTGTAAGAGATGCAGCTTACGGGAGTTCCATAACCTAAGTGCAGAGACATCCAGTATCCAGGAGTTCCGTATGTTGAATGTAGAGAGAAGCTGTTTCTAAGAGTTCGGTAGCCTGGGCATAGGTATTCGGTATATGCGGGTTTTCTGTATGCTGAGTGCAGCAGACGCAGCTTCTGGGAGATCTGCAACCTAGAATTAGAGAGACACAGTTTACCCAAGTTGTGTATCAGGTTGTAGGGAGAAGCTGTTTCCAAGAGTTCTGGAGCCTATGAGCAGGTATTCGCTATATGCGGGTTTTCTGTATGCTGCGTGTGGCAGACGCAGCTTATGTGAGTTCTGTATCTTGAATGTAGTGAGACACAGTTTACCAGCGTTCTGTATAGGGGTGTAGAGAGAAACTGTTTCCAAGAGTGTTGTAGCCTAGCAAGAGGCATATGCAGTAACTGGGTGTTCTGTATCCTGAGTGTAGGAGATGCCGCTTATGGGAGCTCTGCTACCTGGATGTAGAGAGAAGCAGTTCACCGGAGTTCTCTATCCTTGGTGTAGAGAGCAGCTATTTACTGGAGTTCGGTAGCCTGGAATGAGGCATTCGCTCTATGCGGGTTTTCAGTAAGCTGCGTGTAAGAGATGCAGCTTACGGGAGTTCCATAACCTAAGTGCAGAGACATCCAGTATCCAGGAGTTCCGTATGTTGAATGTAGAGAGAAGCTGTTTCTAAGATTTCGGTAGCCTGGGCATAGGTATTCGGTATATGCGGGTTTTCTGTATGCTGAGTGCAGCAGATGCAGCTTCTGGGAGATCTGCAACCTAGAATTAGAGAGACACAGTTTACCCAAGTTGTGTTTCAGGTTGTAGGGAGAAGCTGTTTCCAAGAGTTCTGGAGCCTATGAGCAGGTATTCGCTATATGCGGGTTTTCTGTATGCTGCGTGTGGCAGACGCAGCTTATGTGAGTTCTGTATCTTGAATGTAGTGAGACACAGTTTACCAGCGTTCTGTATAGGGGTGTAGAGAGAAACTGTTTCCAAGAGTGTTGTAGCCTAGCAAGAGGCATATGCAGTAACTGGGTGTTCTGTATCCTGAGTGTAGGAGATGCCGCTTATGGGAGCTCTGCTACCTGGATGTAGAGAGAAGCAGTTCACCGGAGTTCTCTATCCTTGGTGTAGAGAGCAGCTATTTACTGGAGTTCGGTAGCCTGGAATGAGGCATTCGCTCTATGCGGGTTTTCAGTAAGCTGCGTGTAAGAGATGCAGCTTACGGGAGTTCCATAACCTAAGTGCAGAGACATCCAGTATCCAGGAGTTCCGTATGTTGAATGTAGAGAGAAGCTGTTTCTAAGATTTCGGTAGCCTGGGCATAGGTATTCGGTATATGCGGGTTTTCTGTATGCTGAGTGCAGCAGACGCAGCTTCTGGGAGATCTGCAACCTAGAATTAGAGAGACACAGTTTACCCAAGTTGTGTATCAGGTTGTAGGGAGAAGCTGTTTCCAAGAGTTCTGGAGCCTATGAGCAGGTATTCGCTATATGCGGGTTTTCTGTATGCTGCGTGTGGCAGACGCAGCTTATGTGAGTTCTGTATCTTGAATGTAGTGAGACACAGTTTACCAGCGTTCTGTATAGGGGTGTAGAGAGAAACTGTTTCCAAGAGTGTTGTAGCCTAGCAAGAGGCATATGCAGTAATTGGGATTTCTGTATCCTGAGTGTAGGAGATGCCGCTTATGGGAGCTCTGCTACCTGGATGTAGAGAGAAGCAGTTCACCGGAGTTCTCTATCCTTGGTGTAGAGAGCAGCTATTTACTGGAGTTCGGTAGCCTGGAATGAGGCATTCGCTCTATGCGGGTTTTCAGTAAGCTGCGTGTAAGAGATGCAGCTTACGGGAGTTCCATAACCTAAGTGCAGAGACATCCAGTATCCAGGAGTTCCGTATGTTGAATGTAGAGAGAAGCTGTTTCTAAGATTTCGGTAGCCTGGGCATAGGTATTCGGTATATGCGGGTTTTCTGTATGCTGAGTGCAGCAGACGCAGCTTCTGGGAGATCTGCAACCTAGAATTAGAGAGACACAGTTTACCCAAGTTGTGTATCAGGTTGTAGGGAGAAGCTGTTTCCAAGAGTTCTGGAGCCTGGCAATAGGCATAGGCAATGTATGGGATTTCTGTATCCTAAGCGTAGCAGATGCAGCTTACAGGAGCTCAGTAACCTGGCTGGAAAGAGAAGCAGTTTCCAAGAGTTCTCTATCCTTGGAGTAGGGAGAAGCTGTTTCCAAGAGTTCTGTAGCCTATGAGCAGGTATTCGCTATACGCGGGTTTTCTGTATGCTGAGTGTAGCACACGCAGCTTATGGGCGTTGTGTCTCGTGCATGTCGTGAGACACTGTTTACCAGAGTTCTGTATAGGGGTGTAGAGAGAAACTGTTTCCAAGAGTTCTGGAGCCTAGCAAGAGGCATATGCAGTAATTGGGATTTCTGTATCCTGAGTGTAGGAGATGCCGCTTATGGGAGCTCTGCTACCTGGATGTAGAGAGAAGCAGTTTACCGGAGTTCGCTATCCTTGGTGTAGAGAGGAGCTGTTTACAGGAGTTGCGTATCCTGGAATTAGGCATTCGCTATGTGTGGGTATTCTGGATGCTGAGTGTAGCAGATGCAGCTTTCGGGAGTTCTGTAATCTAAGTGTAGAGAGATGCAGTTTCCAGTAGTTCTGTATGTTGAATGTAGAGAGAAGCTGTTTCCAAGAGTTCTGTAGTCTGAGAGCAGGCATACGCTGTATATGGGATTCCTGTTGCCTGAGTGTAGCCGACGCAGCTTCTGGGAGATCTGTAACCTAGAATTAGAGAGACACAGTTTACCGAAGTTCTGTATCAGAGTGTAGGGAGAAGCTGTTTCCAAGCATTCTGTAGCCTATGAGCAGGTTTCGCTATATGCGGGTTTTCTGTATGCTGAGTGTAGCACTCGCAGCTTATGGGCGTAGTGTCTCGTGCATGTCGTGAGACACTGTTTACCAGAGTTCTGTATATGCGTGTAGAGAGAAATTGTTTCCAAGAGTTCTGGAGCATAGCAAGAGGCATATGCAGTAATTGGGATTTCTGTATCCTGAGTGTAGGAGATGCCGCTTATGGGAGCTCTGCTACCTGGATGTAGAGAGAAGCAGTTCACCGGAGTTCTCTATCCTTGGTGTAGAGAGCAGCTATTTACTGGAGTTCGGTAGCCTGGAATGAGGCATTCGCTCTATGCGGGTTTTCAGTAAGCTGCGTGTAAGAGATGCAGCTTACGGGAGTTCCATAACCTAAGTGCAGAGACATCCAGTATCCAGGAGTTCCGTATGTTGAATGTAGAGAGAAGCTGTTTCTAAGATTTCGGTAGCCTGGGCATAGGTATTCGGTATATGCGGGTTTTCTGTATGCTGAGTGCAGCAGACGCAGCTTCTGGGAGATCTGCAACCTAGAATTAGAGAGACACAGTTTACCCAAGTTGTGTATCAGGTTGTAGGGAGAAGCTGTTTCCAAGAGTTCTGGAGCCTATGAGCAGGTATTCGCTATATGCGGGTTTTCTGTATGCTGCGTGTGGCAGACGCAGCTTATGTGAGTTCTGTATCTTGAATGTAGTGAGACACAGTTTACAAGTGTTCTGTATAGGGGTGTAGAGAGAAACTGTTTCCAAGAGTGTTGTAGCCTAGCAAGAGGCATATGCAGTAACTGGGTGTTCTGTATCCTGAGCGTAGGAGATGCCGCTTATGGGAGCTCTGCTACCTGGATGTAGAGAGAAGCAGTTCACCGGAGTTCTCTATCCTTGGTGTAGAGAGCAGCTATTTACTGGAGTTCGGTAGCCTGGAATGAGGCATTCGCTCTATGCGGGTTTTCAGTAAGCTGCGTGTAAGAGATGCAGCTTACGGGAGTTCCATAACCTAAGTGCAGAGACATCCAGTATCCAGGAGTTCCGTATGTTGAATGTAGAGAGAAGCTGTTTCTAAGATTTCGGTAGCCTGGGCATAGGTATTCGGTATATGCGGGTTTTCTGTATGCTGAGTGCAGCAGATGCAGCTTCTGGGAGATCTGCAACCTAGAATTAGAGAGACACAGTTTACCCAAGTTGTGTTTCAGGTTGTAGGGAGAAGCTGTTTCCAAGAGTTCTGGAGCCTATGAGCAGGTATTCGCTATATGCGGGTTTTCTGTATGCTGCGTGTGGCAGACGCAGCTTATGTGAGTTCTGTATCTTGAATGTAGTGAGACACAGTTTACCAGCGTTCTGTATAGGGGTGTAGAGAGAAACTGTTTCCAAGAGTGTTGTAGCCTAGCAAGAGGCATATGCAGTAACTGGGTGTTCTGTATCCTGAGTGTAGGAGATGCCGCTTATGGGAGCTCTGCTACCTGGATGTAGAGAGAAGCAGTTCACCGGAGTTCTCTATCCTTGGTGTAGAGAGCAGCTATTTACTGGAGTTCGGTAGCCTGGAATGAGGCATTCGCTCTATGCGGGTTTTCAGTAAGCTGCGTGTAAGAGATGCAGCTTACGGGAGTTCCATAACCTAAGTGCAGAGACATCCAGTATCCAGGAGTTCCGTATGTTGAATGTAGAGAGAAGCTGTTTCTAAGAGTTCGGTAGCCTGGGCATAGGTATTCGGTATATGCGGGTTTTCTGTATGCTGAGTGCAGCAGACGCAGCTTCTGGGAGATCTGCAACCTAGAATTAGAGAGACACAGTTTACCCAAGTTGTGTATCAGGTTGTAGGGAGAAGCTGTTTCCAAGAGTTCTGGAGCCTGGCAATAGGCATAGGCAATGTATGGGATTTCTGTATCCTAAGTGTAGCAGATGCAGCTTACAGGAGCTCAGTAACCTGGCTGGAAAGAGAAGCAGTTTCCAAGAGTTCTCTATCCTTGGTGTAGGGAGAAGCTGTTTCCAAGAGTTCTGTAGCCTATGAGCAGGTATTCGCTATACGCGGGTTTTCTGTATGCTGAGTGTAGCACACGCAGCTTATGGGCGTTGTGTCTCGTGCATGTCGTGAGACACTGTTTACCAGAGTTCTGTATAGGGGTGTAGAGAGAAACTGTTTCCAAGAGTTCTGGAGCCTAGCAAGAGGCATATGCAGTAATTGGGATTTCTGTATCCTGAGTGTAGGAGATGCCGCTTATGGGAGCTCTGCTACCTGGATGTAGAGAGAAGCAGTTTACCGGAGTTCGCTATCCTTGGTGTAGAGAGGAGCTGTTTACAGGAGTTGCGTATCCTGGAATTAGGCATTCGCTATGTGTGGGTATTCTGGATGCTGAGTGTAGCAGATGCAGCTTTCGGGAGTTCTGTAATCTAAGTGTAGAGAGATGCAGTTTCCAGTAGTTCTGTATGTTGAATGCAGAGAGAAGCTGTTTCCAAGAGTTCTGTAGTCTGAGAGCAGGCATACGCTGTATATGGGATTCCTGTTGCCTGAGTGTAGCCGACGCAGCTTCTGGGAGATCTGTAACCTAGAATTAGAGAGACACAGTTTACCGAAGTTCTGTATCAGATGTAGGGAGAAGCTGTTTCCAAGCATTCTGTAGCCTATGAGCAGGTTTCGCTATATGCGGGTTTTCTGTATGCTGAGTGTAGCACACGCAGCTTATGGGCGTAGTGTCTCGTGCATGTCGTGAGACACTGTTTACCAGAGTTCTGTATATGCGTGTAGAGAGAAATTGTTTCCAAGAGTTCTGGAGCATAGCAAGAGGCATATGCAGTAATTGGGATTGCTGTATCCTGAGTGTAGGAGATGCCGCTTATGGGAGCTCTGCTACCTGGATGTAGAGAGAAGCAGTTCACTGGAGTTCTCTATCCTTGGTGTAGAGAGCAGCTATTTACTGGAGTTCGGTAGCCTGGAATGAGGCATTCGCTCTATGCGGGTTTTCAGTAAGCTGCGTGTAAGAGATGCAGCTTACGGGAGTTCCATAACCTAAGTGCAGAGACATCCAGTATCCAGGAGTTCCGTATGTTGAATGTAGAGAGAAGCTGTTTCTAAGATTTCGGTAGCCTGGGCATAGGTATTCGGTATATGCGGGTTTTCTGTATGCTGAGTGCAGCAGACGCAGCTTCTGGGAGATCTGCAACCTAGAATTAGAGAGACACAGTTTACCCAAGTTGTGTATCAGGTTGTAGGGAGAAGCTGTTTCCAAGAGTTCTGGAGCCTATGAGCAGGTATTCGCTATATGCGGGTTTTCTGTATGCTGCGTGTGGCAGACGCAGCTTATGTGAGTTCTGTATCTTGAATGTAGTGAGACACAGTTTACCAGCGTTCTGTATAGGGGTGTAGAGAGAAACTGTTTCCAAGAGTGTTGTAGCCTAGCAAGAGGCATATGCAGTAACTGGGTGTTCTGTATCCTGAGTGTAGGAGATGCCGCTTATGGGAGCTCTGCTACCTGGATGTAGAGAGAAGCAGTTCACCGGAGTTCTCTATCCTTGGTGTAGAGAGCAGCTATTTACTGGAGTTCGGTAGCCTGGAATGAGGCATTCGCTCTATGCGGGTTTTCAGTAAGCTGCGTGTAAGAGATGCAGCTTACGGGAGTTCCATAACCTAAGTGCAGAGACATCCAGTATCCAGGAGTTCCGTATGTTGAATGTAGAGAGAAGCTGTTTCTAAGATTTCGGTAGCCTGGGCATAGGTATTCGTTATATGCGGGTTTTCTGTATGCTGAGTGCAGCAGACGCAGCTTCTGGGAGATCTGCAACCTAGAATTAGAGAGACACAGTTTACCCAAGTTGTGTATCAGGTTGTAGGGAGAAGCTGTTTCCAAGAGTTCTGGAGCCTATGAGCAGGTATTCGCTATATGCGGGTTTTCTGTATGCTGCGTGTGGCAGACGCAGCTTATGTGAGTTCTGTATCTTGAATGTAGTGAGACACAGTTTACCAGCGTTCTGTATAGGGGTGTAGAGAGAAACTGTTTCCAAGAGTGTTGTAGCCTAGCAAGAGGCATATGCAGTAATTGGGATTTCTGTATCCTGAGTGTAGGAGATGCCGCTTATGGGAGCTCTGCTACCTGGATGTAGAGAGAAGCAGTTCACCGGAGTTCTCTATCCTTGGTGTAGAGAGCAGCTATTTACTGGAGTTCGGTAGCCTGGAATGAGGCATTCGCTCTATGCGGGTTTTCAGTAAGCTGCGTGTAAGAGATGCAGCTTACGGGAGTTCCATAACCTAAGTGCAGAGACATCCAGTATCCAGGAGTTCCGTATGTTGAATGTAGAGAGAAGCTGTTTCTAAGATTTTGGTAGCCTGGGCATAGGTATTCGGTATATGCGGGTTTTCTGTATGCTGAGTGCAGCAGACGCAGCTTCTGGGAGATCTGCAACCTAGAATTAGAGAGACACAGTTTACCCAAGTTGTGTATCAGGTTGTAGGGAGAAGCTGTTTCCAAGAGTTCTGGAGCCTGGCAATAGGCATAGGCAATGTATGGGATTTCTGTATCCTAAGTGTAGCAGATGCAGCTTACAGGAGCTCAGTAACCTGGCTGGAAAGAGAAGCAGTTTCCAAGAGTTCTCTATCCTTGGTGTAGGGAGAAGCTGTTTCCAAGAGTTCTGTAGCCTATGAGCAGGTATTCGCTATACGCGGGTTTTCTGTATGCTGAGTGTAGCACACGCAGCTTATGGGCGTTGTGTCTCGTGCATGTCGTGAGACACTGTTTACCAGAGTTCTGTATAGGGGTGTAGAGAGAAACTGTTTCCAAGAGTTCTGGAGCCTAGCAAGAGGCATATGCAGTAATTGGGATTTCTGTATCCTGAGTGTAGGAGATGCCGCTTATGGGAGCTCTGCTACCTGGATGTAGAGAGAAGCAGTTTACCGGAGTTCGCTATCCTTGGTGTAGAGAGGAGCTGTTTACAGGAGTTGCGTATCCTGGAATTAGGCATTCGCTATGTGTGGATATTCTGGATGCTGAGTGTAGCAGATGCAGCTTTCGGGAGTTCTGTAATCTAAGTGTAGAGAGATGCAGTTTCCAGTAGTTCTGTATGTTGAATGTAGAGAGAAGCTGTTTCCAAGAGTTCTGTAGTCTGAGAGCAGGCATACGCTGTATATGGGATTCCTGTTGCCTGAGTGTAGCCGACGCAGCTTCTGGGAGATCTGTAACCTAGAATTAGAGAGACACAGTTTACCGAAGTTCTGTATCAGAGTGTAGGGAGAAGCTGTTTCCAAGCATTCTGTAGCCTATGAGCAGGTTTCGCTATATGCGGGTTTTCTGTATGCTGAGTGTAGCACTCGCAGCTTATGGGCGTAGTGTCTCGTGCATGTCGTGAGACACTGTTTACCAGAGTTCTGTATATGCGTGTAGAGAGAAATTGTTTCCAAGAGTTCTGGAGCATAGCAAGAGGCATATGCAGTAATTGGGATTTCTGTATCCTGAGTGTAGGAGATGCCGCTTATGGGAGCTCTGCTACCTGGATGTAGAGAGAAGCAGTTCACCGGAGTTCTCTATCCTTGGTGTAGAGAGCAGCTATTTACTGGAGTTCGGTAGCCTGGAATGAGGCATTCGCTCTATGCGGGTTTTCAGTAAGCTGCGTGTAAGAGATGCAGCTTACGGGAGTTCCATAACCTAAGTGCAGAGACATCCAGTATCCAGGAGTTCCGTATGTTGAATGTAGAGAGAAGCTGTTTCTAAGATTTCGGTAGCCTGGGCATAGGTATTCGGTATATGCGGGTTTTCTGTATGCTGAGTGCAGCAGACGCAGCTTCTGGGAGATCTGCAACCTAGAATTAGAGAGACACAGTTTACCCAAGTTGTGTATCAGGTTGTAGGGAGAAGCTGTTTCCAAGAGTTCTGGAGCCTATGAGCAGGTATTCGCTATATGCGGGTTTTCTGTATGCTGCGTGTGGCAGACGCAGCTTATGTGAGTTCTGTATCTTGAATGTAGTGAGACACAGTTTACCAGCGTTCTGTATAGGGGTGTAGAGAGAAACTGTTTCCAAGAGTGTTGTAGCCTAGCAAGAGGCATATGCAGTAATTGGGATTTCTGTATCCTGAGTGTAGGAGATGCCGCTTATGGGAGCTCTGCTACCTGGATGTAGAGAGAAGCAGTTCACCGGAGTTCTCTATCCTTGGTGTAGAGAGCAGCTATTTACTGGAGTTCGGTAGCCTGGAATGAGGCATTCGCTCTATGCGGGTTTTCAGTAAGCTGCGTGTAAGAGATGCAGCTTACGGGAGTTCCATAACCTAAGTGCAGAGACATCCAGTATCCAGGAGTTCCGTATGTTGAATGTAGAGAGAAGCTGTTTCTAAGATTTTGGTAGCCTGGGCATAGGTATTCGGTATATGCGGGTTTTCTGTATGCTGAGTGCAGCAGACGCAGCTTCTGGGAGATCTGCAACCTAGAATTAGAGAGACACAGTTTACCCAAGTTGTGTATCAGGTTGTAGGGAGAAGCTGTTTCCAAGAGTTCTGGAGCCTGGCAATAGGCATAGGCAATGTATGGGATTTCTGTATCCTAAGTGTAGCAGATGCAGCTTACAGGAGCTCAGTAACCTGGCTGGAAAGAGAAGCAGTTTCCAAGAGTTCTCTATCCTTGGTGTAGGGAGAAGCTGTTTCCAAGAGTTCTGTAGCCTATGAGCAGGTATTCGCTATACGCGGGTTTTCTGTATGCTGAGTGTAGCACACGCAGCTTATGGGCGTTGTGTCTCGTGCATGTCGTGAGACACTGTTTACCAGAGTTCTGTATAGGGGTGTAGAGAGAAACTGTTTCCAAGAGTTCTGGAGCCTAGCAAGAGGCATATGCAGTAATTGGGATTTCTGTATCCTGAGTGTAGGAGATGCCGCTTATGGGAGCTCTGCTACCTGGATGTAGAGAGAAGCAGTTTACCGGAGTTCGCTATCCTTGGTGTAGAGAGGAGCTGTTTACAGGAGTTGCGTATCCTTGAATTAGGCATTCGCTATGTGTGGATATTCTGGATGCTGAGTGTAGCAGATGCAGCTTTCGGGAGTTCTGTAATCTAAGTGTAGAGAGATGCAGTTTCCAGTAGTTCTGTATGTTGAATGTAGAGAGAAGCTGTTTCCAAGAGTTCTGTAGTCTGAGAGCAGGCATACGCTGTATATAGGATTCCTGTTGCCTGAGTGTAGCCGACGCAGCTTCTGGGAGATCTGTAACCTAGAATTAGAGAGACACAGTTTACCGAAGTTCTGTATCAGAGTGTAGGGAGAAGCTGTTTCCAAGCATTCTGTAGCCTATGAGCAGGTTTCGCTATATGCGGGTTTTCTGTATGCTGAGTGTAGCACTCGCAGCTTATGGGCGTAGTGTCTCGTGCATGTCGTGAGACACTGTTTACCAGAGTTCTGTATATGCGTGTAGAGAGAAATTGTTTCCAAGAGTTCTGGAGCATAGCAAGAGGCATATGCAGTAATTGGGATTGCTGTATCCTGAGTGTAGGAGATGCCGCTTATGGGAGCTCTGCTACCTGGATGTAGAGAGAAGCAGTTCACTGGAGTTCTCTATCCTTGGTGTAGAGAGCAGCTATTTACTGGAGTTCGGTAGCCTGGAATGAGGCATTCGCTCTATGCGGGTTTTCAGTAAGCTGCGTGTAAGAGATGCAGCTTACGGGAGTTCCATAACCTAAGTGCAGAGACATCCAGTATCCAGGAGTTCCGTATGTTGAATGTAGAGAGAAGCTGTTTCTAAGATTTCGGTAGCCTGGGCATAGGTATTCGGTATATGCGGGTTTTCTGTATGCTGAGTGCAGCAGACGCAGCTTCTGGGAGATCTGCAACCTAGAATTAGAGAGACACAGTTTACCCAAGTTGTGTATCAGGTTGTAGGGAGAAGCTGTTTCCAAGAGTTCTGGAGCCTATGAGCAGGTATTCGCTATATGCGGGTTTTCTGTATGCTGCGTGTGGCAGACGCAGCTTATGTGAGTTCTGTATCTTGAATGTAGTGAGACACAGTTTACCAGCGTTCTGTATAGGGGTGTAGAGAGAAACTGTTTCCAAGAGTGTTGTAGCCTAGCAAGAGGCATATGCAGTAATTGGGATTTCTGTATCCTGAGTGTAGGAGATGCCGCTTATGGGAGCTCTGCTACCTGGATGTAGAGAGAAGCAGTTCACCGGAGTTCTCTATCCTTGGTGTAGAGAGCAGCTATTTACTGGAGTTCGGTAGCCTGGAATGAGGCATTCGCTCTATGCGGGTTTTCAGTAAGCTGCGTGTAAGAGATGCAGCTTACGGGAGTTCCATAACCTAAGTGCAGAGACATCCAGTATCCAGGAGTTCCGTATGTTGAATGTAGAGAGAAGCTGTTTCTAAGATTTCGGTAGCCTGGGCATAGGTATTCGGTATATGCGGGTTTTCTGTATGCTGAGTGCAGCAGACGCAGCTTCTGGGAGATCTGCAACCTAGAATTAGAGAGACACAGTTTACCCAAGTTGTGTATCAGGTTGTAGGGAGAAGCTGTTTCCAAGAGTTCTGGAGCCTGGCAATAGGCATAGGCAATGTATGGGATTTCTGTATCCTAAGTGTAGCAGATGCAGCTTACAGGAGCTCAGTAACCTGGCTGGAAAGAGAAGCAGTTTCCAAGAGTTCTCTATCCTTGGTGTAGGGAGAAGCTGTTTCCAAGAGTTCTGTAGCCTATGAGCAGGTATTCGCTATACGCGGGTTTTCTGTATGCTGAGTGTAGCACACGCAGCTTATGGGCGTTGTGTCTCGTGCATGTCGTGAGACACTGTTTACCAGAGTTCTGTATAGGGGTGTAGAGAGAAACTGTTTCCAAGAGTTCTGGAGCCTAGCAAGAGGCATATGCAGTAATTGGGATTTCTGTATCCTGAGTGTAGGAGATGCCGCTTATGGGAGCTCTGCTACCTGGATGTAGAGAGAAGCAGTTTACCGGAGTTCGCTATCCTTGGTGTAGAGAGGAGCTGTTTACAGGAGTTGCGTATCCTGGAATTAGGCATTCGCTATGTGTGGGTATTCTGGATGCTGAGTGTAGCAGATGCAGCTTTCGGGAGTTCTGTAATCTAAGTGTAGAGAGATGCAGTTTCCAGTAGTTCTGTATGTTGAATGTAGAGAGAAGCTGTTTCCAAGAGTTCTGTAGTCTGAGAGCAGGCATACGCTGTATATGGGATTCCTGTTGCCTGAGTGTAGCCGACGCAGCTTCTGGGAGATCTGTAACCTAGAATTAGAGAGACACAGTTTACCGAAGTTCTGTATCAGAGTGTAGGGAGAAGCTGTTTCCAAGCATTCTGTAGCCTATGAGCAGGTTTCGCTATATGCGGGTTTTCTGTATGCTGAGTGTAGCACTCGCAGCTTATGGGCGTAGTGTCTCGTGCATGTCGTGAGACACTGTTTACCAGAGTTCTGTATATGCGTGTAGAGAGAAATTGTTTCCAAGAGTTCTGGAGCATAGCAAGAGGCATATGCAGTAATTGGGATTTCTGTATCCTGAGTGTAGGAGATGCCGCTTATGGGAGCTCTGCTACCTGGATGTAGAGAGAAGCAGTTCACCGGAGTTCTCTATCCTTGGTGTAGAGAGCAGCTATTTACTGGAGTTCGGTAGCCTGGAATGAGGCATTCGCTCTATGCGGGTTTTCAGTAAGCTGCGTGTAAGAGATGCAGCTTACGGGAGTTCCATAACCTAAGTGCAGAGACATCCAGTATCCAGGAGTTCCGTATGTTGAATGTAGAGAGAAGCTGTTTCTAAGATTTCGGTAGCCTGGGCATAGGTATTCGGTATATGCGGGTTTTCTGTATGCTGAGTGCAGCAGACGCAGCTTCTGGGAGATCTGCAACCTAGAATTAGAGAGACACAGTTTACCCAAGTTGTGTATCAGGTTGTAGGGAGAAGCTGTTTCCAAGAGTTCTGGAGCCTATGAGCAGGTATTCGCTATATGCGGGTTTTCTGTATGCTGCGTGTGGCAGACGCAGCTTATGTGATTTCTGTATCTTGAATGTAGTGAGACACAGTTTACCAGCGTTCTGTATAGGGGTGTAGAGAGAAACTGTTTCCAAGAGTGTTGTAGCCTAGCAAGAGGCATATGCAGTAATTGGGATTTCTGTATCCTGAGTGTAGGAGATGCCGCTTATGGGAGCTCTGCTACCTGGATGTAGAGAGAAGCAGTTCACCGGAGTTCTCTATCCTTGGTGTAGAGAGCAGCTATTTACTGGAGTTCGGTAGCCTGGAATGAGGCATTCGCTCTATGCGGGTTTTCAGTAAGCTGCGTGTAAGAGATGCAGCTTACGGGAGTTCCATAACCTAAGTGCAGAGACATCCAGTATCCAGGAGTTCCGTATGTTGAATGTAGAGAGAAGCTGTTTCTAAGATTTTGGTAGCCTGGGCATAGGTATTCGGTATATGCGGGTTTTCTGTATGCTGAGTGCAGCAGACGCAGCTTCTGGGAGATCTGCAACCTAGAATTAGAGAGACACAGTTTACCCAAGTTGTGTATCAGGTTGTAGGGAGAAGCTGTTTCCAAGAGTTCTGGAGCCTGGCAATAGGCATAGGCAATGTATGGGATTTCTGTATCCTAAGTGTAGCAGATGCAGCTTACAGGAGCTCAGTAACCTGGCTGGAAAGAGAAGCAGTTTCCAAGAGTTCTCTATCCTTGGTGTAGGGAGAAGCTGTTTCCAAGAGTTCTGTAGCCTATGAGCAGGTATTCGCTATACGCGGGTTTTCTGTATGCTGAGTGTAGCACACGCAGCTTATGGGCGTTGTGTCTCGTGCATGTCGTGAGACACTGTTTACCAGAGTTCTGTATAGGGGTGTAGAGAGAAACTGTTTCCAAGAGTTCTGGAGCCTAGCAAGAGGCATATGCAGTAATTGGGATTTCTGTATCCTGAGTGTAGGAGATGCCGCTTATGGGAGCTCTGCTACCTGGATGTAGAGAGAAGCAGTTTACCGGAGTTCGCTATCCTTGGTGTAGAGAGGAGCTGTTTACAGGAGTTGCGTATCCTTGAATTAGGCATTCGCTATGTGTGGATATTCTGGATGCTGAGTGTAGCAGATGCAGCTTTCGGGAGTTCTGTAATCTAAGTGTAGAGAGATGCAGTTTCCAGTAGTTCTGTATGTTGAATGTAGAGAGAAGCTGTTTCCAAGAGTTCTGTAGTCTGAGAGCAGGCATACGCTGTATATAGGATTCCTGTTGCCTGAGTGTAGCCGACGCAGCTTCTGGGAGATCTGTAACCTAGAATTAGAGAGACACAGTTTACCGAAGTTCTGTATCAGAGTGTAGGGAGAAGCTGTTTCCAAGCATTCTGTAGCCTATGAGCAGGTTTCGCTATATGCGGGTTTTCTGTATGCTGAGTGTAGCACTCGCAGCTTATGGGCGTAGTGTCTCGTGCATGTCGTGAGACACTGTTTACCAGAGTTCTGTATATGCGTGTAGAGAGAAATTGTTTCCAAGAGTTCTGGAGCATAGCAAGAGGCATATGCAGTAATTGGGATTGCTGTATCCTGAGTGTAGGAGATGCCGCTTATGGGAGCTCTGCTACCTGGATGTAGAGAGAAGCAGTTCACTGGAGTTCTCTATCCTTGGTGTAGAGAGCAGCTATTTACTGGAGTTCGGTAGCCTGGAATGAGGCATTCGCTCTATGCGGGTTTTCAGTAAGCTGCGTGTAAGAGATGCAGCTTACGGGAGTTCCATAACCTAAGTGCAGAGACATCCAGTATCCAGGAGTTCCGTATGTTGAATGTAGAGAGAAGCTGTTTCTAAGATTTCGGTAGCCTGGGCATAGGTATTCGGTATATGCGGGTTTTCTGTATGCTGAGTGCAGCAGACGCAGCTTCTGGGAGATCTGCAACCTAGAATTAGAGAGACACAGTTTACCCAAGTTGTGTATCAGGTTGTAGGGAGAAGCTGTTTCCAAGAGTTCTGGAGCCTATGAGCAGGTATTCGCTATATGCGGGTTTTCTGTATGCTGCGTGTGGCAGACGCAGCTTATGTGAGTTCTGTATCTTGAATGTAGTGAGACACAGTTTACCAGCGTTCTGTATAGGGGTGTAGAGAGAAACTGTTTCCAAGAGTGTTGTAGCCTAGCAAGAGGCATATGCAGTAATTGGGTGTTCTGTATCCTGAGTGTAGGAGATGCCGCTTATGGGAGCTCTGCTACCTGGATGTAGAGAGAAGCAGTTCACCGGAGTTCTCTATCCTTGGTGTAGAGAGCAGCTATTTACTGGAGTTCGGTAGCCTGGAATGAGGCATTCGCTCTATGCGGGTTTTCAGTAAGCTGCGTGTAAGAGATGCAGCTTACGGGAGTTCCATAACCTAAGTGCAGAGACATCCAGTATCCAGGAGTTCCGTATGTTGAATGTAGAGAGAAGCTGTTTCTAAGATTTCGGTAGCCTGGGCATAGGTATTCGGTATATGCGGGTTTTCTGTATGCTGAGTGCAGCAGACGCAGCTTCTGGGAGATCTGCAACCTAGAATTAGAGAGACACAGTTTACCCAAGTTGTGTATCAGGTTGTAGGGAGAAGCTGTTTCCAAGAGTTCTGGAGCCTGGCAATAGGCATAGGCAATGTATGGGATTTCTGTATCCTAAGTGTAGCAGATGCAGCTTACAGGAGCTCAGTAACCTGGCTGGAAAGAGAAGCAGTTTCCAAGAGTTCTCTATCCTTGGTGTAGGGAGAAGCTGTTTCCAAGAGTTCTGTAGCCTATGAGCAGGTATTCGCTATACGCGGGTTTTCTGTATGCTGAGTGTAGCACACGCAGCTTATGGGCGTTGTGTCTCGTGCATGTCGTGAGACACTGTTTACCAGAGTTCTGTATAGGGGTGTAGAGAGAAACTGTTTCCAAGAGTTCTGGAGCCTAGCAAGAGGCATATGCAGTAATTGGGATTTCTGTATCCTGAGTGTAGGAGATGCCGCTTATGGGAGCTCTGCTACCTGGATGTAGAGAGAAGCAGTTTACCGGAGTTCGCTATCCTTGGTGTAGAGAGGAGCTGTTTACAGGAGTTGCGTATCCTGGAATTAGGCATTCGCTATGTGTGGGTATTCTGGATGCTGAGTGTAGCAGATGCAGCTTTCGGGAGTTCTGTAATCTAAGTGTAGAGAGATGCAGTTTCCAGTAGTTCTGTATGTTGAATGTAGAGAGAAGCTGTTTCCAAGAGTTCTGTAGTCTGAGAGCAGGCATACGCTGTATATGGGATTCCTGTTGCCTGAGTGTAGCCGACACAGCTTCTGGGAGATCTGTAACCTAGAATTAGAGAGACACAGTTTACCGAAGTTCTGTATCAGAGTGTAGGGAGAAGCTGTTTCCAAGCATTCTGTAGCCTATGAGCAGGTTTCGCTATATGCGGGTTTTCTGTATGCTGAGTGTAGCACTCGCAGCTTATGGGCGTAGTGTCTCGTGCATGTCGTGAGACACTGTTTACCAGAGTTCTGTATATGCGTGTAGAGAGAAATTGTTTCCAAGAGTTCTGGAGCATAGCAAGAGGCATATGCAGTAATTGGGATTTCTGTATCCTGAGTGTAGGAGATGCCGCTTATGGGAGCTCTGCTACCTGGATGTAGAGAGAAGCAGTTCACCGGAGTTCTCTATCCTTGGTGTAGAGAGCAGCTATTTACTGGAGTTCGGTAGCCTGGAATGAGGCATTCGCTCTATGCGGGTTTTCAGTAAGCTGCGTGTAAGAGATGCAGCTTACGGGAGTTCCATAACCTAAGTGCAGAGACATCCAGTATCCAGGAGTTCCGTATGTTGAATGTAGAGAGAAGCTGTTTCTAAGATTTCGGTAGCCTGGGCATAGGTATTCGGTATATGCGGGTTTTCTGTATGCTGAGTGCAGCAGACGCAGCTTCTGGGAGATCTGCAACCTAGAATTAGAGAGACACAGTTTACCCAAGTTGTGTATCAGGTTGTAGGGAGAAGCTGTTTCCAAGAGTTCTGGAGCCTATGAGCAGGTATTCGCTATATGCGGGTTTTCTGTATGCTGCGTGTGGCAGACGCAGCTTATGTGAGTTCTGTATCTTGAATGTAGTGAGACACAGTTTACCAGCGTTCTGTATAGGGGTGTAGAGAGAAACTGTTTCCAAGAGTGTTGTAGCCTAGCAAGAGGCATATGCAGTAATTGGGATTTCTGTATCCTGAGTGTAGGAGATGCCGCTTATGGGAGCTCTGCTACCTGGATGTAGAGAGAAGCAGTTCACCGGAGTTCTCTATCCTTGGTGTAGAGAGCAGCTATTTACTGGAGTTCGGTAGCCTGGAATGAGGCATTCGCTCTATGCGGGTTTTCAGTAAGCTGCGTGTAAGAGATGCAGCTTACGGGAGTTCCATAACCTAAGTGCAGAGACATCCAGTATCCAGGAGTTCCGTATGTTGAATGTAGAGAGAAGCTGTTTCTAAGATTTCGGTAGCCTGGGCATAGGTATTCGGTATATGCGGGTTTTCTGTATGCTGAGTGCAGCAGACGCAGCTTCTGGGAGATCTGCAACCTAGAATTAGAGAGACACAGTTTACCCAAGTTGTGTATCAGGTTGTAGGGAGAAGCTGTTTCCAAGAGTTCTGGAGCCTGGCAATAGGCATAGGCAATGTATGGGATTTCTGTATCCTAAGTGTAGCAGATGCAGCTTACAGGAGCTCAGTAACCTGGCTGGAAAGAGAAGCAGTTTCCAAGAGTTCTCTATCCTTGGTGTAGGGAGAAGCTGTTTCCAAGAGTTCTGTAGCCTATGAGCAGGTATTCGCTATACGCGGGTTTTCTGTATGCTGAGTGTAGCACACGCAGCTTATGGGCGTTGTGTCTCGTGCATGTCGTGAGACACTGTTTACCAGAGTTCTGTATAGGGGTGTAGAGAGAAACTGTTTCCAAGAGTTCTGGAGCCTAGCAAGAGGCATATGCAGTAATTGGGATTTCTGTATCCTGAGTGTAGGAGATGCCGCTTATGGGAGCTCTGCTACCTGGATGTAGAGAGAAGCAGTTTACCGGAGTTCGCTATCCTTGGTGTAGAGAGGAGCTGTTTACAGGAGTTGCGTATCCTGGAATTAGGCATTCGCTATGTGTGGGTATTCTGGATGCTGAGTGTAGCAGATGCAGCTTTCGGGAGTTCTGTAATCTAAGTGTAGAGAGATGCAGTTTCCAGTAGTTCTGTATGTTGAATGTAGAGAGAAGCTGTTTCCAAGAGTTCTGTAGTCTGAGAGCAGGCATACGCTGTATATGGGATTCCTGTTGCCTGAGTGTAGCCGACGCAGCTTCTGGGAGATCTGTAACCTAGAATTAGAGAGACACAGTTTACCGAAGTTCTGTATCAGAGTGTAGGGAGAAGCTGTTTCCAAGCATTCTGTAGCCTATGAGCAGGTTTCGCTATATGCGGGTTTTCTGTATGCTGAGTGTAGCACTCGCAGCTTATGGGCGTAGTGTCTCGTGCATGTCGTGAGACACTGTTTACCAGAGTTCTGTATATGCGTGTAGAGAGAAATTGTTTCCAAGAGTTCTGGAGCATAGCAAGAGGCATATGCAGTAATTGGGATTTCTGTATCCTGAGTGTAGGAGATGCCGCTTATGGGAGCTCTGCTACCTGGATGTAGAGAGAAGCAGTTCACCGGAGTTCTCTATCCTTGGTGTAGAGAGCAGCTATTTACTGGAGTTCGGTAGCCTGGAATGAGGCATTCGCTCTATGCGGGTTTTCAGTAAGCTGCGTGTAAGAGATGCAGCTTACGGGAGTTCCATAACCTAAGTGCAGAGACATCCAGTATCCAGGAGTTCCGTATGTTGAATGTAGAGAGAAGCTGTTTCTAAGATTTCGGTAGCCTGGGCATAGGTATTCGGTATATGCGGGTTTTCTGTATGCTGAGTGCAGCAGACGCAGCTTCTGGGAGATCTGCAACCTAGAATTAGAGAGACACAGTTTACCCAAGTTGTGTATCAGGTTGTAGGGAGAAGCTGTTTCCAAGAGTTCTGGAGCCTATGAGCAGGTATTCGCTATATGCGGGTTTTCTGTATGCTGCGTGTGGCAGACGCAGCTTATGTGAGTTCTGTATCTTGAATGTAGTGAGACACAGTTTACCAGCGTTCTGTATAGGGGTGTAGAGAGAAACTGTTTCCAAGAGTGTTGTAGCCTAGCAAGAGGCATATGCAGTAATTGGGATTTCTGTATCCTGAGTGTAGGAGATGCCGCTTATGGGAGCTCTGCTACCTGGATGTAGAGAGAAGCAGTTCACCGGAGTTCTCTATCCTTGGTGTAGAGAGCAGCTATTTACTGGAGTTCGGTAGCCTGGAATGAGGCATTCGCTCTATGCGGGTTTTCAGTAAGCTGCGTGTAAGAGATGCAGCTTACGGGAGTTCCATAACCTAAGTGCAGAGACATCCAGTATCCAGGAGTTCCGTATGTTGAATGTAGAGAGAAGCTGTTTCTAAGATTTTGGTAGCCTGGGCATAGGTATTCGGTATATGCGGGTTTTCTGTATGCTGAGTGCAGCAGACGCAGCTTCTGGGAGATCTGCAACCTAGAATTAGAGAGACACAGTTTACCCAAGTTGTGTATCAGGTTGTAGGGAGAAGCTGTTTCCAAGAGTTCTGGAGCCTGGCAATAGGCATAGGCAATGTATGGGATTTCTGTATCCTAAGTGTAGCAGATGCAGCTTACAGGAGCTCAGTAACCTGGCTGGAAAGAGAAGCAGTTTCCAAGAGTTCTCTATCCTTGGTGTAGGGAGAAGCTGTTTCCAAGAGTTCTGTAGCCTATGAGCAGGTATTCGCTATACGCGGGTTTTCTGTATGCTGAGTGTAGCACACGCAGCTTATGGGCGTTGTGTCTCGTGCATGTCGTGAGACACTGTTTACCAGAGTTCTGTATAGGGGTGTAGAGAGAAACTGTTTCCAAGAGTTCTGGAGCCTAGCAAGAGGCATATGCAGTAATTGGGATTTCTGTATCCTGAGTGTAGGAGATGCCGCTTATGGGAGCTCTGCTACCTGGATGTAGAGAGAAGCAGTTTACCGGAGTTCGCTATCCTTGGTGTAGAGAGGAGCTGTTTACAGGAGTTGCGTATCCTGGAATTAGGCATTCGCTATGTGTGGGTATTCTGGATGCTGAGTGTAGCAGATGCAGCTTTCGGGAGTTCTGTAATCTAAGTGTAGAGAGATGCAGTTTCCAGTAGTTCTGTATGTTGAATGTAGAGAGAAGCTGTTTCCAAGAGTTCTGTAGTCTGAGAGCAGGCATACGCTGTATATGGGATTCCTGTTGCCTGAGTGTAGCCGACGCAGCTTCTGGGAGATCTGTAACCTAGAATTAGAGAGACACAGTTTACCGAAGTTCTGTATCAGAGTGTAGGGAGAAGCTGTTTCCAAGCATTCTGTAGCCTATGAGCAGGTTTCGCTATATGCGGGTTTTCTGTATGCTGAGTGTAGCACTCGCAGCTTATGGGCGTAGTGTCTCGTGCATGTCGTGAGACACTGTTTACCAGAGTTCTGTATATGCGTGTAGAGAGAAATTGTTTCCAAGAGTTCTGGAGCATAGCAAGAGGCATATGCAGTAATTGGGATTTCTGTATCCTGAGTGTAGGAGATGCCGCTTATGGGAGCTCTGCTACCTGGATGTAGAGAGAAGCAGTTCACCGGAGTTCTCTATCCTTGGTGTAGAGAGCAGCTATTTACTGGAGTTCGGTAGCCTGGAATGAGGCATTCGCTCTATGCGGGTTTTCAGTAAGCTGCGTGTAAGAGATGCAGCTTACGGGAGTTCCATAACCTAAGTGCAGAGACATCCAGTATCCAGGAGTTCCGTATGTTGAATGTAGAGAGAAGCTGTTTCTAAGATTTCGGTAGCCTGGGCATAGGTATTCGGTATATGCGGGTTTTCTGTATGCTGAGTGCAGCAGACGCAGCTTCTGGGAGATCTGCAACCTAGAATTAGAGAGACACAGTTTACCCAAGTTGTGTATCAGGTTGTAGGGAGAAGCTGTTTCCAAGAGTTCTGGAGCCTGGCAATAGGCATAGGCAATGTATGGGATTTCTGTATCCTAAGTGTAGCAGATGCAGCTTACAGGAGCTCAGTAACCTGGCTGGAAAGAGAAGCAGTTTCCAAGAGTTCTCTATCCTTGGTGTAGGGAGAAGCTGTTTCCAAGAGTTCTGTAGCCTATGAGCAGGTATTCGCTATACGCGGGTTTTCTGTATGCTGAGTGTAGCACACGCAGCTTATGGGCGTTGTGTCTCGTGCATGTCGTGAGACACTGTTTACCAGAGTTCTGTATAGGGGTGTAGAGAGAAACTGTTTCCAAGAGTTCTGGAGCCTAGCAAGAGGCATATGCAGGAATTGGGATTTCTGTATCCTGAGTGTAGGAGATGCCGCTTATGGGAGCTCTGCTACCTGGATGTAGAGAGAAGCAGTTTACCGGAGTTCGCTATCCTTGGTGTAGAGAGGAGCTGTTTACAGGAGTTGCGTATCCTTGAATTAGGCATTCGCTATGTGTGGATATTCTGGATGCTGAGTGTAGCAGATGCAGCTTTCGGGAGTTCTGTAATCTAAGTGTAGAGAGATGCAGTTTCCAGTAGTTCTGTATGTTGAATGTAGAGAGAAGCTGTTTCCAAGAGTTCTGTAGTCTGAGAGCAGGCATACGCTGTATATAGGATTCCTGTTGCCTGAGTGTAGCCGACGCAGCTTCTGGGAGATCTGTAACCTAGAATTAGAGAGACACAGTTTACCGAAGTTCTGTATCAGAGTGTAGGGAGAAGCTGTTTCCAAGCATTCTGTAGCCTATGAGCAGGTTTCGCTATATGCGGGTTTTCTGTATGCTGAGTGTAGCACTCGCAGCTTATGGGCGTAGTGTCTCGTGCATGTCGTGAGACACTGTTTACCAGAGTTCTGTATATGCGTGTAGAGAGAAATTGTTTCCAAGAGTTCTGGAGCATAGCAAGAGGCATATGCAGTAATTGGGATTGCTGTATCCTGAGTGTAGGAGATGCCGCTTATGGGAGCTCTGCTACCTGGATGTAGAGAGAAGCAGTTCACTGGAGTTCTCTATCCTTGGTGTAGAGAGCAGCTATTTACTGGAGTTCGGTAGCCTGGAATGAGGCATTCGCTCTATGCGGGTTTTCAGTAAGCTGCGTGTAAGAGATGCAGCTTACGGGAGTTCCATAACCTAAGTGCAGAGACATCCAGTATCCAGGAGTTCCGTATGTTGAATGTAGAGAGAAGCTGTTTCTAAGATTTCGGTAGCCTGGGCATAGGTATTCGGTATATGCGGGTTTTCTGTATGCTGAGTGCAGCAGACGCAGCTTCTGGGAGATCTGCAACCTA
The DNA here is from genome assembly GCF_033115175.1 of Lepus europaeus. Lineage (NCBI taxonomy): Eukaryota > Metazoa > Chordata > Mammalia > Lagomorpha > Leporidae > Lepus > Lepus europaeus. Next base: position 777,440 of record NW_026909316.1, on the reverse strand, counting down.
GAATTAGAGAGACACAGTTTACCCAAGTTGTGTATCAGGTTGTAGGGAGAAGCTGTTTCCAAGAGTTCTGGAGCCTATGAGCAGGTATTCGCTATATGCGGGTTTTCTGTATGCTGCGTGTGGCAGACGCAGCTTATGTGAGTTCTGTATCTTGAATGTAGTGAGACACAGTTTACCAGCGTTCTGTATAGGGGTGTAGAGAGAAACTGTTTCCAAGAGTGTTGTAGCCTAGCAAGAGGCATATGCAGTAATTGGGTGTTCTGTATCCTGAGTGTAGGAGATGCCGCTTATGGGAGCTCTGCTACCTGGATGTAGAGAGAAGCAGTTCACCGGAGTTCTCTATCCTTGGTGTAGAGAGCAGCTATTTACTGGAGTTCGGTAGCCTGGAATGAGGCATTCGCTCTATGCGGGTTTTCAGTAAGCTGCGTGTAAGAGATGCAGCTTACGGGAGTTCCATAACCTAAGTGCAGAGACATCCAGTATCCAGGAGTTCCGTATGTTGAATGTAGAGAGAAGCTGTTTCTAAGATTTCGGTAGCCTGGGCATAGGTATTCGGTATATGCGGGTTTTCTGTATGCTGAGTGCAGCAGACGCAGCTTCTGGGAGATCTGCAACCTAGAATTAGAGAGACACAGTTTACCCAAGTTGTGTATCAGGTTGTAGGGAGAAGCTGTTTCCAAGAGTTCTGGAGCCTGGCAATAGGCATAGGCAATGTATGGGATTTCTGTATCCTAAGTGTAGCAGATGCAGCTTACAGGAGCTCAGTAACCTGGCTGGAAAGAGAAGCAGTTTCCAAGAGTTCTCTATCCTTGGTGTAGGGAGAAGCTGTTTCCAAGAGTTCTGTAGCCTATGAGCAGGTATTCGCTATACGCGGGTTTTCTGTATGCTGAGTGTAGCACACGCAGCTTATGGGCGTTGTGTCTCGTGCATGTCGTGAGACACTGTTTACCAGAGTTCTGTATAGGGGTGTAGAGAGAAACTGTTTCCAAGAGTTCTGGAGCCTAGCAAGAGGCATATGCAGTAATTGGGATTTCTGTATCCTGAGTGTAGGAGATGCCGCTTATGGGAGCTCTGCTACCTGGATGTAGAGAGAAGCAGTTTACCGGAGTTCGCTATCCTTGGTGTAGAGAGGAGCTGTTTACAGGAGTTGCGTATCCTGGAATTAGGCATTCGCTATGTGTGGGTATTCTGGATGCTGAGTGTAGCAGATGCAGCTTTCGGGAGTTCTGTAATCTAAGTGTAGAGAGATGCAGTTTCCAGTAGTTCTGTATGTTGAATGCAGAGAGAAGCTGTTTCCAAGAGTTCTGTAGTCTGAGAGCAGGCATACGCTGTATATGGGATTCCTGTTGCCTGAGTGTAGCCGACGCAGCTTCTGGGAGATCTGTAACCTAGAATTAGAGAGACACAGTTTACCGAAGTTCTGTATCAGAGTGTAGGGAGAAGCTGTTTCCAAGCATTCTGTAGCCTATGAGCAGGTTTCGCTATATGCGGGTTTTCTGTATGCTGAGTGTAGCACACGCAGCTTATGGGCGTAGTGTCTCGTGCATGTCGTGAGACACTGTTTACCAGAGTTCTGTATATGCGTGTAGAGAGAAATTGTTTCCAAGAGTTCTGGAGCATAGCAAGAGGCATATGCAGTAATTGGGATTGCTGTATCCTGAGTGTAGGAGATGCCGCTTATGGGAGCTCTGCTACCGGGATGTAGAGAGAAGCAGTTCACTGGAGTTCTCTATCCTTGGTGTAGAGAGCAGCTATTTACTGGAGTTCGGTAACCTGGAATGAGGCATTCGCTCTATGCGGGTTTTCAGTAAGCTGCGTGTAAGAGATGCAGCTTACGGGAGTTCCATAACCTAAGTGCAGAGACATCCAGTATCCAGGAGTTCCGTATGTTGAATGTAGAGAGAAGCTGTTTCTAAGATTTCGGTAGCCTGGGCATAGGTATTCGGTATATGCGGGTTTTCTGTATGCTGAGTGCAGCAGACGCAGCTTCTGGGAGATCTGCAACCTAGAATTAGAGAGACACAGTTTACCCAAGTTGTGTATCAGGTTGTAGGGAGAAGCTGTTTCCAAGAGTTCTGGAGCCTATGAGCAGGTATTCGCTATATGCGGGTTTTCTGTATGCTGCGTGTGGCAGACGCAGCTTATGTGAGTTCTGTATCTTGAATGTAGTGAGACACAGTTTACCAGCGTTCTGTATAGGGGTGTAGAGAGAAACTGTTTCCAAGAGTGTTGTAGCCTAGCAAGAGGCATATGCAGTAACTGGGTGTTCTGTATCCTGAGTGTAGGAGATGCCGCTTATGGGAGCTCTGCTACCTGGATGTAGAGAGAAGCAGTTCACCGGAGTTCTCTATCCTTGGTGTAGAGAGCAGCTATTTACTGGAGTTCGGTAGCCTGGAATGAGGCATTCGCTCTATGCGGGTTTTCAGTAAGCTGCGTGTAAGAGATGCAGCTTACGGGAGTTCCATAACCTAAGTGCAGAGACATCCAGTATCCAGGAGTTCCGTATGTTGAATGTAGAGAGAAGCTGTTTCTAAGATTTCGGTAGCCTGGGCATAGGTATTCGGTATATGCGGGTTTTCTGTATGCTGAGTGCAGCAGACGCAGCTTCTGGGAGATCTGCAACCTAGAATTAGAGAGACACAGTTTACCCAAGTTGTGTATCAGGTTGTAGGGAGAAGCTGTTTCCAAGAGTTCTGGAGCCTGGCAATAGGCATAGGCAATGTATGGGATTTCTGTATCCTAAGTGTAGCAGATGCAGCTTACAGGAGCTCAGTAACCTGGCTGGAAAGAGAAGCAGTTTCCAAGAGTTCTCTATCCTTGGTGTAGGGAGAAGCTGTTTCCAAGAGTTCTGTAGCCTATGAGCAGGTATTCGCTATACGCGGGTTTTCTGTATGCTGAGTGTAGCACACGCAGCTTATGGGCGTTGTGTCTCGTGCATGTCGTGAGACACTGTTTACCAGAGTTCTGTATAGGGGTGTAGAGAGAAACTGTTTCCAAGAGTTCTGGAGCCTAGCAAGAGGCATATGCAGGAATTGGGATTTCTGTATCCTGAGTGTAGGAGATGCCGCTTATGGGAGCTCTGCTACCTGGATGTAGAGAGAAGCAGTTTACCGGAGTTCGCTATCCTTGGTGTAGAGAGGAGCTGTTTACAGGAGTTGCGTATCCTTGAATTAGGCATTCGCTATGTGTGGATATTCTGGATGCTGAGTGTAGCAGATGCAGCTTTCGGGAGTTCTGTAATCTAAGTGTAGAGAGATGCAGTTTCCAGTAGTTCTGTATGTTGAATGTAGAGAGAAGCTGTTTCCAAGAGTTCTGTAGTCTGAGAGCAGGCATACGCTGTATATAGGATTCCTGTTGCCTGAGTGTAGCCGACGCAGCTTCTGGGAGATCTGTAACCTAGAATTAGAGAGACACAGTTTACCGAAGTTCTGTATCAGAGTGTAGGGAGAAGCTGTTTCCAAGCATTCTGTAGCCTATGAGCAGGTTTCGCTATATGCGGGTTTTCTGTATGCTGAGTGTAGCACTCGCAGCTTATGGGCGTAGTGTCTCGTGCATGTCGTGAGACACTGTTTACCAGAGTTCTGTATATGCGTGTAGAGAGAAATTGTTTCCAAGAGTTCTGGAGCATAGCAAGAGGCATATGCAGTAATTGGGATTGCTGTATCCTGAGTGTAGGAGATGCCGCTTATGGGAGCTCTGCTACCTGGATGTAGAGAGAAGCAGTTCACTGGAGTTCTCTATCCTTGGTGTAGAGAGCAGCTATTTACTGGAGTTCGGTAGCCTGGAATGAGGCATTCGCTCTATGCGGGTTTTCAGTAAGCTGCGTGTAAGAGATGCAGCTTACGGGAGTTCCATAACCTAAGTGCAGAGACATCCAGTATCCAGGAGTTCCGTATGTTGAATGTAGAGAGAAGCTGTTTCTAAGATTTCGGTAGCCTGGGCATAGGTATTCGGTATATGCGGGTTTTCTGTATGCTGAGTGCAGCAGACGCAGCTTCTGGGAGATCTGCAACCTAGAATTAGAGAGACACAGTTTACCCAAGTTGTGTATCAGGTTGTAGGGAGAAGCTGTTTCCAAGAGTTCTGGAGCCTATGAGCAGGTATTCGCTATATGCGGGTTTTCTGTATGCTGCGTGTGGCAGACGCAGCTTATGTGAGTTCTGTATCTTGAATGTAGTGAGACACAGTTTACCAGCGTTCTGTATAGGGGTGTAGAGAGAAACTGTTTCCAAGAGTGTTGTAGCCTAGCATTAGTCATATGCAGTAATTCGGATTTCTGTATCCTGAGCGTAGGAGATGCCGCTTATGGGAGCTCTGCTACCTGGATGTAGAGAGAAGCAGTTCACCGGAGTTCTCTATCCTTGGTGTAGAGAGCAGCTATTTACTGGAGTTCGGTAGCCTGGAATGAGGCATTCGCTCTATGCGGGTTTTCAGTAAGCTGCGTGTAAGAGATGCAGCTTACGGGAGTTCCATAACCTAAGTGCAGAGACATCCAGTATCCAGGAGTTCCGTATGTTGAATGTAGAGAGAAGCTGTTTCTAAGATTTCGGTAGCCTGGGCATAGGTATTCGGTATATGCGGGTTTTCTGTATGCTGAGTGCAGCAGACGCAGCTTCTGGGAGATCTGCAACCTAGAATTAGAGAGACACAGTTTACCCAAGTTGTGTATCAGGTTGTAGGGAGAAGCTGTTTCCAAGAGTTCTGGAGCCTATGAGCAGGTATTCGCTATATGCGGGTTTTCTGTATGCTGTGTGTGGCAGACGCAGCTTATGTGAGTTCTGTATCTTGAATGTAGTGAGACACAGTTTACCAGCGTTCTGTATAGGGGTGTAGAGAGAAACTGTTTCCAAGAGTGTTGTAGCCTAGCAAGAGGCATATGCAGTAATTGGGATTTCTGTATCCTGAGTGTAGGAGATGCCGCTTATGGGAGCTCTGCTACCTGGATGTAGAGAGAAGCAGTTCACCGGAGTTCTCTATCCTTGGTGTAGAGAGCAGCTATTTACTGGAGTTCGGTAGCCTGGAATGAGGCATTCGCTCTATGCGGGTTTTCAGTAAGCTGCGTGTAAGAGATGCAGCTTACGGGAGTTCCATAACCTAAGTGCAGAGACATCCAGTATTATCCAGGAGTTCCGTATGTTGAATGTAGAGAGAAGCTGTTTCTAAGATTTCGGTAGCCTGGGCATAGGTATTCGGTATATGCGGGTTTTCTGTATGCTGAGTGCAGCAGACGCAGCTTCTGGGAGATCTGCAACCTAGAATTAGAGAGACACAGTTTACCCAAGTTGTGTATCAGGTTGTAGGGAGAAGCTGTTTCCAAGAGTTCTGGAGCCTGGCAATAGGCATAGGCAATGTATGGGATTTCTGTATCCTAAGTGTAGCAGATGCAGCTTACAGGAGCTCAGTAACCTGGCTGGAAAGAGAAGCAGTTTCCAAGAGTTCTCTATCCTTGGTGTAGGGAGAAGCTGTTTCCAAGAGTTCTGTAGCCTATGAGCAGGTATTCGCTATACGCGGGTTTTCTGTATGCTGAGTGTAGCACACGCAGCTTATGGGCGTTGTGTCTCGTGCATGTCGTGAGACACTGTTTACCAGAGTTCTGTATAGGGGTGTAGAGAGAAACTGTTTCCAAGAGTTCTGGAGCCTAGCAAGAGGCATATGCAGTAATTGGGATTTCTGTATCCTGAGTGTAGGAGATGCCGCTTATGGGAGCTCTGCTACCTGGATGTAGAGAGAAGCAGTTTACCGGAGTTCGCTATCCTTGGTGTAGAGAGGAGCTGTTTACAGGAGTTGCGTATCCTTGAATTAGGCATTCGCTATGTGTGGATATTCTGGATGCTGAGTGTAGCAGATGCAGCTTTCGGGAGTTCTGTAATCTAAGTGTAGAGAGATGCAGTTTCCAGTAGTTCTGTATGTTGAATGTAGAGAGAAGCTGTTTCCAAGAGTTCTGTAGTCTGAGAGCAGGCATACGCTGTATATGGGATTCCTGTTGCCTGAGTGTAGCCGACGCAGCTTCTGGGAGATCTGTAACCTAGAATTAGAGAGACACAGTTTACCGAAGTTCTGTATCAGAGTGTAGGGAGAAGCTGTTTCCAAGCATTCTGTAGCCTATGAGCAGGTTTCGCTATATGCGGGTTTTCTGTATGCTGAGTGTAGCACTCGCAGCTTATGGGCGTAGTGTCTCGTGCATGTCGTGAGACACTGTTTACCAGAGTTCTGTATATGCGTGTAGAGAGAAATTGTTTCCAAGAGTTCTGGAGCATAGCAAGAGGCATATGCAGTAATTGGGATTGCTGTATCCTGAGTGTAGGAGATGCCGCTTATGGGAGCTCTGCTACCTGGATGTAGAGAGAAGCAGTTCACTGGAGTTCTCTATCCTTGGTGTAGAGAGCAGCTATTTACTGGAGTTCGGTAGCCTGGAATGAGGCATTCGCTCTATGCGGGTTTTCAGTAAGCTGCGTGTAAGAGATGCAGCTTACGGGAGTTCCATAACCTAAGTGCAGAGACATCCAGTATCCAGGAGTTCCGTATGTTGAATGTAGAGAGAAGCTGTTTCTAAGATTTCGGTAGCCTGGGCATAGGTATTCGGTATATGCGGGTTTTCTGTATGCTGAGTGCAGCAGACGCAGCTTCTGGGAGATCTGCAACCTAGAATTAGAGAGACACAGTTTACCCAAGTTGTGTATCAGGTTGTAGGGAGAAGCTGTTTCCAAGAGTTCTGGAGCCTATGAGCAGGTATTCGCTATATGCGGGTTTTCTGTATGCTGCGTGTGGCAGACGCAGCTTATGTGAGTTCTGTATCTTGAATGTAGTGAGACACAGTTTACCAGCGTTCTGTATAGGGGTGTAGAGAGAAACTGTTTCCAAGAGTGTTGTAGCCTAGCAAGAGGCATATGCAGTAACTGGGATTTCTGTATCCTGAGTGTAGGAGATGCCGCTTATGGGAGCTCTGCTACCTGGATGTAGAGAGAAGCAGTTCACCGGAGTTCTCTATCCTTGGTGTAGAGAGCAGCTATTTACTGGAGTTCGGTAGCCTGGAATGAGGCATTCGCTCTATGCGGGTTTTCAGTAAGCTGCGTGTAAGAGATGCAGCTTACGGGAGTTCCATAACCTAAGTGCAGAGACATCCAGTATCCAGGAGTTCCGTATGTTGAATGTAGTGAGAAGCTGTTTCTAAGATTTCGGTAGCCTGGGCATAGGTATTCGGTATATGCGGGTTTTCTGTGTGCTGAGTGCAGCAGACGCAGCTTCTGGGAGATCTGCAACCTAGAATTAGAGAGACACAGTTTACCCAAGTTGTGTATCAGGTTGTAGGGAGAAGCTGTTTCCAAGAGTTCTGGAGCCTGGCAATAGGCATAGGCAATGTATGGGATTTCTGTATCCTAAGTGTAGCAGATGCAGCTTACAGGAGCTCAGTAACCTGGCTGGAAAGAGAAGCAGTTTCCAAGAGTTCTCTATCCTTGGTGTAGGGAGAAGCTGTTTCCAAGAGTTCTGTAGCCTATGAGCAGGTATTCGCTATACGCGGGTTTTCTGTATGCTGAGTGTAGCACACGCAGCTTATGGGCGTTGTGTCTCGTGCATGTCGTGAGACACTGTTTACCAGAGTTCTGTATAGGGGTGTAGAGAGAAACTGTTTCCAAGAGTTCTGGAGCCTAGCAAGAGGCATATGCAGTAATTGGGATTTCTGTATCCTGAGTGTAGGAGATGCCGCTTATGGGAGCTCTGCTACCTGGATGTAGAGAGAAGCAGTTTACCGGAGTTCGCTATCCTTGGTGTAGAGAGGAGCTGTTTACAGGAGTTGCGTATCCTGGAATTAGGCATTCGCTATGTGTGGGTATTCTGGATGCTGAGTGTAGCAGATGCAGCTTTCGGGAGTTCTGTAATCTAAGTGTAGAGAGATGCAGTTTCCAGTAGTTCTGTATGTTGAATGCAGAGAGAAGCTGTTTCCAAGAGTTCTGTAGTCTGAGAGCAGGCATACGCTGTATATGGGATTCCTGTTGCCTGAGTGTAGCCGACGCAGCTTCTGGGAGATCTGTAACCTAGAATTAGAGAGACACAGTTTACCGAAGTTCTGTATCAGAGTGTAGGGAGAAGCTGTTTCCAAGCATTCTGTAGCCTATGAGCAGGTTTCGCTATATGCGGGTTTTCTGTATGCTGAGTGTAGCACACGCAGCTTATGGGCGTAGTGTCTCGTGCATGTCGTGAGACACTGTTTACCAGAGTTCTGTATATGCGTGTAGAGAGAAATTGTTTCCAAGAGTTCTGGAGCATAGCAAGAGGCATATGCAGTAATTGGGATTGCTGTATCCTGAGTGTAGGAGATGCCGCTTATGGGAGCTCTGCTACCGGGATGTAGAGAGAAGCAGTTCACTGGAGTTCTCTATCCTTGGTGTAGAGAGCAGCTATTTACTGGAGTTCGGTAGCCTGGAATGAGGCATTCGCTCTATGCGGGTTTTCAGTAAGCTGCGTGTAAGAGATGCAGCTTACGGGAGTTCCATAACCTAAGTGCAGAGACATCCAGTATCCAGGAGTTCCGTATGTTGAATGTAGAGAGAAGCTGTTTCTAAGATTTCGGTAGCCTGGGCATAGGTATTCGGTATATGCGGGTTTTCTGTATGCTGAGTGCAGCAGACGCAGCTTCTGGGAGATCTGCAACCTAGAATTAGAGAGACACAGTTTACCCAAGTTGTGTATCAGGTTGTAGGGAGAAGCTGTTTCCAAGAGTTCTGTAGCCTATGAGCAGGTATTCGCTATATGCGGGTTTTCTGTATGCTGCGTGTGGCAGACGCAGCTTATGTGAGTTCTGTATCTTGAATGTAGTGAGACACAGTTTACCAGCGTTCTGTATAGGGGTGTAGAGAGAAACTGTTTCCAAGAGTGTTGTAGCCTAGCAAGAGGCATATGCAGTAACTGGGTGTTCTGTATCCTGAGCGTAGGAGATGCCGCTTATGGCAGCTCTGCTACCTGGATGTAGAGAGAAGCAGTTCACCGGAGTTCTCTATCCTTGGTGTAGAGAGCAGCTATTTACTGGAGTTCGGTAGCCTGGAATGAGGCATTCGCTCTATGCGGGTTTTCAGTAAGCTGCGTGTAAGAGATGCAGCTTACGGGAGTTCCATAACCTAAGTGCAGAGACATCCAGTATCCAGGAGTTCCGTATGTTGAATGTAGAGAGAAGCTGTTTCTAAGATTTCGGTAGCCTGGGCATAGGTATTCGGTATATGCGGGTTTTCTGTATGCTGAGTGCAGCAGACGCAGCTTCTGGGAGATCTGCAACCTAGAATTAGAGAGACACAGTTTACCCAAGTTGTGTATCAGGTTGTAGGGAGAAGCTGTTTCCAAGAGTTCTGGAGCCTGGCAATAGGCATAGGCAATGTATGGGATTTCTGTATCCTAAGTGTAGCAGATGCAGCTTACAGGAGCTCAGTAACCTGGCTGGAAAGAGAAGCAGTTTCCAAGAGTTCTCTATCCTTGGTGTAGGGAGAAGCTGTTTCCAAGAGTTCTGTAGCCTATGAGCAGGTATTCGCTATACGCGGGTTTTCTGTATGCTGAGTGTAGCACACGCAGCTTATGGGCGTTGTGTCTCGTGCATGTCGTGAGACACTGTTTACCAGAGTTCTGTATAGGGGTGTAGAGAGAAACTGTTTCCAAGAGTTCTGGAGCCTAGCAAGAGGCATATGCAGTAATTGGGATTTCTGTATCCTGAGTGTAGGAGATGCCGCTTATGGGAGCTCTGCTACCTGGATGTAGAGAGAAGCAGTTTACCGGAGTTCGCTATCCTTGGTGTAGAGAGGAGCTGTTTACAGGAGTTGCGTATCCTGGAATTAGGCATTCGCTATGTGTGGGTATTCTGGATGCTGAGTGTAGCAGATGCAGCTTTCGGGAGTTCTGTAATCTAAGTGTAGAGAGATGCAGTTTCCAGTAGTTCTGTATGTTGAATGCAGAGAGAAGCTGTTTCCAAGAGTTCTGTAGTCTGAGAGCAGGCATACGCTGTATATGGGATTCCTGTTGCCTGAGTGTAGCCGACGCAGCTTCTGGGAGATCTGTAACCTAGAATTAGAGAGACACAGTTTACCGAAGTTCTGTATCAGAGTGTAGGGAGAAGCTGTTTCCAAGCATTCTGTAGCCTATGAGCAGGTTTCGCTATATGCGGGTTTTCTGTATGCTGAGTGTAGCACACGCAGCTTATGGGCGTAGTGTCTCGTGCATGTCGTGAGACACTGTTTACCAGAGTTCTGTATATGCGTGTAGAGAGAAATTGTTTCCAAGAGTTCTGGAGCATAGCAAGAGGCATATGCAGTAATTGGGATTGCTGTATCCTGAGTGTAGGAGATGCCGCTTATGGGAGCTCTGCTACCTGGATGTAGAGAGAAGCAGTTCACTGGAGTTCTCTATCCTTGGTGTAGAGAGCAGCTGTTTACAGGAGTTGCGTATCCTGGAATGAGGCATTCGCTCTATGCGGGTTTTCAGTAAGCTGCGTGTAAGAGATGCAGCTTACGGGAGTTCCATAACCTAAGTGCAGAGACATCCAGTATCCAGGAGTTCCGTATGTTGAATGTAGAGAGAAGCTGTTTCTAAGATTTCGGTAGCCTGGGCATAGGTATTCGGTATATGCGGGTTTTCTGTATGCTGAGTGCAGCAGACGCAGCTTCTGGGAGATCTGCAACCTAGAATTAGAGAGACACAGTTTACCCAAGTTGTGTATCAGGTTGTAGGGAGAAGCTGTTTCCAAGAGTTCTGGAGCCTATGAGCAGGTATTCGCTATATGCGGGTTTTCTGTATGCTGCGTGTGGCAGACGCAGCTTATGTGAGTTCTGTATCTTGAATGTAGTGAGACACAGTTTACCAGCGTTCTGTATAGGGGTGTAGAGAGAAACTGTTTCCAAGAGTGTTGTAGCCTAGCAAGAGGCATATGCAGTAACTGGGTGTTCTGTATCCTGAGCGTGGGAGATGCCGCTTATGGGAACTCTGCTACCTGGATGTAGAGAGAAGCAGTTCACCGGAGTTCTCTATCCTTGGTGTAGAGAGCAGCTATTTACTGGAGTTCGGTAGCCTGGAATGAGGCATTCGCTCTATGCGGGTTTTCAGTAAGCTGCGTGTAAGAGATGCAGCTTACGGGAGTTCCATAACCTAAGTGCAGAGACATCCAGTATCCAGGAGTTCCGTATGTTGAATGTAGAGAGAAGCTGTTTCTAAGATTTCGGTAGCCTGGGCATAGGTATTCGGTATATGCGGGTTTTCTGTATGCTGAGTGCAGCAGACGCAGCTTCTGGGAGATCTGCAACCTAGAATTAGAGAGACACAGTTTACCCAAGTTGTGTATCAGGTTGTAGGGAGAAGCTGTTTCCAAGAGTTCTGTAGCCTATGAGCAGGTATTCGCTATATGCGGGTTTTCTGTATGCTGCGTGTGGCAGACGCAGCTTATGTGAGTTCTGTATCTTGAATGTAGTGAGACACAGTTTACCAGCGTTCTGTATAGGGGTGTAGAGAGAAACTGTTTCCAAGAGTGTTGTAGCCTAGCAAGAGGCATATGCAGTAACTGGGTGTTCTGTATCCTGAGCGTAGGAGATGCCGCTTATGGCAGCTCTGCTACCTGGATGTAGAGAGAAGCAGTTCACCGGAGTTCTCTATCCTTGGTGTAGAGAGCAGCTATTTACTGGAGTTCGGTAGCCTGGAATGAGGCATTCGCTCTATGCGGGTTTTCAGTAAGCTGCGTGTAAGAGATGCAGCTTACGGGAGTTCCATAACCTAAGTGCAGAGACATCCAGTATCCAGGAGTTCCGTATGTTGAATGTAGAGAGAAGCTGTTTCTAAGATTTCGGTAGCCTGGGCATAGGTATTCGGTATATGCGGGTTTTCTGTATGCTGAGTGCAGCAGACGCAGCTTCTGGGAGATCTGCAACCTAGAATTAGAGAGACACAGTTTACCCAAGTTTTGTATCAGGTTGTAGGGAGAAGCTGTTTCCAAGAGTTCTGGAGCCTGGCAATAGGCATAGGCAATGTATGGGATTTCTGTATCCTAAGTGTAGCAGATGCAGCTTACAGGAGCTCAGTAACCTGGCTGGAAAGAGAAGCAGTTTCCAAGAGTTCTCTATCCTTGGTGTAGGGAGAAGCTGTTTCCAAGAGTTCTGTAGCCTATGAGCAGGTATTCGCTATACGCGGGTTTTCTGTATGCTGAGTGTAGCACACGCAGCTTATGGGCGTTGTGTCTCGTGCATGTCGTGAGACACTGTTTACCAGAGTTCTGTATAGGGGTGTAGAGAGAAACTGTTTCCAAGAGTTCTGGAGCCTAGCAAGAGGCATATGCAGTAATTGGGATTTCTGTATCCTGAGTGTAGGAGATGCCGCTTATGGGAGCTCTGCTACCTGGATGTAGAGAGAAGCAGTTTACCGGAGTTCGCTATCCTTGGTGTAGAGAGGAGCTGTTTACAGGAGTTGCGTATCCTGGAATTAGGCATTCGCTATGTGTGGGTATTCTGGATGCTGAGTGTAGCAGATGCAGCTTTCGGGAGTTCTGTAATCTAAGTGTAGAGAGATGCAGTTTCCAGTAGTTCTGTATGTTGAATGCAGAGAGAAGCTGTTTCCAAGAGTTCTGTAGTCTGAGAGCAGGCATACGCTGTATATGGGATTCCTGTTGCCTGAGTGTAGCCGACGCAGCTTCTGGGAGATCTGTAACCTAGAATTAGAGAGACACAGTTTACCGAAGTTCTGTATCAGAGTGTAGGGAGAAGCTGTTTCCAAGCATTCTGTAGCCTATGAGCAGGTTTCGCTATATGCGGGTTTTCTGTATGCTGAGTGTAGCACACGCAGCTTATGGGCGTAGTGTCTCGTGCATGTCGTGAGACACTGTTTACCAGAGTTCTGTATATGCGTGTAGAGAGAAATTGTTTCCAAGAGTTCTGGAGCATAGCAAGAGGCATATGCAGTAATTGGGATTGCTGTATCCTGAGTGTAGGAGATGCCGCTTATGGGAGCTCTGCTACCTGGATGTAGAGAGAAGCAGTTCACTGGAGTTCTCTATCCTTGGTGTAGAGAGCAGCTGTTTACAGGAGTTGCGTATCCTGGAATGAGGCATTCGCTCTATGCGGGTTTTCAGTAAGCTGCGTGTAAGAGATGCAGCTTACGGGAGTTCCATAACCTAAGTGCAGAGACATCCAGTATCCAGGAGTTCCGTATGTTGAATGTAGAGAGAAGCTGTTTCTAAGATTTCGGTAGCCTGGGCATAGGTATTCGGTATATGCGGGTTTTCTGTATGCTGAGTGCAGCAGACGCAGCTTCTGGGAGATCTGCAACCTAGAATTAGAGAGACACAGTTTACCCAAGTTGTGTATCAGGTTGTAGGGAGAAGCTGTTTCCAAGAGTTCTGGAGCCTATGAGCAGGTATTCGCTATATGCGGGTTTTCTGTATGCTGCGTGTGGCAGACGCAGCTTATGTGAGTTCTGTATCTTGAATGTAGTGAGACACAGTTTACCAGCGTTCTGTATAGGGGTGTAGAGAGAAACTGTTTCCAAGAGTGTTGTAGCCTAGCAAGAGGCATATGCAGTAACTGGGTGTTCTGTATCCTGAGCGTAGGAGATGCCGCTTATGGGAGCTCTGCTACCTGGATGTAGAGAGAAGCAGTTCACCGGAGTTCTCTATCCTTGGTGTAGAGAGCAGCTATTTACTGGAGTTCGGTAGCCTGGAATGAGGCATTCGCTCTATGCGGGTTTTCAGTAAGCTGCGTGTAAGAGATGCAGCTTACGGGAGTTCCATAACCTAAGTGCAGAGACATCCAGTATCCAGGAGTTCCGTATGTTGAATGTAGAGAGAAGCTGTTTCTAAGATTTCGGTAGCCTGGGCATAGGTATTCGGTATATGCGGGTTTTCTGTATGCTGAGTGCAGCAGACGCAGCTTCTGGGAGATCTGCAACCTAGAATTAGAGAGACACAGTTTACCCAAGTTGTGTATCAGGTTGTAGGGAGAAGCTGTTTCCAAGAGTTCTGTAGCCTATGAGCAGGTATTCGCTATATGCGGGTTTTCTGTATGCTGCGTGTGGCAGACGCAGCTTATGTGAGTTCTGTATCTTGAATGTAGTGAGACACAGTTTACCAGAGTTCTGTATAGGGGTGTAGAGAGAAACTGTTTCCAAGAGTGTTGTAGCCTAGCAAGAGTCATATGCAGTAATTGGGATTTCTGTATCCTGAGCATAGGAGATGCCGCTTATGGGAGCTCTGCTACCTGGATGTAGAGAGAAGCAGTTCACCGGAGTTCTCTATCCTTGGTGTAGAGAGCAGCTATTTACTGGAGTTCGGTAGCCTGGAATGAGGCATTCGCTCTATGCGGGTTTTCAGTAAGCTGCGTGTAAGAGATGCAGCTTACGGGAGTTCCATAACCTAAGTGCAGAGACATCCAGTATCCAGGAGTTCCGTATGTTGAATGTAGAGAGAAGCTGTTTCTAAGATTTCGGTAGCCTGGGCATAGGTATTCGGTATATGCGGGTTTTCTGTATGCTGAGTGCAGCAGACGCAGCTTCTGGGAGATCTGCAACCTAGAATTAGAGAGACACAGTTTACCCAAGTTGTGTATCAGGTTGTAGGGAGAAGCTGTTTCCAAGAGTTCTGGAGCCTGGCAATAGGCATAGGCAATGTATGGGATTTCTGTATCCTAAGTGTAGCAGATGCAGCTTACAGGAGCTCAGTAACCTGGCTGGAAAGAGAAGCAGTTTCCAAGAGTTCTCTATCCTTGGTGTAGGGAGAAGCTGTTTCCAAGAGTTCTGTAGCCTATGAGCAGGTATTCGCTATACGCGGGTTTTCTGTATGCTGAGTGTAGCACACGCAGCTTATGGGCGTTGTGTCTCGTGCATGTCGTGAGACACTGTTTACCAGAGTTCTGTATAGGGGTGTAGAGAGAAACTGTTTCCAAGAGTTCTGGAGCCTAGCAAGAGGCATATGCAGTAATTGGGATTTCTGTATCCTGAGTGTAGGAGATGCCGCTTATGGGAGCTCTGCTACCTGGATGTAGAGAGAAGCAGTTTACCGGAGTTCGCTATCCTTGGTGTAGAGAGGAGCTGTTTACAGGAGTTGCGTATCTTGGCATTAGGCATTCGCTATGTGTTGGTATTCTGGATGCTGAGTGTAGCAGATGCAGCTTTCGGGAGTTCTGTAATCTAAGTGTAGAGAGATGCAGTTTCCAGTAGTTCTGTATGTTGAATGTAGAGAGAAGCTGTTTCCAAGAGTTCTGTAGTCTGAGAGCAGGCATACGCTGTATATGGGATTCCTGTTGCCTGAGTGTAGCCGACGCAGCTTCTGGGAGATCTGTAACCTAGAATTAGAGAGACACAGTTTACCGAAGTTCTGTATCAGAGTGTAGGGAGAAGCTGTTTCCAAGCATTCTGTAGCCTATGAGCAGGTTTCGCTATATGCGGGTTTTCTGTATGCTGAGTGTAGCACACGCAGCTTATGGGCGTAGTGTCTCGTGCATGTCGTGAGACACTGTTTACCAGAGTTCTGTATATGCGTGTAGAGAGAAATTGTTTCCAAGAGTTCTGGAGCATAGCAAGAGGCATATGCAGTAATTGGGATTGCTGTATCCTGAGTGTAGGAGATGCCGCTTATGGGAGCTCTGCTACCTGGATGTAGAGAGAAGCAGTTCACTGGAGTTCTCTATCCTTGTTGTAGAGAGCAGCTGTTTACAGGAGTTGCGTATCCTGGAATGAGGCATTCGCTCTATGCGGGTTTTCAGTAAGCTGCCTGTAAGAGATGCAGCTTACGGGAGTTCCATAACCTAAGTGCAGAGACATCCAGTATCCAGGAGTTCCGTATGTTGAATGTAGAGAGAAGCTGTTTCTAAGATTTCGGTAGCCTGGGCATAGGTATTCGGTATATGCGGGTTTTCTGTATGCTGAGTGCAGCAGACGCAGCTTCTGGGAGATCTGCAACCTAGAATTAGAGAGACACAGTTTACCCAAGTTGTGTATCAGGTTGTAGGGAGAAGCTGTTTCCAAGAGTTCTGGAGCCTATGAGCAGGTATTCGCTATATGCGGGTTTTCTGTATGCTGCGTGTGGCAGACGCAGCTTATGTGAGTTCTGTATCTTGAATGTAGTGAGACACAGTTTACCAGCGTTCTGTATAGGGGTGTAGAGAGAAACTGTTTCCAAGAGTGTTGTAGCCTAGCAAGAGGCATATGCAGTAACTGGGTGTTCTGTATCCTGAGTGTAGGAGATGCCGCTTATGGGAGCTCTGCTACCTGGATGTAGAGAGAAGCAGTTCACCGGAGTTCTCTATCCTTGGTGTAGAGAGCAGCTATTTACTGGAGTTCGGTAGCCTGGAATGAGGCATTCGCTCTATGCGGGTTTTCAGTAAGCTGCGTGTAAGAGATGCAGCTTACGGGAGTTCCATAACCTAAGTGCAGAGACATCCAGTATCCAGGAGTTCCGTATGTTGAATGTAGAGAGAAGCTGTTTCTAAGATTTCGGTAGCCTGGGCATAGGTATTCGGTATATGCGGGTTTTCTGTATGCTGAGTGCAGCAGACGCAGCTTCTGGGAGATCTGCAACCTAGAATTAGAGAGACACAGTTTACCCAAGTTGTGTATCAGGTTGTAGGGAGAAGCTGTTTCCAAGAGTTCTGGAGCCTGGCAATAGGCATAGGCAATGTATGGGATTTCTGTATCCTAAGTGTAGCAGATGCAGCTTACAGGAGCTCAGTAACCTGGCTGGAAAGAGAAGCAGTTTCCAAGAGTTCTCTATCCTTGGTGTAGGGAGAAGCTGTTTCCAAGAGTTCTGTAGCCTATGAGCAGGTATTCGCTATACGCGGGTTTTCTGTATGCTGAGTGTAGCACACGCAGCTTATGGGCGTTGTGTCTCGTGCATGTCGTGAGACACTGTTTACCAGAGTTCTGTATAGGGGTGTAGAGAGAAACTGTTTCCAAGAGTTCTGGAGCCTAGCAAGAGGCATATGCAGTAATTGGGATTTCTGTATCCTGAGTGTAGGAGATGCCGCTTATGGGAGCTCTGCTACCTGGATGTAGAGAGAAGCAGTTTACCGGAGTTCGCTATCCTTGGTGTAGAGAGGAGCTGTTTACAGGAGTTGCGTATCCTGGAATTAGGCATTCGCTATGTGTGGGTATTCTGGATGCTGAGTGTAGCAGATGCAGCTTTCGGGAGTTCTGTAATCTAAGTGTAGAGAGATGCAGTTTCCAGTAGTTCTGTATGTTGAATGCAGAGAGAAGCTGTTTCCAAGAGTTCTGTAGTCTGAGAGCAGGCATACGCTGTATATGGGATTCCTGTTGCCTGAGTGTAGCCGACGCAGCTTCTGGGAGATCTGTAACCTAGAATTAGAGAGACACAGTTTACCGAAGTTCTGTATCAGAGTGTAGGGAGAAGCTGTTTCCAAGCATTCTGTAGCCTATGAGCAGGTTTCGCTATATGCGGGTTTTCTGTATGCTGAGTGTAGCACACGCAGCTTATGGGCGTAGTGTCTCGTGCATGTCGTGAGACACTGTTTACCAGAGTTCTGTATATGCGTGTAGAGAGAAATTGTTTCCAAGAGTTCTGGAGCATAGCAAGAGGCATATGCAGTAATTGGGATTGCTGTATCCTGAGTGTAGGAGATGCCGCTTATGGGAGCTCTGCTACCTGGATGTAGAGAGAAGCAGTTCACTGGAGTTCTCTATCCTTGGTGTAGAGAGCAGCTATTTACTGGAGTTCGGTAGCCTGGAATGAGGCATTCGCTCTATGCGGGTTTTCAGTAAGCTGCGTGTAAGAGATGCAGCTTACGGGAGTTCCATAACCTAAGTGCAGAGACATCCAGTATCCAGGAGTTCCGTATGTTGAATGTAGAGAGAAGCTGTTTCTAAGATTTCGGTAGCCTGGGCATAGGTATTCGGTATATGCGGGTTTTCTGTATGCTGAGTGCAGCAGACGCAGCTTCTGGGAGATCTGCAACCTAGAATTAGAGAGACACAGTTTACCCAAGTTGTGTATCAGGTTGTAGGGAGAAGCTGTTTCCAAGAGTTCTGTAGCCTATGAGCAGGTATTCGCTATATGCGGGTTTTCTGTATGCTGCGTGTGGCAGACGCAGCTTATGTGAGTTCTGTATCTTGAATGTAGTGAGACACAGTTTACCAGAGTTCTGTATAGGGGTGTAGAGAGAAACTGTTTCCAAGAGTGTTGTAGCCTAGCAAGAGGCATATGCAGTAACTGGGTGTTCTGTATCCTGAGTGTAGGAGATGCCGCTTATGGGAGCTCTGCTACCTGGAAGTAGAGAGAAGCAGTTCACCGGAGTTCTCTATCCTTGGTGTAGAGAGCAGCTATTTACTGGAGTTCGGTAGCCTGGAATGAGGCATTCGCTCTATGCGGGTTTTCAGTAAGCTGCGTGTAAGAGATGCAGCTTACGGGAGTTCCATAACCTAAGTGCAGAGACATCCAGTATCCAGGAGTTCCGTATGTTGAATGTAGAGAGAAGCTGTTTCTAAGATTTCGGTAGCCTGGGCATAGGTATTCGGTATATGCGGGTTTTCTGTATGCTGAGTGCAGCAGACGCAGCTTCTGGGAGATCTGCAACCTAGAATTAGAGAGACACAGTTTACCCAAGTTGTGTATCAGGTTGTAGGGAGAAGCTGTTTCCAAGAGTTCTGGAGCCTGGCAATAGGCATAGGCAATGTATGGGATTTCTGTATCCTAAGTGTAGCAGATGCAGCTTACAGGAGCTCAGTAACCTGGCTGGAAAGAGAAGCAGTTTCCAAGAGTTCTCTATCCTTGGTGTAGGGAGAAGCTGTTTCCAAGAGTTCTGTAGCCTATGAGCAGGTATTCGCTATACGCGGGTTTTCTGTATGCTGAGTGTAGCACACGCAGCTTATGGGCGTTGTGTCTCGTGCATGTCGTGAGACACTGTTTACCAGAGTTCTGTATAGGGGTGTAGAGAGAAACTGTTTCCAAGAGTTCTGGAGCCTAGCAAGAGGCATATGCAGTAATTGGGATTTCTGTATCCTGAGTGTAGGAGATGCCGCTTATGGGAGCTCTGCTACCTGGATGTAGAGAGAAGCAGTTTACCGGAGTTCGCTATCCTTGGTGTAGAGAGGAGCTGTTTACAGGAGTTGCGTATCCTGGAATTAGGCATTCGCTATGTGTGGGTATTCTGGATGCTGAGTGTAGCAGATGCAGCTTTCGGGAGTTCTGTAATCTAAGTGTAGAGAGATGCAGTTTCCAGTAGTTCTGTATGTTGAATGCAGAGAGAAGCTGTTTCCAAGAGTTCTGTAGTCTGAGAGCAGGCATACGCTGTATATGGGATTCCTGTTGCCTGAGTGTAGCCGACGCAGCTTCTGGGAGATCTGTAACCTAGAATTAGAGAGACACAGTTTACCGAAGTTCTGTATCAGAGTGTAGGGAGAAGCTGTTTCCAAGCATTCTGTAGCCTATGAGCAGGTTTCGCTATATGCGGGTTTTCTGTATGCTGAGTGTAGCACACGCAGCTTATGGGCGTAGTGTCTCGTGCATGTTGTGAGACACTGTTTACCAGAGTTCTGTATATGCGTGTAGAGAGAAATTGTTTCCAAGAGTTCTGGAGCATAGCAAGAGGCATATGCAGTAATTGGGATTGCTGTATCCTGAGTGTAGGAGATGCCGCTTATGGGAGCTCTGCTACCTGGATGTAGAGAGAAGCAGTTCACCGGAGTTCTCTATCCTTGGTGTAGAGAGCAGCTATTTACTGGAGTTCGGTAGCCTGGAATGAGGCATTCGCTCTATGCGGGTTTTCAGTAAGCTGCGTGTAAGAGATGCAGCTTACGGGAGTTCCATAACCTAAGTGCAGAGACATCCAGTATCCAGGAGTTCCGTATGTTGAATGTAGAGAGAAGCTGTTTCTAAGATTTCGGTAGCCTGGGCATAGGTATTCGGTATATGCGGGTTTTCTGTATGCTGAGTGCAGCAGACGCAGCTTCTGGGAGATCTGCAACCTAGAATTAGAGAGACACAGTTTACCCAAGTTGTGTATCAGGTTGTAGGGAGAAGCTGTTTCCAAGAGTTCTGGAGCCTGGCAATAGGCATAGGCAATGTATGGGATTTCTGTATCCTAAGTGTAGCAGATGCAGCTTACAGGAGCTCAGTAACCTGGCTGGAAAGAGAAGCAGTTTCCAAGAGTTCTCTATCCTTGGTGTAGGGAGAAGCTGTTTCCAAGAGTTCTGTAGCCTATGAGCAGGTATTCGCTATATGCGGGTTTTCTGTATGCTGAGTGTAGCACACGCAGCTTATGGGCGTTGTGTCTCGTGCATGTCGTGAGACACTGTTTACCAGAGTTCTGTATAGGGGTGTAGAGAGAAACTGTTTCCAAGAGTTCTGGAGCCTAGCAAGAGGCATATGCAGTAATTGGGATTTCTGTATCCTGAGTGTAGGAGATGCCGCTTATGGGAGCTCTGCTACCTGGATGTAGAGAGAAGCAGTTTACCGGAGTTCGCTATCCTTGGTGTAGAGAGGAGCTGTTTACAGGAGTTGCGTATCCTGGAATTAGGCATTCGCTATGTGTGGGTATTCTGGATGCTGAGTGTAGCAGATGCAGCTTTCGGGAGTTCTGTAATCTAAGTGTAGAGAGATGCAGTTTCCAGTATTTCTGTATGTTGAATGTAGAGAGAAGCTGTTTCCAAGAGTTCTGTAGTCTGAGAGCAGGCATACGCTGTATATGGGATTCCTGTTGCCTGAGTGTAGCCGACGCAGCTTCTGGGAGATCTGTAACCTAGAATTAGAGAGACACAGTTTACCGAAGTTCTGTATCAGAGTGTAGGGAGAAGCTGTTTCCAAGCATTCTGTAGCCTATGAGCAGGTTTCGCTATATGCGGGTTTTCTGTATGCTGAGTGTAGCACACGCAGCTTATGGGCGTAGTGTCTCGTGCATGTCGTGAGACACTGTTTACCAGAGTTCTGTATATGCGTGTAGAGAGAAATTGTTTCCAAGAGTTCTGGAGCATAGCAAGAGGCATATGCAGTAATTGGGATTGCTGTATCCTGAGTGTAGGAGATGCCGCTTATGGGAGCTCTGCTACCTGGATGTAGAGAGAAGCAGTTCACTGGAGTTCTCTATCCTTGGTGTAGAGAGCAGCTATTTACTGGAGTTCGGTAGCCTGGAATGAGGCATTCGCTCTATGCGGGTTTTCAGTAAGCTGCGTGTAAGAGATGCAGCTTACGGGAGTTCCATAACCTAAGTGCAAAGACATCCAGTATCCAGGAGTTCCGTATGTTGAATGTAGAGAGAAGCTGTTTCTAAGATTTCGGTAGCCTGGGCATAGGTATTCGGTATATGCGGGTTTTCTGTATGCTGAGTGCAGCAGACGCAGCTTCTGGGAGATCTGCAACCTAGAATTAGAGAGACACAGTTTACCCAAGTTGTGTATCAGGTTGTAGGGAGAAGCTGTTTCCAAGAGTTCTGTAGCCTATGAGCAGGTATTCGCTATATGCGGGTTTTCTGTATGCTGCGTGTGGCAGACGCAGCTTATGTGAGTTCTGTATCTTGAATGTAGTGAGACACAGTTTACCAGCGTTCTGTATAGGGGTGTAGAGAGAAACTGTTTCCAAGAGTGTTGTAGCCTAGCAAGAGGCATATGCAGTAACTGGGTGTTCTGTATCCTGAGTGTAGGAGATGCCGCTTATGGGAGCTCTGCTACCTGGATGTAGAGAGAAGCAGTTCACCGGAGTTCTCTATCCTTGGTGTAGAGAGCAGCTATTTACTGGAGTTCGGTAGCCTGGAATGAGGCATTCGCTCTATGCGGTTTTCAGTAAGCTGCGTGTAAGAGATGCAGCTTACGGGAGTTCCATAACCTAAGTGCAGAGACATCCAGTATCCAGGAGTTCCGTATGTTGAATGTAGAGAGAAGCTGTTTCTAAGATTTCGGTAGCCTGGGCATAGGTATTCGGTATATGCGGGTTTTCTGTATGCTGAGTGCAGCAGACGCAGCTTCTGGGAGATCTGCAACCTAGAATTAGAGAGACACAGTTTACCCAAGTTGTGTATCAGGTTGTAGGGAGAAGCTGTTTCCAAGAGTTCTGGAGCCTATGAGCAGGTATTCGCTATATGCGGGTTTTCTGTATGCTGCGTGTGGCAGACGCAGCTTATGTGAGTTCTGTATCTTGAATGTAGTGAGACACAGTTTACCAGAGTTCTGTATAGGGGTGTAGAGAGAAACTGTTTCCAAGAGTGTTGTAGCCTAGCAAGAGGCATATGCAGTAACTGGGTGTTCTGTATCCTGAGTGTAGGAGATGCCGCTTATGGGAGCTCTGCTACCTGGATGTAGAGAGAAGCAGTTCACCGGAGTTCTCTATCCTTGGTGTAGAGAGCAGCTATTTACTGGAGTTCGGTAGCCTGGAATGAGGCATTCGCTCTATGCGGGTTTTCAGTAAGCTGCGTGTAAGAGATGCAGCTTACGGGAGTTCCATAACCTAAGTGCAGAGACATCCAGTATCCAGGAGTTCCGTATGTTGAATGTAGAGAGAAGCTGTTTCTAAGATTTCGGTAGCCTGGGCATAGGTATTCGGTATATGCGGGTTTTCTGTATGCTGAGTGCAGCAGACGCAGCTTCTGGGAGATCTGCAACCTAGAATTAGAGAGACACAGTTTACCCAAGTTGTGTATCAGGTTGTAGGGAGAAGCTGTTTCCAAGAGTTCTGTAGCCTATGAGCAGGTATTCGCTATATGCGGGTTTTCTGTATGCTGCGTGTGGCAGACGCAGCTTATGTGAGTTCTGTATCTTGAATGTAGTGAGACACAGTTTACCAGAGTTCTGTATAGGGGTGTAGAGAGAAACTGTTTCCAAGAGTGTTGTAGCCTAGCAAGAGGCATATGCAGTATCTGGGTGTTCTGCATCCTGAGTGTAGGAGATGCCGCTTATGGGAGCTCTGCTACCTGGATGTAGAGAGAAGCAGTTCACTGGAGTTCTCTATCCTTGGTGTAGAGAGCAGCTATTTACTGGAGTTCGGTAGCCTGGAATGAGGCATTCGCTCTATGCGGGTTTTCAGTAAGCTGCGTGTAAGAGATGCAGCTTACGGGAGTTCCATAACCTAAGTGCAGAGACATCCAGTATCCAGGAGTTCCGTATGTTGAATGTAGAGAGAAGCTGTTTCTAAGATTTCGGTAGCCTGGGCATAGGTATTCGGTATATGCGGGTTTTCTGTATGCTGAGTGCAGCAGACGCAGCTTCTGGGAGATCTGCAACCTAGAATTAGAGAGACACAGTTTACCCAAGTTGTGTATCAGGTTGTAGGGAGAAGCTGTTTCCAAGAGTTCTGTAGCCTATGAGCAGGTATTCGCTATATGCGGGTTTTCTGTATGCTGCGTGTGGCAGACGCAGCTTATGTGAGTTCTGTATCTTGAATGTAGTGAGACACAGTTTACCAGAGTTCTGTATAGGGGTGTAGAGAGAAACTGTTTCCAAGAGTGTTGTAGCCTAGCAAGAGGCATATGCAGTAACTGGGTGTTCTGTATCCTGAGCGTAGGAGATGCCGCTTATGGGAGCTCTGCTACCTGGATGTAGAGAGAAGCAGTTCACCGGAGTTCTCTATCCTTGGTGTAGAGAGCAGCTATTTACTGGAGTTCGGTAGCCTGGAATGAGGCATTCGCTCTATGCGGGTTTTCAGTAAGCTGCGTGTAAGAGATGCAGCTTACGGGAGTTCCATAACCTAAGTGCAGAGACATCCAGTATCCAGGAGTTCCGTATGTTGAATGTAGAGAGAAGCTGTTTCTAAGATTTCGGTAGCCTGGGCATAGGTATTCGGTATATGCGGGTTTTCTGTATGCTGAGTGCAGCAGACGCAGCTTCTGGGAGATCTGCAACCTAGAATTAGAGAGACACAGTTTACCCAAGTTGTGTATCAGGTTGTAGGGAGAAGCTGTTTCCAAGAGTTCTGGAGCCTGGCAATAGGCATAGGCAATGTATGGGATTTCTGTATCCTAAGTGTAGCAGATGCAGCTTACAGGAGCTCAGTAACCTGGCTGGAAAGAGAAGCAGTTTCCAAGAGTTCTCTATCCTTGGTGTAGGGAGAAGCTGTTTCCAAGAGTTCTGTAGCCTATGAGCAGGTATTCGCTATACGCGGGTTTTCTGTATGCTGAGTGTAGCACACGCAGCTTATGGGCGTTGTGTCTCGTGCATGTCGTGAGACACTGTTTACCAGAGTTCTGTATAGGGGTGTAGAGAGAAACTGTTTCCAAGAGTTCTGGAGCCTAGCAAGAGGCATATGCAGTAATTGGGATTTCTGTATCCTGAGTGTAGGAGATGCCGCTTATGGGAGCTCTGCTACCTGGATGTAGAGAGAAGCAGTTTACCGGAGTTCGCTATCCTTGGTGTAGAGAGGAGCTGTTTACAGGAGTTGCGTATCCTGGAATTAGGCATTCGCTATGTGTTGGTATTCTGGATGCTGAGTGTAGCAGATGCAGCTTTCGGGAGTTCTGTAATCTAAGTGTAGAGAGATGCAGTTTCCAGTAGTTCTGTATGTTGAATGTAGAGAGAAGCTGTTTCCAAGAGTTCTGTAGTCTGAGAGCAGGCATACGCTGTATATGGGATTCCTGTTGCCTGAGTGTAGCCGACGCAGCTTCTGGGAGATCTGTAACCTAGAATTAGAGAGACACAGTTTACCGAAGTTCTGTATCAGAGTGTAGGGAGAAGCTGTTTCCAAGCATTCTGTAGCCTATGAGCAGGTATTCGCTATATGCGGGTTTTCTGTATGCTGAGTGTAGCACACGCAGCTTATGGGCGTAGTGTCTCGTGCATGTCGTGAGACACTGTTTACCAGAGTTCTGTATATGCGTGTAGAGAGAAATTGTTTCCAAGAGTTCTGGAGCATAGCAAGAGGCATATGCAGTAATTGGGATTGCTGTATCCTGAGTGTAGGAGATGCCGCTTATGGGAGCTCTGCTACCGGGATGTAGAGAGAAGCAGTTCACTGGAGTTCTCTATCCTTGGTGTAGAGAGCAGCTATTTACTGGAGTTCGGTAGCCTGGAATGAGGCATTCGCTCTATGCGGGTTTTCAGTAAGCTGCGTGTAAGAGATGCAGCTTACGGGAGTTCCATAACCTAAGTGCAGAGACATCCAGTATCCAGGAGTTCCGTATGTTGAATGTAGAGAGAAGCTGTTTCTAAGATTTCGGTAGCCTGGGCATAGGTATTCGGTATATGCGGGTTTTCTGTATGCTGAGTGCAGCAGACGCAGCTTCTGGGAGATCTGCAACCTAGAATTAGAGAGACACAGTTTACCCAAGTTGTGTATCAGGTTGTAGGGAGAAGCTGTTTCCAAGAGTTCTGGAGCCTATGAGCAGGTATTAGCTATATGCGGGTTTTCTGTATGCTGCGTATGGCAGACGCAGCTTATGTGAGTTCTGTATCTTGAATGTAGTGAGACACAGTTTACCAGCGTTCTGTATAGGGGTGTAGAGAGAAACTGTTTCCAAGAGTGTTGTAGCCTAGCAAGAGGCATATGCAGTAACTGGGTGTTCTGTATCCTGAGTGTAGGAGATGCCGCTTATGGGAGCTCTGCTACCTGGATGTAGAGAGAAGCAGTTCACCGGAGTTCTCTATCCTTGGTGTAGAGAGCAGCTATTTACTGGAGTTCGGTAGCCTGGAATGAGGCATTCGCTCTATGCGGTTTTCAGTAAGCTGCGTGTAAGAGATGCAGCTTACGGGAGTTCCATAACCTAAGTGCAGAGACATCCAGTATCCAGGAGTTCCGTATGTTGAATGTAGAGAGAAGCTGTTTCTAAGATTTCGGTAGCCTGGGCATAGGTATTCGGTATATGCGGGTTTTCTGTATGCTGAGTGCAGCAGACGCAGCTTCTGGGAGATCTGCAACCTAGAATTAGAGAGACACAGTTTACCCAAGTTGTGTATCAGGTTGTAGGGAGAAGCTGTTTCCAAGAGTTCTGGAGCCTGGCAATAGGCATAGGCAATGTATGGGATTTCTGTATCCTAAGTGTAGCAGATGCAGCTTACAGGAGCTCAGTAACCTGGCTGGAAAGAGAAGCAGTTTCCAAGAGTTCTCTATCCTTGGTGTAGGGAGAAGCTGTTTCCAAGAGTTCTGTAGCCTATGAGCAGGTATTCGCTATACGCGGGTTTTCTGTATGCTGAGTGTAGCACACGCAGCTTATGGGCGTTGTGTCTCGTGCATGTCGTGAGACACTGTTTTACCAGAGTTCTGTATAGGGGTGTAGAGAGAAACTGTTTCCAAGAGTTCTGGAGCCTAGCAAGAGGCATATGCAGTAATTGGGATTTCTGTATCCTGAGTGTAGGAGATGCCGCTTATGGGAGCTCTGCTACCTGGATGTAGAGAGAAGCAGTTTACCGGAGTTCGCTATCCTTGGTGTAGAGAGGAGCTGTTTACAGGAGTTGCGTATCCTGGAATTAGGCATTCGCTATGTGTGGGTATTCTGGATGCTGAGTGTAGCAGATGCAGCTTTCGGGAGTTCTGTAATCTAAGTGTAGAGAGATGCAGTTTCCAGTAGTTCTGTATGTTGAATGTAGAGAGAAGCTGTTTCCAAGAGTTCTGTAGTCTGAGAGCAGGCATACGCTGTATATGGGATTCCTGTTGCCTGAGTGTAGCCGACGCAGCTTCTGGGAGATCTGTAACCTAGAATTAGAGAGACACAGTTTACCGAAGTTCTGTATCAGAGTGTAGGGAGAAGCTGTTTCCAAGCATTCTGTAGCCTATGAGCAGGTTTCGCTATATGCGGGTTTTCTGTATGCTGAGTGTAGCACACGCAGCTTATGGGCGTAGTGTCTCGTGCATGTCGTGAGACACTGTTTACCAGAGTTCTGTATATGCGTGTAGAGAGAAATTGTTTCCAAGAGTTCTGGAGCCTAGCAAGAGGCATATGCAGTAATTGGGATTGCTGTATCCTGAGTGTAGGAGATGCCGCTTATGGGAGCTCTGCTACCTGGATGTAGAGAGAAGCAGTTCACTGGAGTTCTCTATCCTTGGTGTAGAGAGCAGCTATTTACTGGAGTTCGGTAGCCTGGAATGAGGCATTCGCTCTATGCGGGTTTTCAGTAAGCTGCGTGTAAGAGATGCAGCTTACGGGAGTTCCATAACCTAAGTGCAGAGACATCCAGTATCCAGGAGTTCCGTATGTTGAATGTAGAGAGAAGCTGTTTCTAAGATTTCGGTAGCCTGGGCATAGGTATTCGGTATATGCGGGTTTTCTGTATGCTGAGTGCAGCAGACGCAGCTTCTGGGAGATCTGCAACCTAGAATTAGAGAGACACAGTTTACCCAAGTTGTGTATCAGGTTGTAGGGAGAAGCTGTTTCCAAGAGTTCTGGAGCCTGGCAATAGGCATAGGCAATGTATGGGATTTCTGTATCCTAAGTGTAGCAGATGCAGCTTACAGGAGCTCAGTAACCTGGCTGGAAAGAGAAGCAGTTTCCAAGAGTTCTCTATCCTTGGTGTAGGGAGAAGCTGTTTCCAAGAGTTCTGTAGCCTATGAGCAGGTATTCGCTATACGCGGGTTTTCTGTATGCTGAGTGTAGCACACGCAGCTTATGGGCGTTGTGTCTCGTGCATGTCGTGAGACACTGTTTACCAGAGTTCTGTATAGGGGTGTAGAGAGAAACTGTTTCCAAGAGTTCTGGAGCCTAGCAAGAGGCATATGCAGTAATTGGGATTTCTGTATCCTGAGTGTAGGAGATGCCGCTTATGGGAGCTCTGCTACCTGGATGTAGAGAGAAGCAGTTTACCGGAGTTCGCTATCCTTGGTGTAGAGAGGAGCTGTTTACAGGAGTTGCGTATCCTGGAATTAGGCATTCGCTATGTGTGGGTATTCTGGATGCTGAGTGTAGCAGATGCAGCTTTCGGGAGTTCTGTAATCTAAGTGTAGAGAGATGCAGTTTCCAGTAGTTCTGTATGTTGAATGTAGAGAGAAGCTGTTTCCAAGAGTTCTGTAGTCTGAGAGCAGGCATACGCTGTATATGGGATTCCTGTTGCCTGAGTGTAGCCGACGCAGCTTCTGGGAGATCTGTAACCTAGAATTAGAGAGACACAGTTTACCGAAGTTCTGTATCAGAGTGTAGGGAGAAGCTGTTTCCAAGCATTCTGTAGCCTATGAGCAGGTTTCGCTATATGCGGGTTTTCTGTATGCTGAGTGTAGCACACGCAGCTTATGGGCGTAGTGTCTCGTGCATGTCGTGAGACACTGGTTACCAGAGTTCTGTATATGCGTGTAGAGAGAAATTGTTTCCAAGAGTTCTGGAGCATAGCAAGAGGCATATGCAGTAATTGGGATTGCTGTATCCTGAGTGTAGGAGATGCCGCTTATGGGAGCTCTGCTACCTGGATGTAGAGAGAAGCAGTTCACCGGAGTTCTCTATCCTTGGTGTAGAGAGCAGCTATTTACTGGAGTTCGGTAGCCTGGAATGAGGCATTCGCTCTATGCGGGTTTTCAGTAAGCTGCGTGTAAGAGATGCAGCTTACGGGAGTTCCATAACCTAAGTGCAGAGACATCCAGTATCCAGGAGTTCCGTATGTTGAATGTAGAGAGAAGCTGTTTCTAAGATTTCGGTAGCCTGGGCATAGGTATTCGGTATATGCGGGTTTTCTGTATGCTGAGTGCAGCAGACGCAGCTTCTGGGAGATCTGCAACCTAGAATTAGAGAGACACAGTTTACCCAAGTTGTGTATCAGGTTGTAGGGAGAAGCTGTTTCCAAGCGTTCTGTAGCCTATGAGCAGGTATTCGCTATATGCGGGTTTTCTGTATGCTGCGTGTGGCAGACGCAGCTTATGTGAGTTCTGTATCTTGAATGTAGTGAGACACAGTTTACCAGCGTTCTGTATAGGGGTGTAGAGAGAAACTGTTTCCAAGAGTGTTGTAGCCTAGCAAGAGGCATATGCAGTAACTGGGTGTTCTGTATCCTGAGTGTAGGAGATGCCGCTTATGGGAGCTCTGCTACCTGGATGTAGAGAGAAGCAGTTCACCGGAGTTCTCTATCCTTGGTGTAGAGAGCAGCTATTTACTGGAGTTCGGTAGCCTGGAATGAGGCATTCGCTCTATGCGGTTTTCAGTAAGCTGCGTGTAAGAGATGCAGCTTACGGGAGTTCCATAACCTAAGTGCAGAGACATCCAGTATCCAGGAGTTCCGTATGTTGAATGTAGAGAGAAGCTGTTTCTAAGATTTCGGTAGCCTGGGCATAGGTATTCGGTATATGCGGGTTTTCTGTATGCTGAGTGCAGCAGACGCAGCTTCTGGGAGATCTGCAACCTAGAATTAGAGAGACACAGTTTACCCAAGTTGTGTATCAGGTTGTAGGGAGAAGCTGTTTCCAAGAGTTCTGGAGCCTGGCAATAGGCATAGGCAATGTATGGGATTTCTGTATCCTAAGTGTAGCAGATGCAGCTTACAGGAGCTCAGTAACCTGGCTGGAAAGAGAAGCAGTTTCCAAGAGTTCTCTATCCTTGGTGTAGGGAGAAGCTGTTTCCAAGAGTTCTGTAGCCTATGAGCAGGTATTCGCTATACGCGGGTTTTCTGTATGCTGAGTGTAGCACACGCAGCTTATGGGCGTTGTGTCTCGTGCATGTCGTGAGACACTGTTTTACCAGAGTTCTGTATAGGGGTGTAGAGAGAAACTGTTTCCAAGAGTTCTGGAGCCTAGCAAGAGGCATATGCAGTAATTGGGATTTCTGTATCCTGAGTGTAGGAGATGCCGCTTATGGGAGCTCTGCTACCTGGATGTAGAGAGAAGCAGTTTACCGGAGTTCGCTATCCTTGGTGTAGAGAGGAGCTGTTTACAGGAGTTGCGTATCCTGGAATTAGGCATTCGCTATGTGTTGGTATTCTGGATGCTGAGTGTAGCAGATGCAGCTTTCGGGAGTTCTGTAATCTAAGTGTAGAGAGATGCAGTTTCCAGTAGTTCTGTATGATGAATGTAGAGAGAAGCTGTTTCCAAGAATTCTGTAGTCTGAGAGCAGGCATACGCTGTATATGGGATTCCTGTTGCCTGAGTGTAGCCGACGCAGCTTCTGGGAGATCTGTAACCTAGAATTAGAGAGACACAGTTTACCGAAGTTCTGTATCAGAGTGTAGGGAGAAGCTGTTTCCAAGCATTCTGTAGCCTATGAGCAGGTTTCGCTATATGCGGGTTTTCTGTATGCTGAGTGTAGCACACGCAGCTTATGGGCGTAGTGTCTCGTGCATGTCGTGAGACACTGTTTACCAGAGTTCTGTATATGCGTGTAGAGAGAAATTGTTTCCAAGAGTTCTGGAGCATAGCAAGAGGCATATGCAGTAATTGGGATTGCTGTATCCTGAGTGTAGGAGATGCCGCTTATGGGAGCTCTGCTACCTGGATGTAGAGAGAAGCAGTTCACTGGAGTTCTCTATCCTTGGTGTAGAGAGCAGCTATTTACTGGAGTTCGGTAGCCTGGAATGAGGCATTCGCTCTATGTGGGTTTTCAGTAAGCTGCGTGTAAGAGATGCAGCTTACGGGAGTTCCATAACCTAAGTGCAGAGACATCCAGTATCCAGGAGTTCCGTATGTTGAATGTAGAGAGAAGCTGTTTCTAAGATTTCGGTAGCCTGGGCATAGGTATTCGGTATATGCGGGTTTTCTGTATGCTGAGTGCAGCAGACGCAGCTTCTGGGAGATCTGCAACCTAGAATTAGAGAGACACAGTTTACCCAAGTTGTGTATCAGGTTGTAGGGAGAAGCTGTTTCCAAGAGTTCTGGAGCCTGGCAATAGGCATAGGCAATGTATGGGATTTCTGTATCCTAAGTGTAGCAGATGCAGCTTACAGGAGCTCAGTAACCTGGCTGGAAAGAGAAGCAGTTTCCAAGAGTTCTCTATCCTTGGTGTAGGGAGAAGCTGTTTCCAAGAGTTCTGTAGCCTATGAGCAGGTATTCGCTATACGCGGGTTTTCTGTATGCTGAGTGTAGCACACGCAGCTTATGGGCGTTGTGTCTCGTGCATGTCGTGAGACACTGTTTACCAGAGTTCTGTATAGGGGTGTAGAGAGAAACTGTTTCCAAGAGTTCTGGAGCCTAGCAAGAGGCATATGCAGTAATTGGGATTTCTGTATCCTGAGTGTAGGAGATGCCGCTTATGGGAGCTCTGCTACCTGGATGTAGAGAGAAGCAGTTTACCGGAGTTCGCTATCCTTGGTGTAGAGAGGAGCTGTTTACAGGAGTTGCGTATCCTGGAATTAGGCATTCGCTATGTGTTGGTATTCTGGATGCTGAGTGTAGCAGATGCAGCTTTCGGGAGTTCTGTAATCTAAGTGTAGAGAGATGCAGTTTCCAGTAGTTCTGTATGTTGAATGTAGAGAGAAGCTGTTTCCAAGAGTTCTGTAGTCTGAGAGCAGGCATACGCTGTATATGGGATTCCTGTTGCCTGAGTGTAGCCGACGCAGCTTCTGGGAGATCTGTAACCTAGAATTAGAGAGACACAGTTTACCGAAGTTCTGTATCAGAGTGTAGGGAGAAGCTGTTTCCAAGCATTCTGTAGCCTATGAGCAGGTTTCGCTATATGCGGGTTTTCTGTATGCTGAGTGTAGCACACGCAGCTTATGGGCGTAGTGTCTCGTGCATGTCATGAGACACTGTTTACCAGAGTTCTGTATATGCGTGTAGAGAGAAATTGTTTCCAAGAGTTCTGGAGCATAGCAAGAGGCATATGCAGTAATTGGGATTGCTGTATCCTGAGTGTAGGAGATGCCGCTTATGGGAGCTCTGCTACCTGGATGTAGAGAGAAGCAGTTCACCGGAGTTCTCTATCCTTGGTGTAGAGAGCAGCTATTTACTGGAGTTCGGTAGCCTGGAATGAGGCATTCGCTCTATGCGGGTTTTCAGTAAGCTGCGTGTAAGAGATGCAGCTTACGGGAGTTCCATAACCTAAGTGCAGAGACATCCAGTATCCAGGAGTTCCGTATGTTGAATGTAGAGAGAAGCTGTTTCTAAGATTTCGGTAGCCTGGGCATAGGTATTCGGTATATGTGGGTTTTCTGTATTCTGAGTGCAGCAGACGCAGCTTCTGGGAGATCTGCAACCTAGAATTAGAGAGACACAGTTTACCCAAGTTGTGTATCAGGTTGTAGGGAGAAGCTGTTTCCAAGAGTTCTGGAGCCTGGCAATAGGCATAGGCAATGTATGGGATTTCTGTATCCTAAGTGTAGCAGATGCAGCTTACAGGAGCTCAGTAACCTGGCTGGAAAGAGAAGCAGTTTCCAAGAGTTCTCTATCCTTGGTGTAGGGAGAAGCTGTTTCCAAGAGTTCTGTAGCCTATGAGCAGGTATTCGCTATACGCGGGTTTTCTGTATGCTGAGTGTAGCACACGCAGCTTATGGGCGTTGTGTCTCGTGCATGTCGTGAGACACTGTTTTACCAGAGTTCTGTATAGGGTTGTAGAGAGAAACTGTTTCCAAGAGTTCTGGAGCCTAGCAAGAGGCATATGCAGTAATTGGGATTTCTGTATCCTGAGTGTAGGAGATGCCGCTTATGGGAGCTCTGCTACCTGGATGTAGAGAGAAGCAGTTTACCGGAGTTCGCTATCCTTGGTGTAGAGAGGAGCTGTTTACAGGAGTTGCGTATCCTGGAATTAGGCATTCGCTATGTGTGGGTATTCTGGATGCTGAGTGTAGCAGATGCAGCTTTCGGGAGTTCTGTAATCTAAGTGTAGAGAGATGCAGTTTCCAGTAGTTCTGTATGTTGAATGTAGAGAGAAGCTGTTTCCAAGAATTCTGTAGTCTGAGAGCAGGCATACGCTGTATATGGGATTCCTGTTGCCTGAGTGTAGCCGACGCAGCTTCTGGGAGATCTGTAACCTAGAATTAGAGAGACACAGTTTACCGAAGTTCTGTATCAGAGTGTAGGGAGAAGCTGTTTCCAAGCATTCTGTAGCCTATGAGCAGGTTTCGCTATATGCGGGTTTTCTGTATGCTGAGTGTAGCACACGCAGCTTATGGGCGTAGTGTCTCGTGCATGTCGTGAGACACTGTTTACCAGAGTTCTGTATATGCGTGTAGAGAGAAATTGTTTCCAAGAGTTCTGGAGCATAGCAAGAGGCATATGCAGTAATTGGGATTGCTGTATCCTGAGTGTAGGAGATGCCGCTTATGGGAGCTCTGCTACCTGGATGTAGAGAGAAGCAGTTCACTGGAGTTCTCTATCCTTGGTGTAGAGAGCAGCTATTTACTGGAGTTCGGTAGCCTGGAATGAGGCATTCGCTCTATGCGGGTTTTCAGTAAGCTGCGTGTAAGAGATGCAGCTTACGGGAGTTCCATAACCTAAGTGCAGAGACATCCAGTATCCAGGAGTTCCGTATGTTGAATGTAGAGAGAAGCTGTTTCTAAGATTTCGGTAGCCTGGGCATAGGTATTCGGTATATGCGGGTTTTCTGTATGCTGAGTGCAGCAGACGCAGCTTCTGGGAGATCTGCAACCTAGAATTAGAGAGACACAGTTTACCCAAGTTGTGTATCAGGTTGTAGGGAGAAGCTGTTTCCAAGAGTTCTGGAGCCTGGCAATAGGCATAGGCAATGTATGGGATTTCTGTATCTTAAGTGTAGCAGATGCAGCTTACAGGAGCTCAGTAACCTGGCTGGAAAGAGAAGCAGTTTCCAAGAGTTCTCTATCCTTGGTGTAGGGAGAAGCTGTTTCCAAGAGTTCTGTAGCCTATGAGCAGGTATTCGCTATACGCGGGTTTTCTGTATGCTGAGTGTAGCACACGCAGCTTATGGGCGTTGTGTCTCGTGCATGTCGTGAGACACTGTTTACCAGAGTTCTGTATAGGGGTGTAGAGAGAAACTGTTTCCAAGAGTTCTGGAGCCTAGCAAGAGGCATATGCAGTAATTGGGATTTCTGTATCCTGAGTGTAGGAGATGCCGCTTATGGGAGCTCTGCTACCTGGATGTAGAGAGAAGCAGTTTACCGGAGTTCGCTATCCTTGGTGTAGAGAGGAGCTGTTTACAGGAGTTGCGTATCCTGGAATTAGGCATTCGCTATGTGTTGGTATTCTGGATGCTGAGTGTAGCAGATGCAGCTTTCGGGAGTTCTGTAATCTAAGTGTAGAGAGATGCAGTTTCCAGTAGTTCTGTATGTTGAATGTAGAGAGAAGCTGTTTCCAAGAGTTCTGTAGTCTGAGAGCAGGCATACGCTGTATATGGGATTCCTGTTGCCTGAGTGTAGCCGACGCAGCTTCTGGGAGATCTGTAACCTAGAATTAGAGAGACACAGTTTACCGAAGTTCTGTATCAGAGTGTAGGGAGAAGCTGTTTCCAAGCATTCTGTAGCCTATGAGCAGGTTTCGCTATATGCGGGTTTTCTGTATGCTGAGTGTAGCACACGCAGCTTATGGGCGTAGTGTCTCGTGCATGTCGTGAGACACTGTTTACCAGAGTTCTGTATATGCGTGTAGAGAGAAATTGTTTCCAAGAGTTCTGGAGCATAGCA
This sequence comes from Lepus europaeus, assembly GCF_033115175.1. NCBI lineage: Eukaryota > Metazoa > Chordata > Mammalia > Lagomorpha > Leporidae > Lepus > Lepus europaeus. The sequence continues at coordinate 743,066 of NW_026909316.1, read as the reverse complement.
AGAGGCATATGCAGTAATTGGGATTGCTGTATCCTGAGTGTAGGAGATGCCGCTTATGGGAGCTCTGCTACCTGGATGTAGAGAGAAGCAGTTCACTGGAGTTCTCTATCCTTGGTGTAGAGAGCAGCTATTTACTGGAGTTCGGTAGCCTGGAATGAGGCATTCGCTCTATGCGGGTTTTCAGTAAGCTGCGTGTAAGAGATGCAGCTTACGGGAGTTCCATAACCTAAGTGCAAAGACATCCAGTATCCAGGAGTTCCGTATGTTGAATGTAGAGAGAAGCTGTTTCTAAGATTTCGGTAGCCTGGGCATAGGTATTCGGTATATGCGGGTTTTCTGTATGCTGAGTGCAGCAGACGCAGCTTCTGGGAGATCTGCAACCTAGAATTAGAGAGACACAGTTTACCCAAGTTGTGTATCAGGTTGTAGGGAGAAGCTGTTTCCAAGAGTTCTGGAGCCTATGAGCAGGTATTCGCTATATGCGGGTTTTCTGTATGCTGCGTGTGGCAGACGCAGCTTATGTGAGTTCTGTATCTTGAATGTAGTGAGACACAGTTTACCAGAGTTCTGTATAGGGGTGTAGAGAGAAACTGTTTCCAAGAGTGTTGTAGCCTAGCAAGAGGCATATGCAGTAACTGGGTGTTCTGTATCCTGAGTGTAGGAGATGCCGCTTATGGGAGCTCTGCTACCTGGATGTAGAGAGAAGCAGTTCACCGGAGTTCTCTATCCTTGGTGTAGAGAGCAGCTATTTACTGGAGTTCGGTAGCCTGGAATGAGGCATTCGCTCTATGCGGTTTTCATTAAGCTGCGTGTAAGAGATGCAGCTTACGGGAGTTCCATAACCTAAGTGCAGAGACATCCAGTATCCAGGAGTTCCATATGTTGAATGTAGAGAGAAGCTGTTTCTAAGATTTCGGTAGCCTGGGCATAGGTATTCGGTATATGCGGGTTTTCTGTATGCTGAGTGCAGCAGACGCAGCTTCTGGGAGATCTGCAACCTAGAATTAGAGAGACACAGTTTACCCAAGTTGTGTATCAGGTTGTAGGGAGAAGCTGTTTCCAAGAGTTCTGGAGCCTGGCAATAGGCATAGGCAATGTATGGGATTTCTGTATCCTAAGTGTAGCAGATGCAGCTTACAGGAGCTCAGTAACCTGGCTGGAAAGAGAAGCAGTTTCCAAGAGTTCTCTATCCTTGGTGTAGGGAGAAGCTGTTTCCAAGAGTTCTGTAGCCTATGAGCAGGTATTCGCTATACGCGGGTTTTCTGTATGCTGAGTGTAGCACACGCAGCTTATGGGCGTTGTGTCTCGTGCATGTCGTGAGACACTGTTTACCAGAGTTCTGTATAGGGGTGTAGAGAGAAACTGTTTCCAAGAGTTCTGGAGCCTAGCAAGAGGCATATGCAGTAATTGGGATTTCTGTATCCTGAGTGTAGGAGATGCCGCTTATGGGAGCTCTGCTACCTGGATGTAGAGAGAAGCAGTTTACCGGAGTTCGCTATCCTTGGTGTAGAGAGGAGCTGTTTACAGGAGTTGCGTATCCTGGAATTAGGCATTCGCTATGTGTTGGTATTCTGGATGCTGAGTGTAGCAGATGCAGCTTTCGGGAGTTCTGTAATCTAAGTGTAGAGAGATGCAGTTTCCAGTAGTTCTGTATGTTGAATGTAGAGAGAAGCTGTTTCCAAGAGTTCTGTAGTCTGAGAGCAGGCATACGCTGTATATGGGATTCCTGTTGCCTGAGTGTAGCCGACGCAGCTTCTGGGAGATCTGTAACCTAGAATTAGAGAGACACAGTTTACCAAAGTTCTGTATCAGAGTGTAGGGAGAAGCTGTTTCCAAGCATTCTGTAGCCTATGAGCAGGTTTCGCTATATGCGGGTTTTCTGTATGCTGAGTGTAGCACACGCAGCTTATGGGCGTAGTGTCTCGTGCATGTCGTGAGACACTGTTTACCAGAGTTCTGTATATGCGTGTAGAGAGAAATTGTTTCCAAGAGTTCTGGAGCATAGCAAGAGGCATATGCAGTAATTGGGATTTCTGTATCCTGAGTGTAGGAGATGCCGCTTATGGGAGCTCTGCTACCTGGATGTAGAGAGAAGCAGTTCACTGGAGTTCTCTATCCTTGGTGTAGAGAGCAGCTATTTACTGGAGTTCGGTAGCCTGGAATGAGGCATTCGCTCTATGCGGGTTTTCAGTAAGCTGCGTGTAAGAGATGCAGCTTACGGGAGTTCCATAACCTAAGTGCAGAGACATCCAGTATCCAGGAGTTCCGTATGTTGAATGTAGAGAGAAGCTGTTTCTAAGATTTCGGTAGCCTGGGCATAGGTATTCGGTATATGCGGGTTTTCTGTATGCTGAGTGCAGCAGACGCAGCTTCTGGGAGATCTGCAACCTAGAATTAGAGAGACACAGTTTACCCAAGTTGTGTATCAGGTTGTAGGGAGAAGCTGTTTCCAAGAGTTCTGGAGCCTGGCAATAGGCATAGGCAATGTATGGGATTTCTGTATCCTAAGTGTAGCAGATGCAGCTTACAGGAGCTCAGTAACCTGGCTGGAAAGAGAAGCAGTTTCCAAGAGTTCTCTATCCTTGGTGTAGGGAGAAGCTGTTTCCAAGAGTTCTGTAGCCTATGAGCAGGTATTCGCTATACGCGGGTTTTCTGTATGCTGAGTGTAGCACACGCAGCTTATGGGCGTTGTGTCTCGTGCATGTCGTGAGACACTGTTTACCAGAGTTCTGTATAGGGGTGTAGAGAGAAACTGTTTCCAAGAGTTCTGGAGCCTAGCAAGAGGCATATGCAGTAATTGGGATTTCTGTATCCTGAGTGTAGGAGATGCCGCTTATGGGAGCTCTGCTACCTGGATGTAGAGAGAAGCAGTTTACCGGAGTTCGCTATCCTTGGTGTAGAGAGGAGCTGTTTACAGGAGTTGCGTATCCTGGAATTAGGCATTCGCTATGTGTGGGTATTCTGGATGCTGAGTGTAGCAGATGCAGCTTTCGGGAGTTCTGTAATCTAAGTGTAGAGAGATGCAGTTTCCAGTAGTTCTGTATGTTGAATGTAGAGAGAAGCTGTTTCCAAGAATTCTGTAGTCTGAGAGCAGGCATACGCTGTATATGGGATTCCTGTTGCCTGAGTGTAGCCGACGCAGCTTCTGGGAGATCTGTAACCTAGAATTAGAGAGACACAGTTTACCAAAGTTCTGTATCAGAGTGTCGGGAGAAGCTGTTTCCAAGCATTCTGTAGCCTATGAGCAGGTTTCGCTATATGCGGGTTTTCTGTATGCTGAGTGTAGCACACGCAGCTTATGGGCGTAGTGTCTCGTGCATGTCGTGAGACACTGTTTACCAGAGTTCTGTATATGCGTGTAGAGAGAAATTGTTTCCAAGAGTTCTGGAGCATAGCAAGAGGCATATGCAGTAATTGGGATTGCTGTATCCTGAGTGTAGGAGATGCCGCTTATGGGAGCTCTGCTACCTGGATGTAGAGAGAAGCAGTTCACCGGAGTTCTCTATCCTTGGTGTAGAGAGCAGCTATTTACTGGAGTTCGGTAGCCTGGAATGAGGCATTCGCTCTATGCGGGTTTTCAGTAAGCTGCGTGTAAGAGATGCAGCTTACGGGAGTTCCATAACCTAAGTGCAGAGACATCCAGTATCCAGGAGTTCCGTATGTTGAATGTAGAGAGAAGCTGTTTCTAAGATTTCGGTAGCCTGGGCATAGGTATTCGGTATATGCGGGTTTTCTGTATGCTGAGTGCAGCAGACGCAGCTTCTGGGAGATCTGCAACCTAGAATTAGAGAGACACAGTTTACCCAAGTTGTGTATCAGGTTGTAGGGAGAAGCTGTTTCCAAGAGTTCTGGAGCCTATGAGCAGGTATTCGCTATATGCGGGTTTTCTGTATGCTGCGTGTGGCAGACGCAGCTTATGTGAGTTCTGTATCTTGAATGTAGTGAGACACAGTTTACCAGAGTTCTGTATAGGGGTGTAGAGAGAAACTGTTTCCAAGAGTGTTGTAGCCTAGCAAGAGGCATATGCAGTAACTGGGTGTTCTGTATCCTGAGTGTAGGAGATGCCGCTTATGGGAGCTCTGCTACCTGGATGTAGAGAGAAGCAGTTCACCGGAGTTCTCTATCCTTGGTGTAGAGAGCAGCTATTTACTGGAGTTCGGTAGCCTGGAATGAGGCATTCGCTCTATGCGGGTTTTCAGTAAGCTGCGTGTAAGAGATGCAGCTTACGGGAGTTCCATAACCTAAGTGCAGAGACATCCAGTATCCAGGAGTTCCGTATGTTGAATGTAGAGAGAAGCTGTTTCTAAGATTTCGGTAGCCTGGGCATAGGTATTCGGTATATGCGGGTTTTCTGTATGCTGAGTGCAGCAGACGCAGCTTCTGGGAGATCTGCAACCTAGAATTAGAGAGACACAGTTTACCCAAGTTGTGTATCAGGTTGTAGGGAGAAGCTGTTTCCAAGAGTTCTGGAGCCTGGCAATAGGCATAGGCAATGTATGGGATTTCTGTATCCAAAGTGTAGCAGATGCAGCTTACAGGAGCTCAGTAACCTGGCTGGAAAGAGAAGCAGTTTCCAAGAGTTCTCTATCCTTGGTGTAGGGAGAAGCTGTTTCCAAGAGTTCTGTAGCCTATGAGCAGGTATTCGCTATACGCGGGTTTTCTGTATGCTGAGTGTGGCACACGCAGCTTATGGGCGTTGTGTCTCGTGCATGTCGTGAGACACTGTTTACCAGAGTTCTGTATAGGGGTGTAGAGAGAAACTGTTTCCAAGAGTTCTGGAGCCTAGCAAGAGGCATATGCAGTAATTGGGATTTCTGTATCCTGAGTGTAGGAGATGCCGCTTATGGGAGCTCTGCTACCTGGATGTAGAGAGAAGCAGTTTACCGGAGTTCGCTATCCTTGGTGTAGAGAGGAGCTGTTTACAGGAGTTGCGTATCCTGGAATTAGGCATTCGCTATGTGTTGGTATTCTGGATGCTGAGTGTAGCAGATGCAGCTTTCGGGAGTTCTGTAATCTAAGTGTAGAGAGATGCAGTTTCCAGTAGTTCTGTATGTTGAATGTAGAGAGAAGCTGTTTCCAAGAATTCTGTAGTCTGAGAGCAGGCATACGCTGTATATGGGATTCCTGTTGCCTGAGTGTAGCCGACGCAGCTTCTGGGAGATCTGTAACCTAGAATTAGAGAGACACAGTTTACCAAAGTTCTGTATCAGAGTGTAGGGAGAAGCTGTTTCCAAGCATTCTGTAGCCTATGAGCAGGTTTCGCTATATGCGGGTTTTCTGTATGCTGAGTGTAGCACACGCAGCTTATGGGCGTAGTGTCTCGTGCATGTCGTGAGACACTGTTTACCAGAGTTCTGTATATGCGTGTAGAGAGAAATTGTTTCCAAGAGTTCTGGAGCATGGCAAGAGGCATATGCAGTAATTGGGATTGCTGTATCCTGAGTGTAGGAGATGCCGCTTATGGGAGCTCTGCTACCTGGATGTAGAGAGAAGCAGTTCACTGGAGTTCTCTATCCTTGGTGTAGAGAGCAGCTATTTACTGGAGTTCGGTAGCCTGGAATGAGGCATTCGCTCTATGCGGGTTTTCAGTAAGCTGCGTGTAAGAGATGCAGCTTACGGGAGTTCCATAACCTAAGTGCAGAGACATCCAGTATCCAGGAGTTCCGTATGTTGAATGTAGAGAGAAGCTGTTTCTAAGATTTCGGTAGCCTGGGCATAGGTATTCGGTATATGCGGGTTTTCTGTATGCTGAGTGCAGCAGACGCAGCTTCTGGGAGATCTGCAACCTAGAATTAGAGAGACACAGTTTACCCAAGTTGTGTATCAGGTTGTAGGGAGAAGCTGTTTCCAAGAGTTCTGGAGCCTATGAGCAGGTATTCGCTATATGCGGGTTTTCTGTATGCTGCGTGTGGCAGACGCAGCTTATGTGAGTTCTGTATCTTGAATGTAGTGAGACACAGTTTACCAGCGTTCTGTATAGGGGTGTAGAGAGAAACTGTTTCATAGAGTGTTGTAGCCTAGCAAGAGGCATATGCAGTAACTGGGTGTTCTGTATCCTGAGTGTAGGAGATGCCGCTTATGGGAGCTCTGCTACCTGGATGTAGAGAGAAGCAGTTCACCGGAGTTCTCTATCCTTGGTGTAGAGAGCAGCTATTTACTGGAGTTCGGTAGCCTGGAATGAGGCATTCGCTCTATGCGGGTTTTCAGTAAGCTGCGTGTAAGAGATGCAGCTTACGGGAGTTCCATAACCTAAGTGCAGAGACATCCAGTATCCAGGAGTTCCGTATGTTGAATGTAGAGAGAAGCTGTTTCTAAGATTTCGGTAGCCTGGGCATAGGTATTCGGTATATGCGGGTTTTCTGTATGCTGAGTGCAGCAGACGCAGCTTCTGGGAGATCTGCAACCTAGAATTAGAGAGACACAGTTTACCCAAGTTGTGTATCAGGTTGTAGGGAGAAGCTGTTTCCAAGAGTTCTGGAGCCTGGCAATAGGCATAGGCAATGTATGGGATTTCTGTATCCTAAGTGTAGCAGATGCAGCTTACAGGAGCTCAGTAACCTGGCTGGAAAGAGAAGCAGTTTCCAAGAGTTCTCTATCCTTGGTGTAGGGAGAAGCTGTTTCCAAGAGTTCTGTATCCTATGAGCAGGTATTCGCTATACGCGGGTTTTCTGTATGCTGAGTGTAGCACACGCAGCTTATGGGCGTTGTGTCTCGTGCATGTCGTGAGACACTGTTTACCAGAGTTCTGTATAGGGGTGTAGAGAGAAACTGTTTCCAAGAGTTCTGGAGCCTAGCAAGAGGCATATGCAGTAATTGGGATTTCTGTATCCTGAGTGTAGGAGATGCCGCTTATGGGAGCTCTGCTACCTGGATGTAGAGAGAAGCAGTTTACCGGAGTTCGCTATCCTTGGTGTAGAGAGGAGCTGTTTACAGGAGTTGCGTATCCTGGAATTAGGCATTCGCTATGTGTGGGTATTCTGGATGCTGAGTGTAGCAGATGCAGCTTTCGGGAGTTCTGTAATCTAAGTGTAGAGAGATGCAGTTTCCAGTAGTTCTGTATGTTGAATGCAGAGAGAAGCTGTTTCCAAGAGTTCTGTAGTCTGAGAGCAGGCATACGCTGTATATGGGATTCCTGTTGCCTGAGTGTAGCCGACGCAGCTTCTGGGAGATCTGTAACCTAGAATTAGAGAGACACAGTTTACCGAAGTTCTGTATCAGAGTGTAGGGAGAAGCTGTTTCCAAGCATTCTGTAGCCTATGAGCAGGTTTCGCTATATGCGGGTTTTCTGTATGCTGAGTGTAGCACACGCAGCTTATGGGCGTAGTGTCTCGTGCATGTCGTGAGACACTGTTTACCAGAGTTCTGTATATGCGTGTAGAGAGAAATTGTTTCCAAGAGTTCTGGAGCATAGCAAGAGGCATATGCAGTAATTGGGATTGCTGTATCCTGAGTGTAGGAGATGCCGCTTATGGGAGCTCTGCTACCTGGATGTAGACAGAAGCAGTTCACTGGAGTTCTCTATCCTTGGTGTAGAGAGCAGCTATTTACTGGAGTTCGGTAGCCTGGAATGAGGCATTCGCTCTATGCGGGTTTTCAGTAAGCTGCGTGTAAGAGATGCAGCTTACGGGAGTTCCATAACCTAAGTGCAGAGACATCCAGTATCCAGGAGTTCCGTATGTTGAATGTAGAGAGAAGCTGTTTCTAAGATTTCGGTAGCCTGGGCATAGGTATTCGGTATATGCGGGTTTTCTGTATGCTGAGTGCAGCAGACGCAGCTTCTGGGAGATCTGCAACCTAGAATTAGAGAGACACAGTTTACCCAAGTTGTGTATCAGGTTGTAGGGAGAAGCTGTTTCCAAGAGTTCTGGAGCCTATGAGCAGGTATTCGCTATATGCGGGTTTTCTGTATGCTGCGTGTGGCAGACGCAGCTTATGTGAGTTCTGTATCTTGAATGTAGTGAGACACAGTTTACCAGAGTTCTGTATAGGGGTGTAGAGAGAAACTGTTTCCAAGAGTGTTGTAGCCTAGCAAGAGGCATATGCAGTAACTGGGTGTTCTGTATCCTGAGTGTAGGAGATGCCGCTTATGGGAGCTCTGCTACCTGGATGTAGAGAGAAGCAGTTCACCGGAGTTCTCTATCCTTGGTGTAGAGAGCAGCTATTTACTGGAGTTCGGTAGCCTGGAATGAGGCATTCGCTCTATGCGGGTTTTCAGTAAGCTGCGTGTAAGAGATGCAGCTTACGGGAGTTCCATAACCTAAGTGCAGAGACATCCAGTATCCAGGAGTTCCGTATGTTGAATGTAGAGAGAAGCTGTTTCTAAGATTTCGGTAGCCTGGGCATAGGTATTCGGTATATGCGGGTTTTCTGTATGCTGAGTGCAGCAGACGCAGCTTCTGGGAGATCTGCAACCTAGAATTAGAGATCACAGTTTACCCAAGTTGTGTATCAGGTTGTAGGGAGAAGCTGTTTCCAAGAGTTCTGTAGCCTATGAGCAGGTATTCGCTATATGCGGGTTTTCTGTATGCTGCGTGTGGCAGATGCAGCTTATGTGAGTTCTGTATCTTGAATGTAGTGAGACACAGTTTACCAGCGTTCTGTATAGGGGTGTAGAGAGAAACTGTTTCCAAGAGTGTTGTAGCCTAGCAAGAGGCATATGCAGTAACTGGGTGTTCTGTATCCTGAGTGTAGGAGATGCTGCTTATGGGAGCTCTGCTACCTGGATGTAGAGAGAAGCAGTTCACCGGAGTTCTCTATCCTTGGTGTAGAGAGCAGCTATTTACTGGAGTTCGGTAGCCTGGAATGAGGCATTCGCTCTATGCGGTTTTCAGTAAGCTGCGTGTAAGATATGCTGCTTACGGGAGTTCCATAACCTAAGTGCAGAGACATCCAGTATCCAGGAGTTCCGTATGTTGAATGTAGAGAGAAGCTGTTTCTAAGATTTCGGTAGCCTGGGCATAGGTATTCGGTATATGCGGGTTTTCTGTATGCTGAGTGCAGCAGACGCAGCTTCTGGGAGATCTGCAACCTAGAATTAGAGAGACACAGTTTACCCAAGTTGTGTATCAGGTTGTAGGGAGAAGCTGTTTCCAAGAGTTCTGGAGCCTGGCAATAGGCATAGGCAATGTATGGGATTTCTGTATCCTAAGTGTAGCAGATGCAGCTTACAGGAGCTCAGTAACCTGGCTGGAAAGAGAAGCAGTTTCCAAGAGTTCTCTATCCTTGGTGTAGGGAGAAGCTGTTTCCAAGAGTTCTGTAGCCTATGAGCAGGTATTCGCTATACGCGGGTTTTCTGTATGCTGAGTGTAGCACACGCAGCTTATGGGCGTTGTGTCTCGTGCATGTCGTGAGACACTGTTTACCAGAGTTCTGTATAGGGGTGTAGAGAGAAACTGTTTCCAAGAGTTCTGGAGCCTAGCAAGAGGCATATGCAGTAATTGGGATTTCTGTATCCTGAGTGTAGGAGATGCCGCTTATGGGAGCTCTGCTACCTGGATGTAGAGAGAAGCAGTTTACCGGAGTTCGCTATCCTTGGTGTAGAGAGGAGCTGTTTACAGGAGTTGCGTATCCTGGAATTAGGCATTCGCTATGTGTGGGTATTCTGGATGCTGAGTGTAGCAGATGCAGCTTTCGGGAGTTCTGTAATCTAAGTGTAGAGAGATGCAGTTTCCAGTAGTTCTGTATGTTGAATGTAGAGAGAAGCTGTTTCCAAGAGTTCTGTAGTCTGAGAGCAGGCATACGCTGTATATGGGATTCCTGTTGCCTGAGTGTAGCCGACGCAGCTTCTGGGAGATCTGTAACCTAGAATTAGAGAGACACAGTTTACCGAAGTTCTGTATCAGAGTGTAGGGAGAAGCTGTTTCCAAGCATTCTGTAGCCTATGAGCAGGTTTCGCTATATGCGGGTTTTCTGTATGCTGAGTGTAGCACACGCAGCTTATGGGCGTAGTGTCTCGTGCATGTCGTGAGACACTGTTTACCAGAGTTCTGTATATGCGTGTAGAGAGAAATTGTTTCCAAGAGTTCTGGAGCATAGCAAGAGGCATATGCAGTAATTGGGATTGCTGTATCCTGAGTGTAGGAGATGCCGCTTATGGGAGCTCTGCTACCTGGGTGTAGAGAGAAGCAGTTCACTGGAGTTCTCTATCCTTGGTGTAGAGAGCAGCTATTTACTGGAGTTCGGTAGCCTGGAATGAGGCATTCGCTCTATGCGGGTTTTCAGTAAGCTGCGTGTAAGAGATGCAGCTTACGGGAGTTCCATAACCTAAGTGCAGAGACATCCAGTATCCAGGAGTTCCGTATGTTGAATGTAGAGAGAAGCTGTTTCTAAGATTTCGGTAGCCTGGGCATAGGTATTCGGTATATGCGGGTTTTCTGTATGCTGAGTGCAGCAGACGCAGCTTCTGGGAGATCTGCAACCTAGAATTAGAGAGACACAGTTTACCCAAGTTGTGTATGAGGTTGTAGGGAGAAGCTGTTTCCAAGAGTTCTGTAGCCTATGAGCAGGTATTCGCTATATGTGGGTTTTCTGTATGCTGCGTGTGGCAGACGCAGCTTATGTGAGTTCTGTATCTTGAATGTAGTGAGACACAGTTTACCAGCGTTCTGTATAGGGGTGTAGAGAGAAACTGTTTCCAAGAGTGTTGTAGCCTAGCAAGAGGCATATGCAGTAACTGGGTGTTCTGTATCCTGAGTGTAGGAGATGCCGCTTATGGGAGCTCTGCTACCTGGATGTAGAGAGAAGCAGTTCACCGGAGTTCTCTATCCTTGGTGTAGAGAGCAGCTATTTACTGGAGTTCGGTAGCCTGGAATGAGGCATTCGCTCTATGCGGTTTTCAGTAAGCTGCGTGTAAGAGATGCAGCTTACGGGAGTTCCATAACCTAAGTGCAGAGACATCCAGTATCCAGGAGTTCCGTATGTTGAATGTAGAGAGAAGCTGTTTCTAAGATTTCGGTAGCCTGGGCATAGGTATTCGGTATATGCGGGTTTTCTGTATGCTGAGTGCAGCAGACGCAGCTTCTGGGAGATCTGCAACCTAGAATTAGAGAGACACAGTTTACCCAAGTTGTGTATCAGGTTGTAGGGAGAAGCTGTTTCCAAGAGTTCTGGAGCCTGGCAATAGGCATAGGCAATGTATGGGATTTCTGTATCCTAAGTGTAGCAGATGCAGCTTACAGGAGCTCAGTAACCTGGCTGGAAAGAGAAGCAGTTTCCAAGAGTTCTCTATCCTTGGTGTAGGGAGAAGCTGTTTCCAAGAGTTCTGTAGCCTATGAGCAGGTATTCGCTATACGCGGGTTTTCTGTATGCTGCGTGTGGCAGACGCAGCTTATGTGAGTTCTGTACCTTGAATGTAGTGAGACACAGTTTACCAGAGTTCTGTATAGGGGTGTAGAGAGAAACTGTTTCCAAGAGTTCTGGAGCCTAGCAAGAGGCATATGCAGTAATTGGGATTTCTGTATCCTGAGTGTAGGAGATGCCGCTTATGGGAGCTCTGCTACCTGGATGTAGAGAGAAGCAGTTTACCGGAGTTCGCTATCCTTGGTGTAGAGAGGAGCTGTTTACAGGAGTTGCGTATCCTGGAATTAGGCATTCGCTATGTGTGGGTATTCTGGATGCTGAGTGTAGCAGATGCAGCTTTCGGGAGTTCTGTAATCTAAGTGTAGAGAGATGCAGTTTCCAGTAGTTCTGTATGTTGAATGTAGAGAGAAGCTGTTTCCAAGAGTTCTGTAGTCTGAGAGCAGGCATACGCTGTATATGGGATTCCGGTTGCCTGAGTGTAGCCGACGCAGCTTCTGGGAGATCTGTAACCTAGAATTAGAGAGACACAGTTTACCGAAGTTCTGTATCAGAGTGTAGGGAGAAGCTGTTTCCAAGCATTCTGTAGCCTATGAGCAGGTTTCGCTATATGCGGGTTTTCTGTATGCTGAGTGTAGCACACGCAGCTTATGGGCGTAGTGTCTCGTGCATGTCGTGAGACACTGTTTACCAGAGTTCTGTATATGCGTGTAGAGAGAAATTGTTTCCAAGAGTTCTGGAGCATAGCAAGAGGCATATGCAGTAATTGGGATTGCTGTATCCTGAGTGTAGGAGATGCCGCTTATGGGAGCTCTGCTACCTGGATGTAGAGAGAAGCAGTTCACTGGAGTTCTCTATCCTTGGTGTAGAGAGCAGCTATTTACTGGAGTTCGGTAGCCTGGAATGAGGCATTCGCTCTATGCGGGTTTTCAGTAAGCTGCGTGTAAGAGATGCAGCTTACGGGAGTTCCATAACCTAAGTGCAGAGACATCCAGTATCCAGGAGTTCCGTATGTTGAATGTAGAGAGAAGCTGTTTCTAAGATTTCGGTAGCCTGGGCATAGGTATTCGGTATATGCGGGTTTTCTGTATGCTGAGTGCAGCAGACGCAGCTTCTGGGAGATCTGCAACCTAGAATTAGAGAGACACAGTTTACCCAAGTTGTGTATCAGGTTGTAGGGAGAAGCTGTTTCCAAGAGTTCTGTAGCCTATGAGCAGGTATTCGCTATATGCGGGTTTTCTGTATGCTGCGTGTGGCAGACGCAGCTTATGTGAGTTCTGTATCTTGAATGTAGTGAGACACAGTTTACCAGAGTTCTGTATAGGGGTGTAGAGAGAAACTGTTTCCAAGAGTGTTGTAGCCTAGCAAGAGGCATATGCAGTAACTGGGTGTTCTGTATCCTGAGTGTAGGAGATGCCGCTTATGGGAGCTCTGCTACCTGGATGTAGAGAGAAGCAGTTCACCGGAGTTCTCTATCCTTGGTGTAGAGAGCAGCTATTTACTGGAGTTCGGTAGCCTGGAATGAGGCATTCGCTCTATGCGGGTTTTCAGTAAGCTGCGTGTAAGAGATGCAGCTTACGGGAGTTCCATAACCTAAGTGCAGAGACATCCAGTATCCAGGAGTTCCGTATGTTGAATGTAGAGAGAAGCTGTTTCTAAGATTTCGGTAGCCTGGGCATAGGTATTCGGTATATGCGGGTTTTCTGTATGCTGAGTGCAGCAGACGCAGCTTCTGGGAGATCTGCAACCTAGAATTAGAGATCACAGTTTACCCAAGTTGTGTATCAGGTTGTAGGGAGAAGCTGTTTCCAAGAGTTCTGTAGCCTAAGAGCAGGTATTCGCTATATGCGGGTTTTCTGTATGCTGCGTGTGGCAGATGCAGCTTATGTGAGTTCTGTATCTTGAATGTAGTGAGACACAGTTTACCAGCGTTCTGTATAGGGGTGTAGAGAGAAACTGTTTCCAAGAGTGTTGTAGCCTAGCAAGAGGCATATGCAGTAACTGGGTGTTCTGTATCCTGAGTGTAGGAGATGCTGCTTATGGGAGCTCTGCTACCTGGATGTAGAGAGAAGCAGTTCACCGGAGTTCTCTATCCTTGGTGTAGAGAGCAGCTATTTACTGGAGTTCGGTAGCCTGGAATGAGGCATTCGCTCTATGCGGTTTTCAGTAAGCTGCGTGTAAGAGATGCAGCTTACGGGAGTTCCATAACCTAAGTGCAGAGACATCCAGTATCCAGGAGTTCCGTATGTTGAATGTAGAGAGAAGCTGTTTCTAAGATTTCGGTAGCCTGGGCATAGGTATTCGGTATATGCGGGTTTTCTGTATGCTGAGTGCAGCAGACGCAGCTTCTGGGAGATCTGCAACCTAGAATTAGAGAGACACAGTTTACCCAAGTTGTGTATCAGGTTGTAGGGAGAAGCTGTTTCCAAGAGTTCTGGAGCCTGGCAATAGGCATAGGCAATGTATGGGATTTCTGTATCCTAAGTGTAGCAGATGCAGCTTACAGGAGCTCAGTAACCTGGCTGGAAAGAGAAGCAGTTTCCAAGAGTTCTCTATCCTTGGTGTAGGGAGAAGCTGTTTCCAAGAGTTCTGTAGCCTATGAGCAGGTATTCGCTATACGCGGGTTTTCTGTATGCTGAGTGTAGCACACGCAGCTTATGGGCGTTGTGTCTCGTGCATGTCGTGAGACACTGTTTACCAGAGTTCTGTATAGGGGTGTAGAGAGAAACTGTTTCCAAGAGTTCTGGAGCCTAGCAAGAGGCATATGCAGTAATTGGGATGTCTGTATCCTGAGTGTAGGAGATGCCGCTTATGGGAGCTCTGCTACCTGGATGTAGAGAGAAGCAGTTTACCGGAGTTCGCTATCCTTGGTGTAGAGAGGAGCTGTTTACAGGAGTTGCGTATCCTGGAATTAGGCATTCGCTATGTGTTGGTATTCTGGATGCTGAGTGTAGCAGATGCAGCTTTCGGGAGTTCTGTAATCTAAGTGTAGAGAGATGCAGTTTCCAGTAGTTCTGTATGTTGAATGTAGAGAGAAGCTGTTTCCAAGAGTTCTGTAGTCTGAGAGCAGGCATACGCTGTATATGGGATTCCTGTTGCCTGAGTGTAGCCGACGCAGCTTCTGGGAGATCTGTAACCTAGAATTAGAGAGACACAGTTTACCGAAGTTCTGTATCAGAGTGTAGGGAGAAGCTGTTTCCAAGCATTCTGTAGCCTATGAGCAGGTTTCGCTATATGCGGGTTTTCTGTATGCTGAGTGTAGCACACGCAGCTTATGGGCGTAGTGTCTCGTGCATGTCGTGAGACACTGTTTACCAGAGTTCTGTATATGCGTGTAGAGAGAAATTGTTTCCAAGAGTTCTGGAGCATAGCAAGAGGCATATGCAGTAATTGGGATTGCTGTATCCTGAGTGTAGGAGATGCCGCTTATGGGAGCTCTGCTACCTGGATGTAGAGAGAAGCAGTTTACCGGAGTTCTCTATCCTTGGTGTAGAGAGCAGCTATTTACTGGAGTTCGGTAGCCTGGAATGAGGCATTCGCTCTATGCGGGTTTTCAGTAAGCTGCGTGTAAGAGATGCAGCTTACGGGAGTTCCATAACCTAAGTGCAGAGACATCCAGTATCCAGGAGTTCCGTATGTTGAATGTAGAGAGAAGCTGTTTCTAAGATTTCGGTAGCCTGGGCATAGGTATTCGGTATATGCGGGTTTTCTGTATGCTGAGTGCAGCAGACGCAGCTTCTGGGAGATTTGCAACCTAGAATTAGAGAGACACAGTTTACCCAAGTTGTGTATCAGGTTGTAGGGAGAAGCTGTTTCCAAGAGTTCTGGAGCCTATGAGCAGGTATTCGCTATATGCGGGTTTTCTGTATGCTGCGTGTGGCAGACGCAGCTTATGTGAGTTCTGTATCTTGAATGTAGTGAGACACAGTTTACCAGCGTTCTGTATAGGGGTGTAGAGAGAAACTGTTTCCAAGAGTGTTGTAGCCTAGCAAGAGGCATATGCAGTAACTGGGTGTTCTGTATCCTGAGTGTAGGAGATGCCGCTTATGGGAGCTCTGCTACCTGGATGTAGAGAGAAGCAGTTCACCGGAGTTCTCTATCCTTGGTGTAGAGAGCAGCTATTTACTGGAGTTCGGTAGCCTGGAATGAGGCATTCGCTCTATGCGGTTTTCAGTAAGCTGCGTGTAAGAGATGCAGCTTACGGGAGTTCCATAACCTAAGTGCAGAGACATCCAGTATCCAGGAGTTCCGTATGTTGAATGTAGAGAGAAGCTGTTTCTAAGATTTCGGTAGCCTGGGCATAGGTATTCGGTATATGCGGGTTTTCTGTATGCTGAGTGCAGCAGACGCAGCTTCTGGGAGATCTGCAACCTAGAATTAGAGAGACACAGTTTACCCAAGTTGTGTATCAGGTTGTAGGGAGAAGCTGTTTCCAAGAGTTCTGGAGCCTGGCAATAGGCATAGGCAATGTATGGGATTTCTGTATCCTAAGTGTAGCAGATGCAGCTTACAGGAGCTCAGTAACCTGGCTGGAAAGAGAAGCAGTTTCCAAGAGTTCTCTATCCTTGGTGTAGGGAGAAGCTGTTTCCAAGAGTTCTGTAGCCTATGAGCAGGTATTCGCTATACGCGGGTTTTCTGTATGCTGAGTGTAGCACACGCAGCTTATGGGCGTTGTGTCTCGTGCATGTCGTGAGACACTGTTTACCAGAGTTCTGTATAGGGGTGTAGAGAGAAACTGTTTCCAAGAGTTCTGGAGCCTAGCAAGAGGCATATGCAGTAATTGGGATTTCTGTATCCTGAGTGTAGGAGATGCCGCTTATGGGAGCTCTGCTACCTGGATGTAGAGAGAAGCAGTTTACCGGAGTTCGCTATCCTTGGTGTAGAGAGGAGCTGTTTACAGGAGTTGCGTATCCTGGAATTAGGCATTCGCTATGTGTGGGTATTCTGGATGCTGAGTGTAGCAGATGCAGCTTTCGGGAGTTCTGTAATCTAAGTGTAGAGAGATGCAGTTTCCAGTAGTTCTGTCAGAATGTAGAGAGAAGCTGTTTCCAAGAGTTCTGTAGTCTGAGAGCAGGCATACGCTGTATATGGGATTCCTGTTGCCTGAGTGTAGCCGACGCAGCTTCTGGGAGATCTGTAACCTAGAATTAGAGAGACACAGTTTACCGAAGTTCTGTATCAGAGTGTAGGGAGAAGCTGTTTCCAAGCATTCTGTAGCCTATGAGCAGGTTTCGCTATATGCGGGTTTTCTGTATGCTGAGTGTAGCACACGCAGCTTATGGGCGTAGTGTCTCGTGCATGTCGTGAGACACTGTTTACCAGAGTTCTGTATATGCGTGTAGAGAGAAATTGTTTCCAAGAGTTCTGGAGCATAGCAAGAGGCATATGCAGTAATTGGGATTGCTGTATCCTGAGTGTAGGAGATGCCGCTTATGGGAGCTCTGCTACCTGGATGTAGAGAGAAGCAGTTCACTGGAGTTCTCTATCCTTGGTGTAGAGAGCAGCTATTTACTGGAGTTCGGTAGCCTGGAATGAGGCATTCGCTCTATGCGGGTTTTCAGTAAGCTGCGTGTAAGAGATGCAGCTTACGGGAGTTCCATAACCTAAGTGCAGAGACATCCAGTATCCAGGAGTTCCGTATGTTGAATGTAGAGAGAAGCTGTTTCTAAGATTTCGGTAGCCTGGGCATAGGTATTCGGTATATGCGGGTTTTATGTATGCTGAGTGCAGCAGACGCAGCTTCTGGGAGATCTGCAACCTAGAATTAGAGAGACACAGTTTACCCAAGTTGTGTATCAGGTTGTAGGGAGAAGCTGTTTCCAAGAGTTCTGGAGCCTATGAGCAGGTATTCGCTATATGCGGGTTTTCTGTATGCTGCGTGTGGCAGACGCAGCTTATGTGAGTTCTGTATCTTGAATGTAGTGAGACACAGTTTACCAGCGTTCTGTATAGGGGTGTAGAGAGAAACTGTTTCCAAGAGTGTTGTAGCCTAGCAAGAGGCATATGCAGTAACTGGGTGTTCTGTATCCTGAGTGTAGGAGATGCCGCTTATGGGAGCTCTGCTACCTGGATGTAGAGAGAAGCAGTTCACCGGAGTTCTCTATCCTTGGTGTAGAGAGCAGCTATTTACTGGAGTTCGGTAGCCTGGAATGAGGCATTCGCTCTATGCGGGTTTTCAGTAAGCTGCGTGTAAGAGATGCAGCTTACGGGAGTTCCATAACCTAAGTGCAGAGACATCCAGTATCCAGGAGTTCCGTATGTTGAATGTAGAGAGAAGCTGTTTCTAAGATTTCGGTAGCCTGGGCATAGGTATTCGGTATATGCGGGTTTTCTGTATGCTGAGTGCAGCAGACGCAGCTTCTGGGAGATCTGCAACCTAGAATTAGAGAGACACAGTTTACCCAAGTTGTGTATCAGGTTGTAGGGAGAAGCTGTTTCCAAGAGTTCTGGAGCCTGGCAATAGGCATAGGCAATGTATGGGATTTCTGTATCCTAAGTGTAGCAGATGCAGCTTACAGGAGCTCAGTAACCTGGCTGGAAAGAGAAGCAGTTTCCAAGAGTTCTCTATCCTTGGTGTAGGGAGAAGCTGTTTCCAAGAGTTCTGTAGCCTATGAGCAGGTATTCGCTATACGCGGGTTTTCTGTATGCTGAGTGTAGCACACGCAGCTTATGGGCGTTGTGTCTCGTGCATGTCGTGAGACACTGTTTACCAGAGTTCTGTATAGGGGTGTAGAGAGAAACTGTTTCCAAGAGTTCTGGAGCCTAGCAAGAGGCATATGCAGTAATTGGGATTTCTGTATCCTGAGTGTAGGAGATGCCGCTTATGGGAGCTCTGCTACCTGGATGTAGAGAGAAGCAGTTTACCGGAGTTCGCTATCCTTGGTGTAGAGAGGAGCTGTTTACAGGAGTTGCGTATCCTGGAATTAGGCATTCGCTATGTGTTGGTATTCTGGATGCTGAGTGTAGCAGATGCAGCTTTCGGGAGTTCTGTAATCTAAGTGTAGAGAGATGCAGTTTCCAGTAGTTCTGTCAGAATGTAGAGAGAAGCTGTTTCCAAGAGTTCTGTAGTCTGAGAGCAGGCATACGCTGTATATGGGATTCCTGTTGCCTGAGTGTAGCCGACGCAGCTTCTGGGAGATCTGTAACCTAGAATTAGAGAGACACAGTTTACCGAAGTTCTGTATCAGAGTGTAGGGAGAAGCTGTTTCCAAGCATTCTGTAGCCTATGAGCAGGTTTCGCTATATGCGGGTTTTCTGTATGCTGAGTGTAGCACACGCAGCTTATGGGCGTAGTGTCTCGTGCATGTCGTGAGACACTGTTTACCAGAGTTCTGTATATGCGTGTAGAGAGAAATTGTTTCCAAGAGTTCTGGAGCATAGCAAGAGGCATATGCAGTAAATGGGATTGCTGTATCCTGAGTGTAGGAGATGCCGCTTATGGGAGCTCTGCTACCTGGATGTAGAGAGAAGCAGTTCACTGGAGTTCTCTATCCTTGGTGTAGAGAGCAGCTATTTACTGGAGTTCGGTAGCCTGGAATGAGGCATTCGCTCTATGCGGGTTTTCAGTAAGCTGCGTGTAAGAGATGCAGCTTACGGGAGTTCCATAACCTAAGTGCAGAGACATCCAGTATCCAGGAGTTCCGTATGTTGAATGTAGAGAGAAGCTGTTTCTAAGATTTCGGTAGCCTGGGCATAGGTATTCGGTATATGCGGGTTTTCTGTATGCTGAGTGCAGCAGACGCAGCTTCTGGGAGATCTGCAACCTAGAATTAGAGAGACACAGTTTACCCAAGTTGTGTATCAGGTTGTAGGGAGAAGCTGTTTCCAAGAGTTCTGGAGCCTATGAGCAGGTATTCGCTATATGCGGGTTTTCTGTATGCTGCGTGTGGCAGACGCAGCTTATGTGAGTTCTGTATCTTGAATGTAGTGAGACACAGTTTACCAGAGTTCTGTATAGGGGTGTAGAGAGAAACTGTTTCCAAGAGTGTTGTAGCCTAGCAAGAGGCATATGCAGTAACTGGGTGTTCTGTATCCTGAGTGTAGGAGATGCCGCTTATGGGAGCTCTGCTACCTGGATGTAGAGAGAAGCAGTTCACCGGAGTTCTCTATCCTTGGTGTAGAGAGCAGCTATTTACTGGAGTTCGGTAGCCTGGAATGAGGCATTCGCTCTATGCGGGTTTTCAGTAAGCTGCGTGTAAGAGATGCAGCTTACGGGAGTTCCATAACCTAAGTGCAGAGACATCCAGTATCCAGGAGTTCCGTATGTTGAATGTAGAGAGAAGCTGTTTCTAAGATTTCGGTAGCCTGGGCATAGGTATTCGGTATATGCGGGTTTTCTGTATGCTGAGTGCAGCAGACGCAGCTTCTGGGAGATCTGCAACCTAGAATTAGAGAGACACAGTTTACCCAAGTTGTGTATCAGGTTGTAGGGAGAAGCTGTTTCCAAGAGTTCTGGAGCCTGGCAATAGGCATAGGCAATGTATGGGATTTCTGTATCCTAAGTGTAGCAGATGCAGCTTACAGGAGCTCAGTAACCTGGCTGGAAAGAGAAGCAGTTTCCAAGAGTTCTCTATCCTTGGTGTAGGGAGAAGCTGTTTCCAAGAGTTCTGTAGCCTATGAGCAGGTATTCGCTATACGCGGGTTTTCTGTATGCTGAGTGTAGCACACGCAGCTTATGGGCGTTGTGTCTCGTGCATGTCGTGAGACACTGTTTACCAGAGTTCTGTATAGGGGTGTAGAGAGAAACTGTTTCCAAGAGTTCTGGAGCCTAGCAAGAGGCATATGCAGTAATTGGGATTTCTGTATCCTGAGTGTAGGAGATGCCGCTTATGGGAGCTCTGCTACCTGGATGTAGAGAGAAGCAGTTTACCGGAGTTCGCTATCCTTGGTGTAGAGAGGAGCTGTTTACAGGAGTTGCGTATCCTGGAATTAGGCATTCGCTATGTGTTGGTATTCTGGATGCTGAGTGTAGCAGATGCAGCTTTCGGGAGTTCTGTAATCTAAGTGTAGAGAGATGCAGTTTCCAGTAGTTCTGTATGTTGAATGTAGAGAGAAGCTGTTTCCAAGAGTTCTGTAGTCTGAGAGCAGGCATACGCTGTATATGGGATTCCTGTTGCCTGAGTGTAGCCGACGCAGCTTCTGGGAGATCTGTAACCTAGAATTAGAGAGACACAGTTTACCGAAGTTCTGTATCAGAGTGTAGGGAGAAGCTGTTTCCAAGCATTCTGTAGCCTATGAGCAGGTTTCGCTATATGCGGGTTTTCTGTATGCTGAGTGTAGCACACGCAGCTTATGGGCGTAGTGTCTCGTGCATGTCGTGAGACACTGTTTACCAGAGTTCTGTATATGCGTGTAGAGAGAAATTGTTTCCAAGAGTTCTGGAGCATAGCAAGAGGCATATGCAGTAATTGGGATTTCTGTATCCTGAGTGTAGGAGATGCCGCTTATGGGAGCTCTGCTACCTGGATGTAGAGAGAAGCAGTTCACTGGAGTTCTCTATCCTTGGTGTAGAGAGCAGCTATTTACTGGAGTTCGGTAGCCTGGAATGAGGCATTCGCTCTATGCGGGTTTTCAGTAAGCTGCGTGTAAGAGATGCAGCTTACGGGAGTTCCATAACCTAAGTGCAGAGACATCCAGTATCCAGGAGTTCCGTATGTTGAATGTAGAGAGAAGCTGTTTCTAAGATTTCGGTAGCCTGGGCATAGGTATTCGGTATATGCGGGTTTTCTGTATGCTGAGTGCAGCAGACGCAGCTTCTGGGAGATCTGCAACCTAGAATTAGAGAGACACAGTTTACCCAAGTTGTGTATCAGGTTGTAGGGAGAAGCTGTTTCCAAGAGTTCTGGAGCCTATGAGCAGGTATTCGCTATATGCGGGTTTTCTGTATGCTGCGTGTGGCAGACGCAGCTTATGTGAGTTCTGTATCTTGAATGTAGTGAGACACAGTTTACCAGAGTTCTGTATAGGGGTGTAGAGAGAAACTGTTTCCAACAGTGTTGTAGCCTAGCAAGAGGCATATGCAGTAACTGGGTGTTCTGTATCCTGAGTGTAGGAGATGCCGCTTATGGGAGCTCTGCTACCTGGATGTAGAGAGAAGCAGTTCACCGGAGTTCTCTATCCTTGGTGTAGAGAGCAGCTATTTACTGGAGTTCGGTAGCCTGGAATGAGGCATTCGCTCTATGCGGGTTTTCAGTAAGCTGCGTGTAAGAGATGCAGCTTACGGGAGTTCCATAACCTAAGTGCAGAGACATCCAGTATCCAGGAGTTCCGTATGTTGAATGTAGAGAGAAGCTGTTTCTAAGATTTCGGTAGCCTGGGCATAGGTATTCGGTATATGCGGGTTTTCTGTATGCTGAGTGCAGCAGACGCAGCTTCTGGGAGATCTGCAACCTAGAATTAGAGAGACACAGTTTACCCAAGTTGTGTATCAGGTTGTAGGGAGAAGCTGTTTCCAAGAGTTCTGGAGCCTGGCAATAGGCATAGGCAATGTATGGGATTTCTGTATCCTAAGTGTAGCAGATGCAGCTTACAGGAGCTCAGTAACCTGGCTGGAAACAGAAGCAGTTTCCAAGAGTTCTCTATCCTTGGTGTAGGGAGAAGCTGTTTCCAAGAGTTCTGTAGCCTATGAGCAGGTATTCGCTATACGCGGGTTTTCTGTATGCTGAGTGTAGCACACGCAGCTTATGGGCGTTGTGTCTCGTGCATGTCGTGAGACACTGTTTACCAGAGTTCTGTATAGGGGTGTAGAGAGAAACTGTTTCCAAGAGTTCTGGAGCCTAGCAAGAGGCATATGCAGTAATTGGGATTTCTGTATCCTGAGTGTAGGAGATGCCGCTTATGGGAGCTCTGCTACCTGGATGTAGAGAGAAGCAGTTTACCGGAGTTCGCTATCCTTGGTGTAGAGAGGAGCTGTTTACAGGAGTTGCGTATCCTGGAATTAGGCATTCGCTATGTGTGGGTATTCTGGATGCTGAGTGTAGCAGATGCAGCTTTCGGGAGTTCTGTAATCTAAGTGTAGAGAGATGCAGTTTCCAGTAGTTCTGTATGTTGAATGTAGAGAGAAGCTGTTTCCAAGAATTCTGTAGTCTGAGAGCAGGCATACGCTGTATATGGGATTCCTGTTGCCTGAGTGTAGCCGACGCAGCTTCTGGGAGATCTGTAACCTAGAATTAGAGAGACACAGTTTACCGAAGTTCTGTATCAGAGTGTAGGGAGAAGCTGTTTCCAAGCATTCTGTAGCCTATGAGCAGGTTTCGCTATATGCGGGTTTTCTGTATGCTGAGTGTAGCACACGCAGCTTATGGGCGTAGTGTCTCGTGCATGTCGTGAGACACTGTTTACCAGAGTTCTGTATATGCGTGTAGAGAGAAATTGTTTCCAAGAGTTCTGGAGCATAGCAAGAGGCATATGCAGTAATTGGGATTTCTGTATCCTGAGTGTAGGAGATGCCGCTTATGGGAGCTCTGCTACCTGGATGTAGAGAGAAGCAGTTCACTGGAGTTCTCTATCCTTGGTGTAGAGAGCAGCTATTTACTGGAGTTCGGTAGCCTGGAATGAGGCATTCGCTCTATGCGGGTTTTCAGTAAGCTGCGTGTAAGAGATGCAGCTTACGGGAGTTCCATAACCTAAGTGCAGAGACATCCAGTATCCAGGAGTTCCGTATGTTGAATGTAGAGAGAAGCTGTTTCTAAGATTTCGGTAGCCTGGGCATAGGTATTCGGTATATGCGGGTTTTCTGTATGCTGAGTGCAGCAGACGCAGCTTCTGGGAGATCTGCAACCTAGAATTAGAGAGACACAGTTTACCCAAGTTGTGTATCAGGTTGTAGGGAGAAGCTGTTTCCAAGAGTTCTGGAGCCTATGAGCAGGTATTCGCTATATGCGGGTTTTCTGTATGCTGCGTGTGGCAGACGCAGCTTATGTGAGTTCTGTATCTTGAATGTAGTGAGACACAGTTTACCAGAGTTCTGTATAGGGGTGTAGAGAGAAACTGTTTCCAACAGTGTTGTAGCCTAGCAAGAGGCATATGCAGTAACTGGGTGTTCTGTATCCTGAGTGTAGGAGATGCCGCTTATGGGAGCTCTGCTACCTGGATGTAGAGAGAAGCAGTTCACCGGAGTTCTCTATCCTTGGTGTAGAGAGCAGCTATTTACTGGAGTTCGGTAGCCTGGAATGAGGCATTCGCTCTATGCGGGTTTTCAGTAAGCTGCGTGTAAGAGATGCAGCTTACGGGAGTTCCATAACCTAAGTGCAGAGACATCCAGTATCCAGGAGTTCCGTATGTTGAATGTAGAGAGAAGCTGTTTCTAAGATTTCGGTAGCCTGGGCATAGGTATTCGGTATATGCGGGTTTTCTGTATGCTGAGTGCAGCAGACGCAGCTTCTGGGAGATCTGCAACCTAGAATTAGAGAGACACAGTTTACCCAAGTTGTGTATCAGGTTGTAGGGAGAAGCTGTTTCCAAGAGTTCTGGAGCCTGGCAATAGGCATAGGCAATGTATGGGATTTCTGTATCCTAAGTGTAGCAGATGCAGCTTACAGGAGCTCAGTAACCTGGCTGGAAAGAGAAGCAGTTTCCAAGAGTTCTCTATCCTTGGTGTAGGGAGAAGCTGTTTCCAAGAGTTCTGTAGCCTATGAGCAGGTATTCGCTACACGCGGGTTTTCTGTATGCTGAGTGTAGCACACGCAGCTTATGGGCGTTGTGTCTCGTGCATGTCGTGAGACACTGTTTACCAGAGTTCTGTATAGGGGTGTAGAGAGAAACTGTTTCCAAGAGTTCTGGAGCCTAGCAAGAGGCATATGCAGTAATTGGGATTTCTGTATCCTGAGTGTAGGAGATGCCGCTTATGGGAGCTCTGCTACCTGGATGTAGAGAGAAGCAGTTTACCGGAGTTCGCTATCCTTGGTGTAGAGAGGAGCTGTTTACAGGAGTTGCGTATCCTGGAATTAGGCATTCGCTATGTGTGGGTATTCTGGATGCTGAGTGTAGCAGATGCAGCTTTCGGGAGTTCTGTAATCTAAGTGTAGAGAGATGCAGTTTCCAGTAGTTCTGTATGTTGAATGTAGAGAGAAGCTGTTTCCAAGAATTCTGTAGTCTGAGAGCAGGCATACGCTGTATATGGGATTCCTGTTGCCTGAGTGTAGCCGACGCAGCTTCTGGGAGATCTGTAACCTAGAATTAGAGAGACACAGTTTACCGAAGTTCTGTATCAGAGTGTAGGGAGAAGCTGTTTCCAAGCATTCTGTAGCCTATGAGCAGGTTTCGCTATATGCGGGTTTTCTGTATGCTGAGTGTAGCACACGCAGCTTATGGGCGTAGTGTCTCGTGCATGTCGTGAGACACTGTTTACCAGAGTTCTGTATATGCGTGTAGAGAGAAATTGTTTCCAAGAGTTCTGGAGCATAGCAAGAGGCATATGCAGTAATTGGGATTGCTGTATCCTGAGTGTAGGAGATGCCGCTTATGGGAGCTCTGCTACCTGGATGTAGAGAGAAGCAGTTCACTGGAGTTCTCTATCCTTGGTGTAGAGAGCAGCTATTTACTGGAGTTCGGTAGCCTGGAATGAGGCATTCGCTCTATGCGGGTTTTCAGTAAGCTGCGTGTAAGAGATGCAGCTTACGGGAGTTCCATAACCTAAGTGCAGAGACATCCAGTATCCAGGAGTTCCGTATGTTGAATGTAGAGAGAAGCTGTTTCTAAGATTTCGGTAGCCTGGGCATAGGTATTCGGTATATGCGGGTTTTCTGTATGCTGAGTGCAGCAGACGCAGCTTCTGGGAGATCTGCAACCTAGAATTAGAGAGACACAGTTTACCCAAGTTGTGTATCAGGTTGTAGGGAGAAGCTGTTTCCAGAGTTCTGGAGCCTATGAGCAGGTATTCGCTATATGCGGGTTTTCTGTATGCTGCGTGTGGCAGACGCAGCTTATGTGAGTTCTGTATCTTGAATGTAGTGAGACACAGTTTACCAGAGTTCTGTATAGGGGTGTAGAGAGAAACTGTTTCCAACAGTGTTGTAGCCTAGCAAGAGGCATATGCAGTAACTGGGTGTTCTGTATCCTGAGTGTAGGAGATGCCGCTTATGGGAGCTCTGCTACCTGGATGTAGAGAGAAGCAGTTCACTGGAGTTCTCTATCCTTGGTGTAGAGAGCAGCTATTTACTGGAGTTCGGTAGCCTGGAATGAGGCATTCGCTCTATGCGGGTTTTCAGTAAGCTGCGTGTAAGAGATGCAGCTTACGGGAGTTCCATAACCTAAGTGCAGAGACATCCAGTATCCAGGAGTTCCGTATGTTGAATGTAGAGAGAAGCTGTTTCTAAGATTTCGGTAGCCTGGGCATAGGTATTCGGTATATGCGGGTTTTCTGTATGCTGAGTGCAGCAGACGCAGCTTCTGGGAGATCTGCAACCTAGAATTAGAGAGACACAGTTTACCCAAGTTGTGTATCAGGTTGTAGGGAGAAGCTGTTTCCAAGAGTTCTGGAGCCTGGCAATAGGCATAGGCAATGTATGGGATTTCTGTATCCTAAGTGTAGCAGATGCAGCTTACAGGAGCTCAGTAACCTGGCTGGAAAGAGAAGCAGTTTCCAAGAGTTCTCTATCCTTGGTGTAGGGAGAAGCTGTTTCCAAGAGTTCTGTAGCCTATGAGCAGGTATTCGCTATACGCGGGTTTTCTGTATGCTGAGTGTAGCACACGCAGCTTATGGGCGTTGTGTCTCGTGCATGTCGTGAGACACTGTTTACCAGAGTTCTGTATAGGGGTGTAGAGAGAAACTGTTTCCAAGAGTTCTGGAGCCTAGCAAGAGGCATATGCAGTAATTGGGATTTCTGTATCCTGAGTGTAGGAGATGCCGCTTATGGGAGCTCTGCTACCTGGATGTAGAGAGAAGCAGTTTACCGGAGTTCGCTATCCTTGGTGTAGAGAGGAGCTGTTTACAGGAGTTGCGTATCCTGGAATTAGGCATTCGCTATGTGTTGGTATTCTGGATGCTGAGTGTAGCAGATGCAGCTTTCGGGAGTTCTGTAATCTAAGTGTAGAGAGATGCAGTTTCCAGTAGTTCTGTATGTTGAATGTAGAGAGAAGCTGTTTCCAAGAATTCTGTAGTCTGAGAGCAGGCATACGCTGTATATGGGATTCCTGTTGCCTGAGTGTAGCCGACGCAGCTTCTGGGAGATCTGTAACCTAGAATTAGAGAGACACAGTTTACCGAAGTTCTGTATCAGAGTGTAGGGAGAAGCTGTTTCCAAGCATTCTGTAGCCTATGAGCAGGTTTCGCTATATGCGGGTTTTCTGTATGCTGAGTGTAGCACACGCAGCTTATGGGCGTAGTGTCTCGTGCATGTCGTGAGACACTGTTTACCAGAGTTCTGTATATGCGTGTAGAGAGAAATTGTTTCCAAGAGTTCTGGAGCATAGCAAGAGGCATATGCAGTAATTGGGATTGCTGTATCCTGAGTGTAGGAGATGCCGCTTATGGGAGCTCTGCTACCTGGATGTAGAGAGAAGCAGTTCACTGGAGTTCTCTATCCTTGGTGTAGAGAGCAGCTATTTACTGGAGTTCGGTAGCCTGGAATGAGGCATTCGCTCTATGCGGGTTTTCAGTAAGCTGCGTGTAAGAGATGCAGCTTACGGGAGTTCCATAACCTAAGTGCAGAGACATCCAGTATCCAGGAGTTCCGTATGTTGAATGTAGAGAGAAGCTGTTTCTAAGATTTCGGTAGCCTGGGCATAGGTATTCGGTATATGCGGGTTTTCTGTATGCTGAGTGCAGCAGACGCAGCTTCTGGGAGATCTGCAACCTAGAATTAGAGAGACACAGTTTACCCAAGTTGTGTATCAGGTTGTAGGGAGAAGCTGTTTCCAAGAGTTCTGGAGCCTGGCAATAGGCATAGGCAATGTATGGGATTTCTGTATCCTAAGTGTAGCAGATGCAGCTTACAGGAGCTCAGTAACCTGGCTGGAAAGAGAAGCAGTTTCCAAGAGTTCTCTATCCTTGGTGTAGGGAGAAGCTGTTTCCAAGAGTTCTGTAGCCTATGAGCAGGTATTCGCTATACGCGGGTTTTCTGTATGCTGAGTGTAGCACACGCAGCTTATGGGCGTAGTGTCTCGTGCATGTCGTGAGACACTGTTTACCAGAGTTCTGTATAGGGGTGTAGAGAGAAACTGTTTCCAAGAGTTCTGGAGCCTAGCAAGAGGCATATGCAGTAATTGGGATTTCTGTATCCTGAGTGTAGGAGATGCCGCTTATGGGAGCTCTGCTACCTGGATGTAGAGAGAAGCAGTTTACCGGAGTTCGCTATCCTTGGTGTAGAGAGGAGCTGTTTACAGGAGTTGCGTATCCTGGAATTAGGCATTCGCTATGTGTTGGTATTCTGGATGCTGAGTGTAGCAGATGCAGCTTTCGGGAGTTCTGTAATCTAAGTGTAGAGAGATGCAGTTTCCAGTAGTTCTGTATGTTGAATGTAGAGAGAAGCTGTTTCCAAGAATTCTGTAGTCTGAGAGCAGGCATACGCTGTATATGGGATTCCTGTTGCCTGAGTGTAGCCGACGCAGCTTCTGGGAGATCTGTAACCTAGAATTAGAGAGACACAGTTTACCGAAGTTCTGTATCAGAGTGTAGGGAGAAGCTGTTTCCAAGCATTCTGTAGCCTATGAGCAGGTTTCGCTATATGCGGGTTTTCTGTATGCTGAGTGTAGCACACGCAGCTTATGGGCGTAGTGTCTCGTGCATGTCGTGAGACACTGTTTACCAGAGTTCTGTATATGCGTGTAGAGAGAAATTGTTTCCAAGAGTTCTGGAGCATAGCAAGAGGCATATGCAGTAATTGGGATTGCTGTATCCTGAGTGTAGGAGATGCCGCTTATGGGAGCTCTGCTACCTGGATGTAGAGAGAAGCAGTTCACTGGAGTTCTCTATCCTTGGTGTAGAGAGCAGCTATTTACTGGAGTTCGGTAGCCTGGAATGAGGCATTCGCTCTATGCGGGTTTTCAGTAAGCTGCGTGTAAGAGATGCAGCTTACGGGAGTTCCATAACCTAAGTGCAGAGACATCCAGTATCCAGGAGTTCCGTATGTTGAATGTAGAGAGAAGCTGTTTCTAAGATTTCGGTAGCCTGGGCATAGGTATTCGGTATATGCGGGTTTTCTGTATGCTGAGTGCAGCAGACGCAGCTTCTGGGAGATCTGCAACCTAGAATTAGAGAGACACAGTTTACCCAAGTTGTGTATCAGGTTGTAGGGAGAAGCTGTTTCCAAGAGTTCTGGAGCCTGGCAATAGGCATAGGCAATGTATGGGATTTCTGTATCCTAAGTGTAGCAGATGCAGCTTACAGGAGCTCAGTAACCTGGCTGGAAAGAGAAGCAGTTTCCAAGAGTTCTCTATCCTTGGTGTAGGGAGAAGCTGTTTCCAAGAGTTCTGTAGCCTATGAGCAGGTATTCGCTATACGCGGGTTTTCTGTATGCTGAGTGTAGCACACGCAGCTTATGGGCGTTGTGTCTCGTGCATGTCGTGAGACACTGTTTACCAGAGTTCTGTATAGGGGTGTAGAGAGAAACTGTTTCCAAGAGTTCTGGAGCCTAGCAAGAGGCATATGCAGTAATTGGGATTTCTGTATCCTGAGTGTAGGAGATGCCGCTTATGGGAGCTCTGCTACCTGGATGTAGAGAGAAGCAGTTTACCGGAGTTCGCTATCCTTGGTGTAGAGAGGAGCTGTTTACAGGAGTTGCGTATCCTGGAATTAGGCATTCGCTATGTGTTGGTATTCTGGATGCTGAGTGTAGCAGATGCAGCTTTCGGGAGTTCTGTAATCTAAGTGTAGAGAGATGCAGTTTCCAGTAGTTCTGTATGTTGAATGTAGAGAGAAGCTGTTTCCAAGAATTCTGTAGTCTGAGAGCAGGCATACGCTGTATATGGGATTCCTGTTGCCTGAGTGTAGCCGACGCAGCTTCTGGGAGATCTGTAACCTAGAATTAGAGAGACACAGTTTACCGAAGTTCTGTATCAGAGTGTAGGGAGAAGCTGTTTCCAAGCATTCTGTAGCCTATGAGCAGGTTTCGCTATATGCGGGTTTTCTGTATGCTGAGTGTAGCACACGCAGCTTATGGGCGTAGTGTCTCGTGCATGTCGTGAGACACTGTTTACCAGAGTTCTGTATAGGGGTGTAGAGAGAAATTGTTTCCAAGAGTTCTGGAGCATAGCAAGAGGCATATGCAGTAATTGGGATTGCTGTATCCTGAGTGTAGGAGATGCCGCTTATGGGAGCTCTGCTACCTGGATGTAGAGAGAAGCAGTTCACTGGAGTTCTCTATCCTTGGTGTAGAGAGCAGCTATTTACTGGAGTTCGGTAGCCTGGAATGAGGCATTCGCTCTATGCGGGTTTTCAGTAAGCTGCGTGTAAGAGATGCAGCTTACGGGAGTTCCATAACCTAAGTGCAGAGACATCCAGTATCCAGGAGTTCCGTATGTTGAATGTAGAGAGAAGCTGTTTCTAAGATTTCGGTAGCCTGGGCATAGGTATTCGGTATATGCGGGTTTTCTGTATGCTGAGTGCAGCAGACGCAGCTTCTGGGAGATCTGCAACCTAGAATTAGAGAGACACAGTTTACCCAAGTTGTGTATCAGGTTGTAGGGAGAAGCTGTTTCCAAGAGTTCTGGAGCCTGGCAATAGGCATAGGCAATGTATGGGATTTCTGTATCCTAAGTGTAGCAGATGCAGCTTACAGGAGCTCAGTAACCTGGCTGGAAAGAGAAGCAGTTTCCAAGAGTTCTCTATCCTTGGTGTAGGGAGAAGCTGTTTCCAAGAGTTCTGTAGCCTATGAGCAGGTATTCGCTATACGCGGGTTTTCTGTATGCTGAGTGTAGCACACGCAGCTTATGGGCGTAGTGTCTCGTGCATGTCGTGAGACACTGTTTACCAGAGTTCTGTATAGGGGTGTAGAGAGAAACTGTTTCCAAGAGTTCTGGAGCCTAGCAAGAGGCATATGCAGTAATTGGGATTTCTGTATCCTGAGTGTAGGAGATGCCGCTTATGGGAGCTCTGCTACCTGGATGTAGAGAGAAGCAGTTTACCGGAGTTCGCTATCCTTGGTGTAGAGAGGAGCTGTTTACAGGAGTTGCGTATCCTGGAATTAGGCATTCGCTATGTGTTGGTATTCTGGATGCTGAGTGTAGCAGATGCAGCTTTCGGGAGTTCTGTAATCTAAGTGTAGAGAGATGCAGTTTCCAGTAGTTCTGTATGTTGAATGTAGAGAGAAGCTGTTTCCAAGAATTCTGTAGTCTGAGAGCAGGCATACGCTGTATATGGGATTCCTGTTGCCTGAGTGTAGCCGACGCAGCTTCTGGGAGATCTGTAACCTAGAATTAGAGAGACACAGTTTACCGAAGTTCTGTATCAGAGTGTAGGGAGAAGCTGTTTCCAAGCATTCTGTAGCCTATGAGCAGGTTTCGCTATATGCGGGTTTTCTGTATGCTGAGTGTAGCACACGCAGCTTATGGGCGTAGTGTCTCGTGCATGTCGTGAGACACTGTTTACCAGAGTTCTGTATATGCGTGTAGAGAGAAATTGTTTCCAAGAGTTCTGGAGCATAGCAAGAGGCATATGCAGTAATTGGGATTGCTGTATCCTGAGTGTAGGAGATGCCGCTTATGGGAGCTCTGCTACCTGGATGTAGAGAGAAGCAGTTCACTGGAGTTCTCTATCCTTGGTGTAGAGAGCAGCTATTTACTGGAGTTCGGTAGCCTGGAATGAGGCATTCGCTCTATGCGGGTTTTCAGTAAGCTGCGTGTAAGAGATGCAGCTTACGGGAGTTCCATAACCTAAGTGCAGAGACATCCAGTATCCAGGAGTTCCGTATGTTGAATGTAGAGAGAAGCTGTTTCTAAGATTTCGGTAGCCTGGGCATAGGTATTCGGTATATGCGGGTTTTCTGTATGCTGAGTGCAGCAGACGCAGCTTCTGGGAGATCTGCAACCTAGAATTAGAGAGACACAGTTTACCCAAGTTGTGTATCAGGTTGTAGGGAGAAGCTGTTTCCAAGAGTTCTGGAGCCTGGCAATAGGCATAGGCAATGTATGGGATTTCTGTATCCTAAGTGTAGCAGATGCAGCTTACAGGAGCTCAGTAACCTGGCTGGAAAGAGAAGCAGTTTCCAAGAGTTCTCTATCCTTGGTGTAGGGAGAAGCTGTTTCCAAGAGTTCTGTAGCCTATGAGCAGGTATTCGCTATACGCGGGTTTTCTGTATGCTGAGTGTAGCACACGCAGCTTATGGGCGTAGTGTCTCGTGCATGTCGTGAGACACTGTTTACCAGAGTTCTGTATAGGGGTGTAGAGAGAAACTGTTTCCAAGAGTTCTGGAGCCTAGCAAGAGGCATATGCAGTAATTGGGATTTCTGTATCCTGAGTGTAGGAGATGCCGCTTATGGGAGCTCTGCTACCTGGATGTAGAGAGAAGCAGTTTACCGGAGTTCGCTATCCTTGGTGTAGAGAGGAGCTGTTTACAGGAGTTGCGTATCCTGGAATTAGGCATTCGCTATGTGTTGGTATTCTGGATGCTGAGTGTAGCAGATGCAGCTTTCGTGAGTTCTGTAATCTAAGTGTAGAGAGATGCAGTTTCCAGTAGTTCTGTATGTTGAATGTAGAGAGAAGCTGTTTCCAAGAATTCTGTAGTCTGAGAGCAGGCATACGCTGTATATGGGATTCCTGTTGCCTGAGTGTAGCCGACGCAGCTTCTGGGAGATCTGTAACCTAGAATTAGAGAGACACAGTTTACCGAAGTTCTGTATCAGAGTGTAGGGAGAAGCTGTTTCCAAGCATTCTGTAGCCTATGAGCAGGTTTCGCTATATGCGGGTTTTCTGTATGCTGAGTGTAGCACACGCAGCTTATGGGCGTAGTGTCTCGTGCATGTCGTGAGACACTGTTTACCAGAGTTCTGTATATGCGTGTAGAGAGAAATTGTTTCCAAGAGTTCTGGAGCATAGCAAGAGGCATATGCAGTAATTGGGATTGCTGTATCCTGAGTGTAGGAGATGCCGCTTATGGGAGCTCTGCTACCTGGATGTAGAGAGAAGCAGTTCACTGGAGTTCTCTATCCTTGGTGTAGAGAGCAGCTATTTACTGGAGTTCGGTAGCCTGGAATGAGGCATTCGCTCTATGCGGGTTTTCAGTAAGCTGCGTGTAAGAGATGCAGCTTACGGGAGTTCCATAACCTAAGTGCAGAGACATCCAGTATCCAGGAGTTCCGTATGTTGAATGTAGAGAGAAGCTGTTTCTAAGATTTCGGTAGCCTGGGCATAGGTATTCGGTATATGCGGGTTTTCTGTATGCTGAGTGCAGCAGACGCAGCTTCTGGGAGATCTGCAACCTAGAATTAGAGAGACACAGTTTACCCAAGTTGTGTATCAGGTTGTAGGGAGAAGCTGTTTCCAAGAGTTCTGGAGCCTATGAGCAGGTATTCGCTATATGCGGGTTTTCTGTATGCTGCGTGTGGCAGACGCAGCTTATGTGAGTTCTGTATCTTGAATGTAGTGAGACACAGTTTACCAGAGTTCTGTATAGGGGTGTAGAGAGAAACTGTTTCCAACAGTGTTGTAGCCTAGCAAGAGGCATATGCAGTAACTGGGTGTTCTGTATCCTGAGTGTAGGAGATGCCGCTTATGGGAGCTCTGCTACCTGGATGTAGAGAGAAGCAGTTCACCGGAGTTCTCTATCCTTGGTGTAGAGAGCAGCTATTTACTGGAGTTCGGTAGCCTGGAATGAGGCATTCGCTCTATGCGGGTTTTCAGTAAGCTGCGTGTAAGAGATGCAGCTTACGGGAGTTCCATAACCTAAGTGCAGAGACATCCAGTATCCAGGAGTTCCGTATGTTGAATGTAGAGAGAAGCTGTTTCTAAGATTTCGGTAGCCTGGGCATAGGTATTCGGTATATGCGGGTTTTCTGTATGCTGAGTGCAGCAGACGCAGCTTCTGGGAGATCTGCAACCTAGAATTAGAGAGACACAGTTTACCCAAGTTGTGTATCAGGTTGTAGGGAGAAGCTGTTTCCAAGAGTTCTGGAGCCTGGCAATAGGCATAGGCAATGTATGGGATTTCTGTATCCTAAGTGTAGCAGATGCAGCTTACAGGAGCTCAGTAACCTGGCTGGAAAGAGAAGCAGTTTCCAAGAGTTCTCTATCCTTGGTGTAGGGAGAAGCTGTTTCCAAGAGTTCTGTAGCCTATGAGCAGGTATTCGCTATACGCGGGTTTTCTGTATGCTGAGTGTAGCACACGCAGCTTATGGGCGTTGTGTCTCGTGCATGTCGTGAGACACTGTTTACCAGAGTTCTGTATAGGGGTGTAGAGAGAAACTGTTTCCAAGAGTTCTGGAGCCTAGCAAGAGGCATATGCAGTAATTGGGATTTCTGTATCCTGAGTGTAGGAGATGCCGCTTATGGGAGCTCTGCTACCTGGATGTAGAGAGAAGCAGTTTACCGGAGTTCGCTATCCTTGGTGTAGAGAGGAGCTGTTTACAGGAGTTGCGTATCCTGGAATTAGGCATTCGCTATGTGTGGGTATTCTGGATGCTGAGTGTAGCAGATGCAGCTTTCGGGAGTTCTGTAATCTAAGTGTAGAGAGATGCAGTTTCCAGTAGTTCTGTATGTTGAATGCAGAGAGAAGCTGTTTCCAAGAGTTCTGTAGTCTGAGAGCAGGCATACGCTGTATATGGGATTCCTGTTGCCTGAGTGTAGCCGACGCAGCTTCTGGGAGATCTGTAACCTAGAATTAGAGAGACACAGTTTACCGAAGTTCTGTATCAGAGTGTAGGGAGAAGCTGTTTCCAAGCATTCTGTAGCCTATGAGCAGGTTTCGCTATATGCGGGTTTTCTGTATGCTGAGTGTAGCACACGCAGCTTATGGGCGTAGTGTCTCGTGCATGTCGTGAGACACTGTTTACCAGAGTTCTGTATATGCGTGTAGAGAGAAACTGTTTCCAAGAGTTCTGGAGCATAGCAAGAGGCATATGCAGTAATTGGGATTGCTGTATCCTGAGTGTAGGAGATGCCGCTTATGGGAGCTCTGCTACCTGGATGTAGAGAGAAGCAGTTCACTGGAGTTCTCTATCCTTGGTGTAGAGAGCAGCTATTTACTGGAGTTCGGTAGCCTGGAATGAGGCATTCGCTCTATGCGGGTTTTCAGTAAGCTGCGTGTAAGAGATGCAGCTTACGGGAGTTCCATAACCTAAGTGCAGAGACATCCAGTATCCAGGAGTTCCGTATGTTGAATGTAGAGAGAAGCTGTTTCTAAGATTTCGGTAGCCTGGGCATAGGTATTCGGTATATGCGGGTTTTCTGTATGCTGAGTGCAGCAGACGCAGCTTCTGGGAGATCTGCAACCTAGAATTAGAGAGACACAGTTTACCCAAGTTGTGTATCAGGTTGTAGGGAGAAGCTGTTTCCAAGAGTTCTGGAGCCTATGAGCAGGTATTCGCTATATGCGGGTTTTCTGTATGCTGCGTGTGGCAGATGCAGCTTATGTGAGTTCTGTATCTTGAATGTAGTGAGACACAGTTTACCAGCGTTCTGTATAGGGGTGTAGAGAGAAACTGTTTCCAAGAGTGTTGTAGCCTAGCAAGAGGCATATGCAGTAACTGGGTGTTCTGTATCCTGAGTGTAGGAGATGCCGCTTATGGGAGCTCTGCTACCTGGATGTAGAGAGAAGCAGTTCACCGGAGTTCTCTATCCTTGGTGTAGAGAGCAGCTATTTACTGGAGTTCGGTAGCCTGGAATGAGGCATTCGCTCTATGCGGGTTTTCAGTAAGCTGCGTGTAAGAGATGCAGCTTACGGGAGTTCCATAACCTAAGTGCAGAGACATCCAGTATCCAGGAGTTCCGTATGTTGAATGTAGAGAGAAGCTGTTTCTAAGATTTCGGTAGCCTGGGCATAGGTATTCGGTATATGCGGGTTTTCTGTATGCTGAGTGCAGCAGACGCAGCTTCTGGGAGATCTGCAACCTAGAATTAGAGAGACACAGTTTACCCAAGTTGTGTATCAGGTTGTAGGGAGAAGCTGTTTCCAAGAGTTCTGGAGCCTGGCAATAGGCATAGGCAATGTATGGGATTTCTGTATCCTAAGTGTAGCAGATGCAGCTTACAGGAGCTCAGTAACCTGGCTGGAAAGAGAAGCAGTTTCCAAGAGTTCTCTATCCTTGGTGTAGGGAGAAGCTGTTTCCAAGAGTTCTGTAGCCTATGAGCAGGTATTCGCTATACGCGGGTTTTCTGTATGCTGAGTGTAGCACACGCAGCTTATGGGCGTTGTGTCTCGTGCATGTCGTGAGACACTGTTTACCAGAGTTCTGTATAGGGGTGTAGAGAGAAACTGTTTCCAAGAGTTCTGGAGCCTAGCAAGAGGCATATGCAGTAATTGGGATTTCTGTATCCTGAGTGTAGGAGATGCCGCTTATGGGAGCTCTGCTACCTGGATGTAGAGAGAAGCAGTTTACCGGAGTTCGCTATCCTTGGTGTAGAGAGGAGCTGTTTACAGGAGTTGCGTATCCTGGAATTAGGCATTCGCTATGTGTGGGTATTCTGGATGCTGAGTGTAGCAGATGCAGCTTTCGGGAGTTCTGTAATCTAAGTGTAGAGAGATGCAGTTTCCAGTAGTTCTGTATATTGAATGCAGAGAGAAGCTGTTTCCAAGAGTTCTGTAGTCTGAGAGCAGGCATACGCTGTATATGGGATTCCTGTTGCCTGAGTGTAGCCGACGCAGCTTCTGGGAGATCTGTAACCTAGAATTAGAGAGACACAGTTTACCGAAGTTCTGTATCAGAGTGTAGGGAGAAGCTGTTTCCAAGCATTCTGTAGCCTATGAGCAGGTTTCGCTATATGCGGGTTTTCTGTATGCTGAGTGTAGCACACGCAGCTTATGGGCGTAGTGTCTCGTGCATGTCGTGAGACACTGTTTACCAGAGTTCTGTATATGCGTGTAGAGAGAAACTGTTTCCAAGAGTGTTGTAGCCTAGCAAGAGGCATATGCAGTAATTGGGATTGCTGTATCCTGAGTGTAGGAGATGCCGCTTATGGGAGCTCTGCTACCGGGATGTAGAGAGAAGCAGTTCACTGGAGTTCTCTATCCTTGGTGTAGAGAGCAGCTATTTACTGGAGTTCGGTAGCCTGGAATGAGGCATTCGCTCTATGCGGGTTTTCAGTAAGCTGCGTGTAAGAGATGCAGCTTACGGGAGTTCCATAACCTAAGTGCAGAGACATCCAGTATCCAGGAGTTCCGTATGTTGAATGTAGAGAGAAGCTGTTTCTAAGATTTCGGTAGCCTGGGCATAGGTATTCGGTATATGCGGGTTTTCTGTATGCTGAGTGCAGCAGACGCAGCTTCTGGGAGATCTGCAACCTAGAATTAGAGAGACACAGTTTACCCAAGTTGTGTATCAGGTTGTAGGGAGAAGCTGTTTCCAAGAGTTCTGGAGCCTATGAGCAGGTATTCGCTATATGCGGGTTTTCTGTATGCTGCGTGTGGCAGACGCAGCTTATGTGAGTTCTGTATCTTGAATGTAGTGAGACACAGTTTACCAGAGTTCTGTATAGGGGTGTAGAGAGAAACTGTTTCCAAGAGTGTTGTAGCCTAGCAAGAGGCATATGCAGTAACTAGGTGTTCTGCATCCTGAGTGTAGGAGATGCCGCTTATGGGAGCTCTGCTACCTGGATGTAGAGAGAAGCAGTTCACCGGAGTTCTCTATCCTTGGTGTAGAGAGCAGCTATTTACTGGAGTTCGGTAGCCTGGAATGAGGCATTCGCTCTATGCGGGTTTTCAGTAAGCTGCGTGTAAGAGATGCAGCTTACGGGAGTTCCATAACCTAAGTGCAGAGACATCCAGTATCCAGGAGTTCCGTATGTTGAATGTAGAGAGAAGCTGTTTCTAAGATTTCGGTAGCCTGGGCATAGGTATTCGGTATATGCGGGTTTTCTGTATGCTGAGTGCAGCAGACGCAGCTTCTGGGAGATCTGCAACCTAGAATTAGAGAGACACAGTTTACCCAAGTTGTGTATCAGGTTGTAGGGAGAAGCTGTTTCCAAGAGTTCTGGAGCCTGGCAATAGGCATAGGCAATGTATGGGATTTCTGTATCCTAAGTGTAGCAGATGCAGCTTACAGGAGCTCAGTAACCTGGCTGGAAAGAGAAGCAGTTTCCAAGAGTTCTCTATCCTTGGTGTAGGGAGAAGCTGTTTCCAAGAGTTCTGTAGCCTATGAGCAGGTATTCGCTATACGCGGGTTTTCTGTATGCTGAGTGTAGCACACGCAGCTTATGGGCGTAGTGTCTCGTGCATGTCGTGAGACACTGTTTACCAGAGTTCTGTATAGGGGTGTAGAGAGAAACTGTTTCCAAGAGTTCTGGAGCCTAGCAAGAGGCATATGCAGTAATTGGGATTTCTGTATCCTGAGTGTAGGAGATGCCGCTTATGGGAGCTCTGCTACCTGGATGTAGAGAGAAGCAGTTTACCGGAGTTCGCTATCCTTGGTGTAGAGAGGAGCTGTTTACAGGAGTTGCGTATCCTGGAATTAGGCATTCGCTATGTGTTGGTATTCTGGATGCTGAGTGTAGCAGATGCAGCTTTCGGGAGTTCTGTAATCTAAGTGTAGAGAGATGCAGTTTCCAGTAGTTCTGTATGTTGAATGTAGAGAGAAGCTGTTTCCAAGAATTCTGTAGTCTGAGAGCAG
Organism: Lepus europaeus; assembly: GCF_033115175.1. NCBI lineage: Eukaryota > Metazoa > Chordata > Mammalia > Lagomorpha > Leporidae > Lepus > Lepus europaeus. Next base: position 705,077 of record NW_026909316.1, on the reverse strand, counting down.
GCATACGCTGTATATGGGATTCCTGTTGCCTGAGTGTAGCCGACGCAGCTTCTGGGAGATCTGTAACCTAGAATTAGAGAGACACAGTTTACCGAAGTTCTGTATCAGAGTGTAGGGAGAAGCTGTTTCCAAGCATTCTGTAGCCTATGAGCAGGTTTCGCTATATGCGGGTTTTCTGTATGCTGAGTGTAGCACACGCAGCTTATGGGCGTAGTGTCTCGTGCATGTCGTGAGACACTGTTTACCAGAGTTCTGTATATGCGTGTAGAGAGAAATTGTTTCCAAGAGTTCTGGAGCATAGCAAGAGGCATATGCAGTAATTGGGATTGCTGTATCCTGAGTGTAGGAGATGCCGCTTATGGGAGCTCTGCTACCTGGATGTAGAGAGAAGCAGTTCACTGGAGTTCTCTATCCTTGGTGTAGAGAGCAGCTATTTACTGGAGTTCGGTAGCCTGGAATGAGGCATTCGCTCTATGCGGGTTTTCAGTAAGCTGCGTGTAAGAGATGCAGCTTACGGGAGTTCCATAACCTAAGTGCAGAGACATCCAGTATCCAGGAGTTCCGTATGTTGAATGTAGAGAGAAGCTGTTTCTAAGATTTCGGTAGCCTGGGCATAGGTATTCGGTATATGCGGGTTTTCTGTATGCTGAGTGCAGCAGACGCAGCTTCTGGGAGATCTGCAACCTAGAATTAGAGAGACACAGTTTACCCAAGTTGTGTATCAGGTTGTAGGGAGAAGCTGTTTCCAAGAGTTCTGGAGCCTGGCAATAGGCATAGGCAATGTATGGGATTTCTGTATCCTAAGTGTAGCAGATGCAGCTTACAGGAGCTCAGTAACCTGGCTGGAAAGAGAAGCAGTTTCCAAGAGTTCTCTATCCTTGGTGTAGGGAGAAGCTGTTTCCAAGAGTTCTGTAGCCTATGAGCAGGTATTCGCTATACGCGGGTTTTCTGTATGCTGAGTGTAGCACACGCAGCTTATGGGCGTAGTGTCTCGTGCATGTCGTGAGACACTGTTTACCAGAGTTCTGTATAGGGGTGTAGAGAGAAACTGTTTCCAAGAGTTCTGGAGCCTAGCAAGAGGCATATGCAGTAATTGGGATTTCTGTATCCTGAGTGTAGGAGATGCCGCTTATGGGAGCTCTGCTACCTGGATGTAGAGAGAAGCAGTTTACCGGAGTTCGCTATCCTTGGTGTAGAGAGGAGCTGTTTACAGGAGTTGCGTATCCTGGAATTAGGCATTCGCTATGTGTTGGTATTCTGGATGCTGAGTGTAGCAGATGCAGCTTTCGTGAGTTCTGTAATCTAAGTGTAGAGAGATGCAGTTTCCAGTAGTTCTGTATGTTGAATGTAGAGAGAAGCTGTTTCCAAGAATTCTGTAGTCTGAGAGCAGGCATACGCTGTATATGGGATTCCTGTTGCCTGAGTGTAGCCGACGCAGCTTCTGGGAGATCTGTAACCTAGAATTAGAGAGACACAGTTTACCGAAGTTCTGTATCAGAGTGTAGGGAGAAGCTGTTTCCAAGCATTCTGTAGCCTATGAGCAGGTTTCGCTATATGCGGGTTTTCTGTATGCTGAGTGTAGCACACGCAGCTTATGGGCGTAGTGTCTCGTGCATGTCGTGAGACACTGTTTACCAGAGTTCTGTATATGCGTGTAGAGAGAAATTGTTTCCAAGAGTTCTGGAGCATAGCAAGAGGCATATGCAGTAATTGGGATTGCTGTATCCTGAGTGTAGGAGATGCCGCTTATGGGAGCTCTGCTACCTGGATGTAGAGAGAAGCAGTTCACTGGAGTTCTCTATCCTTGGTGTAGAGAGCAGCTATTTACTGGAGTTCGGTAGCCTGGAATGAGGCATTCGCTCTATGCGGGTTTTCAGTAAGCTGCGTGTAAGAGATGCAGCTTACGGGAGTTCCATAACCTAAGTGCAGAGACATCCAGTATCCAGGAGTTCCGTATGTTGAATGTAGAGAGAAGCTGTTTCTAAGATTTCGGTAGCCTGGGCATAGGTATTCGGTATATGCGGGTTTTCTGTATGCTGAGTGCAGCAGACGCAGCTTCTGGGAGATCTGCAACCTAGAATTAGAGAGACACAGTTTACCCAAGTTGTGTATCAGGTTGTAGGGAGAAGCTGTTTCCAAGAGTTCTGGAGCCTATGAGCAGGTATTCGCTATATGCGGGTTTTCTGTATGCTGCGTGTGGCAGACGCAGCTTATGTGAGTTCTGTATCTTGAATGTAGTGAGACACAGTTTACCAGAGTTCTGTATAGGGGTGTAGAGAGAAACTGTTTCCAACAGTGTTGTAGCCTAGCAAGAGGCATATGCAGTAACTGGGTGTTCTGTATCCTGAGTGTAGGAGATGCCGCTTATGGGAGCTCTGCTACCTGGATGTAGAGAGAAGCAGTTCACCGGAGTTCTCTATCCTTGGTGTAGAGAGCAGCTATTTACTGGAGTTCGGTAGCCTGGAATGAGGCATTCGCTCTATGCGGGTTTTCAGTAAGCTGCGTGTAAGAGATGCAGCTTACGGGAGTTCCATAACCTAAGTGCAGAGACATCCAGTATCCAGGAGTTCCGTATGTTGAATGTAGAGAGAAGCTGTTTCTAAGATTTCGGTAGCCTGGGCATAGGTATTCGGTATATGCGGGTTTTCTGTATGCTGAGTGCAGCAGACGCAGCTTCTGGGAGATCTGCAACCTAGAATTAGAGAGACACAGTTTACCCAAGTTGTGTATCAGGTTGTAGGGAGAAGCTGTTTCCAAGAGTTCTGGAGCCTGGCAATAGGCATAGGCAATGTATGGGATTTCTGTATCCTAAGTGTAGCAGATGCAGCTTACAGGAGCTCAGTAACCTGGCTGGAAAGAGAAGCAGTTTCCAAGAGTTCTCTATCCTTGGTGTAGGGAGAAGCTGTTTCCAAGAGTTCTGTAGCCTATGAGCAGGTATTCGCTATACGCGGGTTTTCTGTATGCTGAGTGTAGCACACGCAGCTTATGGGCGTTGTGTCTCGTGCATGTCGTGAGACACTGTTTACCAGAGTTCTGTATAGGGGTGTAGAGAGAAACTGTTTCCAAGAGTTCTGGAGCCTAGCAAGAGGCATATGCAGTAATTGGGATTTCTGTATCCTGAGTGTAGGAGATGCCGCTTATGGGAGCTCTGCTACCTGGATGTAGAGAGAAGCAGTTTACCGGAGTTCGCTATCCTTGGTGTAGAGAGGAGCTGTTTACAGGAGTTGCGTATCCTGGAATTAGGCATTCGCTATGTGTGGGTATTCTGGATGCTGAGTGTAGCAGATGCAGCTTTCGGGAGTTCTGTAATCTAAGTGTAGAGAGATGCAGTTTCCAGTAGTTCTGTATGTTGAATGCAGAGAGAAGCTGTTTCCAAGAGTTCTGTAGTCTGAGAGCAGGCATACGCTGTATATGGGATTCCTGTTGCCTGAGTGTAGCCGACGCAGCTTCTGGGAGATCTGTAACCTAGAATTAGAGAGACACAGTTTACCGAAGTTCTGTATCAGAGTGTAGGGAGAAGCTGTTTCCAAGCATTCTGTAGCCTATGAGCAGGTTTCGCTATATGCGGGTTTTCTGTATGCTGAGTGTAGCACACGCAGCTTATGGGCGTAGTGTCTCGTGCATGTCGTGAGACACTGTTTACCAGAGTTCTGTATATGCGTGTAGAGAGAAACTGTTTCCAAGAGTTCTGGAGCATAGCAAGAGGCATATGCAGTAATTGGGATTGCTGTATCCTGAGTGTAGGAGATGCCGCTTATGGGAGCTCTGCTACCTGGATGTAGAGAGAAGCAGTTCACTGGAGTTCTCTATCCTTGGTGTAGAGAGCAGCTATTTACTGGAGTTCGGTAGCCTGGAATGAGGCATTCGCTCTATGCGGGTTTTCAGTAAGCTGCGTGTAAGAGATGCAGCTTACGGGAGTTCCATAACCTAAGTGCAGAGACATCCAGTATCCAGGAGTTCCGTATGTTGAATGTAGAGAGAAGCTGTTTCTAAGATTTCGGTAGCCTGGGCATAGGTATTCGGTATATGCGGGTTTTCTGTATGCTGAGTGCAGCAGACGCAGCTTCTGGGAGATCTGCAACCTAGAATTAGAGAGACACAGTTTACCCAAGTTGTGTATCAGGTTGTAGGGAGAAGCTGTTTCCAAGAGTTCTGGAGCCTATGAGCAGGTATTCGCTATATGCGGGTTTTCTGTATGCTGCGTGTGGCAGATGCAGCTTATGTGAGTTCTGTATCTTGAATGTAGTGAGACACAGTTTACCAGCGTTCTGTATAGGGGTGTAGAGAGAAACTGTTTCCAAGAGTGTTGTAGCCTAGCAAGAGGCATATGCAGTAACTGGGTGTTCTGTATCCTGAGTGTAGGAGATGCCGCTTATGGGAGCTCTGCTACCTGGATGTAGAGAGAAGCAGTTCACCGGAGTTCTCTATCCTTGGTGTAGAGAGCAGCTATTTACTGGAGTTCGGTAGCCTGGAATGAGGCATTCGCTCTATGCGGGTTTTCAGTAAGCTGCGTGTAAGAGATGCAGCTTACGGGAGTTCCATAACCTAAGTGCAGAGACATCCAGTATCCAGGAGTTCCGTATGTTGAATGTAGAGAGAAGCTGTTTCTAAGATTTCGGTAGCCTGGGCATAGGTATTCGGTATATGCGGGTTTTCTGTATGCTGAGTGCAGCAGACGCAGCTTCTGGGAGATCTGCAACCTAGAATTAGAGAGACACAGTTTACCCAAGTTGTGTATCAGGTTGTAGGGAGAAGCTGTTTCCAAGAGTTCTGGAGCCTGGCAATAGGCATAGGCAATGTATGGGATTTCTGTATCCTAAGTGTAGCAGATGCAGCTTACAGGAGCTCAGTAACCTGGCTGGAAAGAGAAGCAGTTTCCAAGAGTTCTCTATCCTTGGTGTAGGGAGAAGCTGTTTCCAAGAGTTCTGTAGCCTATGAGCAGGTATTCGCTATACGCGGGTTTTCTGTATGCTGAGTGTAGCACACGCAGCTTATGGGCGTTGTGTCTCGTGCATGTCGTGAGACACTGTTTACCAGAGTTCTGTATAGGGGTGTAGAGAGAAACTGTTTCCAAGAGTTCTGGAGCCTAGCAAGAGGCATATGCAGTAATTGGGATTTCTGTATCCTGAGTGTAGGAGATGCCGCTTATGGGAGCTCTGCTACCTGGATGTAGAGAGAAGCAGTTTACCGGAGTTCGCTATCCTTGGTGTAGAGAGGAGCTGTTTACAGGAGTTGCGTATCCTGGAATTAGGCATTCGCTATGTGTGGGTATTCTGGATGCTGAGTGTAGCAGATGCAGCTTTCGGGAGTTCTGTAATCTAAGTGTAGAGAGATGCAGTTTCCAGTAGTTCTGTATGTTGAATGCAGAGAGAAGCTGTTTCCAAGAGTTCTGTAGTCTGAGAGCAGGCATACGCTGTATATGGGATTCCTGTTGCCTGAGTGTAGCCGACGCAGCTTCTGGGAGATCTGTAACCTAGAATTAGAGAGACACAGTTTACCGAAGTTCTGTATCAGAGTGTAGGGAGAAGCTGTTTCCAAGCATTCTGTAGCCTATGAGCAGGTTTCGCTATATGCGGGTTTTCTGTATGCTGAGTGTAGCACACGCAGCTTATGGGCGTAGTGTCTCGTGCATGTCGTGAGACACTGTTTACCAGAGTTCTGTATATGCGTGTAGAGAGAAACTGTTTCCAAGAGTGTTGTAGCCTAGCAAGAGGCATATGCAGTAATTGGGATTGCTGTATCCTGAGTGTAGGAGATGCCGCTTATGGGAGCTCTGCTACCGGGATGTAGAGAGAAGCAGTTCACTGGAGTTCTCTATCCTTGGTGTAGAGAGCAGCTATTTACTGGAGTTCGGTAGCCTGGAATGAGGCATTCGCTCTATGCGGGTTTTCAGTAAGCTGCGTGTAAGAGATGCAGCTTACGGGAGTTCCATAACCTAAGTGCAGAGACATCCAGTATCCAGGAGTTCCGTATGTTGAATGTAGAGAGAAGCTGTTTCTAAGATTTCGGTAGCCTGGGCATAGGTATTCGGTATATGCGGGTTTTCTGTATGCTGAGTGCAGCAGACGCAGCTTCTGGGAGATCTGCAACCTAGAATTAGAGAGACACAGTTTACCCAAGTTGTGTATCAGGTTGTAGGGAGAAGCTGTTTCCAAGAGTTCTGGAGCCTATGAGCAGGTATTCGCTATATGCGGGTTTTCTGTATGCTGCGTGTGGCAGACGCAGCTTATGTGAGTTCTGTATCTTGAATGTAGTGAGACACAGTTTACCAGAGTTCTGTATAGGGGTGTAGAGAGAAACTGTTTCCAAGAGTGTTGTAGCCTAGCAAGAGGCATATGCAGTAACTAGGTGTTCTGCATCCTGAGTGTAGGAGATGCCGCTTATGGGAGCTCTGCTACCTGGATGTAGAGAGAAGCAGTTCACCGGAGTTCTCTATCCTTGGTGTAGAGAGCAGCTATTTACTGGAGTTCGGTAGCCTGGAATGAGGCATTCGCTCTATGCGGGTTTTCAGTAAGCTGCGTGTAAGAGATGCAGCTTACGGGAGTTCCATAACCTAAGTGCAGAGACATCCAGTATCCAGGAGTTCCGTATGTTGAATGTAGAGAGAAGCTGTTTCTAAGATTTCGGTAGCCTGGGCATAGGTATTCGGTATATGCGGGTTTTCTGTATGCTGAGTGCAGCAGACGCAGCTTCTGGGAGATCTGCAACCTAGAATTAGAGAGACACAGTTTACCCAAGTTGTGTATCAGGTTGTAGGGAGAAGCTGTTTCCAAGAGTTCTGTAGCCTATGAGCAGGTATTCGCTATATGCGGGTTTTCTGTATGCTGCGTGTGGCAGACGCAGCTTATGTGAGTTCTGTATCTTGAATGTAGTGAGACACAGTTTACCAGAGTTCTGTATAGGGGTGTAGAGAGAAACTGTTTCCAAGAGTGTTGTAGCCTAGCAAGAGGCATATGCAGTAACTGGGTGTTCTGTATCCTGAGTGTAGGAGATGCCGCTTATGGGAGCTCTGCTACCTGGATGTAGAGAGAAGCAGTTCACCGGAGTTCTCTATCCTTGGTGTAGAGAGCAGCTATTTACTGGAGTTCGGTAGCCTGGAATGAGGCATTCGCTCTATGCGGTTTTCAGTAAGCTGCGTGTAAGAGATGCAGCTTACGGGAGTTCCATAACCTAAGTGCAGAGACATCCAGTATCCAGGAGTTCCGTATGTTGAATGTAGAGAGAAGCTGTTTCTAAGATTTCGGTAGCCTGGGCATAGGTATTCGGTATATGCGGGTTTTCTGTATGCTGAGTGCAGCAGACGCAGCTTCTGGGAGATCTGCAACCTAGAATTAGAGAGACACAGTTTACCCAAGTTGTGTATCAGGTTGTAGGGAGAAGCTGTTTCCAAGAGTTCTGGAGCCTGGCAATAGGCATAGGCAATGTATGGGATTTCTGTATCCTAAGTGTAGCAGATGCAGCTTACAGAAGCTCAGTAACCTGGCTGGAAAGAGAGGAAGTTTCCAAGAGTTCTCTATCCTTGGTGTAGGGAGAAGCTGTTTCCAAGAGTTCTGTAGCCTATGAGCAGGTATTCGCTATACGCGGGTTTTCTGTATGCTGAGTGTAGCACACGCAGCTTATGGGCGTTGTGTCTCGTGCATGTCGTGAGACACTGTTTACCAGAGTTCTGTATAGGGGTGTAGAGAGAAACTGTTTCCAAGAGTTCTGGAGCCTAGCAAGAGGCATATGCAGTAATTGGGATTTCTGTATCCTGAGTGTAGGAGATGCCGCTTATGGGAGCTCTGCTACCTGGATGTAGAGAGAAGCAGTTTACCGGAGTTCGCTATCCTTGGTGTAGAGAGGAGCTGTTTACAGGAGTTGCGTATCCTGGAATTAGGCATTCGCTATGTGTGGGTATTCTGGATGCTGAGTGTAGCAGATGCAGCTTTCGGGAGTTCTGTAATCTAAGTGTAGAGAGATGCAGTTTCCAGTAGTTCTGTATGTTGAATGCAGAGAGAAGCTGTTTCCAAGAGTTCTGTAGTCTGAGAGCAGGCATACGCTGTATATGGGATTCCTGTTGCCTGAGTGTAGCCGACGCAGCTTCTGGGAGATCTGTAACCTAGAATTAGAGAGACACAGTTTACCGAAGTTCTGTATCAGAGTGTAGGGAGAAGCTGTTTCCAAGCATTCTGTAGCCTATGAGCAGGTTTCGCTATATGCGGGTTTTCTGTATGCTGAGTGTAGCACACGCAGCTTATGGGCGTAGTGTCTCGTGCATGTCGTGAGACACTGTTTACCAGAGTTCTGTATATGCGTGTAGAGAGAAACTGTTTCCAAGAGTGTTGTAGCCTAGCAAGAGGCATATGCAGTAATTGGGATTGCTGTATCCTGAGTGTAGGAGATGCCGCTTATGGGAGCTCTGCTACCGGGATGTAGAGAGAAGCAGTTCACTGGAGTTCTCTATCCTTGGTGTAGAGAGCAGCTATTTACTGGAGTTCGGTAGCCTGGAATGAGGCATTCGCTCTATGCGGGTTTTCAGTAAGCTGCGTGTAAGAGATGCAGCTTACGGGAGTTCCATAACCTAAGTGCAGAGACATCCAGTATCCAGGAGTTCCGTATGTTGAATGTAGAGAGAAGCTGTTTCTAAGATTTCGGTAGCCTGGGCATAGGTATTCGGTATATGCGGGTTTTCTGTATGCTGAGTGCAGCAGACGCAGCTTCTGGGAGATCTGCAACCTAGAATTAGAGAGACACAGTTTACCCAAGTTGTGTATCAGGTTGTAGGGAGAAGCTGTTTCCAAGAGTTCTGGAGCCTATGAGCAGGTATTCGCTATATGCGGGTTTTCTGTATGCTGCGTGTGGCAGACGCAGCTTATGTGAGTTCTGTATCTTGAATGTAGTGAGACACAGTTTACCAGAGTTCTGTATAGGGGTGTAGAGAGAAACTGTTTCCAAGAGTGTTGTAGCCTAGCAAGAGGCATATGCAGTAACTGGGTGTTCTGCATCCTGAGTGTAGGAGATGCCGCTTATGGGAGCTCTGCTACCTGGATGTAGAGAGAAGCAGTTCACCGGAGTTCTCTATCCTTGGTGTAGAGAGCAGCTATTTACTGGAGTTCGGTAGCCTGGAATGAGGCATTCGCTCTATGCGGGTTTTCAGTAAGCTGCGTGTAAGAGATGCAGCTTACGGGAGTTCCATAACCTAAGTGCAGAGACATCCAGTATCCAGGAGTTCCGTATGTTGAATGTAGAGAGAAGCTGTTTCTAAGATTTCGGTAGCCTGGGCATAGGTATTCGGTATATGCGGGTTTTCTGTATGCTGAGTGCAGCAGACGCAGCTTCTGGGAGATCTGCAACCTAGAATTAGAGAGACACAGTTTACCCAAGTTGTGTATCAGGTTGTAGGGAGAAGCTGTTTCCAAGAGTTCTGTAGCCTATGAGCAGGTATTCGCTATATGCGGGTTTTCTGTATGCTGCGTGTGGCAGACGCAGCTTATGTGAGTTCTGTATCTTGAATGTAGTGAGACACAGTTTACCAGAGTTCTGTATAGGGGTGTAGAGAGAAACTGTTTCCAAGAGTGTTGTAGCCTAGCAAGAGGCATATGCAGTAACTGGGTGTTCTGTATCCTGAGTGTAGGAGATGCCGCTTATGGGAGCTCTGCTACCTGGATGTAGAGAGAAGCAGTTCACCGGAGTTCTCTATCCTTGGTGTAGAGAGCAGCTATTTACTGGAGTTCGGTAGCCTGGAATGAGGCATTCGCTCTATGCGGTTTTCAGTAAGCTGCGTGTAAGAGATGCAGCTTACGGGAGTTCCATAACCTAAGTGCAGAGACATCCAGTATCCAGGAGTTCCGTATGTTGAATGTAGAGAGAAGCTGTTTCTAAGATTTCGGTAGCCTGGGCATAGGTATTCGGTATATGCGGGTTTTCTGTATGCTGAGTGCAGCAGACGCAGCTTCTGGGAGATCTGCAACCTAGAATTAGAGAGACACAGTTTACCCAAGTTGTGTATCAGGTTGTAGGGAGAAGCTGTTTCCAAGAGTTCTGGAGCCTGGCAATAGGCATAGGCAATGTATGGGATTTCTGTATCCTAAGTGTAGCAGATGCAGCTTACAGAAGCTCAGTAACCTGGCTGGAAAGAGAGGAAGTTTCCAAGAGTTCTCTATCCTTGGTGTAGGGAGAAGCTGTTTCCAAGAGTTCTGTAGCCTATGAGCAGGTATTCGCTATACGCGGGTTTTCTGTATGCTGAGTGTAGCACACGCAGCTTATGGGCGTTGTGTCTCGTGCATGTCGTGAGACACTGTTTACCAGAGTTCTGTATAGGGGTGTAGAGAGAAACTGTTTCCAAGAGTTCTGGAGCCTAGCAAGAGGCATATGCAGTAATTGGGATTTCTGTATCCTGAGTGTAGGAGATGCCGCTTATGGGAGCTCTGCTACCTGGATGTAGAGAGAAGCAGTTTACCGGAGTTCGCTATCCTTGGTGTAGAGAGGAGCTGTTTACAGGAGTTGCGTATCCTGGAATTAGGCATTCGCTATGTGTGGGTATTCTGGATGCTGAGTGTAGCAGATACAGCTTTCGGGAGTTCTGTAATCTAAGTGTAGAGAGATGCAGTTTCCAGTAGTTCTGTATGTTGAATGTAGAGAGAAGCTGTTTCCAAGAGTTCTGTAGTCTGAGAGCAGGCATACGCTGTATATGGGATTCCTGTTGCCTGAGTGTAGCCGACGCAGCTTCTGGGAGATCTGTAACCTAGAATTAGAGAGACACAGTTTACCGAAGTTCTGTATCAGAGTGTAGGGAGAAGCTGTTTCCAAGCATTCTGTAGCCTATGAGCAGGTATTCGCTATATGCGGGTTTTCTGTATGCTGAGTGTAGCACACGCAGCTTATGGGCGTAGTGTCTCGTGCATGTCGTGAGACACTGTTTACCAGAGTTCTGTATATGCGTGTAGAGAGAAATTGTTTCCAAGAGTTCTGGAGCATAGCAAGAGGCATATGCAGTAATTGGGATTGCTGTATCCTGAGTGTAGGAGATGCCGCTTATGGGAGCTCTGCTACCGGGATGTAGAGAGAAGCAGTTCACTGGAGTTCTCTATCCTTGGTGTAGAGAGCAGCTATTTACTGGAGTTCGGTAGCCTGGAATGAGGCATTCGCTCTATGCGGGTTTTCAGTAAGCTGCGTGTAAGAGATGCAGCTTACGGGAGTTCCATAACCTAAGTGCAGAGACATCCAGTATCCAGGAGTTCCGTATGTTGAATGTAGAGAGAAGCTGTTTCTAAGATTTCGGTAGCCTGGGCATAGGTATTCGGTATATGCGGGTTTTCTGTATGCTGAGTGCAGCAGACGCAGCTTCTGGGAGATCTGCAACCTAGAATTAGAGAGACACAGTTTACCCAAGTTGTGTATCAGGTTGTAGGGAGAAGCTGTTTCCAAGAGTTCTGTAGCCTATGAGCAGGTATTCGTTATATGCGGGTTTTCTGTATGCTGCGTGTGGCAGACGCAGCTTATGTGAGTTCTGTATCTTGAATGTAGTGAGACACAGTTTACCAGAGTTCTGTATAGGGGTGTAGAGAGAAACTGATTCCAAGATTGTTGTAGCCTAGCAAGAGGCATATGCAGTAACTGGGTGTTCTGTATCCTGAGTGTAGGAGATGCCGCTTATGGGAGCTCTGCTACCTGGATGTAGAGAGAAGCAGTTCACCGGAGTTCTCTATCCTTGGTGTAGAGAGCAGCTATTTACTGTAGTTCGGTAGCCTGGAATGAGGCATTTGCTCTATGCGGGTTTTCAGTAAGCTGCGTGTAAGAGATGCAGCTTACGGGAGTTCCATAACCTAAGTGCAGAGACATCCAGTATCCAGGAGTTCCGTATGTTGAATGTAGAGAGAAGCTGTTTCTAAGATTTCGGTAGCCTGGGCATAGGTATTCGGTATATGCGGGTTTTCTGTATGCTGAGTGCAGCAGACGCAGCTTCTGGGAGATCTGCAACCTAGAATTAGAGAGACACAGTTTACCCAAGTTGTGTATCAGGTTGTAGGGAGAAGCTGTTTCCAAGAGTTCTGGAGCCTGGCAATAGGCATAGGCAATGTATGGGATTTCTGTATCCTAAGTGTAGCAGATGCAGCTTACAGGAGCTCAGTAACCTGGCTGGAAAGAGAAGCAGTTTCCAAGAGTTCTCTATCCTTGGTGTAGGGAGAAGCTGTTTCCAAGAGTTCTGTAGCCTATGAGCAGGTATTCGCTATACGCGGGTTTTCTGTATGCTGAGTGTAGCACACGCAGCTTATGGGCGTTGTGTCTCGTGCATGTCGTGAGACACTGTTTACCAGAGTTCTGTATAGGGGTGTAGAGAGAAACTGTTTCCAAGAGTTCTGGAGCCTAGCAAGAGGCATATGCAGTAATTGGGATTTCTGTATCCTGAGTGTAGGAGATGCCGCTTATGGGAGCTCTGCTACCTGGATGTAGAGAGAAGCAGTTCACTGGAGTTCTCTATCCTTGGTGTAGAGAGCAGCTATTTACTGGAGTTCGGTAGCCTGGAATGAGGCATTCGCTCTATGCGGGTTTTCAGTAAGCTGCGTGTAAGAGATGCAGCTTACGGGAGTTCCATAACCTAAGTGCAGAGACATCCAGTATCCAGGAGTTCCGTATGTTGAATGTAGAGAGAAGCTGTTTCTAAGATTTCGGTAGCCTGGGCATAGGTATTCGGTATATGCGGGTTTTCTGTATGCTGAGTGCAGCAGACGCAGCTTCTGGGAGATCTGCAACCTAGAATTAGAGAGACACAGTTTACCCAAGTTGTGTATCAGGTTGTAGGGAGAAGCTGTTTCCAAGAGTTCTGGAGCCTATGAGCAGGTATTCGCTATATGCGGGTTTTCTGTATGCTGCGTGTGGCAGACGCAGCTTATGTGAGTTCTGTATCTTGAATGTAGTGAGACACAGTTTACCAGAGTTCTGTATATGCGCGTAGAGAGAAATTGTTTCCAAGAGTTCTGGAGCATAGCAAGAGGCATATGCAGTAACTGGGTGTTCTGCATCCTGAGTGTAGGAGATGCCGCTTATGGGAGCTCTGCTACCTGGATGTAGAGAGAAGCAGTTCACCGGAGTTCTCTATCCTTGGTGTAGAGAGCAGCTATTTACTGGAGTTCGGTAGCCTGGAATGAGGCATTCGCTCTATGCGGGTTTTCAGTAAGCTGCGTGTAAGAGATGCAGCTTACGGGAGTTCCATAACCTAAGTGCAGAGACATCCAGTATCCAGGAGTTCCGTATGTTGAATGTAGAGAGAAGCTGTTTCTAAGATTTCGGTAGCCTGGGCATAGGTATTCGGTATATGCGGGTTTTCTGTATGCTGAGTGCAGCAGACGCAGCTTCTGGGAGATCTGCAACCTAGAATTAGAGAGACACAGTTTACCCAAGTTGTGTATCAGGTTGTAGGGAGAAGCTGTTTCCAAGAGTTCTGGAGCCTATGAGCAGGTATTCGCTATATGCGGGTTTTCTGTATGCTGCGTGTGGCAGACGCAGCTTATGTGAGTTCTGTATCTTGAATGTAGTGAGACACAGTTTACCAGAGTTCTGTATAGGGGTGTAGAGAGAAACTGTTTCCAAGAGTGTTGTAGCCTAGCAAGAGGCATATGCAGTAACTGGGTGTTCTGTATCCTGAGTGTAGGAGATGCCGCTTATGGGAGCTCTGCTACCTGGATGTAGAGAGAAGCAGTTCACCGGAGTTCTCTATCCTTGGTGTAGAGAGCAGCTATTTACTGGAGTTCGGTAGCCTGGAATGAGGCATTCGCTCTATGCGGTTTTCAGTAAGCTGCGTGTAAGAGATGCAGCTTACGGGAGTTCCATAACCTAAGTGCAGAGACATCCAGTATCCAGGAGTTCCGTATGTTGAATGTAGAGAGAAGCTGTTTCTAAGATTTTGGTAGCCTGGGCATAGGTATTCGGTATATGCGGGTTTTCTGTATGCTGAGTGCAGCAGACGCAGCTTCTGGGAGATCTGCAACCTAGAATTAGAGAGACACAGTTTACCCAAGTTGTGTATCAGGTTGTAGGGAGAAGCTGTTTCCAAGAGTTCTGGAGCCTGGCAATAGGCATAGGCAATGTATGGGATTTCTGTATCCTAAGTGTAGCAGATGCAGCTTACAGGAGCTCAGTAACCTGGCTGGAAAGAGAAGCAGTTTCCAAGAGTTCTCTATCCTTGGTGTAGGGAGAAGCTGTTTCCAAGAGTTCTGTAGCCTATGAGCAGGTATTCGCTATACGCGGGTTTTCTGTATGCTGAGTGTAGCACACGCAGCTTATGGGCGTTGTGTCTCGTGCATGTCGTGAGACACTGTTTACCAGAGTTCTGTATAGGGGTGTAGAGAGAAACTGTTTCCAAGAGTTCTGGAGCCTAGCAAGAGGCATATGCAGTAATTGGGATTTCTGTATCCTGAGTGTAGGAGATGCCGCTTATGGGAGCTCTGCTACCTGGATGTAGAGAGAAGCAGTTTACCGGAGTTCTCTATCCTTGGTGTAGAGAGGAGCTGTTTACAGGAGTTGCGTATCCTGGAATTAGGCATTTGCTATGTGTGGGTATTCTGGATGCTGAGTGTAGCAGATGCAGCTTTCGGGAGTTCTGTAATCTAAGTGTAGAGAGATGCAGTTTCCAGTAGTTCTGTATGTTGAATGTAGAGAGAAGCTGTTTCCAAGAGTTCTGTAGTCTGAGAGCAGGCATACGCTGTATATGGGATTCCTGTTGCCTGAGTGTAGCCGACGCAGCTTCTGGGAGATCTGTAACCTAGAATTAGAGAGACACAGTTTACCGAAGTTCTGTATCAGAGTGTAGGGAGAAGCTGTTTCCAAGCATTCTGTAGCCTATGAGCAGGTATTCGCTATATGCGGGTTTTCTGTATGCTGAGTGTAGCACACGCAGCTTATGGGCGTAGTGTCTCGTGCATGTCGTGAGACACTGTTTACCAGAGTTCTGTATATGCGCGTAGAGAGAAATTGTTTCCAAGAGTTCTGGAGCATAGCAAGAGGCATATGCAGTAATTGGGATTGCTGTATCCTGAGTGTAGGAGATGCCGCTTATGGGAGCTCTGCTACCGGGATGTAGAGAGAAGCAGTTCACTGGAGTTCTCTATCCTTGGTGTAGAGAGCAGCTATTTACTGGAGTTCGGTAGCCTGGAATGAGGCATTCGCTCTATGCGGGTTTTCAGTAAGCTGCGTGTAAGAGATGCAGCTTACGGGAGTTCCATAACCTAAGTGCAGAGACATCCAGTATCCAGGAGTTCCGTATGTTGAATGTAGAGAGAAGCTGTTTCTAAGATTTCGGTAGCCTGGGCATAGGTATTCGGTATATGCGGGTTTTCTGTATGCTGAGTGCAGCAGACGCAGCTTCTGGGAGATCTGCAACCTAGAATTAGAGAGACACAGTTTACCCAAGTTGTGTATCAGGTTGTAGGGAGAAGCTGTTTCCAAGAGTTCTGTAGCCTATGAGCAGGTATTCGTTATATGCGGGTTTTCTGTATGCTGCGTGTGCCAGACGCAGCTTATGTGAGTTCTGTATCTTGAATGTAGTGAGACACAGTTTACCAGAGTTCTGTATAGGGGTGTAGAGAGAAACTGTTTCCAAGAGTGTTGTAGCCTAGCAAGAGGCATATGCAGTAACTGGGTGTTCTGTATCCTGAGTGTAGGAGATGCCGCTTATGGGAGCTCTGCTACCTGGATGTAGAGAGAAGCAGTTCACCGGAGTTCTCTATCCTTGGTGTAGAGAGCAGCTATTTACTGGAGTTCGGTAGCCTGGAATGAGGCATTCGCTCTATGCGGGTTTTCAGTAAGCTGCGTGTAAGAGATGCAGCTTACGGGAGTTCCATAACCTAAGTGCAGAGACATCCAGTATCCAGGAGTTCCGTATGTTGAATGTAGAGAGAAGCTGTTTCTAAGATTTCGGTAGCCTGGGCATAGGTATTCGGTATATGCGGGTTTTCTGTATGCTGAGTGCAGCAGACGCAGCTTCTGGGAGATCTGCAACCTAGAATTAGAGAGACACAGTTTACCCAAGTTGTGTATCAGGTTGTAGGGAGAAGCTGTTTCCAAGAGTTCTGGAGCCTGGCAATAGGCATAGGCAATGTATGGGATTTCTGTATCCTAAGTGTAGCAGATGCAGCTTACAGGAGCTCAGTAACCTGGCTGGAAAGAGAAGCAGTTTCCAAGAGTTCTCTATCCTTGGTGTAGGGAGAAGCTGTTTCCAAGAGTTCTGTAGCCTATGAGCAGGTATTCGCTATACGCGGGTTTTCTGTATGCTGAGTGTAGCACACGCAGCTTATGGGCGTTGTGTCTCGTGCATGTCGTGAGACACTGTTTACCAGAGTTCTGTATAGGGGTGTAGAGAGAAACTGTTTCCAAGAGTTCTGGAGCCTAGCAAGAGGCATATGCAGTAATTGGGATTTCTGTATCCTGAGTGTAGGAGATGCCGCTTATGGGAGCTCTGCTACCTGGATGTAGAGAGAAGCAGTTCACTGGAGTTCTCTATCCTTGGTGTAGAGAGCAGCTATTTACTGGAGTTCGGTAGCCTGGAATGAGGCATTCGCTCTATGCGGGTTTTCAGTAAGCTGCGTGTAAGAGATGCAGCTTACGGGAGTTCCATAACCTAAGTGCAGAGACATCCAGTATCCAGGAGTTCCGTATGTTGAATGTAGAGAGAAGCTGTTTCTAAGATTTCGGTAGCCTGGGCATAGGTATTCGGTATATGCGGGTTTTCTGTATGCTGAGTGCAGCAGACGCAGCTTCTGGGAGATCTGCAACCTAGAATTAGAGAGACACAGTTTACCCAAGTTGTGTATCAGGTTGTAGGGAGAAGCTGTTTCCAAGAGTTCTGGAGCCTATGAGCAGGTATTCGCTATATGCGGGTTTTCTGTATGCTGCGTGTGGCAGACGCAGCTTATGTGAGTTCTGTATCTTGAATGTAGTGAGACACAGTTTACCAGAGTTCTGTATAGGGGTGTAGAGAGAAACTGTTTCCAAGAGTGTTGTAGCCTAGCAAGAGGCATATGCAGTAACTGGGTGTTCTGCATCCTGAGTGTAGGAGATGCCGCTTATGGGAGCTCTGCTACCTGGATGTAGAGAGAAGCAGTTCACCGGAGTTCTCTATCCTTGGTGTAGAGAGCAGCTATTTACTGGAGTTCGGTAGCCTGGAATGAGGCATTCGCTCTATGCGGGTTTTCAGTAAGCTGCGTGTAAGAGATGCAGCTTACGGGAGTTCCATAACCTAAGTGCAGAGACATCCAGTATCCAGGAGTTCCGTATGTTGAATGTAGAGAGAAGCTGTTTCTAAGATTTCGGTAGCCTGGGCATAGGTATTCGGTATATGCGGGTTTTCTGTATGCTGAGTGCAGCAGACGCAGCTTCTGGGAGATCTGCAACCTAGAATTAGAGAGACACAGTTTACCCAAGTTGTGTATCAGGTTGTAGGGAGAAGCTGTTTCCAAGAGTTCTGGAGCCTATGAGCAGGTATTCGCTATATGCGGGTTTTCTGTATGCTGCGTGTGGCAGACGCAGCTTATGTGAGTTCTGTATCTTGAATGTAGTGAGACACAGTTTACCAGAGTTCTGTATAGGGGTGTAGAGAGAAACTGTTTCCAAGAGTGTTGTAGCCTAGCAAGAGGCATATGCAGTAACTGGGTGTTCTGTATCCTGAGTGTAGGAGATGCCGCTTATGGGAGCTCTGCTACCTGGATGTAGAGAGAAGCAGTTCACCGGAGTTCTCTATCCTTGGTGTAGAGAGCAGCTATTTACTGGAGTTCGGTAGCCTGGAATGAGGCATTCGCTCTATGCGGTTTTCAGTAAGCTGCGTGTAAGAGATGCAGCTTACGGGAGTTCCATAACCTAAGTGCAGAGACATCCAGTATCCAGGAGTTCCGTATGTTGAATGTAGAGAGAAGCTGTTTCTAAGATTTCGGTAGCCTGGGCATAGGTATTCGGTATATGCGGGTTTTCTGTATGCTGAGTGCAGCAGACGCAGCTTCTGGGAGATCTGCAACCTAGAATTAGAGAGACACAGTTTACCCAAGTTGTGTATCAGGTTGTAGGGAGAAGCTGTTTCCAAGAGTTCTGGAGCCTGGCAATAGGCATAGGCAATGTATGGGATTTCTGTATCCTAAGTGTAGCAGATGCAGCTTACAGGAGCTCAGTAACCTGGCTGGAAAGAGAGGCAGTTTCCAAGAGTTCTCTATCCTTGGTGTAGGGAGAAGCTGTTTCCAAGAGTTCTGTAGCCTATGAGCAGGTATTCGCTATACTCGGGTTTTCTGTATGCTGAGTGTAGCACACGCAGCTTATGGGCGTTGTGTCTCGTGCATGTCGTGAGACACTGTTTACCAGAGTTCTGTATAGGGGTGTAGAGAGAAACTGTTTCCAAGAGTTCTGGAGCCTAGCAAGAGGCATATGCAGTAATTGGGATTTCTGTATCCTGAGTGTAGGAGATGCCGCTTATGGGAGCTCTGCTACCTGGATGTAGAGAGAAGCAGTTTACCGGAGTTCGCTATCCTTGGTGTAGAGAGGAGCTGTTTACAGGAGTTGCGTATCCTGGAATTAGGCATTCGCTATGTGTGGGTATTCTGGATGCTGAGTGTAGCAGATACAGCTTTCGGGAGTTCTGTAATCTAAGTGTAGAGAGATGCAGTTTCCAGTAGTTCTGTATGTTGAATGTAGAGAGAAGCTGTTTCCAAGAGTTCTGTAGTCTGAGAGCAGGCATACGCTGTATATGGGATTCCTGTTGCCTGAGTGTAGCCGACGCAGCTTCTGGGAGATCTGTAACCTAGAATTAGAGAGACACAGTTTACCGAAGTTCTGTATCAGAGTGTAGGGAGAAGCTGTTTCCAAGCATTCTGTAGCCTATGAGCAGGTTTCGCTATATGCGGGTTTTCTGTATGCTGAGTGTAGCACACGCAGCTTATGGGCGTAGTGTCTCGTGCATGTCGTGAGACACTGTTTACCAGAGTTCTGTATATGCGTGTAGAGAGAAATTGTTTCCAAGAGTTCTGGAGCATAGCAAGAGGCATATGCAGTAATTGGGATTGCTGTATCCTGAGTGTAGGAGATGCCGCTTATGGGAGCTCTGCTACCGGGATGTAGAGAGAAGCAGTTCACTGGAGTTCTCTATCCTTGGTGTAGAGAGCAGCTATTTACTGGAGTTCGGTAGCCTGGAATGAGGCATTCGCTCTATGCGGGTTTTCAGTAAGCTGCGTGTAAGAGATGCAGCTTACGGGAGTTCCATAACCTAAGTGCAGAGACATCCAGTATCCAGGAGTTCCGTATGTTGAATGTAGAGAGAAGCTGTTTCTAAGATTTCGGTAGCCTGGGCATAGGTATTCGGTATATGCGGGTTTTCTGTATGCTGAGTGCAGCAGACGCAGCTTCTGGGAGATCTGCAACCTAGAATTAGAGAGACACAGTTTACCCAAGTTGTGTATCAGGTTGTAGGGAGAAGCTGTTTCCAAGAGTTCTGTAGCCTATGAGCAGGTATTCGTTATATGCGGGTTTTCTGTATGCTGCGTGTGGCAGACGCAGCTTATGTGAGTTCTGTATCTTGAATGTAGTGAGACACAGTTTACCAGAGTTCTGTATAGGGGTGTAGAGAGAAACTGTTTCCAAGAGTGTTGTAGCCTAGCAAGAGGCATATGCAGTAACTGGGTGTTCTGTATCCTGAGTGTAGGAGATGCCGCTTATGGGAGCTCTGCTACCTGGATGTAGAGAGAAGCAGTTCACCGGAGTTCTCTATCCTTGGTGTAGAGAGCAGCTATTTACTGGAGTTCGGTAGCCTGGAATGAGGCATTCGCTCTATGCGGGTTTTCAGTAAGCTGCGTGTAAGAGATGCAGCTTACGGGAGTTCCATAACCTAAGTGCAGAGACATCCAGTATCCAGGAGTTCCGTATGTTGAATGTAGAGAGAAGCTGTTTCTAAGATTTTGGTAGCCTGGGCATAGGTATTCGGTATATGCGGGTTTTCTGTATGCTGAGTGCAGCAGACGCAGCTTCTGGGAGATCTGCAACCTAGAATTAGAGAGACACAGTTTACCCAAGTTGTGTATCAGGTTGTAGGGAGAAGCTGTTTCCAAGAGTTCTGGAGCCTGGCAATAGGCATAGGCAATGTATGGGATTTCTGTATCCTAAGTGTAGCAGATGCAGCTTACAGGAGCTCAGTAACCTGGCTGGAAAGAGAAGCAGTTTCCAAGAGTTCTCTATCCTTGGTGTAGGGAGAAGCTGTTTCCAAGAGTTCTGTAGCCTATGAGCAGGTATTCGCTATACGCGGGTTTTCTGTATGCTGAGTGTAGCACACGCAGCTTATGGGCGTTGTGTCTCGTGCATGTCGTGAGACACTGTTTACCAGAGTTCTGTATAGGGGTGTAGAGAGAAACTGTTTCCAAGAGTTCTGGAGCCTAGCAAGAGGCATATGCAGTAATTGGGATTTCTGTATCCTGAGTGTAGGAGATGCCGCTTATGGGAGCTCTGCTACCTGGATGTAGAGAGAAGCAGTTTACCGGAGTTCTCTATCCTTGGTGTAGAGAGGAGCTGTTTACAGGAGTTGCGTATCCTGGAATTAGGCATTTGCTATGTGTGGGTATTCTGGATGCTGAGTGTAGCAGATGCAGCTTTCGGGAGTTCTGTAATCTAAGTGTAGAGAGATGCAGTTTCCAGTAGTTCTGTATGTTGAATGTAGAGAGAAGCTGTTTCCAAGAGTTCTGTAGTCTGAGAGCAGGCATACGCTGTATATGGGATTCCTGTTGCCTGAGTGTAGCCGACGCAGCTTCTGGGAGATCTGTAACCTAGAATTAGAGAGACACAGTTTACCGAAGTTCTGTATCAGAGTGTAGGGAGAAGCTGTTTCCAAGCATTCTGTAGCCTATGAGCAGGTATTCGCTATATGCGGGTTTTCTGTATGCTGAGTGTAGCACACGCAGCTTATGGGCGTAGTGTCTCGTGCATGTCGTGAGACACTGTTTACCAGAGTTCTGTATATGCGCGTAGAGAGAAATTGTTTCCAAGAGTTCTGGAGCATAGCAAGAGGCATATGCAGTAATTGGGATTGCTGTATCCTGAGTGTAGGAGATGCCGCTTATGGGAGCTCTGCTACCGGGATGTAGAGAGAAGCAGTTCACTGGAGTTCTCTATCCTTGGTGTAGAGAGCAGCTATTTACTGGAGTTCGGTAGCCTGGAATGAGGCATTCGCTCTATGCGGGTTTTCAGTAAGCTGCGTGTAAGAGATGCAGCTTACGGGAGTTCCATAACCTAAGTGCAGAGACATCCAGTATCCAGGAGTTCCGTATGTTGAATGTAGAGAGAAGCTGTTTCTAAGATTTCGGTAGCCTGGGCATAGGTATTCGGTATATGCGGGTTTTCTGTATGCTGAGTGCAGCAGACGCAGCTTCTGGGAGATCTGCAACCTAGAATTAGAGAGACACAGTTTACCCAAGTTGTGTATCAGGTTGTAGGGAGAAGCTGTTTCCAAGAGTTCTGTAGCCTATGAGCAGGTATTCGTTATATGCGGGTTTTCTGTATGCTGCGTGTGGCAGACGCAGCTTATGTGAGTTCTGTATCTTGAATGTAGTGAGACACAGTTTACCAGAGTTCTGTATAGGGGTGTAGAGAGAAACTGTTTCCAAGAGTGTTGTAGCCTAGCAAGAGGCATATGCAGTAACTGGGTGTTCTGTATCCTGAGTGTAGGAGATGCCGCTTATGGGAGCTCTGCTACCTGGATGTAGAGAGAAGCAGTTCACCGGAGTTCTCTATCCTTGGTGTAGAGAGCAGCTATTTACTGGAGTTCGGTAGCCTGGAATGAGGCATTCGCTCTATGCGGGTTTTCAGTAAGCTGCGTGTAAGAGATGCAGCTTACGGGAGTTCCATAACCTAAGTGCAGAGACATCCAGTATCCAGGAGTTCCGTATGTTGAATGTAGAGAGAAGCTGTTTCTAAGATTTCGGTAGCCTGGGCATAGGTATTCGGTATATGCGGGTTTTCTGTATGCTGAGTGCAGCAGACGCAGCTTCTGGGAGATCTGCAACCTAGAATTAGAGAGACACAGTTTACCCAAGTTGTGTATCAGGTTGTAGGGAGAAGCTGTTTCCAAGAGTTCTGGAGCCTATGAGCAGGTATTCGCTATATGCGGGTTTTCTGTATGCTGCGTGTGGCAGACGCAGCTTATGTGAGTTCTGTATCTTGAATGTAGTGAGACACAGTTTACCAGAGTTCTGTATAGGGGTGTAGAGAGAAACTGATTCCAAGATTGTTGTAGCCTAGCAAGAGGCATATGCAGTAACTGGGTGTTCTGTATCCTGAGTGTAGGAGATGCCGCTTATGGGAGCTCTGCTACCTGGATGTAGAGAGAAGCAGTTCACCGGAGTTCTCTATCCTTGGTGTAGAGAGCAGCTATTTACTGGAGTTCGGTAGCCTGGAATGAGGCATTTACTCTATGCGGGTTTTCAGTAAGCTGCTTGTAGGAGATGCAGCTTACGGGAGTTCCATAACCTAAGTGCAGAGACATCCAGTATCCAGGAGTTCCGTATGTTGAATGTAGAGAGAAGCTGTTTCTAAGATTTCGGTAGCCTGGGCATAGGTATTCGGTATATGCGGGTTTTCTGTATGCTGAGTGCAGCAGACGCAGCTTCTGGGAGATCTGCAACCTAGAATTAGAGAGACACAGTTTACCCAAGTTGTGTATCAGCTTGTAGGGAGAAGCTGTTTCCAAGAGTTCTGGAGCCTGGCAATAGGCATAGGCAATGTATGGGATTTCTGTATCCTAAGTGTAGCAGATGCAGCTTACAGGAGCTCAGTAACCTGGCTGGAAAGAGAAGCAGTTTCCAAGAGTTCTCTATCCTTGGTGTAGGGAGAAGCTGTTTCCAAGAGTTCTGTAGCCTATGAGCAGGTATTCGCTATACGCGGGTTTTCTGTATGCTGAGTGTAGCACACGCAGCTTATGGGCGTTGTGTCTCGTGCATGTCGTGAGACACTGTTTACCAGAGTTCTGTATAGGGGTGTAGAGAGAAACTGTTTCCAAGAGTTCTGGAGCCTAGCAAGAGGCATATGCAGTAATTGGGATTTCTGTATCCTGAGTGTAGGAGATGCCGCTTATGGGAGCTCTGCTACCTGGATGTAGAGAGAAGCAGTTCACTGGAGTTCTCTATCCTTGGTGTAGAGAGCAGCTATTTACTGGAGTTCGGTAGCCTGGAATGAGGCATTCGCTCTATGCGGGTTTTCAGTAAGCTGCGTGTAAGAGATGCAGCTTACGGGAGTTCCATAACCTAAGTGCAGAGACATCCAGTATCCAGGAGTTCCGTATGTTGAATGTAGAGAGAAGCTGTTTCTAAGATTTCGGTAGCCTGGGCATAGGTATTCGGTATATGCGGGTTTTCTGTATGCTGAGTGCAGCAGACGCAGCTTCTGGGAGATCTGCAACCTAGAATTAGAGAGACACAGTTTACCCAAGTTGTGTATCAGGTTGTAGGGAGAAGCTGTTTCCAAGAGTTCTGGAGCCTATGAGCAGGTATTCGCTATATGCGGGTTTTCTGTATGCTGCGTGTGGCAGACGCAGCTTATGTGAGTTCTGTATCTTGAATGTAGTGAGACACAGTTTACCAGAGTTCTGTATAGGGGTGTAGAGAGAAACTGTTTCCAAGAGTGTTGTAGCCTAGCAAGAGGCATATGCAGTAACTGGGTGTTCTGCATCCTGAGTGTAGGAGATGCCGCTTATGGGAGCTCTGCTACCTGGATGTAGAGAGAAGCAGTTCACCGGAGTTCTCTATCCTTGGTGTAGAGAGCAGCTATTTACTGGAGTTCGGTAGCCTGGAATGAGGCATTCGCTCTATGCGGTTTTCAGTAAGCTGCGTGTAAGAGATGCAGCTTACGGGAGTTCCATAACCTAAGTGCAGAGACATCCAGTATCCAGGAGTTCCGTATGTTGAATGTAGAGAGAAGCTGTTTCTAAGATTTCGGTAGCCTGGGCATAGGTATTCGGTATATGCGGGTTTTCTGTATGCTGAGTGCAGCAGACGCAGCTTCTGGGAGATCTGCAACCTAGAATTAGAGAGACACAGTTTACCCAAGTTGTGTATCAGGTTGTAGGGAGAAGCTGTTTCCAAGAGTTCTGTAGCCTATGAGCAGGTATTCGCTATATGCGGGTTTTCTGTATGCTGCGTGTGGCAGACGCAGCTTATGTGAGTTCTGTATCTTGAATGTAGTGAGACACAGTTTACCAGAGTTCTGTATAGGGGTGTAGAGAGAAACTGTTTCCAAGAGTGTTGTAGCCTAGCAAGAGGCATATGCAGTAACTGGGTGTTCTGTATCCTGAGTGTAGGAGATGCCGCTTATGGGAGCTCTGCTACCTGGATGTAGAGAGAAGCAGTTCACCGGAGTTCTCTATCCTTGGTGTAGAGAGCAGCTATTTACTGGAGTTCGGTAGCCTGGAATGAGGCATTCGCTCTATGCGGTTTTCAGTAAGCTGCGTGTAAGAGATGCAGCTTACGGGAGTTCCATAACCTAAGTGCAGAGACATCCAGTATCCAGGAGTTCCGTATGTTGAATGTAGAGAGAAGCTGTTTCTAAGATTTCGGTAGCCTGGGCATAGGTATTCGGTATATGCGGGTTTTCTGTATGCTGAGTGCAGCAGACGCAGCTTCTGGGAGATCTGCAACCTAGAATTAGAGAGACACAGTTTACCCAAGTTGTGTATCAGGTTGTAGGGAGAAGCTGTTTCCAAGAGTTCTGGAGCCTGGCAATAGGCATAGGCAATGTATGGGATTTCTGTATCCTAAGTGTAGCAGATGCAGCTTACAGGAGCTCAGTAACCTGGCTGGAAAGAGAAGCAGTTTCCAAGAGTTCTCTATCCTTGGTGTAGGGAGAAGCTGTTTCCAAGAGTTCTGTAGCCTATGAGCAGGTATTCGCTATACGCGGGTTTTCTGTATGCTGAGTGTAGCACACGCAGCTTATGGGCGTTGTGTCTCGTGCATGTCGTGAGACACTGTTTACCAGAGTTCTGTATAGGGGTGTAGAGAGAAACTGTTTCCAAGAGTTCTGGAGCCTAGCAAGAGGCATATGCAGTAATTGGGATTTCTGTATCCTGAGTGTAGGAGATGCCGCTTATGGGAGCTCTGCTACCTGGATGTAGAGAGAAGCAGTTTACCGGAGTTCGCTATCCTTGGTGTAGAGAGGAGCTGTTTACAGGAGTTGCGTATCCTGGAATTAGGCATTCGCTATGTGTGGGTATTCTGGATGCTGAGTGTAGCAGATGCAGCTTTTGGGAGTTCTGTAATCTAAGTGTAGAGAGATGCAGTTTCCAGTAGTTCTGTATGTTGAATGTAGAGAGAAGCTGTTTCCAAGAGTTCTGTAGTCTGAGAGCAGGCATACGCTGTATATGGGATTCCTGTTGCCTGAGTGTAGCCGACGCAGCTTCTGGGAGATCTGTAACCTAGAATTAGAGAGACACAGTTTACCGAAGTTCTGTATCAGAGTGTAGGGAGAAGCTGTTTCCAAGCATTCTGTAGCCTATGAGCAGGTATTCGCTATATGCGGGTTTTCTGTATGCTGAGTGTAGCACACGCAGCTTATGGGCGTAGTGTCTCGTGCATGTCGTGAGACACTGTTTACCAGAGTTCTGTATATGCGTGTAGAGAGAAATTGTTTCCAAGAGTTCTGGAGCATAGCAAGAGGCATATGCAGTAATTGGGATTGCTGTATCCTGAGTGTAGGAGATGCCGCTTATGGGAGCTCTGCTACCGGGATGTAGAGAGAAGCAGTTCACTGGAGTTCTCTATCCTTGGTGTAGGAGCAGCTATTTACTGGAGTTCGGTAGCCTGGAATGAGGCATTCGCTCTATGCGGGTTTTCAGTAAGCTGCGTGTAAGAGATGCAGCTTACGGGAGTTCCATAACCTAAGTGCAGAGACATCCAGTATCCAGGAGTTCCGTATGTTGAATGTAGAGAGAAGCTGTTTCTAAGATTTCGGTAGCCTGGGCATAGGTATTCGGTATATGCGGGTTTTCTGTATGCTGAGTGCAGCAGACGCAGCTTCTGGGAGATCTGCAACCTAGAATTAGAGAGACACAGTTTACCCAAGTTGTGTATCAGGTTGTAGGGAGAAGCTGTTTCCAAGAGTTCTGTAGCCTATGAGCAGGTATTCGTTATATGCGGGTTTTCTGTATGCTGCGTGTGGCAGACGCAGCTTATGTGAGTTCTGTATCTTGAATGTAGTGAGACACAGTTTACCAGAGTTCTGTATAGGGGTGTAGAGAGAAACTGTTTCCAAGAGTGTTGTAGCCTAGCAAGAGGCATATGCAGTAACTGGGTGTTCTGTATCCTGAGTGTAGGAGATGCCGCTTATGGGAGCTCTGCTACCTGGATGTAGAGAGAAGCAGTTCACCGGAGTTCTCTATCCTTGGTGTAGAGAGCAGCTATTTACTGGAGTTCGGTAGCCTGGAATGAGGCATTCGCTCTATGCGGGTTTTCAGTAAGCTGCGTGTAAGAGATGCAGCTTACGGGAGTTCCATAACCTAAGTGCAGAGACATCCAGTATCCAGGAGTTCCGTATGTTGAATGTAGAGAGAAGCTGTTTCTAAGATTTCGGTAGCCTGGGCATAGGTATTCGGTATATGCGGGTTTTCTGTATGCTGAGTGCAGCAGACGCAGCTTCTGGGAGATCTGCAACCTAGAATTAGAGAGACACAGTTTACCCAAGTTGTGTATCAGGTTGTAGGGAGAAGCTGTTTCCAAGAGTTCTGGAGCCTGGCAATAGGCATAGGCAATGTATGGGATTTCTGTATCCTAAGTGTAGCAGATGCAGCTTACAGGAGCTCAGTAACCTGGCTGGAAAGAGAAGCAGTTTCCAAGAGTTCTCTATCCTTGGTGTAGGGAGAAGCTGTTTCCAAGAGTTCTGTAGCCTATGAGCAGGTATTCGCTATACGCGGGTTTTCTGTATGCTGAGTGTAGCACACGCAGCTTATGGGCGTTGTGTCTCGTGCATGTCGTGAGACACTGTTTACCAGAGTTCTGTATAGGGGTGTAGAGAGAAACTGTTTCCAAGAGTTCTGGAGCCTAGCAAGAGGCATATGCAGTAATTGGGATTTCTGTATCCTGAGTGTAGGAGATGCCGCTTATGGGAGCTCTGCTACCTGGATGTAGAGAGAAGCAGTTTACCGGAGTTCGCTATCCTTGGTGTAGAGAGGAGCTGTTTACAGGAGTTGCGTATCCTGGAATTAGGCATTTGCTATGTGCGGGTATTCTGGATGCTGAGTGTAGCAGATGCAGCTTTCGGGAGTTCTGTAATCTAAGTGTAGAGAGATGCAGTTTCCAGTAGTTCTGTATGTTGAATGTAGAGAGAAGCTGTTTCCAAGAGTTCTGTAGTCTGAGAGCAGGCATACGCTGTATATGGGATTCCTGTTGCCTGAGTGTAGCCGACGCAGCTTCTGGGAGATCTGTAACCTAGAATTAGAGAGACACAGTTTACCGAAGTTCTGTATCAGAGTGTAGGGAGAAGCTGTTTCCAAGCATTCTGTAGGCTATGAGCAGGTTTCGCTATATGCGGGTTTTCTGTATGCTGAGTGTAGCACACGCAGCTTATGGGCGTAGTGTCTCGTGCATGTCGTGAGACACTGTTTACCAGAGTTCTGTATATGCGCGTAGAGAGAAATTGTTTCCAAGAGTTCTGGAGCATAGCAAGAGGCATATGCAGTAATTGGGATTGCTGTATCCTGAGTGTAGGAGATGCCGCTTATGGGAGCTCTGCTACCGGGATGTAGAGAGAAGCAGTTCACTGGAGTTCTCTATCCTTGGTGTAGGAGCAGCTATTTACTGGAGTTCGGTAGCCTGGAATGAGGCATTCGCTCTATGCGGGTTTTCAGTAAGCTGCGTGTAAGAGATGCAGCTTACGGGAGTTCCATAACCTAAGTGCAGAGACATCCAGTATCCAGGAGTTCCGTATGTTGAATGTAGAGAGAAGCTGTTTCTAAGATTTCGGTAGCCTGGGCATAGGTATTCGGTATATGCGGGTTTTCTGTATGCTGAGTGCAGCAGACGCAGCTTCTGGGAGATCTGCAACCTAGAATTAGAGAGACACAGTTTACCCAAGTTGTGTATCAGGTTGTAGGGAGAAGCTGTTTCCAAGAGTTCTGGAGCCTGGCAATAGGCATAGGCAATGTATGGGATTTCTGTATCCTAAGTGTAGCAGATGCAGCTTACAGGAGCTCAGTAACCTGGCTGGAAAGAGAAGCAGTTTCCAAGAGTTCTCTATCCTTGTTGTAGGGAGAAGCTGTTTCCAAGAGTTCTGTACCTATGAGCAGGTATTCGCTATACGCGGGTTTTCTGTATGCTGAGTGTAGCACACGAAGCTTATGGGCGTTGTGTCTCGTGCATGTCGTGAGACACTGTTTACCAGAGTTCTGTATAGGGGTGTAGAGAGAAACTGTTTCCAAGAGTTCTGGAGCCTAGCAAGAGGCATATGCAGTAATTGGGATTTCTGTATCCTGAGTGTAGGAGATGCCGCTTATGGGAGCTCTGCTACCTGGATGTAGAGAGAAGCAGTTTACCGGAGTTCGCTATCCTTGGTGTAGAGAGGAGCTGTTTACAGGAGTTGCGTATCCTGGAATTAGGCATTCGCTATGTGTGGGTATTCTGGATGCTGAGTGTAGCAGATGCAGCTTTCGGGAGTTCTGTAATCTAAGTGTAGAGAGATGCAGTTTCCAGTAGTTCTGTATGTTGAATGCAGAGAGAAGCTGTTTCCAAGAGTTCTGTAGTCTGAGAGCAGGCATACGCTGTATATGGGATTCCTGTTGCCTGAGTGTAGCCGACGCAGCTTCTGGGAGATCTGTAACCTAGAATTAGAGAGACACAGTTTACCGAAGTTCTGTATCAGAGTGTAGGGAGAAGCTGTTTCCAAGCATTCTGTAGCCTATGAGCAGGTTTCGCTATATGCGGGTTTTCTGTATGCTGAGTGTAGCACACGCAGCTTATGGGCGTAGTGTCTCGTGCATGTCGTGAGACACTGTTTACCAGAGTTCTGTATATGCGTGTAGAGAGAAATTGTTTCCAAGAGTTCTGGAGCATAGCAAGAGGCATATGCAGTAATTGGGATTGCTGTATCCTGAGTGTAGGAGATGCCGCTTATGGGAGCTCTGCTACCGGGATGTAGAGAGAAGCAGTTCACTGGAGTTCTCTATCCTTGGTGTAGAGAGCAGCTATTTACTGGAGTTCGGTAGCCTGGAATGAGGCATTCGCTCTATGCGGGTTTTCAGTAAGCTGCGTGTAAGAGATGCAGCTTACGGGAGTTCCATAACCTAAGTGCAGAGACATCCAGTATCCAGGAGTTCCGTATGTTGAATGTAGAGAGAAGCTGTTTCTAAGATTTCGGTAGCCTGGGCATAGGTATTCGGTATATGCGGGTTTTCTGTATGCTGAGTGCAGCAGACGCAGCTTCTGGGAGATCTGCAACCTAGAATTAGAGAGACACAGTTTACCCAAGTTGTGTATCAGGTTGTAGGGAGAAGCTGTTTCCAAGAGTTCTGTAGCCTATGAGCAGGTATTCGCTATATGCGGGTTTTCTGTATGCTGCGTGTGGCAGACGCAGCTTATGTGAGTTCTGTATCTTGAATGTAGTGAGACACAGTTTACCAGAGTTCTGTATAGGGGTGTAGAGAGAAACTGTTTCCAAGAGTGTTGTAGCCTAGCAAGTGGCATATGCAGTAACTGGGTGTTCTGTATCCTGAGTGTAGGAGATGCCGCTTATGGGAGCTCTGCTACCTGGATGTAGAGAGAAGCAGTTCACCGGAGTTCTCTATCCTTGGTGTAGAGAGCAGCTATTTACTGGAGTTCGGTAGCCTGGAATGAGGCATTCGCTCTATGCGGGTTTTCAGTAAGCTGCGTGTAAGAGATGCAGCTTACGGGAGTTCCATAACCTAAGTGCAGAGACATCCAGTATCCAGGAGTTCCGTATGTTGAATGTAGAGAGAAGCTGTTTCTAAGATTTCGGTAGCCTGGGCATAGGTATTCGGTATATGCGGGTTTTCTGTATGCTGAGTGCAGCAGACGCAGCTTCTGGGAGATCTGCAACCTAGAATTAGAGAGACACAGTTTACCCAAGTTGTGTATCAGGTTGTAGGGAGAAGCTGTTTCCAAGAGTTCTGTAGCCTATGAGCAGGTATTCGTTATATGCGGGTTTTCTGTATGCTGCGTGTGGCAGACGCAGCTTATGTGAGTTCTGTATCTTGAATGTAGTGAGACACAGTTTACCAGAGTTCTGTATAGGGGTGTAGAGAGAAACTGTTTCCAAGAGTGTTGTAGCCTAGCAAGAGGCATATGCAGTAACTGGGTGTTCTGTATCCTGAGTGTAGGAGATGCCGCTTATGGGAGCTCTGCTACCTGGATGTAGAGAGAAGCAGTTCACCGGAGTTCTCTATCCTTGGTGTAGAGAGCAGCTATTTACTGGAGTTCGGTAGCCTGGAATGAGGCATTCGCTCTATGCGGGTTTTCAGTAAGCTGCGTGTAAGAGATGCAGCTTACGGGAGTTCCATAACCTAAGTGCAGAGACATCCAGTATCCAGGAGTTCCGTATGTTGAATGTAGAGAGAAGCTGTTTCTAAGATTTCGGTAGCCTGGGCATAGGTATTCGGTATATGCGGGTTTTCTGTATGCTGAGTGCAGCAGACGCAGCTTCTGGGAGATCTGCAACCTAGAATTAGAGAGACACAGTTTACCCAAGTTGTGTATCAGGTTGTAGGGAGAAGCTGTTTCCAAGAGTTCTGGAGCCTGGCAATAGGCATAGGCAATGTATGGGATTTCTGTATCCTAAGTGTAGCAGATGCAGCTTACAGGAGCTCAGTAACCTGGCTGGAAAGAGAAGCAGTTTCCAAGAGTTCTCTATCCTTGGTGTAGGAGAAGCTGTTTCCAAGAGTTCTGTAGCCTATGAGCAGGTATTCGCTATACGCGGGTTTTCTGTATGCTGAGTGTAGCACACGCAGCTTATGGGCGTTGTGTCTCGTGCATGTCGTGAGACACTGTTTACCAGAGTTCTGTATAGGGGTGTAGAGAGAAACTGTTTCCAAGAGTTCTGGAGCCTAGCAAGAGGCATATGCAGTAATTGGGATTTCTGTATCCTGAGTGTAGGAGATGCCGCTTATGGGAGCTCTGCTACCTGGATGTAGAGAGAAGCAGTTTACCGGAGTTCGCTATCCTTGGTGTAGAGAGGAGCTGTTTACAGGAGTTGCGTATCCTGGAATTAGGCATTTGCTATGTGCGGGTATTCTGGATGCTGAGTGTAGCAGATGCAGCTTTCGGGAGTTCTGTAATCTAAGTGTAGAGAGATGCAGTTTCCAGTAGTTCTGTATGTTGAATGTAGAGAGAAGCTGTTTCCAAGAGTTCTGTAGTCTGAGAGCAGGCATACGCTGTATATGGGATTCCTGTTGCCTGAGTGTAGCCGACGCAGCTTCTGGGAGATCTGTAACCTAGAATTAGAGAGACACAGTTTACCGAAGTTCTGTATCAGAGTGTAGGGAGAAGCTGTTTCCAAGCATTCTGTAGCCTATGAGCAGGTTTCGCTATATGCGGGTTTTCTGTATGCTGAGTGTAGCACACGCAGCTTATGGGCGTAGTGTCTCGTGCATGTCGTGAGACACTGTTTACCAGAGTTCTGTATATGCGCGTAGAGAGAAATTGTTTCCAAGAGTTCTGGAGCATAGCAAGAGGCATATGCAGTAATTGGGATTGCTGTATCCTGAGTGTAGGAGATGCCGCTTATGGGAGCTCTGCTACCGGGATGTAGAGAGAAGCAGTTCACTGGAGTTCTCTATCCTTGGTGTAGAGAGCAGCTATTTACTGGAGTTCGGTAGCCTGGAATGAGGCATTCGCTCTATGCGGGTTTTCAGTAAGCTGCGTGTAAGAGATGCAGCTTACGGGAGTTCCATAACCTAAGTGCAGAGACATCCAGTATCCAGGAGTTCCGTATGTTGAATGTAGAGAGAAGCTGTTTCTAAGATTTCGGTAGCCTGGGCATAGGTATTCGGTATATGCGGGTTTTCTGTATGCTGAGTGCAGCAGACGCAGCTTCTGGGAGATCTGCAACCTAGAATTAGAGAGACACAGTTTACCCAAGTTGTGTATCAGGTTGTAGGGAGAAGCTGTTTCCAAGAGTTCTGGAGCCTGGCAATAGGCATAGGCAATGTATGGGATTTCTGTATCCTAAGTGTAGCAGATGCAGCTTACAGGAGCTCAGTAACCTGGCTGGAAAGAGAAGCAGTTTCCAAGAGTTCTCTATCCTTGTTGTAGGGAGAAGCTGTTTCCAAGAGTTCTGTACCTATGAGCAGGTGTTCGCTATACGCGGGTTTTCTGTATGCTGAGTGTAGCACACGCAGCTTATGGGCGTTGTGTCTCGTGCATGTCGTGAGACACTGTTTACCAGAGTTCTGTATAGGGGTGTAGAGAGAAACTGTTTCCAAGAGTTCTGGAGCCTAGCAAGAGGCATATGCAGTAATTGGGATTTCTGTATCCTGAGTGTAGGAGATGCCGCTTATGGGAGCTCTGCTACCTGGATGTAGAGAGAAGCAGTTCACTGGAGTTCTCTATCCTTGGTGTAGAGAGCAGCTATTTACTGGAGTTCGGTAGCCTGGAATGAGGCATTCGCTCTATGCGGGTTTTCAGTAAGCTGCGTGTAAGAGATGCAGCTTACGGGAGTTCCATAACCTAAGTGCAGAGACATCCAGTATCCAGGAGTTCCGTATGTTGAATGTAGAGAGAAGCTGTTTCTAAGATTTCGGTAGCCTGGGCATAGGTATTCGGTATATGCGGGTTTTCTGTATGCTGAGTGCAGCAGACGCAGCTTCTGGGAGATCTGCAACCTAGAATTAGAGAGACACAGTTTACCCAAGTTGTGTATCAGGTTGTAGGGAGAAGCTGTTTCCAAGAGTTCTGGAGCCTGGCAATAGGCATAGGCAATGTATGGGATTTCTGTATCCTAAGTGTAGCAGATGCAGCTTACAGGAGCTCAGTAACCTGGCTGGAAAGAGAAGCAGTTTCCAAGAGTTCTCTATCCTTGGTGTAGGGAGAAGCTGTTTCCAAGAGTTCTGTAGCCTATGAGCAGGTATTCGCTATACGCGGGTTTTCTGTATGCTGAGTGTAGCACACGCAGCTTATGGGCGTTGTGTCTCGTGCATGTCGTGAGACACTGTTTACCAGAGTTCTGTATAGGGGTGTAGAGAGAAACTGTTTCCAAGAGTTCTGGAGCCTAGCAAGAGGCATATGCAGTAATTGGGATTTCTGTATCCTGAGTGTAGGAGATGCCGCTTATGGGAGCTCTGCTACCTGGATGTAGAGAGAAGCAGTTTACCGGAGTTCGCTATCCTTGGTGTAGAGAGGAGCTGTTTACAGGAGTTGCGTATCCTGGAATTAGGCATTTGCTATGTGTGGGTATTCTGGATGCTGAGTGTAGCAGATGCAGCTTTCGGGAGTTCTGTAATCTAAGTGTAGAGAGATGCAGTTTCCAGTAGTTCTGTATGTTGAATGTAGAGAGAAGCTGTTTCCAAGAGTTCTGTAGTCTGAGAGCAGGCATACGCTGTATATGGGATTCCTGTTGCCTGAGTGTAGCCGACGCAGCTTCTGGGAGATCTGTAACCTAGAATTAGAGAGACACAGTTTACCGAAGTTCTGTATCAGAGTGTAGGGAGAAGCTGTTTCCAAGCATTCTGTAGCCTATGAGCAGGTATTCGCTATATGCGGGTTTTCTGTATGCTGAGTGTAGCACACGCAGCTTATGGGCGTAGTGTCTCGTGCATGTCGTGAGACACTGTTTACCAGAGTTCTGTATATGCGCGTAGAGAGAAATTGTTTCCAAGAGTTCTGGAGCATAGCAAGAGGCATATGCAGTAATTGGGATTGCTGTATCCTGAGTGTAGGAGATGCCGCTTATGGGAGCTCTGCTACCGGGATGTAGAGAGAAGCAGTTCACTGGAGTTCTCTATCCTTGGTGTAGAGAGCAGCTATTTACTGGAGTTCGGTAGCCTGGAATGAGGCATTTGCTCTATGCGGGTTTTCAGTAAGCTGCGTGTAAGAGATGCAGCTTACGGGAGTTCCATAACCTAAGTGCAGAGACATCCAGTATCCAGGAGTTCCGTATGTTGAATGTAGAGAGAAGCTGTTTCTAAGATTTCGGTAGCCTGGGCATAGGTATTCGGTATATGCGGGTTTTCTGTATGCTGAGTGCAGCAGACGCAGCTTCTGGGAGATCTGCAACCTAGAATTAGAGAGACACAGTTTACCCAAGTTGTGTATCAGGTTGTAGGGAGAAGCTGTTTCCAAGAGTTCTGGAGCCTGGCAATAGGCATAGGCAATGTATGGGATTTCTGTATCCTAAGTGTAGCAGATGCAGCTTACAGGAGCTCAGTAACCTGGCTGGAAAGAGAAGCAGTTTCCAAGAGTTCTCTATACTTGGTGTAGGGAGAAGCTGTTTCCAAGAGTTCTGTAGCCTATGAGCAGGTATTCGCTATACGCGGGTTTTCTGTATGCTGAGTGTAGCACACGCAGCTTATGGGCGTTGTGTCTCGTGCATGTCGTGAGACACTGTTTACCAGAGTTCTGTATAGGGGTGTAGAGAGAAACTGTTTCCAAGAGTTCTGGAGCCTAGCAAGAGGCATATGCAGTAATTGGGATTTCTGTATCCTGAGTGTAGGAGATGCCGCTTATGGGAGCTCTGCTACCTGGATGTAGAGAGAAGCAGTTCACTGGAGTTCTCTATCCTTGGTGTAGAGAGCAGCTATTTACTGGAGTTCGGTAGCCTGGAATGAGGCATTCGCTCTATGCGGGTTTTCAGTAAGCTGCGTGTAAGAGATGCAGCTTACGGGAGTTCCATAACCTAAGTGCAGAGACATCCAGTATCCAGGAGTTCCGTATGTTGAATGTAGAGAGAAGCTGTTTCTAAGATTTCGGTAGCCTGGGCATAGGTATTCGGTATATGCGGGTTTTCTGTATGCTGAGTGCAGCAGACGCAGCTTCTGGGAGATCTGCAACCTAGAATTAGAGAGACACAGTTTACCCAAGTTGTGTATCAGGTTGTAGGGAGAAGCTGTTTCCAAGAGTTCTGGAGCCTGGCAATAGGCATAGGCAATGTATGGGATTTCTGTATCCTAAGTGTAGCAGATGCAGCTTACAGGAGCTCAGTAACCTGGCTGGAAAGAGAAGCAGTTTCCAAGAGTTCTCTATCCTTGGTGTAGGGAGAAGCTGTTTCCAAGAGTTCTGTAGCCTATGAGCAGGTATTCGCTATACGCGGGTTTTCTGTATGCTGAGTGTAGCACACGCAGCTTATGGGCGTTGTGTCTCGTGCATGTCGTGAGACACTGTTTACCAGAGTTCTGTATAGGGGTGTAGAGAGAAACTGTTTCCAAGAGTTCTGGAGCCTAGCAAGAGGCATATGCAGTAATTGGGATTTCTGTATCCTGAGTGTAGGAGATGCCGCTTATGGGAGCTCTGCTACCTGGATGTAGAGAGAAGCAGTTTACCGGAGTTCGCTATCCTTGGTGTAGAGAGGAGCTGTTTACAGGAGTTGCGTATCCTGGAATTAGGCATTTGCTATGTGCGGGTATTCTGGATGCTGAGTGTAGCAGATGCAGCTTTCGGGAGTTCTGTAATCTAAGTGTAGAGAGATGCAGTTTCCAGTAGTTCTGTATGTTGAATGTAGAGAGAAGCTGTTTCCAAGAGTTCTGTAGTCTGAGAGCAGGCATACGCTGTATATGGGATTCCTGTTGCCTGAGTGTAGCCGACGCAGCTTCTGGGAGATCTGTAACCTAGAATTAGAGAGACACAGTTTACCGAAGTTCTGTATCAGAGTGTAGGGAGAAGCTGTTTCCAAGCATTCTGTAGCCTATGAGCAGGTTTCGCTATATGCGGGTTTTCTGTATGCTGAGTGTAGCACACGCAGCTTATGGGCGTAGTGTCTCGTGCATGTCGTGAGACACTGTTTACCAGAGTTCTGTATATGCGCGTAGAGAGAAATTGTTTCCAAGAGTTCTGGAGCATAGCAAGAGGCATATGCAGTAATTGGGATTGCTGTATCCTGAGTGTAGGAGATGCCGCTTATGGGAGCTCTGCTACCGGGATGTAGAGAGAAGCAGTTCACTGGAGTTCTCTATCCTTGGTGTAGAGAGCAGCTATTTACTGGAGTTCGGTAGCCTGGAATGAGGCATTCGCTCTATGCGGGTTTTCAGTAAGCTGCGTGTAAGAGATGCAGCTTACGGGAGTTCCATAACCTAAGTGCAGAGACATCCAGTATCCAGGAGTTCCGTATGTTGAATGTAGAGAGAAGCTGTTTCTAAGATTTCGGTAGCCTGGGCATAGGTATTCGGTATATGCGGGTTTTCTGTATGCTGAGTGCAGCAGACGCAGCTTCTGGGAGATCTGCAACCTAGAATTAGAGAGACACAGTTTACCCAAGTTGTGTATCAGGTTGTAGGGAGAAGCTGTTTCCAAGAGTTCTGGAGCCTGGCAATAGGCATAGGCAATGTATGGGATTTCTGTATCCTAAGTGTAGCAGATGCAGCTTACAGGAGCTCAGTAACCTGGCTGGAAAGAGAAGCAGTTTCCAAGAGTTCTCTATCCTTGTTGTAGGGAGAAGCTGTTTCCAAGAGTTCTGTACCTATGAGCAGGTGTTCGCTATACGCGGGTTTTCTGTATGCTGAGTGTAGCACACGCAGCTTATGGGCGTTGTGTCTCGTGCATGTCGTGAGACACTGTTTACCAGAGTTCTGTATAGGGGTGTAGAGAGAAACTGTTTCCAAGAGTTCTGGAGCCTAGCAAGAGGCATATGCAGTAATTGGGATTTCTGTATCCTGAGTGTAGGAGATGCCGCTTATGGGAGCTCTGCTACCTGGATGTAGAGAGAAGCAGTTCACTGGAGTTCTCTATCCTTGGTGTAGAGAGCAGCTATTTACTGGAGTTCGGTAGCCTGGAATGAGGCATTCGCTCTATGCGGGTTTTCAGTAAGCTGCGTGTAAGAGATGCAGCTTACGGGAGTTCCATAACCTAAGTGCAGAGACATCCAGTATCCAGGAGTTCCGTATGTTGAATGTAGAGAGAAGCTGTTTCTAAGATTTCGGTAGCCTGGGCATAGGTATTCGGTATATGCGGGTTTTCTGTATGCTGAGTGCAGCAGACGCAGCTTCTGGGAGATCTGCAACCTAGAATTAGAGAGACACAGTTTACCCAAGTTGTGTATCAGGTTGTAGGGAGAAGCTGTTTCCAAGAGTTCTGGAGCCTGGCAATAGGCATAGGCAATGTATGGGATTTCTGTATCCTAAGTGTAGCAGATGCAGCTTACAGGAGCTCAGTAACCTGGCTGGAAAGAGAAGCAGTTTCCAAGAGTTCTCTATCCTTGGTGTAGGGAGAAGCTGTTTCCAAGAGTTCTGTAGCCTATGAGCAGGTATTCGCTATACGCGGGTTTTCTGTATGCTGAGTGTAGCACACGCAGCTTATGGGCGTTGTGTCTCGTGCATGTCGTGAGACACTGTTTACCAGAGTTCTGTATAGGGGTGTAGAGAGAAACTGTTTCCAAGAGTTCTGGAGCCTAGCAAGAGGCATATGCAGTAATTGGGATTTCTGTATCCTGAGTGTAGGAGATGCCGCTTATGGGAGCTCTGCTACCTGGATGTAGAGAGAAGCAGTTTACCGGAGTTCGCTATCCTTGGTGTAGAGAGGAGCTGTTTACAGGAGTTGCGTATCCTGGAATTAGGCATTTGCTATGTGTGGGTATTCTGGATGCTGAGTGTAGCAGATGCAGCTTTCGGGAGTTCTGTAATCTAAGTGTAGAGAGATGCAGTTTCCAGTAGTTCTGTATGTTGAATGTAGAGAGAAGCTGTTTCCAAGAGTTCTGTAGTCTGAGAGCAGGCATACGCTGTATATGGGATTCCTGTTGCCTGAGTGTAGCCGACGCAGCTTCTGGGAGATCTGTAACCTAGAATTAGAGAGACACAGTTTACCGAAGTTCTGTATCAGAGTGTAGGGAGAAGCTGTTTCCAAGCATTCTGTAGCCTATGAGCAGGTATTCGCTATATGCGGGTTTTCTGTATGCTGAGTGTAGCACACGCAGCTTATGGGCGTAGTGTCTCGTGCATGTCGTGAGACACTGTTTACCAGAGTTCTGTATATGCGCGTAGAGAGAAATTGTTTCCAAGAGTTCTGGAGCATAGCAAGAGGCATATGCAGTAATTGGGATTGCTGTATCCTGAGTGTAGGAGATGCCGCTTATGGGAGCTCTGCTACCGGGATGTAGAGAGAAGCAGTTCACTGGAGTTCTCTATCCTTGGTGTAGAGAGCAGCTATTTACTGGAGTTCGGTAGCCTGGAATGAGGCATTTGCTCTATGCGGGTTTTCAGTAAGCTGCGTGTAAGAGATGCAGCTTACGGGAGTTCCATAACCTAAGTGCAGAGACATCCAGTATCCAGGAGTTCCGTATGTTGAATGTAGAGAGAAGCTGTTTCTAAGATTTCGGTAGCCTGGGCATAGGTATTCGGTATATGCGGGTTTTCTGTATGCTGAGTGCAGCAGACGCAGCTTCTGGGAGATCTGCAACCTAGAATTAGAGAGACACAGTTTACCCAAGTTGTGTATCAGGTTGTAGGGAGAAGCTGTTTCCAAGAGTTCTGGAGCCTGGCAATAGGCATAGGCAATGTATGGGATTTCTGTATCCTAAGTGTAGCAGATGCAGCTTACAGGAGCTCAGTAACCTGGCTGGAAAGAGAAGCAGTTTCCAAGAGTTCTCTATACTTGGTGTAGGGAGAAGCTGTTTCCAAGAGTTCTGTAGCCTATGAGCAGGTATTCGCTATACGCGGGTTTTCTGTATGCTGAGTGTAGCACACGCAGCTTATGGGCGTTGTGTCTCGTGCATGTCGTGAGACACTGTTTACCAGAGTTCTGTATAGGGGTGTAGAGAGAAACTGTTTCCAAGAGTTCTGGAGCCTAGCAAGAGGCATATGCAGTAATTGGGATTTCTGTATCCTGAGTGTAGGAGATGCCGCTTATGGGAGCTCTGCTACCTGGATGTAGAGAGAAGCAGTTCACTGGAGTTCTCTATCCTTGGTGTAGAGAGCAGCTATTTACTGGAGTTCGGTAGCCTGGAATGAGGCATTCGCTCTATGCGGGTTTTCAGTAAGCTGCGTGTAAGAGATGCAGCTTACGGGAGTTCCATAACCTAAGTGCAGAGACATCCAGTATCCAGGAGTTCCGTATGTTGAAT
Source organism: Lepus europaeus (assembly GCF_033115175.1). Classification (NCBI taxonomy): domain Eukaryota; kingdom Metazoa; phylum Chordata; class Mammalia; order Lagomorpha; family Leporidae; genus Lepus; species Lepus europaeus. The sequence continues at coordinate 665,888 of NW_026909316.1, read as the reverse complement.
GTAGAGAGAAGCTGTTTCTAAGATTTCGGTAGCCTGGGCATCGGTATTCGGTATATGCGGGTTTTCTGTATGCTGAGTGCAGCAGACGCAGCTTCTGGGAGATCTGCAACCTAGAATTAGAGAGACACAGTTTACCCAAGTTGTGTATCAGGTTGTAGGGAGAAGCTGTTTCCAAGAGTTCTGTAGCCTATGAGCAGGTATTCGCTATACGCGGGTTTTCTGTATGCTGCGTGTGGCAGACGCAGCTTATGTGAGTTCTGTATCTTGAATGTAGTGAGACACAGTTTACCAGAGTTCTGTATAGGGGTGTAGAGAGAAACTGTTTCCAAGAGTGTTGTAGCCTAGCAAGAGGCATATGCAGTAACTGGGTGTTCTGCATCCTGAGTGTAGGAGATGCCGCTTATGGGAGCTCTGCTACCTGGATGTAGAGAGAAGCAGTTTACCGGAGTTCGCTATCCTTGGTGTAGAGAGGAGCTGTTTACAGGAGTTGCGTATCCTGGAATTAGGCATTCGCTATGTGTGGGTATTCTGGATGCTGAGTGTAGCAGATACAGCTTTCGGGAGTTCTGTAATCTAAGTGTAGAGAGATGCAGTTCTGTATGTTGAATGTAGAGAGAAGCTGTTTCCAAGAGTTCTGTAGTCTGAGAGCAGGCATACGCTGTATATGGGATTCCTGTTGCCTGAGTGTAGCCGACGCAGCTTCTGGGAGATCTGTAACCTAGAATTAGAGAGACACAGTTTACCGAAGTTCTGCATCAGAGTGTAGGGAGAAGCTGTTTCCAAGCATTCTGTAGCCTATGAGCAGGTATTCGCTATATGCGGGTTTTCTGTATGCTGAGTGTAGCACACGCAGCTTATGGGCGTAGTGTCTCGTGCATGTCGTGAGACACTGTTTACCAGAGTTCTGTATATGCGTGTAGAGAGAAATTGTTTCCAAGAGTTCTGGAGCATAGCAAGAGGCATATGCAGTAATTGGGATTGCTGTATCCTGAGTGTAGGAGATGCCGCTTATGGGAGCTCTGCTACCGGGATGTAGAGAGAAGCAGTTCACTGGAGTTCTCTATCCTTGGTGTAGAGAGCAGCTATTTACTGGAGTTCAGTAGCCTGGAATGAGGCATTCGCTCTATGCGGGTTTTCAGTAAGCTGCGTGTAAGAGATGCAGCTTACGGGAGTTCCATAACCTAAGTGCAGAGACATCCAGTATCCAGGAGTTCCGTATGTTGAATGTAGAGAGAAGCTGTTTCTAAGATTTCGGTAGCCTGGGCATAGGTATTCGGTATATGCGGGTTTTCTGTATGCTGAGTGCAGCAGACGCAGCTTCTGGGAGATCTGCAACCTAGAATTAGAGAGACACAGTTTACCCAAGTTGTGTATCAGGTTGTAGGGAGAAGCTGTTTCCAAGAGTTCTGTAGCCTATGAGCAGGTATTCGCTATATGCGGGTTTTCTGTATGCTGCGTGTGGCAGACGCAGCTTATGTGAGTTCTGTATCTTGAATGTAGTGAGACACAGTTTACCAGCGTTCTGTATAGGGGTGTAGAGAGAAACTGTTTCCAAGAGTGTTGTAGCCTAGCAAGAGGCATATGCAATAATTGGGATTTCTGTATCCTGAGTGTAGGAGATGCCGCTTATGGGAGCTCTGCTACCTGGATGTAGAGAGAAGCAGTTCACCGGAGTTCTCTATCCTTGGTGTAGAGAGCAGCTATTTACTGGAGTTCGGTAGCCTGGAATGAGGCATTCGCTCTATGCGGTTTTCAGTAAGCTGCGTGTAAGAGATGCAGCTTACGGGAGTTCCATAACCTAAGTGCAGAGACATCCAGTATCCAGGAGTTCCGTATGTTGAATGTAGAGAGAAGCTCTTTCTAAGATTTCGGTAGCCTGGGCATAGGTATTCGGTATATGCGGGTTTTCTGTATGCTGAGTGCAGCAGACGCAGCTTCTGGGAGATCTGCAACCTAGAATTAGAGAGACACAGTTTACCCAAGTTGTGTATCAGGTTGTAGGGAGAAGCTGTTTCCAAGAGTTCTGGAGCCTGGCAATAGGCATAGGCAATGTATGGGATTTCTGTATCCTAAGTGTAGCAGATGCAGCTTACAGGAGCTCAGTAACCTGGCTGGAAAGAGAAGCAGTTTCCAAGAGTTCTCTATCCTTGGTGTAGGGAGAAGCTGTTTCCAAGAGTTCTGTAGCCTATGAGCAGGTATTCGCTATACGCGGGTTTTCTGTATGCTGAGTGTAGCACACGCAGCTTATGGGCGTTGTGTCTCGTGCATGTCGTGAGACACTGTTTACCAGAGTTCTGTATAGGGGTGTAGAGAGAAACTGTTTCCAAGAGTTCTGGAGCCTAGCAAGAGGCATATGCAGTAATTGGGATTTCTGTATCCTGAGTGTAGGAGATGCCGCTTATGGGAGCTCTGCTACCTGGATGTAGAGAGAAGCAGTTTACCGGAGTTCGCTATCCTTGGTGTAAGAGAGGAGCTGTTTACAGGAGTTGCGTATCCTGGAATTAGGCATTCGCTATGTGTGGGTATTCTGGATGCTGAGTTTAGCAGATGCAGCTTTCGGGAGTTCTGTAATCTAAGTGTAGAGAGATGCAGTTTCCAGTAGTTCTGTATGTTGAATGCAGAGAGAAGCTGTTTCCAAGAGTTCTGTAGTCTGAGAGCAGGCATACGCTGTATATGGGATTCCTGTTGCCTGAGTGTATCCGACGCAGCTTCTGGGAGATCTGTAACCTAGAATTAGAGAGACACAGTTTACCGAAGTTCTGTATCAGAGTGTAGGGAGAAGCTGTTTCCAAGCATTCTGTAGCCTATGAGCAGGTTTCGCTATATGCGGGTTTTCTGTATGCTGAGTGTAGCACACGCAGCTTATGGGCGTAGTGTCTCGTGCATGTCGTGAGACACTGTTTACCAGAGTTCTGTACATGCGCGTAGAGAGAAATTGTTTCCAAGAGTTCTGGAGCATAGCAAGAGGCATATGCAGTAATTGGGATTGCTGTATCCTGAGTGTAGGAGATGCCGCTTATGGGAGCTCTGCTACCGGGATGTAGAGAGAAGCAGTTCACCGGAGTTCTCTATCCTTGGTGTAGAGAGCAGCTATTTACTGGAGTTCGGTAGCCTGGAATGAGGCATTCGCTCTATGCGGGTTTTCAGTAAGCTGCGTGTAAGAGATGCAGCTTACGGGAGTTCCATAACCTAAGTGCAGAGACATCCAGTATCCAGGAGTTCCGTATGTTGAATGTAGAGAGAAGCTGTTTCTAAGATTTCGGTAGCCTGGGCATAGGTATTCGGTATATGCGGGTTTTCTGTATGCTGAGTGCAGCAGACGCAGCTTCTGGGAGATCTGCAACCTAGAATTAGAGAGACACAGTTTACCTAAGTTGTGTATCAGGTTGTAGGGAGAAGCTGTTTCCAAGAGTTCTGGAGCCTGGCAATAGGCATAGGCAATGTATGGGATTTCTGTATCCTAAGTGTAGCAGATGCAGCTTACAGGAGCTCAGTAACCTGGCTGGAAAGAGAAGCAGTTTCCAAGAGTTCTCTATCCTTGGTGTAGGGAGAAGCTGTTTCCAAGAGTTCTGTAGCCTATGAGCAGGTATTCGCTATACGCGGGTTTTCTGTATGCTGAGTGTAGCACACGCAGCTTATGGGCGTTGTGTCTCGTGCATGTCGTGAGACACTGTTTACCAGAGTTCTGTATAGGGGTGTAGAGAGAAACTGTTTCCAAGAGTTCTGGAGCCTAGCAAGAGGCATATGCAGTAATTGGGATTTCTGTATCCTGAGTGTAGGAGATGCCGCTTATGGGAGCTCTGCTACCTGGATGTAGAGAGAAGCAGTTTACCGGAGTTCGCTATCCTTGGTGTAGAGAGGAGCTGTTTACAGGAGTTGCGTATCCTGGAATTAGGCATTCGCTATGTGTGGGTATTCTGGATGCTGAGTGTAGCAGATGCAGCTTTCGGGAGTTCTGTAATCTAAGTGTAGAGAGATGCAGTTTCCAGTAGTTCTGTATGTTGAATGCAGAGAGAAGCTGTTTCCAAGAGTTCTGTAGTCTGAGAGCAGGCATACGCTGTATATGGGATTCCTGTTGCCTGAGTGTAGCCGACGCAGCTTCTGGGAGATCTGTAACCTAGAATTAGAGAGACACAGTTTACCGAAGTTCTGTATCAGAGTGTAGGGAGAAGCTGTTTCCAAGCATTCTGTAGCCTATGAGCAGGTTTCGCTATATGCGGGTTTTCTGTATGCTGAGTGTAGCACACGCAGCTTATGGGGGCAGTGTCGCGTGCATGTCGTGAGACACTGTTTACCAGAGTTCTGTATATGCGTGTAGAGAGAAATTGTTTCCAAGAGTTCTGGAGCATAGCAAGAGGCATATGCAGTAATTGGGATTGCTGTATCCTGAGTGTAGGAGATGCCGCTTATGGGAGCTCTGCTACCGGGATGTAGAGAGAAGCAGTTCACTGGAGTTCTCTATCCTTGGTGTAGAGAGCAGCTATTTACTGGAGTTCGGTAGCCTGGAATGAGGCATTCGCTCTATGCGGGTTTTCAGTAAGCTGCGTGTAAGAGATGCAGCTTACGGGAGTTCCATAACCTAAGTGCAGAGACATCCAGTATCCAGGAGTTCCGTATGTTGAATGTAGAGAGAAGCTGTTTCTAAGATTTCGGTAGCCTGGGCATAGGTATTCGGTATATGCGGGTTTTCTGTATGCTGAGTGCAGCAGACGCAGCTTCTGGGAGATCTGCAACCTAGAATTAGAGAGACACAGTTTACCCAAGTTGTGTATCAGGTTGTAGGGAGAAGCTGTTTCCAAGAGTTCTGGAGCCTGGCAATAGGCATAGGCAATGTATGGGATTTCTGTATCCTAAGTGTAGCAGATGCAGCTTACAGGAGCTCAGTAACCTGGCTGGAAAGAGAAGCAGTTTCCAAGAGTTCTCTATCCTTGGTGTAGGGAGAAGCTGTTTCCAAGAGTTCTGTAGCCTATGAGCAGGTATTCGCTATACGCGGGTTTTCTGTATGCTGAGTGTAGCACACGCAGCTTATGGGCGTTGTGTCTCGTGCATGTCGTGAGACACTGTTTACCAGAGTTCTGTATAGGGGTGTAGAGAGAAACTGTTTCCAAGAGTTCTGGAGCCTAGCAAGAGGCATATGCAGTAATTGGGATTTCTGTATCCTGAGTGTAGGAGATGCCGCTTATGGGAGCTCTGCTACCTGGATGTAGAGAGAAGCAGTTTACCGGAGTTCGCTATCCTTGGTGTAGAGAGGAGCTGTTTACAGGAGTTGCGTATCCTGGAATTAGGCATTCGCTATGTGTGGGTATTCTGGATGCTGAGTGTAGCAGATGCAGCTTTCGGGAGTTCTGTAATCTAAGTGTAGAGAGATGCAGTTTCCAGTAGTTCTGTATGTTGAATGCAGAGAGAAGCTGTTTCCAAGAGTTCTGTAGTCTGAGAGCAGGCATACGCTGTATATGGGATTCCTGTTGCCTGAGTGTAGCCGACGCAGCTTCTGGCAGATCTGTAACCTAGAATTAGAGAGACACAGTTTACCGAAGTTCTGTATCAGAGTGTAGGGAGAAGCTGTTTCCAAGCATTCTGTAGCCTATGAGCAGGTTTCGCTATATGCGGGTTTTCTGTATGCTGAGTGTAGCACACGCAGCTTATGGGCGTAGTGTCTCGTGCATGTCGTGAGACACTGTTTACCAGAGTTCTGTATATGCGTGTAGAGAGAAATTGTTTCCAAGAGTTCTGGAGCATAGCAAGAGGCATATGCAGTAATTGGGATTGCTGTATCCTGAGTGTAGGAGATGCCGCTTATGGGAGCTCTGCTACCGGGATGTAGAGAGAAGCAGTTCACTGGAGTTCTCTATCCTTGGTGTAGAGAGCAGCTATTTACTGGAGTTCGGTAGCCTGGAATGAGGCATTCGCTCTATGCGGGTTTTCAGTAAGCTGCGTGTAAGAGATGCAGCTTACGGGAGTTCCATAACCTAAGTGCAGAGACATCCAGTATCCAGGAGTTCCGTATGTTGAATGTAGAGAGAAGCTGTTTCTAAGATTTCGGTAGCCTGGGCATAGGTATTCGGTATATGCGGGTTTTCTGTATGCTGAGTGCAGCAGACGCAGCTTCTGGGAGATCTGCAACCTAGAATTAGAGAGACACAGTTTACCCAAGTTGTGTATCAGGTTGTAGGGAGAAGCTGTTTCCAAGAGTTCTGGAGCCTGGCAATAGGCATAGGCAATGTATGGGATTTCTGTATCCTAAGTGTAGCAGATGCAGCTTACAGGAGCTCAGTAACCTGGCTGGAAAGAGAAGCAGTTTCCAAGAGTTCTCTATCCTTGGTGTAGGGAGAAGCTGTTTCCAAGAGTTCTGTAGCCTATGAGCAGGTATTCGCTATACGCGGGTTTTCTGTATGCTGAGTGTAGCACACGCAGCTTATGGGCGTTGTGTCTCGTGCATGTCGTGAGACACTGTTTACCAGAGTTCTGTATAGGGGTGTAGAGAGAAACTGTTTCCAAGAGTTCTGGAGCCTAGCAAGAGGCATATGCAGTAATTGGGATTTCTGTATCCTGAGTGTAGGAGATGCCGCTTATGGGAGCTCTGCTACCTGGATGTAGAGAGAAGCAGTTTACCGGAGTTCGCTATCCTTGGTGTAGAGAGGAGCTGTTTACAGGAGTTGCGTATCCTGGAATTAGGCATTCGCTATGTGTGGGTATTCTGGATGCTGAGTGTAGCAGATGCAGCTTTCGGGAGTTCTGTAATCTAAGTGTAGAGAGATGCAGTTTCCAGTAGTTCTGTATGTTGAATGCAGAGAGAAGCTGTTTCCAAGAGTTCTGTAGTCTGAGAGCAGGCATACGCTGTATATGGGATTCCTGTTGCCTGAGTGTAGCCGACGCAGCTTCTGGGAGATCTGTAACCTAGAATTAGAGAGACACAGTTTACCGAAGTTCTGTATCAGAGTGTAGGGAGAAGCTGTTTCCAAGCATTCTGTAGCCTATGAGCAGGTTTCGCTATATGCGGGTTTTCTGTATGCTGAGTGTAGCACACGCAGCTTATGGGCGTAGTGTCTCGTGCATGTCGTGAGACACTGTTTACCAGAGTTCTGTATATGCGTGTAGAGAGAAACTGTTTCCAAGAGTGTTGTAGCCTAGCAAGAGGCATATGCAGTAATTGGGATTGCTGTATCCTGAGTGTAGGAGATGCCGCTTATGGGAGCTCTGCTACCTGGATGTAGAGAGAAGCAGTTCACTGGAGTTCTCTATCCTTGGTGTAGAGAGCAGCTATTTACTGGAGTTCGGTAGCCTGGAATGAGGCATTCGCTCTATGCGGGTTTTCAGTAAGCTGCGTGTAAGAGATGCAGCTTACGGGAGTTCCATAACCTAAGTGCAGAGACATCCAGTATCCAGGAGTTCCGTATGTTGAATGTAGAGAGAAGCTGTTTCTAAGATTTCGGTAGCCTGGGCATAGGTATTCGGTATATGCGGGTTTTCTGTATGCTGAGTGCAGCAGACGCAGCTTCTGGGAGATCTGCAACCTAGAATTAGAGAGACACAGTTTACCCAAGTTGTGTATCAGGTTGTAGGGAGAAGCTGTTTCCAAGAGTTCTGGAGCCTATGAGCAGGTATTCGCTATATGCGGGTTTTCTGTATGCTGCGTGTGGCAGACGCAGCTTATGTGAGTTCTGTATCTTGAATGTAGTGAGACACAGTTTACCAGAGTTCTGTATAGGGGTGTAGAGAGAAACTGTTTCCAAGAGTGTTGTAGCCTAGCAAGAGGCATATGCAGTAACTGGGTGATCTGTATCCTGAGTGTAGGAGATGCCGCTTATGGGAGCTCTGCTACCTGGATGTAGAGAGAAGCAGTTCACTGGAGTTCTCTATCCTTGGTGTAGAGAGCAGCTATTTACTGGAGTTCGGTAGCCTGGAATGAGGCATTCGCTCTATGCGGGTTTTCAGTAAGCTGCGTGTAAGAGATGCAGCTTACGGGAGTTCCATAACCTAAGTGCAGAGACATCCAGTATCCAGGAGTTCCGTATGTTGAATGTAGAGAGAAGCTGTTTCTAAGATTTCGGAAGCCTGGGCATAGGTATTCAGTATATGCGGGTTTTCTGTATGCTGAGTGCAGCAGACGCAGCTTCTGGGAGATCTGCAACCTAGAATTAGAGAGACACAGTTTACCCAAGTTGTGTATCAGGTTGTAGGGAGAAGCTGTTTCCTAGAGTTCTGGAGCCTATGAGCAGGTATTCACTATATGCGGGTTTTCTGTATGCTGAAAGCAGACGCAGCTTCTGGGAGATCTGCAACCTAGAATTAGAGAGACACAGTTTACCCAAGTTGTGTATCAGGTTGTAGGGAGAAGCTGTTTCCAAGAGTTCTGGAGCCTGGCAATAGGCATAGGCAATGTATGGGATTTCTGTATCCTAAGTGTAGCAGATGCAGCTTACAGGAGCTCAGTAACCTGGCTGGAAAGAGAAGCAGTTTCCAAGAGTTCTCTATCCTTGGTGTAGGGAGAAGCTGTTTCCAAGAGTTCTGTAGCCTATGAGCAGGTATTCGCTATACGCGGGTTTTCTGTATGCTGAGTGTAGCACACGCAGCTTATGGGCGTTGTGTCTCGTGCATGTCGTGAGACACTGTTTATCAGAGTTCTGTATAGGGGTGTAGAGAGAAACTGTTTCCAAGAGTTCTGGAGCCTAGCAAGAGGCATATGCAGTAATTGGGATTTCTGTATCCTGAGTGTAGGAGATGCCGCTTATGGGAGCTCTGCTACCTGGATGTAGAGAGAAGCAGTTTACCGGAGTTCGCTATCCTTGGTGTAGAGAGGAGCTGTTTACAGGAGTTGCGTATCCTGGAATTAGGCATTCGCTATGTGTGGGTATTCTGGATGCTGAGTGTAGCAGATACAGCTTTCGGGAGTTCTGTAATCTAAGTGTAGAGAGATGCAGTTTCCAGTAGTTCTGTATGTTGAATGTAGAGAGAAGCTGTTTCCAAGAGTTCTGTAGTCTGAGAGCAGGCATACGCTGTATATGGGATTCCTGTTGCCTGAGTGTAGCCGACGCAGCTTCTGGGAGATCTGTAACCTAGAATTAGAGAGACACAGTTTACCCAAGTTGTGTATCAGGTTGTAGGGAGAAGCTGTTTCCAAGAGTTCTGGAGCTTATGAGCAGGTATTCGCTATATGCGGGTTTTCTGTATGCTGCGTGTGGCAGACGCAGCTTATGTGAGTTCTGTATCTTGAATGTAGTGAGACACAGTTTACCAGAGTTCTGTATAGGGGTGTAGAGAGAAACTGTTTCCAAGAGTGTTGTAGCCTAGCAAGAGGCATATGCAGTAACTGGGTGTTCTGTATCCTGAGTGTAGGAGATGCCGCTTATGGGAGCTCTGCTACCTGGATGTAGAGAGAAGCAGTTCACCGGAGTTCTCTATCCTTGGTGTAGAGAGCAGCTATTTACTGGAGTTCGGTAGCCTGGAATGAGGCATTCGCTCTATGCGGGTTTTCAGTAAGCTGCGTGTAAGAGATGCAGCTTACGGGAGTTCCATAACCTAAGTGCAGAGACATCCAGTATCCAGGAGTTCCGTATGTTGAATGTAGAGAGAAGCTGTTTCTAAGATTTCGGAAGCCTGGGCATAGGTATTCAGTATATGCGGGTTTTCTGTATGCTGAGTGCAGCAGACGCAGCTTCTGGGAGATCTGCAACCTAGAATTAGAGAGACACAGTTTACCCAAGTTGTGTATCAGGTTGTAGGGAGAAGCTGTTTCCTAGAGTTCTGGAGCCTATGAGCAGGTATTCACTATATGCGGGTTTTCTGTATGCTGAAAGCAGACGCAGCTTCTGGGAGATCTGCAACCTAGAATTAGAGAGACACAGTTTACCCAAGTTGTGTATCAGGTTGTAGGGAGAAGCTGTTTCCAAGAGTTCTGGAGCCTGGCAATAGGCATAGGCAATGTATGGGATTTCTGTATCCTAAGTGTAGCAGATGCAGCTTACAGGAGCTCAGTAACCTGGCTGGAAAGAGAAGCAGTTTCCAAGAGTTCTCTATCCTTGGTGTAGGGAGAAGCTGTTTCCAAGAGTTCTGTAGCCTATGAGCAGGTATTCGCTATACGCGGGTTTTCTGTATGCTGAGTGTAGCACACGCAGCTTATGGGCGTTGTGTCTCGTGCATGTCGTGAGACACTGTTTACCAGAGTTCTGTATAGGGGTGTAGAGAGAAACTGTTTCCAAGAGTTCTGGAGCCTAGCAAGAGGCATATGCAGTAATTGGGATTTCTGTATCCTGAGTGTAGGAGATGCCGCTTATGGGAGCTCTGCTACCTGGATGTAGAGAGAAGCAGTTTACCGGAGTTCGCTATCCTTGGTGTAGAGAGGAGCTGTTTACAGGAGTTGCGTATCCTGGAATTAGGCATTCGCTATGTGTGGGTATTCTGGATGCTGAGTGTAGCAGATGCAGCTTTCGGGAGTTCTGTAATCTAAGTGTAGAGAGATGCAGTTTCCAGTAGTTCTGTATGTTGAATGCAGAGAGAAGCTGTTTCCAAGAGTTCTGTAGTCTGAGAGCAGGCATACGCTGTATATGGGATTCCTGTTGCCTGAGTGTAGCCGACGCAGCTTCTGGGAGATCTGTAACCTAGAATTAGAGAGACACAGTTTACCGAAGTTCTGTATCAGAGTGTAGGGAGAAGCTGTTTCCAAGCATTCTGTAGCCTATGAGCAGGTTTCGCTATATGCGGGTTTTCTGTATGCTGAGTGTAGCACACGCAGCTTATGGGCGTAGTGTCTCGTGCATGTCGTGAGACACTGTTTACCAGAGTTCTGTATATGCGTGTAGAGAGAAATTGTTTCCAAGAGTTCTGGAGCATAGCAAGAGGCATATGCAGTAATTGGGATTTCTGTATCCTGAGTGTAGGAGATGCCGCTTATGGGAGCTCTGCTACCTGGATGTAGAGAGAAGCAGTTCACCGGAGTTCTCTATCCTTGGTGTAGAGAGCAGCTATTTACTGGAGTTCGGTAGCCTGGAATGAGGCATTCGCTCTATGCGGTTTTCAGTAAGCTGCGTGTAAGAGATGCAGCTTACGGGAGTTCCATAACCTAAGTGCAGAGACATCCAGTATCCAGGAGTTCCGTATGTTGAATGTAGAGAGAAGCTGTTTCTAAGATTTCGGTAGCCTGGGCATAGGTATTCGGTATATGCGGGTTTTCTGTATGCTGAGTGCAGCAGACGCAGCTTCTGGGAGATCTGCAACCTAGAATTAGAGAGACACAGTTTACCCAAGTTGTGTATCAGGTTGTAGGGAGAAGCTGTTTCCAAGAGTTCTGGAGCCTGGCAATAGGCATAGGCAATGTATGGGATTTCTGTATCCTAAGTGTAGCAGATGCAGCTTACAGGAGCTCAGTAACCTGGCTGGAAAGAGAAGCAGTTTCCAAGAGTTCTCTATCCTTGGTGTAGGGAGAAGCTGTTTCCAAGAGTTCTGTAGCCTATGAGCAGGTATTCGCTATACGCGGGTTTTCTGTATGCTGAGTGTAGCACACGCAGCTTATGGGCGTTGTGTCTCGTGCATGTCGTGAGACACTGTTTACCAGAGTTCTGTATAGGGGTGTAGAGAGAAACTGTTTCCAAGAGTTCTGGAGCCTAGCAAGAGGCATATGCAGTAATTGGGATTTCTGTATCCTGAGTGTAGGAGATGCCGCTTATGGGAGCTCTGCTACCTGGATGTAGAGAGAAGCAGTTTACCGGAGTTCGCTATCCTTGGTGTAGAGAGGAGCTGTTTACAGGAGTTGCGTATCCTGGAATTAGGCATTCGCTATGTGTGGGTATTCTGGATGCTGAGTGTAGCAGATGCAGCTTTCGGGAGTTCTGTAATCTAAGTGTAGAGAGATGCAGTTTCCAGTAGTTCTGTATGTTGAATGCAGAGAGAAGCTGTTTCCAAGAGTTCTGTAGTCTGAGAGCAGGCATACGCTGTATATGGGATTCCTGTTGCCTGAGTGTAGCCGACGCAGCTTCTGGGAGATCTGTAACCTAGAATTAGAGAGACACAGTTTACCGAAGTTCTGTATCAGAGTGTAGGGAGAAGCTGTTTCCAAGCATTCTGTAGCCTATGAGCAGGTTTCGCTATATGCGGGTTTTCTGTATGCTGAGTGTAGCACACGCAGCTTATGGGCGTAGTGTCTCGTGCATGTTGTGAGACACTGTTTACCAGAGTTCTGTATATGCGTGTAGAGAGAAACTGTTTCCAAGAGTGTTGTAGCCTAGCAAGAGGCATATGCAGTAATTGGGATTTCTGTATCCTGAGTGTAGGAGATGCCGCTTATGGGAGCTCTGCTACCTGGATGTAGAGAGAAGCAGTTCACTGGAGTTCTCTATCCTTGGTGTAGAGAGCAGCTATTTACTGGAGTTCGGTAGCCTGGAATGAGGCATTCGCTCTATGCGGGTTTTCAGTAAGCTGCGTGTAAGAGATGCAGCTTACGGGAGTTCCATAACCTAAGTGCAGAGACATCCAGTATCCAGGAGTTCCGTATGTTGAATGTAGAGAGAAGCTGTTTCTAAGATTTCAGTAGCCTGGGCATAGGTATTCGGTATATGCGGGTTTTCTGTATGCTGAGTGCAGCAGACGCAGCTTCTGGGAGATCTGCAACCTAGAATTAGAGAGACACAGTTTACCCAAGTTGTGTATCAGGTTGTAGGGAGAAGCTGTTTCCAAGAGTTCTGGAGCCTATGAGCAGGTATTCGCTATATGCGGGTTTTCTGTATGCTGCGTGTGGCAGACGCAGCTTATGTGAGTTCTGTATCTTGAATGTAGTGAGACACAGTTTACCAGAGTTCTGTATAGGGGTGTAGAGAGAAACTGATTCCAAGATTGTTGTAGCCTAGCAAGAGGCATATGCAGTAACTGGGTGCTCTGTATCCTGAGTGTAGGAGATGCCGCTTATGGGAGCTCTGCTACCTGGATGTAGAGAGAAGCAGTTCACCGGAGTTCTCTATCCTTGGTGTAGAGAGCAGCTATTTACTGGAGTTCGGTAGCCTGGAATGAGGCATTCGCTCTATGCGGTTTTCAGTAAGCTGCGTGTAAGAGATGCAGCTTACGGGAGTTCCATAACCTAAGTGCAGAGACATCCAGTATCCAGGAGTTCCGTATGTTGAATGTAGAGAGAAGCTGTTTCTAAGATTTCGGTAGCCTGGGCATAGGTATTCGGTATATGCGGGTTTTCTGTATGCTGAGTGCAGCAGACGCAGCTTCTGGGAGATCTGCAACCTAGAATTAGAGAGACACAGTTTACCCAAGTTGTGTATCAGGTTGTAGGGAGAAGCTGTTTCCAAGAGTTCTGGAGCCTGGCAATAGGCATAGGCAATGTATGGGATTTCTGTATCCTAAGTGTAGCAGATGCAGCTTACAGGAGCTCAGTAACCTGGCTGGAAAGAGAAGCAGTTTCCAAGAGTTCTCTATCCTTGGTGTAGGGAGAAGCTGTTTCCAAGAGTTCTGTAGCCTATGAGCAGGTATTCGCTATACGCGGGTTTTCTGTATGCTGAGTGTAGCACACGCAGCTTATGGGCGTTGTGTCTCGTGCATGTCGTGAGACACTGTTTACCAGAGTTCTGTATAGGGGTGTAGAGAGAAACTGTTTCCAAGAGTTCTGGAGCCTAGCAAGAGGCATATGCAGTAATTGGGATTTCTGTATCCTGAGTGTAGGAGATGCCGCTTATGGGAGCTCTGCTACCTGGATGTAGAGAGAAGCAGTTTACCGGAGTTCGCTATCCTTGGTGTAGAGAGGAGCTGTTTACAGGAGTTGCGTATCCTGGAATTAGGCATTCGCTATGTGTGGGTATTCTGGATGCTGAGTGTAGCAGATGCAGCTTTCGGGAGTTCTGTAATCTAAGTGTAGAGAGATGCAGTTTCCAGTAGTTCTGTATGTTGAATGTAGAGAGAAGCTGTTTCCAAGAGTTCTGTAGTCTGAGAGCAGGCATACGCTGTATATGGGATTCCTGTTGCCTGAGTGTAGCCGACGCAGCTTCTGGGAGATCTGTAACCTAGAATTAGAGAGACACAGTTTACCGAAGTTCTGTATCAGAGTGTAGGGAGAAGCTGTTTCCAAGCATTCTGTAGCCTATGAGCAGGTTTCGCTATATGCGGGTTTTCTGTATGCTGAGTGTAGCACACGCAGCTTATGGGCGTAGTGTCTCGTGCATGTCGTGAGACACTGTTTACCAGAGTTCTGTATATGCGTGTAGAGAGAAATTGTTTCCAAGAGTTCTGGAGCATAGCAAGAGGCATATGCAGTAATTGGGATTTCTGTATCCTGAGTGTAGGAGATGCCGCTTATGGGAGCTCTGCTACCGGGATGTAGAGAGAAGCAGTTCACTGGAGTTCTCTATCCTTGGTGTAGAGAGCAGCTATTTACTGGAGTTCGGTAGCCTGGAATGAGGCATTCGCTCTATGCGGGTTTTCAGTAAGCTGCGTGTAAGAGATACAGCTTACGGGAGTTCCATAACCTAAGTGCAGAGACATCCAGTATCCAGGAGTTCCATATGTTGAATGTAGAGAGAAGCTGTTTCTAAGATTTCGGTAGCCTGGGCATAGGTATTCGGTATATGCGGGTTTTCTGTATGCTGAGTGCAGCAGACGCAGCTTCTGGGAGATCTGCAACCTAGAATTAGAGAGACACAGTTTACCCAAGTTGTGTATCAGGTTGTAGGGAGAAGCTGTTTCCAAGAGTTCTGGAGCCTGGCAATAGGCATAGGCAATGTATGGGATTTCTGTATCCTAAGTGTAGCAGATGCAGCTTACAGGAGCTCAGTAACCTGGCTGGAAAGAGAAGCAGTTTCCAAGAGTTCTCTATCCTTGGTGTAGGGAGAAGCTGTTTCCAAGAGTTCTGTAGCCTATGAGCAGGTATTCGCTATACGCGGGTTTTCTGTATGCTGAGTGTAGCACACGCAGCTTATGGGCGTTGTGTCTCGTGCATGTCGTGAGACACTGTTTACCAGAGTTCTGTATAGGGGTGTAGAGAGAAACTGTTTCCAAGAGTTCTGGAGCCTAGCAAGAGGCATATGCAGTAATTGGGATTTCTGTATCCTGAGTGTAGGAGATGCCGCTTATGGGAGCTCTGCTACCTGGATGTAGAGAGAAGCAGTTTACCGGAGTTCGCTATCCTTGGTGTAGAGAGGAGCTGTTTACAGGAGTTGCGTATCCTGGAATTAGGCATTCGCTATGTGTGGGTATTCTGGATGCTGAGTGTAGCAGATGCAGCTTTCGGGAGTTCTGTAATCTAAGTGTAGAGAGATGCAGTTTCCAGTAGTTCTGTATGTTGAATGCAGAGAGAAGCTGTTTCCAAGAGTTCTGTAGTCTGAGAGCAGGCATACGCTGTATATGGGATTCCTGTTGCCTGAGTGTAGCCGACGCAGCTTCTGGGAGATCTGTAACCTAGAATTAGAGAGACACAGTTTACCGAAGTTCTGTATCAGAGTGTAGGGAGAAGCTGTTTCCAAGAGTTCTGTAGCCTATGAGCAGGTATTCGCTATATGCGGGTTTTCTGTATGCTGAGTGTAGCACACGCAGCTTATGGGCGTAGTGTCTCGTGCATGTCGTGAGACACTGTTTACCAGAGTTCTGTATATGCGTGTAGAGAGAAACTGTTTCCAAGAGTGTTGTAGCCTAGCAAGAGGCATATGCAGTAACTGGGTGCTCTGTATCCTGAGTGTAGGAGATGCCGCTTATGGGAGCTCTGCTACCTGGATGTAGAGAGAAGCAGTTCACCGGAGTTCTCTATCCTTGGTGTAGAGAGCAGCTATTTACTGGAGTTCGGTAGCCTGGAATGAGGCATTCGCTCTATGCGGTTTTCAGTAAGCTGCGTGTAAGAGATGCAGCTTACGGGAGTTCCATAACCTAAGTGCAGAGACATCCAGTATCCAGGAGTTCCGTATGTTGAATGTAGAGAGAAGCTGTTTCTAAGATTTCGGTAGCCTGGGCATAGGTATTCGGTATATGCGGGTTTTCTGTATGCTGAGTGCAGCAGACGCAGCTTCTGGGAGATCTGCAACCTAGAATTAGAGAGACACAGTTTACCCAAGTTGTGTATCAGGTTGTAGGGAGAAGCTGTTTCCAAGAGTTCTGTAGCCTATGAGCAGGTATTCGCTATATGCGGGTTTTCTGTATGCTGCGTGTGGCAGACGCAGCTTATGTGAGTTCTGTATCTTGAATGTAGTGAGACACAGTTTACCAGAGTTCTGTATAGGGGTGTAGAGAGAAACTGATTCCAAGATTGTTGTAGCCTAGCAAGAGGCATATGCAGTAACTGGGTGCTCTGTATCCTGAGTGTAGGAGATGCCGCTTATGGGAGCTCTGCTACCTGGATGTAGAGAGAAGCAGTTCACCGGAGTTCTCTATCCTTGGTGTAGAGAGCAGCTATTTACTGGAGTTCGGTAGCCTGGAATGAGGCATTCGCTCTATGCGGTTTTCAGTAAGCTGCGTGTAAGAGATGCAGCTTACGGGAGTTCCATAACCTAAGTGCAGAGACATCCAGTATCCAGGAGTTCCGTATGTTGAATGTAGAGAGAAGCTGTTTCTAAGATTTCGGTAGCCTGGGCATAGGTATTCGGTATATGCGGGTTTTCTGTATGCTGAGTGCAGCAGACGCAGCTTCTGGGAGATCTGCAACCTAGAATTAGAGAGACACAGTTTACCCAAGTTGTGTATCAGGTTGTAGGGAGAAGCTGTTTCCAAGAGTTCTGTAGCCTATGAGCACGTATTCGCTATATGCGGGTTTTCTGTATGCTGCGTGTGGCAGACGCAGCTTATGTGAGTTCTGTATCTTGAATGTAGTGAGACACAGTTTACCAGAGTTCTGTATAGGGGTGTAGAGAGAAACTGATTCCAAGATTGTTGTAGCCTAGCAAGAGGCATATGCAGTAACTGGGTGCTCTGTATCCTGAGTGTAGGAGATGCCGCTTATGGGAGCTCTGCTACCTGGATGTAGAGAGAAGCAGTTCACCGGAGTTCTCTATCCTTGGTGTAGAGAGCAGCTATTTACTGGAGTTCGGTAGCCTGGAATGAGGCATTCGCTCTATGCGGTTTTCAGTAAGCTGCGTGTAAGAGATGCAGCTTACGGGAGTTCCATAACCTAAGTGCAGAGACATCCAGTATCCAGGAGTTCCGTATGTTGAATGTAGAGAGAAGCTGTTTCTAAGAGTTCGGTAGCCTGGGCATAGGTATTCGGTATATGCGGGTTTTCTGTATGCTGAGTGCAGCAGACGCAGCTTCTGGGAGATCTGCAACCTAGAATTAGAGAGACACAGTTTACCCAAGTTGTGTATCAGGTTGTAGGGAGAAGCTGTTTCCAAGAGTTCTGTAGCCTATGAGCAGGTATTCGCTATATGCGGGTTTTCTGTATGCTGCGTGTGGCAGACGCAGCTTATGTGAGTTCTGTATCTTGAATGTAGTGAGACACAGTTTACCAGAGTTCTGTATAGGGGTGTAGAGAGAAACTGATTCCAAGATTGTTGTAGCCTAGCAAGAGGCATATGCAGTAACTGGGTGCTCTGTATCCTGAGTGTAGGAGATGCCGCTTATGGGAGCTCTGCTACCTGGATGTAGAGAGAAGCAGTTCACCGGAGTTCTCTATCCTTGGTGTAGAGAGCAGCTATTTACTGGAGTTCGGTAGCCTGGAATGAGGCATTCGCTCTATGCGGTTTTCAGTAAGCTGCGTGTAAGAGATGCAGCTTACGGGAGTTCCATAACCTAAGTGCAGAGACATCCAGTATCCAGGAGTTCCGTATGTTGAATGTAGAGAGAAGCTGTTTCTAAGATTTCGGTAGCCTGGGCATAGGTATTCGGTATATGCGGGTTTTCTGTATGCTGAGTGCAGCAGACGCAGCTTCTGGGAGATCTGCAACCTAGAATTAGAGAGACACAGTTTACCCAAGTTGTGTATCAGGTTGTAGGGAGAAGCTGTTTCCAAGAGTTCTGGAGCCTGGCAATAGGCATAGGCAATGTATGGGATTTCTGTATCCTAAGTGTAGCAGATGCAGCTTACAGGAGCTCAGTAACCTGGCTGGAAAGAGAAGCAGTTTCCAAGAGTTCTCTATCCTTGGTGTAGGGAGAAGCTGTTTCCAAGAGTTCTGTAGCCTATGAGCAGGTATTCGCTATACGCGGGTTTTCTGTATGCTGAGTGTAGCACACGCAGCTTATGGGCGTTGTGTCTCGTGCATGTCGTGAGACACTGTTTACCAGAGTTCTGTATAGGGGTGTAGAGAGAAACTGTTTCCAAGAGTTCTGGAGCCTAGCAAGAGGCATATGCAGTAATTGGGATTTCTGTATCCTGAGTGTAGGAGATGCCGCTTATGGGAGCTCTGCTACCTGGATGTAGAGAGAAGCAGTTTACCGGAGTTCGCTATCCTTGGTGTAGAGAGGAGCTGTTTACAGGAGTTGCGTATCCTGGAATTAGGCATTCGCTATGTGTGGGTATTCTGGATGCTGAGTGTAGCAGATGCAGCTTTCGGGAGTTCTGTAATCTAAGTGTAGAGAGATGCAGTTTCCAGTAGTTCTGTATGTTGAATGCAGAGAGAAGCTGTTTCCAAGAGTTCTGTAGTCTGAGAGCAGGCATACGCTGTATATGGGATTCCTGTTGCCTGAGTGTAGCCGACGCAGCTTCTGGGAGATCTGTAACCTAGAATTAGAGAGACACAGTTTACCGAAGTTCTGTATCAGAGTGTAGGGAGAAGCTGTTTCCAAGCATTCTGTAGCCTATGAGCAGGTTTCGCTATATGCGGGTTTTCTGTATGCTGAGTGTAGCACACGCAGCTTATGGGCGTAGTGTCTCGTGCATGTCGTGAGACACTGTTTACCAGAGTTCTGTATATGCGTGTAGAGAGAAACTGTTTCCAAGAGTGTTGTAGCCTAGCAAGAGGCATATGCAGTAATTGGGATTGCTGTATCCTGAGTGTAGGAGATGCCGCTTATGGGAGCTCTGCTACCTGGATGTAGAGAGAAGCAGTTCACTGGAGTTCTCTATCCTTGGTGTAGAGAGCAGCTATTTACTGGAGTTCGGTAGCCTGGAATGAGGCATTCGCTCTATGCGGGTTTTCAGTAAGCTGCGTGTAAGAGATGCAGCTTATGGGAGTTCCATAACCTAAGTGCAGAGACATCCAGTATCCAGGAGTTCCGTATGTTGAATGTAGAGAGAAGCTGTTTCTAAGATTTCGGTAGCCTGGGCATAGGTATTCGGTATATGCAGGTTTTCTGTATGCTGAGTGCAGCAGACGCAGCTTCTGGGAGATCTGCAACCTAGAATTAGAGAGACACAGTTTACCCAAGTTGTGTATCAGGTTGTAGGGAGAAGCTGTTTCCAAGAGTTCTGGAGCCTATGAGCAGGTATTCGCTATATGCGGGTTTTCTGTATGCTGCGTGTGGCAGACGCAGCTTATGTGAGTTCTGTATCTTGAATGTAGTGAGACACAGTTTACCAGAGTTCTGTATAGGGGTGTAGAGAGAAACTGATTCCAAGATTGTTGTAGCCTAGCAAGAGGCATATGCAGTAACTGGGTGCTCTGTATCCTGAGTGTAGGAGATGCCGCTTATGGGAGCTCTGCTACCTGGATGTAGAGAGAAGCAGTTCACCGGAGTTCTCTATCCTTGGTGTAGAGAGCAGCTATTTACTGGAGTTCGGTAGCCTGGAATGAGGCATTCGCTCTATGCGGTTTTCAGTAAGCTGCGTGTAAGAGATGCAGCTTACGGGAGTTCCATAACCTAAGTGCAGAGACATCCAGTATCCAGGAGTTCCGTATGTTGAATGTAGAGAGAAGCTGTTTCTAAGATTTCGGTAGCCTGGGCATAGGTATTCGGTATATGCGGGTTTTCTGTATGCTGAGTGCAGCAGACGCAGCTTCTGGGAGATCTGCAACCTAGAATTAGAGAGACACAGTTTACCCAAGTTGTGTATCAGGTTGTAGGGAGAAGCTGTTTCCAAGAGTTCTGGAGCCTGGCAATAGGCATAGGCAATGTATGGGATTTCTGTATCCTAAGTGTAGCAGATGCAGCTTACAGGAGCTCAGTAACCTGGCTGGAAAGAGAAGCAGTTTCCAAGAGTTCTCTATCCTTGGTGTAGGGAGAAGCTGTTTCCAAGAGTTCTGTAGCCTATGAGCAGGTATTCGCTATACGCGGGTTTTCTGTATGCTGAGTGTAGCACACGCAGCTTATGGGCGTTGTGTCTCGTGCATGTCGTGAGACACTGTTTACCAGAGTTCTGTATAGGGGTGTAGAGAGAAACTGTTTCCAAGAGTTCTGGAGCCTAGCAAGAGGCATATGCAGTAATTGGGATTTCTGTATCCTGAGTGTAGGAGATGCCGCTTATGGGAGCTCTGCTACCTGGATGTAGAGAGAAGCAGTTTACCGGAGTTCGCTATCCTTGGTGTAGAGAGGAGCTGTTTACAGGAGTTGCGTATCCTGGAATTAGGCATTCGCTATGTGTGGGTATTCTGGATGCTGAGTGTAGCAGATGCAGCTTTCGGGAGTTCTGTAATCTAAGTGTAGAGAGATGCAGTTTCCAGTAGTTCTGTATGTTGAATGCAGAGAGAAGCTGTTTCCAAGAGTTCTGTAGTCTGAGAGCAGGCATACGCTGTATATGGGATTCCTGTTGCCTGAGTGTAGCCGACGCAGCTTCTGGGAGATCTGTAACCTAGAATTAGAGAGACACAGTTTACCGAAGTTCTGTATCAGAGTGTAGGGAGAAGCTGTTTCCAAGCATTCTGTAGCCTATGAGCAGGTTTCGCTATATGCGGGTTTTCTGTATGCTGAGTGTAGCACACGCAGCTTATGGGCGTAGTGTCTCGTGCATGTCGTGAGACACTGTTTACCAGAGTTCTGTATATGCGTGTAGAGAGAAATTGTTTCCAAGAGTTCTGGAGCATAGCAAGAGGCATATGCAGTAATTGGGATTGCTGTATCCTGAGTGTAGGAGATGCCGCTTATGGGAGCTCTGCTACCTGGATGTAGAGAGAAGCAGTTCACTGGAGTTCTCTATCCTTGGTGTAGAGAGCAGCTATTTACTGGAGTTCGGTAGCCTGGAATGAGGCATTCGCTCTATGCGGGTTTTCAGTAAGCTGCGTGTAAGAGATGCAGCTTACGGGAGTTCCATAACCTAAGTGCAGAGACATCCAGTATCCAGGAGTTCCGTATGTTGAATGTAGAGAGAAGCTGTTTCTAAGATTTCGGTAGCCTGGGCATAGGTATTCGGTATATGCGGGTTTTCTGTATGCTGAGTGCAGCAGACGCAGCTTCTGGGAGATCTGCAACCTAGAATTAGAGAGACACAGTTTACCCAAGTTGTGTATCAGGTTGTAGGGAGAAGCTGTTTCCAAGAGTTCTGGAGCCTGGCAATAGGCATAGGCAATGTATGGGATTTCTGTATCCTAAGTGTAGCAGATGCAGCTTACAGGAGCTCAGTAACCTGGCTGGAAAGAGAAGCAGTTTCCAAGAGTTCTCTATCCTTGGTGTAGGGAGAAGCTGTTTCCAAGAGTTCTGTAGCCTATGAGCAGGTATTCGCTATACGCGGGTTTTCTGTATGCTGAGTGTAGCACACGCAGCTTATGGGCGTTGTGTCTCGTGCATGTCGTGAGACACTGTTTACCAGAGTTCTGTATAGGGGTGTAGAGAGAAACTGTTTCCAAGAGTTCTGGGGCCTAGCAAGAGGCATATGCAGTAATTGGGATTTCTGTATCCTGAGTGTAGGAGATGCCGCTTATGGGAGCTCTGCTACCTGGATGTAGAGAGAAGCAGTTTACCGGAGTTCGCTATCCTTGGTGTAGAGAGGAGCTGTTTACAGGAGTTGCGTATCCTGGAATTAGGCATTCGCTATGTGTGGGTATTCTGGATGCTGAGTGTAGCAGATGCAGCTTTCGGGAGTTCTGTAATCTAAGTGTAGAGAGATGCAGTTTCCAGTAGTTCTGTATGTTGAATGCAGAGAGAAGCTGTTTCCAAGAGTTCTGTAGTCTGAGAGCAGGCATACGCTGTATATGGGATTCCTGTTGCCTGAGTGTAGCCGACGCAGCTTCTGGGAGATCTGTAACCTAGAATTAGAGAGACACAGTTTACCGAAGTTCTGTATCAGAGTGTAGGGAGAAGCTGTTTCCAAGCATTCTGTAGCCTATGAGCAGGTTTCGCTATATGCGGGTTTTCTGTATGCTGAGTGTAGCACACGCAGCTTATGGGCATAGTGTCTCGTGCATGTCGTGAGACACTGTTTACCAGAGTTCTGTATATGCGTGTAGAGAGAAATTGTTTCCAAGAGTTCTGGAGCATAGCAAGAGGCATATGCAGTAATTGGGATTTCTGTATCCTGAGTGTAGGAGATGCCGCTTATGGGAGCTCTGCTACCTGGATGTAGAGAGAAGCAGTTCACTGGAGTTCTCTATCCTTGGTGTAGAGAGCAGCTATTTACTGGAGTTCGGTAGCCTGGAATGAGGCATTCGCTCTATGCGGGTTTTCAGTAAGCTGCGTGTAAGAGATGCAGCTTACGGGAGTTCCATAACCTAAGTGCAGAGACATCCAGTATCCAGGAGTTCCGTATGTTGAATGTAGAGAGAAGCTGTTTCTAAGATTTCGGTAGCCTGGGCATAGGTATTCGGTATATGCGGGTTTTCTGTATGCTGAGTGCAGCAGACGCAGCTTCTGGGAGATCTGCAACCTAGAATTAGAGAGACACAGTTTACCCAAGTTGTGTATCAGGTTGTAGGGAGAAGCTGTTTCCAAGAGTTCTGGAGCCTATGAGCAGGTATTCGCTATATGCGGGTTTTCTGTATGCTGCGTGTGGCAGACGCAGCTTATGTGAGTTCTGTATCTTGAATGTAGTGAGACACAGTTTACCAGAGTTCTGTATAGGGGTGTAGAGAGAAACTGATTCCAAGATTGTTGTAGCCTAGCAAGAGGCATATGCAGTAACTGGGTGCTCTGTATCCTGAGTGTAGGAGATGCCGCTTATGGGAGCTCTGCTACCTGGATGTAGAGAGAAGCAGTTCACCGGAGTTCTCTATCCTTGGTGTAGAGAGCAGCTATTTACTGGAGTTCGGTAGCCTGGAATGAGGCATTCGCTCTATGCGGTTTTCAGTAAGCTGCGTGTAAGAGATGCAGCTTACGGGAGTTCCATAACCTAAGTGCAGAGACATCCAGTATCCAGGAGTTCCGTATGTTGAATGTAGAGAGAAGCTGTTTCTAAGATTTCGGTAGCCTGGGCATAGGTATTCGGTATATGCGGGTTTTCTGTATGCTGAGTGCAGCAGACGCAGCTTCTGGGAGATCTGCAACCTAGAATTAGAGAGACACAGTTTACCCAAGTTGTGTATCAGGTTGTAGGGAGAAGCTGTTTCCAAGAGTTCTGGAGCCTGGCAATAGGC
This sequence comes from Lepus europaeus, assembly GCF_033115175.1. Taxonomy (NCBI): domain Eukaryota; kingdom Metazoa; phylum Chordata; class Mammalia; order Lagomorpha; family Leporidae; genus Lepus; species Lepus europaeus. Next base: position 642,543 of record NW_026909316.1, on the reverse strand, counting down.
ATAGGCAATGTATGGGATTTCTGTATCCTAAGTGTAGCAGATGCAGCTTACAGGAGCTCAGTAACCTGGCTGGAAAGAGAAGCAGTTTCCAAGAGTTCTCTATCCTTGGTGTAGGGAGAAGCTGTTTCCAAGAGTTCTGTAGCCTATGAGCAGGTATTCGCTATACGCGGGTTTTCTGTATGCTGAGTGTAGCACACGCAGCTTATGGGCGTTGTGTCTCGTGCATGTCGTGAGACACTGTTTACCAGAGTTCTGTATAGGGGTGTAGAGAGAAACTGTTTCCAAGAGTTCTGGAGCCTAGCAAGAGGCATATGCAGTAATTGGGATTTCTGTATCCTGAGTGTAGGAGATGCCGCTTATGGGAGCTCTGCTACCTGGATGTAGAGAGAAGCAGTTTACCGGAGTTCGCTATCCTTGGTGTAGAGAGGAGCTGTTTACAGGAGTTGCGTATCCTGGAATTAGGCATTCGCTATGTGTGGGTATTCTGGATGCTGAGTGTAGCAGATGCAGCTTTCGGGAGTTCTGTAATCTAAGTGTAGAGAGATGCAGTTTCCAGTAGTTCTGTATGTTGAATGCAGAGAGAAGCTGTTTCCAAGAGTTCTGTAGTCTGAGAGCAGGCATACGCTGTATATGGGATTCCTGTTGCCTGAGTGTAGCCGACGCAGCTTCTGGGAGATCTGTAACCTAGAATTAGAGAGACACAGTTTACCGAAGTTCTGTATCAGAGTGTAGGGAGAAGCTGTTTCCAAGCATTCTGCAGCCTATGAGCAGGTTTCGCTATATGCGGGTTTTCTGTATGCTGAGTGTAGCACACGCAGCTTATGGGCGTAGTGTCTCGTGCATGTCGTGAGACACTGTTTACCAGAGTTCTGTATATGCGTGTAGAGAGAAACTGTTTCCAAGAGTGTTGTAGCCTAGCAAGAGGCATATGCAGTAATTGGGATTGCTGTATCCTGAGTGTAGGAGATGCCGCTTATGGGAGCTCTGCTACCTGGATGTAGAGAGAAGCAGTTCACCGGAGTTCTCTATCCTTGGTGTAGAGAGCAGCTATTTACTGGAGTTCGGTAGCCTGGAATGAGGCATTCGCTCTATGCGGGTTTTCAGTAAGCTGCGTGTAAGAGATGCAGCTTACGGGAGTTCCATAACCTAAGTGCAGAGACATCCAGTATCCAGGAGTTCCGTATGTTGAATGTAGAGAGAAGCTGTTTCTAAGATTTCGGTAGCCTGGGCATAGGTATTCGGTATATGCGGGTTTTCTGTATGCTGAGTGCAGCAGACGCAGCTTCTGGGAGATCTGCAACCTAGAATTAGAGAGACACAGTTTACCCAAGTTGTGTATCAGGTTGTAGGGAGAAGCTGTTTCCAAGAGTTCTGTAGCCTATGAGCAGGTATTCGCTATATGCGGGTTTTCTGTATGCTGCGTGTGGCAGACGCAGCTTATGTGAGTTCTGTATCTTGAATGTAGTGAGACACAGTTTACCAGAGTTCTGTATAGGGGTGTAGAGAGAAACTGATTCCAAGATTGTTGTAGCCTAGCAAGAGGCATATGCAGTAACTGGGTGCTCTGTATCCTGAGTGTAGGAGATGCCGCTTATGGGAGCTCTGCTACCTGGATGTAGAGAGAAGCAGGTCACCGGAGTTCTCTATCCTTGGTGTAGAGAGCAGCTATTTACTGGAGTTCGGTAGCCTGGAATGAGGCATTCGCTCTATGCGGTTTTCAGTAAGCTGCGTGTAAGAGATGCAGCTTACGGGAGTTCCATAACCTAAGTGCAGAGACATCCAGTATCCAGGAGTTCCGTATGTTGAATGTAGAGAGAAGCTGTTTCTAAGATTTCGGTAGCCTGGGCATAGGTATTCGGTATATGCGGGTTTTCTGTATGCTGAGTGCAGCAGACGCAGCTTCTGGGAGATCTGCAACCTAGAATTAGAGAGACACAGTTTACCCAAGTTGTGTATCAGGTTGTAGGGAGAAGCTTTTCCAAGAGTTCTGGAGCCTGGCAATAGGCATAGGCAATGTATGGGATTTCTGTATCCTAAGTGTAGCAGATGCAGCTTACAGGAGCTCAGTAACCTGGCTGGAAAGAGAAGCAGTTTCCAAGAGTTCTCTATCCTTGGTGTAGGGAGAAGCTGTTTCCAAGAGTTCTGTAGCCTATGAGCAGGTATTCGCTATACGCGGGTTTTCTGTATGCTGAGTGTAGCACACGCAGCTTATGGGCGTTGTGTCTCGTGCATGTCGTGAGACACTGTTTACCAGAGTTCTGTATAGGGGTGTAGAGAGAAACTGTTTCCAAGAGTTCTGGAGCCTAGCAAGAGGCATATGCAGTAATTGGGATTTCTGTATCCTGAGTGTAGGAGATGCCGCTTATGGGAGCTCTGCTACCTGGATGTAGAGAGAAGCAGTTTACCGGAGTTCGCTATCCTTGGTGTAGAGAGGAGCTGTTTACAGGAGTTGCGTATCCTGGAATTAGGCATTCGCTATGTGTGGGTATTCTGGATGCTGAGTGTAGCAGATGCAGCTTTCGGGAGTTCTGTAATCTAAGTGTAGAGAGATGCAGTTTCCAGTAGTTCTGTATGTTGAATGCAGAGAGAAGCTGTTTCCAAGAGTTCTGTAGTCTGAGAGCAGGCATACGCTGTATATGGGATTCCTGTTGCCTGAGTGTAGCCGACGCAGCTTCTGGGAGATCTGTAACCTAGAATTAGAGAGACACAGTTTACCGAAGTTCTGTATCAGAGTGTAGGGAGAAGCTGTTTCCAAGCATTCTGTAGCCTATGAGCAGGTTTCGCTATATGCGGGTTTTCTGTATGCTGAGTGTAGCACACGCAGCTTATGGGCGTAGTGTCTCGTGCATGTCGTGAGACACTGTTTACCAGAGTTCTGTATATGCGTGTAGAGAGAAATTGTTTCCAAGAGTTCTGGAGCATAGCAAGAGGCATATGCAGTAATTGGGATTGCTGTATCCTGAGTGTAGGAGATGCCGCTTATGGGAGCTCTGCTGCCGGGTTGTAGAGAGAAGCAGTTCACTGGAGTTCTCTATCCTTGGTGTAGAGAGCAGCTATTTACTGGAGTTCGGTAGCCTGGAATGAGGCATTCGCTCTATGCGGTTTTCAGTAAGCTGCGTGTAAGAGATGCAGCTTACGGGAGTTCCATAACCTAAGTGCAGAGACATCCAGTATCCAGGAGTTCCGTATGTTGAATGTAGAGAGAAGCTGTTTCTAAGATTTCGGTAGCCTGGGCATAGGTATTCGGTATATGCGGGTTTTCTGTATGCTGAGTGCAGCAGATGCAGCTTCTGGGAGATCTGCAACCTAGAATTAGAGAGACACAGTTTACCCAAGTTGTGTATCAGGTTGTAGGGAGAAGCTGTTTCCAAGAGTTCTGGAGCCTGGCAATAGGCATAGGCAATGTATGGGATTTCTGTATCCTAAGTGTAGCAGATGCAGCTTACAGGAGCTCAGTAACCTGGCTGGAAAGAGAAGCAGTTTCCAAGAGTTCTCTATCCTTGGTGTAGGGAGAAGCTGTTTCCAAGAGTTCTGTAGCCTATGAGCAGGTATTCGCTATACGCGGGTTTTCTGTATGCTGAGTGTAGCACACGCAGCTTATGGGCGTTGTGTCTCGTGCATGTCGTGAGACACTGTTTACCAGAGTTCTGTATAGGGGTGTAGAGAGAAACTGTTTCCAAGAGTTCTGGAGCCTAGCAAGAGGCATATGCAGTAATTGGGATTTCTGTATCCTGAGTGTAGGAGATGCCGCTTATGGGAGCTCTGCTACCTGGATGTAGAGAGAAGCAGTTTACCGGAGTTCGCTATCCTTGGTGTAGAGAGGAGCTGTTTACAGGAGTTGCGTATCCTGGAATTAGGCATTCGCTATGTGTGGGTATTCTGGATGCTGAGTGTAGCAGATGCAGCTTTCGGGAGTTCTGTAATCTAAGTGTAGAGAGATGCAGTTTCCAGTAGTTCTGTATGTTGAATGCAGAGAGAAGCTGTTTCCAAGAGTTCTGTAGTCTGAGAGCAGGCATACGCTGTATATGGGATTCCTGTTGCCTGAGTGTAGCCGACGCAGCTTCTGGGAGATCTGTAACCTAGAATTAGAGAGACACAGTTTACCGAAGTTCTGTATCAGAGTGTAGGGAGAAGCTGTTTCCAAGCATTCTGTAGCCTATGAGCAGGTTTCGCTATATGCGGGTTTTCTGTATGCTGAGTGTAGCACACGCAGCTTATGGGCGTAGTGTCTCGTGCATGTCGTGAGACACTGTTTACCAGAGTTCTGTATATGCGTGTAGAGAGAAATTGTTTCCAAGAGTTCTGGAGCATAGCAAGAGGCATATGCAGTAATTGGGATTTCTGTATCCTGAGTGTAGGAGATGCCGCTTATGGGAGCTCTGCTACCTGGATGTAGAGAGAAGCAGTTCACTGGAGTTCTCTATCCTTGGTGTAGAGAGCAGCTATTTACTGGAGTTCGGTAGCCTGGAATGAGGCATTCGCTCTATGCGGTTTTCAGTAAGCTGCGTGTAAGAGATGCAGCTTACGGGAGTTCCATAACCTAAGTGCAGAGACATCCAGTATCCAGGAGTTCCGTATGTTGAATGTAGAGAGAAGCTGTTTCTAAGATTTCGGTAGCCTGGGCATAGGTATTCGGTATATGCGGGTTTTCTGTATGCTGAGTGCAGCAGACGCAGCTTCTGGGAGATCTGCAACCTAGAATTAGAGAGACACAGTTTACCCAAGTTGTGTATCAGGTTGTAGGGAGAAGCTGTTTCCAAGAGTTCTGGAGCCTATGAGCAGGTATTCGCTATATGCGGGTTTTCTGTATGCTGCGTGTGGCAGACGCAGCTTATGTGAGTTCTGTATCTTGAATGTAGTGAGACACAGTTTACCAGAGTTCTGTATAGGGGTGTAGAGAGAAACTGATTCCAAGATTGTTGTAGCCTAGCAAGAGGCATATGCAGTAACTGGGTGCTCTGTATCCTGAGTGTAGGAGATGCCGCTTATGGGAGCTCTGCTACCTGGATGTAGAGAGAAGCAGTTCACCGGAGTTCTCTATCCTTGGTGTAGAGAGCAGCTATTTACTGGAGTTCGGTAGCCTGGAATGAGGCATTCGCTCTATGCGGTTTTCAGTAAGCTGCGTGTAAGAGATGCAGCTTACGGGAGTTCCATAACCTAAGTGCAGAGACATCCAGTATCCAGGAGTTCCGTATGTTGAATGTAGAGAGAAGCTGTTCCTAAGATTTCGGTAGCCTGGGCATAGGTATTCGGTATATGCGGGTTTTCTGTATGCTGAGTGTAGCACACGCAGCTTATGGGCGTAGTGTCTCGTGCATGTCGTGAGACACTGTTTACCAGAGTTCTGTATATGCGTGTAGAGAGAAACTGTTTCCAAGAGTTCTGGAGCATAGCAAGAGGCATATGCAGTAATTGGGATTGCTGTATCCTGAGTGTAGGAGATGCCGCTTATGGGAGCTCTGCTACCGGGATGTAGAGAGAAGCAGTTCACTGGAGTTCTCTATCCTTGGTGTAGAGAGCAGCTATTTACTGGAGTTCGGTAGCCTGGAATGAGGCATTCGCTCTATGCGGGTTTTCAGTAAGCTGCGTGTAAGAGATGCAGCTTACGGGAGTTCCATAACCTAAGTGCAGAGACATCCAGTATCCAGGAGTTCCGTATGTTGAATGTAGAGAGAAGCTGTTTCTAAGATTTCGGTAGCCTGGGCATAGGTATTCGGTATATGCGGGTTTTCTGTATGCTGAGTGCAGCAGACGCAGCTTCTGGGAGATCTGCAACCTAGAATTAGAGAGACACAGTTTACCCAAGTTGTGTATCAGGTTGTAGGGAGAAGCTGTTTCCAAGAGTTCTGGAGCCTGGCAATAGGCATAGGCAATGTATGGGATTTCTGTATCCTAAGTGTAGCAGATGCAGCTTACAGGAGCTCAGTAACCTGGCTGGAAAGAGAAGCAGTTTCCAAGAGTTCTCTATCCTTGGTGTAGGGAGAAGCTGTTTCCAAGAGTTCTGTAGCCTATGAGCAGGTATTCGCTATACGCGGGTTTTCTGTATGCTGAGTGTAGCACACGCAGCTTATGGGCGTTGTGTCTCGTGCATGTCGTGAGACACTGTTTACCAGAGTTCTGTATAGGGGTGTAGAGAGAAACTGTTTCCAAGAGTTCTGGAGCCTAGCAAGAGGCATATGCAGTAATTGGGATTTCTGTATCCTGAGTGTAGGAGATGCCGCTTATGGGAGCTCTGCTACCTGGATGTAGAGAGAAGCAGTTTACCGGAGTTCGCTATCCTTGGTGTAGAGAGGAGCTGTTTACAGGAGTTGCGTATCCTGGAATTAGGCATTCGCTATGTGTGGGTATTCTGGATGCTGAGTGTAGCAGATGCAGCTTTCGGGAGTTCTGTAATCTAAGTGTAGAGAGATGCAGTTTCCAGTAGTTCTGTATGTTGAATGCAGAGAGAAGCTGTTTCCAAGAGTTCTGTAGTCTGAGAGCAGGCATACGCTGTATATGGGATTCCTGTTGCCTGAGTGTAGCCGACGCAGCTTCTGGGAGATCTGTAACCTAGAATTAGAGAGACACAGTTTACCGAAGTTCTGTATCAGAGTGTAGGGAGAAGCTGTTTCCAAGCATTCTGTAGCCTATGAGCAGGTTTCGCTATATGCGGGTTTTCTGTATGCTGAGTGTAGCACACGCAGCTTATGGGCGTAGTGTCTCGTGCATGTCGTGAGACACTGTTTACCAGAGTTCTGTATATGCGTGTAGAGAGAAATTGTTTCCAAGAGTTCTGGAGCATAGCAAGAGGCATATGCAGTAATTGGGATTTCTGTATCCTGAGTGTAGGAGATGCCGCTTATGGGAGCTCTGCTACCGGGATGTAGAGAGAAGCAGTTCACTGGAGTTCTCTATCCTTGGTGTAGAGAGCAGCTATTTACTGGAGTTCGGTAGCCTGGAATGAGGCATTCGCTCTATGCGGTTTTCAGTAAGCTGCGTGTAAGAGATGCAGCTTACGGGAGTTCCATAACCTAAGTGCAGAGACATCCAGTATCCAGGAGTTCCGTATGTTGAATGTAGAGAGAAGCTGTTTCTAAGATTTCGGTAGCCTGGGCATAGGTATTCGGTATATGCGGGTTTTCTGTATGCTGAGTGCAGCAGACGCAGCTTCTGGGAGATCTGCAACCTAGAATTAGAGAGACACAGTTTACCCAAGTTGTGTATCAGGTTGTAGGGAGAAGCTGTTTCCAAGAGTTCTGGAGCCTATGAGCAGGTATTCGCTATATGCGGGTTTTCTGTATGCTGCGTGTGGCAGACGCAGCTTATGTGAGTTCTGTATCTTGAATGTAGTGAGACACAGTTTACCAGAGTTCTGTATAGGGGTGTAGAGAGAAACTGATTCCAAGATTGTTGTAGCCTAGCAAGAGGCATATGCAGTAACTGGGTGCTCTGTATCCTGAGTGTAGGAGATGCCGCTTATGGGAGCTCTGCTACCTGGATGTAGAGAGAAGCAGTTCACCGGAGTTCTCTATCCTTGGTGTAGAGAGCAGCTATTTACTGGAGTTCGGTAGCCTGGAATGAGGCATTCGCTCTATGCGGTTTTCAGTAAGCTGCGTGTAAGAGATGCAGCTTACGGGAGTTCCATAACCTAAGTGCAGAGACATCCAGTATCCAGGAGTTCCGTATGTTGAATGTAGAGAGAAGCTGTTCCTAAGATTTCGGTAGCCTGGGCATAGGTATTCGGTATATGCGGGTTTTCTGTATGCTGAGTGTAGCACACGCAGCTTATGGGCGTAGTGTCTCGTGCATGTCGTGAGACACTGTTTACCAGAGTTCTGTATATGCGTGTAGAGAGAAACTGTTTCCAAGAGTTCTGGAGCATAGCAAGAGGCATATGCAGTAATTGGGATTGCTGTATCCTGAGTGTAGGAGATGCCGCTTATGGGAGCTCTGCTACCGGGATGTAGAGAGAAGCAGTTCACTGGAGTTCTCTATCCTTGGTGTAGAGAGCAGCTATTTACTGGAGTTCGGTAGCCTGGAATGAGGCATTCGCTCTATGCGGGTTTTCAGTAAGCTGCGTGTAAGAGATGCAGCTTACGGGAGTTCCATAACCTAAGTGCAGAGACATCCAGTATCCAGGAGTTCCGTATGTTGAATGTAGAGAGAAGCTGTTTCTAAGATTTCGGTAGCCTGGGCATAGGTATTCGGTATATGCGGGTTTTCTGTATGCTGAGTGCAGCAGACGCAGCTTCTGGGAGATCTGCAACCTAGAATTAGAGAGACACAGTTTACCCAAGTTGTGTATCAGGTTGTAGGGAGAAGCTGTTTCCAAGAGTTCTGGAGCCTGGCAATAGGCATAGGCAATGTATGGGATTTCTGTATCCTAAGTGTAGCAGATGCAGCTTACAGGAGCTCAGTAACCTGGCTGGAAAGAGAAGCAGTTTCCAAGAGTTCTCTATCCTTGGTGTAGGGAGAAGCTGTTTCCAAGAGTTCTGTAGCCTATGAGCAGGTATTCGCTATACGCGGGTTTTCTGTATGCTGAGTGTAGCACACGCAGCTTATGGGCGTTGTGTCTCGTGCATGTCGTGAGACACTGTTTACCAGAGTTCTGTATAGGGGTGTAGAGAGAAACTGTTTCCAAGAGTTCTGGAGCCTAGCAAGAGGCATATGCAGTAATTGGGATTTCTGTATCCTGAGTGTAGGAGATGCCGCTTATGGGAGCTCTGCTACCTGGATGTAGAGAGAAGCAGTTTACCGGAGTTCGCTATCCTTGGTGTAGAGAGGAGCTGTTTACAGGAGTTGCGTATCCTGGAATTAGGCATTCGCTATGTGTGGGTATTCTGGATGCTGAGTGTAGCAGATGCAGCTTTCGGGAGTTCTGTAATCTAAGTGTAGAGAGATGCAGTTTCCAGTAGTTCTGTATGTTGAATGCAGAGAGAAGCTGTTTCCAAGAGTTCTGTAGTCTGAGAGCAGGCATACGCTGTATATGGGATTCCTGTTGCCTGAGTGTAGCCGACGCAGCTTCTGGGAGATCTGTAACCTAGAATTAGAGAGACACAGTTTACCGAAGTTCTGTATCAGAGTGTAGGGAGAAGCTGTTTCCAAGCATTCTGTAGCCTATGAGCAGGTTTCGCTATATGCGGGTTTTCTGTATGCTGAGTGTAGCACACGCAGCTTATGGGCGTAGTGTCTCGTGCATGTCGTGAGACACTGTTTACCAGAGTTCTGTATATGCGTGTAGAGAGAAATTGTTTCCAAGAGTTCTGGAGCATAGCAAGAGGCATATGCAGTAATTGGGATTGCTGTATCCTGAGTGTAGGAGATGCCGCTTATGGGAGCTCTGCTACCTGGATGTAGAGAGAAGCAGTTCACCGGAGTTCTCTATCCTTGGTGTAGAGAGCAGCTATTTACTGGAGTTCGGTAGCCTGGAATGAGGCATTCGCTCTATGCGGGTTTTCAGTAAGCTGCGTGTAAGAGATGCAGCTTACGGGAGTTCCATAACCTAAGTGCAGAGACATCCAGTATCCAGGAGTTCCGTATGTTGAATGTAGAGAGAAGCTGTTTCTAAGATTTCGGTAGCCTGGGCATAGGTATTCGGTATATGCGGGTTTTCTGTATGCTGAGTGCAGCAGACGCAGCTTCTGGGAGATCTGCAACCTAGAATTAGAGAGACACAGTTTACCCAAGTTGTGTATCAGGTTGTAGGGAGAAGCTGTTTCCAAGAGTTCTGGAGCCTATGAGCAGGTATTCGCTATATGCGGGTTTTCTGTATGCTGCGTGTGGCAGACGCAGCTTATGTGAGTTCTGTATCTTGAATGTAGTGAGACACAGTTTACCAGAGTTCTGTATAGGGGTGTAGAGAGAAACTGTTTCCAAGAGTGTTGTAGCCTAGCAAGAGGCATATGCAGTAACTGGGTGTTCTGTATCCTGAGTGTAGGAGATGCCGCTTATGGGAGCTCTGCTACCTGGATGTAGAGAGAAGCAGTTCACCGGAGTTCTCTATCCTTGGTGTAGAGAGCAGCTATTTACTGGAGTTCGGTAGCCTGGAATGAGGCATTCGCTCTATGCGGGTTTTCAGTAAGCTGCGTGTAAGAGATGCAGCTTACGGGAGTTCCATAACCTAAGTGCAGAGACATCCAGTATCCAGGAGTTCCGTATGTTGAATGTAGAGAGAAGCTGTTTCTAAGATTTCGGTAGCCTGGGCATAGGTATTCGGTATATGCGGGTTTTCTGTATGCTGAGTGCAGCAGACGCAGCTTCTGGGAGATCTGCAACCTAGAATTAGAGAGACACAGTTTACCCAAGTTGTGTATCAGGTTGTAGGGAGAAGCTGTTTCCAAGAGTTCTGGAGCCTGGCAATAGGCATAGGCAATGTATGGGATTTCTGTATCCTAAGTGTAGCAGATGCAGCTTACAGGAGCTCAGTAACCTGGCTGGAAAGAGAAGCAGTTTCCAAGAGTTCTCTATCCTTGGTGTAGGGAGAAGCTGTTTCCAAGAGTTCTGTAGCCTATGAGCAGGTATTCGCTATACGCGGGTTTTCTGTATGCTGAGTGTAGCACACGCAGCTTATGGGCGTTGTGTCTCGTGCATGTCGTGAGACACTGTTTACCAGAGTTCTGTATAGGGGTGTAGAGAGAAACTGTTTCCAAGAGTTCTGGAGCCTAGCAAGAGGCATATGCAGTAATTGGGATTTCTGTATCCTGAGTGTAGGAGATGCCGCTTATGGGAGCTCTGCTACCTGGATGTAGAGAGAAGCAGTTTACCGGAGTTCGCTATCCTTGGTGTAGAGAGGAGCTGTTTACAGGAGTTGCGTATCCTGGAATTAGGCATTCGCTATGTGTGGGTATTCTGGATGCTGAGTGTAGCAGATGCAGCTTTCGGGAGTTCTGTAATCTAAGTGTAGAGAGATGCAGTTTCCAGTAGTTCTGTATGTTGAATGCAGAGAGAAGCTGTTTCCAAGAGTTCTGTAGTCTGAGAGCAGGCATACGCTGTATATGGGATTCCTGTTGCCTGAGTGTAGCCGACGCAGCTTCTGGGAGATCTGTAACCTAGAATTAGAGAGACACAGTTTACCGAAGTTCTGTATCAGAGTGTAGGGAGAAGCTGTTTCCAAGCATTCTGTAGCCTATGAGCAGGTTTCGCTATATGCGGGTTTTCTGTATGCTGAGTGTAGCACACGCAGCTTATGGGCGTAGTGTCTCGTGCATGTCGTGAGACACTGTTTACCAGAGTTCTGTATATGCGTGTAGAGAGAAATTGTTTCCAAGAGTTCTGGAGCATAGCAAGAGGCATATGCAGTAATTGGGATTTCTGTATCCTGAGTGTAGGAGATGCCGCTTATGGGAGCTCTGCTACCGGGATGTAGAGAGAAGCAGTTCACTGGAGTTCTCTATCCTTGGTGTAGAGAGCAGCTATTTACTGGAGTTCGGTAGCCTGGAATGAGGCATTCGCTCTATGCGGTTTTCAGTAAGCTGCGTGTAAGAGATGCAGCTTACGGGAGTTCCATAACCTAAGTGCAGAGACATCCAGTATCCAGGAGTTCCGTATGTTGAATGTAGAGAGAAGCTGTTTCTAAGATTTCGGTAGCCTGGGCATAGGTATTCGGTATATGCGGGTTTTCTGTATGCTGAGTGCAGCAGACGCAGCTTCTGGGAGATCTGCAACCTAGAATTAGAGAGACACAGTTTACCCAAGTTGTGTATCAGGTTGTAGGGAGAAGCTGTTTCCAAGAGTTCTGGAGCCTATGAGCAGGTATTCGCTATATGCGGGTTTTCTGTATGCTGCGTGTGGCAGACGCAGCTTATGTGAGTTCTGTATCTTGAATGTAGTGAGACACAGTTTACCAGAGTTCTGTATAGGGGTGTAGAGAGAAACTGATTCCAAGATTGTTGTAGCCTAGCAAGAGGCATATGCAGTAACTGGGTGCTCTGTATCCTGAGTGTAGGAGATGCCGCTTATGGGAGCTCTGCTACCTGGATGTAGAGAGAAGCAGTTCACCGGAGTTCTCTATCCTTGGTGTAGAGAGCAGCTATTTACTGGAGTTCGGTAGCCTGGAATGAGGCATTCGCTCTATGCGGTTTTCAGTAAGCTGCGTGTAAGAGATGCAGCTTACGGGAGTTCCATAACCTAAGTGCAGAGACATCCAGTATCCAGGAGTTCCGTATGTTGAATGTAGAGAGAAGCTGTTCCTAAGATTTCGGTAGCCTGGGCATAGGTATTCGGTATATGCGGGTTTTCTGTATGCTGAGTGTAGCACACGCAGCTTATGGGCGTAGTGTCTCGTGCATGTCGTGAGACACTGTTTACCAGAGTTCTGTATATGCGTGTAGAGAGAAACTGTTTCCAAGAGTTCTGGAGCATAGCAAGAGGCATATGCAGTAATTGGGATTGCTGTATCCTGAGTGTAGGAGATGCCGCTTATGGGAGCTCTGCTACCGGGATGTAGAGAGAAGCAGTTCACTGGAGTTCTCTATCCTTGGTGTAGAGAGCAGCTATTTACTGGAGTTCGGTAGCCTGGAATGAGGCATTCGCTCTATGCGGGTTTTCAGTAAGCTGCGTGTAAGAGATGCAGCTTACGGGAGTTCCATAACCTAAGTGCAGAGACATCCAGTATCCAGGAGTTCCGTATGTTGAATGTAGAGAGAAGCTGTTTCTAAGATTTCGGTAGCCTGGGCATAGGTATTCGGTATATGCGGGTTTTCTGTATGCTGAGTGCAGCAGACGCAGCTTCTGGGAGATCTGCAACCTAGAATTAGAGAGACACAGTTTACCCAAGTTGTGTATCAGGTTGTAGGGAGAAGCTGTTTCCAAGAGTTCTGGAGCCTGGCAATAGGCATAGGCAATGTATGGGATTTCTGTATCCTAAGTGTAGCAGATGCAGCTTACAGGAGCTCAGTAACCTGGCTGGAAAGAGAAGCAGTTTCCAAGAGTTCTCTATCCTTGGTGTAGGGAGAAGCTGTTTCCAAGAGTTCTGTAGCCTATGAGCAGGTATTCGCTATACGCGGGTTTTCTGTATGCTGAGTGTAGCACACGCAGCTTATGGGCGTTGTGTCTCGTGCATGTCGTGAGACACTGTTTACCAGAGTTCTGTATAGGGGTGTAGAGAGAAACTGTTTCCAAGAGTTCTGGAGCCTAGCAAGAGGCATATGCAGTAATTGGGATTTCTGTATCCTGAGTGTAGGAGATGCCGCTTATGGGAGCTCTGCTACCTGGATGTAGAGAGAAGCAGTTTACCGGAGTTCGCTATCCTTGGTGTAGAGAGGAGCTGTTTACAGGAGTTGCGTATCCTGGAATTAGGCATTCGCTATGTGTGGGTATTCTGGATGCTGAGTGTAGCAGATGCAGCTTTCGGGAGTTCTGTAATCTAAGTGTAGAGAGATGCAGTTTCCAGTAGTTCTGTATGTTGAATGCAGAGAGAAGCTGTTTCCAAGAGTTCTGTAGTCTGAGAGCAGGCATACGCTGTATATGGGATTCCTGTTGCCTGAGTGTAGCCGACGCAGCTTCTGGGAGATCTGTAACCTAGAATTAGAGAGACACAGTTTACCGAAGTTCTGTATCAGAGTGTAGGGAGAAGCTGTTTCCAAGCATTCTGTAGCCTATGAGCAGGTTTCGCTATATGCGGGTTTTCTGTATGCTGAGTGTAGCACACGCAGCTTATGGGCGTAGTGTCTCGTGCATGTCGTGAGACACTGTTTACCAGAGTTCTGTATATGCGTGTAGAGAGAAATTGTTTCCAAGAGTTCTGGAGCATAGCAAGAGGCATATGCAGTAATTGGGATTGCTGTATCCTGAGTGTAGGAGATGCCGCTTATGGGAGCTCTGCTACCTGGATGTAGAGAGAAGCAGTTCACCGGAGTTCTCTATCCTTGGTGTAGAGAGCAGCTATTTACTGGAGTTCGGTAGCCTGGAATGAGGCATTCGCTCTATGCGGGTTTTCAGTAAGCTGCGTGTAAGAGATGCAGCTTACGGGAGTTCCATAACCTAAGTGCAGAGACATCCAGTATCCAGGAGTTCCGTATGTTGAATGTAGAGAGAAGCTGTTTCTAAGATTTCGGTAGCCTGGGCATAGGTATTCGGTATATGCGGGTTTTCTGTATGCTGAGTGCAGCAGACGCAGCTTCTGGGAGATCTGCAACCTAGAATTAGAGAGACACAGTTTACCCAAGTTGTGTATCAGGTTGTAGGGAGAAGCTGTTTCCAAGAGTTCTGGAGCCTATGAGCAGGTATTCGCTATATGCGGGTTTTCTGTATGCTGCGTGTGGCAGACGCAGCTTATGTGAGTTCTGTATCTTGAATGTAGTGAGACACAGTTTACCAGAGTTCTGTATAGGGGTGTAGAGAGAAACTGTTTCCAAGAGTGTTGTAGCCTAGCAAGAGGCATATGCAGTAACTGGGTGTTCTGTATCCTGAGTGTAGGAGATGCCGCTTATGGGAGCTCTGCTACCTGGATGTAGAGAGAAGCAGTTCACCGGAGTTCTCTATCCTTGGTGTAGAGAGCAGCTATTTACTGGAGTTCGGTAGCCTGGAATGAGGCATTCGCTCTATGCGGGTTTTCAGTAAGCTGCGTGTAAGAGATGCAGCTTACGGGAGTTCCATAACCTAAGTGCAGAGACATCCAGTATCCAGGAGTTCCGTATGTTGAATGTAGAGAGAAGCTGTTTCTAAGATTTCGGTAGCCTGGGCATAGGTATTCGGTATATGCGGGTTTTCTGTATGCTGAGTGCAGCAGACGCAGCTTCTGGGAGATCTGCAACCTAGAATTAGAGAGACACAGTTTACCCAAGTTGTGTATCAGGTTGTAGGGAGAAGCTGTTTCCAAGAGTTCTGGAGCCTGGCAATAGGCATAGGCAATGTATGGGATTTCTGTATCCTAAGTGTAGCAGATGCAGCTTACAGGAGCTCAGTAACCTGGCTGGAAAGAGAAGCAGTTTCCAAGAGTTCTCTATCCTTGGTGTAGGGAGAAGCTGTTTCCAAGAGTTCTGTAGCCTATGAGCAGGTATTCGCTATACGCGGGTTTTCTGTATGCTGAGTGTAGCACACGCAGCTTATGGGCGTTGTGTCTCGTGCATGTCGTGAGACACTGTTTACCAGAGTTCTGTATAGGGGTGTAGAGAGAAACTGTTTCCAAGAGTTCTGGAGCCTAGCAAGAGGCATATGCAGTAATTGGGATTTCTGTATCCTGAGTGTAGGAGATGCCGCTTATGGGAGCTCTGCTACCTGGATGTAGAGAGAAGCAGTTTACCGGAGTTCGCTATCCTTGGTGTAGAGAGGAGCTGTTTACAGGAGTTGCGTATCCTGGAATTAGGCATTCGCTATGTGTGGGTATTCTGGATGCTGAGTGTAGCAGATGCAGCTTTCGGGAGTTCTGTAATCTAAGTGTAGAGAGATGCAGTTTCCAGTAGTTCTGTATGTTGAATGCAGAGAGAAGCTGTTTCCAAGAGTTCTGTAGTCTGAGAGCAGGCATACGCTGTATATGGGATTCCTGTTGCCTGAGTGTAGCCGACGCAGCTTCTGGGAGATCTGTAACCTAGAATTAGAGAGACACAGTTTACCGAAGTTCTGTATCAGAGTGTAGGGAGAAGCTGTTTCCAAGCATTCTGTAGCCTATGAGCAGGTTTCGCTATATGCGGGTTTTCTGTATGCTGAGTGTAGCACACGCAGCTTATGGGCGTAGTGTCTCGTGCATGTCGTGAGACACTGTTTACCAGAGTTCTGTATATGCGTGTAGAGAGAAATTGTTTCCAAGAGTTCTGGAGCATAGCAAGAGGCATATGCAGTAATTGGGATTGCTGTATCCTGAGTGTAGGAGATGCCGCTTATGGGAGCTCTGCTACCGGGATGTAGAGAGAAGCAGTTCACTGGAGTTCTCTATCCTTGGTGTAGAGAGCAGCTATTTACTGGAGTTCGGTAGCCTGGAATGAGGCATTCGCTCTATGCGGGTTTTCAGTAAGCTGCGTGTAAGAGATGCAGCTTACGGGAGTTCCATAACCTAAGTGCAGAGACATCCAGTATCCAGGAGTTCCGTATGTTGAATGTAGAGAGAAGCTGTTTCTAAGATTTCGGTAGCCTGGGCATAGGTATTCGGTATATGCGGGTTTTCTGTATGCTGAGTGCAGCAGACGCAGCTTCTGGGAGATCTGCAACCTAGAATTAGAGAGACACAGTTTACCCAAGTTGTGTATCAGGTTGTAGGGAGAAGCTGTTTCCAAGAGTTCTTGAGCCTGGCAATAGGCATAGGCAATGTATGGGATTTCTGTATCCTAAGTGTAGCAGATGCAGCTTACAGGAGCTCAGTAACCTGGCTGGAAAGAGAAGCAGTTTCCAAGAGTTCTCTATCCTTGGTGTAGGGAGAAGCTGTTTCCAAGAGTTCTGTAGCCTATGAGCAGGTATTCGCTATACGCGGGTTTTCTGTATGCTGAGTGTAGCACACGCAGCTTATGGGCGTTGTGTCTCGTGCATGTCGTGAGACACTGTTTACCAGAGTTCTGTATAGGGGTGTAGAGAGAAACTGTTTCCAAGAGTTCTGGAGCCTAGCAAGAGGCATATGCAGTAATTGGGATTTCTGTATCCTGAGTGTAGGAGATGCCGCTTATGGGAGCTCTGCTACCTGGATGTAGAGAGAAGCAGTTTACCGGAGTTCGCTATCCTTGGTGTAGAGAGGAGCTGTTTACAGGAGTTGCATATCCTGGAATTAGGCATTCGCTATGTGTGGGTATTCTGGATGCTGAGTGTAGCAGATGCAGCTTTCGGGAGTTCTGTAATCTAAGTGTAGAGAGATGCAGTTTCCAGTAGTTCTGTATGTTGAATGCAGAGAGAAGCTGTTTCCAAGAGTTCTGTAGTCTGAGAGCAGGCATACGCTGTATATGGGATTCCTGTTGCCTGAGTGTAGCCGACGCAGCTTCTGGGAGATCTTTAACCTAGAATTAGAGAGACACAGTTTACCGAAGTTCTGTATCAGAGTGTAGGGAGAAGCTGTTTCCAAGCATTCTGTAGCCTATGAGCAGGTTTCGCTATATGCGGGTTTTCTGTATGCTGAGTGTAGCACACGCAGCTTATGGGCGTAGTGTCTCGTGCATGTCGTGAGACACTGTTTACCAGAGTTCTGTATATGCGTGTAGAGAGAAACTGTTTCCAAGAGTGTTGTAGCCTAGCATGAGGCATATGCAGTAATTGGGATTGCTGTATCCTGAGTGTAGGAGATGCCGCTTATGGGAGCTCTGCTACCTGGATGTAGAGAGAAGCAGTTCACTGGAGTTCTCTATCCTTGGTGTAGAGAGCAGCTATTTACTGGAGTTCGGTAGCCTGGAATGAGGCATTCGCTCTATGCGGGTTTTCAGTAAGCTGCGTGTAAGAGATGCAGCTTACGGGAGTTCCATAACCTAAGTGCAGAGACATCCAGTATCCAGGAGTTCCGTATGTTGAATGTAGAGAGAAGCTGTTTCTAAGATTTCGGTAGCCTGGGCATAGGTATTCGGTATATGCGGGTTTTCTGTATGCTGAGTGCAGCAGACGCAGCTTCTGGGAGATCTGCAACCTAGAATTAGAGAGACACAGTTTACCCAAGTTGTGTATCAGGTTGTAGGGAGAAGCTGTTTCCAAGAGTTCTGTAGCCTATGAGCAGGTATTCGCTATATGCGGGTTTTCTGTATGCTGCGTGTGGCAGACGCAGCTTATGTGAGTTCTGTATCTTGAATGTAGTGAGACACAGTTTACCAGAGTTCTGTATAGGGGTGTAGAGAGAAACTGATTCCAAGATTGTTGTAGCCTAGCAAGAGGCATATGCAGTAACTGGGTGCTCTGTATCCTGAGTGTAGGAGATGCCGCTTATGGGAGCTCTGCTACCTGGATGTAGAGAGAAGCAGTTCACCGGAGTTCTCTATCCTTGGTGTAGAGAGCAGCTATTTACTGGAGTTCGGTAGCCTGGAATGAGGCATTCGCTCTATGCGGTTTTCAGTAAGCTGCGTGTAAGAGATGCAGCTTACGGGAGTTCCATAACCTAAGTGCAGAGACATCCAGTATCCAGGAGTTCCGTATGTTGAATGTAGAGAGAAGCTGTTTCTAAGATTTCGGTAGCCTGGGCATAGGTATTCGGTATATGCGGGTTTTCTGTATGCTGAGTGCAGCAGACGCAGCTTCTGGGAGATCTGCAACCTAGAATTAGAGAGACACAGTTTACCCAAGTTGTGTATCAGGTTGTAGGGAGAAGCTGTTTCCAAGAGTTCTGGAGCCTGGCAATAGGCATAGGCAATGTATGGGATTTCTGTATCCTAAGTGTAGCAGATGCAGCTTACAGGAGCTCAGTAACCTGGCTGGAAAGAGAAGCAGTTTCCAAGAGTTCTCTATCCTTGGTGTAGGGAGAAGCTGTTTCCAAGAGTTCTGTAGCCTATGAGCAGGTATTCGCTATACGCGGGTTTTCTGTATGCTGAGTGTAGCACACGCAGCTTATGGGCGTTGTGTCTCGTGCATGTCGTGAGACACTGTTTACCAGAGTTCTGTATAGGGGTGTAGAGAGAAACTGTTTCCAAGAGTTCTGGAGCCTAGCAAGAGGCATATGCAGTAATTGGGATTTCTGTATCCTGAGTGTAGGAGATGCCGCTTATGGGAGCTCTGCTACCTGGATGTAGAGAGAAGCAGTTTACCGGAGTTCGCTATCCTTGGTGTAGAGAGGAGCTGTTTACAGGAGTTGCGTATCCTGGAATTAGGCATTCGCTATGTGTGGGTATTCTGGATGCTGAGTGTAGCAGATGCAGCTTTCGGGAGTTCTGTAATCTAAGTGTAGAGAGATGCAGTTTCCAGTAGTTCTGTATGTTGAATGCAGAGAGAAGCTGTTTCCAAGAGTTCTGTAGTCTGAGAGCAGGCATACGCTGTATATGGGATTCCTGTTGCCTGAGTGTAGCCGACGCAGCTTCTGGGAGATCTGTAACCTAGAATTAGAGAGACACAGTTTACCGAAGTTCTGTATCAGAGTGTAGGGAGAAGCTGTTTCCAAGCATTCTGTAGCCTATGAGCAGGTTTCGCTATATGCGGGTTTTCTGTATGCTGAGTGTAGCACATGCAGCTTATGGGCGTAGTGTCTCGTGCATGTTGTGAGACACTGTTTACCAGAGTTCTGTATATGCGTGTAGAGAGAAACTGTTTCCAAGAGTGTTGTAGCCTAGCAAGAGGCATATGCAGTAATTGGGATTTCTGTATCCTGAGTGTAGGAGATGCCGCTTATGGGAGCTCTGCTACCTGGATGTAGAGAGAAGCAGTTCACTGGAGTTCTCTATCCTTGGTGTAGAGAGCAGCTATTTACTGGAGTTCGGTAGCCTGGAATGAGGCATTCGCTCTATGCGGGTTTTCAGTAAGCTGCGTGTAAGAGATGCAGCTTACGGGAGTTCCATAACCTAAGTGCAGAGACATCCAGTATCCAGGAGTTCCGTATGTTGAATGTAGAGAGAAGCTGTTTCTAAGATTTCGGTAGCCTGGGCATAGGTATTCGGTATATGCGGGTTTTCTGTATGCTGAGTGCAGCAGACGCAGCTTCTGGGAGATCTGCAACCTAGAATTAGAGAGACACAGTTTACCCAAGTTGTGTATCAGGTTGTAGGGAGAAGCTGTTTCCAAGAGTTCTGGAGCCTATGAGCAGGTATTCGCTATATGCGGGTTTTCTGTATGCTGCGTGTGGCAGACGCAGCTTATGTGAGTTCTGTATCTTGAATGTAGTGAGACACAGTTTACCAGAGTTCTGTATAGGGGTGTAGAGAGAAACTGATTCCAAGATTGTTGTAGCCTAGCAAGAGGCATATGCAGTAACTGGGTGCTCTGTATCCTGAGTGTAGGAGATGCCGCTTATGGGAGCTCTGCTACCTGGATGTAGAGAGAAGCAGTTCACCGGAGTTCTCTATCCTTGGTGTAGAGAGCAGCTATTTACTGGAGTTCGGTAGCCTGGAATGAGGCATTCGCTCTATGCGGTTTTCAGTAAGCTGCGTGTAAGAGATGCAGCTTACGGGAGTTCCATAACCTAAGTGCAGAGACATCCAGTATCCAGGAGTTCCGTATGTTGAATGTAGAGAGAAGCTGTTTCTAAGATTTCGGTAGCCTGGGCATAGGTATTCGGTATATGCGGGTTTTCTGTATGCTGAGTGCAGCAGACGCAGCTTCTGGGAGATCTGCAACCTAGAATTAGAGAGACACAGTTTACCCAAGTTGTGTATCAGGTTGTAGGGAGAAGCTGTTTCCAAGAGTTCTGGAGCCTGGCAATAGGCATAGGCAATGTATGGGATTTCTGTATCCTAAGTGTAGCAGATGCAGCTTACAGGAGCTCAGTAACCTGGCTGGAAAGAGAAGCAGTTTCCAAGAGTTCTCTATCCTTGGTGTAGGGAGAAGCTGTTTCCAAGAGTTCTGTAGCCTATGAGCAGGTATTCGCTATACGCGGGTTTTCTGTATGCTGAGTGTAGCACACGCAGCTTATGGGCGTTGTGTCTCGTGCATGTCGTGAGACACTGTTTACCAGAGTTCTGTATAGGGGTGTAGAGAGAAACTGTTTCCAAGAGTTCTGGAGCCTAGCAAGAGGCATATGCAGTAATTGGGATTTCTGTATCCTGAGTGTAGGAGATGCCGCTTATGGGAGCTCTGCTACCTGGATGTAGAGAGAAGCAGTTTACCGGAGTTCGCTATCCTTGGTGTAGAGAGGAGCTGTTTACAGGAGTTGCGTATCCTGGAATTAGGCATTCGCTATGTGTGGGTATTCTGGATGCTGAGTGTAGCAGATGCAGCTTTCGGGAGTTCTGTAATCTAAGTGTAGAGAGATGCAGTTTCCAGTAGTTCTGTATGTTGAATGTAGAGAGAAGCTGTTTCCAAGAGTTCTGTAGTCTGAGAGCAGGCATACGCTGTATATGGGATTCCTGTTGCCTGAGTGTAGCCGACGCAGCTTCTGGGAGATCTGTAACCTAGAATTAGAGAGACACAGTTTACCGAAGTTCTGTATCAGAGTGTAGGGAGAAGCTGTTTCCAAGCATTCTGTAGCCTATGAGCAGGTTTCGCTATATGCGGGTTTTCTGTATGCTGAGTGTAGCACACGCAGCTTATGGGCGTAGTGTCTCGTGCATGTCGTGAGACACTGTTTACCAGAGTTCTGTATATGCGTGTAGAGAGAAATTGTTTCCAAAGGTTCTGGAGCATAGCAAGAGGCATATGCAGTAATTGGGATTGCTGTATCCTGAGTGTAGGAGATGCCGCTTATGGGAGCTCTGCTACCGGGATGTAGAGAGAAGCAGTTCACTGGAGTTCTCTATCCTTGGTGTAGAGAGCAGCTATTTACTGGAGTTCGGTAGCCTGGAATGAGGCATTCGCTCTATGCGGGTTTTCAGTAAGCTGCGTGTAAGAGATACAGCTTACGGGAGTTCCATAACCTAAGTGCAGAGACATCCAGTATCCAGGAGTTCCGTATGTTGAATGTAGAGAGAAGCTGTTTCTAAGATTTCGGTAGCCTGGGCATAGGTATTCGGTATATGCGGGTTTTCTGTATGCTGAGTGCAGCAGACGCAGCTTCTGGGAGATCTGCAACCTAGAATTAGAGAGACACAGTTTACCCAAGTTGTGTATCAGGTTGTAGGGAGAAGCTGTTTCCAAGAGTTCTGGAGCCTATGAGCAGGTATTCGCTATATGCGGGTTTTCTGTATGCTGCGTGTGGCAGACGCAGCTTATGTGAGTTCTGTATCTTGAATGTAGTGAGACACAGTTTACCAGAGTTCTGTATAGGGGTGTAGAGAGAAACTGATTCCAAGATTGTTGTAGCCTAGCAAGAGGCATATGCAGTAACTGGGTGCTCTGTATCCTGAGTGTAGGAGATGCCGCTTATGGGAGCTCTGCTACCTGGATGTAGAGAGAAGCAGTTCACCGGAGTTCTCTATCCTTGGTGTAGAGAGCAGCTATTTACTGGAGTTCGGTAGCCTGGAATGAGGCATTCGCTCTATGCGGTTTTCAGTAAGCTGCGTGTAAGAGATGCAGCTTACGGGAGTTCCATAACCTAAGTGCAGAGACATCCAGTATCCAGGAGTTCCGTATGTTGAATGTAGAGAGAAGCTGTTTCTAAGATTTCGGTAGCCTGGGCATAGGTATTCGGTATATGCGGGTTTTCTGTATGCTGAGTGCAGCAGACGCAGCTTCTGGGAGATCTGCAACCTAGAATTAGAGAGACACAGTTTACCCAAGTTGTGTATCAGGTTGTAGGGAGAAGCTGTTTCCAAGAGTTCTGGAGCCTGGCAATAGGCATAGGCAATGTATGGGATTTCTGTATCCTAAGTGTAGCAGATGCAGCTTACAGGAGCTCAGTAACCTGGCTGGAAAGAGAAGCAGTTTCCAAGAGTTCTCTATCCTTGGTGTAGGGAGAAGCTGTTTCCAAGAGTTCTGTAGCCTATGAGCAGGTATTCGCTATACGCGGGTTTTCTGTATGCTGAGTGTAGCACACGCAGCTTATGGGCGTTGTGTCTCGTGCATGTCGTGAGACACTGT
Source organism: Lepus europaeus (assembly GCF_033115175.1). Taxonomy (NCBI): domain Eukaryota; kingdom Metazoa; phylum Chordata; class Mammalia; order Lagomorpha; family Leporidae; genus Lepus; species Lepus europaeus. The sequence continues at coordinate 620,070 of NW_026909316.1, read as the reverse complement.
TTACCAGAGTTCTGTATAGGGGTGTAGAGAGAAACTGTTTCCAAGAGTTCTGGAGCCTAGCAAGAGGCATATGCAGTAATTGGGATTTCTGTATCCTGAGTGTAGGAGATGCCGCTTATGGGAGCTCTGCTACCTGGATGTAGAGAGAAGCAGTTTACCGGAGTTCGCTATCCTTGGTGTAGAGAGGAGCTGTTTACAGGAGTTGCGTATCCTGGAATTAGGCATTCGCTATGTGTGGGTATTCTGGATGCTGAGTGTAGCAGATGTAGCTTTCGGGAGTTCTGTAATCTAAGTGTAGAGAGATGCAGTTTCCAGTAGTTCTGTATGTTGAATGCAGAGAGAAGCTGTTTCCAAGAGTTCTGTAGTCTGAGAGCAGGCATACGCTGTATATGGGATTCCTGTTGCCTGAGTGTAGCCGACGCAGCTTCTGGGAGATCTGTAACCTAGAATTAGAGAGACACAGTTTACCGAAGTTCTGTATCAGAGTGTAGGGAGAAGCTGTTTCCAAGCATTCTGTAGCCTATGAGCAGGTTTCGCTATATGTGGGTTTTCTGTATGCTGAGTGTAGCACACGCAGCTTATGGGCGTAGTGTCTCGTGCATGTTGTGAGACACTGTTTACCAGAGTTCTGTATATGCGTGTAGAGAGAAACTGTTTCCAAGAGTGTTGTAGCCTAGCAAGAGGCATATGCAGTAATTGGGATTTCTGTATCCTGAGTGTAGGAGATGCCGCTTATGGGAGCTCTGCTACCTGGATGTAGAGAGAAGCAGTTCACTGGAGTTCTCTATCCTTGGTGTAGAGAGCAGCTATTTACTGGAGTTCGGTAGCCTGGAATGAGGCATTCGCTCTATGCGGGTTTTCAGTAAGCTGCGTGTAAGAGATGCAGCTTACGGGAGTTCCATAACCTAAGTGCAGAGACATCCAGTATCCAGGAGTTCCGTATGTTGAATGTAGAGAGAAGCTGTTTCTAAGATTTCGGTAGCCTGGGCATAGGTATTCGGTATATGCGGGTTTTCTGTATGCTGAGTGCAGCAGACGCAGCTTCTGGGAGATCTGCAACCTAGAATTAGAGAGACACAGTTTACCCAAGTTGTGTATCAGGTTGTAGGGAGAAGCTGTTTCCAAGAGTTCTGGAGCCTATGAGCAGGTATTCGCTATATGCGGGTTTTCTGTATGCTGCGTGTGGCAGACGCAGCTTATGTGAGTTCTGTATCTTGAATGTAGTGAGACACAGTTTACCAGAGTTCTGTATAGGGGTGTAGAGAGAAACTGATTCCAAGATTGTTGTAGCCTAGCAAGAGGCATATGCAGTAACTGGGTGCTCTGTATCCTGAGTGTAGGAGATGCCGCTTATGGGAGCTCTGCTACCTGGATGTAGAGAGAAGCAGTTCACCGGAGTTCTCTATCCTTGGTGTAGAGAGCAGCTATTTACTGGAGTTCGGTAGCCTGGAATGAGGCATTCGCTCTATGCGGTTTTCAGTAAGCTGCGTGTAAGAGATGCAGCTTACGGGAGTTCCATAACCTAAGTGCAGAGACATCCAGTATCCAGGAGTTCCGTATGTTGAATGTAGAGAGAAGCTGTTTCTAAGATTTCGGTAGCCTGGGCATAGGTATTCGGTATATGCGGGTTTTCTGTATGCTGAGTGCAGCAGACGCAGCTTCTGGGAGATCTGCAACCTAGAATTAGAGAGACACAGTTTACCCAAGTTGTGTATCAGGTTGTAGGGAGAAGCTGTTTCCAAGAGTTCTGGAGCCTGGCAATAGGCATAGGCAATGTATGGGATTTCTGTATCCTAAGTGTAGCAGATGCAGCTTACAGGAGCTCAGTAACCTGGCTGGAAAGAGAAGCAGTTTCCAAGAGTTCTCTATCCTTGGTGTAGGGAGAAGCTGTTTCCAAGAGTTCTGTAGCCTATGAGCAGGTATTCGCTATACGCGGGTTTTCTGTATGCTGAGTGTAGCACACGCAGCTTATGGGCGTTGTGTCTCGTGCATGTCGTGAGACACTGTTTACCAGAGTTCTGTATAGGGGTGTAGAGAGAAACTGTTTCCAAGAGTTCTGGAGCCTAGCAAGAGGCATATGCAGTAATTGGGATTTCTGTATCCTGAGTGTAGGAGATGCCGCTTATGGGAGCTCTGCTACCTGGATGTAGAGAGAAGCAGTTTACCGGAGTTCGCTATCCTTGGTGTAGAGAGGAGCTGTTTACAGGAGTTGCGTATCCTGGAATTAGGCATTCGCTATGTGTGGGTATTCTGGATGCTGAGTGTAGCAGATGCAGCTTTCGGGAGTTCTGTAATCTAAGTGTAGAGAGATGCAGTTTCCAGTAGTTCTGTATGTTGAATGTAGAGAGAAGCTGTTTCCAAGAGTTCTGTAGTCTGAGAGCAGGCATACGCTGTATATGGGATTCCTGTTGCCTGAGTGTAGCCGACGCAGCTTCTGGGAGATCTGTAACCTAGAATTAGAGAGACACAGTTTACCGAAGTTCTGTATCAGAGTGTAGGGAGAAGCTGTTTCCAAGCATTCTGTAGCCTATGAGCAGGTTTCGCTATATGCGGGTTTTCTGTATGCTGAGTGTAGCACACGCAGCTTATGGGCGTAGTGTCTCGTGCATGTCGTGAGACACTGTTTACCAGAGTTCTGTATATGCGTGTAGAGAGAAATTGTTTCCAAAGGTTCTGGAGCATAGCAAGAGGCATATGCAGTAATTGGGATTGCTGTATCCTGAGTGTAGGAGATGCCGCTTATGGGAGCTCTGCTACCGGGATGTAGAGAGAAGCAGTTCACTGGAGTTCTCTATCCTTGGTGTAGAGAGCAGCTATTTACTGGAGTTCGGTAGCCTGGAATGAGGCATTCGCTCTATGCGGGTTTTCAGTAAGCTGCGTGTAAGAGATACAGCTTACGGGAGTTCCATAACCTAAGTGCAGAGACATCCAGTATCCAGGAGTTCCGTATGTTGAATGTAGAGAGAAGCTGTTTCTAAGATTTCGGTAGCCTGGGCATAGGTATTCGGTATATGCGGGTTTTCTGTATGCTGAGTGCAGCAGACGCAGCTTCTGGGAGATCTGCAACCTAGAATTAGAGAGACACAGTTTACCCAAGTTGTGTATCAGGTTGTAGGGAGAAGCTGTTTCCAAGAGTTCTGGAGCCTATGAGCAGGTATTCGCTATATGCGGGTTTTCTGTATGCTGCGTGTGGCAGACGCAGCTTATGTGAGTTCTGTATCTTGAATGTAGTGAGACACAGTTTACCAGAGTTCTGTATAGGGGTGTAGAGAGAAACTGATTCCAAGATTGTTGTAGCCTAGCAAGAGGCATATGCAGTAACTGGGTGCTCTGTATCCTGAGTGTAGGAGATGCCGCTTATGGGAGCTCTGCTACCTGGATGTAGAGAGAAGCAGTTCACCGGAGTTCTCTATCCTTGGTGTAGAGAGCAGCTATTTACTGGAGTTCGGTAGCCTGGAATGAGGCATTCGCTCTATGCGGTTTTCAGTAGGCTGCGTGTAAGAGATGCAGCTTACGGGAGTTCCATAACCTAAGTGCAGAGACATCCAGTATCCAGGAGTTCCGTATGTTGAATGTAGAGAGAAGCTGTTTCTAAGATTTCGGTAGCCTGGGCATAGGTATTCGGTATATGCGGGTTTTCTGTATGCTGAGTGCAGCAGACGCAGCTTCTGGGAGATCTGCAACCTAGAATTAGAGAGACACAGTTTACCCAAGTTGTGTATCAGGTTGTAGGGAGAAGCTGTTTCCAAGAGTTCTGGAGCCTGGCAATAGGCATAGGCAATGTATGGGATTTCTGTATCCTAAGTGTAGCAGATGCAGCTTACAGGAGCTCAGTAACCTGGCTGGAAAGAGAAGCAGTTTCCAAGAGTTCTCTATCCTTGGTGTAGGGAGAAGCTGTTTCCAAGAGTTCTGTAGCCTATGAGCAGGTATTCGCTATACGCGGGTTTTCTGTATGCTGAGTGTAGCACACGCAGCTTATGGGCGTTGTGTCTCGTGCATGTCGTGAGACACTGCTTACCAGAGTTCTGTATAGGGGTGTAGAGAGAAACTGTTTCCAAGAGTTCTGGAGCCTAGCAAGAGGCATATGCAGTAATTGGGATTTCTGTATCCTGAGTGTAGGAGATGCCGCTTATGGGAGCTCTGCTACCTGGATGTAGAGAGAAGCAGTTTACCGGAGTTCGCTATCCTTGGTGTAGAGAGGAGCTGTTTACAGGAGTTGCGTATCCTGGAATTAGGCATTCGCTATGTGTGGGTATTCTGGATGCTGAGTGTAGCAGATGCAGCTTTCGGGAGTTCTGTAATCTAAGTGTAGAGAGATGCAGTTTCCAGTAGTTCTGTATGTTGAATGCAGAGAGAAGCTGTTTCCAAGAGTTCTGTAGTCTGAGAGCAGGCATACGCTGTATATGGGATTCCTGTTGCCTGAGTGTAGCCGACGCAGCTTCTGGGAGATCTGTAACCTAGAATTAGAGAGACACAGTTTACCGAAGTTCTGTATCAGAGTGTAGGGAGAAGCTGTTTCCAAGCATTCTGTAGCCTATGAGCAGGTTTCGCTATATGCGGGTTTTCTGTATGCTGAGTGTAGCACACGCAGCTTATGGGCGTAGTGTCTCGTGCATGTTGTGAGACACTGTTTACCAGAGTTCTGTATATGCGTGTAGAGAGAAACTGTTTCCAAGAGTGTTGTAGCCTAGCAAGAGGCATATGCAGTAATTGGGATTTCTGTATCCTGAGTGTAGGAGATGCCGCTTATGGGAGCTCTGCTACCTGGATGTAGAGAGAAGCAGTTCACTGGAGTTCTCTATCCTTGGTGTAGAGAGCAGCTATTTACTGGAGTTCGGTAGCCTGGAATGAGGCATTCGCTCTATGCGGGTTTTCAGTAAGCTGCATGTAAGAGATGCAGCTTACGGGAGTTCCATAACCTAAGTGCAGAGACATCCAGTATCCAGGAGTTCCGTATGTTGAATGTAGAGAGAAGCTGTTTCTAAGATTTCAGTAGCCTGGGCATAGGTATTCGGTATATGCGGGTTTTCTGTATGCTGAGTGCAGCAGACGCAGCTTCTGGGAGATCTGCAACCTAGAATTAGAGAGACACAGTTTACCCAAGTTGTGTATCAGGTTGTAGGGAGAAGCTGTTTCCAAGAGTTCTGGAGCCTATGAGCAGGTATTCGCTATATGCGGGTTTTCTGTATGCTGCGTGTGGCAGACGCAGCTTATGTGAGTTCTGTATCTTGAATGTAGTGAGACACAGTTTACCAGAGTTCTGTATAGGGGTGTAGAGAGAAACTGATTCCAAGATTGTTGTAGCCTAGCAAGAGGCATATGCAGTAACTGGGTGCTCTGTATCCTGAGTGTAGGAGATGCCGCTTATGGGAGCTCTGCTACCTGGATGTAGAGAGAAGCAGTTCACTGGAGTTCTCTATCCTTGGTGTAGAGAGCAGCTATTTACTGGAGTTCGGTAGCCTGGAATGAGGCATTCGCTCTATGCGGTTTTCAGTAAGCTGCGTGTAAGAGATGCAGCTTACGGGAGTTCCATAACCTAAGTGCAGAGACATCCAGTATCCAGGAGTTCCGTATGTTGAATGTAGAGAGAAGCTGTTTCTAAGATTTCGGTAGCCTGGGCATAGGTATTCGGTATATGCGGGTTTTCTGTATGCTGAGTGCAGCAGACGCAGCTTCTGGGAGATCTGCAACCTAGAATTAGAGAGACACAGTTTACCCAAGTTGTGTATCAGGTTGTAGGGAGAAGCTGTTTCCAAGAGTTCTGGAGCCTGGCAATAGGCATAGGCAATGTATGGGATTTCTGTATCCTAAGTGTAGCAGATGCAGCTTACAGGAGCTCAGTAACCTGGCTGGAAAGAGAAGCAGTTTCCAAGAGTTCTCTATCCTTGGTGTAGGGAGAAGCTGTTTCCAAGAGTTCTGTAGCCTATGAGCAGGTATTCGCTATACGCGGGTTTTCTGTATGCTGAGTGTAGCACACGCAGCTTATGGGCGTTGTGTCTCGTGCATGTCGTGAGACACTGTTTACCAGAGTTCTGTATAGGGGTGTAGAGAGAAACTGTTTCCAAGAGTTCTGGAGCCTAGCAAGAGGCATATGCAGTAATTGGGATTTCTGTATCCTGAGTGTAGGAGATGCCGCTTATGGGAGCTCTGCTACCTGGATGTAGAGAGAAGCAGTTTACCGGAGTTCGCTATCCTTGGTGTAGAGAGGAGCTGTTTACAGGAGTTGCGTATCCTGGAATTAGGCATTCGCTATGTGTGGGTATTCTGGATGCTGAGTGTAGCAGATGCAGCTTTCGGGAGTTCTGTAATCTAAGTGTAGAGAGATGCAGTTTCCAGTAGTTCTGTATGTTGAATGTAGAGAGAAGCTGTTTCCAAGAGTTCTGTAGTCTGAGAGCAGGCATACGCTGTATATGGGATTCCTGTTGCCTGAGTGTAGCCGACGCAGCTTCTGGGAGATCTGTAACCTAGAATTAGAGAGACACAGTTTACCGAAGTTCTGTATCAGAGTGTAGGGAGAAGCTGTTTCCAAGCATTCTGTAGCCTATGAGCAGGTTTCGCTATATGCGGGTTTTCTGTATGCTGAGTGTAGCACACGCAGCTTATGGGCGTAGTGTCTCGTGCATGTCGTGAGACACTGTTTACCAGAGTTCTGTATATGCGTGTAGAGAGAAATTGTTTCCAAGAGTTCTGGAGCATAGCAAGAGGCATATGCAGTAATTGGGATTGCTGTATCCTGAGTGTAGGAGATGCCGCTTATGGGAGCTCTGCTACCGGGATGTAGAGAGAAGCAGTTCACTGGAGTTCTCTATCCTTGGTGTAGAGAGCAGCTATTTACTGGAGTTCGGTAGCCTGGAATGAGGCATTCGCTCTATGCGGGTTTTCAGTAAGCTGCGTGTAAGAGATACAGCTTACGGGAGTTCCATAACCTAAGTGCAGAGACATCCAGTATCCAGGAGTTCCATATGTTGAATGTAGAGAGAAGCTGTTTCTAAGATTTCGGTAGCCTGGGCATAGGTATTCGGTATATGCGGGTTTTCTGTATGCTGAGTGCAGCAGACGCAGCTTCTGGGAGATCTGCAACCTAGAATTAGAGAGACACAGTTTACCCAAGTTGTGTATCAGGTTGTAGGGAGAAGCTGTTTCCAAGAGTTCTGGAGCCTGGCAATAGGCATAGGCAATGTATGGGATTTCTGTATCCTAAGTGTAGCAGATGCAGCTTACAGGAGCTCAGTAACCTGGCTGGAAAGAGAAGCAGTTTCCAAGAGTTCTCTATCCTTGGTGTAGGGAGAAGCTGTTTCCAAGAGTTCTGTAGCCTATGAGAAGGTATTCGCTATACGCGGGTTTTCTGTATGCTGAGTGTAGCACACGCAGCTTATGGGCGTTGTGTCTCGTGCATGTCGTGAGACACTGTTTACCAGAGTTCTGTATAGGGGTGTAGAGAGAAACTGTTTCCAAGAGTTCTGGAGCCTAGCAAGAGGCATATGCAGTAATTGGGATTTCTGTATCCTGAGTGTAGGAGATGCCGCTTATGGGAGCTCTGCTACCTGGATGTAGAGAGAAGCAGTTTACCGGAGTTCGCTATCCTTGGTGTAGAGAGGAGCTGTTTACAGGAGTTGCGTATCCTGGAATTAGGCATTCGCTATGTGTGGGTATTCTGGATGCTGAGTGTAGCAGATGCAGCTTTCGGGAGTTCTGTAATCTAAGTGTAGAGAGATGCAGTTTCCAGTAGTTCTGTATGTTGAATGCAGAGAGAAGCTGTTTCCAAGAGTTCTGTAGTCTGAGAGCAGGCATACGCTGTATATGGGATTCCTGTTGCCTGAGTGTAGCCGACGCAGCTTCTGGGAGATCTGTAACCTAGAATTAGAGAGACACAGTTTACCGAAGTTCTGTATCAGAGTGTAGGGAGAAGCTGTTTCCAAGAGTTCTGTAGCCTATGAGCAGGTATTCGCTATATGCGGGTTTTCTGTATGCTGAGTGTAGCACACGCAGCTTATGGGCGTAGTGTCTCGTGCATGTCGTGAGACACTGTTTACCAGAGTTCTGTATATGCGTGTAGAGAGAAACTGTTTCCAAGAGTGTTGTAGCCTAGCAAGAGGCATATGCAGTAACTGGGTGTTCTGTATCCTGAGTGTAGGAGATGCCGCTTATGGGAGCTCTGCTACCTGGATGTAGAGAGAAGCAGTTCACCGGAGTTCTCTATCCTTGGTGTAGAGAGCAGCTATTTACTGGAGTTCGGTAGCCTGGAATGAGGCATTCGCTCTATGCGGTTTTCAGTAAGCTGCGTGTAAGAGATGCAGCTTACGGGAGTTCCATAACCTAAGTGCAGAGACATCCAGTATCCAGGAGTTCCGTATGTTGAATGTAGAGAGAAGCTGTTTCTAAGATTTCGGTAGCCTGGGCATAGGTATTCGGTATATGCGGGTTTTCTGTATGCTGAGTGCAGCAGACGCAGCTTCTGGGAGATCTGCAACCTAGAATTAGAGAGACACAGTTTACCCAAGTTGTGTATCAGGTTGTAGGGAGAAGCTGTTTCCAAGAGTTCTGTAGCCTATGAGCAGGTATTCGCTATATGCGGGTTTTCTGTATGCTGCGTGTGGCAGACGCAGCTTATGTGAGTTCTGTATCTTGAATGTAGTGAGACACAGTTTACCAGAGTTCTGTATAGGGGTGTAGAGAGAAACTGATTCCAAGATTGTTGTAGCCTAGCAAGAGGCATATGCAGTAACTGGGTGCTCTGTATCCTGAGTGTAGGAGATGCCGCTTATGGGAGCTCTGCTACCTGGATGTAGAGAGAAGCAGTTCACCGGAGTTCTCTATCCTTGGTGTAGAGAGCAGCTATTTACTGGAGTTCGGTAGCCTGGAATGAGGCATTCGCTCTATGCGGTTTTCAGTAAGCTGCGTGTAAGAGATGCAGCTTACGGGAGTTCCATAACCTAAGTGCAGAGACATCCAGTATCCAGGAGTTCCGTATGTTGAATGTAGAGAGAAGCTGTTTCTAAGATTTCGGTAGCCTGGGCATAGGTATTCGGTATATGCGGGTTTTCTGTATGCTGAGTGCAGCAGACGCAGCTTCTGGGAGATCTGCAACCTAGAATTAGAGAGACACAGTTTACCCAAGTTGTGTATCAGGTTGTAGGGAGAAGCTGTTTCCAAGAGTTCTGTAGCCTATGAGCACGTATTCGCTATATGCGGGTTTTCTGTATGCTGCGTGTGGCAGACGCAGCTTATGTGAGTTCTGTATCTTGAATGTAGTGAGACACAGTTTACCAGAGTTCTGTATAGGGGTGTAGAGAGAAACTGATTCCAAGATTGTTGTAGCCTAGCAAGAGGCATATGCAGTAACTGGGTGCTCTGTATCCTGAGTGTAGGAGATGCCGCTTATGGGAGCTCTGCTACCTGGATGTAGAGAGAAGCAGTTCACCGGAGTTCTCTATCCTTGGTGTAGAGAGCAGCTATTTACTGGAGTTCGGTAGCCTGGAATGAGGCATTCGCTCTATGCGGTTTTCAGTAAGCTGCGTGTAAGAGATGCAGCTTACGGGAGTTCCATAACCTAAGTGCAGAGACATCCAGTATCCAGGAGTTCCGTATGTTGAATGTAGAGAGAAGCTGTTTCTAAGAGTTCGGTAGCCTGGGCATAGGTATTCGGTATATGCGGGTTTTCTGTATGCTGAGTGCAGCAGACGCAGCTTCTGGGAGATCTGCAACCTAGAATTAGAGAGACACAGTTTACCCAAGTTGTGTATCAGGTTGTAGGGAGAAGCTGTTTCCAAGAGTTCTGTAGCCTATGAGCAGGTATTCGCTATATGCGGGTTTTCTGTATGCTGCGTGTGGCAGACGCAGCTTATGTGAGTTCTGTATCTTGAATGTAGTGAGACACAGTTTACCAGAGTTCTGTATAGGGGTGTAGAGAGAAACTGATTCCAAGATTGTTGTAGCCTAGCAAGAGGCATATGCAGTAACTGGGTGCTCTGTATCCTGAGTGTAGGAGATGCCGCTTATGGGAGCTCTGCTACCTGGATGTAGAGAGAAGCAGTTCACCGGAGTTCTCTATCCTTGGTGTAGAGAGCAGCTATTTACTGGAGTTCGGTAGCCTGGAATGAGGCATTCGCTCTATGCGGTTTTCAGTAAGCTGCGTGTAAGAGATGCAGCTTACGGGAGTTCCATAACCTAAGTGCAGAGACATCCAGTATCCAGGAGTTCCGTATGTTGAATGTAGAGAGAAGCTGTTTCTAAGATTTCGGTAGCCTGGGCATAGGTATTCGGTATATGCGGGTTTTCTGTATGCTGAGTGCAGCAGACGCAGCTTCTGGGAGATCTGCAACCTAGAATTAGAGAGACACAGTTTACCCAAGTTGTGTATCAGGTTGTAGGGAGAAGCTGTTTCCAAGAGTTCTGGAGCCTGGCAATAGGCATAGGCAATGTATGGGATTTCTGTATCCTAAGTGTAGCAGATGCAGCTTACAGGAGCTCAGTAACCTGGCTGGAAAGAGAAGCAGTTTCCAAGAGTTCTCTATCCTTGGTGTAGGGAGAAGCTGTTTCCAAGAGTTCTGTAGCCTATGAGCAGGTATTCGCTATACGCGGGTTTTCTGTATGCTGAGTGTAGCACACGCAGCTTATGGGCGTTGTGTCTCGTGCATGTCGTGAGACACTGTTTACCAGAGTTCTGTATAGGGGTGTAGAGAGAAACTGTTTCCAAGAGTTCTGGAGCCTAGCAAGAGGCATATGCAGTAATTGGGATTTCTGTATCCTGAGTGTAGGAGATGCCGCTTATGGGAGCTCTGCTACCTGGATGTAGAGAGAAGCAGTTTACCGGAGTTCGCTATCCTTGGTGTAGAGAGGAGCTGTTTACAGGAGTTGCGTATCCTGGAATTAGGCATTCGCTATGTGTGGGTATTCTGGATGCTGAGTGTAGCAGATGCAGCTTTCGGGAGTTCTGTAATCTAAGTGTAGAGAGATGCAGTTTCCAGTAGTTCTGTATGTTGAATGCAGAGAGAAGCTGTTTCCAAGAGTTCTGTAGTCTGAGAGCAGGCATACGCTGTATATGGGATTCCTGTTGCCTGAGTGTAGCCGACGCAGCTTCTGGGAGATCTGTAACCTAGAATTAGAGAGACACAGTTTACCGAAGTTCTGTATCAGAGTGTAGGGAGAAGCTGTTTCCAAGCATTCTGTAGCCTATGAGCAGGTTTCGCTATATGCGGGTTTTCTGTATGCTGAGTGTAGCACACGCAGCTTATGGGCGTAGTGTCTCGTGCATGTCGTGAGACACTGTTTACCAGAGTTCTGTATATGCGTGTAGAGAGAAACTGTTTCCAAGAGTGTTGTAGCCTAGCAAGAGGCATATGCAGTAACTGGGTGTTCTGTATCCTGAGTGTAGGAGATGCCGCTTATGGGAGCTCTGCTACCTGGATGTAGAGAGAAGCAGTTCACCGGAGTTCTCTATCCTTGGTGTAGAGAGCAGCTATTTACTGGAGTTCGGTAGCCTGGAATGAGGCATTCGCTCTATGCGGTTTTCAGTAAGCTGCGTGTAAGAGATGCAGCTTACGGGAGTTCCATAACCTAAGTGCAGAGACATCCAGTATCCAGGAGTTCCGTATGTTGAATGTAGAGAGAAGCTGTTTCTAAGATTTCGGTAGCCTGGGCATAGGTATTCGGTATATGCGGGTTTTCTGTATGCTGAGTGCAGCAGACGCAGCTTCTGGGAGATCTGCAACCTAGAATTAGAGAGACACAGTTTACCCAAGTTGTGTATCAGGTTGTAGGGAGAAGCTGTTTCCAAGAGTTCTGTAGCCTATGAGCAGGTATTCGCTATATGCGGGTTTTCTGTATGCTGCGTGTGGCAGACGCAGCTTATGTGAGTTCTGTATCTTGAATGTAGTGAGACACAGTTTACCAGAGTTCTGTATAGGGGTGTAGAGAGAAACTGATTCCAAGATTGTTGTAGCCTAGCAAGAGGCATATGCAGTAACTGGGTGCTCTGTATCCTGAGTGTAGGAGATGCCGCTTATGGGAGCTCTGCTACCTGGATGTAGAGAGAAGCAGTTCACCGGAGTTCTCTATCCTTGGTGTAGAGAGCAGCTATTTACTGGAGTTCGGTAGCCTGGAATGAGGCATTCGCTCTATGCGGTTTTCAGTAAGCTGCGTGTAAGAGATGCAGCTTACGGGAGTTCCATAACCTAAGTGCAGAGACATCCAGTATCCAGGAGTTCCGTATGTTGAATGTAGAGAGAAGCTGTTTCTAAGATTTCGGTAGCCTGGGCATAGGTATTCGGTATATGCGGGTTTTCTGTATGCTGAGTGCAGCAGACGCAGCTTCTGGGAGATCTGCAACCTAGAATTAGAGAGACACAGTTTACCCAAGTTGTGTATCAGGTTGTAGGGAGAAGCTGTTTCCAAGAGTTCTGTAGCCTATGAGCACGTATTCGCTATATGCGGGTTTTCTGTATGCTGCGTGTGGCAGACGCAGCTTATGTGAGTTCTGTATCTTGAATGTAGTGAGACACAGTTTACCAGAGTTCTGTATAGGGGTGTAGAGAGAAACTGATTCCAAGATTGTTGTAGCCTAGCAAGAGGCATATGCAGTAACTGGGTGCTCTGTATCCTGAGTGTAGGAGATGCCGCTTATGGGAGCTCTGCTACCTGGATGTAGAGAGAAGCAGTTCACCGGAGTTCTCTATCCTTGGTGTAGAGAGCAGCTATTTACTGGAGTTCGGTAGCCTGGAATGAGGCATTCGCTCTATGCGGTTTTCAGTAAGCTGCGTGTAAGAGATGCAGCTTACGGGAGTTCCATAACCTAAGTGCAGAGACATCCAGTATCCAGGAGTTCCGTATGTTGAATGTAGAGAGAAGCTGTTTCTAAGAGTTCGGTAGCCTGGGCATAGGTATTCGGTATATGCGGGTTTTCTGTATGCTGAGTGCAGCAGACGCAGCTTCTGGGAGATCTGCAACCTAGAATTAGAGAGACACAGTTTACCCAAGTTGTGTATCAGGTTGTAGGGAGAAGCTGTTTCCAAGAGTTCTGTAGCCTATGAGCAGGTATTCGCTATATGCGGGTTTTCTGTATGCTGCGTGTGGCAGACGCAGCTTATGTGAGTTCTGTATCTTGAATGTAGTGAGACACAGTTTACCAGAGTTCTGTATAGGGGTGTAGAGAGAAACTGATTCCAAGATTGTTGTAGCCTAGCAAGAGGCATATGCAGTAACTGGGTGCTCTGTATCCTGAGTGTAGGAGATGCCGCTTATGGGAGCTCTGCTACCTGGATGTAGAGAGAAGCAGTTCACCGGAGTTCTCTATCCTTGGTGTAGAGAGCAGCTATTTACTGGAGTTCGGTAGCCTGGAATGAGGCATTCGCTCTATGCGGTTTTCAGTAAGCTGCGTGTAAGAGATGCAGCTTACGGGAGTTCCATAACCTAAGTGCAGAGACATCCAGTATCCAGGAGTTCCGTATGTTGAATGTAGAGAGAAGCTGTTTCTAAGATTTCGGTAGCCTGGGCATAGGTATTCGGTATATGCGGGTTTTCTGTATGCTGAGTGCAGCAGACGCAGCTTCTGGGAGATCTGCAACCTAGAATTAGAGAGACACAGTTTACCCAAGTTGTGTATCAGGTTGTAGGGAGAAGCTGTTTCCAAGAGTTCTGGAGCCTGGCAATAGGCATAGGCAATGTATGGGATTTCTGTATCCTAAGTGTAGCAGATGCAGCTTACAGGAGCTCAGTAACCTGGCTGGAAAGAGAAGCAGTTTCCAAGAGTTCTCTATCCTTGGTGTAGGGAGAAGCTGTTTCCAAGAGTTCTGTAGCCTATGAGCAGGTATTCGCTATACGCGGGTTTTCTGTATGCTGAGTGTAGCACACGCAGCTTATGGGCGTTGTGTCTCGTGCATGTCGTGAGACACTGTTTACCAGAGTTCTGTATAGGGGTGTAGAGAGAAACTGTTTCCAAGAGTTCTGGAGCCTAGCAAGAGGCATATGCAGTAATTGGGATTTCTGTATCCTGAGTGTAGGAGATGCCGCTTATGGGAGCTCTGCTACCTGGATGTAGAGAGAAGCAGTTTACCGGAGTTCGCTATCCTTGGTGTAGAGAGGAGCTGTTTACAGGAGTTGCGTATCCTGGAATTAGGCATTCGCTATGTGTGGGTATTCTGGATGCTGAGTGTAGCAGATGCAGCTTTCGGGAGTTCTGTAATCTAAGTGTAGAGAGATGCAGTTTCCAGTAGTTCTGTATGTTGAATGCAGAGAGAAGCTGTTTCCAAGAGTTCTGTAGTCTGAGAGCAGGCATACGCTGTATATGGGATTCCTGTTGCCTGAGTGTAGCCGACGCAGCTTCTGGGAGATCTGTAACCTAGAATTAGAGAGACACAGTTTACCGAAGTTCTGTATCAGAGTGTAGGGAGAAGCTGTTTCCAAGCATTCTGTAGCCTATGAGCAGGTTTCGCTATATGCGGGTTTTCTGTATGCTGAGTGTAGCACACGCAGCTTATGGGCGTAGTGTCTCGTGCATGTCGTGAGACACTGTTTACCAGAGTTCTGTATATGCGTGTAGAGAGAAACTGTTTCCAAGAGTGTTGTAGCCTAGCAAGAGGCATATGCAGTAATTGGGATTGCTGTATCCTGAGTGTAGGAGATGCCGCTTATGGGAGCTCTGCTACCTGGATGTAGAGAGAAGCAGTTCACTGGAGTTCTCTATCCTTGGTGTAGAGAGCAGCTATTTACTGGAGTTCGGTAGCCTGGAATGAGGCATTCGCTCTATGCGGGTTTTCAGTAAGCTGCGTGTAAGAGATGCAGCTTATGGGAGTTCCATAACCTAAGTGCAGAGACATCCAGTATCCAGGAGTTCCGTATGTTGAATGTAGAGAGAAGCTGTTTCTAAGATTTCGGTAGCCTGGGCATAGGTATTCGGTATATGCAGGTTTTCTGTATGCTGAGTGCAGCAGACGCAGCTTCTGGGAGATCTGCAACCTAGAATTAGAGAGACACAGTTTACCCAAGTTGTGTATCAGGTTGTAGGGAGAAGCTGTTTCCAAGAGTTCTGGAGCCTATGAGCAGGTATTCGCTATATGCGGGTTTTCTGTATGCTGCGTGTGGCAGACGCAGCTTATGTGAGTTCTGTATCTTGAATGTAGTGAGACACAGTTTACCAGAGTTCTGTATAGGGGTGTAGAGAGAAACTGATTCCAAGATTGTTGTAGCCTAGCAAGAGGCATATGCAGTAACTGGGTGCTCTGTATCCTGAGTGTAGGAGATGCCGCTTATGGGAGCTCTGCTACCTGGATGTAGAGAGAAGCAGTTCACCGGAGTTCTCTATCCTTGGTGTAGAGAGCAGCTATTTACTGGAGTTCGGTAGCCTGGAATGAGGCATTCGCTCTATGCGGTTTTCAGTAAGCTGCGTGTAAGAGATGCAGCTTACGGGAGTTCCATAACCTAAGTGCAGAGACATCCAGTATCCAGGAGTTCCGTATGTTGAATGTAGAGAGAAGCTGTTTCTAAGATTTCGGTAGCCTGGGCATAGGTATTCGGTATATGCGGGTTTTCTGTATGCTGAGTGCAGCAGACGCAGCTTCTGGGAGATCTGCAACCTAGAATTAGAGAGACACAGTTTACCCAAGTTGTGTATCAGGTTGTAGGGAGAAGCTGTTTCCAAGAGTTCTGGAGCCTGGCAATAGGCATAGGCAATGTATGGGATTTCTGTATCCTAAGTGTAGCAGATGCAGCTTACAGGAGCTCAGTAACCTGGCTGGAAAGAGAAGCAGTTTCCAAGAGTTCTCTATCCTTGGTGTAGGGAGAAGCTGTTTCCAAGAGTTCTGTAGCCTATGAGCAGGTATTCGCTATACGCGGGTTTTCTGTATGCTGAGTGTAGCACACGCAGCTTATGGGCGTTGTGTCTCGTGCATGTCGTGAGACACTGTTTACCAGAGTTCTGTATAGGGGTGTAGAGAGAAACTGTTTCCAAGAGTTCTGGAGCCTAGCAAGAGGCATATGCAGTAATTGGGATTTCTGTATCCTGAGTGTAGGAGATGCCGCTTATGGGAGCTCTGCTACCTGGATGTAGAGAGAAGCAGTTTACCGGAGTTCGCTATCCTTGGTGTAGAGAGGAGCTGTTTACAGGAGTTGCGTATCCTGGAATTAGGCATTCGCTATGTGTGGGTATTCTGGATGCTGAGTGTAGCAGATGCAGCTTTCGGGAGTTCTGTAATCTAAGTGTAGAGAGATGCAGTTTCCAGTAGTTCTGTATGTTGAATGCAGAGAGAAGCTGTTTCCAAGAGTTCTGTAGTCTGAGAGCAGGCATACGCTGTATATGGGATTCCTGTTGCCTGAGTGTAGCCGACGCAGCTTCTGGGAGATCTGTAACCTAGAATTAGAGAGACACAGTTTACCGAAGTTCTGTATCAGAGTGTAGGGAGAAGCTGTTTCCAAGCATTCTGTAGCCTATGAGCAGGTTTCGCTATATGCGGGTTTTCTGTATGCTGAGTGTAGCACACGCAGCTTATGGGCGTAGTGTCTCGTGCATGTCGTGAGACACTGTTTACCAGAGTTCTGTATATGCGTGTAGAGAGAAATTGTTTCCAAGAGTTCTGGAGCATAGCAAGAGGCATATGCAGTAATTGGGATTGCTGTATCCTGAGTGTAGGAGATGCCGCTTATGGGAGCTCTGCTACCTGGATGTAGAGAGAAGCAGTTCACTGGAGTTCTCTATCCTTGGTGTAGAGAGCAGCTATTTACTGGAGTTCGGTAGCCTGGAATGAGGCATTCGCTCTATGCGGGTTTTCAGTAAGCTGCGTGTAAGAGATGCAGCTTACGGGAGTTCCATAACCTAAGTGCAGAGACATCCAGTATCCAGGAGTTCCGTATGTTGAATGTAGAGAGAAGCTGTTTCTAAGATTTCGGTAGCCTGGGCATAGGTATTCGGTATATGCGGGTTTTCTGTATGCTGAGTGCAGCAGACGCAGCTTCTGGGAGATCTGCAACCTAGAATTAGAGAGACACAGTTTACCCAAGTTGTGTATCAGGTTGTAGGGAGAAGCTGTTTCCAAGAGTTCTGGAGCCTGGCAATAGGCATAGGCAATGTATGGGATTTCTGTATCCTAAGTGTAGCAGATGCAGCTTACAGGAGCTCAGTAACCTGGCTGGAAAGAGAAGCAGTTTCCAAGAGTTCTCTATCCTTGGTGTAGGGAGAAGCTGTTTCCAAGAGTTCTGTAGCCTATGAGCAGGTATTCGCTATACGCGGGTTTTCTGTATGCTGAGTGTAGCACACGCAGCTTATGGGCGTTGTGTCTCGTGCATGTCGTGAGACACTGTTTACCAGAGTTCTGTATAGGGGTGTAGAGAGAAACTGTTTCCAAGAGTTCTGGAGCCTAGCAAGAGGCATATGCAGTAATTGGGATTTCTGTATCCTGAGTGTAGGAGATGCCGCTTATGGGAGCTCTGCTACCTGGATG
Source organism: Lepus europaeus (assembly GCF_033115175.1). NCBI lineage: Eukaryota > Metazoa > Chordata > Mammalia > Lagomorpha > Leporidae > Lepus > Lepus europaeus. The sequence continues at coordinate 602,641 of NW_026909316.1, read as the reverse complement.
TAGAGAGAAGCAGTTTACCGGAGTTCGCTATCCTTGGTGTAGAGAGGAGCTGTTTACAGGAGTTGCGTATCCTGGAATTAGGCATTCGCTATGTGTGGGTATTCTGGATGCTGAGTGTAGCAGATGCAGCTTTCGGGAGTTCTGTAATCTAAGTGTAGAGAGATGCAGTTTCCAGTAGTTCTGTATGTTGAATGCAGAGAGAAGCTGTTTCCAAGAGTTCTGTAGTCTGAGAGCAGGCATACGCTGTATATGGGATTCCTGTTGCCTGAGTGTAGCCGACGCAGCTTCTGGGAGATCTGTAACCTAGAATTAGAGAGACACAGTTTACCGAAGTTCTGTATCAGAGTGTAGGGAGAAGCTGTTTCCAAGCATTCTGTAGCCTATGAGCAGGTTTCGCTATATGCGGGTTTTCTGTATGCTGAGTGTAGCACACGCAGCTTATGGGCATAGTGTCTCGTGCATGTCGTGAGACACTGTTTACCAGAGTTCTGTATATGCGTGTAGAGAGAAATTGTTTCCAAGAGTTCTGGAGCATAGCAAGAGGCATATGCAGTAATTGGGATTTCTGTATCCTGAGTGTAGGAGATGCCGCTTATGGGAGCTCTGCTACCTGGATGTAGAGAGAAGCAGTTCACTGGAGTTCTCTATCCTTGGTGTAGAGAGCAGCTATTTACTGGAGTTCGGTAGCCTGGAATGAGGCATTCGCTCTATGCGGGTTTTCAGTAAGCTGCGTGTAAGAGATGCAGCTTACGGGAGTTCCATAACCTAAGTGCAGAGACATCCAGTATCCAGGAGTTCCGTATGTTGAATGTAGAGAGAAGCTGTTTCTAAGATTTCGGTAGCCTGGGCATAGGTATTCGGTATATGCGGGTTTTCTGTATGCTGAGTGCAGCAGACGCAGCTTCTGGGAGATCTGCAACCTAGAATTAGAGAGACACAGTTTACCCAAGTTGTGTATCAGGTTGTAGGGAGAAGCTGTTTCCAAGAGTTCTGGAGCCTATGAGCAGGTATTCGCTATATGCGGGTTTTCTGTATGCTGCGTGTGGCAGACGCAGCTTATGTGAGTTCTGTATCTTGAATGTAGTGAGACACAGTTTACCAGAGTTCTGTATAGGGGTGTAGAGAGAAACTGATTCCAAGATTGTTGTAGCCTAGCAAGAGGCATATGCAGTAACTGGGTGCTCTGTATCCTGAGTGTAGGAGATGCCGCTTATGGGAGCTCTGCTACCTGGATGTAGAGAGAAGCAGTTCACCGGAGTTCTCTATCCTTGGTGTAGAGAGCAGCTATTTACTGGAGTTCGGTAGCCTGGAATGAGGCATTCGCTCTATGCGGTTTTCAGTAAGCTGCGTGTAAGAGATGCAGCTTACGGGAGTTCCATAACCTAAGTGCAGAGACATCCAGTATCCAGGAGTTCCGTATGTTGAATGTAGAGAGAAGCTGTTTCTAAGATTTCGGTAGCCTGGGCATAGGTATTCGGTATATGCGGGTTTTCTGTATGCTGAGTGCAGCAGACGCAGCTTCTGGGAGATCTGCAACCTAGAATTAGAGAGACACAGTTTACCCAAGTTGTGTATCAGGTTGTAGGGAGAAGCTGTTTCCAAGAGTTCTGGAGCCTGGCAATAGGCATAGGCAATGTATGGGATTTCTGTATCCTAAGTGTAGCAGATGCAGCTTACAGGAGCTCAGTAACCTGGCTGGAAAGAGAAGCAGTTTCCAAGAGTTCTCTATCCTTGGTGTAGGGAGAAGCTGTTTCCAAGAGTTCTGTAGCCTATGAGCAGGTATTCGCTATACGCGGGTTTTCTGTATGCTGAGTGTAGCACACGCAGCTTATGGGCGTTGTGTCTCGTGCATGTCGTGAGACACTGTTTACCAGAGTTCTGTATAGGGGTGTAGAGAGAAACTGTTTCCAAGAGTTCTGGAGCCTAGCAAGAGGCATATGCAGTAATTGGGATTTCTGTATCCTGAGTGTAGGAGATGCCGCTTATGGGAGCTCTGCTACCTGGATGTAGAGAGAAGCAGTTTACCGGAGTTCGCTATCCTTGGTGTAGAGAGGAGCTGTTTACAGGAGTTGCGTATCCTGGAATTAGGCATTCGCTATGTGTGGGTATTCTGGATGCTGAGTGTAGCAGATGCAGCTTTCGGGAGTTCTGTAATCTAAGTGTAGAGAGATGCAGTTTCCAGTAGTTCTGTATGTTGAATGCAGAGAGAAGCTGTTTCCAAGAGTTCTGTAGTCTGAGAGCAGGCATACGCTGTATATGGGATTCCTGTTGCCTGAGTGTAGCCGACGCAGCTTCTGGGAGATCTGTAACCTAGAATTAGAGAGACACAGTTTACCGAAGTTCTGTATCAGAGTGTAGGGAGAAGCTGTTTCCAAGCATTCTGTAGCCTATGAGCAGGTTTCGCTATATGCGGGTTTTCTGTATGCTGAGAGTAGCACACGCAGCTTATGGGCGTAGTGTCTCGTGCATGTCGTGAGACACTGTTTACCAGAGTTCTGTATAGGGGTGTAGAGAGAAACTGTTTCCAAGAGTTCTGGAGCCTAGCAAGAGGCATATGCAGTAATTGGGATTTCTGTATCCTGAGTGTAGGAGATGCCGCTTATGGGAGCTCTGCTACCTGGATGTAGAGAGAAGCAGTTTACCGGAGTTCGCTATCCTTGGTGTAGAGAGGAGCTGTTTACAGGAGTTGCGTATCCTGGAATTAGGCATTCGCTATGTGTGGGTATTCTGGATGCTGAGTGTAGCAGATGCAGCTTTCGGGAGTTCTGTAATCTAAGTGTAGAGAGATGCAGTTTCCAGTAGTTCTGTATGTTGAATGCAGAGAGAAGCTGTTTCCAAGAGTTCTGTAGTCTGAGAGCAGGCATACGCTGTATATGGGATTCCTGTTGCCTGAGTGTAGCCGACGCAGCTTCTGGGAGATCTGTAACCTAGAATTAGAGAGACACAGTTTACCGAAGTTCTGTATCAGAGTGTAGGGAGAAGCTGTTTCCAAGCATTCTGTAGCCTATGAGCAGGTTTCGCTATATGCGGGTTTTCTGTATGCTGAGTGTAGCACACGCAGCTTATGGGCATAGTGTCTCGTGCATGTCGTGAGACACTGTTTACCAGAGTTCTGTATATGCGTGTAGAGAGAAATTGTTTCCAAGAGTTCTGGAGCATAGCAAGAGGCATATGCAGTAATTGGGATTTCTGTATCCTGAGTGTAGGAGATGCCGCTTATGGGAGCTCTGCTACCTGGATGTAGAGAGAAGCAGTTCACTGGAGTTCTCTATCCTTGGTGTAGAGAGCAGCTATTTACTGGAGTTCGGTAGCCTGGAATGAGGCATTCGCTCTATGCGGGTTTTCAGTAAGCTGCGTGTAAGAGATGCAGCTTACGGGAGTTCCATAACCTAAGTGCAGAGACATCCAGTATCCAGGAGTTCCGTATGTTGAATGTAGAGAGAAGCTGTTTCTAAGATTTCGGTAGCCTGGGCATAGGTATTCGGTATATGCGGGTTTTCTGTATGCTGAGTGCAGCAGACGCAGCTTCTGGGAGATCTGCAACCTAGAATTAGAGAGACACAGTTTACCCAAGTTGTGTATCAGGTTGTAGGGAGAAGCTGTTTCCAAGAGTTCTGGAGCCTATGAGCAGGTATTCGCTATATGCGGGTTTTCTGTATGCTGCGTGTGGCAGACGCAGCTTATGTGAGTTCTGTATCTTGAATGTAGTGAGACACAGTTTACCAGAGTTCTGTATAGGGGTGTAGAGAGAAACTGATTCCAAGATTGTTGTAGCCTAGCAAGAGGCATATGCAGTAACTGGGTGCTCTGTATCCTGAGTGTAGGAGATGCCGCTTATGGGAGCTCTGCTACCTGGATGTAGAGAGAAGCAGTTCACCGGAGTTCTCTATCCTTGGTGTAGAGAGCAGCTATTTACTGGAGTTCGGTAGCCTGGAATGAGGCATTCGCTCTATGCGGTTTTCAGTAAGCTGCGTGTAAGAGATGCAGCTTACGGGAGTTCCATAACCTAAGTGCAGAGACATCCAGTATCCAGGAGTTCCGTATGTTGAATGTAGAGAGAAGCTGTTTCTAAGATTTCGGTAGCCTGGGCATAGGTATTCGGTATATGCGGGTTTTCTGTATGCTGAGTGCAGCAGACGCAGCTTCTGGGAGATCTGCAACCTAGAATTAGAGAGACACAGTTTACCCAAGTTGTGTATCAGGTTGTAGGGAGAAGCTGTTTCCAAGAGTTCTGGAGCCTGGCAATAGGCATAGGCAATGTATGGGATTTCTGTATCCTAAGTGTAGCAGATGCAGCTTACAGGAGCTCAGTAACCTGGCTGGAAAGAGAAGCAGTTTCCAAGAGTTCTCTATCCTTGGTGTAGGGAGAAGCTGTTTCCAAGAGTTCTGTAGCCTATGAGCAGGTATTCGCTATACGCGGGTTTTCTGTATGCTGAGTGTAGCACACGCAGCTTATGGGCGTTGTGTCTCGTGCATGTCGTGAGACACTGTTTACCAGAGTTCTGTATAGGGGTGTAGAGAGAAACTGTTTCCAAGAGTTCTGGAGCCTAGCAAGAGGCATATGCAGTAATTGGGATTTCTGTATCCTGAGTGTAGGAGATGCCGCTTATGGGAGCTCTGCTACCTGGATGTAGAGAGAAGCAGTTTACCGGAGTTCGCTATCCTTGGTGTAGAGAGGAGCTGTTTACAGGAGTTGCGTATCCTGGAATTAGGCATTCGCTATGTGTGGGTATTCTGGATGCTGAGTGTAGCAGATGCAGCTTTCGGGAGTTCTGTAATCTAAGTGTAGAGAGATGCAGTTTCCAGTAGTTCTGTATGTTGAATGCAGAGAGAAGCTGTTTCCAAGAGTTCTGTAGTCTGAGAGCAGGCATACGCTGTATATGGGATTCCTGTTGCCTGAGTGTAGCCGACGCAGCTTCTGGGAGATCTGTAACCTAGAATTAGAGAGACACAGTTTACCGAAGTTCTGTATCAGAGTGTAGGGAGAAGCTGTTTCCAAGCATTCTGTAGCCTATGAGCAGGTTTCGCTATATGCGGGTTTTCTGTATGCTGAGTGTAGCACACGCAGCTTATGGGCGTAGTGTCTCGTGCATGTCGTGAGACACTGTTTACCAGAGTTCTGTATATGCGTGTAGAGAGAAATTGTTTCCAAGAGTTCTGGAGCATAGCAAGAGGCATATGCAGTAATTGGGATTGCTGTATCCTGAGTGTAGGAGATGCCGCTTATGGGAGCTCTGCTACCGGGATGTAGAGAGAAGCAGTTCACCGGAGTTCTCTATCCTTGGTGTAGAGAGCAGCTATTTACTGGAGTTCGGTAGCCTGGAATGAGGCATTCGCTCTATGCGGGTTTTCAGTAAGCTGCGTGTAAGAGATGCAGCTTACGGGAGTTCCATAACCTAAGTGCAGAGACATCCAGTATCCAGGAGTTCCGTATGTTGAATGTAGAGAGAAGCTGTTTCTAAGATTTCGGTAGCCTGGGCATAGGTATTCGGTATATGCGGGTTTTCTGTATGCTGAGTGCAGCAGACGCAGCTTCTGGGAGATCTGCAACCTAGAATTAGAGAGACACAGTTTACCCAAGTTGTGTATCAGGTTGTAGGGAGAAGCTGTTTCCAAGAGTTCTGGAGCCTATGAGCAGGTATTCGCTATATGCGGGTTTTCTGTATGCTGCGTGTGGCAGACGCAGCTTATGTGAGTTCTGTATCTTGAATGTAGTGAGACACAGTTTACCAGAGTTCTGTATAGGGGTGTAGAGAGAAACTGTTTCCAAGAGTGTTGTAGCCTAGCAAGAGGCATATGCAGTAACTGGGTGTTCTGTATCCTGAGTGTAGGAGATGCCGCTTATGGGAGCTCTGCTACCTGGATGTAGAGAGAAGCAGTTCACCGGAGTTCTCTATCCTTGGTGTAGAGAGCAGCTATTTACTGGAGTTCGGTAGCCTGGAATGAGGCATTCGCTCTATGCGGGTTTTCAGTAAGCTGCGTGTAAGAGATGCAGCTTACGGGAGTTCCATAACCTAAGTGCAGAGACATCCAGTATCCAGGAGTTCCGTATGTTGAATGTAGAGAGAAGCTGTTTCTAAGATTTCGGTAGCCTGGGCATAGGTATTCGGTATATGCGGGTTTTCTGTATGCTGAGTGCAGCAGACGCAGCTTCTGGGAGATCTGCAACCTAGAATTAGAGAGACACAGTTTACCCAAGTTGTGTATCAGGTTGTAGGGAGAAGCTTTTTCCAAGAGTTCTGTAGCCTATGAGCAGGTATTCGCTATATGCGGGTTTTCTGTATGCTGCGTGTGGCAGACGCAGCTTATGTGAGTTCTGTATCTTGAATGTAGTGAGACACAGTTTACCAGCGTTCTGTATAGGGGTGTAGAGAGAAACTGTTTCCAAGAGTGTTGTAGCCTAGCAAGAGGCATATGCAGTAACTGGGTGTTCTGTATCCTGAGTGTAGGAGATGCCGCTTATGGGAGCTCTGCTACCTGGATGTAGAGAGAAGCAGTTCACCGGAGTTCTCTATCCTTGGTGTAGAGAGTAGCTATTTACTGGAGTTCGGTAGCCTGGAATGAGGCATTCGCTCTATGCGGGTTTTCAGTAAGCTGCGTGTAAGAGATGCAGCTTACGGGAGTTCCATAACCTAAGTGCAGAGACATCCAGTATCCAGGAGTTCCGTATGTTGAATGTAGAGAGAAGCTGTTTCTAAGATTTCGGTAGCCTGGGCATAGGTATTCGGTATATGCGGGTTTTCTGTATGCTGAGTGCAGCAGACGCAGCTTCTGGGAGATCTGCAACCTAGAATTAGAGAGACACAGTTTACCCAAGTTGTGTATCAGGTTGTAGGGAGAAGCTGTTTCCAAGAGTTCTGGAGCCTATGAGCAGGTATTCGCTATATGCGGGTTTTCTGTATGCTGCGTGTGGCAGACGCAGCTTATGTGAGTTCTGTATCTTGAATGTAGTGAGACACAGTTTACCAGAGTTCTGTATAGGGGTGTACAGAGAAACTGATTCCAAGATTGTTGTAGCCTAGCAAGAGGCATATGCAGTAACTGGGTGTTCTGTATCCTGAGTGTAGGAGATGCCGCTTATGGGAGCTCTGCTACCTGGATGTAGAGAGAAGCAGTTCACCGGAGTTCTCTATCCTTGGTGTAGAGAGCAGCTATTTACTGGAGTTCGGTAGCCTGGAATGAGGCATTCGCTCTATGCGGGTTTTCAGTAAGCTGCGTGTAAGAGATGCAGCTTACGGGAGTTCCATAACCTAAGTGCAGAGACATCCAGTATCCAGGAGTTCCGTATGTTGAATGTAGAGAGAAGCTGTTTCTAAGATTTCGGTAGCCTGGGCATAGGTATTCGGTATATGCGGGTTTTCTGTATGCTGAGTGCAGCAGACGCAGCTTCTGGGAGATCTGCAACCTAGAATTAGAGAGACACAGTTTACCCAAGTTGTGTATCAGGTTGTAGGGAGAAGCTGTTTCCAAGAGTTCTGGAGCCTGGCAATAGGCATAGGCAATGTATGGGATTTCTGTATCCTAAGTGTAGCAGATGCAGCTTACAGGAGCTCAGTAACCTGGCTGGAAAGAGAAGCAGTTTCCAAGAGTTCTCTATCCTTGGTGTAGGGAGAAGCTGTTTCCAAGAGTTCTGTAGCCTATGAGCAGGTATTCGCTATACGCGGGTTTTCTGTATGCTGAGTGTAGCACACGCAGCTTATGGGCGTTGTGTCTCGTGCATGTCGTGAGACACTGTTTACCAGAGTTCTGTATAGGGGTGTAGAGAGAAACTGTTTCCAAGAGTTCTGGAGCCTAGCAAGAGGCATATGCAGTAATTGGGATTTCTGTATCCTGAGTGTAGGAGATGCCGCTTATGGGAGCTCTGCTACCTGGATGTAGAGAGAAGCAGTTTACCGGAGTTCGCTATCCTTGGTGTAGAGAGGAGCTGTTTACAGGAGTTGCGTATCCTGGAATTAGGCATTCGCTATGTGTGGGTATTCTGGATGCTGAGTGTAGCAGATGCAGCTTTCGGGAGTTCTGTAATCTAAGTGTAGAGAGATGCAGTTTCCAGTAGTTCTGTATGTTGAATGTAGAGAGAAGCTGTTTCCAAGAGTTCTGTAGTCTGAGAGCAGGCATACGCTGTATATGGGATTCCTGTTGCCTGAGTGTAGCCGACGCAGCTTCTGGGAGATCTGTAACCTAGAATTAGAGAGACACAGTTTACCGAAGTTCTGTATCAGAGTGTTGGGAGAAGCTGTTTCCAAGCATTCTGTAGCCTATGAGCAGGTATTCGCTATATGCGGGTTTTCTGTATGCTGAGTGTAGCACACGCAGCTTATGGGCGTAGTGTCTCGTGCATGTCGTGAGACACTGTTTACCAGAGTTCTGTATATGCGTGTAGAGAGAAATTGTTTCCAAGAGTTCTGGAGCATAGCAAGAGGCATATGCAGTAATTGGGATTGCTGTATCCTGAGTGTAGGAGATGCCGCTTATGGGAGCTCTGCTACCGGGATGTAGAGAGAAGCAGTTCACTGGAGTTCTCTATCCTTGGTGTAGAGAGCAGCTATTTACTGGAGTTCGGTAGCCTGGAATGAGGCATTCGCTCTATGCGGGTTTTCAGTAAGCTGCGTGTAAGAGATGCAGCTTACGGGAGTTCCATAACCTAAGTGCAGAGACATCCAGTATCCAGGAGTTCCGTATGTTGAATGTAGAGAGAAGCTGTTTCTAAGATTTCGGTAGCCTGGGCATAGGTATTCGGTATATGCGGGTTTTCTGTATGCTGAGTGCAGCAGACGCAGCTTCTGGGAGATCTGCAACCTAGAATTAGAGAGACACAGTTTACCCAAGTTGTGTATCAGGTTGTAGGGAGAAGCTGTTTCCAAGAGTTCTGGAGCCTATGAGCAGGTATTCGCTATATGCGGGTTTTCTGTATGCTGCGTGTGGCAGACGCAGCTTATGTGAGTTCTGTATCTTGAATGTAGTGAGACACAGTTTACCAGAGTTCTGTATAGGGGTGTAGAGAGAAACTGTTTCCAAGAGTGTTGTAGCCTAGCAAGAGGCATATGCAGTAACTGGGTGTTCTGTATCCTGAGTGTAGGAGATGCCGCTTATGGGAGCTCTGCTACCTGGATGTAGAGAGAAGCAGTTCACCGGAGTTCTCTATCCTTGGTGTAGAGAGCAGCTATTTACTGGAGTTCGGTAGCCTGGAATGAGGCATTCGCTCTATGCGGGTTTTCAGTAAGCTGCGTGTAAGAGATGCAGCTTACGGGAGTTCCATAACCTAAGTGCAGAGACATCCAGTATCCAGGAGTTCCGTATGTTGAATGTAGAGAGAAGCTGTTTCTAAGATTTCGGTAGCCTGGGCATAGGTATTCGGTATATGCGGGTTTTCTGTATGCTGAGTGCAGCAGACGCAGCTTCTGGGAGATCTGCAACCTAGAATTAGAGAGACACAGTTTACCCAAGTTGTGTATCAGGTTGTAGGGAGAAGCTGTTTCCAAGAGTTCTGGAGCCTATGAGCAGGTATTCGCTATATGCGGGTTTTCTGTATGCTGCGTGTGGCAGACGCAGCTTATGTGAGTTCTGTATCTTGAATGTAGTGAGACACAGTTTACCAGAGTTCTGTATAGGGGTGTAGAGAGAAACTGATTCCAAGATTGTTGTAGCCTAGCAAGAGGCATATGCAGTAACTGGGTGTTCTGTATCCTGAGTGTAGGAGATGCCGCTTATGGGAGCTCTGCTACCTGGATGTAGAGAGAAGCAGTTCACCGGAGTTCTCTATCCTTGGTGTAGAGAGCAGCTATTTACTGGAGTTCGGTAGCCTGGAATGAGGCATTCGCTCTATGCGGGTTTTCAGTAAGCTGCGTGTAAGAGATGCAGCTTACGGGAGTTCCATAACCTAAGTGCAGAGACATCCAGTATCCAGGAGTTCCGTATGTTGAATGTAGAGAGAAGCTGTTTCTAAGATTTCGGTAGCCTGGGCATAGGTATTCGGTATATGCGGGTTTTCTGTATGCTGAGTGCAGCAGACGCAGCTTCTGGGAGATCTGCAACCTAGAATTAGAGAGACACAGTTTACCCAAGTTGTGTATCAGGTTGTAGGGAGAAGCTGTTTCCAAGAGTTCTGGAGCCTATGAGCAGGTATTCGCTATATGCGGGTTTTCTGTATGCTGCGTGTGGCAGACGCAGCTTATGTGAGTTCTGTATCTTGAATGTAGTGAGACACAGTTTACCAGAGTTCTGTATAGGGGTGTAGAGAGAAACTGATTCCAAGATTGTTGTAGCCTAGCAAGAGGCATATGCAGTAACTGGGTGTTCTGTATCCTGAGTGTAGGAGATGCCGCTTATGGGAGCTCTGCTACCTGGATGTAGAGAGAAGCAGTTCACCGGAGTTCTCTATCCTTGGTGTAGAGAGCAGCTATTTACTGGAGTTCGGTAGCCTGGAATGAGGCATTCGCTCTATGCGGGTTTTCAGTAAGCTGCGTGTAAGAGATGCAGCTTACGGGAGTTCCATAACCTAAGTGCAGAGACATCCAGTATCCAGGAGTTCCGTATGTTGAATGTAGAGAGAAGCTGTTTCTAAGATTTCGGTAGCCTGGGCATAGGTATTCGGTATATGCGGGTTTTCTGTATGCTGAGTGCAGCAGACGCAGCTTCTGGGAGATCTGCAACCTAGAATTAGAGAGACACAGTTTACCCAAGTTGTGTATCAGGTTGTAGGGAGAAGCTGTTTCCAAGAGTTCTGGAGCCTGGCAATAGGCATAGGCAATGTATGGGATTTCTGTATCCTAAGTGTAGCAGATGCAGCTTACAGGAGCTCAGTAACCTGGCTGGAAAGAGAAGCAGTTTCCAAGAGTTCTCTATCCTTGGTGTAGGGAGAAGCTGTTTCCAAGAGTTCTGTAGCCTATGAGCAGGTATTCGCTATACGCGGGTTTTCTGTATGCTGAGTGTAGCACACGCAGCTTATGGGCGTTGTGTCTCGTGCATGTCGTGAGACACTGTTTACCAGAGTTCTGTATAGGGGTGTAGAGAGAAACTGTTTCCAAGAGTTCTGGAGCCTAGCAAGAGGCATATGCAGTAATTGGGATTTCTGTATCCTGAGTGTAGGAGATGCCGCTTATGGGAGCTCTGCTACCTGGATGTAGAGAGAAGCAGTTTACCGGAGTTCGCTATCCTTGGTGTAGAGAGGAGCTGTTTACAGGAGTTGCGTATCCTGGAATTAGGCATTCGCTATGTGTGGGTATTCTGGATGCTGAGTGTAGCAGATACAGCTTTCGGGAGTTCTGTAATCTAAGTGTAGAGAGATGCAGTTTCCAGTAGTTCTGTATGTTGAATGTAGAGAGAAGCTGTTTCCAAGAGTTCTGTAGTCTGAGAGCAGGCATACGCTGTATATGGGATTCCTGTTGCCTGAGTGTAGCCGACGCAGCTTCTGGGAGATCTGTAACCTAGAATTAGAGAGACACAGTTTACCGAAGTTCTGTATCAGAGTGTTGGGAGAAGCTGTTTCCAAGCATTCTGTAGCCTATGAGCAGGTTTCGCTATATGCGGGTTTTCTGTATGCTGAGTGTAGCACACGCAGCTTATGGGCGTAGTGTCTCGTGCATGTCGTGAGACACTGTTTACCAGAGTTCTGTATATGCGTGTAGAGAGAAATTGTTTCCAAGAGTTCTGGAGCATAGCAAGAGGCATATGCAGTAATTGGGATTGCTGTATCCTGAGTGTAGGAGATGCCGCTTATGGGAGCTCTGCTACCGGGATGTAGAGAGAAGCAGTTCACTGGAGTTCTCTATCCTTGGTGTAGAGAGCAGCTATTTACTGGAGTTCGGTAGCCTGGAATGAGGCATTCGCTCTATGCGGGTTTTCAGTAAGCTGCGTGTAAGAGATGCAGCTTACGGGAGTTCCATAACCTAAGTGCAGAGACATCCAGTATCCAGGAGTTCCGTATGTTGAATGTAGAGAGAAGCTGTTTCTAAGATTTCGGTAGCCTGGGCATAGGTATTCGGTATATGCGGGTTTTCTGTATGCTGAGTGCAGCAGACGCAGCTTCTGGGAGATCTGCAACCTAGAATTAGAGAGACACAGTTTACCCAAGTTGTGTATCAGGTTGTAGGGAGAAGCTGTTTCCAAGAGTTCTGTAGCCTATGAGCAGGTATTCGCTATATGCGGGTTTTCTGTATGCTGCGTGTGGCAGACGCAGCTTATGTGAGTTCTGTATCTTGAATGTAGTGAGACACAGTTTACCAGAGTTCTGTATAGGGGTGTAGAGAGAAACTGTTTCCAAGAGTGTTGTAGCCTAGCAAGAGGCATATGCAGTAACTGGGTGTTCTGTATCCTGAGTGTAGGAGATGCCGCTTATGGGAGCTCTGCTACCTGGATGTAGAGAGAAGCAGTTCACCGGAGTTCTCTATCCTTGGTGTAGAGAGCAGCTATTTACTGGAGTTCGGTAGCCTGGAATGAGGCATTCGCTCTATGCGGGTTTTCAGTAAGCTGCGTGTAAGAGATGCAGCTTACGGGAGTTCCATAACCTAAGTGCAGAGACATCCAGTATCCAGGAGTTCCGTATGTTGAATGTAGAGAGAAGCTGTTTCTAAGATTTCGGTAGCCTGGGCATAGGTATTCGGTATATGCGGGTTTTCTGTATGCTGAGTGCAGCAGACGCAGCTTCTGGGAGATCTGCAACCTAGAATTAGAGAGACACAGTTTACCCAAGTTGTGTATCAGGTTGTAGGGAGAAGCTGTTTCCAAGAGTTCTGGAGCCTGGCAATAGGCATAGGCAATGTATGGGATTTCTGTATCCTAAGTGTAGCAGATGCAGCTTACAGGAGCTCAGTAACCTGGCTGGAAAGAGAAGCAGTTTCCAAGAGTTCTCTATCCTTGGTGTAGGGAGAAGCTGTTTCCAAGAGTTCTGTAGCCTATGAGCAGGTATTCGCTATACGCGGGTTTTCTGTATGCTGAGTGTAGCACACGCAGCTTATGGGCGTTGTGTCTCGTGCATGTCGTGAGACACTGTTTACCAGAGTTCTGTATAGGGGTGTAGAGAGAAACTGTTTCCAAGAGTTCTGGAGCCTAGCAAGAGGCATATGCAGTAATTGGGATTTCTGTATCCTGAGTGTAGGAGATGCCGCTTATGGGAGCTCTGCTACCTGGATGTAGAGAGAAGCAGTTTACCGGAGTTCGCTATCCTTGGTGTAGAGAGGAGCTGTTTACAGGAGTTGCGTATCCTGGAATTAGGCATTCGCTATGTGTGGGTATTCTGGATGCTGAGTGTAGCAGATACAGCTTTCGGGAGTTCTGTAATCTAAGTGTAGAGAGATGCAGTTTCCAGTAGTTCTGTATGTTGAATGTAGAGAGAAGCTGTTTCCAAGAGTTCTGTAGTCTGAGAGCAGGCATACGCTGTATATGGGATTCCTGTTGCCTGAGTGTAGCCGACGCAGCTTCTGGGAGATCTGTAACCTAGAATTAGAGAGACACAGTTTACCGAAGTTCTGTATCAGAGTGTTGGGAGAAGCTGTTTCCAAGCATTCTGTAGCCTATGAGCAGGTATTCGCTATATGCGGGTTTTCTGTATGCTGAGTGTAGCACACGCAGCTTATGGGCGTAGTGTCTCGTGCATGTCGTGAGACACTGTTTACCAGAGTTCTGTATATGCGTGTAGAGAGAAATTGTTTCCAAGAGTTCTGGAGCATAGCAAGAGGCATATGCAGTAATTGGGATTGCTGTATCCTGAGTGTAGGAGATGCCGCTTATGGGAGCTCTGCTACCGGGATGTAGAGAGAAGCAGTTCACTGGAGTTCTCTATCCTTGGTGTAGAGAGCAGCTATTTACTGGAGTTCGGTAGCCTGGAATGAGGCATTCGCTCTATGCGGGTTTTCAGTAAGCTGCGTGTAAGAGATGCAGCTTACGGGAGTTCCATAACCTAAGTGCAGAGACATCCAGTATCCAGGAGTTCCGTATGTTGAATGTAGAGAGAAGCTGTTTCTAAGATTTCGGTAGCCTGGGCATAGGTATTCGGTATATGCGGGTTTTCTGTATGCTGAGTGCAGCAGACGCAGCTTCTGGGAGATCTGCAACCTAGAATTAGAGAGACACAGTTTACCCAAGTTGTGTATCAGGTTGTAGGGAGAAGCTGTTTCCAAGAGTTCTGTAGCCTATGAGCAGGTATTCGCTATATGCGGGTTTTCTGTATGCTGCGTGTGGCAGACGCAGCTTATGTGAGTTCTGTATCTTGAATGTAGTGAGACACAGTTTACCAGAGTTCTGTATAGGGGTGTAGAGAGAAACTGTTTCCAAGAGTGTTGTAGCCTAGCAAGAGGCATATGCAGTAACTGGGTGTTCTGTATCCTGAGTGTAGGAGATGCCGCTTATGGGAGCTCTGCTACCTGGATGTAGAGAGAAGCAGTTCACCGGAGTTCTCTATCCTTGGTGTAGAGAGCAGCTATTTACTGGAGTTCGGTAGCCTGGAATGAGGCATTCGCTCTATGCGGGTTTTCAGTAAGCTGCGTGTAAGAGATGCAGCTTACGGGAGTTCCATAACCTAAGTGCAGAGACATCCAGTATCCAGGAGTTCCGTATGTTGAATGTAGAGAGAAGCTGTTTCTAAGATTTCGGTAGCCTGGGCATAGGTATTCGGTATATGCGGGTTTTCTGTATGCTGAGTGCAGCAGACGCAGCTTCTGGGAGATCTGCAACCTAGAATTAGAGAGACACAGTTTACCCAAGTTGTGTATCAGGTTGTAGGGAGAAGCTGTTTCCAAGAGTTCTGGAGCCTATGAGCAGGTATTCGCTATATGCGGGTTTTCTGTATGCTGCGTGTGGCAGACGCAGCTTATGTGAGTTCTGTATCTTGAATGTAGTGAGACACAGTTTACCAGAGTTCTGTATAGGGGTGTAGAGAGAAACTGATTCCAAGATTGTTGTAGCCTAGCAAGAGGCATATGCAGTAACTGGGTGTTCTGTATCCTGAGTGTAGGAGATGCCGCTTATGGGAGCTCTGCTACCTGGATGTAGAGAGAAGCAGTTCACCGGAGTTCTCTATCCTTGGTGTAGAGAGCAGCTATTTACTGGAGTTCGGTAGCCTGGAATGAGGCATTCGCTCTATGCGGGTTTTCAGTAAGCTGCGTGTAAGAGATGCAGCTTATGGGAGTTCCATAACCTAAGTGCAGAGACATCCAGTATCCAGGAGTTCCGTATGTTGAATGTAGAGAGAAGCTGTTTCTAAGATTTCGGTAGCCTGGGCATAGGTATTCGGTATATGCGGGTTTTCTGTATGCTGAGTGCAGCAGACGCAGCTTCTGGGAGATCTGCAACCTAGAATTAGAGAGACACAGTTTACCCAAGTTGTGTATCAGGTTGTAGGGAGAAGCTGTTTCCAAGAGTTCTGGAGCCTGGCAATAGGCATAGGCAATGTATGGGATTTCTGTATCCTAAGTGTAGCAGATGCAGCTTACAGGAGCTCAGTAACCTGGCTGGAAAGAGAAGCAGTTTCCAAGAGTTCTCTATCCTTGGTGTAGGGAGAAGCTGTTTCCAAGAGTTCTGTAGCCTATGAGCAGGTATTCGCTATACGCGGGTTTTCTGTATGCTGAGTGTAGCACACGCAGCTTATGGGCGTTGTGTCTCGTGCATGTCGTGAGACACTGTTTACCAGAGTTCTGTATAGGGGTGTAGAGAGAAACTGTTTCCAAGAGTTCTGGAGCCTAGCAAGAGGCATATGCAGTAATTGGGATTTCTGTATCCTGAGTGTAGGAGATGCCGCTTATGGGAGCTCTGCTACCTGGATGTAGAGAGAAGCAGTTTACCGGAGTTCGCTATCCTTGGTGTAGAGAGGAGCTGTTTACAGGAGTTGCGTATCCTGGAATTAGGCATTCGCTATGTGTGGGTATTCTGGATGCTGAGTGTAGCAGATACAGCTTTCGGGAGTTCTGTAATCTAAGTGTAGAGAGATGCAGTTTCCAGTAGTTCTGTATGTTGAATGTAGAGAGAAGCTGTTTCCAAGAGTTCTGTAGTCTGAGAGCAGGCATACGCTGTATATGGGATTCCTGTTGCCTGAGTGTAGCCGACGCAGCTTCTGGGAGATCTGTAACCTAGAATTAGAGAGACACAGTTTACCGAAGTTCTGTATCAGAGTGTAGGGAGAAGCTGTTTCCAAGCATTCTGTAGCCTATGAGCAGGTATTCGCTATATGCGGGTTTTCTGTATGCTGAGTGTAGCACACGCAGCTTATGGGCGTAGTGTCTCGTGCATGTCGTGAGACACTGTTTACCAGAGTTCTGTATATGCGTGTAGAGAGAAATTGTTTCCAAGAGTTCTGGAGCATAGCAAGAGGCATATGCAGTAATTGGGATTGCTGTATCCTGAGTGTAGGAGATGCCGCTTATGGGAGCTCTGCTACCGGGATGTAGAGAGAAGCAGTTCACTGGAGTTCTCTATCCTTGGTGTAGAGAGCAGCTATTTACTGGAGTTCGGTAGCCTGGAATGAGGCATTCGCTCTATGCGGGTTTTCAGTAAGCTGCGTGTAAGAGATGCAGCTTACGGGAGTTCCATAACCTAAGTGCAGAGACATCCAGTATCCAGGAGTTCCGTATGTTGAATGTAGAGAGAAGCTGTTTCTAAGATTTCGGTAGCCTGGGCATAGGTATTCGGTATATGCGGGTTTTCTGTATGCTGAGTGCAGCAGACGCAGCTTCTGGGAGATCTGCAACCTAGAATTAGAGAGACACAGTTTACCCAAGTTGTGTATCAGGTTGTAGGGAGAAGCTGTTTCCAAGAGTTCTGTAGCCTATGAGCAGGTATTCGCTATATGCGGGTTTTCTGTATGCTGCGTGTGGCAGACGCAGCTTATGTGAGTTCTGTATCTTGAATGTAGTGAGACACAGTTTACCAGAGTTCTGTATAGGGGTGTAGAGAGAAACTGATTCCAAGATTGTTGTAGCCTAGCAAGAGGCATATGCAGTAACTGGGTGCTCTGTATCCTGAGTGTAGGAGATGCCGCTTATGGGAGCTCTGCTACCTGGATGTAGAGAGAAGCAGTTCACCGGAGTTCTCTATCCTTGGTGTAGAGAGCAGCTATTTACTGGAGTTCGGTAGCCTGGAATGAGGCATTCGCTCTATGCGGTTTTCAGTAAGCTGCGTGTAAGAGATGCAGCTTACGGGAGTTCCATAACCTAAGTGCAGAGACATCCAGTATCCAGGAGTTCCGTATGTTGAATGTAGAGAGAAGCTGTTTCTAAGATTTCGGTAGCCTGGGCATAGGTATTCGGTATATGCGGGTTTTCTGTATGCTGAGTGCAGCAGACGCAGCTTCTGGGAGATCTGCAACCTAGAATTAGAGAGACACAGTTTACCCAAGTTGTGTATCGGGTTGTAGGGAGAAGATGTTTCCAAGAGTTCTGGAGCCTATGAGCAGGTATTCGCTATATGCGGGTTTTCTGTATGCTGCGTGTGGCAGACGCAGCTTATGTGAGTTCTGTATCTTGAATGTAGTGAGACACAGTTTACCAGAGTTCTGTATAGGGGTGTAGAGAGAAACTGATTCCAAGATTGTTGTAGCCTAGCAAGAGGCATATGCAGTAACTGGGTGTTCTGTATCCTGAGTGTAGGAGATGCCGCTTATGGGAGCTCTGCTACCTGGATGTAGAGAGAAGCAGTTCACCGGAGTTCTCTATCCTTGGTGTAGAGAGCAGCTATTTACTGGAGTTCGGTAGCCTGGAATGAGGCATTCGCTCTATGCGGTTTTCAGTAAGCTGCGTGTAAGAGATGCAGCTTACGGGAGTTCCATAACCTAAGTGCAGAGACATCCAGTATCCAGGAGTTCCGTATGTTGAATGTAGAGAGAAGCTGTTTCTAAGATTTCGGTAGCCTGGGCATAGGTATTCGGTATATGCGGGTTTTCTGTATGCTGAGTGCAGCAGACGCAGCTTCTGGGAGATCTGCAACCTAGAATTAGAGAGACACAGTTTACCCAAGTTGTGTATCAGGTTGTAGGGAGAAGCTGTTTCCAAGAGTTCTGGAGCCTATGAGCAGGTATTCGCTATATGCGGGTTTTCTGTATGCTGCGTGTGGCAGACGCAGCTTATGTGAGTTCTGTATCTTGAATGTAGTGAGACACAGTTTACCAGAGTTCTGTATAGGGGTGTAGAGAGAAACTGATTCCAAGATTGTTGTAGCCTAGCAAGAGGCATATGCAGTAACTGGGTGTTCTGTATCCTGAGTGTAGGAGATGCCGCTTATGGGAGCTCTGCTACCTGGATGTAGAGAGAAGCAGTTCACCGGAGTTCTCTATCCTTGGTGTAGAGAGCAGCTATTTACTGGAGTTCGGTAGCCTGGAATGAGGCATTCGCTCTATGCGGGTTTTCAGTAAGCTGCGTGTAAGAGATGCAGCTTACGGGAGTTCCATAACCTAAGTGCAGAGACATCCAGTATCCAGGAGTTCCGTATGTTGAATGTAGAGAGAAGCTGTTTCTAAGATTTCGGTAGCCTGGGCATAGGTATTCGGTATATGCGGGTTTTCTGTATGCTGAGTGCAGCAGACGCAGCTTCTGGGAGATCTGCAACCTAGAATTAGAGAGACACAGTTTACCCAAGTTGTGTATCAGGTTGTAGGGAGAAGCTGTTTCCAAGAGTTCTGGAGCCTGGCAATAGGCATAGGCAATGTATGGGATTTCTGTATCCTAAGTGTAGCAGATGCAGCTTACAGGAGCTCAGTAACCTGGCTGGAAAGAGAAGCAGTTTCCAAGAGTTCTCTATCCTTGGTGTAGGGAGAAGCTGTTTCCAAGAGTTCTGTAGCCTATGAGCAGGTATTCGCTATACGCGGGTTTTCTGTATGCTGAGTGTAGCACACGCAGCTTATGGGCGTTGTGTCTCGTGCATGTCGTGAGACACTGTTTACCAGAGTTCTGTATAGGGGTGTAGAGAGAAACTGTTTCCAAGAGTTCTGGAGCCTAGCAAGAGGCATATGCAGTAATTGGGATTTCTGTATCCTGAGTGTAGGAGATGCCGCTTATGGGAGCTCTGCTACCTGGATGTAGAGAGAAGCAGTTTACCGGAGTTCGCTATCCTTGGTGTAGAGAGGAGCTGTTTACAGGAGTTGCGTATCCTGGAATTAGGCATTCGCTATGTGTGGGTATTCTGGATGCTGAGTGTAGCAGATACAGCTTTCGGGAGTTCTGTAATCTAAGTGTAGAGAGATGCAGTTTCCAGTAGTTCTGTATGTTGAATGTAGAGAGAAGCTGTTTCCAAGAGTTCTGTAGTCTGAGAGCAGGCATACGCTGTATATGGGATTCCTGTTGCCTGAGTGTAGCCGACGCAGCTTCTGGGAGATCTGTAACCTAGAATTAGAGAGACACAGTTTACCGAAGTTCTGTATCAGAGTGTTGGGAGAAGCTGTTTCCAAGCATTCTGTAGCCTATGAGCAGGTATTCGCTATATGCGGGTTTTCTGTATGCTGAGTGTAGCACACGCAGCTTATGGGCGTAGTGTCTCGTGCATGTCGTGAGACACTGTTTACCAGAGTTCTGTATATGCGTGTAGAGAGAAATTGTTTCCAAGAGTTCTGGAGCATAGCAAGAGGCATATGCAGTAATTGGGATTGCTGTATCCTGAGTGTAGGAGATGCTGCTTATGGGAGCTCTGCTACCGGGATGTAGAGAGAAGCAGTTCACTGGAGTTCTCTATCCTTGGTGTAGAGAGCAGCTATTTACTGGAGTTCGGTAGCCTGGAATGAGGCATTCGCTCTATGCGGGTTTTCAGTAAGCTGCGTGTAAGAGATGCAGCTTACGGGAGTTCCATAACCTAAGTGCAGAGACATCCAGTATCCAGGAGTTCCGTATGTTGAATGTAGAGAGAAGCTGTTTCTAAGATTTCGGTAGCCTGGGCATAGGTATTCGGTATATGCGGGTTTTCTGTATGCTGAGTGCAGCAGACGCAGCTTCTGGGAGATCTGCAACCTAGAATTAGAGAGACACAGTTTACCCAAGTTGTGTATCAGGTTGTAGGGAGAAGCTGTTTCCAAGAGTTCTGTAGCCTATGAGCAGGTATTCGCTATATGCGGGTTTTCTGTATGCTGCGTGTGGCAGACGCAGCTTATGTGAGTTCTGTATCTTGAATGTAGTGAGACACAGTTTACCAGAGTTCTGTATAGGGGTGTAGAGAGAAACTGTTTCCAAGAGTGTTGTAGCCTAGCAAGAGGCATATGCAGTAACTGGGTGTTCTGTATCCTGAGTGTAGGAGATGCCGCTTATGGGAGCTCTGCTACCTGGATGTAGAGAGAAGCAGTTCACCGGAGTTCTCTATCCTTGGTGTAGAGAGCAGCTATTTACTGGAGTTCGGTAGCCTGGAATGAGGCATTCGCTCTATGCGGGTTTTCAGTAAGCTGCGTGTAAGAGATGCAGCTTACGGGAGTTCCATAACCTAAGTGCAGAGACATCCAGTATCCAGGAGTTCCGTATGTTGAATGTAGAGAGAAGCTGTTTCTAAGATTTCGGTAGCCTGGGCATAGGTATTCGGTATATGCGGGTTTTCTGTATGCTGAGTGCAGCAGACGCAGCTTCTGGGAGATCTGCAACCTAGAATTAGAGAGACACAGTTTACCCAAGTTGTGTATCAGGTTGTAGGGAGAAGCTGTTTCCAAGAGTTCTGGAGCCTATGAGCAGGTATTCGCTATATGCGGGTTTTCTGTATGCTGCGTGTGGCAGACGCAGCTTATGTGAGTTCTGTATCTTGAATGTAGTGAGACACAGTTTACCAGAGTTCTGTATAGGGGTGTAGAGAGAAACTGATTCCAAGATTGTTGTAGCCTAGCAAGAGGCATATGCAGTAACTGGGTGTTCTGTATCCTGAGTGTAGGAGATGCCGCTTATGGGAGCTCTGCTACCTGGATGTAGAGAGAAGCAGTTCACCGGAGTTCTCTATCCTTGGTGTAGAGAGCAGCTATTTACTGGAGTTCGGTAGCCTGGAATGAGGCATTCGCTCTATGCGGGTTTTCAGTAAGCTGCGTGTAAGAGATGCAGCTTATGGGAGTTCCATAACCTAAGTGCAGAGACATCCAGTATCCAGGAGTTCCGTATGTTGAATGTAGAGAGAAGCTGTTTCTAAGATTTCGGTAGCCTGGGCATAGGTATTCGGTATATGCGGGTTTTCTGTATGCTGAGTGCAGCAGACGCAGCTTCTGGGAGATCTGCAACCTAGAATTAGAGAGACACAGTTTACCCAAGTTGTGTATCAGGTTGTAGGGAGAAGCTGTTTCCAAGAGTTCTGGAGCCTGGCAATAGGCATAGGCAATGTATGGGATTTCTGTATCCTAAGTGTAGCAGATGCAGCTTACAGGAGCTCAGTAACCTGGCTGGAAAGAGAAGCAGTTTCCAAGAGTTCTCTATCCTTGGTGTAAGGAGAAGCTGTTTCCAAGAGTTCTGTAGCCTATGAGCAGGTATTCGCTATACGCGGGTTTTCTGTATGCTGAGTGTAGCACACGCAGCTTATGGGCGTTGTGTCTCGTGCATGTCGTGAGACACTGTTTACCAGAGTTCTGTATAGGGGTGTAGAGAGAAACTGTTTCCAAGAGTTCTGGAGCCTAGCAAGAGGCATATGCAGTAATTGGGATTTCTGTATCCTGAGTGTAGGAGATGCCGCTTATGGGAGCTCTGCTACCTGGATGTAGAGAGAAGCAGTTTACCGGAGTTCGCTATCCTTGGTGTAGAGAGGAGCTGTTTACAGGAGTTGCGTATCCTGGAATTAGGCATTCGCTATGTGTGGGTATTCTGGATGCTGAGTGTAGCAGATACAGCTTTCGGGAGTTCTGTAATCTAAGTGTAGAGAGATGCAGTTTCCAGTAGTTCTGTATGTTGAATGTAGAGAGAAGCTGTTTCCAAGAGTTCTGTAGTCTGAGAGCAGGCATACGCTGTATATGGGATTCCTGTTGCCTGAGTGTAGCCGACGCAGCTTCTGGGAGATCTGTAACCTAGAATTAGAGAGACACAGTTTACCGAAGTTCTGTATCAGAGTGTAGGGAGAAGCTGTTTCCAAGCATTCTGTAGCCTATGAGCAGGTATTCGCTATATGCGGGTTTTCTGTATGCTGAGTGTAGCACACGCAGCTTATGGGCGTAGTGTCTCGTGCATGTCGTGAGACACTGTTTACCAGAGTTCTGTATATGCGTGTAGAGAGAAATTGTTTCCAAGAGTTCTGGAGCATAGCAAGAGGCATATGCAGTAATTGGGATTGCTGTATCCTGAGTGTAGGAGATGCCGCTTATGGGAGCTCTGCTACCGGGATGTAGAGAGAAGCAGTTCACTGGAGTTCTCTATCCTTGGTGTAGAGAGCAGCTATTTACTGGAGTTCGGTAGCCTGGAATGAGGCATTCGCTCTATGCGGGTTTTCAGTAAGCTGCGTGTAAGAGATGCAGCTTACGGGAGTTCCATAACCTAAGTGCAGAGACATCCAGTATCCAGGAGTTCCGTATGTTGAATGTAGAGAGAAGCTGTTTCTAAGATTTCGGTAGCCTGGGCATAGGTATTCGGTATATGCGGGTTTTCTGTATGCTGAGTGCAGCAGACGCAGCTTCTGGGAGATCTGCAACCTAGAATTAGAGAGACACAGTTTACCCAAGTTGTGTATCAGGTTGTAGGGAGAAGCTGTTTCCAAGAGTTCTGGAGCCTGGCAATAGGCATAGGCAATGTATGGGATTTCTGTATCCTAAGTGTAGCAGATGCAGCTTACAGGAGCTCAGTAACCTGGCTGGAAAGAGAAGCAGTTTCCAAGAGTTCTCTATCCTTGGTGTAGGGAGAAGCTGTTTCCAAGAGTTCTGTAGCCTATGAGCAGGTATTCGCTATACGCGGGTTTTCTGTATGCTGAGTGTAGCACACGCAGCTTATGGGCGTTGTGTCTCGTGCATGTCGTGAGACACTGTTTACCAGAGTTCTGTATAGGGGTGTAGAGAGAAACTGTTTCCAAGAGTTCTGGAGCCTAGCAAGAGGCATATGCAGTAATTGGGATTTCTGTATCCTGAGTGTAGGAGATGCCGCTTATGGGAGCTCTGCTACCTGGATGTAGAGAGAAGCAGTTTACCGGAGTTCGCTATCCTTGGTGTAGAGAGGAGCTGTTTACAGGAGTTGCGTATCCTGGAATTAGGCATTCGCTATGTGTGGGTATTCTGGATGCTGAGTGTAGCAGATGCAGCTTTCGGGAGTTCTGTAATCTAAGTGTAGAGAGATGCAGTTTCCAGTAGTTCTGTATGTTGAATGCAGAGAGAAGCTGTTTCCAAGAGTTCTGTAGTCTGAGAGCAGGCATACGCTGTATATGGGATTCCTGTTGCCTGAGTGTAGCCGACGCAGCTTCTGGGAGATCTGTAACCTAGAATTAGAGAGACACAGTTTACCGAAGTTCTGTATCAGAGTGTAGGGAGAAGCTGTTTCCAAGCATTCTGTAGCCTATGAGCAGGTTTCGCTATATGCGGGTTTTCTGTATGCTGAGTGTAGCACACGCAGCTTATGGGCGTAGTGTCTCGTGCATGTCGTGAGACACTGTTTACCAGAGTTCTGTATATGCGTGTAGAGAGAAATTGTTTCCAAGAGTTCTGGAGCATACCAAGAAGCATATGCAGTAATTGGGATTTCTGTATCCTGAATGTAGGAGATGCCGCTTATGGGAGCTCTGCTACCTGGATGTAGAGAGAAGCAGTTCACTGGAGTTCTCTATCCTTGGTGTAGAGAGCAGCTATTTACTGGAGTTCGGTAGCCTGGAATGAGGCATTCGCTCTATGCGGGTTTTCAGTAAGCTGCGTGTAAGAGATGCAGCTTACGGGAGTTCCATAACCTAAGTGCAGAGACATCCAGTATCCAGGAGTTCCGTATGTTGAATGTAGAGAGAAGCTGTTTCTAAGATTTCGGTAGCCTGGGCATAGGTATTCGGTATATGCGGGTTTTCTGTATGCTGAGTGCAGCAGACGCAGCTTCTGGGAGATCTGCAACCTAGAATTAGAGAGACACAGTTTACCCAAGTTGTGTATCAGGTTGTAGGGAGAAGCTGTTTCCAAGAGTTCTGGAGCCTATGAGCAGGTATTCGCTATATGCGGGTTTTCTGTATGCTGCGTGTGGCAGACGCAGCTTATGTGAGTTCTGTATCTTGAATGTAGTGAGACACAGTTTACCAGAGTTCTGTATAGGGGTGTAGAGAGAAACTGATTCCAAGATTGTTGTAGCCTAGCAAGAGGCATATGCAGTAACTGGGTGCTCTGTATCCTGAGTGTAGGAGATGCCGCTTATGGGAGCTCTGCTACCTGGATGTAGAGAGAAGCAGTTCACCGGAGTTCTCTATCCTTGGTGTAGAGAGCAGCTATTTACTGGAGTTCGGTAGCCTGGAATGAGGCATTCGCTCTATGCGGTTTTCAGTAAGCTGCGTGTAAGAGATGCAGCTTACGGGAGTTCCATAACCTAAGTGCAGAGACATCCAGTATCCAGGAGTTCCGTATGTTGAATGTAGAGAGAAGCTGTTTCTAAGATTTCGGTAGCCTGGGCATAGGTATTCGCTATACGCGGGTTTTCTGTATGCTGAGTGTAGCACACGCAGCTTATGGGCGTTGTGTCTCGTGCATGTCGTGAGACACTGCTTACCAGAGTTCTGTATAGGGGTGTAGAGAGAAACTGTTTCCAAGAGTTCTGGAGCCTAGCAAGAGGCATATGCAGTAATTGGGATTTCTGTATCCTGAGTGTAGGAGATGCCGCTTATGGGAGCTCTGCTACCTGGATGTAGAGAGAAGCAGTTTACCGGAGTTCGCTATCCTTGGTGTAGAGAGGAGCTGTTTACAGGAGTTGCGTATCCTGGAATTAGGCATTCGCTATGTGTGGGTATTCTGGATGCTGAGTGTAGCAGATGCAGCTTTCGGGAGTTCTGTAATCTAAGTGTAGAGAGATGCAGTTTCCAGTAGTTCTGTATGTTGAATGTAGAGAGAAGCTGTTTCCAAGAGTTCTGTAGTCTGAGAGCAGGCATACGCTGTATATGGGATTCCTGTTGCCTGAGTGTAGCCGACGCAGCTTCTGGGAGATCTGTAACCTAGAATTAGAGAGACACAGTTTACCGAAGTTCTGTATCAGAGTGTAGGGAGAAGCTGTTTCCAAGCATTCTGTAGCCTATGAGCAGGTTTCGCTATATGCGGGTTTTCTGTATGCTGAGTGTAGCACACGCAGCTTATGGGGGCAGTGTCGCGTGCATGTCGTGAGACACTGTTTACCAGAGTTCTGTATATGCGTGTAGAGAGAAATTGTTTCCAAGAGTTCTGGAGCATAGCAAGAGGCATATGCAGTAATTGGGATTTCTGTAGCCTGAGTGTAGGAGATGCCGCTTATGGGAGCTCTGCTACCTGGATGTAGAGAGAAGCAGTTCACTGGAGTTCTCTATCCTTGGTGTAGAGAGCAGCTATTTACTGGAGTTCGGTAGCCTGGAATGAGGCATTCGCTCTATGCGGGTTTTCAGTAAGCTGCGTGTAAGAGATGCAGCTTACGGGAGTTCCATAACCTAAGTGCAGAGACATCCAGTATCCAGGAGTTCCGTATGTTGAATGTAGAGAGAAGCTGTTTCTAAGATTTCGGTAGCCTGGGCATAGGTATTCGGTATATGCGGGTTTTCTGTATGCTGAGTGCAGCAGACGCAGCTTCTGGGAGATCTGCAACCTAGAATTAGAGAGACACAGTTTACCCAAGTTGTGTATCAGGTTGTAGGGAGAAGCTGTTTCCAAGAGTTCTGGAGCCTATGAGCAGGTATTCGCTATATGCGGGTTTTCTGTATGCTGCGTGTGGCAGACGCAGCTTATGTGAGTTCTGTATCTTGAATGTAGTGAGACACAGTTTACCAGAGTTCTGTATAGGGGTGTAGAGAGAAACTGTTTCCAAGAGTGTTGTAGCCTAGCAAGAGGCATATGCAGTAACTGGGATTTCTGTATCCTGAGTGTAGGAGATGCCGCTTATGGGAGCTCTGCTACCTGGATGTAGAGAGAAGCAGTTCACCGGAGTTCTCTATCCTTGGTGTAGAGAGCAGCTATTTACTGGAGTTCGGTAGCCTGGAATGAGGCATTCGCTCTATGCGGGTTTTCAGTAAGCTGCGTGTAAGAGATGCAGCTTACGGGAGTTCCATAACCTAAGTGCAGAGACATCCAGTATCCAGGAGTTCCGTATGTTGAATGTAGAGAGAAGCTGTTTCTAAGATTTCGGTAGCCTGGGCATAGGTATTCGGTATATGCGGGTTTTCTGTATGCTGAGTGCAGCAGACGCAGCTTCTGGGAGATCTGCAACCTAGAATTAGAGAGACACAGTTTACCCAAGTTGTGTATCAGGTTGTAGGGAGAAGCTGTTTCCAAGAGTTCTAGAGCCTATGAGCAGGTATTCGCTATATGCGGGTTTTCTGTATGCTGCGTGTGGCAGACGCAGCTTATGTGAGTTCTGTATCTTGAATGTAGTGAGACACCGTTTACCAGAGTTCTGTATAGGGGTGTAGAGAGAAACTGTTTCCAAGAGTGTTGTAGCCTAGCAAGAGGCATATGCAGTAACTGGGATTTCTGTATCCTGAGTGTAGGAGATGCCGCTTATGGGAGCTCTGCTACCTGGATGTAGAGAGAAGCAGTTCACCGGAGTTCTCTATCCTTGGTGTAGAGAGTAGCTATTTACTGGAGTTCGGTAGCCTGGAATGAGGCATTCGCTCTATGCGGGTTTTCAGTAAGCTGCGTGTAAGAGATGCAGCTTACGGGAGTTCCATAACCTAAGTGCAGAGACATCCAGTATCCAGGAGTTCCGTATGTTGAATGTAGAGAGAAGCTGTTTCTAAGATTTCGGTAGCCTGGGCATAGGTATTCGGTATATGCGGGTTTTCTGTATGCTGAGTGTAGCACACGCAGCTTATGGGCGTTGTGTCTCGTGCATGTCGTGAGACACTGCTTACCAGAGTTCTGTATAGGGGTGTAGAGAGAAACTGTTTCCAAGAGTTCTGGAGCCTAGCAAGAGGCATATGCAGTAATTGGGATTTCTGTATCCTGAGTGTAGGAGATGCCGCTTATGGGAGCTCTGCTACCTGGATGTAGAGAGAAGCAGTTTACCGGAGTTCGCTATCCTTGGTGTAGAGAGGAGCTGTTTACAGGAGTTGCGTATCCTGGAATTAGGCATTCGCTATGTGTGGGTATTCTGGATGCTGAGTGTAGCAGATGCAGCTTTCGGGAGTTCTGTAATCTAAGTGTAGAGAGATGCAGTTTCCAGTAGTTCTGTATGTTGAATGTAGAGAGAAGCTGTTTCCAAGAGTTCTGTAGTCTGAGAGCAGGCATACGCTGTATATGGGATTCCTGTTGCCTGAGTGTAGCCGACGCAGCTTCTGGGAGATCTGTAACCTAGAATTAGAGAGACACAGTTTACCGAAGTTCTGTATCAGAGTGTAGGGAGAAGCTGTTTCCAAGCATTCTGTAGCCTATGAGCAGGTTTCGCTATATGCGGGTTTTCTGTATGCTGAGTGTAGCACACGCAGCTTATGGGCGTAGTGTCTCGTGCATGTCGTGAGACACTGTTTACCAGAGTTCTGTATATGCGTGTAGAGAGAAATTGTTTCCAAGAGTTCTGGAGCATAGCAAGAGGCATATGCAGTAATTGGGATTGCTGTATCCTGAGTGTAGGAGATGCCGCTTATGGGAGCTCTGCTACCTGGATGTAGAGAGAAGCAGTTCACCGGAGTTCTCTATCCTTGGTGTAGAGAGCAGCTATTTACTGGAGTTCGGTAGCCTGGAATGAGGCATTCGCTCTATGCGGGTTTTCAGTAAGCTGCGTGTAAGAGATGCAGCTTACGGGAGTTCCATAACCTAAGTGCAGAGACATCCAGTATCCAGGAGTTCCGTATGTTGAATGTAGAGAGAAGCTGTTTCTAAGATTTCAATAGCCTGGGCATAGGTATTCGGTATATGCGGGTTTTCTGTATGCTGAGTGCAGCAGACGCAGCTTCTGGGAGATCTGCAACCTAGAATTAGAGAGACACTTTTTACCCAAGTTGTGTATCAGGTTGTAGGGAGAAGCTGTTTCCAAGAGTTCTATAGCCTATGAGCAGGTATTCGCTATATGCGGGTTTTCTGTATGCTGCGTGTGGCAGACGCAGCTTATGTGAGTTCTGTATCTTGAATGTAGTGAGACACAGTTTACCAGAGTTCTGTATAGGGGTGTAGAGAGAAACTGTTTCCAAGATTGTTGTAGCCTAGCAAGAGGCATATGCAGTAACTGGGTGTTCTGTATCCTGAGTGTAGGAGATGCCGCTTATGGGAGCTCTGCTACCTGGATGTAGAGAGAAGCAGTTCACCGGAGTTCTCTATCCTTGGTGTAGAGAGTAGCTATTTACTGGAGTTCGGTAGCCTGGAATGAGGCATTCGCTCTATGCGGGTTTTCAGTAAGCTGCGTGTAAGAGATGCAGCTTACGGGAGTTCCATAACCTAAGTGCAGAGACATCCAGTATCCAGGAGTTCCGTATGTTGAATGTAGAGAGAAGCTGTTTCTAAGATTTCGGTAGCCTGGGCATAGGTATTCGGTATATGCGGGTTTTCTGTATGCTGAGTGCAGCAGACGCAGCTTCTGGGAGATCTGCAACCTAGAATTAGAGAGACACAGTTTACCCAAGTTGTGTATCAGGTTGTAGGGAGAAGCTGTTTCCAAGAGTTCTGGAGCCTATGAGCAGGTATTCGCTATATGCGGGTTTTCTGTATGCTGCGTGTGGCAGACGCAGCTTATGTGAGTTCTGTATCTTGAATGTAGTGAGACACAGTTTACCAGAGTTCTGTATAGGGGTGTAGAGAGAAACTGTTTCCAAGAGTGTTGTAGCCTAGCAAGAGGCATATGCAGTAACTGGGATTTCTGTATCCTGAGTGTAGGAGATGCCGCTTATGGGAGCTCTGCTACCTGGATGTAGAGAGAAGCAGTTCACCGGAGTTCTCTATCCTTGGTGTAGAGAGCAGCTATTTACTGGAGTTCGGTAGCCTGGAATGAGGCATTCGCTCTATGCGGGTTTTCAGTAAGCTGCGTGTAAGAGATGCAGCTTACGGGAGTTCCATAACCTAAGTGCAGAGACATCCAGTATCCAGGAGTTCCGTATGTTGAATGTAGAGAGAAGCTGTTTCTAAGATTTCGGTAGCCTGGGCATAGGTATTCGGTATATGCGGGTTTTCTGTATGCTGAGTGCAGCAGACGCAGCTTCTGGGAGATCTGCAACCTAGAATTAGAGAGACACAGTTTACCCAAGTTGTGTATCAGGTTGTAGGGAGAAGCTGTTTCCAAGAGTTCTGGAGCCTATGAGCAGGTATTCGCTATATGCGGGTTTTCTGTATGCTGCGTGTGGCAGACGCAGCTTATGTGAGTTCTGTATCTTGAATGTAGTGAGACACAGTTTACCAGAGTTCTGTATAGGGGTGTAGAGAGAAACTGATTCCAAGATTGTTGTAGCCTAGCAAGAGGCATATGCAGTAACTGGGTGTTCTGTATCCTGAGTGTAGGAGATGCCGCTTATGGGAGCTCTGCTACCTGGATGTAGAGAGAAGCAGTTCACCGGAGTTCTCTATCCTTGGTGTAGAGAGCAGCTATTTACTGGAGTTCGGTAGCCTGGAATGAGGCATTCGCTCTATGCGGGTTTTCAGTAAGCTGCATGTAAGAGATGCAGCTTATGGGAGTTCCATAACCTAAGTGCAGAGACATCCAGTATCCAGGAGTTCCGTATGTTGAATGTAGAGAGAAGCTGTTTCTAAGATTTCGGTAGCCTGGGCATAGGTATTCGGTATATGCGGGTTTTCTGTATGCTGAGTGCAGCAGACGCAGCTTCTGGGAGATCTGCAACCTAGAATTAGAGAGACACAGTTTACCCAAGTTGTGTATCAGGTTGTAGGGAGAAGCTGTTTCCAAGAGTTCTGGAGCCTGGCAATAGGCATAGGCAATGTATGGGATTTCTGTATCCTAAGTGTAGCAGATGCAGCTTACAGGAGCTCAGTAACCTGGCTGGAAAGAGAAGCAGTTTCCAAGAGTTCTCTATCCTTGGTGTAGGGAGAAGCTGTTTCCAAGAGTTCTGTAGCCTATGAGCAGGTATTCGCTATACGCGGGTTTTCTGTATGCTGAGTGTAGCACACGCAGCTTATGGGCGTTGTGTCTCGTGCATGTCGTGAGACACTGTTTACCAGAGTTCTGTATAGGGGTGTAGAGAGAAACTGTTTCCAAGAGTTCTGGAGCCTAGCAAGAGGCATATGCAGTAATTGGGATTTCTGTATCCTGAGTGTAGGAGATGCCGCTTATGGGAGCTCTGCTACCTGGATGTAGAGAGAAGCAGTTTACCGGAGTTCGCTATCCTTGGTGTAGAGAGGAGCTGTTTACAGGAGTTGCGTATCCTGGAATTAGGCATTCGCTATGTGTGGGTATTCTGGATGCTGAGTGTAGCAGATACAGCTTTCGGGAGTTCTGTAATCTAAGTGTAGAGAGATGCAGTTTCCAGTAGTTCTGTATGTTGAATGTAGAGAGAAGCTGTTTCCAAGAGTTCTGTAGTCTGAGAGCAGGCATACGCTGTATATGGGATTCCTGTTGCCTGAGTGTAGCCGACGCAGCTTCTGGGAGATCTGTAACCTAGAATTAGAGAGACACAGTTTACCGAAGTTCTGTATCAGAGTGTAGGGAGAAGCTGTTTCCAAGCATTCTGTAGCCTATGAGCAGGTATTCGCTATATGCGGGTTTTCTGTATGCTGAGTGTAGCACACGCAGCTTATGGGCGTAGTGTCTCGTGCATGTCGTGAGACACTGTTTACCAGAGTTCTGTATATGCGTGTAGAGAGAAATTGTTTCCAAGAGTTCTGGAGCATAGCAAGAGGCATATGCAGTAATTGGGATTGCTGTATCCTGAGTGTAGGAGATGCCGCTTATGGGAGCTCTGCTACCGGGATGTAGAGAGAAGCAGTTCACTGGAGTTCTCTATCCTTGGTGTAGAGAGCAGCTATTTACTGGAGTTCGGTAGCCTGGAATGAGGCATTCGCTCTATGCGGGTTTTCAGTAAGCTGCGTGTAAGAGATGCAGCTTACGGGAGTTCCATAACCTAAGTGCAGAGACATCCAGTATCCAGGAGTTCCGTATGTTGAATGTAGAGAGAAGCTGTTTCTAAGATTTCGGTAGCCTGGGCATAGGTATTCGGTATATGCGGGTTTTCTGTATGCTGAGTGCAGCAGACGCAGCTTCTGGGAGATCTGCAACCTAGAATTAGAGAGACACAGTTTACCCAAGTTGTGTATCAGGTTGTAGGGAGAAGCTGTTTCCAAGAGTTCTGGAGCCTGGCAATAGGCATAGGCAATGTATGGGATTTCTGTATCCTAAGTGTAGCAGATGCAGCTTACAGGAGCTCAGTAACCTGGCTGGAAAGAGAAGCAGTTTCCAAGAGTTCTCTATCCTTGGTGTAGGGAGAAGCTGTTTCCAAGAGTTCTGTAGCCTATGAGCAGGTATTCGCTATACGCGGGTTTTCTGTATGCTGAGTGTAGCACACGCAGCTTATGGGCGTTGTGTCTCGTGCATGTCGTGAGACACTGTTTACCAGAGTTCTGTATAGGGGTGTAGAGAGAAACTGTTTCCAAGAGTTCTGGAGCCTAGCAAGAGGCATATGCAGTAATTGGGATTTCTGTATCCTGAGTGTAGGAGATGCCGCTTATGGGAGCTCTGCTACCTGGATGTAGAGAGAAGCAGTTTACCGGAGTTCGCTATCCTTGGTGTAGAGAGGAGCTGTTTACAGGAGTTGCGTATCCTGGAATTAGGCATTCGCTATGTGTGGGTATTCTGGATGCTGAGTGTAGCAGATGCAGCTTTTGGGAGTTCTGTAATCTAAGTGTAGAGAGATGCAGTTTCCAGTAGTTCTGTATGTTGAATGCAGAGAGAAGCTGTTTCCAAGAGTTCTGTAGTCTGAGAGCAGGCATACGCTGTATATGGGATTCCTGTTGCCTGAGTGTAGCCGACGCAGCTTCTGGGAGATCTGTAACCTAGAATTAGAGAGACACAGTTTACCGAAGTTCTGTATCAGAGTGTAGGGAGAAGCTGTTTCCAAGCATTCTGTAGCCTATGAGCAGGTTTCGCTATATGCGGGTTTTCTGTATGCTGAGTGTAGCACACGCAGCTTATGGGCGTAGTGTCTCGTGCATGTCGTGAGACACTGTTTACCAGAGTTCTGTATATGCGTGTAGAGAGAAATTGTTTCCAAGAGTTCTGGAGCATACCAAGAAGCATATGCAGTAATTGGGATTTCTGTATCCTGAGTGTAGGAGATGCCGCTTATGGGAGCTCTGCTACCTGGATGTAGAGAGAAGCAGTTCACTGGAGTTCTCTATCCTTGGTGTAGAGAGCAGCTATTTACTGGAGTTCGGTAGCCTGGAATGAGGCATTCGCTCTATGCGGGTTTTCAGTAAGCTGCGTGTAAGAGATGCAGCTTACGGGAGTTCCATAACCTAAGTGCAGAGACATCCAGTATCCAGGAGTTCCGTATGTTGAATGTAGAGAGAAGCTGTTTCTAAGATTTCGGTAGCCTGGGCATAGGTATTCGGTATATGCGGGTTTTCTGTATGCTGAGTGCAGCAGACGCAGCTTCTGGGAGATCTGCAACCTAGAATTAGAGAGACACAGTTTACCCAAGTTGTGTATCAGGTTGTAGGGAGAAGCTGTTTCCAAGAGTTCTGGAGCCTATGAGCAGGTATTCGCTATATGCGGGTTTTCTGTATGCTGCGTGTGGCAGACGCAGCTTATGTGAGTTCTGTATCTTGAATGTAGTGAGACACAGTTTACCAGAGTTCTGTATAGGGGTGTAGAGAGAAACTGATTCCAAGATTGTTGTAGCCTAGCAAGAGGCATATGCAGTAACTGGGTGCTCTGTATCCTGAGTGTAGGAGATGCCGCTTATGGGAGCTCTGCTACCTGGATGTAGAGAGAAGCAGTTCACCGGAGTTCTCTATCCTTGGTGTAGAGAGCAGCTATTTACTGGAGTTCGGTAGCCTGGAATGAGGCATTCGCTCTATGCGGTTTTCAGTAAGCTGCGTGTAAGAGATGCAGCTTACGGGAGTTCCATAACCTAAGTGCAGAGACATCCAGTATCCAGGAGTTCCGTATGTTGAATGTAGAGAGAAGCTGTTTCTAAGATTTCGGTAGCCTGGGCATAGGTATTCGCTATACGCGGGTTTTCTGTATGCTGAGTGTAGCACACGCAGCTTATGGGCGTTGTGTCTCGTGCATGTCGTGAGACACTGCTTACCAGAGTTCTGTATAGGGGTGTAGAGAGAAACTGTTTCCAAGAGTTCTGGAGCCTAGCAAGAGGCATATGCAGTAATTGGGATTTCTGTATCCTGAGTGTAGGAGATGCCGCTTATGGGAGCTCTGCTACCTGGATGTAGAGAGAAGCAGTTTACCGGAGTTCGCTATCCTTGGTGTAGAGAGGAGCTGTTTACAGGAGTTGCGTATCCTGGAATTAGGCATTCGCTATGTGTGGGTATTCTGGATGCTGAGTGTAGCAGATGCAGCTTTCGGGAGTTCTGTAATCTAAGTGTAGAGAGATGCAGTTTCCAGTAGTTCTGTATGTTGAATGTAGAGAGAAGCTGTTTCCAAGAGTTCTGTAGTCTGAGAGCAGGCATACGCTGTATATGGGATTCCTGTTGCCTGAGTGTAGCCGACGCAGCTTCTGGGAGATCTGTAACCTAGAATTAGAGAGACACAGTTTACCGAAGTTCTGTATCAGAGTGTAGGGAGAAGCTGTTTCCAAGCATTCTGTAGCCTATGAGCAGGTTTCGCTATATGCGGGTTTTCTGTATGCTGAGTGTAGCACACGCAGCTTATGGGGGCAGTGTCGCGTGCATGTCGTGAGACACTGTTTACCAGAGTTCTGTATATGCGTGTAGAGAGAAATTGTTTCCAAGAGTTCTGGAGCATAGCAAGAGGCATATGCAGTAATTGGGATTTCTGTAGCCTGAGTGTAGGAGATGCCGCTTATGGGAGCTCTGCTACCTGGATGTAGAGAGAAGCAGTTCACTGGAGTTCTCTATCCTTGGTGTAGAGAGCAGCTATTTACTGGAGTTCGGTAGCCTGGAATGAGGCATTCGCTCTATGCGGGTTTTCAGTAAGCTGCGTGTAAGAGATGCAGCTTACGGGAGTTCCATAACCTAAGTGCAGAGACATCCAGTATCCAGGAGTTCCGTATGTTGAATGTAGAGAGAAGCTGTTTCTAAGATTTCGGTAGCCTGGGCATAGGTATTCGGTATATGCGGGTTTTCTGTATGCTGAGTGCAGCAGACGCAGCTTCTGGGAGATCTGCAACCTAGAATTAGAGAGACACAGTTTACCCAAGTTGTGTATCAGGTTGTAGGGAGAAGCTGTTTCCAAGAGTTCTGGAGCCTATGAGCAGGTATTCGCTATATGCGGGTTTTCTGTATGCTGCGTGTGGCAGACGCAGCTTATGTGAGTTCTGTATCTTGAATGTAGTGAGACACAGTTTACCAGAGTTCTGTATAGGGGTGTAGAGAGAAACTGTTTCCAAGAGTGTTGTAGCCTAGCAAGAGGCATATGCAGTAACTGGGATTTCTGTATCCTGAGTGTAGGAGATGCCGCTTATGGGAGCTCTGCTACCTGGATGTAGAGAGAAGCAGTTCACCGGAGTTCTCTATCCTTGGTGTAGAGAGCAGCTATTTACTGGAGTTCGGTAGCCTGGAATGAGGCATTCGCTCTATGCGGGTTTTCAGTAAGCTGCGTGTAAGAGATGCAGCTTACGGGAGTTCCATAACCTAAGTGCAGAGACATCCAGTATCCAGGAGTTCCGTATGTTGAATGTAGAGAGAAGCTGTTTCTAAGATTTCGGTAGCCTGGGCATAGGTATTCGGTATATGCGGGTTTTCTGTATGCTGAGTGCAGCAGACGCAGCTTCTGGGAGATCTGCAACCTAGAATTAGAGAGACACAGTTTACCCAAGTTGTGTATCAGGTTGTAGGGAGAAGTTGTTTCCAAGAGTTCTATAGCCTATGAGCAGGTATTCGCTATATGCGGGTTTTCTGTATGCTGCGTGTGGCAGACGCAGCTTATGTGAGTTCTGTATCTTGAATGTAGTGAGACACCGTTTACCAGAGTTCTGTATAGGGGTGTAGAGAGAAACTGTTTCCAAGAGTGTTGTAGCCTAGCAAGAGGCATATGCAGTAACTGGGATTTCTGTATCCTGAGTGTAGGAGATGCTGCTTATGGGAGCTCTGCTACCTGGATGTAGAGAGAAGCAGTTCACCGGAGTTCTCTATCCTTGGTGTAGAGAGTAGCTATTTACTGGAGTTCGGTAGCCTGGAATGAGGCATTCGCTCTATGCGGGTTTTCAGTAAGCTGCGTGTAAGAGATGCAGCTTACGGGAGTTCCATAACCTAAGTGCAGAGACATCCAGTATCCAGGAGTTCCGTATGTTGAATGTAGAGAGAAGCTGTTTCTAAGATTTCGGTAGCCTGGGCATAGGTATTCGGTATATGCGGGTTTTCTGTATGCTGAGTGTAGCACACGCAGCTTATGGGCGTTGTGTCTCGTGCATGTCGTGAGACACTGCTTACCAGAGTTCTGTATAGGGGTGTAGAGAGAAACTGTTTCCAAGAGTTCTGGAGCCTAGCAAGAGGCATATGCAGTAATTGGGATTTCTGTATCCTGAGTGTAGGAGATGCCGCTTATGGGAGCTCTGCTACCTGGATGTAGAGAGAAGCAGTTTACCGGAGTTCGCTATCCTTGGTGTAGAGAGGAGCTGTTTACAGGAGTTGCGTATCCTGGAATTAGGCATTCGCTATGTGTGGGTATTCTGGATGCTGAGTGTAGCAGATGCAGCTTTCGGGAGTTCTGTAATCTAAGTGTAGAGAGATGCAGTTTCCAGTAGTTCTGTATGTTGAATGTAGAGAGAAGCTGTTTCCAAGAGTTCTGTAGTCTGAGAGCAGGCATACGCTGTATATGGGATTCCTGTTGCCTGAGTGTAGCCGACGCAGCTTCTGGGAGATCTGTAACCTAGAATTAGAGAGACACAGTTTACCGAAGTTCTGTATCAGAGTGTAGGGAGAAGCTGTTTCCAAGCATTCTGTAGCCTATGAGCAGGTTTCGCTATATGCGGGTTTTCTGTATGCTGAGTGTAGCACACGCAGCTTATGGGCGTAGTGTCTCGTGCATGTCGTGAGACACTGTTTACCAGAGTTCTGTATATGCGTGTAGAGAGAAATTGTTTCCAAGAGTTCTGGAGCATAGCAAGAGGCATATGCAGTAATTGGGATTGCTGTATCCTGAGTGTAGGAGATGCCGCTTATGGGAGCTCTGCTACCTGGATGTAGAGAGAAGCAGTTCACCGGAGTTCTCTATCCTTGGTGTAGAGAGCAGCTATTTACTGGAGTTCGGTAGCCTGGAATGAGGCATTCGCTCTATGCGGGTTTTCAGTAAGCTGCGTGTAAGAGATGCAGCTTACGGGAGTTCCATAACCTAAGTGCAGAGACATCCAGTATCCAGGAGTTCCGTATGTTGAATGTAGAGAGAAGCTGTTTCTAAGATTTCAATAGCCTGGGCATAGGTATTCGGTATATGCGGGTTTTCTGTATGCTGAGTGCAGCAGACGCAGCTTCTGGGAGATCTGCAACCTAGAATTAGAGAGACACTTTTTACCCAAGTTGTGTATCAGGTTGTAGGGAGAAGCTGTTTCCAAGAGTTCTATAGCCTATGAGCAGGTATTCGCTATATGCGGGTTTTCTGTATGCTGCGTGTGGCAGACGCAGCTTATGTGAGTTCTGTATCTTGAATGTAGTGAGACACAGTTTACCAGAGTTCTGTATAGGGG
The DNA here is from genome assembly GCF_033115175.1 of Lepus europaeus. Taxonomy (NCBI): domain Eukaryota; kingdom Metazoa; phylum Chordata; class Mammalia; order Lagomorpha; family Leporidae; genus Lepus; species Lepus europaeus. Next base: position 565,843 of record NW_026909316.1, on the reverse strand, counting down.
TGTAGAGAGAAACTGTTTCCAAGAGTGTTGTAGCCTAGCAAGAGGCATATGCAGTAACTGGGTGTTCTGTATCCTGAGTGTAGGAGATGCCGCTTATGGGAGCTCTGCTACCTGGATGTAGAGAGAAGCAGTTCACCGGAGTTCTCTATCCTTGGTGTAGAGAGTAGCTATTTACTGGAGTTCGGTAGCCTGGAATGAGGCATTCGCTCTATGCGGGTTTTCAGTAAGCTGCGTGTAAGAGATGCAGCTTACGGGAGTTCCATAACCTAAGTGCAGAGACATCCAGTATCCAGGAGTTCCGTATGTTGAATGTAGAGAGAAGCTGTTTCTAAGATTTCGGTAGCCTGGGCATAGGTATTCGGTATATGCGGGTTTTCTGTATGCTGAGTGCAGCAGACGCAGCTTCTGGGAGATCTGCAACCTAGAATTAGAGAGACACAGTTTACCCAAGTTGTGTATCAGGTTGTAGGGAGAAGCTGTTTCCAAGAGTTCTGTAGCCTATGAGCAGGTATTCGCTATATGCGGGTTTTCTGTATGCTGCGTGTGGCAGACGCAGCTTATGTGAGTTCTGTATCTTGAATGTAGTGAGACACAGTTTACCAGAGTTCTGTATAGGGGTGTAGAGAGAAACTGTTTCCAAGAGTGTTGTAGCCTAGCAAGAGGCATATGCAGTAACTGGGTGTTCTGTATCCTGAGTGTAGGAGATGCCGCTTATGGGAGCTCTGCTACCTGGATGTAGAGAGAAGCAGTTCACCGGAGTTCTCTATCCTTGGTGTAGAGAGCAGCTATTTACTGGAGTTCGGTAGCCTGGAATGAGGCATTCGCTCTATGCGGGTTTTCAGTAAGCTGCGTGTAAGAGATGCAGCTTACGGGAGTTCCATAACCTAAGTGCAGAGACATCCAGTATCCAGGAGTTCCGTATGTTGAATGTAGAGAGAAGCTGTTTCTAAGATTTCGGTAGCCTGGGCATAGGTATTCGGTATATGCGGGTTTTCTGTATGCTGAGTGCAGCAGGCGCAGCTTCTGGGAGATCTGCAACCTAGAATTAGAGAGACACAGTTTACCCAAGTTGTGTATCAGGTTGTAGGGAGAAGCTGTTTCCAAGAGTTCTGGAGCCTGGCAATAGGCATAGGCAATGTATGGGATTTCTGTATCCTAAGTGTAGCAGATGCAGCTTACAGGAGCTCAGTAACCTGGCTGGAAAGAGAAGCAGTTTCCAAGAGTTCTCTATCCTTGGTGTAGGGAGAAGCTGTTTCCAAGAGTTCTGTAGCCTATGAGCAGGTATTCGCTATACGCGGGTTTTCTGTATGCTGAGTGTAGCACACGCAGCTTATGGGCGTTGTGTCTCGTGCATGTCGTGAGACACTGTTTACCAGAGTTCTGTATAGGGGTGTAGAGAGAAACTGTTTCCAAGAGTTCTGGAGCCTAGCAAGAGGCATATGCAGTAATTGGGATTTCTGTATCCTGAGTGTAGGAGATGCCGCTTATGGGAGCTCTGCTACCTGGATGTAGAGAGAAGCAGTTTACCGGAGTTCGCTATCCTTGGTGTAGAGAGGAGCTGTTTACAGGAGTTGCGTATCCTGGAATTAGGCATTCGCTATGTGTGGGTATTCTGGATGCTGAGTGTAGCAGATGCAGCTTTCGGGAGTTCTGTAATCTAAGTGTAGAGAGATGCAGTTTCCAGTAGTTCTGTATGTTGAATGTAGAGAGAAGCTGTTTCCAAGAGTTCTGTAGTCTGAGAGCAGGCATACGCTGTATATGGGATTCCTGTTGCCTGAGTGTAGCCGACGCAGCTTCTGGGAGATCTGTAACCTAGAATTAGAGAGACACAGTTTACCGAAGTTCTGTATCAGAGTGTAGGGAGAAGCTGTTTCCAAGCATTCTGTAGCCTATGAGCAGGTTTCGCTATATGCGGGTTTTCTGTATGCTGAGTGTAGCACACGCAGCTTATGGGCGTAGTGTCTCGTGCATGTCGTGAGACACTGTTTACCAGAGTTCTGTATATGCATGTAGAGAGAAATTGTTTCCAAGAGTTCTGGAGCATAGCAAGAGGCATATGCAGTAATTGGGATTGCTGTATCCTGAGTGTAGGAGATGCCGCTTATGGGAGCTCTGCTACCGGGATGTAGAGAGAAGCAGTTCACTGGAGTTCTCTATCCTTGGTGTAGAGAGCAGCTATTTACTGGAGTTCGGTAGCCTGGAATGAGGCATTCGCTCTATGCGGGTTTTCAGTAAGCTGCGTGTAAGAGATGCAGCTTACGGGAGTTCCATAACCTAAGTGCAGAGACATCCAGTATCCAGGAGTTCCGTATGTTGAATGTAGAGAGAAGCTGTTTCTAAGATTTCGGTAGCTTGGGCATAGGTATTCGGTATATGCGGGTTTTCTGTATGCTGAGTGCAGCAGACGCAGCTTCTGGGAGATCTGCAACCTAGAATTAGAGAGACACAGTTTACCCAAGTTGTGTATCAGGTTGTAGGGAGAAGCTGTTTCCAAGAGTTCTGTAGCCTATGAGCAGGTATTCGCTATATGCGGGTTTTCTGTATGCTGCGTGTGGCAGACGCAGCTTATGTGAGTTCTGTATCTTGAATGTAGTGAGACACAGTTTACCAGAGTTCTGTATAGGGGTGTAGAGAGAAACTGTTTCCAAGAGTGTTGTAGCCTAGCAAGAGGCATATGCAGTAACTGGGATTTCTGTATCCTGAGTGTAGGAGATGCCGCTTATGGGAGCTCTGCTACCTGGATGTAGAGAGAAGCAGTTCACCGGAGTTCTCTATCCTTGGTGTAGAGAGCAGCTATTTACTGGAGTTCGGTAGCCTGGAATGAGGCATTCGCTCTATGCGGGTTTTCAGTAAGCTGCGTGTAAGAGATGCAGCTTACGGGAGTTCCATAACCTAAGTGCAGAGACATCCAGTATCCAGGAGTTCCGTATGTTGAATGTAGAGAGAAGCTGTTTCTAAGATTTCGGTAGCCTGGGCATAGGTATTCGGTATATGCGGGTTTTCTGTATGCTGAGTGCAGCAGACGCAGCTTCTGGGAGATCTGCAACCTAGAATTAGAGAGACACAGTTTACCCAAGTTGTGTATCAGGTTGTAGGGAGAAGCTGTTTCCAAGAGTTCTGGAGCCTGGCAATAGGCATAGGCAATGTATGGGATTTCTGTATCCTAAGTGTAGCAGATGCAGCTTACAGGAGCTCAGTAACCTGGCTGGAAAGAGAAGCAGTTTCCAAGAGTTCTCTATCCTTGGTGTAGGGAGAAGCTGTTTCCAAGAGTTCTGTAGCCTATGAGCAGGTATTCGCTATACGCGGGTTTTCTGTATGCTGAGTGTAGCACACGCAGCTTATGGGCGTTGTGTCTCGTGCATGTCGTGAGACACTGTTTACCAGAGTTCTGTATAGGGGTGTAGAGAGAAACTGTTTCCAAGAGTTCTGGAGCCTAGCAAGAGGCATATGCAGTAATTGGGATTTCTGTATCCTGAGTGTAGGAGATGCCGCTTATGGGAGCTCTGCTACCTGGATGTAGAGAGAAGCAGTTTACCGGAGTTCGCTATCCTTGGTGTAGAGAGGAGCTGTTTACAGGAGTTGCGTATCCTGGAATTAGGCATTCGCTATGTGTGGGTATTCTGGATGCTGAGTGTAGCAGATGCAGCTTTCGGGAGTTCTGTAATCTAAGTGTAGAGAGATGCAGTTTCCAGTAGTTCTGTATGTTGAATGTAGAGAGAAGCTGTTTCCAAGAGTTCTGTAGTCTGAGAGCAGGCATACGCTGTATATGGGATTCCTGTTGCCTGAGTGTAGCCGACGCAGCTTCTGGGAGATCTGTAACCTAGAATTAGAGAGACACAGTTTACCGAAGTTCTGTATCAGAGTGTAGGGAGAAGCTGTTTCCAAGCATTCTGTAGCCTATGAGCAGGTTTCGCTATATGCGGGTTTTCTGTATGCTGAGTGTAGCACACGCAGCTTATGGGCGTAGTGTCGCGTGCATGTCGTGAGACACTGTTTACCAGAGTTCTGTATATGCGTGTAGAGAGAAATTGTTTCCAAGAGTTCTGGAGCATAGCAAGAGGCATATGCAGTAATTGGGATTGCTGTATCCTGAGTGTAGGAGATGCCGCTTATGGGAGCTCTGCTACCGGGATGTAGAGAGAAGCAGTTCACTGGAGTTCTCTATCCTTGGTGTAGAGAGCAGCTATTTACTGGAGTTCGGTAGCCTGGAATGAGGCATTCGCTCTATGTGGGTTTTCAGTAAGCTGCGTGTAAGAGATGCAGCTTACGGGAGTTCCATAACCTAAGTGCAGAGACATCCAGTATCCAGGAGTTCCGTATGTTGAATGTAGAGAGAAGCTGTTTCTAAGATTTCGGTAGCTTGGGCATAGGTATTCGGTATATGCGGGTTTTCTGTATGCTGAGTGCAGCAGACGCAGCTTCTGGGAGATCTGCAACCTAGAATTAGAGAGACACAGTTTACCCAAGTTGTGTATCAGGTTGTAGGGAGAAGCTGTTTCCAAGAGTTCTGTAGCCTATGAGCAGGTATTCGCTATATGCGGGTTTTCTGTATGCTGCGTGTGGCAGACGCAGCTTATGTGAGTTCTGTATCTTGAATGTAGTGAGACACAGTTTACCAGCGTTCTGTATAGGGGTGTAGAGAGAAACTGTTTCCAAGAGTGTTGTAGCCTAGCAAGAGGCATATGCAGTAACTGGGATTTCTGTATCCTGAGTGTAGGAGATGCCGCTTATGGGAGCTCTGCTACCTGGATGTAGAGAGAAGCAGTTCACCGGAGTTCTCTATCCTTGGTGTAGAGAGTAGCTATTTACTGGAGTTCGGTAGCCTGGAATGAGGCATTCGCTCTATGCGGGTTTTCAGTAAGCTGCGTGTAAGAGATGCAGCTTACGGGAGTTCCATAACCTAAGTGCAGAGACATCCAGTATCCAGGAGTTCCGTATGTTGAATGTAGAGAGAAGCTGTTTCTAAGATTTCGGTAGCCTGGGCATAGGTATTCGGTATATGCGGGTTTTCTGTATGCTGAGTGCAGCAGACGCAGCTTCTGGGAGATCTGCAACCTAGAATTAGAGAGACACAGTTTACCCAAGTTGTGTATCAGGTTGTAGGGAGAAGCTGTTTCCAAGAGTTCTGGAGCCTGGCAATAGGCATAGGCAATGTATGGGATTTCTGTATCCTAAGTGTAGCAGATGCAGCTTACAGGAGCTCAGTAACCTGGCTGGAAAGAGAAGCAGTTTCCAAGAGTTCTCTATCCTTGGTGTAGGGAGAAGCTGTTTCCAAGAGTTCTGTAGCCTATGAGCAGGTATTCGCTATACGCGGGTTTTCTGTATGCTGAGTGTAGCACACGCAGCTTATGGGCGTTGTGTCTCGTGCATGTCGTGAGACACTGTTTACCAGAGTTCTGTATAGGGGTGTAGAGAGAAACTGTTTCCAAGAGTTCTGGAGCCTAGCAAGAGGCATATGCAGTAATTGGGATTTCTGTATCCTGAGTGTAGGAGATGCCGCTTATGGGAGCTCTGCTACCTGGATGTAGAGAGAAGCAGTTTACCGGAGTTCGCTATCCTTGGTGTAGAGAGGAGCTGTTTACAGGAGTTGCGTATCCTGGAATTAGGCATTCGCTATGTGTGGGTATTCTGGATGCTGAGTGTAGCAGATGCAGCTTTCGGGAGTTCTGTAATCTAAGTGTAGAGAGATGCAGTTTCCAGTAGTTCTGTATGTTGAATGCAGAGAGAAGCTGTTTCCAAGAGTTCTGTAGTCTGAGAGCAGGCATACGCTGTATATGGGATTCCTGTTGCCTGAGTGTAGCCGACGCAGCTTCTGGGAGATCTGTAACCTAGAATTAGAGAGACACAGTTTACCGAAGTTCTGTATCAGAGTGTAGGGAGAAGCTGTTTCCAAGCATTCTGTAGCCTATGAGCAGGTTTCGCTATATGCGGGTTTTCTGTATGCTGAGTGTAGCACACGCAGCTTATGGGCGTAGTGTCTCGTGCATGTCGTGAGACACTGTTTACCAGAGTTCTGTATATGCGTGTAGAGAGAAATTGTTTCCAAGAGTTCTGGAGCATAGCAAGAGGCATATGCAGTAATTGGGATTGCTGTATCCTGAGTGTAGGAGATGCCGCTTATGGGAGCTCTGCTACCTGGATGTAGAGAGAAGCAGTTCACTGGAGTTCTCTATCCTTGGTGTAGAGAGCAGCTATTTACTGGAGTTCGGTAGCCTGGAATGAGGCATTCGCTCTATGCGGGTTTTCAGTAAGCTGCGTGTAAGAGATGCAGCTTACGGGAGTTCCATAACCTAAGTGCAGAGACATCCAGTATCCAGGAGTTCCGTATGTTGAATGTAGAGAGAAGCTGTTTCTAAGATTTCGGTAGCCTGGGCATAGGTATTCGGTATATGCGGGTTTTCTGTATGCTGAGTGCAGCAGACGCAGCTTCTGGGAGATCTGCAACCTAGAATTAGAGAGACACAGTTTACCCAAGTTGTGTATCAGGTTGTAGGGAGAAGCTGTTTCCAAGAGTTCTGGAGCCTATGAGCAGGTATTCGCTATATGCGGGTTTTCTGTATGCTGCGTGTGGCAGACGCAGCTTATGTGAGTTCTGTATCTTGAATGTAGTGAGACACAGTTTACCAGCGTTCTGTATAGGGGTGTAGAGAGAAACTGTTTCCAAGAGTGTTGTAGCCTAGCAAGAGGCACATGCAGTAACTGGGTGTTCTGTATCCTGAGTGTAGGAGATGCCGCTTATGGGAGCTCTGCTACCTGGATGTAGAGAGAAGCAGTTCACCGGAGTTCTCTATCCTTGGTGTAGAGAGTAGCTATTTACTGGAGTTCGGTAGCCTGGAATGAGGCATTCGCTCTATGCGGGTTTTCAGTAAGCTGCGTGTAAGAGATGCAGCTTACGGGAGTTCCATAACCTAAGTGCAGAGACATCCAGTATCCAGGAGTTCCGTATGTTGAATGTAGAGAGAAGCTGTTTCTAAGATTTCGGTAGCCTGGGCATAGGTATTCGGTATATGCGGGTTTTCTGTATGCTGAGTGCAGCAGACGCAGCTTCTGGGAGATCTGCAACCTAGAATTAGAGAGACACAGTTTACCCAAGTTGTGTATCAGGTTGTAGGGAGAAGCTGTTTCCAAGAGTTCTGGAGCCTGGCAATAGGCATAGGCAATGTATGGGATTTCTGTATCCTAAGTGTAGCAGATGCAGCTTACAGGAGCTCAGTAACCTGGCTGGAAAGAGAAGCAGTTTCCAAGAGTTCTCTATCCTTGGTGTAGGGAGAAGCTGTTTCCAAGAGTTCTGTAGCCTATGAGCAGGTATTCGCTATACGCGGGTTTTCTGTATGCTGAGTGTAGCACACGCAGCTTATGGGCGTTGTGTCTCGTGCATGTCGTGAGACACTGTTTACCAGAGTTCTGTATAGGGGTGTAGAGAGAAACTGTTTCCAAGAGTTCTGGAGCCTAGCAAGAGGCATATGCAGTAATTGGGATTTCTGTATCCTGAGTGTAGGAGATGCCGCTTATGGGAGCTCTGCTACCTGGATGTAGAGAGAAGCAGTTTACCGGAGTTCGCTATCCTTGGTGTAGAGAGGAGCTGTTTACAGGAGTTGCGTATCCTGGAATTAGGCATTCGCTATGTGTGGGTATTCTGGATGCTGAGTGTAGCAGATGCAGCTTTCGGGAGTTCTGTAATCTAAGTGTAGAGAGATGCAGTTTCCAGTAGTTCTGTATGTTGAATGCAGAGAGAAGCTGTTTCCAAGAGTTCTGTAGTCTGAGAGCAGGCATACGCTGTATATGGGATTCCTGTTGCCTGAGTGTAGCCGACGCAGCTTCTGGGAGATCTGTAACCTAGAATTAGAGAGACACAGTTTACCGAAGTTCTGTATCAGAGTGTAGGGAGAAGCTGTTTCCAAGCATTCTGTAGCCTATGAGCAGGTTTCGCTATATGCGGGTTTTCTGTATGCTGAGTGTAGCACACGCAGCTTATGGGCGTAGTGTCTCGTGCATGTCGTGAGACACTGTTTACCAGAGTTCTGTATATGCGTGTAGAGAGAAATTGTTTCCAAGAGTTCTGGAGCATAGCAAGAGGCATATGCAGTAATTGGGATTGCTGTATCCTGAGTGTAGGAGATGCCGCTTATGGGAGCTCTGCTACCTGGATGTAGAGAGAAGCAGTTCACCGGAGTTCTCTATCCTTGGTGTAGAGAGCAGCTATTTACTGGAGTTCGGTAGCCTGGAATGAGGCATTCGCTCTATGCGGGTTTTCAGTAAGCTGCGTGTAAGAGATGCAGCTTACGGGAGTTCCATAACCTAAGTGCAGAGACATCCAGTATCCAGGAGTTCCGTATGTTGAATGTAGAGAGAAGCTGTTTCTAAGATTTCGGTAGCCTGGGCATAGGTATTCGGTATATGCGGGTTTTCTGTATGCTGAGTGCAGCAGACGCAGCTTCTGGGAGATCTGCAACCTAGAATTAGAGAGACACAGTTTACCCAAGTTGTGTATCAGGTTGTAGGGAGAAGCTGTTTCCAAGAGTTCTGGAGCCTATGAGCAGGTATTCGCTATATGCGGGTTTTCTGTATGCTGCGTGTGGCAGACGCAGCTTATGTGAGTTCTGTATCTTGAATGTAGTGAGACACAGTTTACCAGAGTTCTGTATAGGGGTGTAGAGAGAAACTGTTTCCAAGAGTGTTGTAGCCTAGCAAGAGGCATATGCAGTAACTGGGTGCTCTGTATCCTGAGTGTAGGAGATGCCGCTTATGGGAGCTCTGCTACCTGGATGTAGAGAGAAGCAGTTCACCGGAGTTCTCTATCCTTGGTGTAGAGAGCAGCTATTTACTGGAGTTCGGTAGCCTGGAATGAGGCATTCGCTCTATGCGGGTTTTCAGTAAGCTGCGTGTAAGAGATGCAGCTTACGGGAGTTCCATAACCTAAGTGCTGAGACATCCAGTATCCAGGAGTTCCGTATGTTGAATGTAGAGAGAAGCTGTTTCTAACATTTCGGAGGCTGGGCATAGGTATTCGGTATATGCGGGTTTTCTGTATGCTGAGTGTAGCACACGCAGCTTATGGGCGTTGTGTCTCGTGCATGTCGTGAGACACTGTTTACCAGAGTTCTGTATATGCGTGTAGAGAGAAACTGTTTCCAAGAGTTCTGGAGCCTAGCAAGAGGCATATGCAGTAATTGGGATTTCTGTATCCTGAGTGTAGGAGATGCCGCTTATGGGAGCTCTGCTACCTTTGTAGAGAGAAGCAGTTTACCGGAGTTCGCTATCCTTGGTGTAGAGAGGAGCTGTTTACAGGAGTTGCGTATCCTGGAATTAGGCATTCGCTATGTGTGGGTATTCTGGATGCTGAGTGTAGCAGATGCAGCTTTCGGGAGTTCTGTAATCTAAGTGTAGAAAGATGCAGTTTCCAGTATTTCTGTATGTTGAATGCAGAGAGAAGCTGTTTCCAAGAGTTCTGTAGTCTGAGAGCAGGCATACGCTGTATATGGGATTCCTGTTGCCTGAGTGTAGCCGACGCAGCTTCTGGGAGATCTGTAACCTAGAATTAGAGAGACACAGTTTACCGAAGTTCTGTATCAGAGTGTAGGGAGAAGCTGTTTCCAAGCATTCTGTAGCCTATGAGCAGGTTTCGCTATATGCGGGTTTTCTGTATGCTGAGTGTAGCACACGCAGCTTATGGGCGTAGTGTCTCGTGCATGTCGTGAGACACTGTTTACCAGAGTTCTGTATATGCGTGTAGAGAGAAATTGTTTCCAAGAGTTCTGGAGCATAGCAAGAGGCATATGCAGTAATTGGGATTGCTGTATCCTGAGTGTAGGAGATGCCGCTTATGGGAGCTCTGCTACCTGGATGTAGAGAGAAGCAGTTCACTGGAGTTCTCTATCCTTGGTGTAGAGAGCAGCTATTTACTGGAGTTCGGTAGCCTGGAATGAGGCATTCGCTCTATGCGGGTTTTCAGTAAGCTGCGTGTAAGAGATGCAGCTTACGGGAGTTCCATAACCTAAGTGCAGAGACATCCAGTATCCAGGAGTTCCGTATGTTGAATGTAGAGAGAAGCTGTTTCTAAGATTTCGGTAGCCTGGGCATAGGTATTCGGTATATGCGGGTTTTCTGTATGCTGAGTGCAGCAGACGCAGCTTCTGGGAGATCTGCAACCTAGAATTAGAGAGACACAGTTTACCCAAGTTGTGTATCAGGTTGTAGGGAGAAGCTGTTTCCAAGAGTTCTGGAGCCTATGAGCAGGTATTCGCTATATGCGGGTTTTCTGTATGCTGCGTGTGGCAGACGCAGCTTATGTGAGTTCTGTATCTTGAATGTAGTGAGACACAGTTTACCAGCGTTCTGTATAGGGGTGTAGAGAGAAACTGTTTCCAAGAGTGTTGTAGCCTAGCAAGAGGCATATGCAGTAACTGGGTGTTCTGTATCCTGAGTGTAGGAGATGCTGCTTATGGGAGCTCTGCTACCTGGATGTAGAGAGAAGCAGTTCACCGGAGTTCTCTATCCTTGGTGTAGAGAGCAGCTATTTACTGGAGTTCGGTAGCCTGGAATGAGGCATTCGCTCTATGCGGTTTTCAGTAAGCTGCGTGTAAGAGATGCAGCTTACGGGAGTTCCATAACCTAAGTGCAGAGACATCCAGTATCCAGGAGTTCCGTATGTTGAATGTAGAGAGAAGCTGTTTCTAAGATTTCGGTAGCCTGGGCATAGGTATTCGGTATATGCGGGTTTTCTGTATGCTGAGTGCAGCAGACGCAGCTTCTGGGAGATCTGCAACCTAGAATTAGAGAGACACAGTTTACCCAAGTTGTGTATCAGGTTGTAGGGAGAAGCTGTTTCCAAGAGTTCTGGAGCCTGGCAATAGGCATAGGCAATGTATGGGATTTCTGTATCCTAAGTGTAGCAGATGCAGCTTACAGGAGCTCAGTAACCTGGCTGGAAAGAGAAGCAGTTTCCAAGAGTTCTCTATCCTTGGTGTAGGGAGAAGCTGTTTCCAAGAGTTCTGTAGCCTATGAGCAGGTATTCGCTATACGCGGGTTTTCTGTATGCTGAGTGTAGCACACGCAGCTTATGGGCGTTGTGTCTCGTGCATGTCGTGAGACACTGTTTACCAGAGTTCTGTATAGGGGTGTAGAGAGAAACTGTTTCCAAGAGTTCTGGAGCCTAGCAAGAGGCATATGCAGTAATTGGGATTTCTGTATCCTGAGTGTAGGAGATGCCGCTTATGGGAGCTCTGCTACCTGGATGTAGAGAGAAGCAGTTTACCGGAGTTCGCTATCCTTGGTGTAGAGAGGAGCTGTTTACAGGAGTTGCGTATCCTGGAATTAGGCATTCGCTATGTGTGGGTATTCTGGATGCTGAGTGTAGCAGATGCAGCTTTCGGGAGTTCTGTAATCTAAGTGTAGAGAGATGCAGTTTCCAGTAGTTCTGTATGTTGAATGTAGAGAGAAGCTGTTTCCAAGAGTTCTGTAGTCTGAGAGCAGGCATACGCTGTATATGGGATTCCTGTTGCCTGAGTGTAGCCGACGCAGCTTCTGGGAGATCTGTAACCTAGAATTAGAGAGACACAGTTTACCGAAGTTCTGTATCAGAGTGTAGGGAGAAGCTGTTTCCAAGCATTCTGTAGCCTATGAGCAGGTTTCGCTATATGCGGGTTTTCTGTATGCTGAGTGTAGCACACGCAGCTTATGGGCGTAGTGTCTCGTGCATGTCGTGAGACACTGTTTACCAGAGTTCTGTATATGCGTGTAGAGAGAAATTGTTTCCAAGAGTTCTGGAGCATAGCAAGAGGCATATGCAGTAATTGGGATTGCTGTATCCTGAGTGTAGGAGATGCCGCTTATGGGAGCTCTGCTACCTGGATGTAGAGAGAAGCAGTTCACTGGAGTTCTCTATCCTTGGTGTAGAGAGCAGCTATTTACTGGAGTTCGGTAGCCTGGAATGAGGCATTCGCTCTATGCGGGTTTTCAGTAAGCTGCGTGTAAGAGATGCAGCTTACGGGAGTTCCATAACCTAAGTGCAGAGACATCCAGTATCCAGGAGTTCCGTATGTTGAATGTAGAGAGAAGCTGTTTCTAAGATTTCGGTAGCCTGGGCATAGGTATTCGGTATATGCGGGTTTTCTGTATGCTGAGTGCAGCAGACGCAGCTTCTGGGAGATCTGCAACCTAGAATTAGAGAGACACAGTTTACCCAAGTTGTGTATCAGGTTGTAGGGAGAAGCTGTTTCCAAGAGTTCTGTAGCCTATGAGCAGGTATTCGCTATATGCGGGTTTTGTGTATGCTGCGTGTGGCAGACGCAGCTTATGTGAGTTCTGTATCTTGAATGTAGTGAGACACAGTTTACCAGCGTTCTGTATAGGGGTGTAGAGAGAAACTGTTTCCAAGAGTGTTGTAGCCTAGCAAGAGGCATATGCAGTAACTGGGTGTTCTGTATCCTGAGTGTAGGAGATGCTGCTTATGGGAGCTCTGCTACCTGGATGTAGAGAGAAGCAGTTCACCGGAGTTCTCTATCCTTGGTGTAGAGAGCAGCTATTTACTGGAGTTCGGTAGCCTGGAATGAGGCATTCGCTCTATGCGGTTTTCAGTAAGCTGCGTGTAAGAGATGCAGCTTACGGGAGTTCCATAACCTAAGTGCAGAGACATCCAGTATCCAGGAGTTCCATATGTTGAATGTAGAGAGAAGCTGTTTCTAAGATTTCGGTAGCCTGGGCATAGGTATTCGGTATATGCGGGTTTTCTGTATGCTGAGTGCAGCAGACGCAGCTTCTGGGAGATCTGCAACCTAGAATTAGAGAGACACAGTTTACCCAAGTTGTGTATCAGGTTGTAGGGAGAAGCTGTTTCCAAGAGTTCTGGAGCCTGGCAATAGGCATAGGCAATGTATGGGATTTCTGTATCCTAAGTGTAGCAGATGCAGCTTACAGGAGCTCAGTAACCTGGCTGGAAAGAGAAGCAGTTTCCAAGAGTTCTCTATCCTTGGTGTAGGGAGAAGCTGTTTCCAAGAGTTCTGTAGCCTATGAGCAGGTATTCGCTATACGCGGGTTTTCTGTATGCTGAGTGTAGCACACGCAGCTTATGGGCGTTGTGTCTCGTGCATGTCGTGAGACACTGTTTACCAGAGTTCTGTATAGGGGTGTAGAGAGAAACTGTTTCCAAGAGTTCTGGAGCCTAGCAAGAGGCATATGCAGTAATTGGGATTTCTGTATCCTGAGTGTAGGAGATGCCGCTTATGGGAGCTCTGCTACCTGGATGTAGAGAGAAGCAGTTTACCGGAGTTCGCTATCCTTGGTGTAGAGAGGAGCTGTTTACAGGAGTTGCATATCCTGGAATTAGGCATTCGCTATGTGTGGGTATTCTGGATGCTGAGTGTAGCAGATGCAGCTTTCGGGAGTTCTGTAATCTAAGTGTAGAGAGATGCAGTTTCCAGTAGTTCTGTATGTTGAATGTAGAGAGAAGCTGTTTCCAAGAGTTCTGTAGTCTGAGAGCAGGCATACGCTGTATATGGGATTCCTGTTGCCTGAGTGTAGCCGACGCAGCTTCTGGGAGATCTGTAACCTAGAATTAGAGAGACACAGTTTACCGAAGTTCTGTATCAGAGTGTAGGGAGAAGCTGTTTCCAAGCATTCTGTAGCCTATGAGCAGGTTTCGCTATATGCGGGTTTTCTGTATGCTGAGTGTAGCACACGCAGCTTATGGGCGTAGTGTCTCGTGCATGTCGTGAGACACTGTTTACCAGAGTTCTGTATATGCGTGTAGAGAGAAATTGTTTCCAAGAGTTCTGGAGCATAGCAAGAGGCATATGCAGTAATTGGGATTGCTGTATCCTGAGTGTAGGAGATGCCGCTTATGGAGCTCTGCTACCGGGATGTAGAGAGAAGCAGTTCACTGGAGTTCTCTATCCTTGGTGTAGAGAGCAGCTATTTACTGGAGTTCGGTAGCCTGGAATGAGGCATTCGCTCTATGCGGGTTTTCAGTAAGCTGCGTGTAAGAGATGCAGCTTACGGGAGTTCCATAACCTAAGTGCAGAGACATCCAGTATCCAGGAGTTCCGTATGTTGAATGTAGAGAGAAGCTGTTTCTAAGATTTCGGTAGCCTGGGCATAGGTATTCGGTATATGCGGGTTTTCTGTATGCTGAGTGCAGCAGACGCAGCTTCTGGGAGATCTGCAACCTAGAATTAGAGAGACACAGTTTACCCAAGTTGTGTATCAGGTTGTAGGGAGAAGCTGTTTCCAAGAGTTCTGGAGCCTATGAGCAGGTATTCGCTATATGCGGGTTTTGTGTATGCTGCGTGTGGCAGACGCAGCTTATGTGAGTTCTGTATCTTGAATGTAGTGAGACACAGTTTACCAGCGTTCTGTATAGGGGTGTAGAGAGAAACTGTTTCCAAGAGTGTTGTAGCCTAGCAAGAGGCATATGCAGTAACTGGGTGTTCTGTATCCTGAGTGTAGGAGATGCTGCTTATGGGAGCTCTGCTACCTGGATGTAGAGAGAAGCAGTTCACCGGAGTTCTCTATCCTTGGTGTAGAGAGCAGCTATTTACTGGAGTTCGGTAGCCTGGAATGAGGCATTCGCTCTATGCGGTTTTCAGTAAGCTGCGTGTAAGAGATGCAGCTTACGGGAGTTCCATAACCTAAGTGCAGAGACATCCAGTATCCAGGAGTTCCGTATGTTGAATGTAGAGAGAAGCTGTTTCTAAGATTTCGGTAGCCTGGGCATAGGTATTCGGTATATGCGGGTTTTCTGTATGCTGAGTGCAGCAGACGCAGCTTCTGGGAGATCTGCAACCTAGAATTAGAGAGACACAGTTTACCCAAGTTGTGTATCAGGTTGTAGGGAGAAGCTGTTTCCAAGAGTTCTGGAGCCTATGAGCAGGTATTCGCTATATGCGGGTTTTCTGTATGCTGCGTGTGGCAGACGCAGCTTATGTGAGTTCTGTATCTTGAATGTAGTGAGACACAGTTTACCAGCGTTCTGTATAGGGGTGTAGAGAGAAACTGTTTCCAAGAGTGTTGTAGCCTAGCAAGAGGCATATGCAGTAACTGGGTGTTCTGTATCCTGAGTGTAGGAGATGCCGCTTATGGGAGCTCTGCTACCTGGATGTAGAGAGAAGCAGTTCACCGGAGTTCTCTATCCTTGGTGTAGAGAGCAGCTATTTACTGGAGTTCGGTAGCCTGGAATGAGGCATTCGCTCTATGCGGGTTTTCAGTAAGCTGCGTGTAAGAGATGCAGCTTACGGGAGTTCCATAACCTAAGTGCAGAGACATCCAGTATCCAGGAGTTCCGTATGTTGAATGTAGAGAGAAGCTGTTTCTAAGATTTCGGTAGCCTGGGCATAGGTATTCGGTATATGCGGGTTTTCTGTATGCTGAGTGCAGCAGACGCAGCTTCTGGGAGATCTGCAACCTAGAATTAGAGAGACACAGTTTACCCAAGTTGTGTATCAGGTTGTAGGGAGAAGCTGTTTCCAAGAGTTCTGTAGCCTATGAGCAGGTATTCGCTATATGCGGGTTTTCTGTATGCTGCGTGTGGCAGACGCAGCTTATGTGAGTTCTGTATCTTGAATGTAGTGAGACACAGTTTACCAGCGTTCTGTATAGGGGTGTAGAGAGAAACTGTTTCCAAGAGTGTTGTAGCCTAGCAAGAGGCATATGCAGTAACTGGGTGTTCTGTATCCTGAGTGTAGGAGATGCCGCTTATGGGAGCTCTGCTACCTGGATGTAGAGAGAAGCAGTTCACCGGAGTTCTCTATCCTTGGTGTAGAGAGCAGCTATTTACTGGAGTTCGGTAGCCTGGAATGAGGCATTCGCTCTATGCGGTTTTCAGTAAGCTGCGTGTAAGAGATGCAGCTTACGGGAGTTCCATAACCTAAGTGCAGAGACATCCAGTATCCAGGAGTTCCGTATGTTGAATGTAGAGAGAAGCTGTTTCTAAGATTTCGGTAGCCTGGTCATAGGTATTCGGTATATGCGGGTTTTCTGTATGCTGAGTGCAGCAGACGCAGCTTCTGGGAGATCTGCAACCTAGAATTAGAGAGACACAGTTTACCCAAGTTGTGTATCAGGTTGTAGGGAGAAGCTGTTTCCAAGAGTTCTGGAGCCTGGCAATAGGCATAGGCAATGTATGGGATTTCTGTATCCTAAGTGTAGCAGATGCAGCTTACAGGAGCTCAGTAACCTGGCTGGAAAGAGAAGCAGTTTCCAAGAGTTCTCTATCCTTGGTGTAGGGAGAAGCTGTTTCCAAGAGTTCTGTAGCCTATGAGCAGGTATTCGCTATACGCGGGTTTTCTGTATGCTGAGTGTAGCACACGCAGCTTATGGGCGTTGTGTCTCGTGCATGTCGTGAGACACTGTTTACCAGAGTTCTGTATAGGGGTGTAGAGAGAAACTGTTTCCAAGAGTTCTGGAGCCTAGCAAGAGGCATATGCAGTAATTGGGATTTCTGTATCCTGAGTGTAGGAGATGCCGCTTATGGGAGCTCTGCTACCTGGATGTAGAGAGAAGCAGTTTACCGGAGTTCGCTATCCTTGGTGTAGAGAGGAGCTGTTTACAGGAGTTGCGTATCCTGGAATTAGGCATTCGCTATGTGTGGGTATTCTGGATGCTGAGTGTAGCAGATGCAGCTTTCGGGAGTTCTGTAATCTAAGTGTAGAGAGATGCAGTTTCCAGTAGTTCTGTATGTTGAATGCAGAGAGAAGCTGTTTCCAAGAGTTCTGTAGTCTGAGAGCAGGCATACGCTGTATATGGGATTCCTGTTGCCTGAGTGTAGCCGACGCAGCTTCTGGGAGATCTGTAACCTAGAATTAGAGAGACACAGTTTACCGAAGTTCTGTATCAGAGTGTAGGGAGAAGCTGTTTCCAAGCATTCTGTAGCCTATGAGCAGGTTTCGCTATATGCGGGTTTTCTGTATGCTGAGTGTAGCACACGCAGCTTATGGGCGTAGTGTCTCGTGCATGTCGTGAGACACTGTTTACCAGAGTTCTGTATATGCGTGTAGAGAGAAATTGTTTCCAAGAGTTCTGGAGCATAGCAAGAGGCATATGCAGTAATTGGGATTTCTGTATCCTGAGTGTAGGAGATGCCGCTTATGGGAGCTCTGCTACCTGGATGTAGAGAGAAGCAGTTCACCGGAGTTCTCTATCCTTGGTGTAGAGAGCAGCTATTTACTGGAGTTCGGTAGCCTGGAATGAGGCAGTCGCTCTATGCGGGTTTTCAGTAAGCTGCGTGTAAGAGATGCAGCTTACGGGAGTTCCATAACCTAAGTGCAGAGACATCCAGTATCCAGGAGTTCCGTATGTTGAATGTAGAGAGAAGCTGTTTCTAAGATTTCGGTAGCCTGGGCATAGGTATTCGGTATATGCGGGTTTTCTGTATGCTGAGTGCAGCAGACGCAGCTTCTGGGAGATCTGCAACCTAGAATTAGAGAGACACAGTTTACCCAAGTTGTGTATCAGGTTGTAGGGAGAAGCTGTTTCCAAGAGTTCTGGAGCCTATGAGCAGGTATTCGCTATATGCGGGTTTTCTGTATGCTGCGTGTGGCAGACGCAGCTTATGTGAGTTCTGTATCTTGAATGTAGTGAGACACAGTTTACCAGAGTTCTGTATAGGGGTGTAGAGAGAAACTGTTTCCAAGAGTGTTGTAGCCTAGCAAGAGGCATATGCAGTAACTGGGTGCTCTGTATCCTGAGTGTAGGAGATGCCGCTTATGGGAGCTCTGCTACCTGGATGTAGAGAGAAGCAGTTTACCGGAGTTCTCTATCCTTGGTGTAGAGAGCAGCTATTTACTGGAGTTCGGTAGCCTGGAATGAGGCATTCGCTCTATGCGGGTTTTCCGTAAGCTGCGTGTAAGAGATGCAGCTTACGGGAGTTCCATTACCTAAGTGCAGAGAAATCCAGTATCCAGGAGTTCCGTATGTTGAATGTAGAGAGAAGCTGTTTCTAAGATTTCGGTAGCCTGGGCATAGGTATTCGGTATATGCGGGTTTTCTGTATGCTGAGTGTAGCACACGCAGCTTATGGGCGTTGTGTCTCGTGCATGTCGTGAGACACTGTTTACCAGAGTTCTGTATATGCGTGTAGAGAGAAACTGTTTCCAAGAGTTCTGGAGCCTAGCAAGAGGCATATGCAGTAATTGGGATTTCTGTATCCTGAGTGTAGGAGATGCCGCTTATGGGAGCTCTGCTACCTTTGTAGAGAGAAGCAGTTTACCGGAGTTCGCTATCCTTGGTGTAGAGAGGAGCTGTTTACAGGAGTTGCGTATCCTGGAATTAGGCATTCGCTATGTGTGGGTATTCTGGATGCTGAGTGTAGCAGATGCAGCTTTCGGGAGTTCTGTAATCTAAGTGTAGAGAGATGCAGTTTCCAGTAGTTCTGTATGTTGAATGCAGAGAGAAGCTGTTTCCAAGAGTTCTGTAGTCTGAGAGCAGGCATACGCTGTATATGGGATTCCTGTTGCCTGAGTGTAGCCGACGCAGCTTCTGGGAGATCTGTAACCTAGAATTAGAGAGACACAGTTTACCGAAGTTCTGTATCAGAGTGTAGGGAGAAGCTGTTTCCAAGCATTCTGTAGCCTATGAGCAGGTTTCGCTATATGCGGGTTTTCTGTATGCTGAGTGTAGCACACGCAGCTTATGGGCGTAGTGTCTCGTGCATGTCGTGAGACACTGTTTACCAGAGTTCTGTATATGCGTGTAGAGAGAAATTGTTTCCAAGAGTTCTGGAGCATAGCAAGAGGCATATGCAGTAATTGGGATTGCTGTATCCTGAGTGTAGGAGATGCCGCTTATGGGAGCTCTGCTACCTGGATGTAGAGAGAAGCAGTTCACTGGAGTTCTCTATCCTTGGTGTAGAGAGCAGCTATTTACTGGAGTTCGGTAGCCTGGAATGAGGCATTCGCTCTATGCGGGTTTTCAGTAAGCTGCGTGTAAGAGATGCAGCTTACGGGAGTTCCATAACCTAAGTGCAGAGACATCCAGTATCCAGGAGTTCCGTATGTTGAATGTAGAGAGAAGCTGTTTCTAAGATTTCGGTAGCCTGGGCATAGGTATTCGGTATATGCGGGTTTTCTGTATGCTGAGTGCAGCAGACGCAGCTTCTGGGAGATCTGCAACCTAGAATTAGAGAGACACAGTTTACCCAAGTTGTGTATCAGGTTGTAGGGAGAAGCTGTTTCCAAGAGTTCTGGAGCCTATGAGCAGGTATTCGCTATATGCGGGTTTTCTGTATGCTGCGTGTGGCAGACGCAGCTTATGTGAGTTCTGTATCTTGAATGTAGTGAGACACAGTTTACCAGAGTTCTGTATAGGGGTGTAGAGAGAAACTGTTTCCAAGAGTGTTGTAGCCTAGCAAGAGGCATATGCAGTAACTGGGTGCTCTGTATCCTGAGTGTAGGAGATGCCGCTTATGGGAGCTCTGCTACCTGGATGTAGAGAGAAGCAGTTTACCGGAGTTCTCTATCCTTGGTGTAGAGAGCAGCTATTTACTGGAGTTCGGTAGCCTGGAATGAGGCATTCGCTCTATGCGGGTTTTCCGTAAGCTGCGTGTAAGAGATGCAGCTTACGGGAGTTCCATTACCTAAGTGCAGAGAAATCCAGTATCCAGGAGTTCCGTATGTTGAATGTAGAGAGAAGCTGTTTCTAAGATTTCGGTAGCCTGGGCATAGGTATTCGGTATATGCGGGTTTTCTGTATGCTGAGTGTAGCACACGCAGCTTATGGGCGTTGTGTCTCGTGCATGTCGTGAGACACTGTTTACCAGAGTTCTGTATATGCGTGTAGAGAGAAACTGTTTCCAAGAGTTCTGGAGCCTAGCAAGAGGCATATGCAGTAATTGGGATTTCTGTATCCTGAGTGTAGGAGATGCCGCTTATGGGAGCTCTGCTACCTTTGTAGAGAGAAGCAGTTTACCGGAGTTCGCTATCCTTGGTGTAGAGAGGAGCTGTTTACAGGAGTTGCGTATCCTGGAATTAGGCATTCGCTATGTGTGGGTATTCTGGATGCTGAGTGTAGCAGATGCAGCTTTCGGGAGTTCTGTAATCTAAGTGTAGAGAGATGCAGTTTCCAGTAGTTCTGTATGTTGAATGCAGAGAGAAGCTGTTTCCAAGAGTTCTGTAGTCTGAGAGCAGGCATACGCTGTATATGGGATTCCTGTTGCCTGAGTGTAGCCGACGCAGCTTCTGGGAGATCTGCAACCTAGAATTAGAGAGACACAGTTTACCCAAGTTGTGTATCAGGTTGTAGGGAGAAGCTGTTTCCAAGAGTTCTGGAGCCTATGAGCAGGTATTCGCTATATGCGGGTTTTCTGTATGCTGCGTGTGGCAGACGCAGCTTATGTGAGTTCTGTATCTTGAATGTAGTGAGACACAGTTTACCAGCGTTCTGTATAGGGGTGTAGAGAGAAACTGTTTCCAAGAGTGTTGTAGCCTAGCAAGAGGCATATGCAGTAACTGGGTGTTCTGTATCCTGAGTGTAGGAGATGCTGCTTATGGGAGCTCTGCTACCTGGATGTAGAGAGAAGCAGTTCACCGGAGTTCTCTATCCTTGGTGTAGAGAGCAGCTATTTACTGGAGTTCGGTAGCCTGGAATGAGGCATTCGCTCTATGCGGTTTTCAGTAAGCTGCGTGTAAGAGATGCAGCTTACGGGAGTTCCATAACCTAAGTGCAGAGACATCCAGTATCCAGGAGTTCCGTATGTTGAATGTAGAGAGAAGCTGTTTCTAAGATTTCGGTAGCCTGGGCATAGGTATTCGGTATATGCGGGTTTTCTGTATGCTGAGTGCAGCAGACGCAGCTTCTGGGAGATCTGCAACCTAGAATTAGAGAGACACAGTTTACCCAAGTTGTGTATCAGGTTGTAGGGAGAAGCTGTTTCCAAGAGTTCTTGAGCCTGGCAATAGGCATAGGCAATGTATGGGATTTCTGTATCCTAAGTGTAGCAGATGCAGCTTACAGGAGCTCAGTAACCTGGCTGGAAAGAGAAGCAGTTTCCAAGAGTTCTCTATCCTTGGTGTAGCGAGAAGCTGTTTCCAAGAGTTCTGTAGCCTATGAGCAGGTATTCGCTATACGCGGGTTTTCTGTATGCTGAGTGTAGCACACGCAGCTTATGGGCGTTGTGTCTCGTGCATGTCGTGAGACACTGTTTACCAGAGTTCTGTATAGGGGTGTAGAGAGAAACTGTTTCCAAGAGTTCTGGAGCCTAGCAAGAGGCATATGCAGTAATTGGGATTTCTGTATCCTGAGTGTAGGAGATGCCGCTTATGGGAGCTCTGCTACCTGGATGTAGAGAGAAGCAGTTTACCGGAGTTCGCTATCCTTGGTGTAGAGAGGAGCTGTTTACAGGAGTTGCGTATCCTGGAATTAGGCATTCGCTATGTGTGGGTATTCTGGATGCTGAGTGTAGCAGATGCAGCTTTCGGGAGTTCTGTAATCTAAGTGTAGAGAGATGCAGTTTCCAGTAGTTCTGTATGTTGAATGCAGAGAGAAGCTGTTTCCAAGAGTTCTGTAGTCTGAGAGCAGGCATACGCTGTATATGGGATTCCTGTTGCCTGAGTGTAGCCGACGCAGCTTCTGGGAGATCTGTAACCTAGAATTAGAGAGACACAGTTTACCGAAGTTCTGTATCAGAGTGTAGGGAGAAGCTGTTTCCAAGCATTCTGTAGCCTATGAGCAGGTTTCGCTATATGCGGGTTTTCTGTATGCTGAGTGTGGCACACGCAGCTTATGGGCGTAGTGTCTCGTGCATGTCGTGAGACACTGTTTACCAGAGTTCTGTATATGCGTGTAGAGAGAAATTGTTTCCAAGAGTTCTGGAGCATAGCAAGAGGCATATGCAGTAATTGGGATTGCTGTATCCTGAGTGTAGGAGATGCCGCTTATGGGAGCTCTGCTACCGGGATGTAGAGAGAAGCAGTTCACTGGAGTTCTCTATCCTTGGTGTAGAGAGCAGCTATTTACTGGAGTTCGGTAGCCTGGAATGAGGCATTCGCTCTATGCGGGTTTTCAGTAAGCTGCGTGTAAGAGATGCAGCTTACGGGAGTTCCATAACCTAAGTGCAGAGACATCCAGTATCCAGGAGTTCCGTATGTTGAATGTAGAGAGAAGCTGTTTCTAAGATTTCGGTAGCCTGGGCATAGGTATTCGGTATATGCGGGTTTTCTGTATGCTGAGTGCAGCAGACGCAGCTTCTGGGAGATCTGCAACCTAGAATTAGAGAGACACAGTTTACCCAAGTTGTGTATCAGGTTGTAGGGAGAAGCTGTTTCCAAGAGTTCTGTAGCCTATGAGCAGGTATTCGCTATATGCGGGTTTTCTGTATGCTGCGTGTGGCAGACGCAGCTTATGTGAGTTCTGTATCTTGAATGTAGTGAGACACAGTTTACCAGCGTTCTGTATAGGGGTGTAGAGAGAAACTGTTTCCAAGAGTGTTGTAGCCTAGCAAGAGGCATATGCAGTAACTGGGATTTCTGTATCCTGAGTGTAGGAGATGCCGCTTATGGGAGCTCTGCTACCTGGATGTAGAGAGAAGCAGTTCACCGGAGTTCTCTATCCTTGGTGTAGAGAGTAGCTATTTACTGGAGTTCGGTAGCCTGGAATGAGGCATTCGCTCTATGCGGGTTTTCAGTAAGCTGCGTGTAAGAGATGCAGCTTACGGGAGTTCCATAACCTAAGTGCAGAGACATCCAGTATCCAGGAGTTCCGTATGTTGAATGTAGAGAGAAGCTGTTTCTAAGATTTCGGTAGCCTGGGCATAGGTATTCGGTATATGCGGGTTTTCTGTATGCTGAGTGCAGCAGACGCAGCTTCTGGGAGATCTGCAACCTAGAATTAGAGAGACACAGTTTACCCAAGTTGTGTATCAGGTTGTAGGGAGAAGCTGTTTCCAAGAGTTCTGGAGCCTGGCAATAGGCATAGGCAATGTATGGGATTTCTGTATCCTAAGTGTAGCAGATGCAGCTTACAGGAGCTCAGTAACCTGGCTGGAAAGAGAAGCAGTTTCCAAGAGTTCTCTATCCTTGGTGTAGGGAGAAGCTGTTTCCAAGAGTTCTGTAGCCTATGAGCAGGTATTCGCTATACGCGGGTTTTCTGTATGCTGAGTGTAGCACACGCAGCTTATGGGCGTTGTGTCTCGTGCATGTCGTGAGACACTGTTTACCAGAGTTCTGTATAGGGGTGTAGAGAGAAACTGTTTCCAAGAGTGTTGTAGCCTAGCAAGAGGCATATGCAGTAACTGGGTGCTCTGTATCCTGAGTGTAGGAGATGCCGCTTATGGGAGCTCTGCTACCTGGATGTAGAGAGAAGCAGTTTACCGGAGTTCTCTATCCTTGGTGTAGAGAGCAGCTATTTACTGGAGTTCGGTAGCCTGGAATGAGGCATTCGCTCTATGCGGGTTTTCCGTAAGCTGCGTGTAAGAGATGCAGCTTACGGGAGTTCCATTACCTAAGTGCAGAGAAATCCAGTATCCAGGAGTTCCGTATGTTGAATGTAGAGAGAAGCTGTTTCTAAGATTTCGGTAGCCTGGGCATAGGTATTCGGTATATGCGGGTTTTCTGTATGCTGAGTGTAGCACACGCAGCTTATGGGCGTTGTGTCTCGTGCATGTCGTGAGACACTGTTTACCAGAGTTCTGTATATGCGTGTAGAGAGAAACTGTTTCCAAGAGTTCTGGAGCCTAGCAAGAGGCATATGCAGTAATTGGGATTTCTGTATCCTGAGTGTAGGAGATGCCGCTTATGGGAGCTCTGCTACCTTTGTAGAGAGAAGCAGTTTACCGGAGTTCGCTATCCTTGGTGTAGAGAGGAGCTGTTTACAGGAGTTGCGTATCCTGGAATTAGGCATTCGCTATGTGTGGGTATTCTGGATGCTGAGTGTAGCAGATGCAGCTTTCGGGAGTTCTGTAATCTAAGTGTAGAGAGATGCAGTTTCCAGTAGTTCTGTATGTTGAATGCAGAGAGAAGCTGTTTCCAAGAGTTCTGTAGTCTGAGAGCAGGCATACGCTGTATATGGGATTCCTGTTGCCTGAGTGTAGCCGACGCAGCTTCTGGGAGATCTGCAACCTAGAATTAGAGAGACACAGTTTACCCAAGTTGTGTATCAGGTTGTAGGGAGAAGCTGTTTCCAAGAGTTCTGGAGCCTATGAGCAGGTATTCGCTATATGCGGGTTTTCTGTATGCTGCGTGTGGCAGACGCAGCTTATGTGAGTTCTGTATCTTGAATGTAGTGAGACACAGTTTACCAGCGTTCTGTATAGGGGTGTAGAGAGAAACTGTTTCCAAGAGTGTTGTAGCCTAGCAAGAGGCATATGCAGTAACTGGGTGTTCTGTATCCTGAGTGTAGGAGATGCTGCTTATGGGAGCTCTGCTACCTGGATGTAGAGAGAAGCAGTTCACCGGAGTTCTCTATCCTTGGTGTAGAGAGCAGCTATTTACTGGAGTTCGGTAGCCTGGAATGAGGCATTCGCTCTATGCGGTTTTCAGTAAGCTGCGTGTAAGAGATGCAGCTTACGGGAGTTCCATAACCTAAGTGCAGAGACATCCAGTATCCAGGAGTTCCGTATGTTGAATGTAGAGAGAAGCTGTTTCTAAGATTTCGGTAGCCTGGGCATAGGTATTCGGTATATGCGGGTTTTCTGTATGCTGAGTGCAGCAGACGCAGCTTCTGGGAGATCTGCAACCTAGAATTAGAGAGACACAGTTTACCCAAGTTGTGTATCAGGTTGTAGGGAGAAGCTGTTTCCAAGAGTTCTTGAGCCTGGCAATAGGCATAGGCAATGTATGGGATTTCTGTATCCTAAGTGTAGCAGATGCAGCTTACAGGAGCTCAGTAACCTGGCTGGAAAGAGAAGCAGTTTCCAAGAGTTCTCTATCCTTGGTGTAGCGAGAAGCTGTTTCCAAGAGTTCTGTAGCCTATGAGCAGGTATTCGCTATACGCGGGTTTTCTGTATGCTGAGTGTAGCACACGCAGCTTATGGGCGTTGTGTCTCGTGCATGTCGTGAGACACTGTTTACCAGAGTTCTGTATAGGGGTGTAGAGAGAAACTGTTTCCAAGAGTTCTGGAGCCTAGCAAGAGGCATATGCAGTAATTGGGATTTCTGTATCCTGAGTGTAGGAGATGCCGCTTATGGGAGCTCTGCTACCTGGATGTAGAGAGAAGCAGTTTACCGGAGTTCGCTATCCTTGGTGTAGAGAGGAGCTGTTTACAGGAGTTGCGTATCCTGGAATTAGGCATTCGCTATGTGTGGGTATTCTGGATGCTGAGTGTAGCAGATGCAGCTTTCGGGAGTTCTGTAATCTAAGTGTAGAGAGATGCAGTTTCCAGTAGTTCTGTATGTTGAATGCAGAGAGAAGCTGTTTCCAAGAGTTCTGTAGTCTGAGAGCAGGCATACGCTGTATATGGGATTCCTGTTGCCTGAGTGTAGCCGACGCAGCTTCTGGGAGATCTGTAACCTAGAATTAGAGAGACACAGTTTACCGAAGTTCTGTATCAGAGTGTAGGGAGAAGCTGTTTCCAAGCATTCTGTAGCCTATGAGCAGGTTTCGCTATATGCGGGTTTTCTGTATGCTGAGTGTGGCACACGCAGCTTATGGGCGTAGTGTCTCGTGCATGTCGTGAGACACTGTTTACCAGAGTTCTGTATATGCGTGTAGAGAGAAATTGTTTCCAAGAGTTCTGGAGCATAGCAAGAGGCATATGCAGTAATTGGGATTGCTGTATCCTGAGTGTAGGAGATGCCGCTTATGGGAGCTCTGCTACCGGGATGTAGAGAGAAGCAGTTCACTGGAGTTCTCTATCCTTGGTGTAGAGAGCAGCTATTTACTGGAGTTCGGTAGCCTGGAATGAGGCATTCGCTCTATGCGGGTTTTCAGTAAGCTGCGTGTAAGAGATGCAGCTTACGGGAGTTCCATAACCTAAGTGCAGAGACATCCAGTATCCAGGAGTTCCGTATGTTGAATGTAGAGAGAAGCTGTTTCTAAGATTTCGGTAGCCTGGGCATAGGTATTCGGTATATGCGGGTTTTCTGTATGCTGAGTGCAGCAGACGCAGCTTCTGGGAGATCTGCAACCTAGAATTAGAGAGACACAGTTTACCCAAGTTGTGTATCAGGTTGTAGGGAGAAGCTGTTTCCAAGAGTTCTGTAGCCTATGAGCAGGTATTCGCTATATGCGGGTTTTCTGTATGCTGCGTGTGGCAGACGCAGCTTATGTGAGTTCTGTATCTTGAATGTAGTGAGACACAGTTTACCAGCGTTCTGTATAGGGGTGTAGAGAGAAACTGTTTCCAAGAGTGTTGTAGCCTAGCAAGAGGCATATGCAGTAACTGGGATTTCTGTATCCTGAGTGTAGGAGATGCCGCTTATGGGAGCTCTGCTACCTGGATGTAGAGAGAAGCAGTTCACCGGAGTTCTCTATCCTTGGTGTAGAGAGTAGCTATTTACTGGAGTTCGGTAGCCTGGAATGAGGCATTCGCTCTATGCGGGTTTTCAGTAAGCTGCGTGTAAGAGATGCAGCTTACGGGAGTTCCATAACCTAAGTGCAGAGACATCCAGTATCCAGGAGTTCCGTATGTTGAATGTAGAGAGAAGCTGTTTCTAAGATTTCGGTAGCCTGGGCATAGGTATTCGGTATATGCGGGTTTTCTGTATGCTGAGTGCAGCAGACGCAGCTTCTGGGAGATCTGCAACCTAGAATTAGAGAGACACAGTTTACCCAAGTTGTGTATCAGGTTGTAGGGAGAAGCTGTTTCCAAGAGTTCTGGAGCCTGGCAATAGGCATAGGCAATGTATGGGATTTCTGTATCCTAAGTGTAGCAGATGCAGCTTACAGGAGCTCAGTAACCTGGCTGGAAAGAGAAGCAGTTTCCAAGAGTTCTCTATCCTTGGTGTAGGGAGAAGCTGTTTCCAAGAGTTCTGTAGCCTATGAGCAGGTATTCGCTATACGCGGGTTTTCTGTATGCTGAGTGTAGCACACGCAGCTTATGGGCGTTGTGTCTCGTGCATGTCGTGAGACACTGTTTACCAGAGTTCTGTATAGGGGTGTAGAGAGAAACTGTTTCCAAGAGTTCTGGAGCCTAGCAAGAGGCATATGCAGTAATTGGGATTTCTGTATCCTGAGTGTAGGAGATGCCGCTTATGGGAGCTCTGCTACCTGGATGTAGAGAGAAGCAGTTTACCGGAGTTCGCTATCCTTGGTGTAGAGAGGAGCTGTTTACAGGAGTTGCGTATCCTGGAATTAGGCATTCGCTATGTGTGGGTATTCTGGATGCTGAGTGTAGCAGATGCAGCTTTCGGGAGTTCTGTAATCTAAGTGTAGAGAGATGCAGTTTCCAGTAGTTCTGTATGTTGAATGCAGAGAGAAGCTGTTTCCAAGAGTTCTGTAGTCTGAGAGCAGGCATACGCTGTATATGGGATTCCTGTTGCCTGAGTGTAGCCGACGCAGCTTCTGGGAGATCTGTAACCTAGAATTAGAGAGACACAGTTTACCGAAGTTCTGTATCAGAGTGTAGGGAGAAGCTGTTTCCAAGCATTCTGTAGCCTATGAGCAGGTTTCGCTATATGCGGGTTTTCTGTATGCTGAGTGTAGCACACGCAGCTTATGGGCGTAGTGTCTCGTGCATGTCGTGAGACACTGTTTACCAGAGTTCTGTATATGCGTGTAGAGAGAAATTGTTTCCAAGAGTTCTGGAGCATAGCAAGAGGCATATGCAGTAATTGGGATTGCTGTATCCTGAGTGTAGGAGATGCCGCTTATGGGAGCTCTGCTACCTGGATGTAGAGAGAAGCAGTTCACTGGAGTTCTCTATCCTTGGTGTAGAGAGCAGCTATTTACTGGAGTTCGGTAGCCTGGAATGAGGCATTCGCTCTATGCGGGTTTTCAGTAAGCTGCGTGTAAGAGATGCAGCTTACGGGAGTTCCATAACCTAAGTGCAGAGACATCCAGTATCCAGGAGTTCCGTATGTTGAATGTAGAGAGAAGCTGTTTCTAAGATTTCGGTAGCCTGGGCATAGGTATTCGGTATATGCGGGTTTTCTGTATGCTGAGTGCAGCAGACGCAGCTTCTGGGAGATCTGCAACCTAGAATTAGAGAGACACAGTTTACCCAAGTTGTGTATCAGGTTGTAGGGAGAAGCTGTTTCCAAGAGTTCTGTAGCCTATGAGCAGGTATTCGCTATATGCGGGTTTTCTGTATGCTGCGTGTGGCAGACGCAGCTTATGTGAGTTCTGTATCTTGAATGTAGTGAGACACAGTTTACCAGCGTTCTGTATAGAGGTGTAGAGAGAAACTGTTTCCAAGAGTGTTGTAGCCTAGCAAGAGGCATATGCAGTAACTGGGATTTCTGTATCCTGAGTGTAGGAGATGCCGCTTATGGGAGCTCTGCTACCTGGATGTAGAGAGAAGCAGTTCACCGGAGTTCTCTATCCTTGGTGTAGAGAGTAGCTATTTACTGGAGTTCGGTAGCCTGGAATGAGGCATTCGCTCTATGCGGGTTTTCAGTAAGCTGCGTGTAAGAGATGCAGCTTACGGGAGTTCCATAACCTAAGTGCAGAGACATCCAGTATCCAGGAGTTCCGTATGTTGAATGTAGAGAGAAGCTGTTTCTAAGATTTCGGTAGCCTGGGCATAGGTATTCGGTATATGCGGGTTTTCTGTATGCTGAGTGCAGCAGACGCAGCTTCTGGGAGATCTGCAACCTAGAATTAGAGAGACACAGTTTACCCAAGTTGTGTATCAGGTTGTAGGGAGAAGCTGTTTCCAAGAGTTCTGGAGCCTGGCAATAGGCATAGGCAATGTATGGGATTTCTGTATCCTAAGTGTAGCAGATGCAGCTTACAGGAGCTCAGTAACCTGGCTGGAAAGAGAAGCAGTTTCCAAGAGTTCTCTATCCTTGGTGTAGGGAGAAGCTGTTTCCAAGAGTTCTGTAGCCTATGAGCAGGTATTCGCTATACGCGGGTTTTCTGTATGCTGAGTGTAGCACACGCAGCTTATGGGCGTTGTGTCTCGTGCATGTCGTGAGACACTGTTTACCAGAGTTCTGTATAGGGGTGTAGAGAGAAACTGTTTCCAAGAGTTCTGGAGCCTAGCAAGAGGCATATGCAGTAATTGGGATTTCTGTATCCTGAGTGTAGGAGATGCCGCTTATGGGAGCTCTGCTACCTGGATGTAGAGAGAAGCAGTTTACCGGAGTTCGCTATCCTTGGTGTAGAGAGGAGCTGTTTACAGGAGTTGCGTATCCTGGAATTAGGCATTCGCTATGTGTGGGTATTCTGGATGCTGAGTGTAGCAGATGCAGCTTTCGGGAGTTCTGTAATCTAAGTGTAGAGAGATGCAGTTTCCAGTAGTTCTGTATGTTGAATGCAGAGAGAAGCTGTTTCCAAGAGTTCTGTAGTCTGAGAGCAGGCATACGCTGTATATGGGATTCCTGTTGCCTGAGTGTAGCCGACGCAGCTTCTGGGAGATCTGTAACCTAGAATTAGAGAGACACAGTTTACCGAAGTTCTGTATCAGAGTGTAGGGAGAAGCTGTTTCCAAGCATTCTGTAGCCTATGAGCAGGTTTCGCTATATGCGGGTTTTCTGTATGCTGAGTGTAGCACACGCAGCTTATGGGCGTAGTGTCTCGTGCATGTCGTGAGACACTGTTTACCAGAGTTCTGTATATGCGTGTAGAGAGAAATTGTTTCCAAGAGTTCTGGAGCATAGCAAGAGGCATATGCAGTAATTGGGATTGCTGTATCCTGAGTGTAGGAGATGCCGCTTATGGGAGCTCTGCTACCTGGATGTAGAGAGAAGCAGTTCACTGGAGTTCTCTATCCTTGGTGTAGAGAGCAGCTATTTACTGGAGTTCGGTAGCCTGGAATGAGGCATTCGCTCTATGCGGGTTTTCAGTAAGCTGCGTGTAAGAGATGCAGCTTACGGGAGTTCCATAACCTAAGTGCAGAGACATCCAGTATCCAGGAGTTCCGTATGTTGAATGTAGAGAGAAGCTGTTTCTAAGATTTCGGTAGCCTGGGCATAGGTATTCGGTATATGCGGGTTTTCTGTATGCTGAGTGCAGCAGACGCAGCTTCTGGGAGATCTGCAACCTAGAATTAGAGAGACACAGTTTACCCAAGTTGTGTATCAGGTTGTAGGGAGAAGCTGTTTCCAAGAGTTCTGGAGCCTATGAGCAGGTATTCGCTATATGCGGGTTTTCTGTATGCTGCGTGTGGCAGACGCAGCTTATGTGAGTTCTGTATCTTGAATGTAGTGAGACACAGTTTACCAGCGTTCTGTATAGGGGTGTAGAGAGAAACTGTTTCCAAGAGTGTTGTAGCCTAGCAAGAGGCATATGCAGTAACTGGGATTTCTGTATCCTGAGTGTAGGAGATGCCGCTTATGGGAGCTCTGCTACCTGGATGTAGAGAGAAGCAGTTCACCGGAGTTCTCTATCCTTGGTGTAGAGAGTAGCTATTTACTGGAGTTCGGTAGCCTGGAATGAGGCATTCGCTCTATGCGGGTTTTCAGTAAGCTGCGTGTAAGAGATGCAGCTTACGGGAGTTCCATAACCTAAGTGCAGAGACATCCAGTATCCAGGAGTTCCGTATGTTGAATGTAGAGAGAAGCTGTTTCTAAGATTTCGGTAGCCTGGGCATAGGTATTCGGTATATGCGGGTTTTCTGTATGCTGAGTGCAGCAGACGCAGCTTCTGGGAGATCTGCAACCTAGAATTAGAGAGACACAGTTTACCCAAGTTGTGTATCAGGTTGTAGGGAGAAGCTGTTTCCAAGAGTTCTGGAGCCTGGCAATAGGCATAGGCAATGTATGGGATTTCTGTATCCTAAGTGTAGCAGATGCAGCTTACAGGAGCTCAGTAACCTGGCTGGAAAGAGAAGCAGTTTCCAAGAGTTCTCTATCCTTGGTGTAGGGAGAAGCTGTTTCCAAGAGTTCTGTAGCCTATGAGCAGGTATTCGCTATACGCGGGTTTTCTGTATGCTGAGTGTAGCACACGCAGCTTATGGGCGTTGTGTCTCGTGCATGTCGTGAGACACTGTTTACCAGAGTTCTGTATAGGGGTGTAGAGAGAAACTGTTTCCAAGAGTTCTGGAGCCTAGCAAGAGGCATATGCAGTAATTGGGATTTCTGTATCCTGAGTGAAAGAGATGCCACTTATGGGAGCTCTGCTACCTGGATGTAGAGAGAAGCAGTTTACCGGAGTTCGCTATCCTTGGTGTAGAGAGGAGCTGTTTACAGGAGTTGCGTATCCTGGAATTAGGCATTCGCTATGTGTGGGTATTCTGGATGCTGAGTGTAGCAGATGCAGCTTTCGGGAGTTCTATAATCTAAGTGTAGAGAGATGCAGTTTCCAGTAGTTCTGTATGTTGAATGCAGAGAGAAGCTGTTTCCAAGAGTTCTGTAGTCTGAGAGCAGGCATACGCTGTATATGGGATTCCTGTTGCCTGAGTGTAGCCGACGCAGCTTCTGGGAGATCTGTAACCTAGAATTAGAGAGACACAGTTTACCGAAGTTCTGTATCAGAGTGTAGGGAGAAGCTGTTTCCAAGCATTCTGTAGCCTATGAGCAGGTTTCGCTATATGAGGGTTTTCTGTATGCTGAGTGTAGCACACGCAGCTTATGGGCGTAGTGTCTCGTGCATGTCGTGAGACACTGTTTACCAGAGTTCTGTATATGCGTGTAGAGAGAAATTGTTTCCAAGAGTTCTGGAGCATAGCAAGAGGCATATGCAGTAATTGGGATTTCTGTATCCTGAGTGTAGGAGATGCCGCTTATGGGAGCTCTGCTACCTGGATGTAGAGAGAAGCAGTTCACCGGAGTTCTCTATCCTTGGTGTAGAGAGCAGCTATTTACTGGAGTTCGGTAGCCTGGAATGAGGCATTCGCTCTATGCGGGTTTTCAGTAAGCTGCGTGTAAGAGATGCAGCTTACGGGAGTTCCATAACCTAAGTGCAGAGACATCCAGTATCCAGGAGTTCCGTATGTTGAATGTAGAGAGAAGCTGTTTCTAAGATTTCGGTAGCCTGGGCATAGGTATTCGGTATATGCGGGTTTTCTGTATGCTGAGTGCAGCAGACGCAGCTTCTGGGAGATCTGCAACCTAGAATTAGAGAGACACAGTTTACCCAAGTTGTGTATCAGGTTGTAGGGAGAAGCTGTTTCCAAGAGTTCTGGAGCCTATGAGCAGGTATTCGCTATATGCGGGTTTTCTGTATGCTGCGTGTGGCAGACGCAGCTTATGTGAGTTCTGTATCTTGAATGTAGTGAGACACAGTTTACCAGAGTTCTGTATAGGGGTGTAGAGAGAAACTGTTTCCAAGAGTGTTGTAGCCTAGCAAGAGGCATATGCAGTAACTGGGTGCTCTGTATCCTGAGTGTAGGAGATGCCGCTTATGGGAGCTCTGCTACCTGGATGTAGAGAGAAGCAGTTCACCGGAGTTCTCTATCCTTGGTGTAGAGAGCAGCTATTTACTGGAGTTCGGTAGCCTGGAATGAGGCATTCGCTCTATGCGGGTTTTCAGTAAGCTGCGTGTAAGAGATGCAGCTTACGGGAGTTCCATAACCTAAGTGCAGAGACATCCAGTATCCAGGAGTTCCGTATGTTGAATGTAGAGAGAAGCTGTTTCTAAGATTTCGGTAGCCTGGGAATAGGTATTCGGTATATGCGGGTTTTCTGTATGCTGAGTGTAGCACACGCAGCTTATGGGCGTTGTGTCTCGTGCATGTCGTGAGACACTGTTTACCAGAGTTCTGTATATGCGTGTAGAGAGAAACTGTTTCCAAGAGTTCTGGAGCCTAGCAAGAGGCATATGCAGTAATTGGGATTTCTGTATCCTGAGTGTAGGAGATGCCGCTTATGGGAGCTCTGCTACCTTTGTAGAGAGAAGCAGTTTACCGGAGTTCGCTATCCTTGGTGTAGAGAGGAGCTGTTTACAGGAGTTGCATATCCTGGAATTAGGCATTCGCTATGTGTGGGTATTCTGGATGCTGAGTGTAGCAGATGCAGCTTTCGGGAGTTCTGTAATCTAAGTGTAGAGAGATGCAGTTTCCAGTAGTTCTGTATGTTGAATGCAGAGAGAAGCTGTTTCCAAGAGTTCTGTAGTCTGAGAGCAGGCATACGCTGTATATGGGATTCCTGTTGCCTGAGTGTAGCCGACGCAGCTTCTGGGAGATCTGTAACCTAGAATTAGAGAGACACAGTTTACCGAAGTTCTGTATCAGAGTGTAGGGAGAAGCTGTTTCCAAGCATTCTGTAGCCTATGAGCAGGTTTCGCTATATGCGGGTTTTCTGTATGCTGAGTGTAGCACACGCAGCTTATGGGCGTAGTGTCTCGTGCATGTCGTGAGACACTGTTTACCAGAGTTCTGTATATGCGTGTAGAGAGAAATTGTTTCCAAGAGTTCTGGAGCATAGCAAGAGGCATATGCAGTAATTGGGATTGCTGTATCCTGAGTGTAGGAGATGCCGCTTATGGGAGCTCTGCTACCTGGATGTAGAGAGAAGCAGTTCACTGGAGTTCTCTATCCTTGGTGTAGAGAGCAGCTATTTACTGGAGTTCGGTAGCCTGGAATGAGGCATTCGCTCTATGCGGGTTTTCAGTAAGCTGCGTGTAAGAGATGCAGCTTACGGGAGTTCCATAACCTAAGTGCAGAGACATCCAGTATCCAGGAGTTCCGTATGTTGAATGTAGAGAGAAGCTGTTTCTAAGATTTCGGTAGCCTGGGCATAGGTATTCGGTATATGCGGGTTTTCTGTATGCTGAGTGCAGCAGACGCAGCTTCTGGGAGATCTGCAACCTAGAATTAGAGAGACACAGTTTACCCAAGTTGTGTATCAGGTTGTAGGGAGAAGCTGTTTCCAAGAGTTCTGTAGCCTATGAGCAGGTATTCGCTATATGCGGGTTTTCTGTATGCTGCGTGTGGCAGACGCAGCTTATGTGAGTTCTGTATCTTGAATGTAGTGAGACACAGTTTACCAGCGTTCTGTATAGGGGTGTAGAGAGAAACTGTTTCCAAGAGTGTTGTAGCCTAGCAAGAGGCATATGCAGTAACTGGGTGTTCTGTATCCTGAGTGTAGGAGATGCCGCTTATGGGAGCTCTGCTACCTGGATGTAGAGAGAAGCAGTTCACCGGAGTTCTCTATCCTTGGTGTAGAGAGCAGCTATTTACTGGAGTTCGGTAGCCTGGAATGAGGCATTCGCTCTATGTGGGTTTTCAGTAAGCTGCGTGTAAGAGATGCAGCTTACGGGAGTTCCATAACCTAAGTGCAGAGACATCCAGTATCCAGGAGTTCCGTATGTTGAATGTAGAGAGAAGCTGTTTCTAAGATTTCGGTAGCCTGGGCATAGGTATTCGGTATATGCGGGTTTTCTGTATGCTGAGTGCAGCAGACGCAGCTTCTGGGAGATCTGCAACCTAGAATTAGAGAGACACAGTTTACCCAAGTTGTGTATCAGGTTGTAGGGAGAAGCTGTTTCCAAGAGTTCTGGAGCCTGGCAATAGGCATAGGCAATGTATGGGATTTCTGTATCCTAAGTGTAGCAGATGCAGCTTACAGGAGCTCAGTAACCTGGCTGGAAAGAGAAGCAGTTTCCAAGAGTTCTCTATCCTTGGTGTAGGGAGAAGCTGTTTCCAAGAGTTCTGTAGCCTATGAGCAGGTATTCGCTATACGCGGGTTTTCTGTATGCTGAGTGTAGCACACGCAGCTTATGGGCGTTGTGTCTCGTGCATGTCGTGAGACACTGTTTACCAGAGTTCTGTATAGGGGTGTAGAGAGAAACTGTTTCCAAGAGTTCTGGAGCCTAGCAAGAGGCATATGCAGTAATTGGGATTTCTGTATCCTGAGTGTAGGAGATGCCGCTTATGGGAGCTCTGCTACCTGGATGTAGAGAGAAGCAGTTTACCGGAGTTCGCTATCCTTGGTGTAGAGAGGAGCTGTTTACAGGAGTTGCGTATCCTGGAATTAGGCATTCGCTATGTGTGGGTATTCTGGATGCTGAGTGTAGCAGATGCAGCTTTCGGGAGTTCTGTAATCTAAGTGTAGAGAGATGCAGTTTCCAGTAGTTCTGTATGTTGAATGTAGAGAGAAGCTGTTTCCAAGAGTTCTGTAGTCTGAGAGCAGGCATACGCTGTATATGGGATTCCTGTTGCCTGAGTGTAGCCGACGCAGCTTCTGGGAGATCTGTAACCTAGAATTAGAGAGACACAGTTTACCGAAGTTCTGTATCAGAGTGTAGGGAGAAGCTGTTTCCAAGCATTCTGTAGCCTATGAGCAGGTTTCGCTATATGCGGGTTTTCTGTATGCTGAGTGTAGCACACGCAGCTTATGGGCGTAGTGTCTCGTGCATGTCGTGAGACACTGTTTACCAGAGTTCTGTATATGCGTGTAGAGCGAAATTGTTTCCAAGAGTTCTGGAGCATAGCAAGAGGCATATGCAGTAATTGGGATTGCTGTATCCTGAGTGTAGGAGATGCCGCTTATGGGAGCTCTGCTACCGGGATGTAGAGAGAAGCAGTTCACTGGAGTTCTCTATCCTTGGTGTAGAGAGCAGCTATTTACTGGAGTTCGGTAGCCTGGAATGAGGCATTCGCTCTATGCGGGTTTTCAGTAAGCTGCGTGTAAGAGATGCAGCTTACGGGAGTTCCATAACCTAAGTGCAGAGACATCCAGTATCCAGGAGTTCCGTATGTTGAATGTAGAGAGAAGCTGTTTCTAAGAATTCGGTAGCCTGGGCATAGGTATTCGGTATATGCGGGTTTTCTGTATGCTGAGTGCAGCAGACGCAGCTTCTGGGAGATCTGCAACCTAGAATTAGAGAGACACAGTTTACCCAAGTTGTGTATCAGGTTGTAGGGAGAAGCTGTTTCCAAGAGTTCTGTAGCCTATGAGCAGGTATTCGCTATATGCGGGTTTTCTGTATGCTGCGTGTGGCAGACGCAGCTTATGTGAGTTCTGTATCTTGAATGTAGTGAGACACAGTTTACCAGCGTTCTGTATAGGGGTGTAGAGAGAAACTGTTTCCAAGAGTGTTGTAGCCTAGCAAGAGGCATATGCAGTAACTGGGTGTTCTGTATCCTGAGTGTAGGAGATGCCGCTTATGGGAGCTCTGCTACCTGGATGTAGAGAGAAGCAGTTCACCGGAGTTCTCTATCCTTGGTGTAGAGAGCAGCTATTTACTGGAGTTCGGTAGCCTGGAATGAGGCATTCGCTCTATGCGGGTTTTCAGTAAGCTGCGTGTAAGAGATGCAGCTTACGGGAGTTCCATAACCTAAGTGCAGAGACATCCAGTATCCAGGAGTTCCGTATGTTGAATGTAGAGAGAAGCTGTTTCTAAGATTTCGGTAGCCTGGGCATAGGTATTCGGTATATGCGGGTTTTCTGTATGCTGAGTGCAGCAGACGCAGCTTCTGGGAGATCTGCAACCTAGAATTAGAGAGACACAGTTTACCCAAGTTGTGTATCAGGTTGTAGGGAGAAGCTGTTTCCAAGAGTTCTGTAGCCTATGAGCAGGTATTCGCTATATGCGGGTTTTCTGTATGCTGCGTGTGGCAGACGCAGCTTATGTGAGTTCTGTATCTTGAATGTAGTGAGACACAGTTTACCAGCGTTCTGTATAGGGGTGTAGAGAGAAACTGTTTCCAAGAGTGTTGTAGCCTAGCAAGAGGCATATGCAGTAACTGGGTGTTCTGTATCCTGAGTGTAGGAGATGCCGCTTATGGGAGCTCTGCTACCTGGATGTAGAGAGAAGCAGTTCACCGGAGTTCTCTATCCTTGGTGTAGAGAGCAGCTATTTACTGGAGTTCGGTAGCCTGGAATGAGGCATTCGCTCTATGCGGGTTTTCAGTAAGCTGCGTGTAAGAGATGCAGCTTACGGGAGTTCCATAACCTAAGTGCAGAGACATCCAGTATCCAGGAGTTCCGTATGTTGAATGTAGAGAGAAGCTGTTTCTAAGATTTCGGTAGCCTGGGCATAGGTATTCGGTATATGTGGGTTTTCTGTATGCTGAGTGCAGCAGACGCAGCTTCTGGGAGATCTGCAACCTAGAATTAGAGAGACACAGTTTACCCAAGTTGTGTATCAGGTTGTAGGGAGAAGCTGTTTCCAAGAGTTCTGGAGCCTGGCAATAGGCATAGGCAATGTATGGGATTTCTGTATCCTAAGTGTAGCAGATGCAGCTTACAGGAGCTCAGTAACCTGGCTGGAAAGAGAAGCAGTTTCCAAGAGTTCTCTATCCTTGGTGTAGGGAGAAGCTGTTTCCAAGAGTTCTGTAGCCTATGAGCAGGTATTCGCTATACGCGGGTTTTCTGTATGCTGAGTGTAGCACACGCAGCTTATGGGCGTTGTGTCTCGTGCATGTCGTGAGACACTGTTTACCAGAGTTCTGTATAGGGGTGTAGAGAGAAACTGTTTCCAAGAGTTCTGGAGCCTAGCAAGAGGCATATGCAGTAATTGGGATTTCTGTATCCTGAGTGTAGGAGATGCCGCTTATGGGAGCTCTGCTACCTGGATGTAGAGAGAAGCAGTTTACCGGAGTTCGCTATCCTTGGTGTAGAGAGGAGCTGTTTACAGGAGTTGCGTATCCTGGAATTAGGCATTCGCTATGTGTGGGTATTCTGGATGCTGAGTGTAGCAGATGCAGCTTTCGGGAGTTCTGTAATCTAAGTGTAGAGAGATGCAGTTTCCAGTAGTTCTGTATGTTGAATGTAGAGAGAAGCTGTTTCCAAGAGTTCTGTAGTCTGAGAGCAGGCATACGCTGTATATGGGATTCCTGTTGCCTGAGTGTAGCCGACGCAGCTTCTGGGAGATCGTAACCTAGAATTAGAGAGACACAGTTTACCGAAGTTCTGTATCAGAGTGTAGGGAGAAGCTGTTTCCAAGCATTCTGTAGCCTATGAGCAGGTTTCGCTATATGCGGGTTTTCTGTATGCTGAGTGTAGCACACGCAGCTTATGGGCGTAGTGTCTCGTGCATGTCGTGAGACACTGTTTACCAGAGTTCTGTATATGCGTGTAGAGAGAAATTGTTTCCAAGAGTTCTGGAGCATAGCAAGAGGCATATGCAGTAATTGGGATTGCTGTATCCTGAGTGTAGGAGATGCCGCTTATGGGAGCTCTGCTACCTGGATGTAGAGAGAAGCAGTTCACTGGAGTTCTCTATCCTTGGTGTAGAGAGCAGCTATTTACTGGAGTTCGGTAGCCTGGAATGAGGCATTCGCTCTATGCGGGTTTTCAGTAAGCTGCGTGTAAGAGATGCAGCTTACGGGAGTTCCATAACCTAAGTGCAGAGACATCCAGTATCCAGGAGTTCCGTATGTTGAATGTAGAGAGAAGCTGTTTCTAAGATTTCGGTAGCTTGGGCATAGGTATTCGGTATATGCGGGTTTTCTGTATGCTGAGTGCAGCAGACGCAGCTTCTGGGAGATCTGCAACCTAGAATTAGAGAGACACAGTTTACCCAAGTTGTGTATCAGGTTGTAGGGAGAAGCTGTTTCCAAGAGTTCTGTAGCCTATGAGCAGGTATTCGCTATATGCGGGTTTTCTGTATGCTGCGTGTGGCAGACGCAGCTTATGTGAGTTCTGTATCTTGAATGTAGTGAGACACAGTTTACCAGCGTTCTGTATAGGGGTGTAGAGAGAAACTGTTTCCAAGAGTGTTGTAGCCTAGCAAGAGGCATATGCAGTAACTGGGATTTCTGTATCCTGAGTGTAGGAGATGCCGCTTATGGGAGCTCTGCTACCTGGATGTAGAGAGAAGCAGTTCACCGGAGTTCTCTATCCTTGGTGTAGAGAGTAGCTATTTACTGGAGTTCGGTAGCCTGGAATGAGGCATTCGCTCTATGCGGGTTTTCAGTAAGCTGCGTGTAAGAGATGCAGCTTACGGGAGTTCCATAACCTAAGTGCAGAGACATCCAGTATCCAGGAGTTCCGTATGTTGAATGTAGAGAGAAGCTGTTTCTAAGATTTCGGTAGCCTGGGCATAGGTATTCGGTATATGCGGGTTTTCTGTATGCTGAGTGCAGCAGACGCAGCTTCTGGGAGATCTGCAACCTAGAATTAGAGAGACACAGTTTACCCAAGTTGTGTATCAGGTTGTAGGGAGAAGCTGTTTCCAAGAGTTCTGGAGCCTGGCAATAGGCATAGGCAATGTATGGGATTTCTGTATCCTAAGTGTAGCAGATGCAGCTTACAGGAGCTCAGTAACCTGGCTGGAAAGAGAAGCAGTTTCCAAGAGTTCTCTATCCTTGGTGTAGGGAGAAGCTGTTTCCAAGAGTTCTGTAGCCTATGAGCAGGTATTCGCTATACGCGGGTTTTCTGTATGCTGAGTGTAGCACACGCAGCTTATGGGCGTTGTGTCTCGTGCATGTCGTGAGACACTGTTTACCAGAGTTCTGTATAGGGGTGTAGAGAGAAACTGTTTCCAAGAGTTCTGGAGCCTAGCAAGAGGCATATGCAGTAATTGGGATTTCTGTATCCTGAGTGTAGGAGATGCCGCTTATGGGAGCTCTGCTACCTGGATGTAGAGAGAAGCAGTTTACCGGAGTTCGCTATCCTTGGTGTAGAGAGGAGCTGTTTACAGGAGTTGCGTATCCTGGAATTAGGCATTCGCTATGTGTGGGTATTCTGGATGCTGAGTGTAGCAGATGCAGCTTTCGGGAGTTCTGTAATCTAAGTGTAGAGAGATGCAGTTTCCAGTAGTTCTGTATGTTGAATGTAGAGAGAAGCTGTTTCCAAGAGTTCTGTAGTCTGAGAGCAGGCATACGCTGTATATGGGATTCCTGTTGCCTGAGTGTAGCCGACGCAGCTTCTGGGAGATCTGTAACCTAGAATTAGAGAGACACAGTTTACCGAAGTTCTGTATCAGAGTGTAGGGAGAAGCTGTTTCCAAGCATTCTGTAGCCTATGAGCAGGTTTCGCTATATGCGGGTTTTCTGTATGCTGAGTGTAGCACACGCAGCTTATGGGGGCAGTGTCGCGTGCATGTCGTGAGA
This sequence comes from Lepus europaeus, assembly GCF_033115175.1. Classification (NCBI taxonomy): domain Eukaryota; kingdom Metazoa; phylum Chordata; class Mammalia; order Lagomorpha; family Leporidae; genus Lepus; species Lepus europaeus. The sequence continues at coordinate 525,882 of NW_026909316.1, read as the reverse complement.
CACTGTTTACCAGAGTTCTGTATATGCGTGTAGAGAGAAATTGTTTCCAAGAGTTCTGGAGCATAGCAAGAGGCATATGCAGTAATTGGGATTGCTGTAGCCTGAGTGTAGGAGATGCCGCTTATGGGAGCTCTGCTACCTGGATGTAGAGAGAAGCAGTTCACCGGAGTTCTCTATCCTTGGTGTAGAGAGCAGCTATTTACTGGAGTTCGGTAGCCTGGAATGAGGCATTCGCTCTATGCGGGTTTTCAGTAAGCTGCGTGTAAGAGATGCAGCTTACGGGAGTTCCATAACCTAAGTGCAGAGACATCCAGTATCCAGGAGTTCCGTCTGTTGAATGTAGAGAGAAGCTGTTTCTAAGATTTCGGTAGCCTGGGCATAGGTATTCGGTATATGCGGGTTTTCTGTATGCTGAGTGCAGCAGACGCAGCTTCTGGGAGATCTGCAACCTAGAATTAGAGAGACACAGTTTACCCAAGTTGTGTATCAGGTTGTAGGGAGAAGCTGTTTCCAAGAGTTCTGTAGCCTATGAGCAGGTATTCGCTATATGCGGGTTTTCTGTATGCTGCGTGTGGCAGACGCAGCTTATGTGAGTTCTGTATCTTGAATGTAGTGAGACACAGTTTACCAGAGTTCTGTATAGGGGTGTGGAGAGAAACTGTTTCCAAGAGTGTTGTAGCCTAGCAAGAGGCATATGCAGTAACTGGGATTTCTGTATCCTGAGTGTAGGAGATGCCGCTTATGGGAGCTCTGCTACCTGGATGTAGAGAGAAGCAGTTCACCGGAGTTCTCTATCCTTGGTGTAGAGAGCAGCTATTTACTGGAGTTCGGTAGCCTGGAATGAGGCATTCGCTCTATGCGGGTTTTCAGTAAGCTGCGTGTAAGAGATGCAGCTTACGGGAGTTCCATAACCTAAGTGCAGAGACATCCAGTATCCAGGAGTTCCGTATGTTGAATGTAGAGAGAAGCTGTTTCTAAGATTTCGGTAGCCTGGGCATAGGTATTCGGTATATGCGGGTTTTCTGTATGCTGAGTGCAGCAGACGCAGCTTCTGGGAGATCTGCAACCTAGAATTAGAGAGACACAGTTTACCCAAGTTGTGTATCAGGTTGTAGGGAGAAGCTGTTTCCAAGAGTTCTGTAGCCTATGAGCAGGTATTCGCTATATGCGGGTTTTCTGTATGCTGCGTGTGGCAGACGCAGCTTATGTGAGTTCTGTATCTTGAATGTAGTGAGACACAGTTTACCAGAGTTCTGTATAGGGGTGTAGAGAGAAACTGTTTCCAAGAGTGTTGTAGCCTAGCAAGAGGCATATGCAGTAACTGGGTGTTCTGTATCCTGAGTGTAGGAGATGCCGCTTATGGGAGCTCTGCTACCTGGATGTAGAGAGAAGCAGTTCACCGGAGTTCTCTATCCTTGGTGTAGAGAGCAGCTATTTACTGGAGTTCGGTAGCCTGGAATGAGGCATTCGCTCTATGCGGGTTTTCAGTAAGCTGCGTGTAAGAGATGCAGCTTACGGGAGTTCCATAACCTAAGTGCAGAGACATCCAGTATCCAGGAGTTCCGTATGTTGAATGTAGAGAGAAGCTGTTTCTAAGATTTCGGTAGCCTGGGCATAGGTATTCGGTATATGCGGGTTTTCTGTATGCTGAGTGCAGCAGACGCAGCTTCTGGGAGATCTGCAACCTAGAATTAGAGAGACACAGTTTACCCAAGTTGTGTATCAGGTTGTAGGGAGAAGCTGTTTCCAAGAGTTCTGGAGCCTGGCAATAGGCATAGGCAATGTATGGGATTTCTGTATCCTAAGTGTAGCAGATGCAGCTTACAGGAGCTCAGTAACCTGGCTGGAAAGAGAAGCAGTTTCCAAGAGTTCTCTATCCTTGGTGTAGGGAGAAGCTGTTTCCAAGAGTTCTGTAGCCTATGAGCAGGTATTCGCTATACGCGGGTTTTCTGTATGCTGAGTGTAGCACACGCAGCTTATGGGCGTTGTGTCTCGTGCATGTCGTGAGACACTGTTTACCAGAGTTCTGTATAGGGGTGTAGAGAGAAACTGTTTCCAAGAGTTCTGGAGCCTAGCAAGAGGCATATGCAGTAATTGGGATTTCTGTATCCTGAGTGTAGGAGATGCCGCTTATGGGAGCTCTGCTACCTGGATGTAGAGAGAAGCAGTTTACCGGAGTTCGCTATCCTTGGTGTAGAGAGGAGCTGTTTACAGGAGTTGCGTATCCTGGAATTAGGCATTCGCTATGTGTGGGTATTCTGGATGCTGAGTGTAGCAGATGCAGCTTTCGGGAGTTCTGTAATCTAAGTGTAGAGAGATGCAGTTTCCAGTAGTTCTGTATGTTGAATGTAGAGAGAAGCTGTTTCCAAGAGTTCTGTAGTCTGAGAGCAGGCATACGCTGTATATGGGATTCCTGTTGCCTGAGTGTAGCCGACGCAGCTTCTGGGAGATCTGTAACCTAGAATTAGAGAGACACAGTTTACCGAAGTTCTGTATCAGAGTGTAGGGAGAAGCTGTTTCCAAGCATTCTGTAGCCTATGAGCAGGTTTCGCTATATGCGGGTTTTCTGTATGCTGAGTGTAGCACACGCAGCTTATGGGCGTAGTGTCTCGTGCATGTCGTGAGACACTGTTTACCAGAGTTCTGTATATGCGTGTAGAGAGAAATTGTTTCCAAGAGTTCTGGAGCATAGCAAGAGGCATATGCAGTAATTGGGATTGCTGTATCCTGAGTGTAGGAGATGCTGCTTATGGGAGCTCTGCTACCGGGATGTAGAGAGAAGCAGTTCACTGGAGTTCTCTATCCTTGGTGTAGAGAGCAGCTATTTACTGGAGTTCGGTAGCCTGGAATGAGGCATTCGCTCTATGCGGGTTTTCAGTAAGCTGCGTGTAAGAGATGCAGCTTACGGGAGTTCCATAACCTAAGTGCAGAGACATCCAGTATCCAGGAGTTCCGTATGTTGAATGTAGAGAGAAGCTGTTTCTAAGATTTCGGTAGCCTGGGCATAGGTATTCGGTATATGCGGGTTTTCTGTATGCTGAGTGCAGCAGACGCAGCTTCTGGGAGATCTGCAACCTAGAATTAGAGAGACACAGTTTACCCAAGTTGTGTATCAGGTTGTAGGGAGAAGCTGTTTCCAAGAGTTCTGTAGCCTATGAGCAGGTATTCGCTATATGCGGGTTTTCTGTATGCTGCGTGTGGCAGACGCAGCTTATGTGAGTTCTGTATCTTGAATGTAGTGAGACACAGTTTACCAGAGTTCTGTATAGGGGTGTAGAGAGAAACTGTTTCCAAGAGTGTTGTAGCCTAGCAAGAGGCATATGCAGTAACTGGGATTTCTGTATCCTGAGTGTAGGAGATGCCGCTTATGGGAGCTCTGCTACCTGGATGTAGAGAGAAGCAGTTCACCGGAGTTCTCTATCCTTGGTGTAGAGAGTAGCTATTTACTGGAGTTCGGTAGCCTGGAATGAGGCATTCGCTCTATGCGGGTTTTCAGTAAGCTGCGTGTAAGAGATGCAGCTTACGGGAGTTCCATAACCTAAGTGCAGAGACATCCAGTATCCAGGAGTTCCGTATGTTGAATGTAGAGAGAAGCTGTTTCTAAGATTTCGGTAGCCTGGGCATAGGTATTCGGTATATGCGGGTTTTCTGTATGCTGAGTGCAGCAGACGCAGCTTCTGGGAGATCTGCAACCTAGAATTAGAGAGACACAGTTTACCCAAGTTGTGTATCAGGTTGTAGGGAGAAGCTGTTTCCAAGAGTTCTGGAGCCTGGCAATAGGCATAGGCAATGTATGGGATTTCTGTATCCTAAGTGTAGCAGATGCAGCTTACAGGAGCTCAGTAACCTGGCTGGAAAGAGAAGCAGTTTCCAAGAGTTCTCTATCCTTGGTGTAGGGAGAAGCTGTTTCCAAGAGTTCTGTAGCCTATGAGCAGGTATTCGCTATACGCGGGTTTTCTGTATGCTGAGTGTAGCACACGCAGCTTATGGGTGTTGTGTCTCGTGCATGTCGTGAGACACTGTTTACCAGAGTTCTGTATAGGGGTGTAGAGAGAAACTGTTTCCAAGAGTTCTGGAGCCTAGCAAGAGGCATATGCAGTAATTGGGATTTCTGTATCCTGAGTGTAGGAGATGCCGCTTATGGGAGCTCTGCTACCTGGATGTAGAGAGAAGCAGTTTACCGGAGTTCGCTATCCTTGGTGTAGAGAGGAGCTGTTTACAGGAGTTGCGTATCCTGGAATTAGGCATTCGCTATGTGTGGGTATTCTGGATGCTGAGTGTAGCAGATGCAGCTTTCGGGAGTTCTGTAATCTAAGTGTAGAGAGATGCAGTTTCCAGTAGTTCTGTATGTTGAATGTAGAGAGAAGCTGTTTCCAAGAGTTCTGTAGTCTGAGAGCAGGCATACGCTGTATATGGGATTCCTGTTGCCTGAGTGTAGCCGACGCAGCTTCTGGGAGATCTGTAACCTAGAATTAGAGAGACACAGTTTACCGAAGTTCTGTATCAGAGTGTAGGGAGAAGCTGTTTCCAAGCATTCTGTAGCCTATGAGCAGGTTTCGCTATATGCGGGTTTTCTGTATGCTGAGTGTAGCACACGCAGCTTATGGGCGTAGTGTCGCGTGCATGTCGTGAGACACTGTTTACCAGAGTTCTGTATATGCGTGTAGAGAGAAATTGTTTCCAAGAGTTCTGGAGCATAGCAAGAGGCATATGCAGTAATTGGGATTGCTGTATCCTGAGTGTAGGAGATGCCGCTTATGGGAGCTCTGCTACCGGGATGTAGAGAGAAGCAGTTCACTGGAGTTCTCTATCCTTGGTGTAGAGAGCAGCTATTTACTGGAGTTCGGTAGCCTGGAATGAGGCATTCGCTCTATGCGGGTTTTCAGTAAGCTGCGTGTAAGAGATGCAGCTTACGGGAGTTCCATAACCTAAGTGCAGAGACATCCAGTATCCAGGAGTTCCGTATGTTGAATGTAGAGAGAAGCTGTTTCTAAGATTTCGGTAGCTTGGGCATAGGTATTCGGTATATGCGGGTTTTCTGTATGCTGAGTGCAGCAGACGCAGCTTCTGGGAGATCTGCAACCTAGAATTAGAGAGACACAGTTTACCCAAGTTGTGTATCAGGTTGTAGGGAGAAGCTGTTTCCAAGAGTTCTGTAGCCTATGAGCAGGTATTCGCTATATGCGGGTTTTCTGTATGCTGCGTGTGGCAGACGCAGCTTATGTGAGTTCTGTATCTTGAATGTAGTGAGACACAGTTTACCAGCGTTCTGTATAGGGGTGTAGAGAGAAACTGTTTCCAAGAGTGTTGTAGCCTAGCAAGAGGCATATGCAGTAACTGGGATTTCTGTATCCTGAGTGTAGGAGATGCCGCTTATGGGAGCTCTGCTACCTGGATGTAGAGAGAAGCAGTTCACCGGAGTTCTCTATCCTTGGTGTAGAGAGTAGCTATTTACTGGAGTTCGGTAGCCTGGAATGAGGCATTCGCTCTATGCGGGTTTTCAGTAAGCTGCGTGTAAGAGATGCAGCTTACGGGAGTTCCATAACCTAAGTGCAGAGACATCCAGTATCCAGGAGTTCCGTATGTTGAATGTAGAGAGAAGCTGTTTCTAAGATTTCGGTAGCCTGGGCATAGGTATTCGGTATATGCGGGTTTTCTGTATGCTGAGTGCAGCAGACGCAGCTTCTGGGAGATCTGCAACCTAGAATTAGAGAGACACAGTTTACCCAAGTTGTGTATCAGGTTGTAGGGAGAAGCTGTTTCCAAGAGTTCTGTAGCCTATGAGCAGGTATTCGCTATATGCGGGTTTTCTGTATGCTGCGTGTGGCAGACGCAGCTTATGTGAGTTCTGTATCTTGAATGTAGTGAGACACAGTTTACCAGAGTTCTGTATAGGGGTGTAGAGAGAAACTGTTTCCAAGAGTGTTGTAGCCTAGCAAGAGGCATATGCAGTAACTGGGTGTTCTGTATCCTGAGTGTAGGAGATGCCGCTTATGGGAGCTCTGCTACCTGGATGTAGAGAGAAGCAGTTCACCGGAGTTCTCTATCCTTGGTGTAGAGAGCAGCTATTTACTGGAGTTCGGTAGCCTGGAATGAGGCATTCGCTCTATGCGGGTTTTCAGTAAGCTGCGTGTAAGAGATGCAGCTTACGGGAGTTCCATAACCTAAGTGCAGAGACATCCAGTATCCAGGAGTTCCGTATGTTGAATGTAGAGAGAAGCTGTTTCTAAGATTTCGGTAGCCTGGGCATAGGTATTCGGTATATGCGGGTTTTCTGTATGCTGAGTGCAGCAGACGCAGCTTCTGGGAGATCTGCAACCTAGAATTAGAGAGACACAGTTTACCCAAGTTGTGTATCAGGTTGTAGGGAGAAGCTGTTTCCAAGAGTTCTGGAGCCTGGCAATAGGCATAGGCAATGTATGGGATTTCTGTATCCTAAGTGTAGCAGATGCAGCTTACAGGAGCTCAGTAACCTGGCTGGAAAGAGAAGCAGTTTCCAAGAGTTCTCTATCCTTGGTGTAGGGAGAAGCTGTTTCCAAGAGTTCTGTAGCCTATGAGCAGGTATTCGCTATACGCGGGTTTTCTGTATGCTGAGTGTAGCACACGCAGCTTATGGGCGTTGTGTCTCGTGCATGTCGTGAGACACTGTTTACCAGAGTTCTGTATAGGGGTGTAGAGAGAAACTGTTTCCAAGAGTTCTGGAGCCTAGCAAGAGGCATATGCAGTAATTGGGATTTCTGTATCCTGAGTGTAGGAGATGCCGCTTATGGGAGCTCTGCTACCTGGATGTAGAGAGAAGCAGTTTACCGGAGTTCGCTATCCTTGGTGTAGAGAGGAGCTGTTTACAGGAGTTGCGTATCCTGGAATTAGGCATTCGCTATGTGTGGGTATTCTGGATGCTGAGTGTAGCAGATGCAGCTTTCGGGAGTTCTGTAATCTAAGTGTAGAGAGATGCAGTTTCCAGTAGTTCTGTATGTTGAATGTAGAGAGAAGCTGTTTCCAAGAGTTCTGTAGTCTGAGAGCAGGCATACGCTGTATATGGGATTCCTGTTGCCTGAGTGTAGCCGACGCAGCTTCTGGGAGATCTGTAACCTAGAATTAGAGAGACACAGTTTACCGAAGTTCTGTATCAGAGTGTAGGGAGAAGCTGTTTCCAAGCATTCTGTAGCCTATGAGCAGGTTTCGCTATATGCGGGTTTTCTGTATGCTGAGTGTAGCACACGCAGCTTATGGGCGTAGTGTCGCGTGCATGTCGTGAGACACTGTTTACCAGAGTTCTGTATATGCGTGTAGAGAGAAATTGTTTCCAAGAGTTCTGGAGCATAGCAAGAGGCATATGCAGTAATTGGGATTGCTGTAGCCTGAGTGTAGGAGATGCCGCTTATGGGAGCTCTGCTACCTGGATGTAGAGAGAAGCAGTTCACTGGAGTTCTCTATCCTTGGTGTAGAGAGCAGCTATTTACTGGAGTTCGGTAGCCTGGAATGAGGCATTCGCTCTATGCGGGTTTTCAGTAAGCTGCGTGTAAGAGATGCAGCTTACGGGAGTTCCATAACCTAAGTGCAGAGACATCCAGTATCCAGGAGTTCCGTATGTTGAATGTAGAGAGAAGCTGTTTCTAAGATTTCGGTAGCCTGGGCATAGGTATTCGGTATATGCGGGTTTTCTGTATGCTGAGTGCAGCAGACGCAGCTTCTGGGAGATCTGCAACCTAGAATTAGAGAGACACAGTTTACCCAAGTTGTGTATCAGGTTGTAGGGAGAAGCTGTTTCCAAGAGTTCTGTAGCCTATGAGCAGGTATTCGCTATATGCGGGTTTTCTGTATGCTGCGTGTGGCAGACGCAGCTTATGTGAGTTCTGTATCTTGAATGTAGTGAGACACAGTTTACCAGCGTTCTGTATAGGGGTGTAGAGAGAAACTGTTTCCAAGAGTGTTGTAGCCTAGCAAGAGGCATATGCAGTAACTGGGATTTCTGTATCCTGAGTGTAGGAGATGCCGCTTATGGGAGCTCTGCTACCTGGATGTAGAGAGAAGCAGTTCACCGGAGTTCTCTATCCTTGGTGTAGAGAGTAGCTATTTACTGGAGTTCGGTAGCCTGGAATGAGGCATTCGCTCTATGCGGGTTTTCAGTAAGCTGCGTGTAAGAGATGCAGCTTACGGGAGTTCCATAACCTAAGTGCAGAGACATCCAGTATCCAGGAGTTCCGTATGTTGAATGTAGAGAGAAGCTGTTTCTAAGATTTCGGTAGCCTGGGCATAGGTATTCGGTATATGCGGGTTTTCTGTATGCTGAGTGCAGCAGACGCAGCTTCTGGGAGATCTGCAACCTAGAATTAGAGAGACACAGTTTACCCAAGTTGTGTATCAGGTTGTAGGGAGAAGCTGTTTCCAAGAGTTCTGGAGCCTATGAGCAGGTATTCGCTATATGCGGGTTTTCTGTATGCTGCGTGTGGCAGACGCAGCTTATGTGAGTTCTGTATCTTGAATGTAGTGAGACACAGTTTACCAGAGTTCTGTATAGGGGTGTAGAGAGAAACTGTTTCCAAGAGTGTTGTAGCCTAGCAAGAGGCATATGCAGTAACTGGGATTTCTGTATCCTGAGTGTAGGAGATGCCGCTTATGGGAGCTCTGCTACCTGGATGTAGAGAGAAGCAGTTCACCGGAGTTCTCTATCCTTGGTGTAGAGAGCAGCTATTTACTGGAGTTCGGTAGCCTGGAATGAGGCATTCGCTCTATGCGGGTTTTCAGTAAGCTGCGTGTAAGAGATGCAGCTTACGGGAGTTCCATAACCTAAGTGCAGAGACATCCAGTATCCAGGAGTTCCGTATGTTGAATGTAGAGAGAAGCTGTTTCTAAGATTTCGGTAGCCTGGGCATAGGTATTCGGTATATGCGGGTTTTCTGTATGCTGAGTGCAGCAGACGCAGCTTCTGGGAGATCTGCAACCTAGAATTAGAGAGACACAGTTTACCCAAGTTGTGTATCAGGTTGTAGGGAGAAGCTGTTTCCAAGAGTTCTGGAGCCTGGCAATAGGCATAGGCAATGTATGGGATTTCTGTATCCTAAGTGTAGCAGATGCAGCTTACAGGAGCTCAGTAACCTGGCTGGAAAGAGAAGCAGTTTCCAAGAGTTCTCTATCCTTGGTGTAGGGAGAAGCTGTTTCCAAGAGTTCTGTAGCCTATGAGCAGGTATTCGCTATACGCGGGTTTTCTGTATGCTGAGTGTAGCACACGCAGCTTATGGGCGTTGTGTCTCGTGCATGTCGTGAGACACTGTTTACCAGAGTTCTGTATAGGGGTGTAGAGAGAAACTGTTTCCAAGAGTTCTGGAGCCTAGCAAGAGGCATATGCAGTAATTGGGATTTCTGTATCCTGAGTGTAGGAGATGCCGCTTATGGGAGCTCTGCTACCTGGATGTAGAGAGAAGCAGTTTACCGGAGTTCGCTATCCTTGGTGTAGAGAGGAGCTGTTTACAGGAGTTGCGTATCCTGGAATTAGGCATTCGCTATGTGTGGGTATTCTGGATGCTGAGTGTAGCAGATGCAGCTTTCGGGAGTTCTGTAATCTAAGTGTAGAGAGATGCAGTTTCCAGTAGTTCTGTATGTTGAATGTAGAGAGAAGCTGTTTCCAAGAGTTCTGTAGTCTGAGAGCAGGCATACGCTGTATATGGGATTCCTGTTGCCTGAGTGTAGCCGACGCAGCTTCTGGGAGATCTGTAACCTAGAATTAGAGAGACACAGTTTACCGAAGTTCTGTATCAGAGTGTAGGGAGAAGCTGTTTCCAAGCATTCTGTAGCCTATGAGCAGGTTTCGCTATATGCGGGTTTTCTGTATGCTGAGTGTAGCACACGCAGCTTATGGGCGTAGTGTCGCGTGCATGTCGTGAGACACTGTTTACCAGAGTTCTGTATATGCGTGTAGAGAGAAATTGTTTCCAAGAGTTCTGGAGCATAGCAAGAGGCATATGCAGTAATTGGGATTGCTGTAGCCTGAGTGTAGGAGATGCCGCTTATGGGAGCTCTGCTACCTGGATGTAGAGAGAAGCAGTTCACTGGAGTTCTCTATCCTTGGTGTAGAGAGCAGCTATTTACTGGAGTTCGGTAGCCTGGAATGAGGCATTCGCTCTATGCGGGTTTTCAGTAAGCTGCGTGTAAGAGATGCAGCTTACAGGAGTTCCATAACCTAAGTGCAGAGACATCCAGTATCCAGGAGTTCCGTATGTTGAATGTAGAGAGAAGCTGTTTCTAAGATTTCGGTAGCCTGGGCATAGGTATTCGGTATATGCGGGTTTTCTGTATGCTGAGTGCAGCAGACGCAGCTTCTGGGAGATCTGCAACCTAGAATTAGAGAGACACAGTTTACCCAAGTTGTGTATCAGGTTGTAGGGAGAAGCTGTTTCCAAGAGTTCTGGAGCCTATGAGCAGGTATTCGCTATATGCGGGTTTTCTGTATGCTGCGTGTGGCAGACGCAGCTTATGTGAGTTCTGTATCTTGAATGTAGTGAGACACAGTTTACCAGAGTTCTGTATAGGGGTGTAGAGAGAAACTGTTTCCAAGAGTGTTGTAGCCTAGCAAGAGGCATATGCAGTAACTGGGATTTCTGTATCCTGAGTGTAGGAGATGCCGCTTATGGGAGCTCTGCTACCTGGATGTAGAGAGAAGCAGTTCACCGGAGTTCTCTATCCTTGGTGTAGAGAGCAGCTATTTACTGGAGTTCGGTAGCCTGGAATGAGGCATTCGCTCTATGCGGGTTTTCAGTAAGCTGCGTGTAAGAGATGCAGCTTACGGGAGTTCCATAACCTAAGTGCAGAGACATCCAGTATCCAGGAGTTCCGTATGTTGAATGTAGAGAGAAGCTGTTTCTAAGATTTCGGTAGCCTGGGCATAGGTATTCGGTATATGCGGGTTTTCTGTATGCTGAGTGCAGCAGACGCAGCTTCTGGGAGATCTGCAACCTAGAATTAGAGAGACACAGTTTACCCAAGTTGTGTATCAGGTTGTAGGGAGAAGCTGTTTCCAAGAGTTCTGTAGCCTATGAGCAGGTATTCGCTATATGCGGGTTTTCTGTATGCTGCGTGTGGCAGACGCAGCTTATGTGAGTTCTGTATCTTGAATGTAGTGAGACACAGTTTACCAGAGTTCTGTATAGGGGTGTAGAGAGAAACTGTTTCCAAGAGTGTTGTAGCCTAGCAAGAGGCATATGCAGTAACTGGGTGTTCTGTATCCTGAGTGTAGGAGATGCCGCTTATGGGAGCTCTGCTACCTGGATGTAGAGAGAAGCAGTTCACCGGAGTTCTCTATCCTTGGTGTAGAGAGCAGCTATTTACTGGAGTTCGGTAGCCTGGAATGAGGCATTCGCTCTATGCGGGTTTTCAGTAAGCTGCGTGTAAGAGATGCAGCTTACGGGAGTTCCATAACCTAAGTGCAGAGACATCCAGTATCCAGGAGTTCCGTATGTTGAATGTAGAGAGAAGCTGTTTCTAAGATTTCGGTAGCCTGGGCATAGGTATTCGGTATATGCGGGTTTTCTGTATGCTGAGTGCAGCAGACGCAGCTTCTGGGAGATCTGCAACCTAGAATTAGAGAGACACAGTTTACCCAAGTTGTGTATCAGGTTGTAGGGAGAAGCTGTTTCCAAGAGTTCTGGAGCCTGGCAATAGGCATAGGCAATGTATGGGATTTCTGTATCCTAAGTGTAGCAGATGCAGCTTACAGGAGCTCAGTAACCTGGCTGGAAAGAGAAGCAGTTTCCAAGAGTTCTCTATCCTTGGTGTAGGGAGAAGCTGTTTCCAAGAGTTCTGTAGCCTATGAGCAGGTATTCGCTATACGCGGGTTTTCTGTATGCTGAGTGTAGCACACGCAGCTTATGGGCGTTGTGTCTCGTGCATGTCGTGAGACACTGTTTACCAGAGTTCTGTATAGGGGTGTAGAGAGAAACTGTTTCCAAGAGTTCTGGAGCCTAGCAAGAGGCATATGCAGTAATTGGGATTTCTGTATCCTGAGTGTAGGAGATGCCGCTTATGGGAGCTCTGCTACCTGGATGTAGAGAGAAGCAGTTTACCGGAGTTCGCTATCCTTGGTGTAGAGAGGAGCTGTTTACAGGAGTTGCGTATCCTGGAATTAGGCATTCGCTATGTGTGGGTATTCTGGATGCTGAGTGTAGCAGATGCAGCTTTCGGGAGTTCTGTAATCTAAGTGTAGAGAGATGCAGTTTCCAGTAGTTCTGTATGTTGAATGTAGAGAGAAGCTGTTTCCAAGAGTTCTGTAGTCTGAGAGCAGGCATACGCTGTATATGGGATTCCTGTTGCCTGAGTGTAGCCGACGCAGCTTCTGGGAGATCTGTAACCTAGAATTAGAGAGACACAGTTTACCGAAGTTCTGTATCAGAGTGTAGGGAGAAGCTGTTTCCAAGCATTCTGTAGCCTATGAGCAGGTTTCGCTATATGCGGGTTTTCTGTATGCTGAGTGTAGCACACGCAGCTTATGGGCGTAGTGTCGCGTGCATGTCGTGAGACACTGTTTACCAGAGTTCTGTATATGCGTGTAGAGAGAAATTGTTTCCAAGAGTTCTGGAGCATAGCAAGAGGCATATGCAGTAATTGGGATTGCTGTATCCTGAGTGTAGGAGATGCCGCTTATGGGAGCTCTGCTACCGGGATGTAGAGAGAAGCAGTTCACTGGAGTTCTCTATCCTTGGTGTAGAGAGCAGCTATTTACTGGAGTTCGGTAGCCTGGAATGAGGCATTCGCTCTATGCGGGTTTTCAGTAAGCTGCGTGTAAGAGATGCAGCTTACGGGAGTTCCATAACCTAAGTGCAGAGACATCCAGTATCCAGGAGTTCCGTATGTTGAATGTAGAGAGAAGCTGTTTCTAAGATTTCGGTAGCCTGGGCATAGGTATTCGGTATATGCGGGTTTTCTGTATGCTGAGTGCAGCAGACGCAGCTTCTGGGAGATCTGCAACCTAGAATTAGAGAGACACAGTTTACCCAAGTTGTGTATCAGGTTGTAGGGAGAAGCTGTTTCCAAGAGTTCTGGAGCCTATGAGCAGGTATTCGTTATATGCGGGTTTTCTGTATGCTGCGTGTGGCAGACTCAGCTTATGTGAGTTCTGTATCTTGAATGTAGTGAGACACAGTTTACCAGAGTTCTGTATAGGGGTGTAGAGAGAAACTGTTTCCAAGAGTGTTGTAGCCTAGCAAGAGGCATATGCAGTAATTGGGATTGCTGTATCCTGAGTGTAGGAGATGCCGCTTATGGGAGCTCTGCTACCTGGATGTAGAGAGAAGCAGTTCACCGGAGTTCTCTATCCTTGGTGTAGAGAGTAGCTATTTACTGGAGTTCGGTAGCCTGGAATGAGGCATTCGCTCTATGCGGGTTTTCAGTAAGCTGCGTGTAAGAGATGCAGCTTACGGGAGTTCCATAACCTAAGTGCAGAGACATCCAGTATCCAGGAGTTCCGTATGTTGAATGTAGAGAGAAGCTGTTTCTAAGATTTCGGTAGCCTGGGCATAGGTATTCGGTATATGCGGGTTTTCTGTATGCTGAGTGCAGCAGACGCAGCTTCTGGGAGATCTGCAACCTAGAATTAGAGAGACACAGTTTACCCAAGTTGTGTATCAGGTTGTAGGGAGAAGCTGTTTCCAAGAGTTCTGTAGCCTATGAGCAGGTATTCGCTATATGCGGGTTTTCTGTATGCTGCGTGTGGCAGACGCAGCTTATGTGAGTTCTGTATCTTGAATGTAGTGAGACACAGTTTACCAGCGTTCTGTATAGGGGTGTAGAGAGAAACTGTTTCCAAGAGTGTTGTAGCCTAGCAAGAGGCATATGCAGTAACTGGGTGTTCTGTATCCTGAGTGTAGGAGATGCCGCTTATGGGAGCTCTGCTACCTGGATGTAGAGAGAAGCAGTTCACCGGAGTTCTCTATCCTTGGTGTAGAGAGCAGCTATTTACTGGAGTTCGGTAGCCTGGAATGAGGCATTCGCTCTATGCGGGTTTTCAGTAAGCTGCGTGTAAGAGATGCAGCTTACGGGAGTTCCATAACCTAAGTGCAGAGACATCCAGTATCCAGGAGTTCCGTATGTTGAATGTAGAGAGAAGCTGTTTCTAAGATTTCGGTAGCCTGGGCATAGGTATTCGGTATATGCGGGTTTTCTGTATGCTGAGTGCAGCAGACGCAGCTTCTGGGAGATCTGCAACCTAGAATTAGAGAGACACAGTTTACCCAAGTTGTGTATCAGGTTGTAGGGAGAAGCTGTTTCCAAGAGTTCTGGAGCCTGGCAATAGGCATAGGCAATGTATGGGATTTCTGTATCCTAAGTGTAGCAGATGCAGCTTACAGGAGCTCAGTAACCTGGCTGGAAAGAGAAGCAGTTTCCAAGAGTTCTCTATCCTTGGTGTAGGGAGAAGCTGTTTCCAAGAGTTCTGTAGCCTATGAGCAGGTATTCGCTATACGCGGGTTTTCTGTATGCTGAGTGTAGCACACGCAGCTTATGGGCGTTGTGTCTCGTGCATGTCGTGAGACACTGTTTACCAGAGTTCTGTATAGGGGTGTAGAGAGAAACTGTTTCCAAGAGTTCTGGAGCCTAGCAAGAGGCATATGCAGTAATTGGGATTTCTGTATCCTGAGTGTAGGAGATGCCGCTTATGGGAGCTCTGCTACCTGGATGTAGAGAGAAGCAGTTTACCGGAGTTCGCTATCCTTGGTGTAGAGAGGAGCTGTTTACAGGAGTTGCGTATCCTGGAATTAGGCATTCGCTATGTGTGGGTATTCTGGATGCTGAGTGTAGCAGATGCAGCTTTCGGGAGTTCTGTAATCTAAGTGTAGAGAGATGCAGTTTCCAGTAGTTCTGTATGTTGAATGCAGAGAGAAGCTGTTTCCAAGAGTTCTGTAGTCTGAGAGCAGGCATACGCTGTATATGGGATTCCTGTTGCCTGAGTGTAGCCGACGCAGCTTCTGGGAGATCTGTAACCTAGAATTAGAGAGACACAGTTTACCGAAGTTCTGTATCAGAGTGTAGGGAGAAGCTGTTTCCAAGCATTCTGTAGCCTATGAGCAGGTTTCGCTATATGCGGGTTTTCTGTATGCTGAGTGTAGCACACGCAGCTTATGGGCGTAGTGTCTCGTGCATGTCGTGAGACACTGTTTACCAGAGTTCTGTATATGCGTGTAGAGAGAAATTGTTTCCAAGAGTTCTGGAGCATAGCAAGAGGCATATGCAGTAATTGGGATTGCTGTATCCTGAGTGTAGGAGATGCCGCTTATGGGAGCTCTGCTACCGGGATGTAGAGAGAAGCAGTTCACTGGAGTTCTCTATCCTTGGTGTAGAGAGCAGCTATTTACTGGAGTTCGGTAGCCTGGAATGAGGCATTCGCTCTATGCGGGTTTTCAGTAAGCTGCGTGTAAGAGATGCAGCTTACGGGAGTTCCATAACCTAAGTGCAGAGACATCCAGTATCCAGGAGTTCCGTATGTTGAATGTAGAGAGAAGCTGTTTCTAAGATTTCGGTAGCTTGGGCATAGGTATTCGGTATATGCGGGTTTTCTGTATGCTGAGTGCAGCAGACGCAGCTTCTGGGAGATCTGCAACCTAGAATTAGAGAGACACAGTTTACCCAAGTTGTGTATCAGGTTGTAGGGAGAAGCTGTTTCCAAGAGTTCTGTAGCCTATGAGCAGGTATTCGCTATATGCGGGTTTTCTGTATGCTGCGTGTGGCAGACGCAGCTTATGTGAGTTCTGTATCTTGAATGTAGTGAGACACAGTTTACCAGCGTTCTGTATAGGGGTGTAGAGAGAAACTGTTTCCAAGAGTGTTGTAGCCTAGCAAGAGGCATATGCAGTAACTGGGATTTCTGTATCCTGAGTGTAGGAGATGCCGCTTATGGGAGCTCTGCTACCTGGATGTAGAGAGAAGCAGTTCACCGGAGTTCTCTATCCTTGGTGTAGAGAGTAGCTATTTACTGGAGTTCGGTAGCCTGGAATGAGGCATTCGCTCTATGCGGGTTTTCAGTAAGCTGCGTGTAAGAGATGCAGCTTACGGGAGTTCCATAACCTAAGTGCAGAGACATCCAGTATCCAGGAGTTCCGTATGTTGAATGTAGAGAGAAGCTGTTTCTAAGATTTCGGTAGCCTGGGCATAGGTATTCGGTATATGCGGGTTTTCTGTATGCTGAGTGCAGCAGACGCAGCTTCTGGGAGATCTGCAACCTAGAATTAGAGAGACACAGTTTACCCAAGTTGTGTATCAGGTTGTAGGGAGAAGCTGTTTCCAAGAGTTCTGTAGCCTATGAGCAGGTATTCGCTATATGCGGGTTTTCTGTATGCTGCGTGTGGCAGACGCAGCTTATGTGAGTTCTGTATCTTGAATGTAGTGAGACACAGTTTACCAGAGTTCTGTATAGGGGTGTAGAGAGAAACTGTTTCCAAGAGTGTTGTAGCCTAGCAAGAGGCATATGCAGTAACTGAGTGTTCTGTATCCTGAGTGTAGGAGATGCCGCTTATGGGAGCTCTGCTACCTGGATGTAGAGAGAAGCAGTTCACCGGAGTTCTCTATCCTTGGTGTAGAGAGCAGCTATTTACTGGAGTTCGGTAGCCTGGAATGAGGCATTCGCTCTATGCGGGTTTTCAGTAAGCTGCGTGTAAGAGATGCAGCTTACGGGAGTTCCATAACCTAAGTGCAGAGACATCCAGTATCCAGGAGTTCCGTATGTTGAATGTAGAGAGAAGCTGTTTCTAAGATTTCGGTAGCCTGGGCATAGGTATTCGGTATATGCGGGTTTTCTGTATGCTGAGTGCAGCAGACGCAGCTTCTGGGAGATCTGCAACCTAGAATTAGAGAGACACAGTTTACCCAAGTTGTGTATCAGGTTGTAGGGAGAAGCTGTTTCCAAGAGTTCTGGAGCCTGGCAATAGGCATAGGCAATGTATGGGATTTCTGTATCCTAAGTGTAGCAGATGCAGCTTACAGGAGCTCAGTAACCTGGCTGGAAAGAGAAGCAGTTTCCAAGAGTTCTCTATCCTTGGTGTAGGGAGAAGCTGTTTCCAAGAGTTCTGTAGCCTATGAGCAGGTATTCGCTATACGCGGGTTTTCTGTATGCTGAGTGTAGCACACGCAGCTTATGGGCGTTGTGTCTCGTGCATGTCGTGAGACACTGTTTACCAGAGTTCTGTATAGGGGTGTAGAGAGAAACTGTTTCCAAGAGTTCTGGAGCCTAGCAAGAGGCATATGCAGTAATTGGGATTTCTGTATCCTGAGTGTAGGAGATGCCGCTTATGGGAGCTCTGCTACCTGGATGTAGAGAGAAGCAGTTTACCGGAGTTCGCTATCCTTGGTGTAGAGAGGAGCTGTTTACAGGAGTTGCGTATCCTGGAATTAGGCATTCGCTATGTGTGGGTATTCTGGATGCTGAGTGTAGCAGATGCAGCTTTCAGGAGTTCTGTAATCTAAGTGTAGAGAGATGCAGTTTCCAGTAGTTCTGTATGTTGAATGTAGAGAGAAGCTGTTTCCAAGAGTTCTGTAGTCTGAGAGCAGGCATACGCTGTATATGGGATTCCTGTTGCCTGAGTGTAGCCGACGCAGCTTCTGGGAGATCTGTAACCTAGAATTAGAGAGACACAGTTTACCGAAGTTCTGTATCAGAGTGTAGGGAGAAGCTGTTTCCAAGCATTCTGTAGCCTATGAGCAGGTTTCGCTATATGCGGGTTTTCTGTATGCTGAGTGTAGCACACGCAGCTTATGGGCGTAGTGTCTCGTGCATGTCGTGAGACACTGTTTACCAGAGTTCTGTATATGCGTGTAGAGAGAAATTGTTTCCAAGAGTTCTGGAGCATAGCAAGAGGCATATGCAGTAATTGGGATTGCTGTATCCTGAGTGTAGGAGATGCCGCTTATGGGAGCTCTGCTACCGGGATGTAGAGAGAAGCAGTTCACTGGAGTTCTCTATCCTTGGTGTAGAGAGCAGCTATTTACTGGAGTTCGGTAGCCTGGAATGAGGCATTC
This sequence comes from Lepus europaeus, assembly GCF_033115175.1. Taxonomy (NCBI): domain Eukaryota; kingdom Metazoa; phylum Chordata; class Mammalia; order Lagomorpha; family Leporidae; genus Lepus; species Lepus europaeus. The sequence continues at coordinate 507,885 of NW_026909316.1, read as the reverse complement.
GCTCTATGCGGGTTTTCAGTAAGCTGCGTGTAAGAGATGCAGCTTACGGGAGTTCCATAACCTAAGTGCAGAGACATCCAGTATCCAGGAGTTCCGTATGTTGAATGTAGAGAGAAGCTGTTTCTAAGATTTCGGTAGCTTGGGCATAGGTATTCGGTATATGCGGGTTTTCTGTATGCTGAGTGCAGCAGACGCAGCTTCTGGGAGATCTGCAACCTAGAATTAGAGAGACACAGTTTACCCAAGTTGTGTATCAGGTTGTAGGGAGAAGCTGTTTCCAAGAGTTCTGTAGCCTATGAGCAGGTATTCGCTATATGCGGGTTTTCTGTATGCTGCGTGTGGCAGACGCAGCTTATGTGAGTTCTGTATCTTGAATGTAGTGAGACACAGTTTACCAGCGTTCTGTATAGGGGTGTAGAGAGAAACTGTTTCCAAGAGTGTTGTAGCCTAGCAAGAGGCATATGCAGTAACTGGGATTTCTGTATCCTGAGTGTAGGAGATGCCGCTTATGGGAGCTCTGCTACCTGGATGTAGAGAGAAGCAGTTCACCGGAGTTCTCTATCCTTGGTGTAGAGAGTAGCTATTTACTGGAGTTCGGTAGCCTGGAATGAGGCATTCGCTCTATGCGGGTTTTCAGTAAGCTGCGTGTAAGAGATGCAGCTTACGGGAGTTCCATAACCTAAGTGCAGAGACATCCAGTATCCAGGAGTTCCGTATGTTGAATGTAGAGAGAAGCTGTTTCTAAGATTTCGGTAGCCTGGGCATAGGTATTCGGTATATGCGGGTTTTCTGTATGCTGAGTGCAGCAGACGCAGCTTCTGGGAGATCTGCAACCTAGAATTAGAGAGACACAGTTTACCCAAGTTGTGTATCAGGTTGTAGGGAGAAGCTGTTTCCAAGAGTTCTGTAGCCTATGAGCAGGTATTCGCTATATGCGGGTTTTCTGTATGCTGCGTGTGGCAGACGCAGCTTATGTGAGTTCTGTATCTTGAATGTAGTGAGACACAGTTTACCAGAGTTCTGTATAGGGGTGTAGAGAGAAACTGTTTCCAAGAGTGTTGTAGCCTAGCAAGAGGCATATGCAGTAACTGAGTGTTCTGTATCCTGAGTGTAGGAGATGCCGCTTATGGGAGCTCTGCTACCTGGATGTAGAGAGAAGCAGTTCACCGGAGTTCTCTATCCTTGGTGTAGAGAGCAGCTATTTACTGGAGTTCGGTAGCCTGGAATGAGGCATTCGCTCTATGCGGGTTTTCAGTAAGCTGCGTGTAAGAGATGCAGCTTACGGGAGTTCCATAACCTAAGTGCAGAGACATCCAGTATCCAGGAGTTCCGTATGTTGAATGTAGAGAGAAGCTGTTTCTAAGATTTCGGTAGCCTGGGCATAGGTATTCGGTATATGCGGGTTTTCTGTATGCTGAGTGCAGCAGACGCAGCTTCTGGGAGATCTGCAACCTAGAATTAGAGAGACACAGTTTACCCAAGTTGTGTATCAGGTTGTAGGGAGAAGCTGTTTCCAAGAGTTCTGGAGCCTGGCAATAGGCATAGGCAATGTATGGGATTTCTGTATCCTAAGTGTAGCAGATGCAGCTTACAGGAGCTCAGTAACCTGGCTGGAAAGAGAAGCAGTTTCCAAGAGTTCTCTATCCTTGGTGTAGGGAGAAGCTGTTTCCAAGATTTCTGTAGCCTATGAGCAGGTATTCGCTATACGCGGGTTTTCTGTATGCTGAGTGTAGCACACGCAGCTTATGGGCGTTGTGTCTCGTGCATGTCGTGAGACACTGTTTACCAGAGTTCTGTATAGGGGTGTAGAGAGAAACTGTTTCCAAGAGTTCTGGAGCCTAGCAAGAGGCATATGCAGTAATTGGGATTTCTGTATCCTGAGTGTAGGAGATGCCGCTTATGGGAGCTCTGCTACCTGGATGTAGAGAGAAGCAGTTTACCGGAGTTCGCTATCCTTGGTGTAGAGAGGAGCTGTTTACAGGAGTTGCGTATCCTGGAATTAGGCATTCGCTATGTGTGGGTATTCTGGATGCTGAGTGTAGCAGATGCAGCTTTCGGGAGTTCTGTAATCTAAGTGTAGAGAGATGCAGTTTCCAGTAGTTCTGTATGTTGAATGTAGAGAGAAGCTGTTTCCAAGAGTTCTGTAGTCTGAGAGCAGGCATACGCTGTATATGGGATTCCTGTTGCCTGAGTGTAGCCGACGCAGCTTCTGGGAGATCTGTAACCTAGAATTAGAGAGACACAGTTTACCGAAGTTCTGTATCAGAGTGTAGGGAGAAGCTGTTTCCAAGCATTCTGTAGCCTATGAGCAGGTTTCGCTATATGCGGGTTTTCTGTATGCTGAGTGTAGCACACGCAGCTTATGGGCGTAGTGTCTCGTGCATGTCGTGAGACACTGTTTACCAGAGTTCTGTATATGCGTGTAGAGAGAAATTGTTTCCAAGAGTTCTGGAGCATAGCAAGAGGCATATGCAGTAATTGGGATTGCTGTATCCTGAGTGTAGGAGATGCCGCTTATGGGAGCTCTGCTACCGGGATGTAGAGAGAAGCAGTTCACTGGAGTTCTCTATCCTTGGTGTAGAGAGCAGCTATTTACTGGAGTTCGGTAGCCTGGAATGAGGCATTCGCTCTATGCGGGTTTTCAGTAAGCTGCGTGTAAGAGATGCAGCTTACGGGAGTTCCATAACCTAAGTGCAGAGACATCCAGTATCCAGGAGTTCCGTATGTTGAATGTAGAGAGAAGCTGTTTCTAAGATTTCGGTAGCTTGGGCATAGGTATTCGGTATATGCGGGTTTTCTGTATGCTGAGTGCAGCAGACGCAGCTTCTGGGAGATCTGCAACCTAGAATTAGAGAGACACAGTTTACCCAAGTTGTGTATCAGGTTGTAGGGAGAAGCTGTTTCCAAGAGTTCTGGAGCCTATGAGCAGGTATTCGCTATATGCGGGTTTTCTGTATGCTGCGTGTGGCAGACGCAGCTTATGTGAGTTCTGTATCTTGAATGTAGTGAGACACAGTTTACCAGCGTTCTGTATAGGGGTGTAGAGAGAAACTGTTTCCAAGAGTGTTGTAGCCTAGCAAGAGGCATATGCAGTAACTGGGATTTCTGTATCCTGAGTGTAGGAGATGCCGCTTATGGGAGCTCTGCTACCTGGATGTAGAGAGAAGCAGTTCACCGGAGTTCTCTATCCTTGGTGTAGAGAGTAGCTATTTACTGGAGTTCGGTAGCCTGGAATGAGGCATTCGCTCTATGCGGGTTTTCAGTAAGCTGCGTGTAAGAGATGCAGCTTACGGGAGTTCCATAACCTAAGTGCAGAGACATCCAGTATCCAGGAGTTCCGTATGTTGAATGTAGAGAGAAGCTGTTTCTAAGATTTCGGTAGCCTGGGCATAGGTATTCGGTATATGCGGGTTTTCTGTATGCTGAGTGCAGCAGACGCAGCTTCTGGGAGATCTGCAACCTAGAATTAGAGAGACACAGTTTACCCAAGTTGTGTATCAGGTTGTAGGGAGAAGCTGTTTCCAAGAGTTCTGGAGCCTATGAGCAGGTATTCGCTATATGCGGGTTTTCTGTATGCTGCGTGTGGCAGACGCAGCTTATGTGAGTTCTGTATCTTGAATGTAGTGAGACACAGTTTACCAGCGTTCTGTATAGGGGTGTAGAGAGAAACTGTTTCCAAGAGTGTTGTAGCCTAGCAAGAGGCATATGCAGTAACTGAGTGTTCTGTATCCTGAGTGTAGGAGATGCCGCTTATGGGAGCTCTGCTACCTGGATGTAGAGAGAAGCAGTTCACCGGAGTTCTCTATCCTTGGTGTAGAGAGCAGCTATTTACTGGAGTTCGGTAGCCTGGAATGAGGCATTCGCTCTATGCGGGTTTTCAGTAAGCTGCGTGTAAGAGATGCAGCTTACGGGAGTTCCATAACCTAAGTGCAGAGACATCCAGTATCCAGGAGTTCCGTATGTTGAATGTAGAGAGAAGCTGTTTCTAAGATTTCGGTAGCCTGGGCATAGGTATTCGGTATATGCGGGTTTTCTGTATGCTGAGTGCAGCAGACGCAGCTTCTGGGAGATCTGCAACCTAGAATTAGAGAGACACAGTTTACCCAAGTTGTGTATCAGGTTGTAGGGAGAAGCTGTTTCCAAGAGTTCTGGAGCCTGGCAATAGGCATAGGCAATGTATGGGATTTCTGTATCCTAAGTGTAGCAGATGCAGCTTACAGGAGCTCAGTAACCTGGCTGGAAAGAGAAGCAGTTTCCAAGAGTTCTCTATCCTTGGTGTAGGGAGAAGCTGTTTCCAAGAGTTCTGTAGCCTATGAGCAGGTATTCGCTATACGCGGGTTTTCTGTATGCTGAGTGTAGCACACGCAGCTTATGGGCGTTGTGTCTCGTGCATGTCGTGAGACACTGTTTACCAGAGTTCTGTATAGGGGTGTAGAGAGAAACTGTTTCCAAGAGTTCTGGAGCCTAGCAAGAGGCATATGCAGTAATTGGGATTTCTGTATCCTGAGTGTAGGAGATGCCGCTTATGGGAGCTCTGCTACCTGGATGTAGAGAGAAGCAGTTTACCGGAGTTCGCTATCCTTGGTGTAGAGAGGAGCTGTTTACAGGAGTTGCGTATCCTGGAATTAGGCATTCGCTATGTGTGGGTATTCTGGATGCTGAGTGTAGCAGATGCAGCTTTCGGGAGTTCTGTAATCTAAGTGTAGAGAGATGCAGTTTCCAGTAGTTCTGTATGTTGAATGTAGAGAGAAGCTGTTTCCAAGAGTTCTGTAGTCTGAGAGCAGGCATACGCTGTATATGGGATTCCTGTTGCCTGAGTGTAGCCGACGCAGCTTCTGGGAGATCTGTAACCTAGAATTAGAGAGACACAGTTTACCGAAGTTCTGTATCAGAGTGTAGGGAGAAGCTGTTTCCAAGCATTCTGTAGCCTATGAGCAGGTTTCGCTATATGCGGGTTTTCTGTATGCTGAGTGTAGCACACGCAGCTTATGGGCGTAGTGTCTCGTGCATGTCGTGAGACACTGTTTACCAGAGTTCTGTATATGCGTGTAGAGAGAAATTGTTTCCAAGAGTTCTGGAGCATAGCAAGAGGCATATGCAGTAATTGGGATTGCTGTATCCTGAGTGTAGGAGATGCCGCTTATGGGAGCTCTGCTACCGGGATGTAGAGAGAAGCAGTTCACTGGAGTTCTCTATCCTTGGTGTAGAGAGCAGCTATTTACTGGAGTTCGGTAGCCTGGAATGAGGCATTCGCTCTATGCGGGTTTTCAGTAAGCTGCGTGTAAGAGATGCAGCTTACGGGAGTTCCATAACCTAAGTGCAGAGACATCCAGTATCCAGGAGTTCCGTATGTTGAATGTAGAGAGAAGCTGTTTCTAAGATTTCGGTAGCTTGGGCATAGGTATTCGGTATATGCGGGTTTTCTGTATGCTGAGTGCAGCAGACGCAGCTTCTGGGAGATCTGCAACCTAGAATTAGAGAGACACAGTTTACCCAAGTTGTGTATCAGGTTGTAGGGAGAAGCTGTTTCCAAGAGTTCTGTAGCCTATGAGCAGGTATTCGCTATATGCGGGTTTTCTGTATGCTGCGTGTGGCAGACGCAGCTTATGTGAGTTCTGTATCTTGAATGTAGTGAGACACAGTTTACCAGCGTTCTGTATAGGGGTGTAGAGAGAAACTGTTTCCAAGAGTGTTGTAGCCTAGCAAGAGGCATATGCAGTAACTGGGATTTCTGTATCCTGAGTGTAGGAGATGCCGCTTATGGGAGCTCTGCTACCTGGATGTAGAGAGAAGCAGTTCACCGGAGTTCTCTATCCTTGGTGTAGAGAGTAGCTATTTACTGGAGTTCGGTAGCCTGGAATGAGGCATTCGCTCTATGCGGGTTTTCAGTAAGCTGCGTGTAAGAGATGCAGCTTACGGGAGTTCCATAACCTAAGTGCAGAGACATCCAGTATCCAGGAGTTCCGTATGTTGAATGTAGAGAGAAGCTGTTTCTAAGATTTCGGTAGCCTGGGCATAGGTATTCGGTATATGCGGGTTTTCTGTATGCTGAGTGCAGCAGACGCAGCTTCTGGGAGATCTGCAACCTAGAATTAGAGAGACACAGTTTACCCAAGTTGTGTATCAGGTTGTAGGGAGAAGCTGTTTCCAAGAGTTCTGTAGCCTATGAGCAGGTATTTGCTATATGCGGGTTTTCTGTATGCTGCGTGTGGCAGACGCAGCTTATGTGAGTTCTGTATCTTGAATGTAGTGAGACACAGTTTACCAGAGTTCTGTATAGGGGTGTAGAGAGAAACTGTTTCCAAGAGTGTTGTAGCCTAGCAAGAGGCATATGCAGTAACTGAGTGTTCTGTATCCTGAGTGTAGGAGATGCCGCTTATGGGAGCTCTGCTACCTGGATGTAGAGAGAAGCAGTTCACCGGAGTTCTCTATCCTTGGTGTAGAGAGCAGCTATTTACTGGAGTTCGGTAGCCTGGAATGAGGCATTCGCTCTATGCGGGTTTTCAGTAAGCTGCGTGTAAGAGATGCAGCTTACGGGAGTTCCATAACCTAAGTGCAGAGACATCCAGTATCCAGGAGTTCCGTATGTTGAATGTAGAGAGAAGCTGTTTCTAAGATTTCGGTAGCCTGGGCATAGGTATTCGGTATATGCGGGTTTTCTGTATGCTGAGTGCAGCAGACGCAGCTTCTGGGAGATCTGCAACCTAGAATTAGAGAGACACAGTTTACCCAAGTTGTGTATCAGGTTGTAGGGAGAAGCTGTTTCCAAGAGTTCTGGAGCCTGGCAATAGGCATAGGCAATGTATGGGATTTCTGTATCCTAAGTGTAGCAGATGCAGCTTACAGGAGCTCAGTAACCTGGCTGGAAAGAGAAGCAGTTTCCAAGAGTTCTCTATCCTTGGTGTAGGGAGAAGCTGTTTCCAAGAGTTCTGTAGCCTATGAGCAGGTATTCGCTATACGCGGGTTTTCTGTATGCTGAGTGTAGCACACGCAGCTTATGGGCGTTGTGTCTCGTGCATGTCGTGAGACACTGTTTACCAGAGTTCTGTATAGGGGTGTAGAGAGAAACTGTTTCCAAGAGTTCTGGAGCCTAGCAAGAGGCATATGCAGTAATTGGGATTTCTGTATCCTGAGTGTAGGAGATGCCGCTTATGGGAGCTCTGCTACCTGGATGTAGAGAGAAGCAGTTTACCGGAGTTCGCTATCCTTGGTGTAGAGAGGAGCTGTTTACAGGAGTTGCGTATCCTGGAATTAGGCATTCGCTATGTGTGGGTATTCTGGATGCTGAGTGTAGCAGATGCAGCTTTCGGGAGTTCTGTAATCTAAGTGTAGAGAGATGCAGTTTCCAGTAGTTCTGTATGTTGAATGTAGAGAGAAGCTGTTTCCAAGAGTTCTGTAGTCTGAGAGCAGGCATACGCTGTATATGGGATTCCTGTTGCCTGAGTGTAGCCGACGCAGCTTCTGGGAGATCTGTAACCTAGAATTAGAGAGACACAGTTTACCGAAGTTCTGTATCAGAGTGTAGGGAGAAGCTGTTTCCAAGCATTCTGTAGCCTATGAGCAGGTTTCGCTATATGCGGGTTTTCTGTATGCTGAGTGTAGCACACGCAGCTTATGGGCGTAGTGTCTCGTGCATGTCGTGAGACACTGTTTACCAGAGTTCTGTATATGCGTGTAGAGAGAAATTGTTTCCAAGAGTTCTGGAGCATAGCAAGAGGCATATGCAGTAATTGGGATTGCTGTATCCTGAGTGTAGGAGATGCCGCTTATGGGAGCTCTGCTACCGGGATGTAGAGAGAAGCAGTTCACTGGAGTTCTCTATCCTTGGTGTAGAGAGCAGCTATTTACTGGAGTTCGGTAGCCTGGAATGAGGCATTCGCTCTATGCGGGTTTTCAGTAAGCTGCGTGTAAGAGATGCAGCTTACGGGAGTTCCATAACCTAAGTGCAGAGACATCCAGTATCCAGGAGTTCCGTATGTTGAATGTAGAGAGAAGCTGTTTCTAAGATTTCGGTAGCTTGGGCATAGGTATTCGGTATATGCGGGTTTTCTGTATGCTGAGTGCAGCAGACGCAGCTTCTGGGAGATCTGCAACCTAGAATTAGAGAGACACAGTTTACCCAAGTTGTGTATCAGGTTGTAGGGAGAAGCTGTTTCCAAGAGTTCTGTAGCCTATGAGCAGGTATTCGCTATATGCGGGTTTTCTGTATGCTGCGTGTGGCAGACGCAGCTTATGTGAGTTCTGTATCTTGAATGTAGTGAGACACAGTTTACCAGCGTTCTGTATAGGGGTGTAGAGAGAAACTGTTTCCAAGAGTGTTGTAGCCTAGCAAGAGGCATATGCAGTAACTGGGATTTCTGTATCCTGAGTGTAGGAGATGCCGCTTATGGGAGCTCTGCTACCTGGATGTAGAGAGAAGCAGTTCACCGGAGTTCTCTATCCTTGGTGTAGAGAGTAGCTATTTACTGGAGTTCGGTAGCCTGGAATGAGGCATTCGCTCTATGCGGGTTTTCAGTAAGCTGCGTGTAAGAGATGCAGCTTACGGGAGTTCCATAACCTAAGTGCAGAGACATCCAGTATCCAGGAGTTCCGTATGTTGAATGTAGAGAGAAGCTGTTTCTAAGATTTCGGTAGCCTGGGCATAGGTATTCGGTATATGCGGGTTTTCTGTATGCTGAGTGCAGCAGACGCAGCTTCTGGGAGATCTGCAACCTAGAATTAGAGAGACACAGTTTACCCAAGTTGTGTATCAGGTTGTAGGGAGAAGCTGTTTCCAAGAGTTCTGTAGCCTATGAGCAGGTATTTGCTATATGCGGGTTTTCTGTATGCTGCGTGTGGCAGACGCAGCTTATGTGAGTTCTGTATCTTGAATGTAGTGAGACACAGTTTACCAGAGTTCTGTATAGGGGTGTAGAGAGAAACTGTTTCCAAGAGTGTTGTAGCCTAGCAAGAGGCATATGCAGTAACTGAGTGTTCTGTATCCTGAGTGTAGGAGATGCCGCTTATGGGAGCTCTGCTACCTGGATGTAGAGAGAAGCAGTTCACCGGAGTTCTCTATCCTTGGTGTAGAGAGCAGCTATTTACTGGAGTTCGGTAGCCTGGAATGAGGCATTCGCTCTATGCGGGTTTTCAGTAAGCTGCGTGTAAGAGATGCAGCTTACGGGAGTTCCATAACCTAAGTGCAGAGACATCCAGTATCCAGGAGTTCCGTATGTTGAATGTAGAGAGAAGCTGTTTCTAAGATTTCGGTAGCCTGGGCATAGGTATTCGGTATATGCGGGTTTTCTGTATGCTGAGTGCAGCAGACGCAGCTTCTGGGAGATCTGCAACCTAGAATTAGAGAGACACAGTTTACCCAAGTTGTGTATCAGGTTGTAGGGAGAAGCTGTTTCCAAGAGTTCTGGAGCCTGGCAATAGGCATAGGCAATGTATGGGATTTCTGTATCCTAAGTGTAGCAGATGCAGCTTACAGGAGCTCAGTAACCTGGCTGGAAAGAGAAGCAGTTTCCAAGAGTTCTCTATCCTTGGTGTAGGGAGAAGCTGTTTCCAAGAGTTCTGTAGCCTATGAGCAGGTATTCGCTATACGCGGGTTTTCTGTATGCTGAGTGTAGCACACGCAGCTTATGGGCGTTGTGTCTCGTGCATGTCGTGAGACACTGTTTACCAGAGTTCTGTATAGGGGTGTAGAGAGAAACTGTTTCCAAGAGTTCTGGAGCCTAGCAAGAGGCATATGCAGTAATTGGGATTTCTGTATCCTGAGTGTAGGAGATGCCGCTTATGGGAGCTCTGCTACCTGGATGTAGAGAGAAGCAGTTTACCGGAGTTCGCTATCCTTGGTGTAGAGAGGAGCTGTTTACAGGAGTTGCGTATCCTGGAATTAGGCATTCGCTATGTGTGGGTATTCTGGATGCTGAGTGTAGCAGATGCAGCTTTCGGGAGTTCTGTAATCTAAGTGTAGAGAGATGCAGTTTCCAGTAGTTCTGTATGTTGAATGTAGAGAGAAGCTGTTTCCAAGAGTTCTGTAGTCTGAGAGCAGGCATACGCTGTATATGGGATTCCTGTTGCCTGAGTGTAGCCGACGCAGCTTCTGGGAGATCTGTAACCTAGAATTAGAGAGACACAGTTTACCGAAGTTCTGTATCAGAGTGTAGGGAGAAGCTGTTTCCAAGCATTCTGTAGCCTATGAGCAGGTTTCGCTATATGCGGGTTTTCTGTATGCTGAGTGTAGCACACGCAGCTTATGGGCGTAGTGTCTCGTGCATGTCGTGAGACACTGTTTACCAGAGTTCTGTATATGCGTGTAGAGAGAAATTGTTTCCAAGAGTTCTGGAGCATAGCAAGAGGCATATGCAGTAATTGGGATTGCTGTATCCTGAGTGTAGGAGATGCCGCTTATGGGAGCTCTGCTACCGGGATGTAGAGAGAAGCAGTTCACTGGAGTTCTCTATCCTTGGTGTAGAGAGCAGCTATTTACTGGAGTTCGGTAGCCTGGAATGAGGCATTCGCTCTATGCGGGTTTTCAGTAAGCTGCGTGTAAGAGATGCAGCTTACGGGAGTTCCATAACCTAAGTGCAGAGACATCCAGTATCCAGGAGTTCCGTATGTTGAATGTAGAGAGAAGCTGTTTCTAAGATTTCGGTAGCTTGGGCATAGGTATTCGGTATATGCGGGTTTTCTGTATGCTGAGTGCAGCAGACGCAGCTTCTGGGAGATCTGCAACCTAGAATTAGAGAGACACAGTTTACCCAAGTTGTGTATCAGGTTGTAGGGAGAAGCTGTTTCCAAGAGTTCTGTAGCCTATGAGCAGGTATTCGCTATATGCGGGTTTTCTGTATGCTGCGTGTGGCAGACGCAGCTTATGTGAGTTCTGTATCTTGAATGTAGTGAGACACAGTTTACCAGCGTTCTGTATAGGGGTGTAGAGAGAAACTGTTTCCAAGAGTGTTGTAGCCTAGCAAGAGGCATATGCAGTAACTGGGATTTCTGTATCCTGAGTGTAGGAGATGCCGCTTATGGGAGCTCTGCTACCTGGATGTAGAGAGAAGCAGTTCACCGGAGTTCTCTATCCTTGGTGTAGAGAGTAGCTATTTACTGGAGTTCGGTAGCCTGGAATGAGGCATTCGCTCTATGCGGGTTTTCAGTAAGCTGCGTGTAAGAGATGCAGCTTACGGGAGTTCCATAACCTAAGTGCAGAGACATCCAGTATCCAGGAGTTCCGTATGTTGAATGTAGAGAGAAGCTGTTTCTAAGATTTCGGTAGCCTGGGCATAGGTATTCGGTATATGCGGGTTTTCTGTATGCTGAGTGCAGCAGACGCAGCTTCTGGGAGATCTGCAACCTAGAATTAGAGAGACACAGTTTACCCAAGTTGTGTATCAGGTTGTAGGGAGAAGCTGTTTCCAAGAGTTCTGGAGCCTGGCAATAGGCATAGGCAATGTATGGGATTTCTGTATCCTAAGTGTAGCAGATGCAGCTTACAGGAGCTCAGTAACCTGGCTGGAAAGAGAAGCAGTTTCCAAGAGTTCTCTATCCTTGGTGTAGGGAGAAGCTGTTTCCAAGAGTTCTGTAGCCTATGAGCAGGTATTCGCTATACGCGGGTTTTCTGTATGCTGAGTGTAGCACACGCAGCTTATGGGCGTTGTGTCTCGTGCATGTCGTGAGACACTGTTTACCAGAGTTCTGTATAGGGGTGTAGAGAGAAACTGTTTCCAAGAGTTCTGGAGCCTAGCAAGAGGCATATGCAGTAATTGGGATTTCTGTATCCTGAGTGTAGGAGATGCCGCTTATGGGAGCTCTGCTACCTGGATGTAGAGAGAAGCAGTTTACCGGAGTTCGCTATCCTTGGTGTAGAGAGGAGCTGTTTACAGGAGTTGCGTATCCTGGAATTAGGCATTCGCTATGTGTGGGTATTCTGGATGCTGAGTGTAGCAGATGCAGCTTTCGGGAGTTCTGTAATCTAAGTGTAGAGAGATGCAGTTTCCAGTAGTTCTGTATGTTGAATGCAGAGAGAAGCTGTTTCCAAGAGTTCTGTAGTCTGAGAGCAGGCATACGCTGTATATGGGATTCCTGTTGCCTGAGTGTAGCCGACGCAGCTTCTGGGAGATCTGTAACCTAGAATTAGAGAGACACAGTTTACCGAAGTTCTGTATCAGAGTGTAGGGAGAAGCTGTTTCCAAGCATTCTGTAGCCTATGAGCAGGTTTCGCTATATGCGGGTTTTCTGTATGCTGAGTGTAGCACACGCAGCTTATGGGCGTAGTGTCTCGTGCATGTCGTGAGACACTGTTTACCAGAGTTCTGTATATGCGTGTAGAGAGAAATTGTTTCCAAGAGTTCTGGAGCATAGCAAGAGGCATATGCAGTAATTGGGATTGCTGTATCCTGAGTGTAGGAGATGCCGCTTATGGGAGCTCTGCTACCTGGATGTAGAGAGAAGCAGTTCACTGGAGTTCTCTATCCTTGGTGTAGAGAGCAGCTATTTACTGGAGTTCGGTAGCCTGGAATGAGGCATTCGCTCTATGCGGGTTTTCAGTAAGCTGCGTGTAAGAGATGCAGCTTACGGGAGTTCCATAACCTAAGTGCAGAGACATCCAGTATCCAGGAGTTCCGTATGTTGAATGTAGAGAGAAGCTGTTTCTAAGATTTCGGTAGCTTGGGCATAGGTATTCGGTATATGCGGGTTTTCTGTATGCTGAGTGCAGCAGACGCAGCTTCTGGGAGATCTGCAACCTAGAATTAGAGAGACACAGTTTACCCAAGTTGTGTATCAGGTTGTAGGGAGAAGCTGTTTCCAAGAGTTCTGTAGCCTATGAGCAGGTATTCGCTATATGCGGGTTTTCTGTATGCTGCGTGTGGCAGACGCAGCTTATGTGAGTTCTGTATCTTGAATGTAGTGAGACACAGTTTACCAGCGTTCTGTATAGGGGTGTAGAGAGAAACTGTTTCCAAGAGTGTTGTAGCCTAGCAAGAGGCATATGCAGTAACTGGGATTTCTGTATCCTGAGTGTAGGAGATGCCGCTTATGGGAGCTCTGCTACCTGGATGTAGAGAGAAGCAGTTCACCGGAGTTCTCTATCCTTGGTGTAGAGTGTAGCTATTTACTGGAGTTCGGTAGCCTGGAATGAGGCATTCGCTCTATGCGGGTTTTCAGTAAGCTGCGTGTAAGAGATGCAGCTTACGGGAGTTCCATAACCTAAGTGCAGAGACATCCAGTATCCAGGAGTTCCGTATGTTGAATGTAGAGAGAAGCTGTTTCTAAGATTTCGGTAGCCTGGGCATAGGTATTCGGTATATGCGGGTTTTCTGTATGCTGAGTGCAGCAGACGCAGCTTCTGGGAGATCTGCAACCTAGAATTAGAGAGACACAGTTTACCCAAGTTGTGTATCAGGTTGTAGGGAGAAGCTGTTTCCAAGAGTTCTGGAGCCTGGCAATAGGCATAGGCAATGTATGGGATTTCTGTATCCTAAGTGTAGCAGATGCAGCTTACAGGAGCTCAGTAACCTGGCTGGAAAGAGAAGCAGTTTCCAAGAGTTCTCTATCCTTGGTGTAGGGAGAAGCTGTTTCCAAGAGTTCTGTAGCCTATGAGCAGGTATTCGCTATACGCGGGTTTTCTGTATGCTGAGTGTAGCACACGCAGCTTATGGGCGTTGTGTCTCGTGCATGTCGTGAGACACTGTTTACCAGAGTTCTGTATAGGGGTGTAGAGAGAAACTGTTTCCAAGAGTTCTGGAGCCTAGCAAGAGGCATATGCAGTAATTGGGATTTCTGTATCCTGAGTGTAGGAGATGCCGCTTATGGGAGCTCTGCTACCTGGATGTAGAGAGAAGCAGTTTACCGGAGTTCGCTATCCTTGGTGTAGAGAGGAGCTGTTTACAGGAGTTGCGTATCCTGGAATTAGGCATTCGCTATGTGTGGGTATTCTGGATGCTGAGTGTAGCAGATGCAGCTTTCGGGAGTTCTGTAATCTAAGTGTAGAGAGATGCAGTTTCCAGTAGTTCTGTATGTTGAATGCAGAGAGAAGCTGTTTCCAAGAGTTCTGTAGTCTGAGAGCAGGCATACGCTGTATATGGGATTCCTGTTGCCTGAGTGTAGCCGACGCAGCTTCTGGGAGATCTGTAACCTAGAATTAGAGAGACACAGTTTACCGAAGTTCTGTATCAGAGTGTAGGGAGAAGCTGTTTCCAAGCATTCTGTAGCCTATGAGCAGGTTTCGCTATATGCGGGTTTTCTGTATGCTGAGTGTAGCACACGCAGCTTATGGGCGTAGTGTCTCGTGCATGTCGTGAGACACTGTTTACCAGAGTTCTGTATATGCGTGTAGAGAGAAATTGTTTCCAAGAGTTCTGGAGCATAGCAAGAGGCATATGCAGTAATTGGGATTGCTGTATCCTGAGTGTAGGAGATGCCGCTTATGGGAGCTCTGCTACCTGGATGTAGAGAGAAGCAGTTCACTGGAGTTCTCTATCCTTGGTGTAGAGAGCAGCTATTTACTGGAGTTCGGTAGCCTGGAATGAGGCATTCGCTCTATGCGGGTTTTCAGTAAGCTGCGTGTAAGAGATGCAGCTTACGGGAGTTCCATAACCTAAGTGCAGAGACATCCAGTATCCAGGAGTTCCGTATGTTGAATGTAGAGAGAAGCTGTTTCTAAGATTTCGGTAGCTTGGGCATAGGTATTCGGTATATGCGGGTTTTCTGTATGCTGAGTGCAGCAGACGCAGCTTCTGGGAGATCTGCAACCTAGAATTAGAGAGACACAGTTTACCCAAGTTGTGTATCAGGTTGTAGGGAGAAGCTGTTTCCAAGAGTTCTGTAGCCTATGAGCAGGTATTCGCTATATGCGGGTTTTCTGTATGCTGCGTGTGGCAGACGCAGCTTATGTGAGTTCTGTATCTTGAATGTAGTGAGACACAGTTTACCAGCGTTCTGTATAGGGGTGTAGAGAGAAACTGTTTCCAAGAGTGTTGTAGCCTAGCAAGAGGCATATGCAGTAACTGGGATTTCTGTATCCTGAGTGTAGGAGATGCCGCTTATGGGAGCTCTGCTACCTGGATGTAGAGAGAAGCAGTTCACCGGAGTTCTCTATCCTTGGTGTAGAGAGCAGCTATTTACTGGAGTTCGGTAGCCTGGAATGAGGCATTCGCTCTATGCGGGTTTTCAGTAAGCTGCGTGTAAGAGATGCAGCTTACGGGAGTTCCATAACCTAAGTGCAGAGACATCCAGTATCCAGGAGTTCCGTATGTTGAATGTAGAGAGAAGCTGTTTCTAAGATTTCGGTAGCCTGGGCATAGGTATTCGGTATATGCGGGTTTTCTGTATGCTGAGTGCAGCAGACGCAGCTTCTGGGAGATCTGCAACCTAGAATTAGAGAGACACAGTTTACCCAAGTTGTGTATCAGGTTGTAGGGAGAAGCTGTTTCCAAGAGTTCTGTAGCCTATGAGCAGGTATTCGCTATATGCGGGTTTTCTGTATGCTGCGTGTGGCAGACGCAGCTTATGTGAGTTCTGTATCTTGAATGTAGTGAGACACAGTTTACCAGAGTTCTGTATAGGGGTGTAGAGAGAAACTGTTTCCAAGAGTGTTGTAGCCTAGCAAGAGGCATATGCAGTAACTGGGTGTTCTGTATCCTGAGTGTAGGAGATGCCGCTTATGGGAGCTCTGCTACCTGGATGTAGAGAGAAGCAGTTCACCGGAGTTCTCTATCCTTGGTGTAGAGAGCAGCTATTTACTGGAGTTCGGTAGCCTGGAATGAGGCATTCGCTCTATGCGGGTTTTCAGTAAGCTGCGTGTAAGAGATGCAGCTTACGGGAGTTCCATAACCTAAGTGCAGAGACATCCAGTATCCAGGAGTTCCGTATGTTGAATGTAGAGAGAAGCTGTTTCTAAGATTTCGGTAGCCTGGGCATAGGTATTCGGTATATGCGGGTTTTCTGTATGCTGAGTGCAGCAGACGCAGCTTCTGGGAGATCTGCAACCTAGAATTAGAGAGACACAGTTTACCCAAGTTGTGTATCAGGTTGTAGGGAGAAGCTGTTTCCAAGAGTTCTGGAGCCTGGCAATAGGCATAGGCAATGTATGGGATTTCTGTATCCTAAGTGTAGCAGATGCAGCTTACAGGAGCTCAGTAACCTGGCTGGAAAGAGAAGCAGTTTCCAAGAGTTCTCTATCCTTGGTGTAGGGAGAAGCTGTTTCCAAGAGTTCTGTAGCCTATGAGCAGGTATTCGCTATACGCGGGTTTTCTGTATGCTGAGTGTAGCACACGCAGCTTATGGGCGTTGTGTCTCGTGCATGTCGTGAGACACTGTTTACCAGAGTTCTGTATAGGGGTGTAGAGAGAAACTGTTTCCAAGAGTTCTGGAGCCTAGCAAGAGGCATATGCAGTAATTGGGATTTCTGTATCCTGAGTGTAGGAGATGCCGCTTATGGGAGCTCTGCTACCTGGATGTAGAGAGAAGCAGTTTACCGGAGTTCGCTATCCTTGGTGTAGAGAGGAGCTGTTTACAGGAGTTGCGTATCCTGGAATTAGGCATTCGCTATGTGTGGGTATTCTGGATGCTGAGTGTAGCAGATGCAGCTTTCGGGAGTTCTGTAATCTAAGTGTAGAGAGATGCAGTTTCCAGTAGTTCTGTATGTTGAATGTAGAGAGAAGCTGTTTCCAAGAGTTCTGTAGTCTGAGAGCAGGCATACGCTGTATATGGGATTCCTGTTGCCTGAGTGTAGCCGACGCAGCTTCTGGGAGATCTGTAACCTAGAATTAGAGAGACACAGTTTACCGAAGTTCTGTATCAGAGTGTAGGGAGAAGCTGTTTCCAAGCATTCTGTAGCCTATGAGCAGGTTTCGCTATATGCGGGTTTTCTGTATGCTGAGTGTAGCACACGCAGCTTATGGGCGTAGTGTCTCGTGCATGTCGTGAGACACTGTTTACCAGAGTTCTGTATATGCGTGTAGAGAGAAATTGTTTCCAAGAGTTCTGGAGCATAGCAAGAGGCATATGCAGTAATTGGGATTGCTGTATCCTGAGTGTAGGAGATGCCGCTTATGGGAGCTCTGCTACCGGGATGTAGAGAGAAGCAGTTCACTGGAGTTCTCTATCCTTGGTGTAGAGAGCAGCTATTTACTGGAGTTCGGTAGCCTGGAATGAGGCATTCGCTCTATGCGGGTTTTCAGTAAGCTGCGTGTAAGAGATGCAGCTTACGGGAGTTCCATAACCTAAGTGCAGAGACATCCAGTATCCAGGAGTTCCGTATGTTGAATGTAGAGAGAAGCTGTTTCTAAGATTTCGGTAGCTTGGGCATAGGTATTCGGTATATGCGGGTTTTCTGTATGCTGAGTGCAGCAGACGCAGCTTCTGGGAGATCTGCAACCTAGAATTAGAGAGACACAGTTTACCCAAGTTGTGTATCAGGTTGTAGGGAGAAGCTGTTTCCAAGAGTTCTGG
The DNA here is from genome assembly GCF_033115175.1 of Lepus europaeus. Classification (NCBI taxonomy): domain Eukaryota; kingdom Metazoa; phylum Chordata; class Mammalia; order Lagomorpha; family Leporidae; genus Lepus; species Lepus europaeus. The sequence continues at coordinate 490,449 of NW_026909316.1, read as the reverse complement.
AGCCTATGAGCAGGTATTCGCTATATGCGGGTTTTCTGTATGCTGCGTGTGGCAGACGCAGCTTATGTGAGTTCTGTATCTTGAATGTAGTGAGACACAGTTTACCAGCGTTCTGTATAGGGGTGTAGAGAGAAACTGTTTCCAAGAGTGTTGTAGCCTAGCAAGAGGCATATGCAGTAACTGGGTGTTCTGTATCCTGAGTGTAGGAGATGCCGCTTATGGGAGCTCTGCTACCTGGATGTAGAGAGAAGCAGTTCACCGGAGTTCTCTATCCTTGGTGTAGAGAGCAGCTATTTACTGGAGTTCGGTAGCCTGGAATGAGGCATTCGCTCTATGCGGGTTTTCAGTAAGCTGCGTGTAAGAGATGCAGCTTACGGGAGTTCCATAACCTAAGTGCAGAGACATCCAGTATCCAGGAGTTCCGTATGTTGAATGTAGAGAGAAGCTGTTTCTAAGATTTCGGTAGCCTGGGCATAGGTATTCGGTATATGCGGGTTTTCTGTATGCTGAGTGCAGCAGACGCAGCTTCTGGGAGATCTGCAACCTAGAATTAGAGAGACACAGTTTACCCAAGTTGTGTATCAGGTTGTAGGGAGAAGCTGTTTCCAAGAGTTCTGGAGCCTGGCAATAGGCATAGGCAATGTATGGGATTTCTGTATCCTAAGTGTAGCAGATGCAGCTTACAGGAGCTCAGTAACCTGGCTGGAAAGAGAAGCAGTTTCCAAGAGTTCTCTATCCTTGGTGTAGGGAGAAGCTGTTTCCAAGAGTTCTGTAGCCTATGAGCAGGTATTCGCTATACGCGGGTTTTCTGTATGCTGAGTGTAGCACACGCAGCTTATGGGCGTAGTGTCTCGTGCATGTCGTGAGACACTGTTTACCAGAGTTCTGTATAGGGGTGTAGAGAGAAACTGTTTCCAAGAGTTCTGGAGCCTAGCAAGAGGCATATGCAGTAATTGGGATTTCTGTATCCTGAGTGTAGGAGATGCCGCTTATGGGAGCTCTGCTACCTGGATGTAGAGAGAAGCAGTTTACCGGAGTTCGCTATCCTTGGTGTAGAGAGGAGCTGTTTACAGGAGTTGCGTATCCTGGAATTAGGCATTCGCTATGTGTGGGTATTCTGGATGCTGAGTGTAGCAGATGCAGCTTTCGGGAGTTCTGTAATCTAAGTGTAGAGAGATGCAGTTTCCAGTAGTTCTGTATGTTGAATGTAGAGAGAAGCTGTTTCCAAGAGTTCTGTAGTCTGAGAGCAGGCATACGCTGTATATGGGATTCCTGTTGCCTGAGTGTAGCCGACGCAGCTTCTGGGAGATCTGTAACCTAGAATTAGAGAGACACAGTTTACCGAAGTTCTGTATCAGAGTGTAGGGAGAAGCTGTTTCCAAGCATTCTGTAGCCTATGAGCAGGTTTCGCTATATGCGGGTTTTCTGTATGCTGAGTGTAGCACACGCAGCTTATGGGCGTAGTGTCTCGTGCATGTCGTGAGACACTGTTTACCAGAGTTCTGTATATGCGTGTAGAGAGAAATTGTTTCCAAGAGTTCTGGAGCATAGCAAGAGGCATATGCAGTAATTGGGATTGCTGTATCCTGAGTGTAGGAGATGCCGCTTATGGGAGCTCTGCTACCGGGATGTAGAGAGAAGCAGTTCACTGGAGTTCTCTATCCTTGGTGTAGAGAGCAGCTATTTACTGGAGTTCGGTAGCCTGGAATGAGGCATTCGCTCTATGCGGGTTTTCAGTAAGCTGCGTGTAAGAGATGCAGCTTACGGGAGTTCCATAACCTAAGTGCAGAGACATCCAGTATCCAGGAGTTCCGTATGTTGAATGTAGAGAGAAGCTGTTTCTAAGATTTCGGTAGCTTGGGCATAGGTATTCGGTATATGCGGGTTTTCTGTATGCTGAGTGCAGCAGACGCAGCTTCTGGGAGATCTGCAACCTAGAATTAGAGAGACACAGTTTACCCAAGTTGTGTATCAGGTTGTAGGGAGAAGCTGTTTCCAAGAGTTCTGGAGCCTATGAGCAGGTATTCGCTATATGCGGGTTTTCTGTATGCTGCGTGTGGCAGACGCAGCTTATGTGAGTTCTGTATCTTGAATGTAGTGAGACACAGTTTACCAGCGTTCTGTATAGGGGTGTAGAGAGAAACTGTTTCCAAGAGTGTTGTAGCCTAGCAAGAGGCATATGCAGTAACTGGGTGTTCTGTATCCTGAGTGTAGGAGATGCCGCTTATGGGAGCTCTGCTACCTGGATGTAGAGAGAAGCAGTTCACCGGAGTTCTCTATCCTTGGTGTAGAGAGCAGCTATTTACTGGAGTTCGGTAGCCTGGAATGAGGCATTCGCTCTATGCGGGTTTTCAGTAAGCTGCGTGTAAGAGATGCAGCTTACGGGAGTTCCATAACCTAAGTGCAGAGACATCCAGTATCCAGGAGTTCCGTATGTTGAATGTAGAGAGAAGCTGTTTCTAAGATTTCGGTAGCCTGGGCATAGGTATTCGGTATATGCGGGTTTTCTGTATGCTGAGTGCAGCAGACGCAGCTTCTGGGAGATCTGCAACCTAGAATTAGAGAGACACAGTTTACCCAAGTTGTGTATCAGGTTGTAGGGAGAAGCTGTTTCCAAGAGTTCTGGAGCCTGGCAATAGGCATAGGCAATGTATGGGATTTCTGTATCCTAAGTGTAGCAGATGCAGCTTACAGGAGCTCAGTAACCTGGCTGGAAAGAGAAGCAGTTTCCAAGAGTTCTCTATCCTTGGTGTAGGGAGAAGCTGTTTCCAAGAGTTCTGTAGCCTATGAGCAGGTATTCGCTATACGCGGGTTTTCTGTATGCTGAGTGTAGCACACGCAGCTTATGGGCGTTGTGTCTCGTGCATGTCGTGAGACACTGTTTACCAGAGTTCTGTATAGGGGTGTAGAGAGAAACTGTTTCCAAGAGTTCTGGAGCCTAGCAAGAGGCATATGCAGTAATTGGGATTTCTGTATCCTGAGTGTAGGAGATGCCGCTTATGGGAGCTCTGCTACCTGGATGTAGAGAGAAGCAGTTTACCGGAGTTCGCTATCCTTGGTGTAGAGAGGAGCTGTTTACAGGAGTTGCGTATCCTGGAATTAGGCATTCGCTATGTGTGGGTATTCTGGATGCTGAGTGTAGCAGATGCAGCTTTCGGGAGTTCTGTAATCTAAGTGTAGAGAGATGCAGTTTCCAGTAGTTCTGTATGTTGAATGCAGAGAGAAGCTGTTTCCAAGAGTTCTGTAGTCTGAGAGCAGGCATACGCTGTATATGGGATTCCTGTTGCCTGAGTGTAGCCGACGCAGCTTCTGGGAGATCTGTAACCTAGAATTAGAGAGACACAGTTTACCGAAGTTCTGTATCAGAGTGTAGGGAGAAGCTGTTTCCAAGCATTCTGTAGCCTATGAGCAGGTTTCGCTATATGCGGGTTTTCTGTATGCTGAGTGTAGCACACGCAGCTTATGGGCGTAGTGTCTCGTGCATGTCGTGAGACACTGTTTACCAGAGTTCTGTATATGCGTGTAGAGAGAAATTGTTTCCAAGAGTTCTGGAGCATAGCAAGAGGCATATGCAGTAATTGGGATTGCTGTATCCTGAGTGTAGGAGATGCCGCTTATGGGAGCTCTGCTACCTGGATGTAGAGAGAAGCAGTTCACTGGAGTTCTCTATCCTTGGTGTAGAGAGCAGCTATTTACTGGAGTTCGGTAGCCTGGAATGAGGCATTCGCTCTATGCGGGTTTTCAGTAAGCTGCGTGTAAGAGATGCAGCTTACGGGAGTTCCATAACCTAAGTGCAGAGACATCCAGTATCCAGGAGTTCCGTATGTTGAATGTAGAGAGAAGCTGTTTCTAAGATTGCGGTAGCTTGGGCATAGGTATTCGGTATATGCGGGTTTTCTGTATGCTGAGTGCAGCAGACGCAGCTTCTGGGAGATCTGCAACCTAGAATTAGAGAGACACAGTTTACCCAAGTTGTGTATCAGGTTGTAGGGAGAAGCTGTTTCCAAGAGTTCTGGAGCCTATGAGCAGGTATTCGCTATATGCGGGTTTTCTGTATGCTGCGTGTGGCAGACGCAGCTTATGTGAGTTCTGTATCTTGAATGTAGTGAGACACAGTTTACCAGCGTTCTGTATAGGGGTGTAGAGAGAAACTGTTTCCAAGAGTGTTGTAGCCTAGCAAGAGGCATATGCAGTAACTGGGTGTTCTGTATCCTGAGTGTAGGAGATGCCGCTTATGGGAGCTCTGCTACCTGGATGTAGAGAGAAGCAGTTCACCGGAGTTCTCTATCCTTGGTGTAGAGAGCAGCTATTTACTGGAGTTCGGTAGCCTGGAATGAGGCATTCGCTCTATGCGGGTTTTCAGTAAGCTGCGTGTAAGAGATGCAGCTTACGGGAGTTCCATAACCTAAGTGCAGAGACATCCAGTATCCAGGAGTTCCGTATGTTGAATGTAGAGAGAAGCTGTTTCTAAGATTTCGGTAGCCTGGGCATAGGTATTCGGTATATGCGGGTTTTCTGTATGCTGAGTGCAGCAGACGCAGCTTCTGGGAGATCTGCAACCTAGAATTAGAGAGACACAGTTTACCCAAGTTGTGTATCAGGTTGTAGGGAGAAGCTGTTTCCAAGAGTTCTGGAGCCTGGCAATAGGCATAGGCAATGTATGGGATTTCTGTATCCTAAGTGTAGCAGATGCAGCTTACAGGAGCTCAGTAACCTGGCTGGAAAGAGAAGCAGTTTCCAAGAGTTCTCTATCCTTGGTGTAGGGAGAAGCTGTTTCCAAGAGTTCTGTAGCCTATGAGCAGGTATTCGCTATACGCGGGTTTTCTGTATGCTGAGTGTAGCACATGCAGCTTATGGGCGTTGTGTCTCGTGCATGTCGTGAGACACTGTTTACCAGAGTTCTGTATAGGGGTGTAGAGAGAAACTGTTTCCAAGAGTTCTGGAGCCTAGCAAGAGGCATATGCAGTAATTGGGATTTCTGTATCCTGAGTGTAGGAGATGCCGCTTATGGGAGCTCTGCTACCTGGATGTAGAGAGAAGCAGTTTACCGGAGTTCGCTATCCTTGGTGTAGAGAGGAGCTGTTTACAGGAGTTGCGTATCCTGGAATTAGGCATTCGCTATGTGTGGGTATTCTGGATGCTGAGTGTAGCAGATGCAGCTTTTGGGAGTTCTGTAATCTAAGTGTAGAGAGATGCAGTTTCCAGTAGTTCTGTATGTTGAATGCAGAGAGAAGCTGTTTCCAAGAGTTCTGTAGTCTGAGAGCAGGCATACGCTGTATATGGGATTCCTGTTGCCTGAGTGTAGCCGACGCAGCTTCTGGGAGATCTGTAACCTAGAATTAGAGAGACACAGTTTACCGAAGTTCTGTATCAGAGTGTAGGGAGAAGCTGTTTCCAAGCATTCTGTAGCCTATGAGCAGGTTTCGCTATATGCGGGTTTTCTGTATGCTGAGTGTAGCACACGCAGCTTATGGGCGTAGTGTCTCGTGCATGTCGTGAGACACTGTTTACCAGAGTTCTGTATATGCGTGTAGAGAGAAATTGTTTCCAAGAGTTCTGGAGCATAGCAAGAGGCATATGCAGTAATTGGGATTGCTGTATCCTGAGTGTAGGAGATGCCGTTTATGGGAGCTCTGCTACCTGGATGTAGAGAGAAGCAGTTCACTGGAGTTCTCTATCCTTGGTGTAGAGAGCAGCTATTTACTGGAGTTCGGTAGCCTGGAATGAGGCATTCGCTCTATGCGGGTTTTCAGTAAGCTGCGTGTAAGAGATGCAGCTTACGGGAGTTCCATAACCTAAGTGCAGAGACATCCAGTATCCAGGAGTTCCGTATGTTGAATGTAGAGAGAAGCTGTTTCTAAGATTTCGGTAGCCTGGGCATAGGTATTCGGTATATGCGGGTTTTCTGTATGCTGAGTGCAGCAGACGCAGCTTCTGGGAGATCTGCAACCTAGAATTAGAGAGACACAGTTTACCCAAGTTGTGTATCAGGTTGTAGGGAGAAGCTGTTTCCAAGAGTTCTGGAGCCTATGAGCAGGTATTCGCTATATGCGGGTTTTCTGTATGCTGCGTGTGGCAGACGCAGCTTATGTGAGTTCTGTATCTTGAATGTAGTGAGACACAGTTTACCAGAGTTCTGTATAGGGGTGTAGAGAGAAACTGTTTCCAAGAGTGTTGTAGCCTAGCAAGAGGCATATGCAGTAACTGGGTGTTCTGTATCCTGAGTGTAGGAGATGCCGCTTATGGGAGCTCTGCTACCTGGATGTAGAGAGAAGCAGTTCACCGGAGTTCTCTATCCTTGGTGTAGAGAGCAGCTATTTACTGGAGTTCGGTAGCCTGGAATGAGGCATTCGCTCTATGCGGGTTTTCAGTAAGCTGCGTGTAAGAGATGCAGCTTACGGGAGTTCCATAACCTAAGTGCAGAGACATCCAGTATCCAGGAGTTCCGTATGTTGAATGTAGAGAGAAGCTGTTTCTAAGATTTCGGTAGCCTGGGCATAGGTATTCGGTATATGCGGGTTTTCTGTATGCTGAGTGCAGCAGACGCAGCTTCTGGGAGATCTGCAACCTAGAATTAGAGAGACACAGTTTACCCAAGTTGTGTATCAGGTTGTAGGGAGAAGCTGTTTCCAAGAGTTCTGGAGCCTGGCAATAGGCATAGGCAATGTATGGGATTTCTGTATCCTAAGTGTAGCAGATGCAGCTTACAGGAGCTCAGTAACCTGGCTGGAAAGAGAAGCAGTTTCCAAGAGTTCTCTATCCTTGGTGTAGGGAGAAGCTGTTTCCAAGAGTTCTGTAGCCTATGAGCAGGTATTCGCTATACGCGGGTTTTCTGTATGCTGAGTGTAGCACACGCAGCTTATGGGCGTTGTGTCTCGTGCATGTCGTGAGACACTGTTTACCAGAGTTCTGTATAGGGGTGTAGAGAGAAACTGTTTCCAAGAGTTCTGGAGCCTAGCAAGAGGCATATGCAGTAATTGGGATTTCTGTATCCTGAGTGTAGGAGATGCCGCTTATGGGAGCTCTGCTACCTGGATGTAGAGAGAAGCAGTTTACCGGAGTTCGCTATCCTTGGTGTAGAGAGGAGCTGTTTACAGGAGTTGCGTATCCTGGAATTAGGCATTCGCTATGTGTGGGTATTCTGGATGCTGAGTGTAGCAGATGCAGCTTTCGGGAGTTCTGTAATCTAAGTGTAGAGAGATGCAGTTTCCAGTAGTTCTGTATGTTGAATGTAGAGAGAAGCTGTTTCCAAGAGTTCTGTAGTCTGAGAGCAGGCATACGCTGTATATGGGATTCCTGTTGCCTGAGTGTAGCCGACGCAGCTTCTGGGAGATCTGTAACCTAGAATTAGAGAGACACAGTTTACCGAAGTTCTGTATCAGAGTGTAGGGAGAAGCTGTTTCCAAGCATTCTGTAGCCTATGAGCAGGTTTCGCTATATGCGGGTTTTCTGTATGCTGAGTGTAGCACACGCAGCTTATGGGCGTAGTGTCTCGTGCATGTCGTGAGACACTGTTTACCAGAGTTCTGTATATGCGTGTAGAGAGAAATTGTTTCCAAGAGTTCTGGAGCATAGCAAGAGGCATATGCAGTAATTGGGATTGCTGTATCCTGAGTGTAGGAGATGCCGCTTATGGGAGCTCTGCTACCTGGATGTAGAGAGAAGCAGTTCACTGGAGTTCTCTATCCTTGGTGTAGAGAGCAGCTATTTACTGGAGTTCGGTAGCCTGGAATGAGGCATTCGCTCTATGCGGGTTTTCAGTAAGCTGCGTGTAAGAGATGCAGCTTACGGGAGTTCCATAACCTAAGTGCAGAGACATCCAGTATCCAGGAGTTCCGTATGTTGAATGTAGAGAGAAGCTGTTTCTAAGATTTCGGTAGCCTGGGCATAGGTATTCGGTATATGCGGGTTTTCTGTATGCTGAGTGCAGCAGACGCAGCTTCTGGGAGATCTGCAACCTAGAATTAGAGAGACACAGTTTACCCAAGTTGTGTATCAGGTTGTAGGGAGAAGCTGTTTCCAAGAGTTCTGGAGCCTATGAGCAGGTATTCGCTATATGCGGGTTTTCTGTATGCTGCGTGTGGCAGACGCAGCTTATGTGAGTTCTGTATCTTGAATGTAGTGAGACACAGTTTACCAGCGTTCTGTATAGGGGTGTAGAGAGAAACTGTTTCCAAGAGTGTTGTAGCCTAGCAAGAGGCATATGCAGTAACTGGGTGTTCTGTATCCTGAGTGTAGGAGATGCCGCTTATGGGAGCTCTGCTACCTGGATGTAGAGAGAAGCAGTTCACCGGAGTTCTCTATCCTTGGTGTAGAGAGTAGCTATTTACTGGAGTTCGGTAGCCTGGAATGAGGCATTCGCTCTATGCGGGTTTTCAGTAAGCTGCGTGTAAGAGATGCAGCTTACGGGAGTTCCATAACCTAAGTGCAGAGACATCCAGTATCCAGGAGTTCCGTATGTTGAATGTAGAGAGAAGCTGTTTCTAAGATTTCGGTAGCCTGGGCATAGGTATTCGGTATATGCGGGTTTTCTGTATGCTGAGTGCAGCAGACGCAGCTTCTGGGAGATCTGCAACCTAGAATTAGAGAGACACAGTTTACCCAAGTTGTGTATCAGGTTGTAGGGAGAAGCTGTTTCCAAGAGTTCTGGAGCCTGGCAATAGGCATAGGCAATGTATGGGATTTCTGTATCCTAAGTGTAGCAGATGCAGCTTACAGGAGCTCAGTAACCTGGCTGGAAAGAGAAGCAGTTTCCAAGAGTTCTCTATCCTTGGTGTAGGGAGAAGCTGTTTCCAAGAGTTCTGTAGCCTATGAGCAGGTATTCGCTATACGCGGGTTTTCTGTATGCTGAGTGTAGCACATGCAGCTTATGGGCGTTGTGTCTCGTGCATGTCGTGAGACACTGTTTACCAGAGTTCTGTATAGGGGTGTAGAGAGAAACTGTTTCCAAGAGTTCTGGAGCCTAGCAAGAGGCATATGCAGTAATTGGGATTTCTGTATCCTGAGTGTAGGAGATGCCGCTTATGGGAGCTCTGCTACCTGGATGTAGAGAGAAGCAGTTTACCGGAGTTCGCTATCCTTGGTGTAGAGAGGAGCTGTTTACAGGAGTTGCGTATCCTGGAATTAGGCATTCGCTATGTGTGGGTATTCTGGATGCTGAGTGTAGCAGATGCAGCTTTTGGGAGTTCTGTAATCTAAGTGTAGAGAGATGCAGTTTCCAGTAGTTCTGTATGTTGAATGCAGAGAGAAGCTGTTTCCAAGAGTTCTGTAGTCTGAGAGCAGGCATACGCTGTATATGGGATTCCTGTTGCCTGAGTGTAGCCGACGCAGCTTCTGGGAGATCTGTAACCTAGAATTAGAGAGACACAGTTTACCGAAGTTCTGTATCAGAGTGTAGGGAGAAGCTGTTTCCAAGCATTCTGTAGCCTATGAGCAGGTTTCGCTATATGCGGGTTTTCTGTATGCTGAGTGTAGCACACGCAGCTTATGGGCGTAGTGTCTCGTGCATGTCGTGAGACACTGTTTACCAGAGTTCTGTATATGCGTGTAGAGAGAAATTGTTTCCAAGAGTTCTGGAGCATAGCAAGAGGCATATGCAGTAATTGGGATTTCTGTATCCTGAGTGTAGGAGATGCCGTTTATGGGAGCTCTGCTACCTGGATGTAGAGAGAAGCAGTTCACTGGAGTTCTCTATCCTTGGTGTAGAGAGCAGCTATTTACTGGAGTTCGGTAGCCTGGAATGAGGCATTCGCTCTATGCGGGTTTTCAGTAAGCTGCGTGTAAGAGATGCAGCTTACGGGAGTTCCATAACCTAAGTGCAGAGACATCCAGTATCCAGGAGTTCCGTATGTTGAATGTAGAGAGAAGCTGTTTCTAAGATTTCGGTAGCCTGGGCATAGGTATTCGGTATATGCGGGTTTTCTGTATGCTGAGTGCAGCAGACGCAGCTTCTGGGAGATCTGCAACCTAGAATTAGAGAGACACAGTTTACCCAAGTTGTGTATCAGGTTGTAGGGAGAAGCTGTTTCCAAGAGTTCTGGAGCCTATGAGCAGGTATTCGCTATATGCGGGTTTTCTGTATGCTGCGTGTGGCAGACGCAGCTTATGTGAGTTCTGTATCTTGAATGTAGTGAGACACAGTTTACCAGAGTTCTGTATAGGGGTGTAGAGAGAAACTGTTTCCAAGAGTGTTGTAGCCTAGCAAGAGGCATATGCAGTAACTGGGTGTTCTGTATCCTGAGTGTAGGAGATGCCGCTTATGGGAGCTCTGCTACCTGGATGTAGAGAGAAGCAGTTCACCGGAGTTCTCTATCCTTGGTGTAGAGAGTAGCTATTTACTGGAGTTCGGTAGCCTGGAATGAGGCATTCGCTCTATGCGGGTTTTCAGTAAGCTGCGTGTAAGAGATGCAGCTTACGGGAGTTCCATAACCTAAGTGCAGAGACATCCAGTATCCAGGAGTTCCGTATGTTGAATGTAGAGAGAAGCTGTTTCTAAGATTTCGGTAGCCTGGGCATAGGTATTCGGTATATGCGGGTTTTCTGTATGCTGAGTGCAGCAGACGCAGCTTCTGGGAGATCTGCAACCTAGAATTAGAGAGACACAGTTTACCCAAGTTGTGTATCAGGTTGTAGGGAGAAGCTGTTTCCAAGAGTTCTGGAGCCTATGAGCAGGTATTCGCTATATGCGGGTTTTCTGTATGCTGCGTGTGGCAGACGCAGCTTATGTGACTTCTGTATCTTGAATGCAGTGAGACACAGTTTACCAGAGTTCTGTATAGGGGTGTAGAGAGAAACTGTTTCCAAGAGTGTTGTAGCCTAGCAAGAGGCATATGCAGTAACTGGGTGTTCTGTATCCTGAGTGTAGGAGATGCCGCTTATGGGAGCTCTGCTACCTGGATGTAGAGAGAAGCAGTTCACCGGAGTTCTCTATCCTTGGTGTAGAGAGTAGCTATTTACTGGAGTTCGGTAGCCTGGAATGAGGCATTCGCTCTATGCGGGTTTTCAGTAAGCTGCGTGTAAGAGATGCAGCTTACGGGAGTTCCATAACCTAAGTGCAGAGACATCCAGTATCCAGGAGTTCCGTATGTTGAATGTAGAGAGAAGCTGTTTCTAAGATTTCGGTAGCCTGGGCATAGGTATTCGGTATATGCGGGTTTTCTGTATGCTGAGTGCAGCAGACGCAGCTTCTGGGAGATCTGCAACCTAGAATTAGAGAGACACAGTTTACCCAAGTTGTGTATCAGGTTGTAGGGAGAAGCTGTTTCCAAGAGTTCTGGAGCCTATGAGCAGGTATTCGCTATATGCGGGTTTTCTGTATGCTGCGTGTGGCAGACGCAGCTTATGTGAGTTCTGTATCTTGAATGTAGTGAGACACAGTTTACCAGAGTTCTGTATAGGGGTGTAGAGAGAAACTGTTTCCAAGAGTGTTGTAGCCTAGCAAGAGTCATATGCAATAACTGGGATTTCTGTATCCTGAGTGTAGGAGATGCCGCTTATGGGAGCTCTGCTACCTGGATGTAGAGAGAAGCAGTTCACCGGAGTTCTCTATCCTTGGTGTAGAGAGCAGCTATTTACTGGAGTTCGGTAGCCTGGAATGAGGCATTCGCTCTATGCGGGTTTTCAGTAAGCTGCGTGTAAGAGATGCAGCTTACGGGAGTTCCATAACCTAAGTGCAGAGACATCCAGTATCCAGGAGTTCCGTATGTTGAATGTAGAGAGAAGCTGTTTCTAAGATTTCGGTAGCCTGGGCATAGGTATTCGGTATATGCGGGTTTTCTGTATGCTGAGTGCAGCAGACGCAGCTTCTGGGAGATCTGCAACCTAGAATTAGAGAGACACAGTTTACCCAAGTTGTGTATCAGGTTGTAGGGAGAAGCTGTTTCCAAGAGTTCTGGAGCCTGGCAATAGGCATAGGCAATGTATGGGATTTCTGTATCCTAAGTGTAGCAGATGCAGCTTACAGGAGCTCAGTAACCTGGCTGGAAAGAGAAGCAGTTTCCAAGAGTTCTCTATCCTTGGTGTAGGGAGAAGCTGTTTCCAAGAGTTCTGTAGCCTATGAGCAGGTATTCGCTATACGCGGGTTTTCTGTATGCTGAGTGTAGCACACGCAGCTTATGGGCGTTGTGTCTCGTGCATGTCGTGAGACACTGTTTACCAGAGTTCTGTATAGGGGTGTAGAGAGAAACTGTTTCCAAGAGTTCTGGAGCCTAGCAAGAGGCATATGCAGTAATTGGGATTTCTGTATCCTGAGTGTAGGAGATGCCGCTTATGGGAGCTCTGCTACCTGGATGTAGAGAGAAGCAGTTTACCGGAGTTCGCTATCCTTGGTGTAGAGAGGAGCTGTTTACAGGAGTTGCGTATCCTGGAATTAGGCATTCGCTATGTGTGGGTATTCTGGATGCTGAGTGTAGCAGATGCAGCTTTCGGGAGTTCTGTAATCTAAGTGTAGAGAGATGCAGTTTCCAGTAGTTCTGTATGTTGAATGTAGAGAGAAGCTGTTTCCAAGAGTTCTGTAGTCTGAGAGCAGGCATACGCTGTATATGGGATTCCTGTTGCCTGAGTGTAGCCGACGCAGCTTCTGGGAGATCTGTAACCTAGAATTAGAGAGACACAGTTTACCGAAGTTCTGTATCAGAGTGTAGGGAGAAGCTGTTTCCAAGCATTCTGTAGCCTATGAGCAGGTTTCGCTATATGCGGGTTTTCTGTATGCTGAGTGTAGCACACGCAGCTTATGGGCGTAGTGTCTCGTGCATGTCGTGAGACACTGTTTACCAGAGTTCTGTATATGCGTGTAGAGAGAAATTGTTTCCAAGAGTTCTGGAGCATAGCAAGAGGCATATGCAGTAATTGGGATTGCTGTATCCTGAGTGTAGGAGATGCCGCTTATGGGAGCTCTGCTACCGGGATGTAGAGAGAAGCAGTTCACTGGAGTTCTCTATCCTTGGTGTAGAGAGCAGCTATTTACTGGAGTTCGGTAGCCTGGAATGAGGCATTCGCTCTATGCGGGTTTTCAGTAAGCTGCGTGTAAGAGATGCAGCTTACGGGAGTTCCATAACCTAAGTGCAGAGACATCCAGTATCCAGGAGTTCCGTATGTTGAATGTAGAGAGAAGCTGTTTCTAAGATTTCGGTAGCTTGGGCATAGGTATTCGGTATATGCGGGTTTTCTGTATGCTGAGTGCAGCAGACGCAGCTTCTGGGAGATCTGCAACCTAGAATTAGAGAGACACAGTTTACCCAAGTTGTGTATCAGGTTGTAGGGAGAAGCTGTTTCCAAGAGTTCTGGAGCCTATGAGCAGGTATTCGCTATATGCGGGTTTTCTGTATGCTGCGTGTGGCAGACGCAGCTTATGTGAGTTCTGTATCTTGAATGTAGTGAGACACAGTTTACCAGCGTTCTGTATAGGGGTGTAGAGAGAAACTGTTTCCAAGAGTGTTGTAGCCTAGCAAGAGGCATATGCAGTAACTGGGTGCTCTGTATCCTGAGTGTAGGAGATGCCGCTTATGGGAGCTCTGCTACCTGGATGTAGAGAGAAGCAGTTCACCGGAGTTCTCTATCCTTGGTGTAGAGAGTAGCTATTTACTGGAGTTCGGTAGCCTGGAATGAGGCATTCGCTCTATGCGGGTTTTCAGTAAGCTGCGTGTAAGAGATGCAGCTTACGGGAGTTCCATAACCTAAGTGCAGAGACATCCAGTATCCAGGAGTTCCGTATGTTGAATGTAGAGAGAAGCTGTTTCTAAGATTTCGGTAGCCTGGGCATAGGTATTCGGTATATGCGGGTTTTCTGTATGCTGAGTGCAGCAGACGCAGCTTCTGGGAGATCTGCAACCTAGAATTAGAGAGACACAGTTTACCCAAGTTGTGTATCAGGTTGTAGGGAGAAGCTGTTTCCAAGAGTTCTGGAGCCTGGCAATAGGCATAGGCAATGTATGGGATTTCTGTATCCTAAGTGTAGCAGATGCAGCTTACAGGAGCTCAGTAACCTGGCTGGAAAGAGAAGCAGTTTCCAAGAGTTCTCTATCCTTGGTGTAGGGAGAAGCTGTTTCCAAGAGTTCTGTAGCCTATGAGCAGGTATTCGCTATACGCGGGTTTTCTGTATGCTGAGTGTAGCACACGCAGCTTATGGGCGTTGTGTCTCGTGCATGTCGTGAGACACTGTTTACCAGAGTTCTGTATAGGGGTGTAGAGAGAAACTGTTTCCAAGAGTTCTGGAGCCTAGCAAGAGGCATATGCAGTAATTGGGATTTCTGTATCCTGAGTGTAGGAGATGCCGCTTATGGGAGCTCTGCTACCTGGATGTAGAGAGAAGCAGTTTACCGGAGTTCGCTATCCTTGGTGTAGAGAGGAGCTGTTTACAGGAGTTGCGTATCCTGGAATTAGGCATTCGCTATGTGTGGGTATTCTGGATGCTGAGTGTAGCAGATGCAGCTTTCGGGAGTTCTGTAATCTAAGTGTAGAGAGATGCAGTTTCCAGTAGTTCTGTATGTTGAATGTAGAGAGAAGCTGTTTCCAAGAGTTCTGTAGTCTGAGAGCAGGCATACGCTGTATATGGGATTCCTGTTGCCTGAGTGTAGCCGACGCAGCTTCTGGGAGATCTGTAACCTAGAATTAGAGAGACACAGTTTACCGAAGTTCTGTATCAGAGTGTAGGGAGAAGCTGTTTCCAAGCATTCTGTAGCCTATGAGCAGGTTTCGCTATATGCGGGTTTTCTGTATGCTGAGTGTAGCACACGCAGCTTATGGGCGTAGTGTCTCGTGCATGTCGTGAGACACTGTTTACCAGAGTTCTGTATATGCGTGTAGAGAGAAATTGTTTCCAAGAGTTCTGGAGCATAGCAAGAGGCATATGCAGTAATTGGGATTGCTGTATCCTGAGTGTAGGAGATGCCGCTTATGGGAGCTCTGCTACCGGGATGTAGAGAGAAGCAGTTCACTGGAGTTCTCTATCCTTGGTGTAGAGAGCAGCTATTTACTGGAGTTCGGTAGCCTGGAATGAGGCATTCGCTCTATGCGGGTTTTCAGTAAGCTGCGTGTAAGAGATGCAGCTTACGGGAGTTCCATAACCTAAGTGCAGAGACATCCAGTATCCAGGAGTTCCGTATGTTGAATGTAGAGAGAAGCTGTTTCTAAGATTTCGGTAGCTTGGGCATAGGTATTCGGTATATGCGGGTTTTCTGTATGCTGAGTGCAGCAGACGCAGCTTCTGGGAGATCTGCAACCTAGAATTAGAGAGACACAGTTTACCCAAGTTGTGTATCAGGTTGTAGGGAGAAGCTGTTTCCAAGAGTTCTGGAGCCTATGAGCAGGTATTCGCTATATGCGGGTTTTCTGTATGCTGCGTGTGGCAGACGCAGCTTATGTGAGTTCTGTATCTTGAATGTAGTGAGACACAGTTTACCAGCGTTCTGTATAGGGGTGTAGAGAGAAACTGTTTCCAAGAGTGTTGTAGCCTAGCAAGAGGCATATGCAGTAACTGGGATTTCTGTATCCTGAGTGTAGGAGATGCCGCTTATGGGAGCTCTGCTACCTGGATGTAGAGAGAAGCAGTTCACCGGAGTTCTCTATCCTTGGTGTAGAGAGTAGCTATTTACTGGAGTTCGGTAGCCTGGAATGAGGCATTCGCTCTATGCGGGTTTTCAGTAAGCTGCGTGTAAGAGATGCAGCTTACGGGAGTTCCATAACCTAAGTGCAGAGACATCCAGTATCCAGGAGTTCCGTATGTTGAATGTAGAGAGAAGCTGTTTCTAAGATTTCGGTAGCCTGGGCATAGGTATTCGATATATGCGGGTTTTCTGTATGCTGAGTGCAGCAGACGCAGCTTCTGGGAGATCTGCAACCTAGAATTAGAGAGACACAGTTTACCCAAGTTGTGTATCATGTTGTAGGGAGAAGCTGTTTCCAAGAGTTCTGGAGCCTGGCAATAGGCATAGGCAATGTATGGGATTTCTGTATCCTAAGTGTAGCAGATGCAGCTTACAGGAGCTCAGTAACCTGGCTGGAAAGAGAAGCAGTTTCCAAGAGTTCTCTATCCTTGGTGTAGGGAGAAGCTGTTTCCAAGAGTTCTGTAGCCTATGAGCAGGTATTCGCTATACGCGGGTTTTCTGTATGCTGAGTGTAGCACACGCAGCTTATGGGCGTTGTGTCTCGTGCATGTCGTGAGACACTGTTTACCAGAGTTCTGTATAGGGGTGTAGAGAGAAACTGTTTCCAAGAGTTCTGGAGCCTAGCAAGAGGCATATGCAGTAATTGGGATTTCTGTATCCTGAGTGTAGGAGATGCCGCTTATGGGAGCTCTGCTACCTGGATGTAGAGAGAAGCAGTTTACCGGAGTTCGCTATCCTTGGTGTAGAGAGGAGCTGTTTACAGGAGTTGCGTATCCTGGAATTAGGCATTCGCTATGTGTGGGTATTCTGGATGCTGAGTGTAGCAGATGCAGCTTTCGGGAGTTCTGTAATCTAAGTGTAGAGAGATGCAGTTTCCAGTAGTTCTGTATGTTGAATGCAGAGAGAAGCTGTTTCCAAGAGTTCTGTAGTCTGAGAGCAGGCATACGCTGTATATGGGATTCCTGTTGCCTGAGTGTAGCCGACGCAGCTTCTGGGAGATCTGTAACCTAGAATTAGAGAGACACAGTTTACCGAAGTTCTGTATCAGAGTGTAGGGAGAAGCTGTTTCCAAGCATTCTGTAGCCTATGAGCAGGTTTCGCTATATGCGGGTTTTCTGTATGCTGAGTGTAGCACACGCAGCTTATGGGCGTAGTGTCTCGTGCATGTCGTGAGACACTGTTTACCAGAGTTCTGTATATGCGTGTAGAGAGAAATTGTTTCCAAGAGTTCTGGAGCATAGCAAGAGGCATATGCAGTAATTGGGATTGCTGTATCCTGAGTGTAGGAGATGCCGCTTATGGGAGCTCTGCTACCTGGATGTAGAGAGAAGCAGTTCACTGGAGTTCTCTATCCTTGGTGTAGAGAGCAGCTATTTACTGGAGTTCGGTAGCCTGGAATGAGGCATTCGCTCTATGCGGGTTTTCAGTAAGCTGCGTGTAAGAGATGCAGCTTACGGGAGTTCCATAACCTAAGTGCAGAGACATCCAGTATCCAGGAGTTCCGTATGTTGAATGTAGAGAGAAGCTGTTTCTAAGATTTCGGTAGCCTGGGCATAGGTATTCGGTATATGCGGGTTTTCTGTATGCTGAGTGCAGCAGATGCAGCTTCTGGGAGATCTGCAACCTAGAATTAGAGAGACACAGTTTACCCAAGTTGTGTATCAGGTTGTAGGGAGAAGCTGTTTCCAAGAGTTCTGGAGCCTATGAGCAGGTATTCGCTATATGCGGGTTTTCTGTATGCTGCGTGTGGCAGACGCAGCTTATGTGAGTTCTGTATCTTGAATGTAGTGAGACACAGTTTACCAGCGTTCTGTATAGGGGTGTAGAGAGAAACTGTTTCCAAGAGTGTTGTAGCCTAGCAAGAGGCATATGCAGTAACTGGGATTTCTGTATCCTGAGTGTAGGAGATGCCGCTTATGGGAGCTCTGCTACCTGGATGTAGAGAGAAGCAGTTCACCGGAGTTCTCTATCCTTGGTGTAGAGAGTAGCTATTTACTGGAGTTCGGTAGCCTGGAATGAGGCATTCGCTCTATGCGGGTTTTCAGTAAGCTGCGTGTAAGAGATGCAGCTTACGGGAGTTCCATAACCTAAGTGCAGAGACATCCAGTATCCAGGAGTTCCGTATGTTGAATGTAGAGAGAAGCTGTTTCTAAGATTTCGGTAGCCTGGGCATAGGTATTCGGTATATGCGGGTTTTCTGTATGCTGAGTGCAGCAGACGCAGCTTCTGGGAGATCTGCAACCTAGAATTAGAGAGACACAGTTTACCCAAGTTGTGTATCAGGTTGTAGGGAGAAGCTGTTTCCAAGAGTTCTGTAGCCTATGAGCAGGTATTCGCTATATGCGGGTTTTCTGTATGCTGCGTGTGGCAGACGCAGCTTATGTGAGTTCTGTATCTTGAATGTAGTGAGACACAGTTTACCAGAGTTCTGTATAGGGGTGTAGAGAGAAACTGTTTCCAAGAGTGTTGTAGCCTAGCAAGAGGCATATGCAGTAACTGGGTGTTCTGTATCCTGAGTGTAGGAGATGCCGCTTATGGGAGCTCTGCTACCTGGATGTAGAGAGAAGCAGTTCACCGGAGTTCTCTATCCTTGGTGTAGAGAGCAGCTATTTACTGGAGTTCGGTAGCCTGGAATGAGGCATTCGCTCTATGCGGGTTTTCAGTAAGCTGCGTGTAAGAGATGCAGCTTACGGGAGTTCCATAACCTAAGTGCAGAGACATCCAGTATCCAGGAGTTCCGTATGTTGAATGTAGAGAGAAGCTGTTTCTAAGATTTCGGTAGCCTGGGCATAGGTATTCGGTATATGTGGGTTTTCTGTATGCTGAGTGCAGCAGACGCAGCTTCTGGGAGATCTGCAACCTAGAATTAGAGAGACACAGTTTACCCAAGTTGTGTATCAGGTTGTAGGGAGAAGCTGTTTCCAAGAGTTCTGGAGCCTGGCAATAGGCATAGGCAATGTATGGGATTTCTGTATCCTAAGTGTAGCAGATGCAGCTTACAGGAGCTCAGTAACCTGGCTGGAAAGAGAAGCAGTTTCCAAGAGTTCTCTATCCTTGGTGTAGGGAGAAGCTGTTTCCAAGAGTTCTGTAGCCTATGAGCAGGTATTCGCTATACGCGGGTTTTCTGTATGCTGAGTGTAGCACACGCAGCTTATGGGCGTTGTGTCTCGTGCATGTCGTGAGACACTGTTTACCAGAGTTCTGTATAGGGGTGTAGAGAGAAACTGTTTCCAAGAGTTCTGGAGCCTAGCAAGAGGCATATGCAGTAATTGGGATTTCTGTATCCTGAGTGTAGGAGATGCCGCTTATGGGAGCTCTGCTACCTGGATGTAGAGAGAAGCAGTTTACCGGAGTTCGCTATCCTTGGTGTAGAGAGGAGCTGTTTACAGGAGTTGCGTATCCTGGAATTAGGCATTCGCTATGTGTGGGTATTCTGGATGCTGAGTGTAGCAGATGCAGCTTTCGGGAGTTCTGTAATCTAAGTGTAGAGAGATGCAGTTTCCAGTAGTTCTGTATGTTGAATGCAGAGAGAAGCTGTTTCCAAGAGTTCTGTAGTCTGAGAGCAGGCATACGCTGTATATGGGATTCCTGTTGCCTGAGTGTAGCCGACGCAGCTTCTGGGAGATCTGTAACCTAGAATTAGAGAGACACAGTTTACCGAAGTTCTGTATCAGAGTGTAGGGAGAAGCTGTTTCCAAGCATTCTGTAGCCTATGAGCAGGTTTCGCTATATGCGGGTTTTCTGTATGCTGAGTGTAGCACACGCAGCTTATGGGCGTAGTGTCTCGTGCATGTCGTGAGACACTGTTTACCAGAGTTCTGTATATGCGTGTAGAGAGAAATTGTTTCCAAGAGTTCTGGAGCATAGCAAGAGGCATATGCAGTAATTGGGATTGCTGTATCCTGAGTGTAGGAGATGCCGCTTATGGGAGCTCTGCTACCGGGATGTAGAGAGAAGCAGTTCACTGGAGTTCTCTATCCTTGGTGTAGAGAGCAGCTATTTACTGGAGTTCGGTAGCCTGGAATGAGGCATTCGCTCTATGCGGGTTTTCAGTAAGCTGCGTGTAAGAGATGCAGCTTACGGGAGTTCCATAACCTAAGTGCAGAGACATCCAGTATCCAGGAGTTCCGTATGTTGAATGTAGAGAGAAGCTGTTTCTAAGATTTCGGTAGCTTGGGCATAGGTATTCGGTATATGCGGGTTTTCTGTATGCTGAGTGCAGCAGACGCAGCTTCTGGGAGATCTGCAACCTAGAATTAGAGAGACACAGTTTACCCAAGTTGTGTATCAGGTTGTAGGGAGAAGCTGTTTCCAAGAGTTCTGTAGCCTATGAGCAGGTATTCGCTATATGCGGGTTTTCTGTATGCTGCGTGTGGCAGACGCAGCTTATGTGAGTTCTGTATCTTGAATGTAGTGAGACACAGTTTACCAGCGTTCTGTATAGGGGTGTAGAGAGAAACTGTTTCCAAGAGTGTTGTAGCCTAGCAAGAGGCATATGCAGTAACTGGGTGCTCTGTATCCTGAGTGTAGGAGATGCCGCTTATGGGAGCTCTGCTACCTGGATGTAGAGAGAAGCAGTTTACCGGAGTTCGCTATCCTTGGTGTAGAGAGGAGCTGTTTACAGGAGTTGCGTATCCTGGAATTAGGCATTCGCTATGTGTGGGTATTCTGGATGCTGAGTGTAGCAGATGCAGCTTTCGGGAGTTCTGTAATCTAAGTGTAGAGAGATGCAGTTTCCAGTAGTTCTGTATGTTGAATGCAGAGAGAAGCTGTTTCCAAGAGTTCTGTAGTCTGAGAGCAGGCATACGCTGTATATGGGATTCCTGTTGCCTGAGTGTAGCCGACGCAGCTTCTGGGAGATCTGTAACCTAGAATTAGAGAGACACAGTTTACCGAAGTTCTGTATCAGAGTGTAGGGAGAAGCTGTTTCCAAGCATTCTGTAGCCTATGAGCAGGTTTCGCTATATGCGGGTTTTCTGTATGCTGAGTGTAGCACACGCAGCTTATGGGCGTAGTGTCTCGTGCATGTCGTGAGACACTGTTTACCAGAGTTCTGTATATGCGTGTAGAGAGAAATTGTTTCCAAGAGTTCTGGAGCATAGCAAGAGGCATATGCAGTAATTGGGATTGCTGTATCCTGAGTGTAGGAGATGCCGCTTATGGGAGCTCTGCTACCGGGATGTAGAGAGAAGCAGTTCACTGGAGTTCTCTATCCTTGGTGTAGAGAGCAGCTATTTACTGGAGTTCGGTAGCCTGGAATGAGGCATTCGCTCTATGCGGGTTTTCAGTAAGCTGCGTGTAAGAGATGCAGCTTACGGGAGTTCCATAACCTAAGTGCAGAGACATCCAGTATCCAGGAGTTCCGTATGTTGAATGTAGAGAGAAGCTGTTTCTAAGATTTCGGTAGCTTGGGCATAGGTATTCGGTATATGCGGGTTTTCTGTATGCTGAGTGCAGCAGACGCAGCTTCTGGGAGATCTGCAACCTAGAATTAGAGAGACACAGTTTACCCAAGTTGTGTATCAGGTTGTAGGGAGAAGCTGTTTCCAAGAGTTCTGTAGCCTATGAGCAGGTATTCGCTATATGCGGGTTTTCTGTATGCTGCGTGTGGCAGACGCAGCTTATGTGAGTTCTGTATCTTGAATGTAGTGAGACACAGTTTACCAGCGTTCTGTATAGGGGTGTAGAGAGAAACTGTTTCCAAGAGTGTTGTAGCCTAGCA
The DNA here is from genome assembly GCF_033115175.1 of Lepus europaeus. Taxonomy (NCBI): domain Eukaryota; kingdom Metazoa; phylum Chordata; class Mammalia; order Lagomorpha; family Leporidae; genus Lepus; species Lepus europaeus. Next base: position 469,125 of record NW_026909316.1, on the reverse strand, counting down.
AGAGGCATATGCAGTAACTGGGTGCTCTGTATCCTGAGTGTAGGAGATGCCGCTTATGGGAGCTCTGCTACCTGGATGTAGAGAGAAGCAGTTTACCGGAGTTCTCTATCCTTGGTGTAGAGAGTAGCTATTTACTGGAGTTCGGTAGCCTGGAATGAGGCATTCGCTCTATGCGGGTTTTCAGTAAGCTGCGTGTAAGAGATGCAGCTTACGGGAGTTCCATAACCTAAGTGCAGAGACATCCAGTATCCAGGAGTTCCGTATGTTGAATGTAGAGAGAAGCTGTTTCTAAGATTTCGGTAGCCTGGGCATAGGTATTCGGTATATGCGGGTTTTCTGTATGCTGAGTGCAGCAGACGCAGCTTCTGGGAGATCTGCAACCTAGAATTAGAGAGACACAGTTTACCCAAGTTGTGTATCAGGTTGTAGGGAGAAGCTGTTTCCAAGAGTTCTGGAGCCTGGCAATAGGCATAGGCAATGTATGGGATTTCTGTATCCTAAGTGTAGCAGATGCAGCTTACAGGAGCTCAGTAACCTGGCTGGAAAGAGAAGCAGTTTCCAAGAGTTCTCTATCCTTGGTGTAGGGAGAAGCTGTTTCCAAGAGTTCTGTAGCCTATGAGCAGGTATTCGCTATACGCGGGTTTTCTGTATGCTGAGTGTAGCACACGCAGCTTATGGGCGTTGTGTCTCGTGCATGTCGTGAGACACTGTTTACCAGAGTTCTGTATAGGGGTGTAGAGAGAAACTGTTTCCAAGAGTTCTGGAGCCTAGCAAGAGGCATATGCAGTAATTGGGATTTCTGTATCCTGAGTGTAGGAGATGCCGCTTATGGGAGCTCTGCTACCTGGATGTAGAGAGAAGCAGTTTACCGGAGTTCGCTATCCTTGGTGTAGAGAGGAGCTGTTTACAGGAGTTGCGTATCCTGGAATTAGGCATTCGCTATGTGTGGGTATTCTGGATGCTGAGTGTAGCAGATGCAGCTTTCGGGAGTTCTGTAATCTAAGTGTAGAGAGATGCAGTTTCCAGTAGTTCTGTATGTTGAATGTAGAGAGAAGCTGTTTCCAAGAGTTCTGTAGTCTGAGAGCAGGCATACGCTGTATATGGGATTCCTGTTGCCTGAGTGTAGCCGACGCAGCTTCTGGGAGATCTGTAACCTAGAATTAGAGAGACACAGTTTACCGAAGTTCTGTATCAGAGTGTAGGGAGAAGCTGTTTCCAAGCATTCTGTAGCCTATGAGCAGGTTTCGCTATATGCGGGTTTTCTGTATGCTGAGTGTAGCACACGCAGCTTATGGGCGTAGTGTCTCGTGCATGTCGTGAGACACTGTTTACCAGAGTTCTGTATATGCGTGTAGAGAGAAATTGTTTCCAAGAGTTCTGGAGCATAGCAAGAGGCATATGCAGTAATTGGGATTGCTGTATCCTGAGTGTAGGAGATGCCGCTTATGGGAGCTCTGCTACCGGGATGTAGAGAGAAGCAGTTCACTGGAGTTCTCTATCCTTGGTGTAGAGAGCAGCTATTTACTGGAGTTCGGTAGCCTGGAATGAGGCATTCGCTCTATGCGGGTTTTCAGTAAGCTGCGTGTAAGAGATGCAGCTTACGGGAGTTCCATAACCTAAGTGCAGAGACATCCAGTATCCAGGAGTTCCGTATGTTGAATGTAGAGAGAAGCTGTTTCTAAGATTTCGGTAGCCTGGGCATAGGTATTCGGTATATGCGGGTTTTCTGTATGCTGAGTGCAGCAGACGCAGCTTCTGGGAGATCTGCAACCTAGAATTAGAGAGACACAGTTTACCCAAGTTGTGTATCAGGTTGTAGGGAGAAGCTGTTTCCAAGAGTTCTGGAGCCTATGAGCAGGTATTCGCTATATGCGGGTTTTCTGTATGCTGCGTGTGGCAGACGCAGCTTATGTGAGTTCTGTATCTTGAATGTAGTGAGACACAGTTTACCAGCGTTCTGTATAGGGGTGTAGAGAGAAACTGTTTCCAAGAGTGTTGTAGCCTAGCAAGAGGCATATGCAGTAACTGGGATTTCTGTATCCTGAGTGTAGGAGATGCCGCTTATGGGAGCTCTGCTACCTGGATGTAGAGAGAAGCAGTTCACCGGAGTTCTCTATCCTTGGTGTAGAGAGTAGCTATTTACTGGAGTTCGGTAGCCTGGAATGAGGCATTCGCTCTATGCGGGTTTTCAGTAAGCTGCGTGTAAGAGATGCAGCTTACGGGAGTTCCATAACCTAAGTGCAGAGACATCCAGTATCCAGGAGTTCCGTATGTTGAATGTAGAGAGAAGCTGTTTCTAAGATTTCGGTAGCCTGGGCATAGGTATTCGGTATATGCGGGTTTTCTGTATGCTGAGTGCAGCAGACGCAGCTTCTGGGAGATCTGCAACCTAGAATTAGAGAGACACAGTTTACCCAAGTTGTGTATCAGGTTGTAGGGAGAAGCTGTTTCCAAGAGTTCTGGAGCCTGGCAATAGGCATAGGCAATGTATGGGATTTCTGTATCCTAAGTGTAGCAGATGCAGCTTACAGGAGCTCAGTAACCTGGCTGGAAAGAGAAGCAGTTTCCAAGAGTTCTCTATCCTTGGTGTAGGGAGAAGCTGTTTCCAAGAGTTCTGTAGCCTATGAGCAGGTATTCGCTATACGCGGGTTTTCTGTATGCTGAGTGTAGCACACGCAGCTTATGGGCGTTGTGTCTCGTGCATGTCGTGAGACACTGTTTACCAGAGTTCTGTATAGGGGTGTAGAGAGAAACTGTTTCCAAGAGTTCTGGAGCCTAGCAAGAGGCATATGCAGTAATTGGGATTTCTGTATCCTGAGTGTAGGAGATGCCGCTTATGGGAGCTCTGCTACCTGGATGTAGAGAGAAGCAGTTTACCGGAGTTCGCTATCCTTGGTGTAGAGAGGAGCTGTTTACAGGAGTTGCGTATCCTGGAATTAGGCATTCGCTATGTGTGGGTATTCTGGATGCTGAGTGTAGCAGATGCAGCTTTCGGGAGTTCTGTAATCTAAGTGTAGAGAGATGCAGTTTCCAGTAGTTCTGTATGTTGAATGCAGAGAGAAGCTGTTTCCAAGAGTTCTGTAGTCTGAGAGCAGGCATACGCTGTATATGGGATTCCTGTTGCCTGAGTGTAGCCGACGCAGCTTCTGGGAGATCTGTAACCTAGAATTAGAGAGACACAGTTTACCGAAGTTCTGTATCAGAGTGTAGGGAGAAGCTGTTTCCAAGCATTCTGTAGCCTATGAGCAGGTTTCGCTATATGCGGGTTTTCTGTATGCTGAGTGTAGCACACGCAGCTTATGGGCGTAGTGTCTCGTGCATGTCGTGAGACACTGTTTACCAGAGTTCTGTATATGCGTGTAGAGAGAAATTGTTTCCAAGAGTTCTGGAGCATAGCAAGAGGCATATGCAGTAATTGGGATTGCTGTATCCTGAGTGTAGGAGATGCCGCTTATGGGAGCTCTGCTACCGGGATGTAGAGAGAAGCAGTTCACTGGAGTTCTCTATCCTTGGTGTAGAGAGCAGCTATTTACTGGAGTTCGGTAGCCTGGAATGAGGCATTCGCTCTATGCGGGTTTTCAGTAAGCTGCGTGTAAGAGATGCAGCTTACGGGAGTTCCATAACCTAAGTGCAGAGACATCCAGTATCCAGGAGTTCCGTATGTTGAATGTAGAGAGAAGCTGTTTCTAAGCTTTCGGTAGCTTGGGCATAGGTATTCGGTATATGCGGGTTTTCTGTATGCTGAGTGCAGCAGACGCAGCTTCTGGGAGATCTGCAACCTAGAATTAGAGAGACACAGTTTACCCAAGTTGTGTATCAGGTTGTAGGGAGAAGCTGTTTCCAAGAGTTCTGTAGCCTATGAGCAGGTATTCGCTATATGCGGGTTTTCTGTATGCTGCGTGTGGCAGACGCAGCTTATGTGAGTTCTGTATCTTGAATGTAGTGAGACACAGTTTACCAGCGTTCTGTATAGGGGTGTAGAGAGAAACTGTTTCCAAGAGTGTTGTAGCCTAGCAAGAGGCATATGCAGTAACTGGGATTTCTGTATCCTGAGTGTAGGAGATGCCGCTTATGGGAGCTCTGCTACCTGGATGTAGAGAGAAGCAGTTCACCGGAGTTCTCTATCCTTGGTGTAGAGAGTAGCTATTTACTGGAGTTCGGTAGCCTGGAATGAGGCATTCGCTCTATGCGGGTTTTCAGTAAGCTGCGTGTAAGAGATGCAGCTTACGGGAGTTCCATAACCTAAGTGCAGAGACATCCAGTATCCAGGAGTTCCGTATGTTGAATGTAGAGAGAAGCTGTTTCTAAGATTTCGGTAGCCTGGGCATAGGTATTCGGTATATGCGGGTTTTCTGTATGCTGAGTGCAGCAGACGCAGCTTCTGGGAGATCTGCAACCTAGAATTAGAGAGACACAGTTTACCCAAGTTGTGTATCAGGTTGTAGGGAGAAGCTGTTTCCAAGAGTTCTGGAGCCTGGCAATAGGCATAGGCAATGTATGGGATTTCTGTATCCTAAGTGTAGCAGATGCAGCTTACAGGAGCTCAGTAACCTGGCTGGAAAGAGAAGCAGTTTCCAAGAGTTCTCTATCCTTGGTGTAGGGAGAAGCTGTTTCCAAGAGTTCTGTAGCCTATGAGCAGGTATTCGCTATACGCGGGTTTTCTGTATGCTGAGTGTAGCACACGCAGCTTATGGGCGTTGTGTCTCGTGCATGTCGTGAGACACTGTTTACCAGAGTTCTGTATAGGGGTGTAGAGAGAAACTGTTTCCAAGAGTTCTGGAGCCTAGCAAGAGGCATATGCAGTAATTGGGATTTCTGTATCCTGAGTGTAGGAGATGCCGCTTATGGGAGCTCTGCTACCTGGATGTAGAGAGAAGCAGTTTACCGGAGTTCGCTATCCTTGGTGTAGAGAGGAGCTGTTTACAGGAGTTGCGTATCCTGGAATTAGGCATTCGCTATGTGTGGGTATTCTGGATGCTGAGTGTAGCAGATGCAGCTTTCGGGAGTTCTGTAATCTAAGTGTAGAGAGATGCAGTTTCCAGTAGTTCTGTATGTTGAATGTAGAGAGAAGCTGTTTCCAAGAGTTCTGTAGTCTGAGAGCAGGCATACGCTGTATAGGGGATTCCTGTTGCCTGAGTGTAGCCGACGCAGCTTCTGGGAGATCTGTAACCTAGAATTAGAGAGACACAGTTTACCGAAGTTCTGTATCAGAGTGTAGGGAGAAGCTGTTTCCAAGCATTCTGTAGCCTATGAGCAGGTTTCGCTATATGCGGGTTTTCTGTATGCTGAGTGTAGCACACGCAGCTTATGGGCGTAGTGTCTCGTGCATGTCGTGAGACACTGTTTACCAGAGTTCTGTATATGCGTGTAGAGAGAAATTGTTTCCAAGAGTTCTGGAGCATAGCAAGAGGCATATGCAGTAATTGGGATTGCTGTATCCTGAGTGTAGGAGATGCCGCTTATGGGAGCTCTGCTACCGGGATGTAGAGAGAAGCAGTTCACTGGAGTTCTCTATCCTTGGTGTAGAGAGCAGCTATTTACTGGAGTTCGGTAGCCTGGAATGAGGCATTCGCTCTATGCGGGTTTTCAGTAAGCTGCGTGTAAGAGATGCAGCTTACGGGAGTTCCATAACCTAAGTGCAGAGACATCCAGTATCCAGGAGTTCCGTATGTTGAATGTAGAGAGAAGCTGTTTCTAAGATTTCGGTAGCCTGGGCATAGGTATTCGGTATATGCGGGTTTTCTGTATGCTGAGTGCAGCAGACGCAGCTTCTGGGAGATCTGCAACCTAGAATTAGAGAGACACAGTTTACCCAAGTTGTGTATCAGGTTGTAGGGAGAAGCTGTTTCCAAGAGTTCTGGAGCCTATGAGCAGGTATTCGCTATATGCGGGTTTTCTGTATGCTGCGTGTGGCAGACGCAGCTTATGTGAGTTCTGTATCTTGAATGTAGTGAGACACAGTTTACCAGCGTTCTGTATAGGGGTGTAGAGAGAAACTGTTTCCAAGAGTGTTGTAGCCTAGCAAGAGGCATATGCAGTAACTGGGTGCTCTGTATCCTGAGTGTAGGAGATGCCGCTTATGGGAGCTCTGCTACCTGGATGTAGAGAGAAGCAGTTCACCGGAGTTCTCTATCCTTGGTGTAGAGAGTAGCTATTTACTGGAGTTCGGTAGCCTGGAATGAGGCATTCGCTCTATGCGGGTTTTCAGTAAGCTGCGTGTAAGAGATGCAGCTTACGGGAGTTCCATAACCTAAGTGCAGAGACATCCAGTATCCAGGAGTTCCGTATGTTGAATGTAGAGAGAAGCTGTTTCTAAGATTTCGGTAGCCTGGGCATAGGTATTCGGTATATGCGGGTTTTCTGTATGCTGAGTGCAGCAGACGCAGCTTCTGGGAGATCTGCAACCTAGAATTAGAGAGACACAGTTTACCCAAGTTGTGTATCAGGTTGTAGGGAGAAGCTGTTTCCAAGAGTTCTGGAGCCTGGCAATAGGCATAGGCAATGTATGGGATTTCTGTATCCTAAGTGTAGCAGATGCAGCTTACAGGAGCTCAGTAACCTGGCTGGAAAGAGAAGCAGTTTCCAAGAGTTCTCTATCCTTGGTGTAGGGAGAAGCTGTTTCCAAGAGTTCTGTAGCCTATGAGCAGGTATTCGCTATACGCGGGTTTTCTGTATGCTGAGTGTAGCACACGCAGCTTATGGGCGTTGTGTCTCGTGCATGTCGTGAGACACTGTTTACCAGAGTTCTGTATAGGGGTGTAGAGAGAAACTGTTTCCAAGAGTTCTGGAGCCTAGCAAGAGGCATATGCAGTAATTGGGATTTCTGTATCCTGAGTGTAGGAGATGCCGCTTATGGGAGCTCTGCTACCTGGATGTAGAGAGAAGCAGTTTACCGGAGTTCGCTATCCTTGGTGTAGAGAGGAGCTGTTTACAGGAGTTGCGTATCCTGGAATTAGGCATTCGCTATGTGTGGGTATTCTGGATGCTGAGTGTAGCAGATGCAGCTTTCGGGAGTTCTGTAATCTAAGTGTAGAGAGATGCAGTTTCCAGTAGTTCTGTATGTTGAATGTAGAGAGAAGCTGTTTCCAAGAGTTCTGTAGTCTGAGAGCAGGCATACGCTGTATATGGGATTCCTGTTGCCTGAGTGTAGCCGACGCAGCTTCTGGGAGATCTGTAACCTAGAATTAGAGAGACACAGTTTACCGAAGTTCTGTATCAGAGTGTAGGGAGAAGCTGTTTCCAAGCATTCTGTAGCCTATGAGCAGGTTTCGCTATATGCGGGTTTTCTGTATGCTGAGTGTAGCACACGCAGCTTATGGGCGTAGTGTCTCGTGCATGTCGTGAGACACTGTTTACCAGAGTTCTGTATATGCGTGTAGAGAGAAATTGTTTCCAAGAGTTCTGGAGCATAGCAAGAGGCATATGCAGTAATTGGGATTGCTGTATCCTGAGTGTAGGAGATGCCGCTTATGGGAGCTCTGCTACCGGGATGTAGAGAGAAGCAGTTCACTGGAGTTCTCTATCCTTGGTGTAGAGAGCAGCTATTTACTGGAGTTCGGTAGCCTGGAATGAGGCATTCGCTCTATGCGGGTTTTCAGTAAGCTGCGTGTAAGAGATGCAGCTTACGGGAGTTCCATAACCTAAGTGCAGAGACATCCAGTATCCAGGAGTTCCGTATGTTGAATGTAGAGAGAAGCTGTTTCTAAGATTTCGGTAGCTTGGGCATAGGTATTCGGTATATGCGGGTTTTCTGTATGCTGAGTGCAGCAGACGCAGCTTCTGGGAGATCTGCAACCTAGAATTAGAGAGACACAGTTTACCCAAGTTGTGTATCAGGTTGTAGGGAGAAGCTGTTTCCAAGAGTTCTGTAGCCTATGAGCAGGTATTCGCTATATGCGGGTTTTCTGTATGCTGCGTGTGGCAGACGCAGCTTATGTGAGTTCTGTATCTTGAATGTAGTGAGACACAGTTTACCAGCGTTCTGTATAGGGGTGTAGAGAGAAACTGTTTCCAAGAGTGTTGTAGCCTAGCAAGAGGCATATGCAGTAACTGGGTGCTCTGTATCCTGAGTGTAGGAGATGCCGCTTATGGGAGCTCTGCTACCTGGATGTAGAGAGAAGCAGTTCACCGGAGTTCTCTATCCTTGGTGTAGAGAGTAGCTATTTACTGGAGTTCGGTAGCCTGGAATGAGGCATTCGCTCTATGCGGGTTTTCAGTAAGCTGCGTGTAAGAGATGCAGCTTACGGGAGTTCCATAACCTAAGTGCAGAGACATCCAGTATCCAGGAGTTCCGTATGTTGAATGTAGAGAGAAGCTGTTTCTAAGATTTCGGTAGCCTGGGCATAGGTATTCGGTATATGCGGGTTTTCTGTATGCTGAGTGCAGCAGACGCAGCTTCTGGGAGATCTGCAACCTAGAATTAGAGAGACACAGTTTACCCAAGTTGTGTATCAGGTTGTAGGGAGAAGCTGTTTCCAAGAGTTCTGGAGCCTGGCAATAGGCATAGGCAATGTATGGGATTTCTGTATCCTAAGTGTAGCAGATGCAGCTTACAGGAGCTCAGTAACCTGGCTGGAAAGAGAAGCAGTTTCCAAGAGTTCTCTATCCTTGGTGTAGGGAGAAGCTTTTTCCAAGAGTTCTGTAGCCTATGAGCAGGTATTCGCTATACGCGGGTTTTCTGTATGCTGAGTGTAGCACACGCAGCTTATGGGCGTTGTGTCTCGTGCATGTCGTGAGACACTGTTTACCAGAGTTCTGTATAGGGGTGTAGAGAGAAACTGTTTCCAAGAGTTCTGGAGCCTAGCAAGAGGCATATGCAGTAATTGGGATTTCTGTATCCTGAGTGTAGGAGATGCCGCTTATGGGAGCTCTGCTACCTGGATGTAGAGAGAAGCAGTTTACCGGAGTTCGCTATCCTTGGTGTAGAGAGGAGCTGTTTACAGGAGTTGCGTATCCTGGAATTAGGCATTCGCTATGTGTGGGTATTCTGGATGCTGAGTGTAGCAGATGCAGCTTTCGGGAGTTCTGTAATCTAAGTGTAGAGAGATGCAGTTTCCAGTAGTTCTGTATGTTGAATGTAGAGAGAAGCTGTTTCCAAGAGTTCTGTAGTCTGAGAGCAGGCATACGCTGTATATGGGATTCCTGTTGCCTGAGTGTAGCCGACGCAGCTTCTGGGAGATCTGTAACCTAGAATTAGAGAGACACAGTTTACCGAAGTTCTGTATCAGAGTGTAGGGAGAAGCTGTTTCCAAGCATTCTGTAGCCTATGAGCAGGTTTCGCTATATGCGGGTTTTCTGTATGCTGAGTGTAGCACACGCAGCTTATGGGCGTAGTGTCTCGTGCATGTCGTGAGACACTGTTTACCAGAGTTCTGTATATGCGTGTAGAGAGAAATTGTTTCCAAGAGTTCTGGAGCATAGCAAGAGGCATATGCAGTAATTGGGATTGCTGTATCCTGAGTGTAGGAGATGCCGCTTATGGGAGCTCTGCTACCGGGATGTAGAGAGAAGCAGTTCACTGGAGTTCTCTATCCTTGGTGTAGAGAGCAGCTATTTACTGGAGTTCGGTAGCCTGGAATGAGGCATTCGCTCTATGCGGGTTTTCAGTAAGCTGCGTGTAAGAGATGCAGCTTACGGGAGTTCCATAACCTAAGTGCAGAGACATCCAGTATCCAGGAGTTCCGTATGTTGAATGTAGAGAGAAGCTGTTTCTAAGATTTCGGTAGCCTGGGCATAGGTATTCGGTATATGCGGGTTTTCTGTATGCTGAGTGCAGCAGACGCAGCTTTTGGGAGATCTGCAACCTAGAATTAGAGAGACACAGTTTACCCAAGTTGTGTATCAGGTTGTAGGGAGAAGCTGTTTCCAAGAGTTCTGGAGCCTATGAGCAGGTATTCGCTATATGCGGGTTTTCTGTATGCTACGTGTGGCAGACGCAGCTTATGTGAGTTCTGTATCTTGAATGTAGTGAGACACAGTTTACCAGCGTTCTGTATAGGGGTGTAGAGAGAAACTGTTTCCAAGAGTGTTGTAGCCTAGCAAGAGGCATATGCAGTAACTGGGATTTCTGTATCCTGAGTGTAGGAGATGCCGCTTATGGGAGCTCTGCTACCTGGATGTAGAGAGAAGCAGTTCACCGGAGTTCTCTATCCTTGGTGTAGAGAGTAGCTATTTACTGGAGTTCGGTAGCCTGGAATGAGGCATTCGCTCTATGCGGGTTTTCAGTAAGCTGCGTGTAAGAGATGCAGCTTACGGGAGTTCCATAACCTAAGTGCAGAGACATCCAGTATCCAGGAGTTCCGTATGTTGAATGTAGAGAGAAGCTGTTTCTAAGATTTCGGTAGCCTGGGCATAGGTATTCGGTATATGCGGGTTTTCTGTATGCTGAGTGCAGCAGACGCAGCTTCTGGGAGATCTGCAACCTAGAATTAGAGAGACACAGTTTACCCAAGTTGTGTATCAGGTTGTAGGGAGAAGCTGTTTCCAAGAGTTCTGTAGCCTATGAGCAGGTATTCGCTATATGCGGGTTTTCTGTATGCTGCGTGTGGCAGACGCAGCTTATGTGAGTTCTGTATCTTGAATGTAGTGAGACACAGTTTACCAGAGTTCTGTATAGGGGTGTAGAGAGAAACTGTTTCCAAGAGTGTTGTAGCCTAGCAAGAGGCATATGCAGTAACTGGGTGTTCTGTATCCTGAGTGTAGGAGATGCCGCTTATGGGAGCTCTGCTACCTGGATGTAGAGAGAAGCAGTTCACCGGAGTTCTCTATCCTTGGTGTAGAGAGCAGCTATTTACTGGAGTTCGGTAGCCTGGAATGAGGCATTCGCTCTATGCGGGTTTTCAGTAAGCTGCGTGTAAGAGATGCAGCTTACGGGAGTTCCATAACCTAAGTGCAGAGACATCCAGTATCCAGGAGTTCCGTATGTTGAATGTAGAGAGAAGCTGTTTCTAAGATTTCGGTAGCCTGGGCATAGGTATTCGGTATATGCGGGTTTTCTGTATGCTGAGTGCAGCAGACGCAGCTTCTGGGAGATCTGCAACCTAGAATTAGAGAGACACAGTTTACCCAAGTTGTGTATCAGGTTGTAGGGAGAAGCTGTTTCCAAGAGTTCTGGAGCCTGGCAATAGGCATAGGCAATGTATGGGATTTCTGTATCCTAAGTGTAGCAGATGCAGCTTACAGGAGCTCAGTAACCTGGCTGGAAAGAGAAGCAGTTTCCAAGAGTTCTCTATCCTTGGTGTAGGGAGAAGCTGTTTCCAAGAGTTCTGTAGCCTATGAGCAGGTATTCGCTATACGCGGGTTTTCTGTATGCTGAGTGTAGCACACGCAGCTTATGGGCGTTGTGTCTCGTGCATGTCGTGAGACACTGTTTACCAGAGTTCTGTATAGGGGTGTAGAGAGAAACTGTTTCCAAGAGTTCTGGAGCCTAGCAAGAGGCATATGCAGTAATTGGGATTTCTGTATCCTGAGTGTAGGAGATGCCGCTTATGGGAGCTCTGCTACCTGGATGTAGAGAGAAGCAGTTTACCGGAGTTCGCTATCCTTGGTGTAGAGAGGAGCTGTTTACAGGAGTTGCGTATCCTGGAATTAGGCATTCGCTATGTGTGGGTATTCTGGATGCTGAGTGTAGCAGATGCAGCTTTCGGGAGTTCTGTAATCTAAGTGTAGAGAGATGCAGTTTCCAGTAGTTCTGTATGTTGAATGTAGAGAGAAGCTGTTTCCAAGAGTTCTGTAGTCTGAGAGCAGGCATACGCTGTATATGGGATTCCTGTTGCCTGAGTGTAGCCGACGCAGCTTCTGGGAGATCTGTAACCTAGAATTAGAGAGACACAGTTTACCGAAGTTCTGTATCAGAGTGTAGGGAGAAGCTGTTTCCAAGCATTCTGTAGCCTATGAGCAGGTTTCGCTATATGCGGGTTTTCTGTATGCTGAGTGTAGCACACGCAGCTTATGGGCGTAGTGTCTCGTGCATGTCGTGAGACACTGTTTACCAGAGTTCTGTATATGCGTGTAGAGAGAAATTGTTTCCAAGAGTTCTGGAGCATAGCAAGAGGCATATGCAGTAATTGGGATTGCTGTATCCTGAGTGTAGGAGATGCCGCTTATGGGAGCTCTGCTACCGGGATGTAGAGAGAAGCAGTTCACTGGAGTTCTCTATCCTTGGTGTAGAGAGCAGCTATTTACTGGAGTTCGGTAGCCTGGAATGAGGCATTCGCTCTATGCGGGTTTTCAGTAAGCTGCGTGTAAGAGATGCAGCTTACGGGAGTTCCATAACCTAAGTGCAGAGACATCCAGTATCCAGGAGTTCCGTATGTTGAATGTAGAGAGAAGCTGTTTCTAAGATTTCGGTAGCCTGGGCATAGGTATTCGGTATATGCGGGTTTTCTGTATGCTGAGTGCAGCAGACGCAGCTTTTGGGAGATCTGCAACCTAGAATTAGAGAGACACAGTTTACCCAAGTTGTGTATCAGGTTGTAGGGAGAAGCTGTTTCCAAGAGTTCTGTAGACTATGAGCAGGTATTCGCTATATGCGGGTTTTCTGTATGCTGCGTGTGGCAGACACAGCTTATGTGAGTTCTGTATCTTGAATGTAGTGAGACACAGTTTACCAGCGTTCTGTATAGGGGTGTAGAGAGAAACTGTTTCCAAGAGTGTTGTAGCCTAGCAAGAGGCATATGCAGTAACTGGGATTTCTGTATCCTGAGTGTAGGAGATGCCGCTTATGGGAGCTCTGCTACCTGGATGTAGAGAGAAGCAGTTCACCGGAGTTCTCTATCCTTGGTGTAGAGAGTAGCTATTTACTGGAGTTCGGTAGCCTGGAATGAGGCATTCGCTCTATGCGGGTTTTCAGTAAGCTGCGTGTAAGAGATGCAGCTTACGGGAGTTCCATAACCTAAGTGCAGAGACATCCAGTATCCAGGAGTTCCGTATGTTGAATGTAGAGAGAAGCTGTTTCTAAGATTTCGGTAGCCTGGGCATAGGTATTCGGTATATGCGGGTTTTCTGTATGCTGAGTGCAGCAGACGCAGCTTCTGGGAGATCTGCAACCTAGAATTAGAGAGACACAGTTTACCCAAGTTGTGTATCAGGTTGTAGGGAGAAGCTGTTTCCAAGAGTTCTGTAGCCTATGAGCAGGTATTCGCTATATGCGGGTTTTCTGTATGCTGCGTGTGGCAGACGCAGCTTATGTGAGTTCTGTATCTTGAATGTAGTGAGACACAGTTTACCAGAGTTCTGTATAGGGGTGTAGAGAGAAACTGTTTCCAAGAGTGTTGTAGCCTAGCAAGAGGCATATGCAGTAACTGGGTGTTCTGTATCCTGAGTGTAGGAGATGCCGCTTATGGGAGCTCTGCTACCTGGATGTAGAGAGAAGCAGTTCACCGGAGTTCTCTATCCTTGGTGTAGAGAGCAGCTATTTACTGGAGTTCGGTAGCCTGGAATGAGGCATTCGCTCTATGCGGGTTTTCAGTAAGCTGCGTGTAAGAGATGCAGCTTACGGGAGTTCCATAACCTAAGTGCAGAGACATCCAGTATCCAGGAGTTCCGTATGTTGAATGTAGAGAGAAGCTGTTTCTAAGATTTCGGTAGCCTGGGCATAGGTATTCGGTATATGCGGGTTTTCTGTATGCTGAGTGCAGCAGACGCAGCTTCTGGGAGATCTGCAACCTAGAATTAGAGAGACACAGTTTACCCAAGTTGTGTATCAGGTTGTAGGGAGAAGCTGTTTCCAAGAGTTCTGGAGCCTGGCAATAGGCATAGGCAATGTATGGGATTTCTGTATCCTAAGTGTAGCAGATGCAGCTTACAGGAGCTCAGTAACCTGGCTGGAAAGAGAAGCAGTTTCCAAGAGTTCTCTATCCTTGGTGTAGGGAGAAGCTGTTTCCAAGAGTTCTGTAGCCTATGAGCAGGTATTCGCTATACGCGGGTTTTCTGTATGCTGAGTGTAGCACACGCAGCTTATGGGCGTTGTGTCTCGTGCATGTCGTGAGACACTGTTTACCAGAGTTCTGTATAGGGGTGTAGAGAGAAACTGTTTCCAAGAGTTCTGGAGCCTAGCAAGAGGCATATGCAGTAATTGGGATTTCTGTATCCTGAGTGTAGGAGATGCCGCTTATGGGAGCTCTGCTACCTGGATGTAGAGAGAAGCAGTTTACCGGAGTTCGCTATCCTTGGTGTAGAGAGGAGCTGTTTACAGGAGTTGCGTATCCTGGAATTAGGCATTCGCTATGTGTGGGTATTCTGGATGCTGAGTGTAGCAGATGCAGCTTTCGGGAGTTCTGTAATCTAAGTGTAGAGAGATGCAGTTTCCAGTAGTTCTGTATGTTGAATGTAGAGAGAAGCTGTTTCCAAGAGTTCTGTAGTCTGAGAGCAGGCATACGCTGTATATGGGATTCCTGTTGCCTGAGTGTAGCCGACGCAGCTTCTGGGAGATCTGTAACCTAGAATTAGAGAGACACAGTTTACCGAAGTTCTGTATCAGAGTGTAGGGAGAAGCTGTTTCCAAGCATTCTGTAGCCTATGAGCAGGTTTCGCTATATGCGGGTTTTCTGTATGCTGAGTGTAGCACACGCAGCTTATGGGCGTAGTGTCTCGTGCATGTCGTGAGACACTGTTTACCAGAGTTCTGTATATGCGTGTAGAGAGAAATTGTTTCCAAGAGTTCTGGAGCATAGCAAGAGGCATATGCAGTAATTGGGATTGCTGTATCCTGAGTGTAGGAGATGCCGCTTATGGGAGCTCTGCTACCGGGATGTAGAGAGAAGCAGTTCACTGGAGTTCTCTATCCTTGGTGTAGAGAGCAGCTATTTACTGGAGTTCGGTAGCCTGGAATGAGGCATTCGCTCTATGCGGGTTTTCAGTAAGCTGCGTGTAAGAGATGCAGCTTACGGGAGTTCCATAACCTAAGTGCAGAGACATCCAGTATCCAGGAGTTCCGTATGTTGAATGTAGAGAGAAGCTGTTTCTAAGATTTCGGTAGCCTGGGCATAGGTATTCGGTATATGCGGGTTTTCTGTATGCTGAGTGCAGCAGACGCAGCTTCTGGGAGATCTGCAACCTAGAATTAGAGAGACACAGTTTACCCAAGTTGTGTATCAGGTTGTAGGGAGAAGCTGTTTCCAAGAGTTCTGGAGCCTATGAGCAGGTATTCGCTATATGCGGGTTTTCTGTATGCTGCGTGTGGCAGACGCAGCTTATGTGAGTTCTGTATCTTGAATGTAGTGAGACACAGTTTACCAGCGTTCTGTATAGGGGTGTAGAGAGAAACTGTTTCCAAGAGTGTTGTAGCCTAGCAAGAGGCATATGCAGTAACTGGGATTTCTGTATCCTGAGTGTAGGAGATGCCGCTTATGGGAGCTCTGCTACCTGGATGTAGAGAGAAGCAGTTCACCGGAGTTCTCTATCCTTGGTGTAGAGAGCAGCTATTTACTGGAGTTCGGTAGCCTGGAATGAGGCATTCGCTCTATGCGGGTTTTCAGTAAGCTGCGTGTAAGAGATGCAGCTTACGGGAGTTCCATAACCTAAGTGCAGAGACATCCAGTATCCAGGAGTTCCGTATGTTGAATGTAGAGAGAAGCTGTTTCTAAGATTTCGGTAGCCTGGGCATAGGTATTCGGTATATGCGGGTTTTCTGTATGCTGAGTGCAGCAGACGCAGCTTCTGGGAGATCTGCAACCTAGAATTAGAGAGACACAGTTTACCCAAGTTGTGTATCAGGTTGTAGGGAGAAGCTGTTTCCAAGAGTTCTGGAGCCTATGAGCAGGTATTCGCTATATGCGGGTTTTCTGTATGCTGCGTGTGGCAGACGCAGCTTATGTGAGTTCTGTATCTTGAATGTAGTGAGACACAGTTTACCAGAGTTCTGTATAGGGGTGTAGAGAGAAACTGTTTCCAAGAGTGTTGTAGCCTAGCAAGAGGCATATGCAGTAACTGGGATTTCTGTATCCTGAGTGTAGGAGATGCCGCTTATGGGAGCTCTGCTACCTGGATGTAGAGAGAAGCAGTTCACCGGAGTTCTCTATCCTTGGTGTAGAGAGCAGCTATTTACTGGAGTTCGGTAGCCTGGAATGAGGCATTCGCTCTATGCGGGTTTTCAGTAAGCTGCGTGTAAGAGATGCAGCTTACGGGAGTTCCATAACCTAAGTGCAGAGACATCCAGTATCCAGGAGTTCCGTATGTTGAATGTAGAGAGAAGCTGTTTCTAAGATTTCGGTAGCCTGGGCATAGGTATTCGGTATATGCGGGTTTTCTGTATGCTGAGTGCAGCAGACGCAGCTTCTGGGAGATCTGCAACCTAGAATTAGAGAGACACAGTTTACCCAAGTTGTGTATCAGGTTGTAGGGAGAAGCTGTTTCCAAGAGTTCTGGAGCCTGGCAATAGGCATAGGCAATGTATGGGATTTCTGTATCCTAAGTGTAGCAGATGCAGCTTACAGGAGCTCAGTAACCTGGCTGGAAAGAGAAGCAGTTTCCAAGAGTTCTCTATCCTTGGTGTAGGGAGAAGCTGTTTCCAAGAGTTCTGTAGCCTATGAGCAGGTATTCGCTATACGCGGGTTTTCTGTATGCTGAGTGTAGCACACGCAGCTTATGGGCGTTGTGTCTCGTGCATGTCGTGAGACACTGTTTACCAGAGTTCTGTATAGGGGTGTAGAGAGAAACTGTTTCCAAGAGTTCTGGAGCCTAGCAAGAGGCATATGCAGTAATTGGGATTTCTGTATCCTGAGTGTAGGAGATGCCGCTTATGGGAGCTCTGCTACCTGGATGTAGAGAGAAGCAGTTTACCGGAGTTCGCTATCCTTGGTGTAGAGAGGAGCTGTTTACAGGAGTTGCGTATCCTGGAATTAGGCATTCGCTATGTGTGGGTATTCTGGATGCTGAGTGTAGCAGATGCAGCTTTCGGGAGTTCTGTAATCTAAGTGTAGAGAGATGCAGTTTCCAGTAGTTCTGTATGTTGAATGCAGAGAGAAGCTGTTTCCAAGAGTTCTGTAGTCTGAGAGCAGGCATACGCTGTATATGGGATTCCTGTTGCCTGAGTGTAGCCGACGCAGCTTCTGGGAGATCTGTAACCTAGAATTAGAGAGACACAGTTTACCGAAGTTCTGTATCAGAGTGTAGGGAGAAGCTGTTTCCAAGCATTCTGTAGCCTATGAGCAGGTTTCGCTATATGCGGGTTTTCTGTATGCTGAGTGTAGCACACGCAGCTTATGGGCGTAGTGTCTCGTGCATGTCGTGAGACACTGTTTACCAGAGTTCTGTATATGCGTGTAGAGAGAAATTGTTTCCAAGAGTTCTGGAGCATAGCAAGAGGCATATGCAGTAATTGGGATTGCTGTATCCTGAGTGTAGGAGATGCCGCTTATGGGAGCTCTGCTACCGGGATGTAGAGAGAAGCAGTTCACTGGAGTTCTCTATCCTTGGTGTAGAGAGCAGCTATTTACTGGAGTTCGGTAGCCTGGAATGAGGCATTCGCTCTATGCGGGTTTTCAGTAAGCTGCGTGTAAGAGATGCAGCTTACGGGAGTTCCATAACCTAAGTGCAGAGACATCCAGTATCCAGGAGTTCCGTATGTTGAATGTAGAGAGAAGCTGTTTCTAAGATTTCGGTAGCTTGGGCATAGGTATTCGGTATATGCGGGTTTTCTGTATGCTGAGTGCAGCAGACGCAGCTTCTGGGAGATCTGCAACCTAGAATTAGAGAGACACAGTTTACCCAAGTTGTGTATCAGGTTGTAGGGAGAAGCTGTTTCCAAGAGTTCTGTAGCCTATGAGCAGGTATTCGCTATATGCGGGTTTTCTGTATGCTGCGTGTGGCAGACGCAGCTTATGTGAGTTCTGTATCTTGAATGTAGTGAGACACAGTTTACCAGCGTTCTGTATAGGGGTGTAGAGAGAAACTGTTTCCAAGAGTGTTGTAGCCTAGCAAGAGGCATATGCAGTAACTGGGTGCTCTGTATCCTGAGTGTAGGAGATGCCGCTTATGGGAGCTCTGCTACCTGGATGTAGAGAGAAGCAGTTCACTGGAGTTCTCTATCCTTGGTGTAGAGAGTAGCTATTTACTGGAGTTCGGTAGCCTGGAATGAGGCATTCGCTCTATGCGGGTTTTCAGTAAGCTGCGTGTAAGAGATGCAGCTTACGGGAGTTCCATAACCTAAGTGCAGAGACATCCAGTATCCAGGAGTTCCGTATGTTGAATGTAGAGAGAAGCTGTTTCTAAGATTTCGGTAGCCTGGGCATAGGTATTCGGTATATGCGGGTTTTCTGTATGCTGAGTGCAGCAGACGCAGCTTCTGGGAGATCTGCAACCTAGAATTAGAGAGACACAGTTTACCCAAGTTGTGTATCAGGTTGTAGGGAGAAGCTGTTTCCAAGAGTTCTGGAGCCTGGCAATAGGCATAGGCAATGTATGGGATTTCTGTATCCTAAGTGTAGCAGATGCAGCTTACAGGAGCTCAGTAACCTGGCTGGAAAGAGAAGCAGTTTCCAAGAGTTCTCTATCCTTGGTGTAGGGAGAAGCTGTTTCCAAGAGTTCTGTAGCCTATGAGCAGGTATTCGCTATACGCGGGTTTTCTGTATGCTGAGTGTAGCACACGCAGCTTATGGGCGTTGTGTCTCGTGCATGTCGTGAGACACTGTTTACCAGAGTTCTGTATAGGGGTGTAGAGAGAAACTGTTTCCAAGAGTTCTGGAGCCTAGCAAGAGGCATATGCAGTAATTGGGATTTCTGTATCCTGAGTGTAGGAGATGCCGCTTATGGGAGCTCTGCTACCTGGATGTAGAGAGAAGCAGTTTACCGGAGTTCGCTATCCTTGGTGTAGAGAGGAGCTGTTTACAGGAGTTGCGTATCCTGGAATTAGGCATTCGCTATGTGTGGGTATTCTGGATGCTGAGTGTAGCAGATGCAGCTTTCGGGAGTTCTGTAATCTAAGTGTAGAGAGATGCAGTTTCCAGTAGTTCTGTATGTTGAATGTAGAGAGAAGCTGTTTCCAAGAGTTCTGTAGTCTGAGAGCAGGCATACGCTGTATATGGGATTCCTGTTGCCTGAGTGTAGCCGACGCAGCTTCTGGGAGATCTGTAACCTAGAATTAGAGAGACACAGTTTACCGAAGTTCTGTATCAGAGTGTAGGGAGAAGCTGTTTCCAAGCATTCTGTAGCCTATGAGCAGGTTTCGCTATATGCGGGTTTTCTGTATGCTGAGTGTAGCACACGCAGCTTATGGGCGTAGTGTCTCGTGCATGTCGTGAGACACTGTTTACCAGAGTTCTGTATATGCGTGTAGAGAGAAATTGTTTCCAAGAGTTCTGGAGCATAGCAAGAGGCATATGCAGTAATTGGGATTGCTGTATCCTGAGTGTAGGAGATGCCGCTTATGGGAGCTCTGCTACCGGGATGTAGAGAGAAGCAGTTCACTGGAGTTCTCTATCCTTGGTGTAGAGAGCAGCTATTTACTGGAGTTCGGTAGCCTGGAATGAGGCATTCGCTCTATGTGGGTTTTCAGTAAGCTGCGTGTAAGAGATGCAGCTTACGGGAGTTCCATAACCTAAGTGCAGAGACATCCAGTATCCAGGAGTTCCGTATGTTGAATGTAGAGAGAAGCTGTTTCTAAGATTTCGGTAGCCTGGGCATAGGTATTCGGTATATGCGGGTTTTCTGTATGCTGAGTGCAGCAGACGCAGCTTCTGGGAGATCTGCAACCTAGAATTAGAGAGACACAGTTTACCCAAGTTGTGTATCAGGTTGTAGGGAGAAGCTGTTTCCAAGAGTTCTGTAGCCTATGAGCAGGTATTCGCTATATGCGGGTTTTCTGTATGCTGCGTGTGGCAGACGCAGCTTATGTGAGTTCTGTATCTTGAATGTAGTGAGACACAGTTTACCAGCGTTCTGTATAGGGGTGTAGAGAGAAACTGTTTCCAAGAGTGTTGTAGCCTAGCAAGAGGCATATGCAGTAACTGGGATTTCTGTATCCTGAGTGTAGGAGATGCCGCTTATGGGAGCTCTGCTACCTGGATGTAGAGAGAAGCAGTTCACCGGAGTTCTCTATCCTTGGTGTAGAGAGTAGCTATTTACTGGAGTTCGGTAGCCTGGAATGAGGCATTCGCTCTATGCGGGTTTTCAGTAAGCTGCGTGTAAGAGATGCAGCTTACGGGAGTTCCATAACCTAAGTGCAGAGACATCCAGTATCCAGGAGTTCCGTATGTTGAATGTTGAGAGAAGCTGTTTCTAAGATTTCGGTAGCCTGGGCATAGGTATTCGGTATATGCGGGTTTTCTGTATGCTGAGTGCAGCAGACGCAGCTTCTGGGAGATCTGCAACCTAGAATTAGAGAGACACAGTTTACCCAAGTTGTGTATCAGGTTGTAGGGAGAAGCTGTTTCCAAGAGTTCTGGAGCCTGGCAATAGGCATAGGCAATGTATGGGATTTCTGTATCCTAAGTGTAGCAGATGCAGCTTACAGGAGTCAGTAACCTGGCTGGAAAGAGAAGCAGTTTCCAAGAGTTCTCTATCCTTGGTGTAGGGAGAAGCTGTTTCCAAGAGTTCTGTAGCCTATGAGCAGGTATTCGCTATACGCGGGTTTTCTGTATGCTGAGTGTAGCACACGCAGCTTATGGGCGTTGTGTCTCGTGCATGTCGTGAGACACTGTTTACCAGAGTTCTGTATAGGGGTGTAGAGAGAAACTGTTTCCAAGAGTTCTGGAGCCTAGCAAGAGGCATATGCAGTAATTGGGATTTCTGTATCCTGAGTGTAGGAGATGCCGCTTATGGGAGCTCTGCTACCTGGATGTAGAGAGAAGCAGTTTACCGGAGTTCGCTATCCTTGGTGTAGAGAGGAGCTGTTTACAGGAGTTGCGTATCCTGGAATTAGGCATTCGCTATGTGTGGGTATTCTGGATGCTGAGTGTAGCAGATGCAGCTTTCGGGAGTTCTGTAATCTAAGTGTAGAGAGATGCAGTTTCCAGTAGTTCTGTATGTTGAATGCAGAGAGAAGCTGTTTCCAAGAGTTCTGTAGTCTGAGAGCAGGCATACGCTGTATATGGGATTCCTGTTGCCTGAGTGTAGCCGACGCAGCTTCTGGGAGATCTGTAACCTAGAATTAGAGAGACACAGTTTACCGAAGTTCTGTATCAGAGTGTAGGGAGAAGCTGTTTCCAAGCATTCTGTAGCCTATGAGCAGGTTTCGCTATATGCGGGTTTTCTGTATGCTGAGTGTAGCACACGCAGCTTATGGGCGTAGTGTCTCGTGCATGTCGTGAGACACTGTTTACCAGAGTTCTGTATATGCGTGTAGAGAGAAATTGTTTCCAAGAGTTCTGGAGCATAGCAAGAGGCATATGCAGTAATTGGGATTGCTGTATCCTGAGTGTAGGAGATGCCGCTTATGGGAGCTCTGCTACCTGGATGTAGAGAGAAGCAGTTCACTGGAGTTCTCTATCCTTGGTGTAGAGAGCAGCTATTTACTGGAGTTCGGTAGCCTGGAATGAGGCATTCGCTCTATGCGGGTTTTCAGTAAGCTGCGTGTAAGAGATGCAGCTTACGGGAGTTCCATAACCTAAGTGCAGAGACATCCAGTATCCAGGAGTTCCGTATGTTGAATGTAGAGAGAAGCTGTTTCTAAGATTTCGGTAGCCTGGGCATAGGTATTCGGTATATGCGGGTTTTCTGTATGCTGAGTGCAGCAGACGCAGCTTCTGGGAGATCTGCAACCTAGAATTAGAGAGACACAGTTTACCCAAGTTGTGTATCAGGTTGTAGGGAGAAGCTGTTTCCAAGAGTTCTGTAGCCTATGAGCAGGTATTCGCTATATGCGGGTTTTCTGTATGCTGCGTGTGGCAGACGCAGCTTATGTGAGTTCTGTATCTTGAATGTAGTGAGACACAGTTTACCAGCGTTCTGTATAGGGGTGTAGAGAGAAACTGTTTCCAAGAGTGTTGTAGCCTAGCAAGAGGCATATGCAGTAACTGGGATTTCTGTATCCTGAGTGTAGGAGATGCCGCTTATGGGAGCTCTGCTACCTGGATGTAGAGAGAAGCAGTTCACCGGAGTTCTCTATCCTTGGTGTAGAGAGTAGCTATTTACTGGAGTTCGGTAGCCTGGAATGAGGCATTCGCTCTATGCGGGTTTTCAGTAAGCTGCGTGTAAGAGATGCAGCTTACGGGAGTTCCATAACCTAAGTGCAGAGACATCCAGTATCCAGGAGTTCCGTATGTTGAATGTAGAGAGAAGCTGTTTCTAAGATTTCGGTAGCCTGGGCATAGGTATTCGATATATGCGGGTTTTCTGTATGCTGAGTGCAGCAGACGCAGCTTCTGGGAGATCTGCAACCTAGAATTAGAGAGACACAGTTTACCCAAGTTGTGTATCATGTTGTAGGGAGAAGCTGTTTCCAAGAGTTCTGGAGCCTGGCAATAGGCATAGGCAATGTATGGGATTTCTGTATCCTAAGTGTAGCAGATGCAGCTTACAGGAGCTCAGTAACCTGGCTGGAAAGAGAAGCAGTTTCCAAGAGTTCTCTATCCTTGGTGTAGGGAGAAGCTGTTTCCAAGAGTTCTGTAGCCTATGAGCAGGTATTCGCTATACGCGGGTTTTCTGTATGCTGAGTGTAGCACACGCAGCTTATGGGCGTTGTGTCTCGTGCATGTCGTGAGACACTGTTTACCAGAGTTCTGTATAGGGGTGTAGAGAGAAACTGTTTCCAAGAGTTCTGGAGCCTAGCAAGAGGCATATGCAGTAATTGGGATTTCTGTATCCTGAGTGTAGGAGATGCCGCTTATGGGAGCTCTGCTACCTGGATGTAGAGAGAAGCAGTTTACCGGAGTTCGCTATCCTTGGTGTAGAGAGGAGCTGTTTACAGGAGTTGCGTATCCTGGAATTAGGCATTCGCTATGTGTGGGTATTCTGGATGCTGAGTGTAGCAGATGCAGCTTTCGGGAGTTCTGTAATCTAAGTGTAGAGAGATGCAGTTTCCAGTAGTTCTGTATGTTGAATGCAGAGAGAAGCTGTTTCCAAGAGTTCTGTAGTCTGAGAGCAGGCATACGCTGTATATGGGATTCCTGTTGCCTGAGTGTAGCCGACGCAGCTTCTGGGAGATCTGTAACCTAGAATTAGAGAGACACAGTTTACCGAAGTTCTGTATCAGAGTGTAGGGAGAAGCTGTTTCCAAGCATTCTGTAGCCTATGAGCAGGTTTCGCTATATGCGGGTTTTCTGTATGCTGAGTGTAGCACACGCAGCTTATGGGCGTAGTGTCTCGTGCATGTCGTGAGACACTGTTTACCAGAGTTCTGTATATGCGTGTAGAGAGAAATTGTTTCCAAGAGTTCTGGAGCATAGCAAGAGGCATATGCAGTAATTGGGATTGCTGTATCCTGAGTGTAGGAGATGCCGCTTATGGGAGCTCTGCTACCTGGATGTAGAGAGAAGCAGTTCACTGGAGTTCTCTATCCTTGGTGTAGAGAGCAGCTATTTACTGGAGTTCGGTAGCCTGGAATGAGGCATTCGCTCTATGCGGGTTTTCAGTAAGCTGCGTGTAAGAGATGCAGCTTACGGGAGTTCCATAACCTAAGTGCAGAGACATCCAGTATCCAGGAGTTCCGTATGTTGAATGTAGAGAGAAGCTGTTTCTAAGATTTCGGTAGCCTGGGCATAGGTATTCGGTATATGCGGGTTTTCTGTATGCTGAGTGCAGCAGACGCAGCTTCTGGGAGATCTGCAACCTAGAATTAGAGAGACACAGTTTACCCAAGTTGTGTATCAGGTTGTAGGGAGAAGCTGTTTCCAAGAGTTCTGGAGCCTATGAGCAGGTATTCGCTATATGCGGGTTTTCTGTATGCTGCGTGTGGCAGACGCAGCTTATGTGAGTTCTGTATCTTGAATGTAGTGAGACACAGTTTACCAGCGTTCTGTATAGGGGTGTAGAGAGAAACTGTTTCCAAGAGTGTTGTAGCCTAGCAAGAGGCATATGCAGTAACTGGGATTTCTGTATCCTGAGTGTAGGAGATGCCGCTTATGGGAGCTCTGCTACCTGGATGTAGAGAGAAGCAGTTCACTGGAGTTCTCTATCCTTGGTGTAGAGAGCAGCTATTTACTGGAGTTCGGTAGCCTGGAATGAGGCATTCGCTCTATGCGGGTTTTCAGTAAGCTGCGTGTAAGAGATGCAGCTTACGGGAGTTCCATAACCTAAGTGCAGAGACATCCAGTATCCAGGAGTTCCGTATGTTGAATGTAGAGAGAAGCTGTTTCTAAGATTTCGGTAGCCTGGGCATAGGTATTCGGTATATGCGGGTTTTCTGTATGCTGAGTGCAGCAGACGCAGCTTCTGGGAGATCTGCAACCTAGAATTAGAGAGACACAGTTTACCCAAGTTGTGTATCAGGTTGTAGGGAGAAGCTGTTTCCAAGAGTTCTGTAGCCTATGAGCAGGTATTCGCTATATGCGGGTTTTCTGTATGCTGCGTGTGGCAGACGCAGCTTATGTGAGTTCTGTATCTTGAATGTAGTGAGACACAGTTTACCAGCGTTCTGTATAGGGGTGTAGAGAGAAACTGTTTCCAAGAGTGTTGTAGCCTAGCAAGAGGCATATGCAGTAACTGGGATTTCTGTATCCTGAGTGTAGGAGATGCCGCTTATGGGAGCTCTGCTACCTGGATGTAGAGAGAAGCAGTTCACCGGAGTTCTCTATCCTTGGTGTAGAGAGTAGCTATTTACTGGAGTTCGGTAGCCTGGAATGAGGCATTCGCTCTATGCGGGTTTTCAGTAAGCTGCGTGTAAGAGATGCAGCTTACGGGAGTTCCATAACCTAAGTGCAGAGACATCCAGTATCCAGGAGTTCCGTATGTTGAATGTAGAGAGAAGCTGTTTCTAAGATTTCGGTAGCCTGGGCATAGGTATTCGATATATGCGGGTTTTCTGTATGCTGAGTGCAGCAGACGCAGCTTCTGGGAGATCTGCAACCTAGAATTAGAGAGACACAGTTTACCCAAGTTGTGTATCATGTTGTAGGGAGAAGCTGTTTCCAAGAGTTCTGGAGCCTGGCAATAGGCATAGGCAATGTATGGGATTTCTGTATCCTAAGTGTAGCAGATGCAGCTTACAGGAGCTCAGTAACCTGGCTGGAAAGAGAAGCAGTTTCCAAGAGTTCTCTATCCTTGGTGTAGGGAGAAGCTGTTTCCAAGAGTTCTGTAGCCTATGAGCAGGTATTCGCTATACGCGGGTTTTCTGTATGCTGAGTGTAGCACACGCAGCTTATGGGCGTTGTGTCTCGTGCATGTCGTGAGACACTGTTTACCAGAGTTCTGTATAGGGGTGTAGAGAGAAACTGTTTCCAAGAGTTCTGGAGCCTAGCAAGAGGCATATGCAGTAATTGGGATTTCTGTATCCTGAGTGTAGGAGATGCCGCTTATGGGAGCTCTGCTACCTGGATGTAGAGAGAAGCAGTTTACCGGAGTTCGCTATCCTTGGTGTAGAGAGGAGCTGTTTACAGGAGTTGCGTATCCTGGAATTAGGCATTCGCTATGTGTGGGTATTCTGGATGCTGAGTGTAGCAGATGCAGCTTTCGGGAGTTCTGTAATCTAAGTGTAGAGAGATGCAGTTTCCAGTAGTTCTGTATGTTGAATGCAGAGAGAAGCTGTTTCCAAGAGTTCTGTAGTCTGAGAGCAGGCATACGCTGTATATGGGATTCCTGTTGCCTGAGTGTAGCCGACGCAGCTTCTGGGAGATCTGTAACCTAGAATTAGAGAGACACAGTTTACCGAAGTTCTGTATCAGAGTGTAGGGAGAAGCTGTTTCCAAGCATTCTGTAGCCTATGAGCAGGTTTCGCTATATGCGGGTTTTCTGTATGCTGAGTGTAGCACACGCAGCTTATGGGCGTAGTGTCTCGTGCATGTCGTGAGACACTGTTTACCAGAGTTCTGTATATGCGTGTAGAGAGAAATTGTTTCCAAGAGTTCTGGAGCATAGCAAGAGGCATATGCAGTAATTGGGATTGCTGTATCCTGAGTGTAGGAGATGCCGCTTATGGGAGCTCTGCTACCTGGATGTAGAGAGAAGCAGTTCACTGGAGTTCTCTATCCTTGGTGTAGAGAGCAGCTATTTACTGGAGTTCGGTAGCCTGGAATGAGGCATTCGCTCTATGCGGGTTTTCAGTAAGCTGCGTGTAAGAGATGCAGCTTACGGGAGTTCCATAACCTAAGTGCAGAGACATCCAGTATCCAGGAGTTCCGTATGTTGAATGTAGAGAGAAGCTGTTTCTAAGATTTCGGTAGCCTGGGCATAGGTATTCGGTATATGCGGGTTTTCTGTATGCTGAGTGCAGCAGACGCAGCTTCTGGGAGATCTGCAACCTAGAATTAGAGAGACACAGTTTACCCAAGTTGTGTATCAGGTTGTAGGGAGAAGCTGTTTCCAAGAGTTCTGGAGCCTATGAGCAGGTATTCGCTATATGCGGGTTTTCTGTATGCTGCGTGTGGCAGACGCAGCTTATGTGAGTTCTGTATCTTGAATGTAGTGAGACACAGTTTACCAGCGTTCTGTATAGGGGTGTAGAGAGAAACTGTTTCCAAGAGTGTTGTAGCCTAGCAAGAGGCATATGCAGTAACTGGGTGTTCTGTATCCTGAGTGTAGGAGATGCCGCTTATGGGAGCTCTGCTACCTGGATGTAGAGAGAAGCAGTTCACCGGAGTTCTCTATCCTTGGTGTAGAGAGTAGCTATTTACTGGAGTTCGGTAGCCTGGAATGAGGCATTCGCTCTATGCGGGTTTTCAGTAAGCTGCGTGTAAGAGATGCAGCTTACGGGAGTTCCATAACCTAAGTGCAGAGACATCCAGTATCCAGGAGTTCCGTATGTTAATGTAGAGAGAAGCTGTTTCTAAGATTTCGGTAGCCTGGGCATAGGTATTCGGTATATGCGGGTTTTCTGTATGCTGAGTGCAGCAGACGCAGCTTCTGGGAGATCTGCAACCTAGAATTAGAGAGACACAGTTTACCCAAGTTGTGTATCAGGTTGTAGGGAGAAGCTGTTTCCAAGAGTTCTGGAGCCTGGCAATAGGCATAGGCAATGTATGGGATTTCTGTATCCTAAGTGTAGCAGATGCAGCTTACAGGAGCTCAGTAACCTGGCTGGAAAGAGAAGCAGTTTCCAAGAGTTCTCTATCCTTGGTGTAGGGAGAAGCTGTTTCCAAGAGTTCTGTAGCCTATGAGCAGGTATTCGCTATACGCGGGTTTTCTGTATGCTGAGTGTAGCACACGCAGCTTATGGGCGTTGTGTCTCGTGCATGTCGTGAGACACTGTTTACCAGAGTTCTGTATAGGGGTGTAGAGAGAAACTGTTTCCAAGAGTTCTGGAGCCTAGCAAGAGGCAAATGCAGTAATTGGGATTTCTGTATCCTGAGTGTAGGAGATGCCGCTTATGGGAGCTCTGCTACCTGGATGTAGAGAGAAGCAGTTTACCGGAGTTCGCTATCCTTGGTGTAGAGAGGAGCTGTTTACAGGAGTTGCGTATCCTGGAATTAGGCATTCGCTATGTGTGGGTATTCTGGATGCTGAGTGTAGCAGATGCAGCTTTCGGGAGTTCTGTAATCTAAGTGTAGAGAGATGCAGTTTCCAGTAGTTCTGTATGTTGAATGTAGAGAGAAGCTGTTTCCAAGAGTTCTGTAGTCTGAGAGCAGGCATACGCTGTATATGGGATTCCTGTTGCCTGAGTGTAGCCGACGCAGCTTCTGGGAGATCTGTAACCTAGAATTAGAGAGACACAGTTTACCGAAGTTCTGTATCAGAGTGTAGGGAGAAGCTGTTTCCAAGCATTCTGTAGCCTATGAGCAGGTTTCGCTATATGCGGGTTTTCTGTATGCTGAGTGTAGCACACGCAGCTTATGGGCGTAGTGTCTCGTGCATGTCGTGAGACACTGTTTACCAGAGTTCTGTATATGCGTGTAGAGAGAAATTGTTTCCAAGAGTTCTGGAGCATAGCAAGAGGCATATGCAGTAATTGGGATTGCTGTATCCTGAGTGTAGGAGATGCCGCTTATGGGAGCTCTGCTACCTGGATGTAGAGAGAAGCAGTTCACCGGAGTTCTCTATCCTTGGTGTAGAGAGCAGCTATTTACTGGAGTTCGGTAGCCTGGAATGAGGCATTCGCTCTATGCGGGTTTTCAGTAAGCTGCGTGTAAGAGATGCAGCTTACGGGAGTTCCATAACCTAAGTGCAGAGACATCCAGTATCCAGGAGTTCCGTATGTTGAATGTAGAGAGAAGCTGTTTCTAAGATTTCGGTAGCCTGGGCATAGGTATTCGGTATATGCGGGTTTTCTGTATGCTGAGTGCAGCAGACGCAGCTTCTGGGAGATCTGCAACCTAGAATTAGAGAGACACAGTTTACCCAAGTTGTGTATCAGGTTGTAGGGAGAAGCTGTTTCCAAGAGTTCTGGAGCCTATGAGCAGGTATTCGCTATATGCGGGTTTTCTGTATGCTGCGTGTGGCAGACGCAGCTTATGTGAGTTCTGTATCTTGAATGTAGTGAGACACAGTTTACCAGAGTTCTGTATAGGGGTGTAGAGAGAAACTGTTTCCAAGAGTGTTGTAGCCTAGCAAGAGGCATATGCAGTAACTGGGTGCTCTGTATCCTGAGTGTAGGAGATGCCGCTTATGGGAGCTCTGCTAC
This sequence comes from Lepus europaeus, assembly GCF_033115175.1. Classification (NCBI taxonomy): domain Eukaryota; kingdom Metazoa; phylum Chordata; class Mammalia; order Lagomorpha; family Leporidae; genus Lepus; species Lepus europaeus. The sequence continues at coordinate 440,480 of NW_026909316.1, read as the reverse complement.
CTGGATGTAGAGAGAAGCAGTTCACCGGAGTTCTCTATCCTTGGTGTAGAGAGCAGATATTTACTGGAGTTCGGTAGCCTGGAATGAGGCATTCGCTCTATGCGGTTTTCAGTAAGCTGCGTGTAAGAGATGCAGCTTACGGGAGTTCCATAACCTAAGTGCAGAGACATCCAGTATCCAGGAGTTCCGTATGTTGAATGTAGAGAGAAGCTGTTTCTAAGATTTCGGTAGCCTGGGCATAGGTATTCGGTATATGCGGGTTTTCTGTATGCTGAGTGTAGCACACGCAGCTTATGGGCGTTGTGTCTCGTGCATGTCGTGAGACACTGTTTACCAGAGTTCTGTATATGCGTGTAGAGAGAAACTGTTTCCAAGGGTTCTGGAGCCTAGCAAGAGGCATATGCAGTAATTGGGATTTCTGTATCCTGAGTGTAGGAGATGCCGCTTATGGGAGCTCTGCTACCTGGATGTAGAGAGAAGCAGTTTACCGGAGTTCGCTATCCTTGGTGTAGAGAGGAGCTGTTTACAGGAGTTGCGTATCCTGGAATTAGGCATTCGCTATGTGTGGGTATTCTGGATGCTGAGTGTAGCAGATGCAGCTTTCGGGAGTTCTGTAATCTAAGTGTAGAGAGATGCAGTTTCCAGTAGTTCTGTATGTTGAATGTAGAGAGAAGCTGTTTCCAAGAGTTCTGTAGTCTGAGAGCAGGCATACGCTGTATATGGGATTCCTGTTGCCTGAGTGTAGCCGACGCAGCTTCTGGGAGATCTGTAACCTAGAATTAGAGAGACACAGTTTACCGAAGTTCTGTATCAGAGTGTAGGGAGAAGCTGTTTCCAAGCATTCTGTAGCCTATGAGCAGGTTTCGCTATATGCGGGTTTTCTGTATGCTGAGTGTAGCACACGCAGCTTATGGGCGTAGTGTCTCGTGCATGTCGTGAGACACTGTTTACCAGAGTTCTGTATATGCGTGTAGAGAGAAATTGTTTCCAAGAGTTCTGGAGCATAGCAAGAGGCATATGCAGTAATTGGGATTGCTGTATCCTGAGTGTAGGAGATGCCGCTTATGGGAGCTCTGCTACCTGGATGTAGAGAGAAGCAGTTCACCGGAGTTCTCTATCCTTGGTGTAGAGAGTAGCTATTTACTGGAGTTCGGTAGCCTGGAATGAGGCATTCGCTCTATGCGGGTTTTCAGTAAGCTGCGTGTAAGAGATGCAGCTTACGGGAGTTCCATAACCTAAGTGCAGAGACATCCAGTATCCAGGAGTTCCGTATGTTGAATGTAGAGAGAAGCTGTTTCTAAGATTTCGGTAGCCTGGGCATAGGTATTCGGTATATGCGGGTTTTCTGTATGCTGAGTGCAGCAGACGCAGCTTCTGGGAGATCTGCAACCTAGAATTAGAGAGACACAGTTTACCCAAGTTGTGTATCAGGTTGTAGGGAGAAGCTGTTTCCAAGAGTTCTGGAGCCTGGCAATAGGCATAGGCAATGTATGGGATTTCTGTATCCTAAGTGTAGCAGATGCAGCTTACAGGAGCTCAGTAACCTGGCTGGAAAGAGAAGCAGTTTCCAAGAGTTCTCTATCCTTGGTGTAGGGAGAAGCTGTTTCCAAGAGTTCTGTAGCCTATGAGCAGGTATTCGCTATACGCGGGTTTTCTGTATGCTGAGTGTAGCACACGCAGCTTATGGGCGTTGTGTCTCGTGCATGTCGTGAGACACTGTTTACCAGAGTTCTGTATAGGGGTGTAGAGAGAAACTGTTTCCAAGAGTTCTGGAGCCTAGCAAGAGGCATATGCAGTAATTGGGATTTCTGTATCCTGAGTGTAGGAGATGCCGCTTATGGGAGCTCTGCTACCTGGATGTAGAGAGAAGCAGTTTACCGGAGTTCGCTATCCTTGGTGTAGAGAGGAGCTGTTTACAGGAGTTGCGTATCCTGGAATTAGGCATTCGCTATGTGTGGGTATTCTGGATGCTGAGTGTAGCAGATGCAGCTTTCGGGAGTTCTGTAATCTAAGTGTAGAGAGATGCAGTTTCCAGTAGTTCTGTATGTTGAATGCAGAGAGAAGCTGTTTCCAAGAGTTCTGTAGTCTGAGAGCAGGCATACGCTGTATATGGGATTCCTGTTGCCTGAGTGTAGCCGACGCAGCTTCTGGGAGATCTGTAACCTAGAATTAGAGAGACACAGTTTACCGAAGTTCTGTATCAGAGTGTAGGGAGAAGCTGTTTCCAAGCATTCTGTAGCCTATGAGCAGGTTTCGCTATATGCGGGTTTTCTGTATGCTGAGTGTAGCACACGCAGCTTATGGGCGTAGTGTCTCGTGCATGTCGTGAGACACTGTTTACCAGAGTTCTGTATATGCGTGTAGAGAGAAATTGTTTCCAAGAGTTCTGGAGCATAGCAAGAGGCATATGCAGTAATTGGGATTGCTGTATCCTGAGTGTAGGAGATGCCGCTTATGGGAGCTCTGCTACCGGGATGTAGAGAGAAGCAGTTCACTGGAGTTCTCTATCCTTGGTGTAGAGAGCAGCTATTTACTGGAGTTCGGTAGCCTGGAATGAGGCATTCGCTCTATGCGGGTTTTCAGTAAGCTGCGTGTAAGAGATGCAGCTTACGGGAGTTCCATAACCTAAGTGCAGAGACATCCAGTATCCAGGAGTTCCGTATGTTGAATGTAGAGAGAAGCTGTTTCTAAGATTTCGGTAGCCTGGGCATAGGTATTCGGTATATGCGGGTTTTCTGTATGCTGAGTGCAGCAGACGCAGCTTCTGGGAGATCTGCAACCTAGAATTAGAGAGACACAGTTTACCCAAGTTGTGTATCAGGTTGTAGGGAGAAGCTGTTTCCAAGAGTTCTGTAGCCTATGAGCAGGTATTCGCTATATGCGGGTTTTCTGTATGCTGCGTGTGGCAGACGCAGCTTATGTGAGTTCTGTATCTTGAATGTAGTGAGACACAGTTTACCAGCGTTCTGTATAGGGGTGTAGAGAGAAACTGTTTCCAAGAGTGTTGTAGCCTAGCAAGAGGCATATGCAGTAACTGGGATTTCTGTATCCTGAGTGTAGGAGATGCCGCTTATGGGAGCTCTGCTACCTGGATGTAGAGAGAAGCAGTTCACCGGAGTTCTCTATCATTGGTGTAGAGAGTAGCTATTTACTGGAGTTCGGTAGCCTGGAATGAGGCATTCGCTCTATGCGGGTTTTCAGTAAGCTGCGTGTAAGAGATGCAGCTTACGGGAGTTCCATAACCTAAGTGCAGAGACATCCAGTATCCAGGAGTTCCGTATGTTGAATGTAGAGAGAAGCTGTTTCTAAGATTTCGGTAGCCTGGGCATAGGTATTCGATATATGCGGGTTTTCTGTATGCTGAGTGCAGCAGACGCAGCTTCTGGGAGATCTGCAACCTAGAATTAGAGAGACACAGTTTACCCAAGTTGTGTATCATGTTGTAGGGAGAAGCTGTTTCCAAGAGTTCTGGAGCCTGGCAATAGGCATAGGCAATGTATGGGATTTCTGTATCCTAAGTGTAGCAGATGCAGCTTACAGGAGCTCAGTAACCTGGCTGGAAAGAGAAGCAGTTTCCAAGAGTTCTCTATCCTTGGTGTAGGGAGAAGCTGTTTCCAAGAGTTCTGTAGCCTATGAGCAGGTATTCGCTATACGCGGGTTTTCTGTATGCTGAGTGTAGCACACGCAGCTTATGGGCGTTGTGTCTCGTGCATGTCGTGAGACACTGTTTACCAGAGTTCTGTATAGGGGTGTAGAGAGAAACTGTTTCCAAGAGTTCTGGAGCCTAGCAAGAGGCATATGCAGTAATTGGGATTTCTGTATCCTGAGTGTAGGAGATGCCGCTTATGGGAGCTCTGCTACCTGGATGTAGAGAGAAGCAGTTTACCGGAGTTCGCTATCCTTGGTGTAGAGAGGAGCTGTTTACAGGAGTTGCGTATCCTGGAATTAGGCATTCGCTATGTGTGGGTATTCTGGATGCTGAGTGTAGCAGATGCAGCTTTCGGGAGTTCTGTAATCTAAGTGTAGAGAGATGCAGTTTCCAGTAGTTCTGTATGTTGAATGTAGAGAGAAGCTGTTTCCAAGAATTCTGTAGTCTGAGAGCAGGCATACGCTGTATATGGGATTCCTGTTGCCTGAGTGTAGCCGACGCAGCTTCTGGGAGATCTGTAACCTAGAATTAGAGAGACACAGTTTACCAAAGTTCTGTATCAGAGTGTCGGGAGAAGCTGTTTCCAAGCATTCTGTAGCCTATGAGCAGGTTTCGCTATATGCGGGTTTTCTGTATGCTGAGTGTAGCACACGCAGCTTATGGGCGTAGTGTCTCGTGCATGTCGTGAGACACTGTTTACCAGAGTTCTGTATATGCGTGTAGAGAGAAATTGTTTCCAAGAGTTCTGGAGCATAGCAAGAGGCATATGCAGTAATTGGGATTGCTGTATCCTGAGTGTAGGAGATGCCGCTTATGGGAGCTCTGCTACCTGGATGTAGAGAGAAGCAGTTCACCGGAGTTCTCTATCCTTGGTGTAGAGAGCAGCTATTTACTGGAGTTCGGTAGCCTGGAATGAGGCATTCGCTCTATGCGGGTTTTCAGTAAGCTGCGTGTAAGAGATGCAGCTTACGGGAGTTCCATAACCTAAGTGCAGAGACATCCAGTATCCAGGAGTTCCGTATGTTGAATGTAGAGAGAAGCTGTTTCTAAGATTTCGGTAGCCTGGGCATAGGTATTCGGTATATGCGGGTTTTCTGTATGCTGAGTGCAGCAGACGCAGCTTCTGGGAGATCTGCAACCTAGAATTAGAGAGACACAGTTTACCCAAGTTGTGTATCAGGTTGTAGGGAGAAGCTGTTTCCAAGAGTTCTGGAGCCTATGAGCAGGTATTCGCTATATGCAGGTTTTCTGTATGCTGCGTGTGGCAGACGCAGCTTATGTGAGTTCTGTATCTTGAATGTAGTGAGACACAGTTTACCAGAGTTCTGTATAGGGGTGTAGAGAGAAACTGTTTCCAAGAGTGTTGTAGCCTAGCAAGAGGCATATGCAGTAACTGGGTGCTCTGTATCCTGAGTGTAGGAGATGCCGCTTATGGGAGCTCTGCTACCTGGATGTAGAGAGAAGCAGTTCACCGGAGTTCTCTATCCTTGGTGTAGAGAGCAGATATTTACTGGAGTTCGGTAGCCTGGAATGAGGCATTCGCTCTATGCGGTTTTCAGTAAGCTGCGTGTAAGAGATGCAGCTTACGGGAGTTCCATAACCTAAGTGCAGAGACATCCAGTATCCAGGAGTTCCGTATGTTGAATGTAGAGAGAAGCTGTTTCTAAGATTTCGGTAGCCTGGGCATAGGTATTCGGTATATGCGGGTTTTCTGTATGCTGAGTGTAGCACACGCAGCTTATGGGCGTTGTGTCTCGTGCATGTCGTGAGACACTGTTTACCAGAGTTCTGTATAGGGGTGTAGAGAGAAACTGTTTCCAAGAGTTCTGGAGCCTAGCAAGAGGCATATGCAGTAATTGGGATTTCTGTATCCTGAGTGTAGGAGATGCCGCTTATGGGAGCTCTGCTACCTGGATGTAGAGAGAAGCAGTTTACCGGAGTTCGCTATCCTTGGTGTAGAGAGGAGCTGTTTACAGGAGTTGCGTATCCTGGAATTAGGCATTTGCTATGTGTGGGTATTCTGGATGCTGAGTGTAGCAGATGCAGCTTTCGGGAGTTCTGTAATCTAAGTGTAGAGAGATGCAGTTTCCAGGAGTTCTGTATGTTGAATGTAGAGAGAAGCTGTTTCCAAGAGTTCTGTAGTCTGAGAGCAGGCATACGCTGTATATGGGATTCCTGTTGCCTGAGTGTAGCCGACGCAGCTTCTGGGAGATCTGTAACCTAGAATTAGAGAGACACAGTTTACCGAAGTTCTGTATCAGAGTGTAGGGAGAAGCTGTTTCCAAGCATTCTGTAGCCTATGAGCAGGTTTCGCTATATGCGGGTTTTCTGTATGCTGAGTGTAGCACACGCAGCTTATGGGCGTAGTGTCTCGTGCATGTCGTGAGACACTGTTTACCAGAGTTCTGTATATGCGTGTAGAGAGAAATTGTTTCCAAGAGTTCTGGAGCATAGCAAGAGGCATATGCAGTAATTGGGATTGCTGTATCCTGAGTGTAGGAGATGCCGCTTATGGGAGCTCTGCTACCTGGATGTAGAGAGAAGCAGTTCACCGGAGTTCTCTATCCTTGGTGTAGAGAGTAGCTATTTACTGGAGTTCGGTAGCCTGGAATGAGGCATTCGCTCTATGCGGGTTTTCAGTAAGCTGCGTGTAAGAGATGCAGCTTACGGGAGTTCCATAACCTAAGTGCAGAGACATCCAGTATCCAGGAGTTCCGTATGTTGAATGTAGAGAGAAGCTGTTTCTAAGATTTCGGTAGCCTGGGCATAGGTATTCGGTATATGCGGGTTTTCTGTATGCTGAGTGCAGCAGACGCAGCTTCTGGGAGATCTGCAACCTAGAATTAGAGAGACACAGTTTACCCAAGTTGTGTATCAGGTTGTAGGGAGAAGCTGTTTCCAAGAGTTCTGGAGCCTGGCAATAGGCATAGGCAATGTATGGGATTTCTGTATCCTAAGTGTAGCAGATGCAGCTTACAGGAGCTCAGTAACCTGGCTGGAAAGAGAAGCAGTTTCCAAGAGTTCTCTATCCTTGGTGTAGGGAGAAGCTGTTTCCAAGAGTTCTGTAGCCTATGAGCAGGTATTCGCTATACGCGGGTTTTCTGTATGCTGAGTGTAGCACACGCAGCTTATGGGCGTTGTGTCTCGTGCATGTCGTGAGACACTGTTTACCAGAGTTCTGTATAGGGGTGTAGAGAGAAACTGTTTCCAAGAGTTCTGGAGCCTAGCAAGAGGCATATGCAGTAATTGGGATTTCTGTATCCTGAGTGTAGGAGATGCCGCTTATGGGAGCTCTGCTACCTGGATGTAGAGAGAAGCAGTTTACCGGAGTTCGCTATCCTTGGTGTAGAGAGGAGCTGTTTACAGGAGTTGCGTATCCTGGAATTAGGCATTCGCTATGTGTGGGTATTCTGGATGCTGAGTGTAGCAGATGCAGCTTTCGGGAGTTCTGTAATCTAAGTGTAGAGAGATGCAGTTTCCAGTAGTTCTGTATGTTGAATGTAGAGAGAAGCTGTTTCCAAGAGTTCTGTAGTCTGAGAGCAGGCATACGCTGTATATGGGATTCCTGTTGCCTGAGTGTAGCCGACGCAGCTTCTGGGAGATCTGTAACCTAGAATTAGAGAGACACAGTTTACCGAAGTTCTGTATCAGAGTGTAGGGAGAAGCTGTTTCCAAGCATTCTGTAGCCTATGAGCAGGTTTCGCTATATGCGGGTTTTCTGTATGCTGAGTGTAGCACACGCAGCTTATGGGCGTAGTGTCTCGTGCATGTCGTGAGACACTGTTTACCAGAGTTCTGTATATGCGTGTAGAGAGAAATTGTTTCCAAGAGTTCTGGAGCATAGCAAGAGGCATATGCAGTAATTGGGATTGCTGTATCCTGAGTGTAGGAGATGCCGCTTATGGGAGCTCTGCTACCTGGATGTAGAGAGAAGCAGTTAACTGGAGTTCTCTATCCTTGGTGTAGAGAGCAGCTATTTACTGGAGTTCGGTAGCCTGGAATGAGGCATTCGCTCTATGCGGGTTTTCAGTAAGCTGCGTGTAAGAGATGCAGCTTACAGGAGTTCCATAACCTAAGTGCTGAGACATCCAGTATCCAGGAGTTCCGTATGTTGAATGTAGAGAGAAGCTGTTTCTAAGATTTCGGTAGCTTGGGCATAGGTATTCGGTATATGCGGGTTTTCTGTATGCTGAGTGCAGCAGACGCAGCTTCTGGGAGATCTGCAACCTAGAATTAGAGAGACACAGTTTACCCAAGTTGTGTATCAGGTTGTAGGGAGAAGCTGTTTCCAAGAGTTCTGGAGCCTATGAGCAGGTATTCGCTATATGCGGGTTTTCTGTATGCTGCGTGTGGCAGACGCAGCTTATGTGAGTTCTGTATCTTGAATGTAGTGAGACACAGTTTACCAGCGTTCTGTATAGGGGTGTAGAGAGAAACTGTTTCCAAGAGTGTTGTAGCCTAGCAAGAGGCATATGCAGTAACTGGGTGCTCTGTATCCTGAGTGTAGGAGATGCCGCTTATGGGAGCTCTGCTACCTGGATGTAGAGAGAAGCAGTTCACCGGAGTTCTCTATCCTTGGTGTAGAGAGTAGCTATTTACTGGAGTTCGGTAGCCTGGAATGAGGCATTCGCTCTATGCGGGTTTTCAGTAAGCTGCGTGTAAGAGATGCAGCTTACGGGAGTTCCATAACCTAAGTGCAGAGACATCCAGTATCCAGGAGTTCCGTATGTTGAATGTAGAGAGAAGCTGTTTCTAAGATTTCGGTAGCCTGGGCATAGGTATTCGGTATATGCGGGTTTTCTGTATGCTGAGTGCAGCAGACGCAGCTTCTGGGAGATCTGCAACCTAGAATTAGAGAGACACAGTTTACCCAAGTTGTGTATCAGGTTGTAGGGAGAAGCTGTTTCCAAGAGTTCTGGAGCCTGGCAATAGGCATAGGCAATGTATGGGATTTCTGTATCCTAAGTGTAGCAGATGCAGCTTACAGGAGCTCAGTAACCTGGCTGGAAAGAGAAGCAGTTTCCAAGAGTTCTCTATCCTTGGTGTAGGGAGAAGCTGTTTCCAAGAGTTCTGTAGCCTATGAGCAGGTATTCGCTATACGCGGGTTTTCTGTATGCTGAGTGTAGCACACGCAGCTTATGGGCGTTGTGTCTCGTGCATGTCGTGAGACACTGTTTACCAGAGTTCTGTATAGGGGTGTAGAGAGAAACTGTTTCCAAGAGTTCTGGAGCCTAGCAAGAGGCATATGCAGTAATTGGGATTTCTGTATCCTGAGTGTAGGAGATGCCGCTTATGGGAGCTCTGCTACCTGGATGTAGAGAGAAGCAGTTTACCGGAGTTCGCTATCCTTGGTGTAGAGAGGAGCTGTTTACAGGAGTTGCGTATCCTGGAATTAGGCATTCGCTATGTGTGGGTATTCTGGATGCTGAGTGTAGCAGATGCAGCTTTCGGGAGTTCTGTAATCTAAGTGTAGAGAGATGCAGTTTCCAGTAGTTCTGTATGTTGAATGTAGAGAGAAGCTGTTTCCAAGAGTTCTGTAGTCTGAGAGCAGGCATACGCTGTATATGGGATTCCTGTTGCCTGAGTGTAGCCGACGCAGCTTCTGGGAGATCTGTAACCTAGAATTAGAGAGACACAGTTTACCGAAGTTCTGTATCAGAGTGTAGGGAGAAGCTGTTTCCAAGCATTCTGTAGCCTATGAGCAGGTTTCGCTATATGCGGGTTTTCTGTATGCTGAGTGTAGCACACGCAGCTTATGGGCGTAGTGTCTCGTGCATGTCGTGAGACACTGTTTACCAGAGTTCTGTATATGCGTGTAGAGAGAAATTGTTTCCAAGAGTTCTGGAGCATAGCAAGAGGCATATGCAGTAATTGGGATTGCTGTATCCTGAGTGTAGGAGATGCCGCTTATGGGAGCTCTGCTACCGGGATGTAGAGAGAAGCAGTTCACTGGAGTTCTCTATCCTTGGTGTAGAGAGCAGCTATTTACTGGAGTTCGGTAGCCTGGAATGAGGCATTCGCTCTATGCGGGTTTTCAGTAAGCTGCGTGTAAGAGATGCAGCTTACGGGAGTTCCATAACCTAAGTGCAGAGACATCCAGTATCCAGGAGTTCCGTATGTTGAATGTAGAGAGAAGCTGTTTCTAAGATTTCGGTAGCCTGGGCATAGGTATTCGGTATATGCGGGTTTTCTGTATGCTGAGTGCAGCAGACGCAGCTTCTGGGAGATCTGCAACCTAGAATTAGAGAGACACAGTTTACCCAAGTTGTGTATCAGGTTGTAGGGAGAAGCTGTTTCCAAGAGTTCTGGAGCCTATGAGCAGGTATTCGCTATATGCGGGTTTTCTGTATGCTGCGTGTGGCAGACGCAGCTTATGTGAGTTCTGTATCTTGAATGTAGTGAGACACAGTTTACCAGCGTTCTGTATAGGGGTGTAGAGAGAAACTGTTTCCAAGAGTGTTGTAGCCTAGCAAGAGGCATATGCAGTAACTGGGATTTCTGTATCCTGAGTGTAGGAGATGCCGCTTATGGGAGCTCTGCTACCTGGATGTAGAGAGAAGCAGTTCACCGGAGTTCTCTATCCTTGGTGTAGAGAGTAGCTATTTACTGGAGTTCGGTAGCCTGGAATGAGGCATTCGCTCTATGCGGGTTTTCAGTAAGCTGCGTGTAAGAGATGCAGCTTACGGGAGTTCCATAACCTAAGTGCAGAGACATCCAGTATCCAGGAGTTCCGTATGTTGAATGTAGAGAGAAGCTGTTTCTAAGATTTCGGTAGCCTGGGCATAGGTATTCGGTATATGCGGGTTTTCTGTATGCTGAGTGCAGCAGACGCAGCTTCTGGGAGATCTGCAACCTAGAATTAGAGAGACACAGTTTACCCAAGTTGTGTATCAGGTTGTAGGGAGAAGCTGTTTCCAAGAGTTCTGGAGCCTGGCAATAGGCATAGGCAATGTATGGGATTTCTGTATCCTAAGTGTAGCAGATGCAGCTTACAGGAGCTCAGTAACCTGGCTGGAAAGAGAAGCAGTTTCCAAGAGTTCTCTATCCTTGGTGTAGGGAGAAGCTGTTTCCAAGAGTTCTGTAGCCTATGAGCAGGTATTCGCTATACGCGGGTTTTCTGTATGCTGAGTGTAGCACACGCAGCTTATGGGCGTTGTGTCTCGTGCATGTCGTGAGACACTGTTTACCAGAGTTCTGTATAGGGGTGTAGAGAGAAACTGTTTCCAAGAGTTCTGGAGCCTAGCAAGAGGCATATGCAGTAATTGGGATTTCTGTATCCTGAGTGTAGGAGATGCCGCTTATGGGAGCTCTGCTACCTGGATGTAGAGAGAAGCAGTTTACCGGAGTTCGCTATCCTTGGTGTAGAGAGGAGCTGTTTACAGGAGTTGCGTATCCTGGAATTAGGCATTCGCTATGTGTGGGTATTCTGGATGCTGAGTGTAGCAGATGCAGCTTTCGGGAGTTCTGTAATCTAAGTGTAGAGAGATGCAGTTTCCAGTAGTTCTGTATGTTGAATGTAGAGAGAAGCTGTTTCCAAGAGTTCTGTAGTCTGAGAGCAGGCATACGCTGTATATGGGATTCCTGTTGCCTGAGTGTAGCCGACGCAGCTTCTGGGAGATCTGTAACCTAGAATTAGAGAGACACAGTTTACCGAAGTTCTGTATCAGAGTGTAGGGAGAAGCTGTTTCCAAGCATTCTGTAGCCTATGAGCAGGTTTCGCTATATGCGGGTTTTCTGTATGCTGAGTGTAGCACACGCAGCTTATGGGCGTAGTGTCTCGTGCATGTCGTGAGACACTGTTTACCAGAGTTCTGTATATGCGTGTAGAGAGAAATTGTTTCCAAGAGTTCTGGAGCATAGCAAGAGGCATATGCAGTAATTGGGATTGCTGTATCCTGAGTGTAGGAGATGCCGCTTATGGGAGCTCTGCTACCGGGATGTAGAGAGAAGCAGTTCACTGGAGTTCTCTATCCTTGGTGTAGAGAGCAGCTATTTACTGGAGTTCGGTAGCCTGGAATGAGGCATTCGCTCTATGCGGGTTTTCAGTAAGCTGCGTGTAAGAGATGCAGCTTACGGGAGTTCCATAACCTAAGTGCAGAGACATCCAGTATCCAGGAGTTCCGTATGTTGAATGTAGAGAGAAGCTGTTTCTAAGATTTCGGTAGCCTGGGCATAGGTATTCGGTATATGCGGGTTTTCTGTATGCTGAGTGCAGCAGACGCAGCTTCTGGGAGATCTGCAACCTAGAATTAGAGAGACACAGTTTACCCAAGTTGTGTATCAGGTTGTAGGGAGAAGCTGTTTCCAAGAGTTCTGGAGCCTATGAGCAGGTATTCGCTATATGCGGGTTTTCTGTATGCTGCGTGTGGCAGACGCAGCTTATGTGAGTTCTGTATCTTGAATGTAGTGAGACACAGTTTACCAGCGTTCTGTATAGGGGTGTAGAGAGAAACTGTTTCCAAGAGTGTTGTAGCCTAGCAAGAGGCATATGCAGTAACTGGGATTTCTGTATCCTGAGTGTAGGAGATGCCGCTTATGGGAGCTCTGCTACCTGGATGTAGAGAGAAGCAGTTCACCGGAGTTCTCTATCCTTGGTGTAGAGAGTAGCTATTTACTGGAGTTCGGTAGCCTGGAATGAGGCATTCGCTCTATGCGGGTTTTCAGTAAGCTGCGTGTAAGAGATGCAGCTTACGGGAGTTCCATAACCTAAGTGCAGAGACATCCAGTATCCAGGAGTTCCGTATGTTGAATGTAGAGAGAAGCTGTTTCTAAGATTTCGGTAGCCTGGGCATAGGTATTCGGTATATGCGGGTTTTCTGTATGCTGAGTGCAGCAGACGCAGCTTCTGGGAGATCTGCAACCTAGAATTAGAGAGACACAGTTTACCCAAGTTGTGTATCAGGTTGTAGGGAGAAGCTGTTTCCAAGAGTTCTGGAGCCTGGCAATAGGCATAGGCAATGTATGGGATTTCTGTATCCTAAGTGTAGCAGATGCAGCTTACAGGAGCTCAGTAACCTGGCTGGAAAGAGAAGCAGTTTCCAAGAGTTCTCTATCCTTGGTGTAGGGAGAAGCTGTTTCCAAGAGTTCTGTAGCCTATGAGCAGGTATTCGCTATACGCGGGTTTTCTGTATGCTGAGTGTAGCACACGCAGCTTATGGGCGTTGTGTCTCGTGCATGTCGTGAGACACTGTTTACCAGAGTTCTGTATAGGGGTGTAGAGAGAAACTGTTTCCAAGAGTTCTGGAGCCTAGCAAGAGGCATATGCAGTAATTGGGATTTCTGTATCCTGAGTGTAGGAGATGCCGCTTATGGGAGCTCTGCTACCTGGATGTAGAGAGAAGCAGTTTACCGGAGTTCGCTATCCTTGGTGTAGAGAGGAGCTGTTTACAGGAGTTGCGTATCCTGGAATTAGGCATTCGCTATGTGTGGGTATTCTGGATGCTGAGTGTAGCAGATGCAGCTTTCGGGAGTTCTGTAATCTAAGTGTAGAGAGATGCAGTTTCCAGTAGTTCTGTATGTTGAATGCAGAGAGAAGCTGTTTCCAAGAGTTCTGTAGTCTGAGAGCAGGCATACGCTGTATATGGGATTCCTGTTGCCTGAGTGTAGCCGACGCAGCTTCTGGGAGATCTGTAACCTAGAATTAGAGAGACACAGTTTACCGAAGTTCTGTATCAGAGTGTAGGGAGAAGCTATTTCCAAGCATTCTGTAGCCTATGAGCAGGTTTCGCTATATGCGGGTTTTCTGTATGCTGAGTGTAGCACACGCAGCTTATGGGCGTAGTGTCTCGTGCATGTCGTGAGACACTGTTTACCAGAGTTCTGTATATGCGTGTAGAGAGAAATTGTTTCCAAGAGTTCTGGAGCATAGCAAGAGGCATATGCAGTAATTGGGATTGCTGTATCCTGAGTGTAGGAGATGCCGCTTATGGGAGCTCTGCTACCTGGATGTAGAGAGAAGCAGTTCACTGGAGTTCTCTATCCTTGGTGTAGAGAGCAGCTATTTACTGGAGTTCGGTAGCCTGGAATGAGGCATTCGCTCTATGCGGGTTTTCAGTAAGCTGCGTGTAAGAGATGCAGCTTACGGGAGTTCCATAACCTAAGTGCAGAGACATCCAGTATCCAGGAGTTCCGTATGTTGAATGTAGAGAGAAGCTGTTTCTAAGATTTCGGTAGCCTGGGCATAGGTATTCGGTATATGCGGGTTTTCTGTATGCTGAGTGCAGCAGACGCAGCTTCTGGGAGATCTGCAACCTAGAATTAGAGAGACACAGTTTACCCAAGTTGTGTATCAGGTTGTAGGGAGAAGCTGTTTCCAAGAGTTCTGGAGCCTATGAGCAGGTATTCGCTATATGCGGGTTTTCTGTATGCTGCGTGTGGCAGACGCAGCTTATGTGAGTTCTGTATCTTGAATGTAGTGAGACACAGTTTACCAGCGTTCTGTATAGGGGTGTAGAGAGAAACTGTTTCCAAGAGTGTTGTAGCCTAGCAAGAGGCATATGCAGTAACTGGGATTTCTGTATCCTGAGTGTAGGAGATGCCGCTTATGGGAGCTCTGCTACCTGGATGTAGAGAGAAGCAGTTCACTGGAGTTCTCTATCCTTGGTGTAGAGAGCAGCTATTTACTGGAGTTCGGTAGCCTGGAATGAGGCATTCGCTCTATGCGGGTTTTCAGTAAGCTGCGTGTAAGAGATGCAGCTTATGGGAGTTCCATAACCTAAGTGCAGAGAAATCCAGTATCCAGGAGTTCCGTATGTTGAATGTAGAGAGAAGCTGTTTCTAAGATTTCGGTAGCCTGGGCATAGGTATTCGGTATATGCGGGTTTTCTGTATGCTGAGTGCAGCAGACGCAGCTTCTGGGAGATCTGCAACCTAGAATTAGAGAGACACAGTTTACCCAAGTTGTGTATCAGGTTGTAGGGAGAAGCTGTTTCCAAGAGTTCTGGAGCCTATGAGCAGGTATTCGCTATATGCGGGTTTTCTGTATGCTGCGTGTGGCAGACGCAGCTTATGTGAGTTCTGTATCTTGAATGTAGTGAGACACAGTTTACCAGAGTTCTGTATAGGGGTGTAGAGAGAAACTGTTTCCAAGAGTGTTGTAGCCTAGCAAGAGGCATATGCAGTAACTGGGTGTTCTGTATCCTGAGTGTAGGAGATGCCGCTTATGGGAGCTCTGCTACCTGGATGTAGAGAGAAGCAGTTCACCGGAGTTCTCTATCCTTGGTGTAGAGAGCAGCTATTTACTGGAGTTCAGTAGCCTGGAATGAGGCATTCGCTCTATGCGGGTTTTCAGTAAGCTGCGTGTAAGAGATGCAGCTTACGGGAGTTCCATAACCTAAGTGCAGAGACATCCAGTATCCAGGAGTTCCGTATGTTGAATGTAGAGAGAAGCTGTTTCTAAGATTTCAGTAGCCTGGGCATAGGTATTCGGTATATGCGGGTTTTCTGTATGCTGAGTGCAGCAGACGCAGCTTCTGGGAGATCTGCAACCTAGAATTAGAGAGACACAGTTTACCCAAGTTGTGTATCAGGTTGTAGGGAGAAGCTGTTTCCAAGAGTTCTGGAGCCTGGCAATAGGCATAGGCAATGTATGGGATTTCTGTATCCTAAGTGTAGCAGATGCAGCTTACAGGAGCTCAGTAACCTGGCTGGAAAGAGAAGCAGTTTCCAAGAGTTCTCTATCCTTGGTGTAGGGAGAAGCTGTTTCCAAGAGTTCTGTAGCCTATGAGCAGGTATTCGCTATACGCGGGTTTTCTGTATGCTGAGTGTAGCACACGCAGCTTATGGGCGTTGTGTCTCGTGCATGTCGTGAGACACTGTTTACCAGAGTTCTGTATAGGGGTGTAGAGAGAAACTGTTTCCAAGAGTTCTGGAGCCTAGCAAGAGGCATATGCAGTAATTGGGATTTCTGTATCCTGAGTGTAGGAGATGCCGCTTATGGGAGCTCTGCTACCTGGATGTAGAGAGAAGCAGTTTACCGGAGTTCGCTATCCTTGGTGTAGAGAGGAGCTGTTTACAGGAGTTGCGTATCCTGGAATTAGGCATTCGCTATGTGTGGGTATTCTGGATGCTGAGTGTAGCAGATGCAGCTTTCGGGAGTTCTGTAATCTAAGTGTAGAGAGATGCAGTTTCCAGTAGTTCTGTATGTTGAATGCAGAGAGAAGCTGTTTCCAAGAGTTCTGTAGTCTGAGAGCAGGCATACGCTGTATATGGGATTCCTGTTGCCTGAGTGTAGCCGACGCAGCTTCTGGGAGATCTGTAACCTAGAATTAGAGAGACACAGTTTACCGAAGTTCTGTATCAGAGTGTAGGGAGAAGCTGTTTCCAAGCATTCTGTAGCCTATGAGCAGGTTTCGCTATATGCGGGTTTTCTGTATGCTGAGTGTAGCACACGCAGCTTATGGGCGTAGTGTCTCGTGCATGTCGTGAGACACTGTTTACCAGAGTTCTGTATATGCGTGTAGAGAGAAATTGTTTCCAAGAGTTCTGGAGCATAGCAAGAGGCATATGCAGTAATTGGGATTTCTGTATCCTGAGTGTAGGAGATGCCGCTTATGGGAGCTCTGCTACCTGGATGTAGAGAGAAGCAGTTCACTGGAGTTCTCTATCCTTGGTGTAGAGAGCAGCTATTTACTGGAGTTCGGTAGCCTGGAATGAGGCATTCGCTCTATGCGGGTTTTCAGTAAGCTGCGTGTAAGAGATGCAGCTTATGGGAGTTCCATAACCTAAGTGCAGAGAAATCCAGTATCCAGGAGTTCCGTATGTTGAATGTAGAGAGAAGCTGTTTCTAAGATTTCGGTAGCCTGGGCATAGGTATTCGGTATATGCGGGTTTTCTGTATGCTGAGTGCAGCAGACGCAGCTTCTGGGAGATCTGCAACCTAGAATTAGAGAGACACAGTTTACCCAAGTTGTGTATCAGGTTGTAGGGAGAAGCTGTTTCCAAGAGTTCTGGAGCCTATGAGCAGGTATTCGCTATATGCGGGTTTTCTGTATGCTGCGTGTGGCAGACGCAGCTTATGTGAGTTCTGTATCTTGAATGTAGTGAGACACAGTTTACCAGAGTTCTGTATAGGGGTGTAGAGAGAAACTGTTTCCAAGAGTGTTGTAGCCTAGCAAGAGGCATATGCAGTAACTGGGTGTTCTGTATCCTGAGTGTAGGAGATGCCGCTTATGGGAGCTCTGCTACCTGGATGTAGAGAGAAGCAGTTCACCGGAGTTCTCTATCCTTGGTGTAGAGAGCAGCTATTTACTGGAGTTCGGTAGCCTGGAATGAGGCATTCGCTCTATGCGGGTTTTCAGTAAGCTGCGTGTAAGAGATGCAGCTTACGGGAGTTCCATAACCTAAGTGCAGAGACATCCAGTATCCAGGAGTTCCGTATGTTGAATGTAGAGAGAAGCTGTTTCTAAGATTTCGGTAGCCTGGGCATAGGTATTCGGTATATGCGGGTTTTCTGTATGCTGAGTGCAGCAGACGCAGCTTCTGGGAGATCTGCAACCTAGAATTAGAGAGACACAGTTTACCCAAGTTGTGTATCAGGTTGTAGGGAGAAGCTGTTTCCAAGAGTTCTGGAGCCTATGAGCAGGTATTCGTTATATGCGGGTTTTCTGTATGCTGCGTGTGGCAGACGCAGCTTATGTGAGTTCTGTATCTTGAATGTAGTGAGACACAGTTTACCAGAGTTCTGTATAGGGGTGTAGAGAGAAACTGTTTCCAAGAGTGTTGTAGCCTAGCAAGAGGCATATGCAGTAACTGGGTGTTCTGTATCCTGAGTGTAGGAGATGCCGCTTATGGGAGCTCTGCTACCTGGATGTAGAGAGAAGCAGTTCACCGGAGTTCTCTATCCTTGGTGTAGAGAGCAGCTATTTACTGGAGTTCGGTAGCCTGGAATGAGGCATTCGCTCTATGCGGGTTTTCAGTAAGCTGCGTGTAAGAGATGCAGCTTACGGGAGTTCCATAACCTAAGTGCAGAGACATCCAGTATCCAGGAGTTCCGTATGTTGAATGTAGAGAGAAGCTGTTTCTAAGATTTCAGTAGCCTGGGCATAGGTATTCGGTATATGCGGGTTTTCTGTATGCTGAGTGCAGCAGACGCAGCTTCTGGGAGATCTGCAACCTAGAATTAGAGAGACACAGTTTACCCAAGTTGTGTATCAGGTTGTAGGGAGAAGCTGTTTCCAAGAGTTCTGGAGCCTGGCAATAGGCATAGGCAATGTATGGGATTTCTGTATCCTAAGTGTAGCAGATGCAGCTTACAGGAGCTCAGTAACCTGGCTGGAAAGAGAAGCAGTTTCCAAGAGTTCTCTATCCTTGGTGTAGGGAGAAGCTGTTTCCAAGAGTTCTGTAGCCTATGAGCAGGTATTCGCTATACGCGGGTTTTCTGTATGCTGAGTGTAGCACACGCAGCTTATGGGCGTTGTGTCTCGTGCATGTCGTGAGACACTGTTTACCAGAGTTCTGTATAGGGGTGTAGAGAGAAACTGTTTCCAAGAGTTCTGGAGCCTAGCAAGAGGCATATGCAGTAATTGGGATTTCTGTATCCTGAGTGTAGGAGATGCCGCTTATGGGAGCTCTGCTACCTGGATGTAGAGAGAAGCAGTTTACCGGAGTTCGCTATCCTTGGTGTAGAGAGGAGCTGTTTACAGGAGTTGCGTATCCTGGAATTAGGCATTCGCTATGTGTGGGTATTCTGGATGCTGAGTGTAGCAGATGCAGCTTTCGGGAGTTCTGTAATCTAAGTGTAGAGAGATGCAGTTTCCAGTAGTTCTGTATGTTGAATGCAGAGAGAAGCTGTTTCCAAGAGTTCTGTAGTCTGAGAGCAGGCATACGCTGTATATGGGATTCCTGTTGCCTGAGTGTAGCCGACGCAGCTTCTGGGAGATCTGTAACCTAGAATTAGAGAGACACAGTTTACCGAAGTTCTGTATCAGAGTGTAGGGAGAAGCTGTTTCCAAGCATTCTGTAGCCTATGAGCAGGTTTCGCTATATGCGGGTTTTCTGTATGCTGAGTGTAGCACACGCAGCTTATGGGCGTAGTGTCTCGTGCATGTCGTGAGACACTGTTTACCAGAGTTCTGTATATGCGTGTAGAGAGAAATTGTTTCCAAGAGTTCTGGAGCATAGCAAGAGGCATATGCAGTAATTGGGATTTCTGTATCCTGAGTGTAGGAGATGCCGCTTATGGGAGCTCTGCTACCTGGATGTAGAGAGAAGCAGTTCACTGGAGTTCTCTATCCTTGGTGTAGAGAGCAGCTATTTACTGGAGTTCGGTAGCCTGGAATGAGGCATTCGCTCTATGCGGGTTTTCAGTAAGCTGCGTGTAAGAGATGCAGCTTACGGGAGTTCCATAACCTAAGTGCAGAGACATCCAGTATCCAGGAGTTCCGTATGTTGAATGTAGAGAGAAGCTGTTTCTAAGATTTCGGTAGCCTGGGCATAGGTATTCGGTATATGCGGGTTTTCTGTATGCTGAGTGCAGCAGACGCAGCTTCTGGGAGATCTGCAACCTAGAATTAGAGAGACACAGTTTACCCAAGTTGTGTATCAGGTTGTAGGGAGAAGCTGTTTCCAAGAGTTCTGGAGCCTATGAGCAGATATTCGTTATATGCTGGTTTTCTGTATGCTGCGTGTGGCAGACGCAGCTTATGTGAGTTCTGTATCTTGAATGTAGTGAGACACAGTTTACCAGAGTTCTGTATAGGGGTGTAGAGAGAAACTGTTTCCAAGAGTGTTGTAGCCTAGCAAGAGGCATATGCAGTAACTGGGTGTTCTGTATCCTGAGTGTAGGAGATGCCGCTTATGGGAGCTCTGCTACCTGGATGTAGAGAGAAGCAGTTCACCGGAGTTCTCTATCCTTGGTGTAGAGAGCAGCTATTTACTGGAGTTCGGTAGCCTGGAATGAGGCATTCGCTCTATGCGGGTTTTCAGTAAGCTGCGTGTAAGAGATGCAGCTTACGGGAGTTCCATAACCTAAGTGCAGAGACATCCAGTATCCAGGAGTTCCGTATGTTGAATGTAGAGAGAAGCTGTTTCTAAGATTTCGGTAGCCTGGGCATAGGTATTCGGTATATGCGGGTTTTCTGTATGCTGAGTGCAGCAGACGCAGCTTCTGGGAGATCTGCAACCTAGAATTAGAGAGACACAGTTTACCCAAGTTGTGTATCAGGTTGTAGGGAGAAGCTGTTTCCAAGAGTTCTGGAGCCTATGAGCAGGTATTCGTTATATGCGGGTTTTCTGTATGCTGCGTGTGGCAGACGCAGCTTATGTGAGTTCTGTATCTTGAATGTAGTGAGACACAGTTTACCAGAGTTCTGTATAGGGGTGTAGAGAGAAACTGTTTCCAAGAGTGTTGTAGCCTAGCAAGAGGCATATGCAGTAACTGGGTGTTCTGTATCCTGAGTGTAGGAGATGCCGCTTATGGGAGCTCTGCTACCTGGATGTAGAGAGAAGCAGTTCACCGGAGTTCTCTATCCTTGGTGTAGAGAGCAGCTATTTACTGGAGTTCGGTAGCCTGGAATGAGGCATTCGCTCTATGCGGGTTTTCAGTAAGCTGCGTGTAAGAGATGCAGCTTACGGGAGTTCCATAACCTAAGTGCAGAGACATCCAGTATCCAGGAGTTCCGTATGTTGAATGTAGAGAGAAGCTGTTTCTAAGATTTCAGTAGCCTGGGCATAGGTATTCGGTATATGCGGGTTTTCTGTATGCTGAGTGCAGCAGACGCAGCTTCTGGGAGATCTGCAACCTAGAATTAGAGAGACACAGTTTACCCAAGTTGTGTATCAGGTTGTAGGGAGAAGCTGTTTCCAAGAGTTCTGGAGCCTGGCAATAGGCATAGGCAATGTATGGGATTTCTGTATCCTAAGTGTAGCAGATGCAGCTTACAGGAGCTCAGTAACCTGGCTGGAAAGAGAAGCAGTTTCCAAGAGTTCTCTATCCTTGGTGTAGGGAGAAGCTGTTTCCAAGAGTTCTGTAGCCTATGAGCAGGTATTCGCTATACGCGGGTTTTCTGTATGCTGAGTGTAGCACACGCAGCTTATGGGCGTTGTGTCTCGTGCATGTCGTGAGACACTGTTTACCAGAGTTCTGTATAGGGGTGTAGAGAGAAACTGTTTCCAAGAGTTCTGGAGCCTAGCAAGAGGCATATGCAGTAATTGGGATTTCTGTATCCTGAGTGTAGGAGATGCCGCTTATGGGAGCTCTGCTACCTGGATGTAGAGAGAAGCAGTTTACCGGAGTTCGCTATCCTTGGTGTAGAGAGGAGCTGTTTACAGGAGTTGCGTATCCTGGAATTAGGCATTCGCTATGTGTGGGTATTCTGGATGCTGAGTGTAGCAGATGCAGCTTTCGGGAGTTCTGTAATCTAAGTGTAGAGAGATGCAGTTTCCAGTAGTTCTGTATGTTGAATGCAGAGAGAAGCTGTTTCCAAGAGTTCTGTAGTCTGAGAGCAGGCATACGCTGTATATGGGATTCCTGTTGCCTGAGTGTAGCCGACGCAGCTTCTGGGAGATCTGTAACCTAGAATTAGAGAGACACAGTTTACCGAAGTTCTGTATCAGAGTGTAGGGAGAAGCTGTTTCCAAGCATTCTGTAGCCTATGAGCAGGTTTCGCTATATGCGGGTTTTCTGTATGCTGAGTGTAGCACACGCAGCTTATGGGCGTAGTGTCTCGTGCATGTCGTGAGACACTGTTTACCAGAGTTCTGTATATGCGTGTAGAGAGAAATTGTTTCCAAGAGTTCTGGAGCATAGCAAGAGGCATATGCAGTAATTGGGATTTCTGTATCCTGAGTGTAGGAGATGCCGCTTATGGGAGCTCTGCTACCTGGATGTAGAGAGAAGCAGTTCACTGGAGTTCTCTATCCTTGGTGTAGAGAGCAGCTATTTACTGGAGTTCGGTAGCCTGGAATGAGGCATTCGCTCTATGCGGGTTTTCAGTAAGCTGCGTGTAAGAGATGCAGCTTACGGGAGTTCCATAACCTAAGTGCAGAGACATCCAGTATCCAGGAGTTCCGTATGTTGAATGTAGAGAGAAGCTGTTTCTAAGATTTCGGTAGCCTGGGCATAGGTATTCGGTATATGCGGGTTTTCTGTATGCTGAGTGCAGCAGACGCAGCTTCTGGGAGATCTGCAACCTAGAATTAGAGAGACACAGTTTACCCAAGTTGTGTATCAGGTTGTAGGGAGAAGCTGTTTCCAAGAGTTCTGGAGCCTATGAGCAGATATTCGTTATATGCTGGTTTTCTGTATGCTGCGTGTGGCAGACGCAGCTTATGTGAGTTCTGTATCTTGAATGTAGTGAGACACAGTTTACCAGAGTTCTGTATAGGGGTGTAGAGAGAAACTGTTTCCAAGAGTGTTGTAGCCTAGCAAGAGGCATATGCAGTAACTGGGTGTTCTGTATCCTGAGTGTAGGAGATGCCGCTTATGGGAGCTCTGCTACCTGGATGTAGAGAGAAGCAGTTCACCGGAGTTCTCTATCCTTGGTGTAGAGAGCAGCTATTTACTGGAGTTCGGTAGCCTGGAATGAGGCATTCGCTCTATGCGGGTTTTCAGTAAGCTGCGTGTAAGAGATGCAGCTTACGGGAGTTCCATAACCTAAGTGCAGAGACATCCAGTATCCAGGAGTTCCGTATGTTGAATGTAGAGAGAAGCTGTTTCTAAGATTTCAGTAGCCTGGGCATAGGTATTCGGTATATGCGGGTTTTCTGTATGCTGAGTGCAGCAGACGCAGCTTCTGGGAGATCTGCAACCTAGAATTAGAGAGACACAGTTTACCCAAGTTGTGTATCAGGTTGTAGGGAGAAGCTGTTTCCAAGAGTTCTGGAGCCTGGCAATAGGCATAGGCAATGTATGGGATTTCTGTATCCTAAGTGTAGCAGATGCAGCTTACAGGAGCTCAGTAACCTGGCTGGAAAGAGAAGCAGTTTCCAAGAGTTCTCTATCCTTGGTGTAGGGAGAAGCTGTTTCCAAGAGTTCTGTAGCCTATGAGCAGGTATTCGCTATACGCGGGTTTTCTGTATGCTGAGTGTAGCACACGCAGCTTATGGGCGTTGTGTCTCGTGCATGTCGTGAGACACTGTTTACCAGAGTTCTGTATAGGGGTGTAGAGAGAAACTGTTTCCAAGAGTTCTGGAGCCTAGCAAGAGGCATATGCAGTAATTGGGATTTCTGTATCCTGAGTGTAGGAGATGCCGCTTATGGGAGCTCTGCTACCTGGATGTAGAGAGAAGCAGTTTACCGGAGTTCGCTATCCTTGGTGTAGAGAGGAGCTGTTTACAGGAGTTGCGTATCCTGGAATTAGGCATTCGCTATGTGTGGGTATTCTGGATGCTGAGTGTAGCAGATGCAGCTTTCGGGAGTTCTGTAATCTAAGTGTAGAGAGATGCAGTTTCCAGTAGTTCTGTATGTTGAATGCAGAGAGAAGCTGTTTCCAAGAGTTCTGTAGTCTGAGAGCAGGCATACGCTGTATATGGGATTCCTGTTGCCTGAGTGTAGCCGACGCAGCTTCTGGGAGATCTGTAACCTAGAATTAGAGAGACACAGTTTACCGAAGTTCTGTATCAGAGTGTAGGGAGAAGCTGTTTCCAAGCATTCTGTAGCCTATGAGCAGGTTTCGCTATATGCGGGTTTTCTGTATGCTGAGTGTAGCACACGCAGCTTATGGGCGTAGTGTCTCGTGCATGTCGTGAGACACTGTTTACCAGAGTTCTGTATATGCGTGTAGAGAGAAATTGTTTCCAAGAGTTCTGGAGCATAGCAAGAGGCATATGCAGTAATTGGGATTTCTGTATCCTGAGTGTAGGAGATGCCGCTTATGGGAGCTCTGCTACCTGGATGTAGAGAGAAGCAGTTCACTGGAGTTCTCTATCCTTGGTGTAGAGAGCAGCTATTTACTGGAGTTCGGTAGCCTGGAATGAGGCATTCGCTCTATGCGGGTTTTCAGTAAGCTGCGTGTAAGAGATGCAGCTTATGGGAGTTCCATAACCTAAGTGCAGAGAAATCCAGTATCCAGGAGTTCCGTATGTTGAATGTAGAGAGAAGCTGTTTCTAAGATTTCGGTAGCCTGGGCATAGGTATTCGGTATATGCGGGTTTTCTGTATGCTGAGTGCAGCAGACGCAGCTTCTGGGAGATCTGCAACCTAGAATTAGAGAGACACAGTTTACCCAAGTTGTGTATCAGGTTGTAGGGAGAAGCTGTTTCCAAGAGTTCTGGAGCCTATGAGCAGGTATTCGCTATATGCGGGTTTTCTGTATGCTGCGTGTGGCAGACGCAGCTTATGTGAGTTCTGTATCTTGAATGTAGTGAGACACAGTTTACCAGAGTTCTGTATAGGGGTGTAGAGAGAAACTGTTTCCAAGAGTGTTGTAGCCTAGCAAGAGGCATATGCAGTAACTGGGTGTTCTGTATCCTGAGTGTAGGAGATGCCGCTTATGGGAGCTCTGCTACCTGGATGTAGAGAGAAGCAGTTCACCGGAGTTCTCTATCCTTGGTGTAGAGAGCAGCTATTTACTGGAGTTCGGTAGCCTGGAATGAGGCATTCGCTCTATGCGGGTTTTCAGTAAGCTGCGTGTAAGAGATGCAGCTTACGGGAGTTCCATAACCTAAGTGCAGAGACATCCAGTATCCAGGAGTTCCGTATGTTGAATGTAGAGAGAAGCTGTTTCTAAGATTTCGGTAGCCTGGGCATAGGTATTCGGTATATGCGGGTTTTCTGTATGCTGAGTGCAGCAGACGCAGCTTCTGGGAGATCTGCAACCTAGAATTAGAGAGACACAGTTTACCCAAGTTGTGTATCAGGTTGTAGGGAGAAGCTGTTTCCAAGAGTTCTGGAGCCTATGAGCAGGTATTCGCTATATGCGGGTTTTCTGTATGCTGCGTGTGGCAGACGCAGCTTATGTGAGTTCTGTATCTTGAATGTAGTGAGACACAGTTTACCAGCGTTCTGTATAGGGGTGTAGAGAGAAACTGTTTCCAAGAGTGTTGTAGCCTAGCAAGAGTCATATGCAATAACTGGGATTTCTGTATCCTGAGTGTAGGAGATGCCGCTTATGGGAGCTCTGCTACCTGGATGTAGAGAGAAGCAGTTCACCGGAGTTCTCTATCCTTGGTGTAGAGAGCAGCTATTTACTGGAGTTCGGTAGCCTGGAATGAGGCATTCGCTCTATGCGGGTTTTCAGTAAGCTGCGTGTAAGAGATGCAGCTTACGGGAGTTCCATAACCTAAGTGCAGAGACATCCAGTATCCAGGAGTTCCGTATGTTGAATGTAGAGAGAAGCTGTTTCTAAGATTTCGGTAGCCTGGGCATAGGTATTCGGTATATGCGGGTTTTCTGTATGCTGAGTGCAGCAGACGCAGCTTCTGGGAGATCTGCAACCTAGAATTAGAGAGACACAGTTTACCCAAGTTGTGTATCAGGTTGTAGGGAGAAGCTGTTTCCAAGAGTTCTGGAGCCTGGCAATAGGCATAGGCAATGTATGGGATTTCTGTATCCTAAGTGTAGCAGATGCAGCTTACAGGAGCTCAGTAACCTGGCTGGAAAGAGAAGCAGTTTCCAAGAGTTCTCTATCCTTGGTGTAGGGAGAAGCTGTTTCCAAGAGTTCTGTAGCCTATGAGCAGGTATTCGCTATACGCGGGTTTTCTGTATGCTGAGTGTAGCACACGCAGCTTATGGGCGTTGTGTCTCGTGCATGTCGTGAGACACTGTTTACCAGAGTTCTGTATAGGGGTGTAGAGAGAAACTGTTTCCAAGAGTTCTGGAGCCTAGCAAGAGGCATATGCAGTAATTGGGATTTCTGTATCCTGAGTGTAGGAGATGCCGCTTATGGGAGCTCTGCTACCTGGATGTAGAGAGAAGCAGTTTACCGGAGTTCGCTATCCTTGGTGTAGAGAGGAGCTGTTTACAGGAGTTGCGTATCCTGGAATTAGGCATTCGCTATGTGTGGGTATTCTGGATGCTGAGTGTAGCAGATGCAGCTTTCGGGAGTTCTGTAATCTAAGTGTAGAGAGATGCAGTTTCCAGTAGTTCTGTATGTTGAATGTAGAGAGAAGCTGTTTCCAAGAGTTCTGTAGTCTGAGAGCAGGCATACGCTGTATATGGGATTCCTGTTGCCTGAGTGTAGCCGACGCAGCTTCTGGGAGATCTGTAACCTAGAATTAGAGAGACACAGTTTACCGAAGTTCTGTATCAGAGTGTAGGGAGAAGCTGTTTCCAAGCATTCTGTAGCCTATGAGCAGGTATTCGCTATACGCGGGTTTTCTGTATGCTGAGTGTAGCACACGCAGCTTATGGGCGTTGTGTCTCGTGCATGTCGTGAGACACTGTTTACCAGAGTTCTGTATAGGGGTGTAGAGAGAAACTGTTTCCAAGAGTTCTGGAGCCTAGCAAGAGGCATATGCAGTAATTGGGATTTCTGTATCCTGAGTGTAGGAGATGCCGCTTATGGGAGCTCTGCTACCTGGATGTAGAGAGAAGCAGTTTACCGGAGTTCGCTATCCTTGGTGTAGAGAGGAGCTGTTTACAGGAGTTGCGTATCCTGGAATTAGGCATTCGCTATGTGTGGGTATTCTGGATGCTGAGTGTAGCAGATGCAGCTTTCGGGAGTTCTGTAATCTAAGTGTAGAGAGATGCAGTTTCCAGTAGTTCTGTATGTTGAATGTAGAGAGAAGCTGTTTCCAAGAGTTCTGTAGTCTGAGAGCAGGCATACGCTGTATATGGGATTCCTGTTGCCTGAGTGTAGCCGACGCAGCTTCTGGGAGATCTGTAACCTAGAATTAGAGAGACACAGTTTACCGAAGTTCTGTATCAGAGTGTAGGGAGAAGCTGTTTCCAAGCATTCTGTAGCCTATGAGCAGGTTTCGCTATATGCGGGTTTACTGTATGCTGAGTGTAGCACACGCAGCTTATGGGCGTAGTGTCTCGTGCATGTCGTGAGACACTGTTTACCAGAGTTCTGTATATGCGTGTAGAGAGAAATTGTTTCCAAGAGTTCTGGAGCATAGCAAGAGGCATATGCAGTAATTGGGATTTCTGTATCCTGAGTGTAGGAGATGCCGCTTATGGGAGCTCTGCTACCTGGATGTAGAGAGAAGCAGTTCACTGGAGTTCTCTATCCTTGGTGTAGAGAGCAGCTATTTACTGGAGTTCGGTAGCCTGGAATGAGGCATTCGCTCTATGCGGGTTTTCAGTAAGCTGCGTGTAAGAGATGCAGCTTACGGGAGTTCCATAACCTAAGTGCAGAGACATCCAGTATCCAGGAGTTCCGTATGTTGAATGTAGAGAGAAGCTGTTTCTAAGATTTCGGTAGCCTGGGCATAGGTATTCGGTATATGCGGGTTTTCTGTATGCTGAGTGCAGCAGACGCAGCTTCTGGGAGATCTGCAACCTAGAATTAGAGAGACACAGTTTACCCAAGTTGTGTATCAGGTTGTAGGGAGAAGCTGTTTCCAAGAGTTCTGGAGCCTATGAGCAGATATTCGTTATATGCTGGTTTTCTGTATGCTGCGTGTGGCAGACGCAGCTTATGTGAGTTCTGTATCTTGAATGTAGTGAGACACAGTTTACCAGAGTTCTGTATAGGGGTGTAGAGAGAAACTGTTTCCAAGAGTGTTGTAGCCTAGCAAGAGGCATATGCAGTAACTGGGTGTTCTGTATCCTGAGTGTAGGAGATGCCGCTTATGGGAGCTCTGCTACCTGGATGTAGAGAGAAGCAGTTCACCGGAGTTCTCTATCCTTGGTGTAGAGAGCAGCTATTTACTGGAGTTCGGTAGCCTGGAATGAGGCATTCGCTCTATGCGGGTTTTCAGTAAGCTGCGTGTAAGAGATGCAGCTTACGGGAGTTCCATAACCTAAGTGCAGAGACATCCAGTATCCAGGAGTTCCGTATGTTGAATGTAGAGAGAAGCTGTTTCTAAGATTTCAGTAGCCTGGGCATAGGTATTCGGTATATGCGGGTTTTCTGTATGCTGAGTGCAGCAGACGCAGCTTCTGGGAGATCTGCAACCTAGAATTAGAGAGACACAGTTTACCCAAGTTGTGTATCAGGTTGTAGGGAGAAGCTGTTTCCAAGAGTTCTGGAGCCTGGCAATAGGCATAGGCAATGTATGGGATTTCTGTATCCTAAGTGTAGCAGATGCAGCTTACAGGAGCTCAGTAACCTGGCTGGAAAGAGAAGCAGTTTCCAAGAGTTCTCTATCCTTGGTGTAGGGAGAAGCTGTTTCCAAGAGTTCTGTAGCCTATGAGCAGGTATTCGCTATACGCGGGTTTTCTGTATGCTGAGTGTAGCACACGCAGCTTATGGGCGTTGTGTCTCGTGCATGTCGTGAGACACTGTTTACCAGAGTTCTGTATAGGGGTGTAGAGAGAAACTGTTTCCAAGAGTTCTGGAGCCTAGCAAGAGGCATATGCAGTAATTGGGATTTCTGTATCCTGAGTGTAGGAGATGCCGCTTATGGGAGCTCTGCTACCTGGATGTAGAGAGAAGCAGTTTACCGGAGTTCGCTATCCTTGGTGTAGAGAGGAGCTGTTTACAGGAGTTGCGTATCCTGGAATTAGGCATTCGCTATGTGTGGGTATTCTGGATGCTGAGTGTAGCAGATGCAGCTTTCGGGAGTTCTGTAATCTAAGTGTAGAGAGATGCAGTTTCCAGTAGTTCTGTATGTTGAATGCAGAGAGAAGCTGTTTCCAAGAGTTCTGTAGTCTGAGAGCAGGCATACGCTGTATATGGGATTCCTGTTGCCTGAGTGTAGCCGACGCAGCTTCTGGGAGATCTGTAACCTAGAATTAGAGAGACACAGTTTACCGAAGTTCTGTATCAGAGTGTAGGGAGAAGCTGTTTCCAAGCATTCTGTAGCCTATGAGCAGGTTTCGCTATATGCGGGTTTTCTGTATGCTGAGTGTAGCACACGCAGCTTATGGGCGTAGTGTCTCGTGCATGTCGTGAGACACTGTTTACCAGAGTTCTGTATATGCGTGTAGAGAGAAATTGTTTCCAAGAGTTCTGGAGCCTAGCAAGAGGCATATGCAGTAATTGGGATTTCTGTATCCTGAGTGTAGGAGATGCCGCTTATGGGAGCTCTGCTACCTGGATGTAGAGAGAAGCAGTTCACTGGAGTTCTCTATCCTTGGTGTAGAGAGCAGCTATTTACTGGAGTTCGGTAGCCTGGAATGAGGCATTCGCTCTATGCGGGTTTTCAGTAAGCTGCGTGTAAGAGATGCAGCTTACGGGAGTTCCATAACCTAAGTGCAGAGAAATCCAGTATCCAGGAGTTCCGTATGTTGAATGTAGAGAGAAGCTGTTTCTAAGATTTCGGTAGCCTGGGCATAGGTATTCGGTATATGCGGGTTTTCTGTATGCTGAGTGCAGCAGACGCAGCTTCTGGGAGATCTGCAACCTAGAATTAGAGAGACACAGTTTACCCAAGTTGTGTATCAGGTTGTAGGGAGAAGCTGTTTCCAAGAGTTCTGGAGCCTATGAGCAGGTATTCGCTATATGCGGGTTTTCTGTATGCTGCGTGTGGCAGACGCAGCTTATGTGAGTTCTGTATCTTGAATGTAGTGAGACACAGTTTACCAGAGTTCTGTATAGGGGTGTAGAGAGAAACTGTTTCCAAGAGTGTTGTAGCCTAGCAAGAGGCATATGCAGTAACTGGGTGTTCTGTATCCTGAGTGTAGGAGATGCCGCTTATGGGAGCTCTGCTACCTGGATGTAGAGAGAAGCAGTTCACCGGAGTTCTCTATCCTTGGTGTAGAGAGCAGCTATTTACTGGAGTTCGGTAGCCTGGAATGAGGCATTCGCTCTATGCGGGTTTTCAGTAAGCTGCGTGTAAGAGATGCAGCTTACGGGAGTTCCATAACCTAAGTGCAGAGACATCCAGTATCCAGGAGTTCCGTATGTTGAATGTAGAGAGAAGCTGTTTCTAAGATTTCGGTAGCCTGGGCATAGGTATTCGGTATATGCGGGTTTTCTGTATGCTGAGTGCAGCAGACGCAGCTTCTGGGAGATCTGCAACCTAGAATTAGAGAGACACAGTTTACCCAAGTTGTGTATCAGGTTGTAGGGAGAAGCTGTTTCCAAGAGTTCTGGAGCCTATGAGCAGGTATTCGCTATATGCGGGTTTTCTGTATGCTGCGTGTGGCAGACGCAGCTTATGTGAGTTCTGTATCTTGAATGTAGTGAGACACAGTTTACCAGCGTTCTGTATAGGGGTGTAGAGAGAAACTGTTTCCAAGAGTGTTGTAGCCTAGCAAGAGTCATATGCAATAACTGGGATTTCTGTATCCTGAGTGTAGGAGATGCCGCTTATGGGAGCTCTGCTACCTGGATGTAGAGAGAAGCAGTTCACCGGAGTTCTCTATCCTTGGTGTAGAGAGCAGCTATTTACTGGAGTTCGGTAGCCTGGAATGAGGCATTCGCTCTATGCGGGTTTTCAGTAAGCTGCGTGTAAGAGATGCAGCTTACGGGAGTTCCATAACCTAAGTGCAGAGACATCCAGTATCCAGGAGTTCCGTATGTTGAATGTAGAGAGAAGCTGTTTCTAAGATTTCGGTAGCCTGGGCATAGGTATTCGGTATATGCGGGTTTTCTGTATGCTGAGTGCAGCAGACGCAGCTTCTGGGAGATCTGCAACCTAGAATTAGAGAGACACAGTTTACCCAAGTTGTGTATCAGGTTGTAGGGAGAAGCTGTTTCCAAGAGTTCTGGAGCCTGGCAATAGGCATAGGCAATGTATGGGATTTCTGTATCCTAAGTGTAGCAGATGCAGCTTACAGGAGCTCAGTAACCTGGCTGGAAAGAGAAGCAGTTTCCAAGAGTTCTCTATCCTTGGTGTAGGGAGAAGCTGTTTCCAAGAGTTCTGTAGCCTATGAGCAGGTATTCGCTATACGCGGGTTTTCTGTATGCTGAGTGTAGCACACGCAGCTTATGGGCGTTGTGTCTCGTGCATGTCGTGAGACACTGTTTACCAGAGTTCTGTATAGGGGTGTAGAGAGAAACTGTTTCCAAGAGTTCTGGAGCCTAGCAAGAGGCATATGCAGTAATTGGGATTTCTGTATCCTGAGTGTAGGAGATGCCGCTTATGGGAGCTCTGCTACCTGGATGTAGAGAGAAGCAGTTTACCGGAGTTCGCTATCCTTGGTGTAGAGAGGAGCTGTTTACAGGAGTTGCGTATCCTGGAATTAGGCATTCGCTATGTGTGGGTATTCTGGATGCTGAGTGTAGCAGATGCAGCTTTCGGGAGTTCTGTAATCTAAGTGTAGAGAGATGCAGTTTCCAGTAGTTCTGTATGTTGAATGCAGAGAGAAGCTGTTTCCAAGAGTTCTGTAGTCTGAGAGCAGGCATACGCTGTATATGGGATTCCTGTTGCCTGAGTGTAGCCGACGCAGCTTCTGGGAGATCTGTAACCTAGAATTAGAGAGACACAGTTTACCGAAGTTCTGTATCAGAGTGTAGGGAGAAGCTGTTTCCAAGCATTCTGTAGCCTATGAGCAGGTTTCGCTATATGCGGGTTTTCTGTATGCTGAGTGTAGCACACGCAGCTTATGGGCGTAGTGTCTCGTGCATGTCGTGAGACACTGTTTACCAGAGTTCTGTATATGCGTGTAGAGAGAAATTGTTTCCAAGAGTTCTGGAGCCTAGCAAGAGGCATATGCAGTAATTGGGATTTCTGTATCCTGAGTGTAGGAGATGCCGCTTATGGGAGCTCTGCTACCTGGATGTAGAGAGAAGCAGTTCACTGGAGTTCTCTATCCTTGGTGTAGAGAGCAGCTATTTACTGGAGTTCGGTAGCCTGGAATGAGGCATTCGCTCTATGCGGGTTTTCAGTAAGCTGCGTGTAAGAGATGCAGCTTACGGGAGTTCCATAACCTAAGTGCAGAGAAATCCAGTATCCAGGAGTTCCGTATGTTGAATGTAGAGAGAAGCTGTTTCTAAGATTTCGGTAGCCTGGGCATAGGTATTCGGTATATGCGGGTTTTCTGTATGCTGAGTGCAGCAGACGCAGCTTCTGGGAGATCTGCAACCTAGAATTAGAGAGACACAGTTTACCCAAGTTGTGTATCAGGTTGTAGGGAGAAGCTGTTTCCAAGAGTTCTGGAGCCTATGAGCAGGTATTCGCTATATGCGGGTTTTCTGTATGCTGCGTGTGGCAGACGCAGCTTATGTGAGTTCTGTATCTTGAATGTAGTGAGACACAGTTTACCAGAGTTCTGTATAGGGGTGTAGAGAGAAACTGTTTCCAAGAGTGTTGTAGCCTAGCAAGAGGCATATGCAGTAACTGGGTGTTCTGTATCCTGAGTGTAGGAGATGCCGCTTATGGGAGCTCTGCTACCTGGATGTAGAGAGAAGCAGTTCACCGGAGTTCTCTATCCTTGGTGTAGAGAGCAGCTATTTACTGGAGTTCGGTAGCCTGGAATGAGGCATTCGCTCTATGCGGGTTTTCAGTAAGCTGCGTGTAAGAGATGCAGCTTACGGGAGTTCCATAACCTAAGTGCAGAGACATCCAGTATCCAGGAGTTCCGTATGTTGAATGTAGAGAGAAGCTGTTTCTAAGATTTCGGTAGCCTGGGCATAGGTATTCGGTATATGCGGGTTTTCTGTATGCTGAGTGCAGCAGACGCAGCTTCTGGGAGATCTGCAACCTAGAATTAGAGAGACACAGTTTACCCAAGTTGTGTATCAGGTTGTAGGGAGAAGCTGTTTCCAAGAGTTCTGGAGCCTATGAGCAGGTATTCGCTATATGCGGGTTTTCTGTATGCTGCGTGTGGCAGACGCAGCTTATGTGAGTTCTGTATCTTGAATGTAGTGAGACACAGTTTACCAGCGTTCTGTATAGGGGTGTAGAGAGAAACTGTTTCCAAGAGTGTTGTAGCCTAGCAAGAGTCATATGCAATAACTGGGATTTCTGTATCCTGAGTGTAGGAGATGCCGCTTATGGGAGCTCTGCTACCTGGATGTAGAGAGAAGCAGTTCACCGGAGTTCTCTATCCTTGGTGTAGAGAGCAGCTATTTACTGGAGTTCGGTAGCCTGGAATGAGGCATTCGCTCTATGCGGGTTTTCAGTAAGCTGCGTGTAAGAGATGCAGCTTACGGGAGTTCCATAACCTAAGTGCAGAGACATCCAGTATCCAGGAGTTCCGTATGTTGAATGTAGAGAGAAGCTGTTTCTAAGATTTCGGTAGCCTGGGCATAGGTATTCGGTATATGCGGGTTTTCTGTATGCTGAGTGCAGCAGACGCAGCTTCTGGGAGATCTGCAACCTAGAATTAGAGAGACACAGTTTACCCAAGTTGTGTATCAGGTTGTAGGGAGAAGCTGTTTCCAAGAGTTCTGGAGCCTATGAGCAGGTATTCGCTATATGCGGGTTTTCTGTATGCTGCGTGTGGCAGACGCAGCTTATGTGAGTTCTGTATCTTGAATGTAGTGAGACACAGTTTACCAGCGTTCTGTATAGGGGTGTAGAGAGAAACTGTTTCCAAGAGTGTTGTAGCCTAGCAAGAGTCATATGCAATAACTGGGATTTCTGTATCCTGAGTGTAGGAGATGCCGCTTATGGGAGCTCTGCTACCTGGATGTAGAGAGAAGCAGTTCACCGGAGTTCTCTATCCTTGGTGTAGAGAGCAGCTATTTACTGGAGTTCGGTAGCCTGGAATGAGGCATTCGCTCTATGCGGGTTTTCAGTAAGCTGCGTGTAAGAGATGCAGCTTACGGGAGTTCCATAACCTAAGTGCAGAGACATCCAGTATCCAGGAGTTCCGTATGTTGAATGTAGAGAGAAGCTGTTTCTAAGATTTCGGTAGCCTGGGCATAGGTATTCGGTATATGCGGGTTTTCTGTATGCTGAGTGCAGCAGACGCAGCTTCTGGGAGATCTGCAACCTAGAATTAGAGAGACACAGTTTACCCAAGTTGTGTATCAGGTTGTAGGGAGAAGCTGTTTCCAAGAGTTCTGGAGCCTGGCAATAGGCATAGGCAATGTATGGGATTTCTGTATCCTAAGTGTAGCAGATGCAGCTTACAGGAGCTCAGTAACCTGGCTGGAAAGAGAAGCAGTTTCCAAGAGTTCTCTATCCTTGGTGTAGGGAGAAGCTGTTTCCAAGAGTTCTGTAGCCTATGAGCAGGTATTCGCTATACGCGGGTTTTCTGTATGCTGAGTGTAGCACACGCAGCTTATGGGCGTTGTGTCTCGTGCATGTCGTGAGACACTGTTTACCAGAGTTCTGTATAGGGGTGTAGAGAGAAACTGTTTCCAAGAGTTCTGGAGCCTAGCAAGAGGCATATGCAGTAATTGGGATTTCTGTATCCTGAGTGTAGGAGATGCCGCTTATGGGAGCTCTGCTACCTGGATGTAGAGAGAAGCAGTTTACCGGAGTTCGCTATCCTTGGTGTAGAGAGGAGCTGTTTACAGGAGTTGCGTATCCTGGAATTAGGCATTCGCTATGTGTGGGTATTCTGGATGCTGAGTGTAGCAGATGCAGCTTTCGGGAGTTCTGTAATCTAAGTGTAGAGAGATGCAGTTTCCAGTAGTTCTGTATGTTGAATGCAGAGAGAAGCTGTTTCCAAGAGTTCTGTAGTCTGAGAGCAGGCATACGCTGTATATGGGATTCCTGTTGCCTGAGTGTAGCCGACGCAGCTTCTGGGAGATCTGTAACCTAGAATTAGAGAGACACAGTTTACCGAAGTTCTGTATCAGAGTGTAGGGAGAAGCTGTTTCCAAGCATTCTGTAGCCTATGAGCAGGTTTCGCTATATGCGGGTTTTCTGTATGCTGAGTGTAGCACACGCAGCTTATGGGCGTAGTGTCTCGTGCATGTCGTGAGACACTGTTTACCAGAGTTCTGTATATGCGTGTAGAGAGAAATTGTTTCCAAGAGTTCTGGAGCATAGCAAGAGGCATATGCAGTAATTGGGATTGCTGTATCCTGAGTGTAGGAGATGCCGCTTATGGGAGCTCTGCTACCTGGATGTAGAGAGAAGCAGTTCACTGGAGTTCTCTATCCTTGGTGTAGAGAGCAGCTATTTACTGGAGTTCGGTAGCCTGGAATGAGGCATTCGCTCTATGCGGGTTTTCAGTAAGCTGCGTGTAAGAGATGCAGCTTACGGGAGTTCCATAACCTAAGTGCAGAGACATCCAGTATCCAGGAGTTCCGTATGTTGAATGTAGAGAGAAGCTGTTTCTAAGATTTCGGTAGCCTGGGCATAGGTATTCGGTATATGCGGGTTTTCTGTATGCTGAGTGCAGCAGACGCAGCTTCTGGGAGATCTGCAACCTAGAATTAGAGAGACACAGTTTACCCAAGTTGTGTATCAGGTTGTAGGGAGAAGCTGTTTCCAAGAGTTCTGGAGCCTATGAGCAGGTATTCGCTATATGCGGGTTTTCTGTATGCTGCGTGTGGCAGACGCAGCTTATGTGAGTTCTGTATCTTGAATGTAGTGAGACACAGTTTACCAGCGTTCTGTATAGGGGTGTAGAGAGAAACTGTTTCCAAGAGTGTTGTAGCCTAGCAAGAGGCATATGCAGTAACTGGGTGTTCTGTATCCTGAGTGTAGGAGATGCCGCTTATGGGAGCTCTGCTACCTGGATGTAGAGAGAAGCAGTTCACCGGAGTTCTCTATCCTTGGTGTAGAGAGCAGCTATTTACTGGAGTTCGGTAGCCTGGAATGAGGCATTCGCTCTATGCGGGTTTTCAGTAAGCTGCGTGTAAGAGATGCAGCTTACGGGAGTTCCATAACCTAAGTGCAGAGACATCCAGTATCCAGGAGTTCCGTATGTTGAATGTAGAGAGAAGCTGTTTCTAAGATTTCGGTAGCCTGGGCATAGGTATTCGGTATATGCGGGTTTTCTGTATGCTGAGTGCAGCAGACGCAGCTTCTGGGAGATCTGCAACCTAGAATTAGAGAGACACAGTTTACCCAAGTTGTGTATCAGGTTGTAGGGAGAAGCTGTTTCCAAGAGTTCTGTAGCCTATGAGCAGGTATTCGCTATATGCGGGTTTTCTGTATGCTGCGTGTGGCAGACGCAGCTTATGTGAGTTCTGTATCTTGAATGTAGTGAGACACAGTTTACCAGCGTTCTGTATAGGGGTGTAGAGAGAAACTGTTTCCAAGAGTGTTGTAGCCTAGCAAGAGGCATATGCAGTAACTGGGATTTCTGTATCCTGAGTGTAGGAGATGCCGCTTATGGGAGCTCTGCTACCTGGATGTAGAGAGAAGCAGTTCACCGGAGTTCTCTATCCTTGGTGTAGAGAGTAGCTATTTACTGGAGTTCGGTAGCCTGGAATGAGGCATTCGCTCTATGCGGGTTTTCAGTAAGCTGCGTGTAAGAGATGCAGCTTACGGGAGTTCCATAACCTAAGTGCAGAGACATCCAGTATCCAGGAGTTCCGTATGTTGAATGTAGAGAGAAGCTGTTTCTAAGATTTCGGTAGCCTGGGCATAGGTATTCGATATATGCGGGTTTTCTGTATGCTGAGTGCAGCAGACGCAGCTTCTGGGAGATCTGCAACCTAGAATTAGAGAGACACAGTTTACCCAAGTTGTGTATCATGTTGTAGGGAGAAGCTGTTTCCAAGAGTTCTGGAGCCTGGCAATAGGCATAGGCAATGTATGGGATTTCTGTATCCTAAGTGTAGCAGATGCAGCTTACAGGAGCTCAGTAACCTGGCTGGAAAGAGAAGCAGTTTCCAAGAGTTCTCTATCCTTGGTGTAGGGAGAAGCTGTTTCCAAGAGTTCTGTAGCCTATGAGCAGGTATTCGCTATACGCAGGTTTTCTGTATGCTGAGTGTAGCACACGCAGCTTATGGGCGTTGTGTCTCGTGCATGTCGTGAGACACTGTTTACCAGAGTTCTGTATAGGGGTGTAGAGAGAAACTGTTTCCAAGAGTTCTGGAGCCTAGCAAGAGGCATATGCAGTAATTGGGATTTCTGTATCCTGAGTGTAGGAGATGCCGCTTATGGGAGCTCTGCTACCTGGATGTAGAGAGAAGCAGTTTACCGGAGTTCGCTATCCTTGGTGTAGAGAGGAGCTGTTTACAGGAGTTGCGTATCCTGGAATTAGGCATTCGCTATGTGTGGGTATTCTGGATGCTGAGTGTAGCAGATGCAGCTTTCGGGAGTTCTGTAATCTAAGTGTAGAGAGATGCAGTTTCCAGTAGTTCTGTATGTTGAATGCAGAGAGAAGCTGTTTCCAAGAGTTCTGTAGTCTGAGAGCAGGCATACGCTGTATATGGGATTCCTGTTGCCTGAGTGTAGCCGACGCAGCTTCTGGGAGATCTGTAACCTAGAATTAGAGAGACACAGTTTACCGAAGTTCTGTATCAGAGTGTAGGGAGAAGCTGTTTCCAAGCATTCTGTAGCCTATGAGCAGGTTTCGCTATATGCGGGTTTTCTGTATGCTGAGTGTAGCACACGCAGCTTATGGGCGTAGTGTCTCGTGCATGTCGTGAGACACTGTTTACCAGAGTTCTGTATATGCGTGTAGAGAGAAATTGTTTCCAAGAGTTCTGGAGCATAGCAAGAGGCATATGCAGTAATTGGGATTGCTGTATCCTGAGTGTAGGAGATGCCGCTTATGGGAGCTCTGCTACCTGGATGTAGAGAGAAGCAGTTCACTGGAGTTCTCTATCCTTGGTGTAGAGAGCAGCTATTTACTGGAGTTCGGTAGCCTGGAATGAGGCATTCGCTCTATGCGGGTTTTCAGTAAGCTGCGTGTAAGAGATGCAGCTTACGGGAGTTCCATAACCTAAGTGCAGAGACATCCAGTATCCAGGAGTTCCGTATGTTGAATGTAGAGAGAAGCTGTTTCTAAGATTTCGGTAGCCTGGGCATAGGTATTCGGTATATGCGGGTTTTCTGTATGCTGAGTGCAGCAGACGCAGCTTCTGGGAGATCTGCAACCTAGAATTAGAGAGACACAGTTTACCCAAGTTGTGTATCAGGTTGTAGGGAGAAGCTGTTTCCAAGAGTTCTGGAGCCTATGAGCAGGTATTCGCTATATGCGGGTTTTCTGTATGCTGCGTGTGGCAGACGCAGCTTATGTGAGTTCTGTATCTTGAATGTAGTGAGACACAGTTTACCAGCGTTCTGTATAGGGGTGTAGAGAGAAACTGTTTCCAAGAGTGTTGTAGCCTAGCAAGAGGCATATGCAGTAACTGGGTGTTCTGTATCCTGAGTGTAGGAGATGCCGCTTATGGGAGCTCTGCTACCTGGATGTAGAGAGAAGCAGTTCACCGGAGTTCTCTATCCTTGGTGTAGAGAGTAGCTATTTACTGGAGTTCGGTAGCCTGGAATGAGGCATTCGCTCTATGCGGGTTTTCAGTAAGCTGCGTGTAAGAGATGCAGCTTACGGGAGTTCCATAACCTAAGTGCAGAGACATCCAGTATCCAGGAGTTCCGTATGTTAATGTAGAGAGAAGCTGTTTCTAAGATTTCGGTAGCCTGGGCATAGGTATTCGGTATATGCGGGTTTTCTGTATGCTGAGTGCAGCAGACGCAGCTTCTGGGAGATCTGCAACCTAGAATTAGAGAGACACAGTTTACCCAAGTTGTGTATCAGGTTGTAGGGAGAAGCTGTTTCCAAGAGTTCTGGAGCCTGGCAATAGGCATAGGCAATGTATGGGATTTCTGTATCCTAAGTGTAGCAGATGCAGCTTACAGGAGCTCAGTAACCTGGCTGGAAAGAGAAGCAGTTTCCAAGAGTTCTCTATCCTTGGTGTAGGGAGAAGCTGTTTCCAAGAGTTCTGTAGCCTATGAGCAGGTATTCGCTATACGCGGGTTTTCTGTATGCTGAGTGTAGCACACGCAGCTTATGGGCGTTGTGTCTCGTGCATGTCGTGAGACACTGTTTACCAGAGTTCTGTATAGGGGTGTAGAGAGAAACTGTTTCCAAGAGTTCTGGAGCCTAGCAAGAGGCAAATGCAGTAATTGGGATTTCTGTATCCTGAGTGTAGGA
Source organism: Lepus europaeus (assembly GCF_033115175.1). Taxonomy (NCBI): domain Eukaryota; kingdom Metazoa; phylum Chordata; class Mammalia; order Lagomorpha; family Leporidae; genus Lepus; species Lepus europaeus. Next base: position 401,892 of record NW_026909316.1, on the reverse strand, counting down.
GATGCCGCTTATGGGAGCTCTGCTACCTGGATGTAGAGAGAAGCAGTTTACCGGAGTTCGCTATCCTTGGTGTAGAGAGGAGCTGTTTACAGGAGTTGCGTATCCTGGAATTAGGCATTCGCTATGTGTGGGTATTCTGGATGCTGAGTGTAGCAGATGCAGCTTTCGGGAGTTCTGTAATCTAAGTGTAGAGAGATGCAGTTTCCAGTAGTTCTGTATGTTGAATGTAGAGAGAAGCTGTTTCCAAGAGTTCTGTAGTCTGAGAGCAGGCATACGCTGTATATGGGATTCCTGTTGCCTGAGTGTAGCCGACGCAGCTTCTGGGAGATCTGTAACCTAGAATTAGAGAGACACAGTTTACCGAAGTTCTGTATCAGAGTGTAGGGAGAAGCTGTTTCCAAGCATTCTGTAGCCTATGAGCAGGTTTCGCTATATGCGGGTTTTCTGTATGCTGAGTGTAGCACACGCAGCTTATGGGCGTAGTGTCTCGTGCATGTCGTGAGACACTGTTTACCAGAGTTCTGTATATGCGTGTAGAGAGAAATTGTTTCCAAGAGTTCTGGAGCATAGCAAGAGGCATATGCAGTAATTGGGATTGCTGTATCCTGAGTGTAGGAGATGCCGCTTATGGGAGCTCTGCTACCTGGATGTAGAGAGAAGCAGTTCACCGGAGTTCTCTATCCTTGGTGTAGAGAGCAGCTATTTACTGGAGTTCGGTAGCCTGGAATGAGGCATTCGCTCTATGCGGGTTTTCAGTAAGCTGCGTGTAAGAGATGCAGCTTACGGGAGTTCCATAACCTAAGTGCAGAGACATCCAGTATCCAGGAGTTCCGTATGTTGAATGTAGAGAGAAGCTGTTTCTAAGATTTCGGTAGCCTGGGCATAGGTATTCGGTATATGCGGGTTTTCTGTATGCTGAGTGCAGCAGACGCAGCTTCTGGGAGATCTGCAACCTAGAATTAGAGAGACACAGTTTACCCAAGTTGTGTATCAGGTTGTAGGGAGAAGCTGTTTCCAAGAGTTCTGGAGCCTATGAGCAGGTATTCGCTATATGCGGGTTTTCTGTATGCTGCGTGTGGCAGACGCAGCTTATGTGAGTTCTGTATCTTGAATGTAGTGAGACACAGTTTACCAGAGTTCTGTATAGGGGTGTAGAGAGAAACTGTTTCCAAGAGTGTTGTAGCCTAGCAAGAGGCATATGCAGTAACTGGGTGCTCTGTATCCTGAGTGTAGGAGATGCCGCTTATGGGAGCTCTGCTACCTGGATGTAGAGAGAAGCAGTTCACCGGAGTTCTCTATCCTTGGTGTAGAGAGCAGATATTTACTGGAGTTCGGTAGCCTGGAATGAGGCATTCGCTCTATGCGGTTTTCAGTAAGCTGCGTGTAAGAGATGCAGCTTACGGGAGTTCCATAACCTAAGTGCAGAGACATCCAGTATCCAGGAGTTCCGTATGTTGAATGTAGAGAGAAGCTGTTTCTAAGATTTCGGTAGCCTGGGCATAGGTATTCGGTATATGCGGGTTTTCTGTATGCTGAGTGTAGCACACGCAGCTTATGGGCGTTGTGTCTCGTGCATGTCGTGAGACACTGTTTACCAGAGTTCTGTATATGCGTGTAGAGAGAAACTGTTTCCAAGAGTTCTGGAGCCTAGCAAGAGGCATATGCAGTAATTGGGATTTCTGTATCCTGAGTGTAGGAGATGCCGCTTATGGGAGCTCTGCTACCTGGATGTAGAGAGAAGCAGTTTACCGGAGTTCGCTATCCTTGGTGTAGAGAGGAGCTGTTTACAGGAGTTGCGTATCCTGGAATTAGGCATTCGCTATGTGTGGGTATTCTGGATGCTGAGTGTAGCAGATGCAGCTTTCGGGAGTTCTGTAATCTAAGTGTAGAGAGATGCAGTTTCCAGGAGTTCTGTATGTTGAATGTAGAGAGAAGCTGTTTCCAAGAGTTCTGTAGTCTGAGAGCAGGCATACGCTGTATATGGGATTCCTGTTGCCTGAGTGTAGCCGACGCAGCTTCTGGGAGATCTGTAACCTAGAATTAGAGAGACACAGTTTACCGAAGTTCTGTATCAGAGTGTAGGGAGAAGCTGTTTCCAAGCATTCTGTAGCCTATGAGCAGGTTTCGCTATATGCGGGTTTTCTGTATGCTGAGTGTAGCACACGCAGCTTATGGGCGTAGTGTCTCGTGCATGTCGTGAGACACTGTTTACCAGAGTTCTGTATATGCGTGTAGAGAGAAATTGTTTCCAAGAGTTCTGGAGCATAGCAAGAGGCATATGCAGTAATTGGGATTGCTGTATCCTGAGTGTAGGAGATGCCGCTTATGGGAGCTCTGCTACCTGGATGTAGAGAGAAGCAGTTCACCGGAGTTCTCTATCCTTGGTGTAGAGAGTAGCTATTTACTGGAGTTCGGTAGCCTGGAATGAGGCATTCGCTCTATGCGGGTTTTCAGTAAGCTGCGTGTAAGAGATGCAGCTTACGGGAGTTCCATAACCTAAGTGCAGAGACATCCAGTATCCAGGAGTTCCGTATGTTGAATGTAGAGAGAAGCTGTTTCTAAGATTTCGGTAGCCTGGGCATAGGTATTCGGTATATGCGGGTTTTCTGTATGCTGAGTGCAGCAGACGCAGCTTCTGGGAGATCTGCAACCTAGAATTAGAGAGACACAGTTTACCCAAGTTGTGTATCAGGTTGTAGGGAGAAGCTGTTTCCAAGAGTTCTGGAGCCTGGCAATAGGCATAGGCAATGTATGGGATTTCTGTATCCTAAGTGTAGCAGATGCAGCTTACAGGAGCTCAGTAACCTGGCTGGAAAGAGAAGCAGTTTCCAAGAGTTCTCTATCCTTGGTGTAGGGAGAAGCTGTTTCCAAGAGTTCTGTAGCCTATGAGCAGGTATTCGCTATACGCGGGTTTTCTGTATGCTGAGTGTAGCACACGCAGCTTATGGGCGTTGTGTCTCGTGCATGTCGTGAGACACTGTTTACCAGAGTTCTGTATAGGGGTGTAGAGAGAAACTGTTTCCAAGAGTTCTGGAGCCTAGCAAGAGGCATATGCAGTAATTGGGATTTCTGTATCCTGAGTGTAGGAGATGCCGCTTATGGGAGCTCTGCTACCTGGATGTAGAGAGAAGCAGTTTACCGGAGTTCGCTATCCTTGGTGTAGAGAGGAGCTGTTTACAGGAGTTGCGTATCCTGGAATTAGGCATTCGCTATGTGTGGGTATTCTGGATGCTGAGTGTAGCAGATGCAGCTTTCGGGAGTTCTGTAATCTAAGTGTAGAGAGATGCAGTTTCCAGTAGTTCTGTATGTTGAATGTAGAGAGAAGCTGTTTCCAAGAGTTCTGTAGTCTGAGAGCAGGCATACGCTGTATATGGGATTCCTGTTGCCTGAGTGTAGCCGACGCAGCTTCTGGGAGATCTGTAACCTAGAATTAGAGAGACACAGTTTACCGAAGTTCTGTATCAGAGTGTAGGGAGAAGCTGTTTCCAAGCATTCTGTAGCCTATGAGCAGGTTTCGCTATATGCGGGTTTTCTGTATGCTGAGTGTAGCACACGCAGCTTATGGGCGTTGTGTCTCGTGCATGTCGTGAGACACTGTTTACCAGAGTTCTGTATATGCGTGTAGAGAGAAATTGTTTCCAAGAGTTCTGGAGCATAGCAAGAGGCATATGCAGTAATTGGGATTGCTGTATCCTGAGTGTAGGAGATGCCGCTTATGGGAGCTCTGCTACCTGGATGTAGAGAGAAGCAGTTAACTGGAGTTCTCTATCCTTGGTGTAGAGAGCAGCTATTTACTGGAGTTCGGTAGACTGGAATGAGGCATTCGCTCTATGCGGGTTTTCAGTAAGCTGCGTGTAAGAGATGCAGCTTACAGGAGTTCCATAACCTAAGTGCTGAGACATCCAGTATCCAGGAGTTCCGTATGTTGAATGTAGAGAGAAGCTGTTTCTAAGATTTCGGTAGCTTGGGCATAGGTATTCGGTATATGCGGGTTTTCTGTATGCTGAGTGCAGCAGACGCAGCTTCTGGGAGATCTGCAACCTAGAATTAGAGAGACACAGTTTACCCAAGTTGTGTATCAGGTTGTAGGGAGAAGCTGTTTCCAAGAGTTCTGGAGCCTATGAGCAGGTATTCGCTATATGCGGGTTTTCTGTATGCTGCGTGTGGCAGACGCAGCTTATGTGAGTTCTGTATCTTGAATGTAGTGAGACACAGTTTACCAGCGTTCTGTATAGGGGTGTAGAGAGAAACTGTTTCCAAGAGTGTTGTAGCCTAGCAAGAGGCATATGCAGTAACTGGGTGCTCTGTATCCTGAGTGTAGGAGATGCCGCTTATGGGAGCTCTGCTACCTGGATGTAGAGAGAAGCAGTTCACCGGAGTTCTCTATCCTTGGTGTAGAGAGCAGCTATTTACTGGAGTTCGGTAGCCTGGAATGAGGCATTCGCTCTATGCGGGTTTTCAGTAAGCTGCGTGTAAGAGATGCAGCTTACGGGAGTTCCATAACCTAAGTGCAGAGACATCCAGTATCCAGGAGTTCCGTATGTTGAATGTAGAGAGAAGCTGTTTCTAAGATTTCGGTAGCCTGGGCATAGGTATTCGGTATATGCGGGTTTTCTGTATGCTGAGTGCAGCAGACGCAGCTTCTGGGAGATCTGCAACCTAGAATTAGAGAGACACAGTTTACCCAAGTTGTGTATCAGGTTGTAGGGAGAAGCTGTTTCCAAGAGTTCTGGAGCCTGGCAATAGGCATAGGCAATGTATGGGATTTCTGTATCCTAAGTGTAGCAGATGCAGCTTACAGGAGCTCAGTAACCTGGCTGGAAAGAGAAGCAGTTTCCAAGAGTTCTCTATCCTTGGTGTAGGGAGAAGCTGTTTCCAAGAGTTCTGTAGCCTATGAGCAGGTATTCGCTATACGCGGGTTTTCTGTATGCTGAGTGTAGCACACGCAGCTTATGGGCGTTGTGTCTCGTGCATGTCGTGAGACACTGTTTACCAGAGTTCTGTATAGGGGTGTAGAGAGAAACTGTTTCCAAGAGTTCTGGAGCCTAGCAAGAGGCATATGCAGTAATTGGGATTTCTGTATCCTGAGTGTAGGAGATGCCGCTTATGGGAGCTCTGCTACCTGGATGTAGAGAGAAGCAGTTTACCGGAGTTCGCTATCCTTGGTGTAGAGAGGAGCTGTTTACAGGAGTTGCGTATCCTGGAATTAGGCATTCGCTATGTGTGGGTATTCTGGATGCTGAGTGTAGCAGATGCAGCTTTCGGGAGTTCTGTAATCTAAGTGTAGAGAGATGCAGTTTCCAGTAGTTCTGTATGTTGAATGTAGAGAGAAGCTGTTTCCAAGAGTTCTGTAGTCTGAGAGCAGGCATACGCTGTATATGGGATTCCTGTTGCCTGAGTGTAGCCGACGCAGCTTCTGGGAGATCTGTAACCTAGAATTAGAGAGACACAGTTTACCGAAGTTCTGTATCAGAGTGTAGGGAGAAGCTGTTTCCAAGCATTCTGTAGCCTATGAGCAGGTTTCGCTATATGCGGGTTTTCTGTATGCTGAGTGTAGCACACGCAGCTTATGGGCGTAGTGTCTCGTGCATGTCGTGAGACACTGTTTACCAGAGTTCTGTATATGCGTGTAGAGAGAAATTGTTTCCAAGAGTTCTGGAGCATAGCAAGAGGCATATGCAGTAATTGGGATTGCTGTATCCTGAGTGTAGGAGATGCCGCTTATGGGAGCTCTGCTACCTGGATGTAGAGAGAAGCAGTTAACTGGAGTTCTCTATCCTTGGTGTAGAGAGCAGCTATTTACTGGAGTTCGGTAGACTGGAATGAGGCATTCGCTCTATGCGGGTTTTCAGTAAGCTGCGTGTAAGAGATGCAGCTTACAGGAGTTCCATAACCTAAGTGCTGAGACATCCAGTATCCAGGAGTTCCGTATGTTGAATGTAGAGAGAAGCTGTTTCTAAGATTTCGGTAGCTTGGGCATAGGTATTCGGTATATGCGGGTTTTCTGTATGCTGAGTGCAGCAGACGCAGCTTCTGGGAGATCTGCAACCTAGAATTAGAGAGACACAGTTTACCCAAGTTGTGTATCAGGTTGTAGGGAGAAGCTGTTTCCAAGAGTTCTGGAGCCTATGAGCAGGTATTCGCTATATGCGGGTTTTCTGTATGCTGCGTGTGGCAGACGCAGCTTATGTGAGTTCTGTATCTTGAATGTAGTGAGACACAGTTTACCAGCGTTCTGTATAGGGGTGTAGAGAGAAACTGTTTCCAAGAGTGTTGTAGCCTAGCAAGAGGCATATGCAGTAACTGGGTGCTCTGTATCCTGAGTGTAGGAGATGCCGCTTATGGGAGCTCTGCTACCTGGATGTAGAGAGAAGCAGTTCACCGGAGTTCTCTATCCTTGGTGTAGAGAGTAGCTATTTACTGGAGTTCGGTAGCCTGGAATGAGGCATTCGCTCTATGCGGGTTTTCAGTAAGCTGCGTGTAAGAGATGCAGCTTACGGGAGTTCCATAACCTAAGTGCAGAGACATCCAGTATCCAGGAGTTCCGTATGTTGAATGTAGAGAGAAGCTGTTTCTAAGATTTCGGTAGCCTGGGCATAGGTATTCGGTATATGCGGGTTTTCTGTATGCTGAGTGCAGCAGACGCAGCTTCTGGGAGATCTGCAACCTAGAATTAGAGAGACACAGTTTACCCAAGTTGTGTATCAGGTTGTAGGGAGAAGCTGTTTCCAAGAGTTCTGGAGCCTGGCAATAGGCATAGGCAATGTATGGGATTTCTGTATCCTAAGTGTAGCAGATGCAGCTTACAGGAGCTCAGTAACCTGGCTGGAAAGAGAAGCAGTTTCCAAGAGTTCTCTATCCTTGGTGTAGGGAGAAGCTGTTTCCAAGAGTTCTGTAGCCTATGAGCAGGTATTCGCTATACGCGGGTTTTCTGTATGCTGAGTGTAGCACACGCAGCTTATGGGCGTTGTGTCTCGTGCATGTCGTGAGACACTGTTTACCAGAGTTCTGTATAGGGGTGTAGAGAGAAACTGTTTCCAAGAGTTCTGGAGCCTAGCAAGAGGCATATGCAGTAATTGGGATTTCTGTATCCTGAGTGTAGGAGATGCCGCTTATGGGAGCTCTGCTACCTGGATGTAGAGAGAAGCAGTTTACCGGAGTTCGCTATCCTTGGTGTAGAGAGGAGCTGTTTACAGGAGTTGCGTATCCTGGAATTAGGCATTCGCTATGTGTGGGTATTCTGGATGCTGAGTGTAGCAGATGCAGCTTTCGGGAGTTCTGTAATCTAAGTGTAGAGAGATGCAGTTTCCAGTAGTTCTGTATGTTGAATGCAGAGAGAAGCTGTTTCCAAGAGTTCTGTAGTCTGAGAGCAGGCATACGCTGTATATGGGATTCCTGTTGCCTGAGTGTAGCCGACGCAGCTTCTGGGAGATCTGTAACCTAGAATTAGAGAGACACAGTTTACCGAAGTTCTGTATCAGAGTGTAGGGAGAAGCTGTTTCCAAGCATTCTGTAGCCTATGAGCAGGTTTCGCTATATGCGGGTTTTCTGTATGCTGAGTGTAGCACACGCAGCTTATGGGCGTAGTGTCTCGTGCATGTCGTGAGACACTGTTTACCAGAGTTCTGTATATGCGTGTAGAGAGAAATTGTTTCCAAGAGTTCTGGAGCATAGCAAGAGGCATATGCAGTAATTGGGATTGCTGTATCCTGAGTGTAGGAGATGCCGCTTATGGGAGCTCTGCTACCGGGATGTAGAGAGAAGCAGTTCACTGGAGTTCTCTATCCTTGGTGTAGAGAGCAGCTATTTACTGGAGTTCGGTAGCCTGGAATGAGGCATTCGCTCTATGCGGGTTTTCAGTAAGCTGCGTGTAAGAGATGCAGCTTACGGGAGTTCCATAACCTAAGTGCAGAGACATCCAGTATCCAGGAGTTCCGTATGTTGAATGTAGAGAGAAGCTGTTTCTAAGATTTCGGTAGCCTGGGCATAGGTATTCGGTATATGCGGGTTTTCTGTATGCTGAGTGCAGCAGACGCAGCTTCTGGGAGATCTGCAACCTAGAATTAGAGAGACACAGTTTACCCAAGTTGTGTATCAGGTTGTAGGGAGAAGCTGTTTCCAAGAGTTCTGTAGCCTATGAGCAGGTATTCGCTATATGCGGGTTTTCTGTATGCTGCGTGTGGCAGACGCAGCTTATGTGAGTTCTGTATCTTGAATGTAGTGAGACACAGTTTACCAGCGTTCTGTATAGGGGTGTAGAGAGAAACTGTTTCCAAGAGTGTTGTAGCCTAGCAAGAGGCATATGCAGTAACTGGGTGCTCTGTATCCTGAGTGTAGGAGATGCCGCTTATGGGAGCTCTGCTACCTGGATGTAGAGAGAAGCAGTTCACCGGAGTTCTCTATCCTTGGTGTAGAGAGTAGCTATTTACTGGAGTTCGGTAGCCTGGAATGAGGCATTCGCTCTATGCGGGTTTTCAGTAAGCTGCGTGTAAGAGATGCAGCTTACGGGAGTTCCATAACCTAAGTGCAGAGACATCCAGTATCCAGGAGTTCCGTATGTTGAATGTAGAGAGAAGCTGTTTCTAAGATTTCGGTAGCCTGGGCATAGGTATTCGATATATGCGGGTTTTCTGTATGCTGAGTGCAGCAGACGCAGCTTCTGGGAGATCTGCAACCTAGAATTAGAGAGACACAGTTTACCCAAGTTGTGTATCATGTTGTAGGGAGAAGCTGTTTCCAAGAGTTCTGGAGCCTGGCAATAGGCATAGGCAATGTATGGGATTTCTGTATCCTAAGTGTAGCAGATGCAGCTTACAGGAGCTCAGTAACCTGGCTGGAAAGAGAAGCAGTTTCCAAGAGTTCTCTATCCTTGGTGTAGGGAGAAGCTGTTTCCAAGAGTTCTGTAGCCTATGAGCAGGTATTCGCTATACGCGGGTTTTCTGTATGCTGAGTGTAGCACACGCAGCTTATGGGCGTTGTGTCTCGTGCATGTCGTGAGACACTGTTTACCAGAGTTCTGTATAGGGGTGTAGAGAGAAACTGTTTCCAAGAGTTCTGGAGCCTAGCAAGAGGCATATGCAGTAATTGGGATTTCTGTATCCTGAGTGTAGGAGATGCCGCTTATGGGAGCTCTGCTACCTGGATGTAGAGAGAAGCAGTTTACCGGAGTTCGCTATCCTTGGTGTAGAGAGGAGCTGTTTACAGGAGTTGCGTATCCTGGAATTAGGCATTCGCTATGTGTGGGTATTCTGGATGCTGAGTGTAGCAGATGCAGCTTTCGGGAGTTCTGTAATCTAAGTGTAGAGAGATGCAGTTTCCAGTAGTTCTGTATGTTGAATGTAGAGAGAAGCTGTTTCCAAGAATTCTGTAGTCTGAGAGCAGGCATACGCTGTATATGGGATTCCTGTTGCCTGAGTGTAGCCGACGCAGCTTCTGGGAGATCTGTAACCTAGAATTAGAGAGACACAGTTTACCAAAGTTCTGTATCAGAGTGTCGGGAGAAGCTGTTTCCAAGCATTCTGTAGCCTATGAGCAGGTTTCGCTATATGCGGGTTTTCTGTATGCTGAGTGTAGCACACGCAGCTTATGGGCGTAGTGTCTCGTGCATGTCGTGAGACACTGTTTACCAGAGTTCTGTATATGCGTGTAGAGAGAAATTGTTTCCAAGAGTTCTGGAGCATAGCAAGAGGCATATGCAGTAATTGGGATTGCTGTATCCTGAGTGTAGGAGATGCCGCTTATGGGAGCTCTGCTACCTGGATGTAGAGAGAAGCAGTTCACCGGAGTTCTCTATCCTTGGTGTAGAGAGCAGCTATTTACTGGAGTTCGGTAGCCTGGAATGAGGCATTCGCTCTATGCGGGTTTTCAGTAAGCTGCGTGTAAGAGATGCAGCTTACGGGAGTTCCATAACCTAAGTGCAGAGACATCCAGTATCCAGGAGTTCCGTATGTTGAATGTAGAGAGAAGCTGTTTCTAAGATTTCGGTAGCCTGGGCATAGGTATTCGGTATATGCGGGTTTTCTGTATGCTGAGTGCAGCAGACGCAGCTTCTGGGAGATCTGCAACCTAGAATTAGAGAGACACAGTTTACCCAAGTTGTGTATCAGGTTGTAGGGAGAAGCTGTTTCCAAGAGTTCTGGAGCCTATGAGCAGGTATTCGCTATATGCGGGTTTTCTGTATGCTGCGTGTGGCAGACGCAGCTTATGTGAGTTCTGTATCTTGAATGTAGTGAGACACAGTTTACCAGAGTTCTGTATAGGGGTGTAGAGAGAAACTGTTTCCAAGAGTGTTGTAGCCTAGCAAGAGGCATATGCAGTAACTGGGTGCTCTGTATCCTGAGTGTAGGAGATGCCGCTTATGGGAGCTCTGCTACCTGGATGTAGAGAGAAGCAGTTCACCGGAGTTCTCTATCCTTGGTGTAGAGAGCAGATATTTACTGGAGTTCGGTAGCCTGGAATGAGGCATTCGCTCTATGCGGTTTTCAGTAAGCTGCGTGTAAGAGATGCAGCTTACGGGAGTTCCATAACCTAAGTGCAGAGACATCCAGTATCCAGGAGTTCCGTATGTTGAATGTAGAGAGAAGCTGTTTCTAAGATTTCGGTAGCCTGGGCATAGGTATTCGGTATATGCGGGTTTTCTGTATGCTGAGTGTAGCACACGCAGCTTATGGGCGTTGTGTCTCGTGCATGTCGTGAGACACTGTTTACCAGAGTTCTGTATAGGGGTGTAGAGAGAAACTGTTTCCAAGAGTTCTGGAGCCTAGCAAGAGGCATATGCAGTAATTGGGATTTCTGTATCCTGAGTGTAGGAGATGCCGCTTATGGGAGCTCTGCTACCTGGATGTAGAGAGAAGCAGTTTACCGGAGTTCGCTATCCTTGGTGTAGAGAGGAGCTGTTTACAGGAGTTGCGTATCCTGGAATTAGGCATTTGCTATGTGTGGGTATTCTGGATGCTGAGTGTAGCAGATGCAGCTTTCGGGAGTTCTGTAATCTAAGTGTAGAGAGATGCAGTTTCCAGGAGTTCTGTATGTTGAATGTAGAGAGAAGCTGTTTCCAAGAGTTCTGTAGTCTGAGAGCAGGCATACGCTGTATATGGGATTCCTGTTGCCTGAGTGTAGCCGACGCAGCTTCTGGGAGATCTGTAACCTAGAATTAGAGAGACACAGTTTACCGAAGTTCTGTATCAGAGTGTAGGGAGAAGCTGTTTCCAAGCATTCTGTAGCCTATGAGCAGGTTTCGCTATATGCGGGTTTTCTGTATGCTGAGTGTAGCACACGCAGCTTATGGGCGTAGTGTCTCGTGCATGTCGTGAGACACTGTTTACCAGAGTTCTGTATATGCGTGTAGAGAGAAATTGTTTCCAAGAGTTCTGGAGCATAGCAAGAGGCATATGCAGTAATTGGGATTGCTGTATCCTGAGTGTAGGAGATGCCGCTTATGGGAGCTCTGCTACCTGGATGTAGAGAGAAGCAGTTCACCGGAGTTCTCTATCCTTGGTGTAGAGAGTAGCTATTTACTGGAGTTCGGTAGCCTGGAATGAGGCATTCGCTCTATGCGGGTTTTCAGTAAGCTGCGTGTAAGAGATGCAGCTTACGGGAGTTCCATAACCTAAGTGCAGAGACATCCAGTATCCAGGAGTTCCGTATGTTGAATGTAGAGAGAAGCTGTTTCTAAGATTTCGGTAGCCTGGGCATAGGTATTCGGTATATGCGGGTTTTCTGTATGCTGAGTGCAGCAGACGCAGCTTCTGGGAGATCTGCAACCTAGAATTAGAGAGACACAGTTTACCCAAGTTGTGTATCAGGTTGTAGGGAGAAGCTGTTTCCAAGAGTTCTGGAGCCTGGCAATAGGCATAGGCAATGTATGGGATTTCTGTATCCTAAGTGTAGCAGATGCAGCTTACAGGAGCTCAGTAACCTGGCTGGAAAGAGAAGCAGTTTCCAAGAGTTCTCTATCCTTGGTGTAGGGAGAAGCTGTTTCCAAGAGTTCTGTAGCCTATGAGCAGGTATTCGCTATACGCGGGTTTTCTGTATGCTGAGTGTAGCACACGCAGCTTATGGGCGTTGTGTCTCGTGCATGTCGTGAGACACTGTTTACCAGAGTTCTGTATAGGGGTGTAGAGAGAAACTGTTTCCAAGAGTTCTGGAGCCTAGCAAGAGGCATATGCAGTAATTGGGATTTCTGTATCCTGAGTGTAGGAGATGCCGCTTATGGGAGCTCTGCTACCTGGATGTAGAGAGAAGCAGTTTACCGGAGTTCGCTATCCTTGGTGTAGAGAGGAGCTGTTTACAGGAGTTGCGTATCCTGGAATTAGGCATTCGCTATGTGTGGGTATTCTGGATGCTGAGTGTAGCAGATGCAGCTTTCGGGAGTTCTGTAATCTAAGTGTAGAGAGATGCAGTTTCCAGTAGTTCTGTATGTTGAATGTAGAGAGAAGCTGTTTCCAAGAGTTCTGTAGTCTGAGAGCAGGCATACGCTGTATATGGGATTCCTGTTGCCTGAGTGTAGCCGACGCAGCTTCTGGGAGATCTGTAACCTAGAATTAGAGAGACACAGTTTACCGAAGTTCTGTATCAGAGTGTAGGGAGAAGCTGTTTCCAAGCATTCTGTAGCCTATGAGCAGGTTTCGCTATATGCGGGTTTTCTGTATGCTGAGTGTAGCACACGCAGCTTATGGGCGTAGTGTCTCGTGCATGTCGTGAGACACTGTTTACCAGAGTTCTGTATATGCGTGTAGAGAGAAATTGTTTCCAAGAGTTCTGGAGCATAGCAAGAGGCATATGCAGTAATTGGGATTGCTGTATCCTGAGTGTAGGAGATGCCGCTTATGGGAGCTCTGCTACCTGGATGTAGAGAGAAGCAGTTAACTGGAGTTCTCTATCCTTGGTGTAGAGAGCAGCTATTTACTGGAGTTCGGTAGCCTGGAATGAGGCATTCGCTCTATGCGGGTTTTCAGTAAGCTGCGTGTAAGAGATGCAGCTTACAGGAGTTCCATAACCTAAGTGCTGAGACATCCAGTATCCAGGAGTTCCGTATGTTGAATGTAGAGAGAAGCTGTTTCTAAGATTTCGGTAGCTTGGGCATAGGTATTCGGTATATGCGGGTTTTCTGTATGCTGAGTGCAGCAGACGCAGCTTCTGGGAGATCTGCAACCTAGAATTAGAGAGACACAGTTTACCCAAGTTGTGTATCAGGTTGTAGGGAGAAGCTGTTTCCAAGAGTTCTGGAGCCTATGAGCAGGTATTCGCTATATGCGGGTTTTCTGTATGCTGCGTGTGGCAGACGCAGCTTATGTGAGTTCTGTATCTTGAATGTAGTGAGACACAGTTTACCAGCGTTCTGTATAGGGGTGTAGAGAGAAACTGTTTCCAAGAGTGTTGTAGCCTAGCAAGAGGCATATGCAGTAACTGGGTGCTCTGTATCCTGAGTGTAGGAGATGCCGCTTATGGGAGCTCTGCTACCGGGATGTAGAGAGAAGCAGTTCACCGGAGTTCTCTATCCTTGGTGTAGAGAGCAGCTATTTACTGGAGTTCGGTAGCCTGGAATGAGGCATTCGCTCTATGCGGGTTTTCAGTAAGCTGCGTGTAAGAGATGCAGCTTACGGGAGTTCCATAACCTAAGTGCAGAGACATCCAGTATCCAGGAGTTCCGTATGTTGAATGTAGAGAGAAGCTGTTTCTAAGATTTCGGTAGCCTGGGCATAGGTATTCGGTATATGCGGGTTTTCTGTATGCTGAGTGCAGCAGACGCAGCTTCTGGGAGATCTGCAACCTAGAATTAGAGAGACACAGTTTACCCAAGTTGTGTATCAGGTTGTAGGGAGAAGCTGTTTCCAAGAGTTCTGGAGCCTGGCAATAGGCATAGGCAATGTATGGGATTTCTGTATCCTAAGTGTAGCAGATGCAGCTTACAGGAGCTCAGTAACCTGGCTGGAAAGAGAAGCAGTTTCCAAGAGTTCTCTATCCTTGGTGTAGGGAGAAGCTGTTTCCAAGAGTTCTGTAGCCTATGAGCAGGTATTCGCTATACGCGGGTTTTCTGTATGCTGAGTGTAGCACACGCAGCTTATGGGCGTTGTGTCTCGTGCATGTCGTGAGACACTGTTTACCAGAGTTCTGTATAGGGGTGTAGAGAGAAACTGTTTCCAAGAGTTCTGGAGCCTAGCAAGAGGCATATGCAGTAATTGGGATTTCTGTATCCTGAGTGTAGGAGATGCCGCTTATGGGAGCTCTGCTACCTGGATGTAGAGAGAAGCAGTTTACCGGAGTTCGCTATCCTTGGTGTAGAGAGGAGCTGTTTACAGGAGTTGCGTATCCTGGAATTAGGCATTCGCTATGTGTGGGTATTCTGGATGCTGAGTGTAGCAGATGCAGCTTTCGGGAGTTCTGTAATCTAAGTGTAGAGAGATGCAGTTTCCAGTAGTTCTGTATGTTGAATGCAGAGAGAAGCTGTTTCCAAGAGTTCTGTAGTCTGAGAGCAGGCATACGCTGTATATGGGATTCCTGTTGCCTGAGTGTAGCCGACGCAGCTTCTGGGAGATCTGTAACCTAGAATTAGAGAGACACAGTTTACCGAAGTTCTGTATCAGAGTGTAGGGAGAAGCTGTTTCCAAGCATTCTGTAGCCTATGAGCAGGTTTCGCTATATGCGGGTTTTCTGTATGCTGAGTGTAGCACACGCAGCTTATGGGCGTAGTGTCTCGTGCATGTCGTGAGACACTGTTTACCAGAGTTCTGTATATGCGTGTAGAGAGAAATTGTTTCCAAGAGTTCTGGAGCATAGCAAGAGGCATATGCAGTAATTGGGATTGCTGTATCCTGAGTGTAGGAGATGCCGCTTATGGGAGCTCTGCTACCGGGATGTAGAGAGAAGCAGTTCACTGGAGTTCTCTATCCTTGGTGTAGAGAGCAGCTATTTACTGGAGTTCGGTAGCCTGGAATGAGGCATTCGCTCTATGCGGGTTTTCAGTAAGCTGCGTGTAAGAGATGCAGCTTACGGGAGTTCCATAACCTAAGTGCAGAGACATCCAGTATCCAGGAGTTCCGTATGTTGAATGTAGAGAGAAGCTGTTTCTAAGATTTCGGTAGCCTGGGCATAGGTATTCGGTATATGCGGGTTTTCTGTATGCTGAGTGCAGCAGACGCAGCTTCTGGGAGATCTGCAACCTAGAATTAGAGAGACACAGTTTACCCAAGTTGTGTATCAGGTTGTAGGGAGAAGCTGTTTCCAAGAGTTCTGGAGCCTATGAGCAGGTATTCGCTATATGCGGGTTTTCTGTATGCTGCGTGTGGCAGACGCAGCTTATGTGAGTTCTGTATCTTGAATGTAGTGAGACACAGTTTACCAGCGTTCTGTATAGGGGTGTAGAGAGAAACTGTTTCCAAGAGTGTTGTAGCCTAGCAAGAGGCATATGCAGTAACTGGGATTTCTGTATCCTGAGTGTAGGAGATGCCGCTTATGGGAGCTCTGCTACCTGGATGTAGAGAGAAGCAGTTCACCGGAGTTCTCTATCCTTGGTGTAGAGAGTAGCTATTTACTGGAGTTCGGTAGCCTGGAATGAGGCATTCGCTCTATGCGGGTTTTCAGTAAGCTGCGTGTAAGAGATGCAGCTTACGGGAGTTCCATAACCTAAGTGCAGAGACATCCAGTATCCAGGAGTTCCGTATGTTGAATGTAGAGAGAAGCTGTTTCTAAGATTTCGGTAGCCTGGGCATAGGTATTCGATATATGCGGGTTTTCTGTATGCTGAGTGCAGCAGACGCAGCTTCTGGGAGATCTGCAACCTAGAATTAGAGAGACACAGTTTACCCAAGTTGTGTATCAGGTTGTAGGGAGAAGCTGTTTCCAAGAGTTCTGGAGCCTGGCAATAGGCATAGGCAATGTATGGGATTTCTGTATCCTAAGTGTAGCAGATGCAGCTTACAGGAGCTCAGTAACCTGGCTGGAAAGAGAAGCAGTTTCCAAGAGTTCTCTATCCTTGGTGTAGGGAGAAGCTGTTTCCAAGAGTTCTGTAGCCTATGAGCAGGTATTCGCTATACGCGGGTTTTCTGTATGCTGAGTGTAGCACACGCAGCTTATGGGCGTTGTGTCTCGTGCATGTCGTGAGACACTGTTTACCAGAGTTCTGTATAGGGGTGTAGAGAGAAACTGTTTCCAAGAGTTCTGGAGCCTAGCAAGAGGCATATGCAGTAATTGGGATTTCTGTATCCTGAGTGTAGGAGATGCCGCTTATGGGAGCTCTGCTACCTGGATGTAGAGAGAAGCAGTTTACCGGAGTTCGCTATCCTTGGTGTAGAGAGGAGCTGTTTACAGGAGTTGCGTATCCTGGAATTAGGCATTCGCTATGTGTGGGTATTCTGGATGCTGAGTGTAGCAGATGCAGCTTTCGGGAGTTCTGTAATCTAAGTGTAGAGAGATGCAGTTTCCAGTAGTTCTGTATGTTGAATGTAGAGAGAAGCTGTTTCCAAGAATTCTGTAGTCTGAGAGCAGGCATACGCTGTATATGGGATTCCTGTTGCCTGAGTGTAGCCGACGCAGCTTCTGGGAGATCTGTAACCTAGAATTAGAGAGACACAGTTTACCAAAGTTCTGTATCAGAGTGTCGGGAGAAGCTGTTTCCAAGCATTCTGTAGCCTATGAGCAGGTTTCGCTATATGCGGGTTTTCTGTATGCTGAGTGTAGCACACGCAGCTTATGGGCGTAGTGTCTCGTGCATGTCGTGAGACACTGTTTACCAGAGTTCTGTATATGCGTGTAGAGAGAAATTGTTTCCAAGAGTTCTGGAGCATAGCAAGAGGCATATGCAGTAATTGGGATTGCTGTATCCTGAGTGTAGGAGATGCCGCTTATGGGAGCTCTGCTACCTGGATGTAGAGAGAAGCAGTTCACCGGAGTTCTCTATCCTTGGTGTAGAGAGCAGCTATTTACTGGAGTTCGGTAGCCTGGAATGAGGCATTCGCTCTATGCGGGTTTTCAGTAAGCTGCGTGTAAGAGATGCAGCTTACGGGAGTTCCATAACCTAAGTGCAGAGACATCCAGTATCCAGGAGTTCCGTATGTTGAATGTAGAGAGAAGCTGTTTCTAAGATTTCGGTAGCCTGGGCATAGGTATTCGGTATATGCGGGTTTTCTGTATGCTGAGTGCAGCAGACGCAGCTTCTGGGAGATCTGCAACCTAGAATTAGAGAGACACAGTTTACCCAAGTTGTGTATCAGGTTGTAGGGAGAAGCTGTTTCCAAGAGTTCTGGAGCCTATGAGCAGGTATTCGCTATATGCGGGTTTTCTGTATGCTGCGTGTGGCAGACGCAGCTTATGTGAGTTCTGTATCTTGAATGTAGTGAGACACAGTTTACCAGAGTTCTGTATAGGGGTGTAGAGAGAAACTGTTTCCAAGAGTGTTGTAGCCTAGCAAGAGGCATATGCAGTAACTGGGTGCTCTGTATCCTGAGTGTAGGAGATGCCGCTTATGGGAGCTCTGCTACCTGGATGTAGAGAGAAGCAGTTCACCGGAGTTCTCTATCCTTGGTGTAGAGAGCAGATATTTACTGGAGTTCGGTAGCCTGGAATGAGGCATTCGCTCTATGCGGTTTTCAGTAAGCTGCGTGTAAGAGATGCAGCTTACGGGAGTTCCATAACCTAAGTGCAGAGACATCCAGTATCCAGGAGTTCCGTATGTTGAATGTAGAGAGAAGCTGTTTCTAAGATTTCGGTAGCCTGGGCATAGGTATTCGGTATATGCGGGTTTTCTGTATGCTGAGTGTAGCACACGCAGCTTATGGGCGTTGTGTCTCGTGCATGTCGTGAGACACTGTTTACCAGAGTTCTGTATAGGGGTGTAGAGAGAAACTGTTTCCAAGAGTTCTGGAGCCTAGCAAGAGGCATATGCAGTAATTGGGATTTCTGTATCCTGAGTGTAGGAGATGCCGCTTATGGGAGCTCTGCTACCTGGATGTAGAGAGAAGCAGTTTACCGGAGTTCGCTATCCTTGGTGTAGAGAGGAGCTGTTTACAGGAGTTGCGTATCCTGGAATTAGGCATTTGCTATGTGTGGGTATTCTGGATGCTGAGTGTAGCAGATGCAGCTTTCGGGAGTTCTGTAATCTAAGTGTAGAGAGATGCAGTTTCCAGGAGTTCTGTATGTTGAATGTAGAGAGAAGCTGTTTCCAAGAGTTCTGTAGTCTGAGAGCAGGCATACGCTGTATATGGGATTCCTGTTGCCTGAGTGTAGCCGACGCAGCTTCTGGGAGATCTGTAACCTAGAATTAGAGAGACACAGTTTACCGAAGTTCTGTATCAGAGTGTAGGGAGAAGCTGTTTCCAAGCATTCTGTAGCCTATGAGCAGGTTTCGCTATATGCGGGTTTTCTGTATGCTGAGTGTAGCACACGCAGCTTATGGGCGTAGTGTCTCGTGCATGTCGTGAGACACTGTTTACCAGAGTTCTGTATATGCGTGTAGAGAGAAATTGTTTCCAAGAGTTCTGGAGCATAGCAAGAGGCATATGCAGTAATTGGGATTGCTGTATCCTGAGTGTAGGAGATGCCGCTTATGGGAGCTCTGCTACCTGGATGTAGAGAGAAGCAGTTCACCGGAGTTCTCTATCCTTGGTGTAGAGAGTAGCTATTTACTGGAGTTCGGTAGCCTGGAATGAGGCATTCGCTCTATGCGGGTTTTCAGTAAGCTGCGTGTAAGAGATGCAGCTTACGGGAGTTCCATAACCTAAGTGCAGAGACATCCAGTATCCAGGAGTTCCGTATGTTGAATGTAGAGAGAAGCTGTTTCTAAGATTTCGGTAGCCTGGGCATAGGTATTCGGTATATGCGGGTTTTCTGTATGCTGAGTGCAGCAGACGCAGCTTCTGGGAGATCTGCAACCTAGAATTAGAGAGACACAGTTTACCCAAGTTGTGTATCAGGTTGTAGGGAGAAGCTGTTTCCAAGAGTTCTGGAGCCTGGCAATAGGCATAGGCAATGTATGGGATTTCTGTATCCTAAGTGTAGCAGATGCAGCTTACAGGAGCTCAGTAACCTGGCTGGAAAGAGAAGCAGTTTCCAAGAGTTCTCTATCCTTGGTGTAGGGAGAAGCTGTTTCCAAGAGTTCTGTAGCCTATGAGCAGGTATTCGCTATACGCGGGTTTTCTGTATGCTGAGTGTAGCACACGCAGCTTATGGGCGTTGTGTCTCGTGCATGTCGTGAGACACTGTTTACCAGAGTTCTGTATAGGGGTGTAGAGAGAAACTGTTTCCAAGAGTTCTGGAGCCTAGCAAGAGGCATATGCAGTAATTGGGATTTCTGTATCCTGAGTGTAGGAGATGCCGCTTATGGGAGCTCTGCTACCTGGATGTAGAGAGAAGCAGTTTACCGGAGTTCGCTATCCTTGGTGTAGAGAGGAGCTGTTTACAGGAGTTGCGTATCCTGGAATTAGGCATTCGCTATGTGTGGGTATTCTGGATGCTGAGTGTAGCAGATGCAGCTTTCGGGAGTTCTGTAATCTAAGTGTAGAGAGATGCAGTTTCCAGTAGTTCTGTATGTTGAATGTAGAGAGAAGCTGTTTCCAAGAGTTCTGTAGTCTGAGAGCAGGCATACGCTGTATATGGGATTCCTGTTGCCTGAGTGTAGCCGACGCAGCTTCTGGGAGATCTGTAACCTAGAATTAGAGAGACACAGTTTACCGAAGTTCTGTATCAGAGTGTAGGGAGAAACTGTTTCCAAGCATTCTGTAGCCTATGAGCAGGTTTCGCTATATGCGGGTTTTCTGTATGCTGAGTGTAGCACACGCAGCTTATGGGCGTAGTGTCTCGTGCATGTCGTGAGACACTGTTTACCAGAGTTCTGTATATGCGTGTAGAGAGAAATTGTTTCCAAGAGTTCTGGAGCATAGCAAGAGGCATATGCAGTAATTGGGATTGCTGTATCCTGAGTGTAGGAGATGCCGCTTATGGGAGCTCTGCTACCGGGATGTAGAGAGAAGCAGTTCACTGGAGTTCTCTATCCTTGGTGTAGAGAGCAGCTATTTACTGGAGTTCGGTAGCCTGGAATGAGGCATTCGCTCTATGCGGGTTTTCAGTAAGCTGCGTGTAAGAGATGCAGCTTACGGGAGTTCCATAACCTAAGTGCAGAGACATCCAGTATCCAGGAGTTCCGTATGTTGAATGTAGAGAGAAGCTGTTTCTAAGATTTCGGTAGCCTGGGCATAGGTATTCGGTATATGCGGGTTTTCTGTATGCTGAGTGCAGCAGACGCAGCTTCTGGGAGATCTGCAACCTAGAATTAGAGAGACACAGTTTACCCAAGTTGTGTATCAGGTTGTAGGGAGAAGCTGTTTCCAAGAGTTCTGGAGCCTATGAGCAGGTATTCGCTATATGCGGGTTTTCTGTATGCTGCGTGTGGCAGACGCAGCTTATGTGAGTTCTGTATCTTGAATGTAGTGAGACACAGTTTACCAGCGTTCTGTATAGGGGTGTAGAGAGAAACTGTTTCCAAGAGTGTTGTAGCCTAGCAAGAGGCATATGCAGTAACTGGGATTTCTGTATCCTGAGTGTAGGAGATGCCGCTTATGGGAGCTCTGCTACCTGGATGTAGAGAGAAGCAGTTCACCGGAGTTCTCTATCCTTGGTGTAGAGAGTAGCTATTTACTGGAGTTCGGTAGCCTGGAATGAGGCATTCGCTCTATGCGGGTTTTCAGTAAGCTGCGTGTAAGAGATGCAGCTTACGGGAGTTCCATAACCTAAGTGCAGAGACATCCAGTATCCAGGAGTTCCGTATGTTGAATGTAGAGAGAAGCTGTTTCTAAGATTTCGGTAGCCTGGGCATAGGTATTCGGTATATGCGGGTTTTCTGTATGCTGAGTGCAGCAGACGCAGCTTCTGGGAGATCTGCAACCTAGAATTAGAGAGACACAGTTTACCCAAGTTGTGTATCAGGTTGTAGGGAGAAGCTGTTTCCAAGAGTTCTGGAGCCTGGCAATAGGCATAGGCAATGTATGGGATTTCTGTATCCTAAGTGTAGCAGATGCAGCTTACAGGAGCTCAGTAACCTGGCTGGAAAGAGAAGCAGTTTCCAAGAGTTCTCTATCCTTGGTGTAGGGAGAAGCTGTTTCCAAGAGTTCTGTAGCCTATGAGCAGGTATTCGCTATACGCGGGTTTTCTGTATGCTGAGTGTAGCACACGCAGCTTATGGGCGTTGTGTCTCGTGCATGTCGTGAGACACTGTTTACCAGAGTTCTGTATAGGGGTGTAGAGAGAAACTGTTTCCAAGAGTTCTGGAGCCTAGCAAGAGGCATATGCAGTAATTGGGATTTCTGTATCCTGAGTGTAGGAGATGCCGCTTATGGGAGCTCTGCTACCTGGATGTAGAGAGAAGCAGTTTACCGGAGTTCGCTATCCTTGGTGTAGAGAGGAGCTGTTTACAGGAGTTGCGTATCCTGGAATTAGGCATTCGCTATGTGTGGGTATTCTGGATGCTGAGTGTAGCAGATGCAGCTTTCGGGAGTTCTGTAATCTAAGTGTAGAGAGATGCAGTTTCCAGTAGTTCTGTATGTTGAATGCAGAGAGAAGCTGTTTCCAAGAGTTCTGTAGTCTGAGAGCAGGCATACGCTGTATATGGGATTCCTGTTGCCTGAGTGTAGCCGACGCAGCTTCTGGGAGATCTGTAACCTAGAATTAGAGAGACACAGTTTACCGAAGTTCTGTATCAGAGTGTAGGGAGAAGCTATTTCCAAGCATTCTGTAGCCTATGAGCAGGTTTCGCTATATGCGGGTTTTCTGTATGCTGAGTGTAGCACACGCAGCTTATGGGCGTAGTGTCTCGTGCATGTCGTGAGACACTGTTTACCAGAGTTCTGTATATGCGTGTAGAGAGAAATTGTTTCCAAGAGTTCTGGAGCATAGCAAGAGGCATATGCAGTAATTGGGATTGCTGTATCCTGAGTGTAGGAGATGCCGCTTATGGGAGCTCTGCTACCTGGATGTAGAGAGAAGCAGTTCACTGGAGTTCTCTATCCTTGGTGTAGAGAGCAGCTATTTACTGGAGTTCGGTAGCCTGGAATGAGGCATTCGCTCTATGCGGGTTTTCAGTAAGCTGCGTGTAAGAGATGCAGCTTACGGGAGTTCCATAACCTAAGTGCAGAGACATCCAGTATCCAGGAGTTCCGTATGTTGAATGTAGAGAGAAGCTGTTTCTAAGATTTCGGTAGCCTGGGCATAGGTATTCGGTATATGCGGGTTTTCTGTATGCTGAGTGCAGCAGACGCAGCTTCTGGGAGATCTGCAACCTAGAATTAGAGAGACACAGTTTACCCAAGTTGTGTATCAGGTTGTAGGGAGAAGCTGTTTCCAAGAGTTCTGGAGCCTATGAGCAGGTATTCGCTATATGCGGGTTTTCTGTATGCTGCGTGTGGCAGACGCAGCTTATGTGAGTTCTGTATCTTGAATGTAGTGAGACACAGTTTACCAGCGTTCTGTATAGGGGTGTAGAGAGAAACTGTTTCCAAGAGTGTTGTAGCCTAGCAAGAGGCATATGCAGTAACTGGGATTTCTGTATCCTGAGTGTAGGAGATGCCGCTTATGGGAGCTCTGCTACCTGGATGTAGAGAGAAGCAGTTCACTGGAGTTCTCTATCCTTGGTGTAGAGAGCAGCTATTTACTGGAGTTCGGTAGCCTGGAATGAGGCATTCGCTCTATGCGGGTTTTCAGTAAGCTGCGTGTAAGAGATGCAGCTTATGGGAGTTCCATAACCTAAGTGCAGAGAAATCCAGTATCCAGGAGTTCCGTATGTTGAATGTAGAGAGAAGCTGTTTCTAAGATTTCGGTAGCCTGGGCATAGGTATTCGGTATATGCGGGTTTTCTGTATGCTGAGTGCAGCAGACGCAGCTTCTGGGAGATCTGCAACCTAGAATTAGAGAGACACAGTTTACCCAAGTTGTGTATCAGGTTGTAGGGAGAAGCTGTTTCCAAGAGTTCTGTAGCCTATGAGCAGGTATTCGCTATATGCGGGTTTTCTGTATGCTGCGTGTGGCAGACGCAGCTTATGTGAGTTCTGTATCTTGAATGTAGTGAGACACAGTTTACCAGAGTTCTGTATAGGGGTGTAGAGAGAAACTGTTTCCAAGAGTGTTGTAGCCTAGCAAGAGGCATATGCAGTAACTGGGTGTTCTGTATCCTGAGTGTAGGAGATGCCGCTTATGGGAGCTCTGCTACCTGGATGTAGAGAGAAGCAGTTCACCGGAGTTCTCTATCCTTGGTGTAGAGAGCAGCTATTTACTGGAGTTCGGTAGCCTGGAATGAGGCATTCGCTCTATGCGGGTTTTCAGTAAGCTGCGTGTAAGAGATGCAGCTTACGGGAGTTCCATAACCTAAGTGCAGAGACATCCAGTATCCAGGAGTTCCGTATGTTGAATGTAGAGAGAAGCTGTTTCTAAGATTTCAGTAGCCTGGGCATAGGTATTCGGTATATGCGGGTTTTCTGTATGCTGAGTGCAGCAGACGCAGCTTCTGGGAGATCTGCAACCTAGAATTAGAGAGACACAGTTTACCCAAGTTGTGTATCAGGTTGTAGGGAGAAGCTGTTTCCAAGAGTTCTGGAGCCTGGCAATAGGCATAGGCAATGTATGGGATTTCTGTATCCTAAGTGTAGCAGATGCAGCTTACAGGAGCTCAGTAACCTGGCTGGAAAGAGAAGCAGTTTCCAAGAGTTCTCTATCCTTGGTGTAGGGAGAAGCTGTTTCCAAGAGTTCTGTAGCCTATGAGCAGGTATTCGCTATACGCGGGTTTTCTGTATGCTGAGTGTAGCACACGCAGCTTATGGGCGTTGTGTCTCGTGCATGTCGTGAGACACTGTTTACCAGAGTTCTGTATAGGGGTGTAGAGAGAAACTGTTTCCAAGAGTTCTGGAGCCTAGCAAGAGGCATATGCAGTAATTGGGATTTCTGTATCCTGAGTGTAGGAGATGCCGCTTATGGGAGCTCTGCTACCTGGATGTAGAGAGAAGCAGTTTACCGGAGTTCGCTATCCTTGGTGTAGAGAGGAGCTGTTTACAGGAGTTGCGTATCCTGGAATTAGGCATTCGCTATGTGTGGGTATTCTGGATGCTGAGTGTAGCAGATGCAGCTTTCGGGAGTTCTGTAATCTAAGTGTAGAGAGATGCAGTTTCCAGTAGTTCTGTATGTTGAATGCAGAGAGAAGCTGTTTCCAAGAGTTCTGTAGTCTGAGAGCAGGCATACGCTGTATATGGGATTCCTGTTGCCTGAGTGTAGCCGACGCAGCTTCTGGGAGATCTGTAACCTAGAATTAGAGAGACACAGTTTACCGAAGTTCTGTATCAGAGTGTAGGGAGAAGCTGTTTCCAAGCATTCTGTAGCCTATGAGCAGGTTTCGCTATATGCGGGTTTTCTGTATGCTGAGTGTAGCACACGCAGCTTATGGGCGTAGTGTCTCGTGCATGTCGTGAGACACTGTTTACCAGAGTTCTGTATATGCGTGTAGAGAGAAATTGTTTCCAAGAGTTCTGGAGCATAGCAAGAGGCATATGCAGTAATTGGGATTTCTGTATCCTGAGTGTAGGAGATGCCGCTTATGGGAGCTCTGCTACCTGGATGTAGAGAGAAGCAGTTCACTGGAGTTCTCTATCCTTGGTGTAGAGAGCAGCTATTTACTGGAGTTCGGTAGCCTGGAATGAGGCATTCGCTCTATGCGGGTTTTCAGTAAGCTGCGTGTAAGAGATGCAGCTTATGGGAGTTCCATAACCTAAGTGCAGAGAAATCCAGTATCCAGGAGTTCCGTATGTTGAATGTAGAGAGAAGCTGTTTCTAAGATTTCGGTAGCCTGGGCATAGGTATTCGGTATATGTGGGTTTTCTGTATGCTGAGTGCAGCAGACGCAGCTTCTGGGAGATCTGCAACCTAGAATTAGAGAGACACAGTTTACCCAAGTTGTGTATCAGGTTGTAGGGAGAAGCTGTTTCCAAGAGTTCTGGAGCCTATGAGCAGGTATTCGCTATATGCGGGTTTTCTGTATGCTGCGTGTGGCAGACGCAGCTTATGTGAGTTCTGTATCTTGAATGTAGTGAGACACAGTTTACCAGAGTTCTGTATAGGGGTGTAGAGAGAAACTGTTTCCAAGAGTGTTGTAGCCTAGCAAGAGGCATATGCAGTAACTGGGTGTTCTGTATCCTGAGTGTAGGAGATGCCGCTTATGGGAGCTCTGCTACCTGGATGTAGAGAGAAGCAGTTCACCGGAGTTCTCTATCCTTGGTGTAGAGAGCAGCTATTTACTGGAGTTCGGTAGCCTGGAATGAGGCATTCGCTCTATGCGGGTTTTCAGTAAGCTGCGTGTAAGAGATGCAGCTTACGGGAGTTCCATAACCTAAGTGCAGAGACATCCAGTATCCAGGAGTTCCGTATGTTGAATGTAGAGAGAAGCTGTTTCTAAGATTTCGGTAGCCTGGGCATAGGTATTCGGTATATGCGGGTTTTCTGTATGCTGAGTGCAGCAGACGCAGCTTCTGGGAGATCTGCAACCTAGAATTAGAGAGACACAGTTTACCCAAGTTGTGTATCAGGTTGTAGGGAGAAGCTGTTTCCAAGAGTTCTGGAGCCTATGAGCAGGTATTCGTTATATGCGGGTTTTCTGTATGCTGCGTGTGGCAGACGCAGCTTATGTGAGTTCTGTATCTTGAATGTAGTGAGACACAGTTTACCAGAGTTCTGTATAGGGGTGTAGAGAGAAACTGTTTCCAAGAGTGTTGTAGCCTAGCAAGAGGCATATGCAGTAACTGGGTGTTCTGTATCCTGAGTGTAGGAGATGCCGCTTATGGGAGCTCTGCTACCTGGATGTAGAGAGAAGCAGTTCACCGGAGTTCTCTATCCTTGGTGTAGAGAGCAGCTATTTACTGGAGTTCGGTAGCCTGGAATGAGGCATTCGCTCTATGCGGGTTTTCAGTAAGCTGCGTGTAAGAGATGCAGCTTACGGGAGTTCCATAACCTAAGTGCAGAGACATCCAGTATCCAGGAGTTCCGTATGTTGAATGTAGAGAGAAGCTGTTTCTAAGATTTCAGTAGCCTGGGCATAGGTATTCGGTATATGCGGGTTTTCTGTATGCTGAGTGCAGCAGACGCAGCTTCTGGGAGATCTGCAACCTAGAATTAGAGAGACACAGTTTACCCAAGTTGTGTATCAGGTTGTAGGGAGAAGCTGTTTCCAAGAGTTCTGGAGCCTGGCAATAGGCATAGGCAATGTATGGGATTTCTGTATCCTAAGTGTAGCAGATGCAGCTTACAGGAGCTCAGTAACCTGGCTGGAAAGAGAAGCAGTTTCCAAGAGTTCTCTATCCTTGGTGTAGGGAGAAGCTGTTTCCAAGAGTTCTGTAGCCTATGAGCAGGTATTCGCTATACGCGGGTTTTCTGTATGCTGAGTGTAGCACACGCAGCTTATGGGCGTTGTGTCTCGTGCATGTCGTGAGACACTGTTTACCAGAGTTCTGTATAGGGGTGTAGAGAGAAACTGTTTCCAAGAGTTCTGGAGCCTAGCAAGAGGCATATGCAGTAATTGGGATTTCTGTATCCTGAGTGTAGGAGATGCCGCTTATGGGAGCTCTGCTACCTGGATGTAGAGAGAAGCAGTTTACCGGAGTTCGCTATCCTTGGTGTAGAGAGGAGCTGTTTACAGGAGTTGCGTATCCTGGAATTAGGCATTCGCTATGTGTGGGTATTCTGGATGCTGAGTGTAGCAGATGCAGCTTTCGGGAGTTCTGTAATCTAAGTGTAGAGAGATGCAGTTTCCAGTAGTTCTGTATGTTGAATGCAGAGAGAAGCTGTTTCCAAGAGTTCTGTAGTCTGAGAGCAGGCATACGCTGTATATGGGATTCCTGTTGCCTGAGTGTAGCCGACGCAGCTTCTGGGAGATCTGTAACCTAGAATTAGAGAGACACAGTTTACCGAAGTTCTGTATCAGAGTGTAGGGAGAAGCTGTTTCCAAGCATTCTGTAGCCTATGAGCAGGTTTCGCTATATGCGGGTTTTCTGTATGCTGAGTGTAGCACACGCAGCTTATGGGCGTAGTGTCTCGTGCATGTCGTGAGACACTGTTTACCAGAGTTCTGTATATGCGTGTAGAGAGAAATTGTTTCCAAGAGTTCTGGAGCATAGCAAGAGGCATATGCAGTAATTGGGATTTCTGTATCCTGAGTGTAGGAGATGCCGCTTATGGGAGCTCTGCTACCTGGATGTAGAGAGAAGCAGTTCACTGGAGTTCTCTATCCTTGGTGTAGAGAGCAGCTATTTACTGGAGTTCGGTAGCCTGGAATGAGGCATTCGCTCTATGCGGGTTTTCAGTAAGCTGCGTGTAAGAGATGCAGCTTACGGGAGTTCCATAACCTAAGTGCAGAGACATCCAGTATCCAGGAGTTCCGTATGTTGAATGTAGAGAGAAGCTGTTTCTAAGATTTCGGTAGCCTGGGCATAGGTATTCGGTATATGCGGGTTTTCTGTATGCTGAGTGCAGCAGACGCAGCTTCTGGGAGATCTGCAACCTAGAATTAGAGAGACACAGTTTACCCAAGTTGTGTATCAGGTTGTAGGGAGAAGCTGTTTCCAAGAGTTCTGGAGCCTATGAGCAGATATTCGTTATATGCTGGTTTTCTGTATGCTGCGTGTGGCAGACGCAGCTTATGTGAGTTCTGTATCTTGAATGTAGTGAGACACAGTTTACCAGAGTTCTGTATAGGGGTGTAGAGAGAAACTGTTTCCAAGAGTGTTGTAGCCTAGCAAGAGGCATATGCAGTAACTGGGTGTTCTGTATCCTGAGTGTAGGAGATGCCGCTTATGGGAGCTCTGCTACCTGGATGTAGAGAGAAGCAGTTCACCGGAGTTCTCTATCCTTGGTGTAGAGAGCAGCTATTTACTGGAGTTCGGTAGCCTGGAATGAGGCATTCGCTCTATGCGGGTTTTCAGTAAGCTGCGTGTAAGAGATGCAGCTTACGGGAGTTCCATAACCTAAGTGCAGAGACATCCAGTATCCAGGAGTTCCGTATGTTGAATGTAGAGAGAAGCTGTTTCTAAGATTTCAGTAGCCTGGGCATAGGTATTCGGTATATGCGGGTTTTCTGTATGCTGAGTGCAGCAGACGCAGCTTCTGGGAGATCTGCAACCTAGAATTAGAGAGACACAGTTTACCCAAGTTGTGTATCAGGTTGTAGGGAGAAGCTGTTTCCAAGAGTTCTGGAGCCTGGCAATAGGCATAGGCAATGTATGGGATTTCTGTATCCTAAGTGTAGCAGATGCAGCTTACAGGAGCTCAGTAACCTGGCTGGAAAGAGAAGCAGTTTCCAAGAGTTCTCTATCCTTGGTGTAGGGAGAAGCTGTTTCCAAGAGTTCTGTAGCCTATGAGCAGGTATTCGCTATACGCGGGTTTTCTGTATGCTGAGTGTAGCACACGCAGCTTATGGGCGTTGTGTCTCGTGCATGTCGTGAGACACTGTTTACCAGAGTTCTGTATAGGGGTGTAGAGAGAAACTGTTTCCAAGAGTTCTGGAGCCTAGCAAGAGGCATATGCAGTAATTGGGATTTCTGTATCCTGAGTGTAGGAGATGCCGCTTATGGGAGCTCTGCTACCTGGATGTAGAGAGAAGCAGTTTACCGGAGTTCGCTATCCTTGGTGTAGAGAGGAGCTGTTTACAGGAGTTGCGTATCCTGGAATTAGGCATTCGCTATGTGTGGGTATTCTGGATGCTGAGTGTAGCAGATGCAGCTTTCGGGAGTTCTGTAATCTAAGTGTAGAGAGATGCAGTTTCCAGTAGTTCTGTATGTTGAATGCAGAGAGAAGCTGTTTCCAAGAGTTCTGTAGTCTGAGAGCAGGCATACGCTGTATATGGGATTCCTGTTGCCTGAGTGTAGCCGACGCAGCTTCTGGGAGATCTGTAACCTAGAATTAGAGAGACACAGTTTACCGAAGTTCTGTATCAGAGTGTAGGGAGAAGCTGTTTCCAAGCATTCTGTAGCCTATGAGCAGGTTTCGCTATATGCGGGTTTTCTGTATGCTGAGTGTAGCACACGCAGCTTATGGGCGTAGTGTCTCGTGCATGTCGTGAGACACTGTTTACCAGAGTTCTGTATATGCGTGTAGAGAGAAATTGTTTCCAAGAGTTCTGGAGCATAGCAAGAGGCATATGCAGTAATTGGGATTTCTGTATCCTGAGTGTAGGAGATGCCGCTTATGGGAGCTCTGCTACCTGGATGTAGAGAGAAGCAGTTCACTGGAGTTCTCTATCCTTGGTGTAGAGAGCAGCTATTTACTGGAGTTCGGTAGCCTGGAATGAGGCATTCGCTCTATGCGGGTTTTCAGTAAGCTGCGTGTAAGAGATGCAGCTTATGGGAGTTCCATAACCTAAGTGCAGAGAAATCCAGTATCCAGGAGTTCCGTATGTTGAATGTAGAGAGAAGCTGTTTCTAAGATTTCGGTAGCCTGGGCATAGGTATTCGGTATATGCGGGTTTTCTGTATGCTGAGTGCAGCAGACGCAGCTTCTGGGAGATCTGCAACCTAGAATTAGAGAGACACAGTTTACCCAAGTTGTGTATCAGGTTGTAGGGAGAAGCTGTTTCCAAGAGTTCTGGAGCCTATGAGCAGGTATTCGCTATATGCGGGTTTTCTGTATGCTGCGTGTGGCAGACGCAGCTTATGTGAGTTCTGTATCTTGAATGTAGTGAGACACAGTTTACCAGAGTTCTGTATAGGGGTGTAGAGAGAAACTGTTTCCAAGAGTGTTGTAGCCTAGCAAGAGGCATATGCAGTAACTGGGTGTTCTGTATCCTGAGTGTAGGAGATGCCGCTTATGGGAGCTCTGCTACCTGGATGTAGAGAGAAGCAGTTCACCGGAGTTCTCTATCCTTGGTGTAGAGAGCAGCTATTTACTGGAGTTCGGTAGCCTGGAATGAGGCATTCGCTCTATGCGGGTTTTCAGTAAGCTGCGTGTAAGAGATGCAGCTTACGGGAGTTCCATAACCTAAGTGCAGAGACATCCAGTATCCAGGAGTTCCGTATGTTGAATGTAGAGAGAAGCTGTTTCTAAGATTTCGGTAGCCTGGGCATAGGTATTCGGTATATGCGGGTTTTCTGTATGCTGAGTGCAGCAGACGCAGCTTCTGGGAGATCTGCAACCTAGAATTAGAGAGACACAGTTTACCCAAGTTGTGTATCAGGTTGTAGGGAGAAGCTGTTTCCAAGAGTTCTGGAGCCTATGAGCAGGTATTCGCTATATGCGGGTTTTCTGTATGCTGCGTGTGGCAGACGCAGCTTATGTGAGTTCTGTATCTTGAATGTAGTGAGACACAGTTTACCAGCGTTCTGTATAGGGGTGTAGAGAGAAACTGTTTCCAAGAGTGTTGTAGCCTAGCAAGAGTCATATGCAATAACTGGGATTTCTGTATCCTGAGTGTAGGAGATGCCGCTTATGGGAGCTCTGCTACCTGGATGTAGAGAGAAGCAGTTCACCGGAGTTCTCTATCCTTGGTGTAGAGAGCAGCTATTTACTGGAGTTCGGTAGCCTGGAATGAGGCATTCGCTCTATGCGGGTTTTCAGTAAGCTGCGTGTAAGAGATGCAGCTTACGGGAGTTCCATAACCTAAGTGCAGAGACATCCAGTATCCAGGAGTTCCGTATGTTGAATGTAGAGAGAAGCTGTTTCTAAGATTTCGGTAGCCTGGGCATAGGTATTCGGTATATGCGGGTTTTCTGTATGCTGAGTGCAGCAGACGCAGCTTCTGGGAGATCTGCAACCTAGAATTAGAGAGACACAGTTTACCCAAGTTGTGTATCAGGTTGTAGGGAGAAGCTGTTTCCAAGAGTTCTGGAGCCTGGCAATAGGCATAGGCAATGTATGGGATTTCTGTATCCTAAGTGTAGCAGATGCAGCTTACAGGAGCTCAGTAACCTGGCTGGAAAGAGAAGCAGTTTCCAAGAGTTCTCTATCCTTGGTGTAGGGAGAAGCTGTTTCCAAGAGTTCTGTAGCCTATGAGCAGGTATTCGCTATACGCGGGTTTTCTGTATGCTGAGTGTAGCACACGCAGCTTATGGGCGTTGTGTCTCGTGCATGTCGTGAGACACTGTTTACCAGAGTTCTGTATAGGGGTGTAGAGAGAAACTGTTTCCAAGAGTTCTGGAGCCTAGCAAGAGGCATATGCAGTAATTGGGATTTCTGTATCCTGAGTGTAGGAGATGCCGCTTATGGGAGCTCTGCTACCTGGATGTAGAGAGAAGCAGTTTACCGGAGTTCGCTATCCTTGGTGTAGAGAGGAGCTGTTTACAGGAGTTGCGTATCCTGGAATTAGGCATTCGCTATGTGTGGGTATTCTGGATGCTGAGTGTAGCAGATGCAGCTTTCGGGAGTTCTGTAATCTAAGTGTAGAGAGATGCAGTTTCCAGTAGTTCTGTATGTTGAATGTAGAGAGAAGCTGTTTCCAAGAGTTCTGTAGTCTGAGAGCAGGCATACGCTGTATATGGGATTCCTGTTGCCTGAGTGTAGCCGACGCAGCTTCTGGGAGATCTGTAACCTAGAATTAGAGAGACACAGTTTACCGAAGTTCTGTATCAGAGTGTAGGGAGAAGCTGTTTCCAAGCATTCTGTAGCCTATGAGCAGGTTTCGCTATATGCGGGTTTTCTGTATGCTGAGTGTAGCACACGCAGCTTATGGGCGTAGTGTCTCGTGCATGTCGTGAGACACTGTTTACCAGAGTTCTGTATATGCGTGTAGAGAGAAATTGTTTCCAAGAGTTCTGGAGCATAGCAAGAGGCATATGCAGTAATTGGGATTTCTGTATCCTGAGTGTAGGAGATGCCGCTTATGGGAGCTCTGCTACCTGGATGTAGAGAGAAGCAGTTCACTGGAGTTCTCTATCCTTGGTGTAGAGAGCAGCTATTTACTGGAGTTCGGTAGCCTGGAATGAGGCATTCGCTCTATGCGGGTTTTCAGTAAGCTGCGTGTAAGAGATGCAGCTTATGGGAGTTCCATAACCTAAGTGCAGAGAAATCCAGTATCCAGGAGTTCCGTATGTTGAATGTAGAGAGAAGCTGTTTCTAAGATTTCGGTAGCCTGGGCATAGGTATTCGGTATATGCGGGTTTTCTGTATGCTGAGTGCAGCAGACGCAGCTTCTGGGAGATCTGCAACCTAGAATTAGAGAGACACAGTTTACCCAAGTTGTGTATCAGGTTGTAGGGAGAAGCTGTTTCCAAGAGTTCTGGAGCCTATGAGCAGGTATTCGCTATATGCGGGTTTTCTGTATGCTGCGTGTGGCAGACGCAGCTTATGTGAGTTCTGTATCTTGAATGTAGTGAGACACAGTTTACCAGAGTTCTGTATAGGGGTGTAGAGAGAAACTGTTTCCAAGAGTGTTGTAGCCTAGCAAGAGGCATATGCAGTAACTGGGTGTTCTGTATCCTGAGTGTAGGAGATGCCGCTTATGGGAGCTCTGCTACCTGGATGTAGAGAGAAGCAGTTCACCGGAGTTCTCTATCCTTGGTGTAGAGAGCAGCTATTTACTGGAGTTCGGTAGCCTGGAATGAGGCATTCGCTCTATGCGGGTTTTCAGTAAGCTGCGTGTAAGAGATGCAGCTTACGGGAGTTCCATAACCTAAGTGCAGAGACATCCAGTATCCAGGAGTTCCGTATGTTGAATGTAGAGAGAAGCTGTTTCTAAGATTTCGGTAGCCTGGGCATAGGTATTCGGTATATGCGGGTTTTCTGTATGCTGAGTGCAGCAGACGCAGCTTCTGGGAGATCTGCAACCTAGAATTAGAGAGACACAGTTTACCCAAGTTGTGTATCAGGTTGTAGGGAGAAGCTGTTTCCAAGAGTTCTGGAGCCTATGAGCAGGTATTCGTTATATGCGGGTTTTCTGTATGCTGCGTGTGGCAGACGCAGCTTATGTGAGTTCTGTATCTTGAATGTAGTGAGACACAGTTTACCAGAGTTCTGTATAGGGGTGTAGAGAGAAACTGTTTCCAAGAGTGTTGTAGCCTAGCAAGAGGCATATGCAGTAACTGGGTGTTCTGTATCCTGAGTGTAGGAGATGCCGCTTATGGGAGCTCTGCTACCTGGATGTAGAGAGAAGCAGTTCACCGGAGTTCTCTATCCTTGGTGTAGAGAGCAGCTATTTACTGGAGTTCGGTAGCCTGGAATGAGGCATTCGCTCTATGCGGGTTTTCAGTAAGCTGCGTGTAAGAGATGCAGCTTACGGGAGTTCCATAACCTAAGTGCAGAGACATCCAGTATCCAGGAGTTCCGTATGTTGAATGTAGAGAGAAGCTGTTTCTAAGATTTCAGTAGCCTGGGCATAGGTATTCGGTATATGCGGGTTTTCTGTATGCTGAGTGCAGCAGACGCAGCTTCTGGGAGATCTGCAACCTAGAATTAGAGAGACACAGTTTACCCAAGTTGTGTATCAGGTTGTAGGGAGAAGCTGTTTCCAAGAGTTCTGGAGCCTGGCAATAGGCATAGGCAATGTATGGGATTTCTGTATCCTAAGTGTAGCAGATGCAGCTTACAGGAGCTCAGTAACCTGGCTGGAAAGAGAAGCAGTTTCCAAGAGTTCTCTATCCTTGGTGTAGGGAGAAGCTGTTTCCAAGAGTTCTGTAGCCTATGAGCAGGTATTCGCTATACGCGGGTTTTCTGTATGCTGAGTGTAGCACACGCAGCTTATGGGCGTTGTGTCTCGTGCATGTCGTGAGACACTGTTTACCAGAGTTCTGTATAGGGGTGTAGAGAGAAACTGTTTCCAAGAGTTCTGGAGCCTAGCAAGAGGCATATGCAGTAATTGGGATTTCTGTATCCTGAGTGTAGGAGATGCCGCTTATGGGAGCTCTGCTACCTGGATGTAGAGAGAAGCAGTTTACCGGAGTTCGCTATCCTTGGTGTAGAGAGGAGCTGTTTACAGGAGTTGCGTATCCTGGAATTAGGCATTCGCTATGTGTGGGTATTCTGGATGCTGAGTGTAGCAGATGCAGCTTTCGGGAGTTCTGTAATCTAAGTGTAGAGAGATGCAGTTTCCAGTAGTTCTGTATGTTGAATGCAGAGAGAAGCTGTTTCCAAGAGTTCTGTAGTCTGAGAGCAGGCATACGCTGTATATGGGATTCCTGTTGCCTGAGTGTAGCCGACGCAGCTTCTGGGAGATCTGTAACCTAGAATTAGAGAGACACAGTTTACCGAAGTTCTGTATCAGAGTGTAGGGAGAAGCTGTTTCCAAGCATTCTGTAGCCTATGAGCAGGTTTCGCTATATGCGGGTTTTCTGTATGCTGAGTGTAGCACACGCAGCTTATGGGCGTAGTGTCTCGTGCATGTCGTGAGACACTGTTTACCAGAGTTCTGTATATGCGTGTAGAGAGAAATTGTTTCCAAGAGTTCTGGAGCATAGCAAGAGGCATATGCAGTAATTGGGATTTCTGTATCCTGAGTGTAGGAGATGCCGCTTATGGGAGCTCTGCTACCTGGATGTAGAGAGAAGCAGTTCACTGGAGTTCTCTATCCTTGGTGTAGAGAGCAGCTATTTACTGGAGTTCGGTAGCCTGGAATGAGGCATTCGCTCTATGCGGGTTTTCAGTAAGCTGCGTGTAAGAGATGCAGCTTACGGGAGTTCCATAACCTAAGTGCAGAGACATCCAGTATCCAGGAGTTCCGTATGTTGAATGTAGAGAGAAGCTGTTTCTAAGATTTCGGTAGCCTGGGCATAGGTATTCGGTATATGCGGGTTTTCTGTATGCTGAGTGCAGCAGACGCAGCTTCTGGGAGATCTGCAACCTAGAATTAGAGAGACACAGTTTACCCAAGTTGTGTATCAGGTTGTAGGGAGAAGCTGTTTCCAAGAGTTCTGGAGCCTATGAGCAGATATTCGTTATATGCTGGTTTTCTGTATGCTGCGTGTGGCAGACGCAGCTTATGTGAGTTCTGTATCTTGAATGTAGTGAGACACAGTTTACCAGAGTTCTGTATAGGGGTGTAGAGAGAAACTGTTTCCAAGAGTGTTGTAGCCTAGCAAGAGGCATATGCAGTAACTGGGTGTTCTGTATCCTGAGTGTAGGAGATGCCGCTTATGGGAGCTCTGCTACCTGGATGTAGAGAGAAGCAGTTCACCGGAGTTCTCTATCCTTGGTGTAGAGAGCAGCTATTTACTGGAGTTCGGTAGCCTGGAATGAGGCATTCGCTCTATGCGGGTTTTCAGTAAGCTGCGTGTAAGAGATGCAGCTTACGGGAGTTCCATAACCTAAGTGCAGAGACATCCAGTATCCAGGAGTTCCGTATGTTGAATGTAGAGAGAAGCTGTTTCTAAGATTTCAGTAGCCTGGGCATAGGTATTCGGTATATGCGGGTTTTCTGTATGCTGAGTGCAGCAGACGCAGCTTCTGGGAGATCTGCAACCTAGAATTAGAGAGACACAGTTTACCCAAGTTGTGTATCAGGTTGTAGGGAGAAGCTGTTTCCAAGAGTTCTGGAGCCTGGCAATAGGCATAGGCAATGTATGGGATTTCTGTATCCTAAGTGTAGCAGATGCAGCTTACAGGAGCTCAGTAACCTGGCTGGAAAGAGAAGCAGTTTCCAAGAGTTCTCTATCCTTGGTGTAGGGAGAAGCTGTTTCCAAGAGTTCTGTAGCCTATGAGCAGGTATTCGCTATACGCGGGTTTTCTGTATGCTGAGTGTAGCACACGCAGCTTATGGGCGTTGTGTCTCGTGCATGTCGTGAGACACTGTTTACCAGAGTTCTGTATAGGGGTGTAGAGAGAAACTGTTTCCAAGAGTTCTGGAGCCTAGCAAGAGGCATATGCAGTAATTGGGATTTCTGTATCCTGAGTGTAGGAGATGCCGCTTATGGGAGCTCTGCTACCTGGATGTAGAGAGAAGCAGTTTACCGGAGTTCGCTATCCTTGGTGTAGAGAGGAGCTGTTTACAGGAGTTGCGTATCCTGGAATTAGGCATTCGCTATGTGTGGGTATTCTGGATGCTGAGTGTAGCAGATGCAGCTTTCGGGAGTTCTGTAATCTAAGTGTAGAGAGATGCAGTTTCCAGTAGTTCTGTATGTTGAATGCAGAGAGAAGCTGTTTCCAAGAGTTCTGTAGTCTGAGAGCAGGCATACGCTGTATATGGGATTCCTGTTGCCTGAGTGTAGCCGACGCAGCTTCTGGGAGATCTGTAACCTAGAATTAGAGAGACACAGTTTACCGAAGTTCTGTATCAGAGTGTAGGGAGAAGCTGTTTCCAAGCATTCTGTAGCCTATGAGCAGGTTTCGCTATATGCGGGTTTTCTGTATGCTGAGTGTAGCACACGCAGCTTATGGGCGTAGTGTCTCGTGCATGTCGTGAGACACTGTTTACCAGAGTTCTGTATATGCGTGTAGAGAGAAATTGTTTCCAAGAGTTCTGGAGCATAGCAAGAGGCATATGCAGTAATTGGGATTTCTGTATCCTGAGTGTAGGAGATGCCGCTTATGGGAGCTCTGCTACCTGGATGTAGAGAGAAGCAGTTCACTGGAGTTCTCTATCCTTGGTGTAGAGAGCAGCTATTTACTGGAGTTCGGTAGCCTGGAATGAGGCATTCGCTCTATGCGGGTTTTCAGTAAGCTGCGTGTAAGAGATGCAGCTTATGGGAGTTCCATAACCTAAGTGCAGAGAAATCCAGTATCCAGGAGTTCCGTATGTTGAATGTAGAGAGAAGCTGTTTCTAAGATTTCGGTAGCCTGGGCATAGGTATTCGGTATATGCGGGTTTTCTGTATGCTGAGTGCAGCAGACGCAGCTTCTGGGAGATCTGCAACCTAGAATTAGAGAGACACAGTTTACCCAAGTTGTGTATCAGGTTGTAGGGAGAAGCTGTTTCCAAGAGTTCTGGAGCCTATGAGCAGGTATTCGCTATATGCGGGTTTTCTGTATGCTGCGTGTGGCAGACGCAGCTTATGTGAGTTCTGTATCTTGAATGTAGTGAGACACAGTTTACCAGAGTTCTGTATAGGGGTGTAGAGAGAAACTGTTTCCAAGAGTGTTGTAGCCTAGCAAGAGGCATATGCAGTAACTGGGTGTTCTGTATCCTGAGTGTAGGAGATGCCGCTTATGGGAGCTCTGCTACCTGGATGTAGAGAGAAGCAGTTCACCGGAGTTCTCTATCCTTGGTGTAGAGAGCAGCTATTTACTGGAGTTCGGTAGCCTGGAATGAGGCATTCGCTCTATGCGGGTTTTCAGTAAGCTGCGTGTAAGAGATGCAGCTTACGGGAGTTCCATAACCTAAGTGCAGAGACATCCAGTATCCAGGAGTTCCGTATGTTGAATGTAGAGAGAAGCTGTTTCTAAGATTTCGGTAGCCTGGGCATAGGTATTCGGTATATGCGGGTTTTCTGTATGCTGAGTGCAGCAGACGCAGCTTCTGGGAGATCTGCAACCTAGAATTAGAGAGACACAGTTTACCCAAGTTGTGTATCAGGTTGTAGGGAGAAGCTGTTTCCAAGAGTTCTGGAGCCTATGAGCAGGTATTCGCTATATGCGGGTTTTCTGTATGCTGCGTGTGGCAGACGCAGCTTATGTGAGTTCTGTATCTTGAATGTAGTGAGACACAGTTTACCAGCGTTCTGTATAGGGGTGTAGAGAGAAACTGTTTCCAAGAGTGTTGTAGCCTAGCAAGAGTCATATGCAATAACTGGGATTTCTGTATCCTGAGTGTAGGAGATGCCGCTTATGGGAGCTCTGCTACCTGGATGTAGAGAGAAGCAGTTCACCGGAGTTCTCTATCCTTGGTGTAGAGAGCAGCTATTTACTGGAGTTCGGTAGCCTGGAATGAGGCATTCGCTCTATGCGGGTTTTCAGTAAGCTGCGTGTAAGAGATGCAGCTTACGGGAGTTCCATAACCTAAGTGCAGAGACATCCAGTATCCAGGAGTTCCGTATGTTGAATGTAGAGAGAAGCTGTTTCTAAGATTTCGGTAGCCTGGGCATAGGTATTCGGTATATGCGGGTTTTCTGTATGCTGAGTGCAGCAGACGCAGCTTCTGGGAGATCTGCAACCTAGAATTAGAGAGACACAGTTTACCCAAGTTGTGTATCAGGTTGTAGGGAGAAGCTGTTTCCAAGAGTTCTGGAGCCTGGCAATAGGCATAGGCAATGTATGGGATTTCTGTATCCTAAGTGTAGCAGATGCAGCTTACAGGAGCTCAGTAACCTGGCTGGAAAGAGAAGCAGTTTCCAAGAGTTCTCTATCCTTGGTGTAGGGAGAAGCTGTTTCCAAGAGTTCTGTAGCCTATGAGCAGGTATTCGCTATACGCGGGTTTTCTGTATGCTGAGTGTAGCACACGCAGCTTATGGGCGTTGTGTCTCGTGCATGTCGTGAGACACTGTTTACCAGAGTTCTGTATAGGGGTGTAGAGAGAAACTGTTTCCAAGAGTTCTGGAGCCTAGCAAGAGGCATATGCAGTAATTGGGATTTCTGTATCCTGAGTGTAGGAGATGCCGCTTATGGGAGCTCTGCTACCTGGATGTAGAGAGAAGCAGTTTACCGGAGTTCGCTATCCTTGGTGTAGAGAGGAGCTGTTTACAGGAGTTGCGTATCCTGGAATTAGGCATTCGCTATGTGTGGGTATTCTGGATGCTGAGTGTAGCAGATGCAGCTTTCGGGAGTTCTGTAATCTAAGTGTAGAGAGATGCAGTTTCCAGTAGTTCTGTATGTTGAATGTAGAGAGAAGCTGTTTCCAAGAGTTCTGTAGTCTGAGAGCAGGCATACGCTGTATATGGGATTCCTGTTGCCTGAGTGTAGCCGACGCAGCTTCTGGGAGATCTGTAACCTAGAATTAGAGAGACACAGTTTACCGAAGTTCTGTATCAGAGTGTAGGGAGAAGCTGTTTCCAAGCATTCTGTAGCCTATGAGCAGGTATTCGCTATACGCGGGTTTTCTGTATGCTGAGTGTAGCACACGCAGCTTATGGGCGTTGTGTCTCGTGCATGTCGTGAGACACTGTTTACCAGAGTTCTGTATAGGGGTGTAGAGAGAAACTGTTTCCAAGAGTTCTGGAGCCTAGCAAGAGGCATATGCAGTAATTGGGATTTCTGTATCCTGAGTGTAGGAGATGCCGCTTATGGGAGCTCTGCTACCTGGATGTAGAGAGAAGCAGTTTACCGGAGTTCGCTATCCTTGGTGTAGAGAGGAGCTGTTTACAGGAGTTGCGTATCCTGGAATTAGGCATTCGCTATGTGTGGGTATTCTGGATGCTGAGTGTAGCAGATGCAGCTTTCGGGAGTTCTGTAATCTAAGTGTAGAGAGATGCAGTTTCCAGTAGTTCTGTATGTTGAATGTAGAGAGAAGCTGTTTCCAAGAGTTCTGTAGTCTGAGAGCAGGCATACGCTGTATATGGGATTCCTGTTGCCTGAGTGTAGCCGACGCAGCTTCTGGGAGATCTGTAACCTAGAATTAGAGAGACACAGTTTACCGAAGTTCTGTATCAGAGTGTAGGGAGAAGCTGTTTCCAAGCATTCTGTAGCCTATGAGCAGGTTTCGCTATATGCGGGTTTACTGTATGCTGAGTGTAGCACACGCAGCTTATGGGCGTAGTGTCTCGTGCATGTCGTGAGACACTGTTTACCAGAGTTCTGTATATGCGTGTAGAGAGAAATTGTTTCCAAGAGTTCTGGAGCATAGCAAGAGGCATATGCAGTAATTGGGATTTCTGTATCCTGAGTGTAGGAGATGCCGCTTATGGGAGCTCTGCTACCTGGATGTAGAGAGAAGCAGTTCACTGGAGTTCTCTATCCTTGGTGTAGAGAGCAGCTATTTACTGGAGTTCGGTAGCCTGGAATGAGGCATTCGCTCTATGCGGGTTTTCAGTAAGCTGCGTGTAAGAGATGCAGCTTACGGGAGTTCCATAACCTAAGTGCAGAGACATCCAGTATCCAGGAGTTCCGTATGTTGAATGTAGAGAGAAGCTGTTTCTAAGATTTCGGTAGCCTGGGCATAGGTATTCGGTATATGCGGGTTTTCTGTATGCTGAGTGCAGCAGACGCAGCTTCTGGGAGATCTGCAACCTAGAATTAGAGAGACACAGTTTACCCAAGTTGTGTATCAGGTTGTAGGGAGAAGCTGTTTCCAAGAGTTCTGGAGCCTATGAGCAGATATTCGTTATATGCTGGTTTTCTGTATGCTGCGTGTGGCAGACGCAGCTTATGTGAGTTCTGTATCTTGAATGTAGTGAGACACAGTTTACCAGAGTTCTGTATAGGGGTGTAGAGAGAAACTGTTTCCAAGAGTGTTGTAGCCTAGCAAGAGGCATATGCAGTAACTGGGTGTTCTGTATCCTGAGTGTAGGAGATGCCGCTTATGGGAGCTCTGCTACCTGGATGTAGAGAGAAGCAGTTCACCGGAGTTCTCTATCCTTGGTGTAGAGAGCAGCTATTTACTGGAGTTCGGTAGCCTGGAATGAGGCATTCGCTCTATGCGGGTTTTCAGTAAGCTGCGTGTAAGAGATGCAGCTTACGGGAGTTCCATAACCTAAGTGCAGAGACATCCAGTATCCAGGAGTTCCGTATGTTGAATGTAGAGAGAAGCTGTTTCTAAGATTTCAGTAGCCTGGGCATAGGTATTCGGTATATGCGGGTTTTCTGTATGCTGAGTGCAGCAGACGCAGCTTCTGGGAGATCTGCAACCTAGAATTAGAGAGACACAGTTTACCCAAGTTGTGTATCAGGTTGTAGGGAGAAGCTGTTTCCAAGAGTTCTGGAGCCTGGCAATAGGCATAGGCAATGTATGGGATTTCTGTATCCTAAGTGTAGCAGATGCAGCTTACAGGAGCTCAGTAACCTGGCTGGAAAGAGAAGCAGTTTCCAAGAGTTCTCTATCCTTGGTGTAGGGAGAAGCTGTTTCCAAGAGTTCTGTAGCCTATGAGCAGGTATTCGCTATACGCGGGTTTTCTGTATGCTGAGTGTAGCACACGCAGCTTATGGGCGTTGTGTCTCGTGCATGTCGTGAGACACTGTTTACCAGAGTTCTGTATAGGGGTGTAGAGAGAAACTGTTTCCAAGAGTTCTGGAGCCTAGCAAGAGGCATATGCAGTAATTGGGATTTCTGTATCCTGAGTGTAGGAGATGCCGCTTATGGGAGCTCTGCTACCTGGATGTAGAGAGAAGCAGTTTACCGGAGTTCGCTATCCTTGGTGTAGAGAGGAGCTGTTTACAGGAGTTGCGTATCCTGGAATTAGGCATTCGCTATGTGTGGGTATTCTGGATGCTGAGTGTAGCAGATACAGCTTTCGGGAGTTCTGTAATCTAAGTGTAGAGAGATGCAGTTTCCAGTAGTTCTGTATGTTGAATGCAGAGAGAAGCTGTTTCCAAGAGTTCTGTAGTCTGAGAGCAGGCATACGCTGTATATGGGATTCCTGTTGCCTGAGTGTAGCCGACGCAGCTTCTGGGAGATCTGTAACCTAGAATTAGAGAGACACAGTTTACCGAAGTTCTGTATCAGAGTGTAGGGAGAAGCTGTTTCCAAGCATTCTGTAGCCTATGAGCAGGTTTCGCTATATGCGGGTTTTCTGTATGCTGAGTGTAGCACACGCAGCTTATGGGCGTAGTGTCTCGTGCATGTCGTGAGACACTGTTTACCAGAGTTCTGTATATGCGTGTAGAGAGAAATTGTTTCCAAGAGTTCTGGAGCCTAGCAAGAGGCATATGCAGTAATTGGGATTTCTGTATCCTGAGTGTAGGAGATGCCGCTTATGGGAGCTCTGCTACCTGGATGTAGAGAGAAGCAGTTCACTGGAGTTCTCTATCCTTGGTGTAGAGAGCAGCTATTTACTGGAGTTCGGTAGCCTGGAATGAGGCATTCGCTCTATGCGGGTTTTCAGTAAGCTGCGTGTAAGAGATGCAGCTTACGGGAGTTCCATAACCTAAGTGCAGAGAAATCCAGTATCCAGGAGTTCCGTATGTT
The DNA here is from genome assembly GCF_033115175.1 of Lepus europaeus. Taxonomy (NCBI): domain Eukaryota; kingdom Metazoa; phylum Chordata; class Mammalia; order Lagomorpha; family Leporidae; genus Lepus; species Lepus europaeus. Next base: position 359,969 of record NW_026909316.1, on the reverse strand, counting down.
GAATGTAGAGAGAAGCTGTTTCTAAGATTTCGGTAGCCTGGGCATAGGTATTCGGTATATGCGGGTTTTCTGTATGCTGAGTGCAGCAGACGCAGCTTCTGGGAGATCTGCAACCTAGAATTAGAGAGACACAGTTTACCCAAGTTGTGTATCAGGTTGTAGGGAGAAGCTGTTTCCAAGAGTTCTGGAGCCTATGAGCAGGTATTCGCTATATGCGGGTTTTCTGTATGCTGCATGTGGCAGACGCAGCTTATGTGAGTTCTGTATCTTGAATGTAGTGAGACACAGTTTACCAGAGTTCTGTATAGGGGTGTAGAGAGAAACTGTTTCCAAGAGTGTTGTAGCCTAGCAAGAGGCATATGCAGTAACTGGGTGTTCTGTATCCTGAGTGTAGGAGATGCCGCTTATGGGAGCTCTGCTACCTGGATGTAGAGAGAAGCAGTTCACCGGAGTTCTCTATCCTTGGTGTAGAGAGCAGCTATTTACTGGAGTTCGGTAGCCTGGAATGAGGCATTCGCTCTATGCGGGTTTTCAGTAAGCTGCGTGTAAGAGATGCAGCTTACGGGAGTTCCATAACCTAAGTGCAGAGACATCCAGTATCCAGGAGTTCCGTATGTTGAATGTAGAGAGAAGCTGTTTCTAAGATTTCGGTAGCCTGGGCATAGGTATTCGGTATATGCGGGTTTTCTGTATGCTGAGTGCAGCAGACGCAGCTTCTGGGAGATCTGCAACCTAGAATTAGAGAGACACAGTTTACCCAAGTTGTGTATCAGGTTGTAGGGAGAAGCTGTTTCCAAGAGTTCTGGAGCCTATGAGCAGGTATTCGCTATATGCGGGTTTTCTGTATGCTGCGTGTGGCAGACGCAGCTTATGTGAGTTCTGTATCTTGAATGTAGTGAGACACAGTTTACCAGCGTTCTGTATAGGGGTGTAGAGAGAAACTGTTTCCAAGAGTGTTGTAGCCTAGCAAGAGTCATATGCAATAACTGGGATTTCTGTATCCTGAGTGTAGGAGATGCCGCTTATGGGAGCTCTGCTACCTGGATGTAGAGAGAAGCAGTTCACCGGAGTTCTCTATCCTTGGTGTAGAGAGCAGCTATTTACTGGAGTTCGGTAGCCTGGAATGAGGCATTCGCTCTATGCGGGTTTTCAGTAAGCTGCGTGTAAGAGATGCAGCTTACGGGAGTTCCATAACCTAAGTGCAGAGACATCCAGTATCCAGGAGTTCCGTATGTTGAATGTAGAGAGAAGCTGTTTCTAAGATTTCGGTAGCCTGGGCATAGGTATTCGGTATATGCGGGTTTTCTGTATGCTGAGTGCAGCAGACGCAGCTTCTGGGAGATCTGCAACCTAGAATTAGAGAGACACAGTTTACCCAAGTTGTGTATCAGGTTGTAGGGAGAAGCTGTTTCCAAGAGTTCTGGAGCCTATGAGCAGGTATTCGCTATATGCGGGTTTTCTGTATGCTGCGTGTGGCAGACGCAGCTTATGTGAGTTCTGTATCTTGAATGTAGTGAGACACAGTTTACCAGCGTTCTGTATAGGGGTGTAGAGAGAAACTGTTTCCAAGAGTGTTGTAGCCTAGCAAGAGTCATATGCAATAACTGGGATTTCTGTATCCTGAGTGTAGGAGATGCCGCTTATGGGAGCTCTGCTACCTGGATGTAGAGAGAAGCAGTTCACCGGAGTTCTCTATCCTTGGTGTAGAGAGCAGCTATTTACTGGAGTTCGGTAGCCTGGAATGAGGCATTCGCTCTATGCGGGTTTTCAGTAAGCTGCGTGTAAGAGATGCAGCTTACGGGAGTTCCATAACCTAAGTGCAGAGACATCCAGTATCCAGGAGTTCCGTATGTTGAATGTAGAGAGAAGCTGTTTCTAAGATTTCGGTAGCCTGGGCATAGGTATTCGGTATATGCGGGTTTTCTGTATGCTGAGTGCAGCAGACGCAGCTTCTGGGAGATCTGCAACCTAGAATTAGAGAGACACAGTTTACCCAAGTTGTGTATCAGGTTGTAGGGAGAAGCTGTTTCCAAGAGTTCTGGAGCCTGGCAATAGGCATAGGCAATGTATGGGATTTCTGTATCCTAAGTGTAGCAGATGCAGCTTACAGGAGCTCAGTAACCTGGCTGGAAAGAGAAGCAGTTTCCAAGAGTTCTCTATCCTTGGTGTAGGGAGAAGCTGTTTCCAAGAGTTCTGTAGCCTATGAGCAGGTATTCGCTATACGCGGGTTTTCTGTATGCTGAGTGTAGCACACGCAGCTTATGGGCGTTGTGTCTCGTGCATGTCGTGAGACACTGTTTACCAGAGTTCTGTATAGGGGTGTAGAGAGAAACTGTTTCCAAGAGTTCTGGAGCCTAGCAAGAGGCATATGCAGTAATTGGGATTTCTGTATCCTGAGTGTAGGAGATGCCGCTTATGGGAGCTCTGCTACCTGGATGTAGAGAGAAGCAGTTTACCGGAGTTCGCTATCCTTGGTGTAGAGAGGAGCTGTTTACAGGAGTTGCGTATCCTGGAATTAGGCATTCGCTATGTGTGGGTATTCTGGATGCTGAGTGTAGCAGATGCAGCTTTCGGGAGTTCTGTAATCTAAGTGTAGAGAGATGCAGTTTCCAGTAGTTCTGTATGTTGAATGCAGAGAGAAGCTGTTTCCAAGAGTTCTGTAGTCTGAGAGCAGGCATACGCTGTATATGGGATTCCTGTTGCCTGAGTGTAGCCGACGCAGCTTCTGGGAGATCTGTAACCTAGAATTAGAGAGACACAGTTTACCGAAGTTCTGTATCAGAGTGTAGGGAGAAGCTGTTTCCAAGCATTCTGTAGCCTATGAGCAGGTTTCGCTATATGCGGGTTTTCTGTATGCTGAGTGTAGCACACGCAGCTTATGGGCGTAGTGTCTCGTGCATGTCGTGAGACACTGTTTACCAGAGTTCTGTATATGCGTGTAGAGAGAAATTGTTTCCAAGAGTTCTGGAGCCTAGCAAGAGGCATATGCAGTAATTGGGATTTCTGTATCCTGAGTGTAGGAGATGCCGCTTATGGGAGCTCTGCTACCTGGATGTAGAGAGAAGCAGTTCACTGGAGTTCTCTATCCTTGGTGTAGAGAGCAGCTATTTACTGGAGTTCGGTAGCCTGGAATGAGGCATTCGCTCTATGCGGGTTTTCAGTAAGCTGCGTGTAAGAGATGCAGCTTACGGGAGTTCCATAACCTAAGTGCAGAGAAATCCAGTATCCAGGAGTTCCGTATGTTGAATGTAGAGAGAAGCTGTTTCTAAGATTTCGGTAGCCTGGGCATAGGTATTCGGTATATGCGGGTTTTCTGTATGCTGAGTGCAGCAGACGCAGCTTCTGGGAGATCTGCAACCTAGAATTAGAGAGACACAGTTTACCCAAGTTGTGTATCAGGTTGTAGGGAGAAGCTGTTTCCAAGAGTTCTGGAGCCTATGAGCAGGTATTCGCTATATGCGGGTTTTCTGTATGCTGCGTGTGGCAGACGCAGCTTATGTGAGTTCTGTATCTTGAATGTAGTGAGACACAGTTTACCAGAGTTCTGTATAGGGGTGTAGAGAGAAACTGTTTCCAAGAGTGTTGTAGCCTAGCAAGAGGCATATGCAGTAACTGGGTGTTCTGTATCCTGAGTGTAGGAGATGCCGCTTATGGGAGCTCTGCTACCTGGATGTAGAGAGAAGCAGTTCACCGGAGTTCTCTATCCTTGGTGTAGAGAGCAGCTATTTACTGGAGTTCGGTAGCCTGGAATGAGGCATTCGCTCTATGCGGGTTTTCAGTAAGCTGCGTGTAAGAGATGCAGCTTACGGGAGTTCCATAACCTAAGTGCAGAGACATCCAGTATCCAGGAGTTCCGTATGTTGAATGTAGAGAGAAGCTGTTTCTAAGATTTCGGTAGCCTGGGCATAGGTATTCGGTATATGCGGGTTTTCTGTATGCTGAGTGCAGCAGACGCAGCTTCTGGGAGATCTGCAACCTAGAATTAGAGAGACACAGTTTACCCAAGTTGTGTATCAGGTTGTAGGGAGAAGCTGTTTCCAAGAGTTCTGGAGCCTATGAGCAGGTATTCGCTATATGCGGGTTTTCTGTATGCTGCGTGTGGCAGACGCAGCTTATGTGAGTTCTGTATCTTGAATGTAGTGAGACACAGTTTACCAGCGTTCTGTATAGGGGTGTAGAGAGAAACTGTTTCCAAGAGTGTTGTAGCCTAGCAAGAGTCATATGCAATAACTGGGATTTCTGTATCCTGAGTGTAGGAGATGCCGCTTATGGGAGCTCTGCTACCTGGATGTAGAGAGAAGCAGTTCACCGGAGTTCTCTATCCTTGGTGTAGAGAGCAGCTATTTACTGGAGTTCGGTAGCCTGGAATGAGGCATTCGCTCTATGCGGGTTTTCAGTAAGCTGCGTGTAAGAGATGCAGCTTACGGGAGTTCCATAACCTAAGTGCAGAGACATCCAGTATCCAGGAGTTCCGTATGTTGAATGTAGAGAGAAGCTGTTTCTAAGATTTCGGTAGCCTGGGCATAGGTATTCGGTATATGCGGGTTTTCTGTATGCTGAGTGCAGCAGACGCAGCTTCTGGGAGATCTGCAACCTAGAATTAGAGAGACACAGTTTACCCAAGTTGTGTATCAGGTTGTAGGGAGAAGCTGTTTCCAAGAGTTCTGGAGCCTATGAGCAGGTATTCGCTATATGCGGGTTTTCTGTATGCTGCGTGTGGCAGACGCAGCTTATGTGAGTTCTGTATCTTGAATGTAGTGAGACACAGTTTACCAGCGTTCTGTATAGGGGTGTAGAGAGAAACTGTTTCCAAGAGTGTTGTAGCCTAGCAAGAGTCATATGCAATAACTGGGATTTCTGTATCCTGAGTGTAGGAGATGCCGCTTATGGGAGCTCTGCTACCTGGATGTAGAGAGAAGCAGTTCACCGGAGTTCTCTATCCTTGGTGTAGAGAGCAGCTATTTACTGGAGTTCGGTAGCCTGGAATGAGGCATTCGCTCTATGCGGGTTTTCAGTAAGCTGCGTGTAAGAGATGCAGCTTACGGGAGTTCCATAACCTAAGTGCAGAGACATCCAGTATCCAGGAGTTCCGTATGTTGAATGTAGAGAGAAGCTGTTTCTAAGATTTCGGTAGCCTGGGCATAGGTATTCGGTATATGCGGGTTTTCTGTATGCTGAGTGCAGCAGACGCAGCTTCTGGGAGATCTGCAACCTAGAATTAGAGAGACACAGTTTACCCAAGTTGTGTATCAGGTTGTAGGGAGAAGCTGTTTCCAAGAGTTCTGGAGCCTGGCAATAGGCATAGGCAATGTATGGGATTTCTGTATCCTAAGTGTAGCAGATGCAGCTTACAGGAGCTCAGTAACCTGGCTGGAAAGAGAAGCAGTTTCCAAGAGTTCTCTATCCTTGGTGTAGGGAGAAGCTGTTTCCAAGAGTTCTGTAGCCTATGAGCAGGTATTCGCTATACGCGGGTTTTCTGTATGCTGAGTGTAGCACACGCAGCTTATGGGCGTTGTGTCTCGTGCATGTCGTGAGACACTGTTTACCAGAGTTCTGTATAGGGGTGTAGAGAGAAACTGTTTCCAAGAGTTCTGGAGCCTAGCAAGAGGCATATGCAGTAATTGGGATTTCTGTATCCTGAGTGTAGGAGATGCCGCTTATGGGAGCTCTGCTACCTGGATGTAGAGAGAAGCAGTTTACCGGAGTTCGCTATCCTTGGTGTAGAGAGGAGCTGTTTACAGGAGTTGCGTATCCTGGAATTAGGCATTCGCTATGTGTGGGTATTCTGGATGCTGAGTGTAGCAGATGCAGCTTTCGGGAGTTCTGTAATCTAAGTGTAGAGAGATGCAGTTTCCAGTAGTTCTGTATGTTGAATGTAGAGAGAAGCTGTTTCCAAGAGTTCTGTAGTCTGAGAGCAGGCATACGCTGTATATGGGATTCCTGTTGCCTGAGTGTAGCCGACGCAGCTTCTGGGAGATCTGTAACCTAGAATTAGAGAGACACAGTTTACCGAAGTTCTGTATCAGAGTGTAGGGAGAAGCTGTTTCCAAGCATTCTGTAGCCTATGAGCAGGTTTCGCTATATGCGGGTTTACTGTATGCTGAGTGTAGCACACGCAGCTTATGGGCGTAGTGTCTCGTGCATGTCGTGAGACACTGTTTACCAGAGTTCTGTATATGCGTGTAGAGAGAAATTGTTTCCAAGAGTTCTGGAGCATAGCAAGAGGCATATGCAGTAATTGGGATTTCTGTATCCTGAGTGTAGGAGATGCCGCTTATGGGAGCTCTGCTACCTGGATGTAGAGAGAAGCAGTTCACCGGAGTTCTCTATCCTTGGTGTAGAGAGCAGCTATTTACTGGAGTTCGGTAGCCTGGAATGAGGCATTCGCTCTATGCGGGTTTTCAGTAAGCTGCGTGTAAGAGATGCAGCTTACGGGAGTTCCATAACCTAAGTGCAGAGACATCCAGTATCCAGGAGTTCCGTATGTTGAATGTAGAGAGAAGCTGTTTCTAAGATTTCGGTAGCCTGGGCATAGGTATTCGGTATATGCGGGTTTTCTGTATGCTGAGTGCAGCAGACGCAGCTTCTGGGAGATCTGCAACCTAGAATTAGAGAGACACAGTTTACCCAAGTTGTGTATCAGGTTGTAGGGAGAAGCTGTTTCCAAGAGTTCTGGAGCCTGGCAATAGGCATAGGCAATGTATGGGATTTCTGTATCCTAAGTGTAGCAGATGCAGCTTACAGGAGCTCAGTAACCTGGCTGGAAAGAGAAGCAGTTTCCAAGAGTTCTCTATCCTTGGTGTAGGGAGAAGCTGTTTCCAAGAGTTCTGTAGCCTATGAGCAGGTATTCGCTATACGCGGGTTTTCTGTATGCTGAGTGTAGCACACGCAGCTTATGGGCGTTGTGTCTCGTGCATGTCGTGAGACACTGTTTACCAGAGTTCTGTATAGGGGTGTAGAGAGAAACTGTTTCCAAGAGTTCTGGAGCCTAGCAAGAGGCATATGCAGTAATTGGGATTTCTGTATCCTGAGTGTAGGAGATGCCGCTTATGGGAGCTCTGCTACCTGGATGTAGAGAGAAGCAGTTTACCGGAGTTCGCTATCCTTGGTGTAGAGAGGAGCTGTTTACAGGAGTTGCGTATCCTGGAATTAGGCATTCGCTATGTGTGGGTATTCTGGATGCTGAGTGTAGCAGATGCAGCTTTCGGGAGTTCTGTAATCTAAGTGTAGAGAGATGCAGTTTCCAGTAGTTCTGTATGTTGAATGCAGAGAGAAGCTGTTTCCAAGAGTTCTGTAGTCTGAGAGCAGGCATACGCTGTATATGGGATTCCTGTTGCCTGAGTGTAGCCCACGCAGCTTCTGGGAGATCTGTAACCTAGAATTAGAGAGACACAGTTTACCGAAGTTCTGTATCAGAGTGTAGGGAGAAGCTGTTTCCAAGCATTCTGTAGCCTATGAGCAGGTTTCGCTATATGCGGGTTTTCTGTATGCTGAGTGTAGCACACGCAGCTTATGGGCGTAGTGTCTCGTGCATGTCGTGAGACACTGTTTACCAGAGTTCTGTATATGCGTGTAGAGAGAAATTGTTTCCAAGAGTTCTGGAGCATAGCAAGAGGCATATGCAGTAATTGGGATTTCTGTATCCTGAGTGTAGGAGATGCCGCTTATGGGAGCTCTGCTACCTGGATGTAGAGAGAAGCAGTTCACTGGAGTTCTCTATCCTTGGTGTAGAGAGCAGCTATTTACTGGAGTTCGGTAGCCTGGAATGAGGCATTCGCTCTATGCGGGTTTTCAGTAAGCTGCGTGTAAGAGATGCAGCTTATGGGAGTTCCATAACCTAAGTGCAGAGAAATCCAGTATCCAGGAGTTCCGTATGTTGAATGTAGAGAGAAGCTGTTTCTAAGATTTCGGTAGCCTGGGCATAGGTATTCGGTATATGCGGGTTTTCTGTATGCTGAGTGCAGCAGACGCAGCTTCTGGGAGATCTGCAACCTAGAATTAGAGAGACACAGTTTACCCAAGTTGTGTATCAGGTTGTAGGGAGAAGCTGTTTCCAAGAGTTCTGGAGCCTATGAGCAGGTATTCGCTATATGCGGGTTTTCTGTATGCTGCGTGTGGCAGACGCAGCTTATGTGAGTTCTGTATCTTGAATGTAGTGAGACACAGTTTACCAGCGTTCTGTATAGGGGTGTAGAGAGAAACTGTTTCCAAGAGTGTTGTAGCCTAGCAAGAGTCATATGCAATAACTGGGATTTCTGTATCCTGAGTGTAGGAGATGCCGCTTATGGGAGCTCTGCTACCTGGATGTAGAGAGAAGCAGTTCACCGGAGTTCTCTATCCTTGGTGTAGAGAGCAGCTATTTACTGGAGTTCGGTAGCCTGGAATGAGGCATTCGCTCTATGCGGGTTTTCAGTAAGCTGCGTGTAAGAGATGCAGCTTACGGGAGTTCCATAACCTAAGTGCAGAGACATCCAGTATCCAGGAGTTCCGTATGTTGAATGTAGAGAGAAGCTGTTTCTAAGATTTCGGTAGCCTGGGCATAGGTATTCGGTATATGCGGGTTTTCTGTATGCTGAGTGCAGCAGACGCAGCTTCTGGGAGATCTGCAACCTAGAATTAGAGAGACACAGTTTACCCAAGTTGTGTATCAGGTTGTAGGGAGAAGCTGTTTCCAAGAGTTCTGGAGCCTGGCAATAGGCATAGGCAATGTATGGGATTTCTGTATCCTAAGTGTAGCAGATGCAGCTTACAGGAGCTCAGTAACCTGGCTGGAAAGAGAAGCAGTTTCCAAGAGTTCTCTATCCTTGGTGTAGGGAGAAGCTGTTTCCAAGAGTTCTGTAGCCTATGAGCAGGTATTCGCTATACGCGGGTTTTCTGTATGCTGAGTGTAGCACACGCAGCTTATGGGCGTTGTGTCTCGTGCATGTCGTGAGACACTGTTTACCAGAGTTCTGTATAGGGGTGTAGAGAGAAACTGTTTCCAAGAGTTCTGGAGCCTAGCAAGAGGCATATGCAGTAATTGGGATTTCTGTATCCTGAGTGTAGGAGATGCCGCTTATGGGAGCTCTGCTACCTGGATGTAGAGAGAAGCAGTTTACCGGAGTTCGCTATCCTTGGTGTAGAGAGGAGCTGTTTACAGGAGTTGCGTATCCTGGAATTAGGCATTCGCTATGTGTGGGTATTCTGGATGCTGAGTGTAGCAGATGCAGCTTTCGGGAGTTCTGTAATCTAAGTGTAGAGAGATGCAGTTTCCAGTAGTTCTGTATGTTGAATGTAGAGAGAAGCTGTTTCCAAGAGTTCTGTAGTCTGAGAGCAGGCATACGCTGTATATGGGATTCCTGTTGCCTGAGTGTAGCCGACGCAGCTTCTGGGAGATCTGTAACCTAGAATTAGAGAGACACAGTTTACCGAAGTTCTGTATCAGAGTGTAGGGAGAAGCTGTTTCCAAGCATTCTGTAGCCTATGAGCAGGTATTCGCTATACGCGGGTTTTCTGTATGCTGAGTGTAGCACACGCAGCTTATGGGCGTTGTGTCTCGTGCATGTCGTGAGACACTGTTTACCAGAGTTCTGTATAGGGGTGTAGAGAGAAACTGTTTCCAAGAGTTCTGGAGCCTAGCAAGAGGCATATGCAGTAATTGGGATTTCTGTATCCTGAGTGTAGGAGATGCCGCTTATGGGAGCTCTGCTACCTGGATGTAGAGAGAAGCAGTTTACCGGAGTTCGCTATCCTTGGTGTAGAGAGGAGCTGTTTACAGGAGTTGCGTATCCTGGAATTAGGCATTCGCTATGTGTGGGTATTCTGGATGCTGAGTGTAGCAGATGCAGCTTTCGGGAGTTCTGTAATCTAAGTGTAGAGAGATGCAGTTTCCAGTAGTTCTGTATGTTGAATGTAGAGAGAAGCTGTTTCCAAGAGTTCTGTAGTCTGAGAGCAGGCATACGCTGTATATGGGATTCCTGTTGCCTGAGTGTAGCCGACGCAGCTTCTGGGAGATCTGTAACCTAGAATTAGAGAGACACAGTTTACCGAAGTTCTGTATCAGAGTGTAGGGAGAAGCTGTTTCCAAGCATTCTGTAGCCTATGAGCAGGTTTCGCTATATGCGGGTTTACTGTATGCTGAGTGTAGCACACGCAGCTTATGGGCGTAGTGTCTCGTGCATGTCGTGAGACACTGTTTACCAGAGTTCTGTATATGCGTGTAGAGAGAAATTGTTTCCAAGAGTTCTGGAGCATAGCAAGAGGCATATGCAGTAATTGGGATTTCTGTATCCTGAGTGTAGGAGATGCCGCTTATGGGAGCTCTGCTACCTGGATGTAGAGAGAAGCAGTTCACTGGAGTTCTCTATCCTTGGTGTAGAGAGCAGCTATTTACTGGAGTTCGGTAGCCTGGAATGAGGCATTCGCTCTATGCGGGTTTTCAGTAAGCTGCGTGTAAGAGATGCAGCTTACGGGAGTTCCATAACCTAAGTGCAGAGACATCCAGTATCCAGGAGTTCCGTATGTTGAATGTAGAGAGAAGCTGTTTCTAAGATTTCGGTAGCCTGGGCATAGGTATTCGGTATATGCGGGTTTTCTGTATGCTGAGTGCAGCAGACGCAGCTTCTGGGAGATCTGCAACCTAGAATTAGAGAGACACAGTTTACCCAAGTTGTGTATCAGGTTGTAGGGAGAAGCTGTTTCCAAGAGTTCTGGAGCCTATGAGCAGATATTCGTTATATGCTGGTTTTCTGTATGCTGCGTGTGGCAGACGCAGCTTATGTGAGTTCTGTATCTTGAATGTAGTGAGACACAGTTTACCAGAGTTCTGTATAGGGGTGTAGAGAGAAACTGTTTCCAAGAGTGTTGTAGCCTAGCAAGAGGCATATGCAGTAACTGGGTGTTCTGTATCCTGAGTGTAGGAGATGCCGCTTATGGGAGCTCTGCTACCTGGATGTAGAGAGAAGCAGTTCACCGGAGTTCTCTATCCTTGGTGTAGAGAGCAGCTATTTACTGGAGTTCGGTAGCCTGGAATGAGGCATTCGCTCTATGCGGGTTTTCAGTAAGCTGCGTGTAAGAGATGCAGCTTACGGGAGTTCCATAACCTAAGTGCAGAGACATCCAGTATCCAGGAGTTCCGTATGTTGAATGTAGAGAGAAGCTGTTTCTAAGATTTCAGTAGCCTGGGCATAGGTATTCGGTATATGCGGGTTTTCTGTATGCTGAGTGCAGCAGACGCAGCTTCTGGGAGATCTGCAACCTAGAATTAGAGAGACACAGTTTACCCAAGTTGTGTATCAGGTTGTAGGGAGAAGCTGTTTCCAAGAGTTCTGGAGCCTGGCAATAGGCATAGGCAATGTATGGGATTTCTGTATCCTAAGTGTAGCAGATGCAGCTTACAGGAGCTCAGTAACCTGGCTGGAAAGAGAAGCAGTTTCCAAGAGTTCTCTATCCTTGGTGTAGGGAGAAGCTGTTTCCAAGAGTTCTGTAGCCTATGAGCAGGTATTCGCTATACGCGGGTTTTCTGTATGCTGAGTGTAGCACACGCAGCTTATGGGCGTTGTGTCTCGTGCATGTCGTGAGACACTGTTTACCAGAGTTCTGTATAGGGGTGTAGAGAGAAACTGTTTCCAAGAGTTCTGGAGCCTAGCAAGAGGCATATGCAGTAATTGGGATTTCTGTATCCTGAGTGTAGGAGATGCCGCTTATGGGAGCTCTGCTACCTGGATGTAGAGAGAAGCAGTTTACCGGAGTTCGCTATCCTTGGTGTAGAGAGGAGCTGTTTACAGGAGTTGCGTATCCTGGAATTAGGCATTCGCTATGTGTGGGTATTCTGGATGCTGAGTGTAGCAGATGCAGCTTTCGGGAGTTCTGTAATCTAAGTGTAGAGAGATGCAGTTTCCAGTAGTTCTGTATGTTGAATGCAGAGAGAAGCTGTTTCCAAGAGTTCTGTAGTCTGAGAGCAGGCATACGCTGTATATGGGATTCCTGTTGCCTGAGTGTAGCCGACGCAGCTTCTGGGAGATCTGTAACCTAGAATTAGAGAGACACAGTTTACCGAAGTTCTGTATCAGAGTGTAGGGAGAAGCTGTTTCCAAGCATTCTGTAGCCTATGAGCAGGTTTCGCTATATGCGGGTTTTCTGTATGCTGAGTGTAGCACACGCAGCTTATGGGCGTAGTGTCTCGTGCATGTCGTGAGACACTGTTTACCAGAGTTCTGTATATGCGTGTAGAGAGAAATTGTTTCCAAGAGTTCTGGAGCATAGCAAGAGGCATATGCAGTAATTGGGATTGCTGTATCCTGAGTGTAGGAGATGCCGCTTATGGGAGCTCTGCTACCTGGATGTAGAGAGAAGCAGTTCACTGGAGTTCTCTATCCTTGGTGTAGAGAGCAGCTATTTACTGGAGTTCGGTAGCCTGGAATGAGGCATTCGCTCTATGCGGGTTTTCAGTAAGCTGCGTGTAAGAGATGCAGCTTACGGGAGTTCCATAACCTAAGTGCAGAGAAATCCAGTATCCAGGAGTTCCGTATGTTGAATGTAGAGAGAAGCTGTTTCTAAGATTTCGGTAGCCTGGGCATAGGTATTCGGTATATGCGGGTTTTCTGTATGCTGAGTGCAGCAGACGCAGCTTCTGGGAGATCTGCAACCTAGAATTAGAGAGACACAGTTTACCCAAGTTGTGTATCAGGTTGTAGGGAGAAGCTGTTTCCAAGAGTTCTGGAGCCTATGAGCAGGTATTCGCTATATGCGGGTTTTCTGTATGCTGCGTGTGGCAGACGCAGCTTATGTGAGTTCTGTATCTTGAATGTAGTGAGACACAGTTTACCAGAGTTCTGTATAGGGGTGTAGAGAGAAACTGTTTCCAAGAGTGTTGTAGCCTAGCAAGAGGCATATGCAGTAACTGGGTGTTCTGTATCCTGAGTGTAGGAGATGCCGCTTATGGGAGCTCTGCTACCTGGATGTAGAGAGAAGCAGTTCACCGGAGTTCTCTATCCTTGGTGTAGAGAGCAGCTATTTACTGGAGTTCGGTAGCCTGGAATGAGGCATTCGCTCTATGCGGGTTTTCAGTAAGCTGCGTGTAAGAGATGCAGCTTACGGGAGTTCCATAACCTAAGTGCAGAGACATCCAGTATCCAGGAGTTCCGTATGTTGAATGTAGAGAGAAGCTGTTTCTAAGATTTCGGTAGCCTGGGCATAGGTATTCGGTATATGCGGGTTTTCTGTATGCTGAGTGCAGCAGACGCAGCTTCTGGGAGATCTGCAACCTAGAATTAGAGAGACACAGTTTACCCAAGTTGTGTATCAGGTTGTAGGGAGAAGCTGTTTCCAAGAGTTCTGGAGCCTATGAGCAGGTATTCGCTATATGCGGGTTTTCTGTATGCTGCGTGTGGCAGACGCAGCTTATGTGAGTTCTGTATCTTGAATGTAGTGAGACACAGTTTACCAGCGTTCTGTATAGGGGTGTAGAGAGAAACTGTTTCCAAGAGTGTTGTAGCCTAGCAAGAGTCATATGCAATAACTGGGATTTCTGTATCCTGAGTGTAGGAGATGCCGCTTATGGGAGCTCTGCTACCTGGATGTAGAGAGAAGCAGTTCACCGGAGTTCTCTATCCTTGGTGTAGAGAGCAGCTATTTACTGGAGTTCGGTAGCCTGGAATGAGGCATTCGCTCTATGCGGGTTTTCAGTAAGCTGCGTGTAAGAGATGCAGCTTACGGGAGTTCCATAACCTAAGTGCAGAGACATCCAGTATCCAGGAGTTCCGTATGTTGAATGTAGAGAGAAGCTGTTTCTAAGATTTCGGTAGCCTGGGCATAGGTATTCGGTATATGCGGGTTTTCTGTATGCTGAGTGCAGCAGACGCAGCTTCTGGGAGATCTGCAACCTAGAATTAGAGAGACACAGTTTACCCAAGTTGTGTATCAGGTTGTAGGGAGAAGCTGTTTCCAAGAGTTCTGGAGCCTATGAGCAGGTATTCGCTATATGCGGGTTTTCTGTATGCTGCGTGTGGCAGACGCAGCTTATGTGAGTTCTGTATCTTGAATGTAGTGAGACACAGTTTACCAGCGTTCTGTATAGGGGTGTAGAGAGAAACTGTTTCCAAGAGTGTTGTAGCCTAGCAAGAGTCATATGCAATAACTGGGATTTCTGTATCCTGAGTGTAGGAGATGCCGCTTATGGGAGCTCTGCTACCTGGATGTAGAGAGAAGCAGTTCACCGGAGTTCTCTATCCTTGGTGTAGAGAGCAGCTATTTACTGGAGTTCGGTAGCCTGGAATGAGGCATTCGCTCTATGCGGGTTTTCAGTAAGCTGCGTGTAAGAGATGCAGCTTACGGGAGTTCCATAACCTAAGTGCAGAGACATCCAGTATCCAGGAGTTCCGTATGTTGAATGTAGAGAGAAGCTGTTTCTAAGATTTCGGTAGCCTGGGCATAGGTATTCGGTATATGCGGGTTTTCTGTATGCTGAGTGCAGCAGACGCAGCTTCTGGGAGATCTGCAACCTAGAATTAGAGAGACACAGTTTACCCAAGTTGTGTATCAGGTTGTAGGGAGAAGCTGTTTCCAAGAGTTCTGGAGCCTGGCAATAGGCATAGGCAATGTATGGGATTTCTGTATCCTAAGTGTAGCAGATGCAGCTTACAGGAGCTCAGTAACCTGGCTGGAAAGAGAAGCAGTTTCCAAGAGTTCTCTATCCTTGGTGTAGGGAGAAGCTGTTTCCAAGAGTTCTGTAGCCTATGAGCAGGTATTCGCTATACGCGGGTTTTCTGTATGCTGAGTGTAGCACACGCAGCTTATGGGCGTTGTGTCTCGTGCATGTCGTGAGACACTGTTTACCAGAGTTCTGTATAGGGGTGTAGAGAGAAACTGTTTCCAAGAGTTCTGGAGCCTAGCAAGAGGCATATGCAGTAATTGGGATTTCTGTATCCTGAGTGTAGGAGATGCCGCTTATGGGAGCTCTGCTACCTGGATGTAGAGAGAAGCAGTTTACCGGAGTTCGCTATCCTTGGTGTAGAGAGGAGCTGTTTACAGGAGTTGCGTATCCTGGAATTAGGCATTCGCTATGTGTGGGTATTCTGGATGCTGAGTGTAGCAGATGCAGCTTTCGGGAGTTCTGTAATCTAAGTGTAGAGAGATGCAGTTTCCAGTAGTTCTGTATGTTGAATGCAGAGAGAAGCTGTTTCCAAGAGTTCTGTAGTCTGAGAGCAGGCATACGCTGTATATGGGATTCCTGTTGCCTGAGTGTAGCCGACGCAGCTTCTGGGAGATCTGTAACCTAGAATTAGAGAGACACAGTTTACCGAAGTTCTGTATCAGAGTGTAGGGAGAAGCTGTTTCCAAGCATTCTGTAGCCTATGAGCAGGTTTCGCTATATGCGGGTTTTCTGTATGCTGAGTGTAGCACACGCAGCTTATGGGCGTAGTGTCTCGTGCATGTCGTGAGACACTGTTTACCAGAGTTCTGTATATGCGTGTAGAGAGAAATTGTTTCCAAGAGTTCTGGAGCCTAGCAAGAGGCATATGCAGTAATTGGGATTTCTGTATCCTGAGTGTAGGAGATGCCGCTTATGGGAGCTCTGCTACCTGGATGTAGAGAGAAGCAGTTCACTGGAGTTCTCTATCCTTGGTGTAGAGAGCAGCTATTTACTGGAGTTCGGTAGCCTGGAATGAGGCATTCGCTCTATGCGGGTTTTCAGTAAGCTGCGTGTAAGAGATGCAGCTTACGGGAGTTCCATAACCTAAGTGCAGAGAAATCCAGTATCCAGGAGTTCCGTATGTTGAATGTAGAGAGAAGCTGTTTCTAAGATTTCGGTAGCCTGGGCATAGGTATTCGGTATATGCGGGTTTTCTGTATGCTGAGTGCAGCAGACGCAGCTTCTGGGAGATCTGCAACCTAGAATTAGAGAGACACAGTTTACCCAAGTTGTGTATCAGGTTGTAGGGAGAAGCTGTTTCCAAGAGTTCTGGAGCCTATGAGCAGGTATTCGTTATATGCGGGTTTTCTGTATGCTGCGTGTGGCAGACGCAGCTTATGTGAGTTCTGTATCTTGAATGTAGTGAGACACAGTTTACCAGAGTTCTGTATAGGGGTGTAGAGAGAAACTGTTTCCAAGAGTGTTGTAGCCTAGCAAGAGGCATATGCAGTAACTGGGTGTTCTGTATCCTGAGTGTAGGAGATGCCGCTTATGGGAGCTCTGCTACCTGGATGTAGAGAGAAGCAGTTCACCGGAGTTCTCTATCCTTGGTGTAGAGAGCAGCTATTTACTGGAGTTCGGTAGCCTGGAATGAGGCATTCGCTCTATGCGGGTTTTCAGTAAGCTGCGTGTAAGAGATGCAGCTTACGGGAGTTCCATAACCTAAGTGCAGAGACATCCAGTATCCAGGAGTTCCGTATGTTGAATGTAGAGAGAAGCTGTTTCTAAGATTTCGGTAGCCTGGGCATAGGTATTCGGTATATGCGGGTTTTCTGTATGCTGAGTGCAGCAGACGCAGCTTCTGGGAGATCTGCAACCTAGAATTAGAGAGACACAGTTTACCCAAGTTGTGTATCAGGTTGTAGGGAGAAGCTGTTTCCAAGAGTTCTGGAGCCTATGAGCAGGTATTCGCTATATGCGGGTTTTCTGTATGCTGCGTGTGGCAGACGCAGCTTATGTGAGTTCTGTATCTTGAATGTAGTGAGACACAGTTTACCAGCGTTCTGTATAGGGGTGTAGAGAGAAACTGTTTCCAAGAGTGTTGTAGCCTAGCAAGAGTCATATGCAATAACTGGGATTTCTGTATCCTGAGTGTAGGAGATGCCGCTTATGGGAGCTCTGCTACCTGGATGTAGAGAGAAGCAGTTCACCGGAGTTCTCTATCCTTGGTGTAGAGAGCAGCTATTTACTGGAGTTCGGTAGCCTGGAATGAGGCATTCGCTCTATGCGGGTTTTCAGTAAGCTGCGTGTAAGAGATGCAGCTTACGGGAGTTCCATAACCTAAGTGCAGAGACATCCAGTATCCAGGAGTTCCGTATGTTGAATGTAGAGAGAAGCTGTTTCTAAGATTTCGGTAGCCTGGGCATAGGTATTCGGTATATGCGGGTTTTCTGTATGCTGAGTGCAGCAGATGCAGCTTCTGGGAGATCTGCAACCTAGAATTAGAGAGACACAGTTTACCCAAGTTGTGTATCAGGTTGTAGGGAGAAGCTGTTTCCAAGAGTTCTGGAGCCTGGCAATAGGCATAGGCAATGTATGGGATTTCTGTATCCTAAGTGTAGCAGATGCAGCTTACAGGAGCTCAGTAACCTGGCTGGAAAGAGAAGCAGTTTCCAAGAGTTCTCTATCCTTGGTGTAGGGAGAAGCTGTTTCCAAGAGTTCTGTAGCCTATGAGCAGGTATTCGCTATACGCGGGTTTTCTGTATGCTGAGTGTAGCACACGCAGCTTATGGGCGTTGTGTCTCGTGCATGTCGTGAGACACTGTTTACCAGAGTTCTGTATAGTGGTGTAGAGAGAAACTGTTTCCAAGAGTTCTGGAGCCTAGCAAGAGGCATATGCAGTAATTGGGATTTCTGTATCCTGAGTGTAGGAGATGCCGCTTATGGGAGCTCTGCTACCTGGATGTAGAGAGAAGCAGTTTACCGGAGTTCGCTATCCTTGGTGTAGAGAGGAGCTGTTTACAGGAGTTGCGTATCCTGGAATTAGGCATTCGCTATGTGTGGGTATTCTGGATGCTGAGTGTAGCAGATGCAGCTTTCGGGAGTTCTGTAATCTAAGTGTAGAGAGATGCAGTTTCCAGTAGTTCTGTATGTTGAATGTAGAGAGAAGCTGTTTCCAAGAGTTCTGTAGTCTGAGAGCAGGCATACGCTGTATATGGGATTCCTGTTGCCTGAGTGTAGCCGACGCAGCTTCTGGGAGATCTGTAACCTAGAATTAGAGAGACACAGTTTACCGAAGTTCTGTATCAGAGTGTAGGGAGAAGCTGTTTCCAAGCATTCTGTAGCCTATGAGCAGGTTTCGCTATATGCGGGTTTACTGTATGCTGAGTGTAGCACACGCAGCTTATGGGCGTAGTGTCTCGTGCATGTCGTGAGACACTGTTTACCAGAGTTCTGTATATGCGTGTAGAGAGAAATTGTTTCCAAGAGTTCTGGAGCATAGCAAGAGGCATATGCAGTAATTGGGATTTCTGTATCCTGAGTGTAGGAGATGCCGCTTATGGGAGCTCTGCTACCTGGATGTAGAGAGAAGCAGTTTACCGGAGTTCGCTATCCTTGGTGTAGAGAGGAGCTGTTTACAGGAGTTGCGTATCCTGGAATTAGGCATTCGCTATGTGTGGGTATTCTGGATGCTGAGTGTAGCAGATGCAGCTTTCGGGAGTTCTGTAATCTAAGTGTAGAGAGATGCAGTTTCCAGTAGTTCTGTATGTTGAATGCAGAGAGAAGCTGTTTCCAAGAGTTCTGTAGTCTGAGAGCAGGCATACGCTGTATATGGGATTCCTGTTGCCTGAGTGTAGCCGACGCAGCTTCTGGGAGATCTGTAACCTAGAATTAGAGAGACACAGTTTACCGAAGTTCTGTATCAGAGTGTAGGGAGAAGCTGTTTCCAAGCATTCTGTAGCCTATGAGCAGGTTTCGCTATATGCGGGTTTTCTGTATGCTGAGTGTAGCACACGCAGCTTATGGGCGTAGTGTCTCGTGCATGTCGTGAGACACTGTTTACCAGAGTTCTGTATATGCGTGTAGAGAGAAATTGTTTCCAAGAGTTCTGGAGCCTAGCAAGAGGCATATGCAGTAATTGGGATTTCTGTATCCTGAGTGTAGGAGATGCCGCTTATGGGAGCTCTGCTACCTGGATGTAGAGAGAAGCAGTTCACTGGAGTTCTCTATCCTTGGTGTAGAGAGCAGCTATTTACTGGAGTTCGGTAGCCTGGAATGAGGCATTCGCTCTATGCGGGTTTTCAGTAAGCTGCGTGTAAGAGATGCAGCTTACGGGAGTTCCATAACCTAAGTGCAGAGAAATCCAGTATCCAGGAGTTCCGTATGTTGAATGTAGAGAGAAGCTGTTTCTAAGATTTCGGTAGCCTGGGCATAGGTATTCGGTATATGCGGGTTTTCTGTATGCTGAGTGCAGCAGACGCAGCTTCTGGGTGATCTGCAACCTAGAATTAGAGAGACACAGTTTACCCAAGTTGTGTATCAGGTTGTAGGGAGAAGCTGTTTCCAAGAGTTCTGGAGCCTATGAGCAGGTATTCGCTATATGCGGGTTTTCTGTATGCTGCGTGTGGCAGACGCAGCTTATGTGAGTTCTGTATCTTGAATGTAGTGAGACACAGTTTACCAGAGTTCTGTATAGGGGTGTAGAGAGAAACTGTTTCCAAGAGTGTTGTAGCCTAGCAAGAGGCATATGCAGTAACTGGGTGTTCTGTATCCTGAGTGTAGGAGATGCCGCTTATGGGAGCTCTGCTACCTGGATGTAGAGAGAAGCAGTTCACCGGAGTTCTCTATCCTTGGTGTAGAGAGCAGCTATTTACTGGAGTTCGGTAGCCTGGAATGAGGCATTCGCTCTATGCGGGTTTTCAGTAAGCTGCGTGTAAGAGATGCAGCTTACGGGAGTTCCATAACCTAAGTGCAGAGACATCCAGTATCCAGGAGTTCCGTATGTTGAATGTAGAGAGAAGCTGTTTCTAAGATTTCGGTAGCCTGGGCATAGGTATTCGGTATATGCGGGTTTTCTGTATGCTGAGTGCAGCAGACGCAGCTTCTGGGAGATCTGCAACCTAGAATTAGAGAGACACAGTTTACCCAAGTTGTGTATCAGGTTGTAGGGAGAAGCTGTTTCCAAGAGTTCTGGAGCCTATGAGCAGGTATTCGCTATATGCGGGTTTTCTGTATGCTGCGTGTGGCAGACGCAGCTTATGTGAGTTCTGTATCTTGAATGTAGTGAGACACAGTTTACCAGCGTTCTGTATAGGGGTGTAGAGAGAAACTGTTTCCAAGAGTGTTGTAGCCTAGCAAGAGTCATATGCAATAACTGGGATTTCTGTATCCTGAGTGTAGGAGATGCCGCTTATGGGAGCTCTGCTACCTGGATGTAGAGAGAAGCAGTTCACCGGAGTTCTCTATCCTTGGTGTAGAGAGCAGCTATTTACTGGAGTTCGGTAGCCTGGAATGAGGCATTCGCTCTATGCGGGTTTTCAGTAAGCTGCGTGTAAGAGATGCAGCTTACGGGAGTTCCATAACCTAAGTGCAGAGACATCCAGTATCCAGGAGTTCCGTATGTTGAATGTAGAGAGAAGCTGTTTCTAAGATTTCGGTAGCCTGGGCATAGGTATTCGGTATATGCGGGTTTTCTGTATGCTGAGTGCAGCAGATGCAGCTTCTGGGAGATCTGCAACCTAGAATTAGAGAGACACAGTTTACCCAAGTTGTGTATCAGGTTGTAGGGAGAAGCTGTTTCCAAGAGTTCTGGAGCCTGGCAATAGGCATAGGCAATGTATGGGATTTCTGTATCCTAAGTGTAGCAGATGCAGCTTACAGGAGCTCAGTAACCTGGCTGGAAAGAGAAGCAGTTTCCAAGAGTTCTCTATCCTTGGTGTAGGGAGAAGCTGTTTCCAAGAGTTCTGTAGCCTATGAGCAGGTATTCGCTATACGCGGGTTTTCTGTATGCTGAGTGTAGCACACGCAGCTTATGGGCGTTGTGTCTCGTGCATGTCGTGAGACACTGTTTACCAGAGTTCTGTATAGGGGTGTAGAGAGAAACTGTTTCCAAGAGTTCTGGAGCCTAGCAAGAGGCATATGCAGTAATTGGGATTTCTGTATCCTGAGTGTAGGAGATGCCGCTTATGGGAGCTCTGCTACCTGGATGTAGAGAGAAGCAGTTTACCGGAGTTCGCTATCCTTGGTGTAGAGAGGAGCTGTTTACAGGAGTTGCGTATCCTGGAATTAGGCATTCGCTATGTGTGGGTATTCTGGATGCTGAGTGTAGCAGATGCAGCTTTCGGGAGTTCTGTAATCTAAGTGTAGAGAGATGCAGTTTCCAGTAGTTCTGTATGTTGAATGTAGAGAGAAGCTGTTTCCAAGAGTTCTGTAGTCTGAGAGCAGGCATACGCTGTATATGGGATTCCTGTTGCCTGAGTGTAGCCGACGCAGCTTCTGGGAGATCTGTAACCTAGAATTAGAGAGACACAGTTTACCGAAGTTCTGTATCAGAGTGTAGGGAGAAGCTGTTTCCAAGCATTCTGTAGCCTATGAGCAGGTTTCGCTATATGCGGGTTTACTGTATGCTGAGTGTAGCACACGCAGCTTATGGGCGTAGTGTCTCGTGCATGTCGTGAGACACTGTTTACCAGAGTTCTGTATATGCGTGTAGAGAGAAATTGTTTCCAAGAGTTCTGGAGCATAGCAAGAGGCATATGCAGTAATTGGGATTTCTGTATCCTGAGTGTAGGAGATGCCGCTTATGGGAGCTCTGCTACCTGGATGTAGAGAGAAGCAGTTTACCGGAGTTCGCTATCCTTGGTGTAGAGAGGAGCTGTTTACAGGAGTTGCGTATCCTGGAATTAGGCATTCGCTATGTGTGGGTATTCTGGATGCTGAGTGTAGCAGATGCAGCTTTCGGGAGTTCTGTAATCTAAGTGTAGAGAGATGCAGTTTCCAGTAGTTCTGTATGTTGAATGCAGAGAGAAGCTGTTTCCAAGAGTTCTGTAGTCTGAGAGCAGGCATACGCTGTATATGGGATTCCTGTTGCCTGAGTGTAGCCGACGCAGCTTCTGGGAGATCTGTAACCTAGAATTAGAGAGACACAGTTTACCGAAGTTCTGTATCAGAGTGTAGGGAGAAGCTGTTTCCAAGCATTCTGTAGCCTATGAGCAGGTTTCGCTATATGCGGGTTTTCTGTATGCTGAGTGTAGCACACGCAGCTTATGGGCGTAGTGTCTCGTGCATGTCGTGAGACACTGTTTACCAGAGTTCTGTATATGCGTGTAGAGAGAAATTGTTTCCAAGAGTTCTGGAGCCTAGCAAGAGGCATATGCAGTAATTGGGATTTCTGTATCCTGAGTGTAGGAGATGCCGCTTATGGGAGCTCTGCTACCTGGATGTAGAGAGAAGCAGTTCACTGGAGTTCTCTATCCTTGGTGTAGAGAGCAGCTATTTACTGGAGTTCGGTAGCCTGGAATGAGGCATTCGCTCTATGCGGGTTTTCAGTAAGCTGCGTGTAAGAGATGCAGCTTACGGGAGTTCCATAACCTAAGTGCAGAGAAATCCAGTATCCAGGAGTTCCGTATGTTGAATGTAGAGAGAAGCTGTTTCTAAGATTTCGGTAGCCTGGGCATAGGTATTCGGTATATGCGGGTTTTCTGTATGCTGAGTGCAGCAGACGCAGCTTCTGGGTGATCTGCAACCTAGAATTAGAGAGACACAGTTTACCCAAGTTGTGTATCAGGTTGTAGGGAGAAGCTGTTTCCAAGAGTTCTGGAGCCTATGAGCAGGTATTCGCTATATGCGGGTTTTCTGTATGCTGCGTGTGGCAGACGCAGCTTATGTGAGTTCTGTATCTTGAATGTAGTGAGACACAGTTTACCAGAGTTCTGTATAGGGGTGTAGAGAGAAACTGTTTCCAAGAGTGTTGTAGCCTAGCAAGAGGCATATGCAGTAACTGGGTGTTCTGTATCCTGAGTGTAGGAGATGCCGCTTATGGGAGCTCTGCTACCTGGATGTAGAGAGAAGCAGTTCACCGGAGTTCTCTATCCTTGGTGTAGAGAGCAGCTATTTACTGGAGTTCGGTAGCCTGGAATGAGGCATTCGCTCTATGCGGGTTTTCAGTAAGCTGCGTGTAAGAGATGCAGCTTACGGGAGTTCCATAACCTAAGTGCAGAGACATCCAGTATCCAGGAGTTCCGTATGTTGAATGTAGAGAGAAGCTGTTTCTAAGATTTCGGTAGCCTGGGCATAGGTATTCGGTATATGCGGGTTTTCTGTATGCTGAGTGCAGCAGACGCAGCTTCTGGGAGATCTGCAACCTAGAATTAGAGAGACACAGTTTACCCAAGTTGTGTATCAGGTTGTAGGGAGAAGCTGTTTCCAAGAGTTCTGGAGCCTGGCAATAGGCATAGGCAATGTATGGGATTTCTGTATCCTAAGTGTAGCAGATGCAGCTTACAGGAGCTCAGTAACCTGGCCTGAAAGAGAAGCAGTTTCCAAGAGTTCTCTATCCTTGGTGTAGGGAGAAGCTGTTTCCAAGAGTTCTGTAGCCTATGAGCAGGTATTCGCTATACGCGGGTTTTCTGTATGCTGAGTGTAGCACACGCAGCTTATGGGCGTTGTGTCTCGTGCATGTCGTGAGACACTGTTTACCAGAGTTCTGTATAGGGGTGTAGAGAGAAACTGTTTCCAAGAGTTCTGGAGCCTAGCAAGAGGCATATGCAGTAATTGGGATTTCTGTATCCTGAGTGTAGGAGATGCCGCTTATGGGAGCTCTGCTACCTGGATGTAGAGAGAAGCAGTTTACCGGAGTTCGCTATCCTTGGTGTAGAGAGGAGCTGTTTACAGGAGTTGCGTATCCTGGAATTAGGCATTCGCTATGTGTGGGTATTCTGGATGCTGAGTGTAGCAGATGCAGCTTTCGGGAGTTCTGTAATCTAAGTGTAGAGAGATGCAGTTTCCAGTAGTTCTGTATGTTGAATGCAGAGAGAAGCTGTTTCCAAGAGTTCTGTAGTCTGAGAGCAGGCATACGCTGTATATGGGATTCCTGTTGCCTGAGTGTAGCCGACGCAGCTTCTGGGAGATCTGTAACCTAGAATTAGAGAGACACAGTTTACCGAAGTTCTGTATCAGAGTGTAGGGAGAAGCTGTTTCCAAGCATTCTGTAGCCTATGAGCAGGTTTCGCTATATGCGGGTTTACTGTATGCTGAGTGTAGCACACGCAGCTTATGGGCGTAGTGTCTCGTGCATGTCGTGAGACACTGTTTACCAGAGTTCTGTATATGCGTGTAGAGAGAAATTGTTTCCAAGAGTTCTGGAGCATAGCAAGAGGCATATGCAGTAATTGGGATTTCTGTATCCTGAGTGTAGGAGATGCCGCTTATGGGAGCTCTGCTACCTGGATGTAGAGAGAAGCAGTTCACCGGAGTTCTCTATCCTTGGTGTAGAGAGCAGCTATTTACTGGAGTTCGGTAGCCTGGAATGAGGCATTCGCTCTATGCGGGTTTTCAGTAAGCTGCGTGTAAGAGATGCAGCTTATGGGAGTTCCATAACCTAAGTGCAGAGAAATCCAGTATCCAGGAGTTCCGTATGTTGAATGTAGAGAGAAGCTGTTTCTAAGATTTCGGTAGCCTGGGCATAGGTATTCGGTATATGCGGGTTTTCTGTATGCTGAGTGCAGCAGACGCAGCTTCTGGGAGATCTGCAACCTAGAATTAGAGAGACACAGTTTACCCAAGTTGTGTATCAGGTTGTAGGGAGAAGCTGTTTCCAAGAGTTCTGGAGCCTATGAGCAGGTATTCGCTATATGCGGGTTTTCTGTATGCTGCGTGTGGCAGACGCAGCTTATGTGAGTTCTGTATCTTGAATGTAGTGAGACACAGTTTACCAGAGTTCTGTATAGGGGTGTAGAGAGAAACTGTTTCCAAGAGTGTTGTAGCCTAGCAAGAGGCATATGCAGTAACTGGGTGTTCTGTATCCTGAGTGTAGGAGATGCCGCTTATGGGAGCTCTGCTACCTGGATGTAGAGAGAAGCAGTTCACCGGAGTTCTCTATCCTTGGTGTAGAGAGCAGCTATTTACTGGAGTTCGGTAGCCTGGAATGAGGCATTCGCTCTATGCGGGTTTTCAGTAAGCTGCGTGTAAGAGATGCAGCTTACGGGAGTTCCATAACCTAAGTGCAGAGACATCCAGTATCCAGGAGTTCCGTATGTTGAATGTAGAGAGAAGCTGTTTCTAAGATTTCGGTAGCCTGGGCATAGGTATTCGGTATATGCGGGTTTTCTGTATGCTGAGTGCAGCAGACGCAGCTTCTGGGAGATCTGCAACCTAGAATTAGAGAGACACAGTTTACCCAAGTTGTGTATCAGGTTGTAGGGAGAAGCTGTTTCCAAGAGTTCTGGAGCCTGGCAATAGGCATAGGCAATGTATGGGATTTCTGTATCCTAAGTGTAGCAGATGCAGCTTACAGGAGCTCAGTAACCTGGCCTGAAAGAGAAGCAGTTTCCAAGAGTTCTCTATCCTTGGTGTAGGGAGAAGCTGTTTCCAAGAGTTCTGTAGCCTATGAGCAGGTATTCGCTATACGCGGGTTTTCTGTATGCTGAGTGTAGCACACGCAGCTTATGGGCGTTGTGTCTCGTGCATGTCGTGAGACACTGTTTACCAGAGTTCTGTATAGGGGTGTAGAGAGAAACTGTTTCCAAGAGTTCTGGAGCCTAGCAAGAGGCATATGCAGTAATTGGGATTTCTGTATCCTGAGTGTAGGAGATGCCGCTTATGGGAGCTCTGCTACCTGGATGTAGAGAGAAGCAGTTTACCGGAGTTCGCTATCCTTGGTGTAGAGAGGAGCTGTTTACAGGAGTTGCGTATCCTGGAATTAGGCATTCGCTATGTGTGGGTATTCTGGATGCTGAGTGTAGCAGATGCAGCTTTCGGGAGTTCTGTAATCTAAGTGTAGAGAGATGCAGTTTCCAGTAGTTCTGTATGTTGAATGCAGAGAGAAGCTGTTTCCAAGAGTTCTGTAGTCTGAGAGCAGGCATACGCTGTATATGGGATTCCTGTTGCCTGAGTGTAGCCGACGCAGCTTCTGGGAGATCTGTAACCTAGAATTAGAGAGACACAGTTTACCGAAGTTCTGTATCAGAGTGTAGGGAGAAGCTGTTTCCAAGCATTCTGTAGCCTATGAGCAGGTTTCGCTATATGCGGGTTTTCTGTATGCTGAGTGTAGCACACGCAGCTTATGGGCGTAGTGTCTCGTGCATGTCGTGAGACACTGTTTACCAGAGTTCTGTATATGCGTGTAGAGAGAAATTGTTTCCAAGAGTTCTGGAGCATAGCAAGAGGCATATGCAGTAATTGGGATTGCTGTATCCTGAGTGTAGGAGATGCCGCTTATGGGAGCTCTGCTACCTGGATGTAGAGAGAAGCAGTTCACCGGAGTTCTCTATCCTTGGTGTAGAGAGCAGCTATTTACTGGAGTTCGGTAGCCTGGAATGAGGCATTCGCTCTATGCGGGTTTTCAGTAAGCTGCGTGTAAGAGATGCAGCTTACGGGAGTTCCATAACCTAAGTGCAGAGACATCCAGTATCCAGGAGTTCCGTATGTTGAATGTAGAGAGAAGCTGTTTCTAAGATTTCAGTAGCCTGGGCATAGGTATTCGGTATATGCGGGTTTTCTGTATGCTGAGTGCAGCAGACGCAGCTTCTGGGAGATCTGCAACCTAGAATTAGAGAGACACAGTTTACCCAAGTTGTGTATCAGGTTGTAGGGAGAAGCTGTTTCCAAGAGTTCTGGAGCCTGGCAATAGGCATAGGCAATGTATGGGATTTCTGTATCCTAAGTGTAGCAGATGCAGCTTACAGGAGCTCAGTAACCTGGCCTGAAAGAGAAGCAGTTTCCAAGAGTTCTCTATCCTTGGTGTAGGGAGAAGCTGTTTCCAAGAGTTCTGTAGCCTATGAGCAGGTATTCGCTATACGCGGGTTTTCTGTATGCTGAGTGTAGCACACGCAGCTTATGGGCGTTGTGTCTCGTGCATGTCGTGAGACACTGTTTACCAGAGTTCTGTATAGGGGTGTAGAGAGAAACTGTTTCCAAGAGTTCTGGAGCCTAGCAAGAGGCATATGCAGTAATTGGGATTTCTGTA
Organism: Lepus europaeus; assembly: GCF_033115175.1. Taxonomy (NCBI): domain Eukaryota; kingdom Metazoa; phylum Chordata; class Mammalia; order Lagomorpha; family Leporidae; genus Lepus; species Lepus europaeus. The sequence goes on along the minus strand of NW_026909316.1, from coordinate 333,174 downwards.
TCCTGAGTGTAGGAGATGCCGCTTATGGGAGCTCTGCTACCTGGATGTAGAGAGAAGCAGTTTACCGGAGTTCGCTATCCTTGGTGTAGAGAGGAGCTGTTTACAGGAGTTGCGTATCCTGGAATTAGGCATTCGCTATGTGTGGGTATTCTGGATGCTGAGTGTAGCAGATGCAGCTTTCGGGAGTTCTGTAATCTAAGTGTAGAGAGATGCAGTTTCCAGTAGTTCTGTATGTTGAATGCAGAGAGAAGCTGTTTCCAAGAGTTCTGTAGTCTGAGAGCAGGCATACGCTGTATATGGGATTCCTGTTGCCTGAGTGTAGCCGACGCAGCTTCTGGGAGATCTGTAACCTAGAATTAGAGAGACACAGTTTACCGAAGTTCTGTATCAGAGTGTAGGGAGAAGCTGTTTCCAAGCATTCTGTAGCCTATGAGCAGGTTTCGCTATATGCGGGTTTTCTGTATGCTGAGTGTAGCACACGCAGCTTATGGGCGTAGTGTCTCGTGCATGTCGTGAGACACTGTTTACCAGAGTTCTGTATATGCGTGTAGAGAGAAATTGTTTCCAAGAGTTCTGGAGCATAGCAAGAGGCATATGCAGTAATTGGGATTGCTGTATCCTGAGTGTAGGAGATGCCGCTTATGGGAGCTCTGCTACCTGGATGTAGAGAGAAGCAGTTCACCGGAGTTCTCTATCCTTGGTGTAGAGAGCAGCTATTTACTGGAGTTCGGTAGCCTGGAATGAGGCATTCGCTCTATGCGGGTTTTCAGTAAGCTGCGTGTAAGAGATGCAGCTTACGGGAGTTCCATAACCTAAGTGCAGAGACATCCAGTATCCAGGAGTTCCGTATGTTGAATGTAGAGAGAAGCTGTTTCTAAGATTTCAGTAGCCTGGGCATAGGTATTCGGTATATGCGGGTTTTCTGTATGCTGAGTGCAGCAGACGCAGCTTCTGGGAGATCTGCAACCTAGAATTAGAGAGACACAGTTTACCCAAGTTGTGTATCAGGTTGTAGGGAGAAGCTGTTTCCAAGAGTTCTGGAGCCTGGCAATAGGCATAGGCAATGTATGGGATTTCTGTATCCTAAGTGTAGCAGATGCAGCTTACAGGAGCTCAGTAACCTGGCCTGAAAGAGAAGCAGTTTCCAAGAGTTCTCTATCCTTGGTGTAGGGAGAAGCTGTTTCCAAGAGTTCTGTAGCCTATGAGCAGGTATTCGCTATACGCGGGTTTTCTGTATGCTGAGTGTAGCACACGCAGCTTATGGGCGTTGTGTCTCGTGCATGTCGTGAGACACTGTTTACCAGAGTTCTGTATAGGGGTGTAGAGAGAAACTGTTTCCAAGAGTTCTGGAGCCTAGCAAGAGGCATATGCAGTAATTGGGATTTCTGTATCCTGAGTGTAGGAGATGCCGCTTATGGGAGCTCTGCTACCTGGATGTAGAGAGAAGCAGTTTACCGGAGTTCGCTATCCTTGGTGTAGAGAGGAGCTGTTTACAGGAGTTGCGTATCCTGGAATTAGGCATTCGCTATGTGTGGGTATTCTGGATGCTGAGTGTAGCAGATGCAGCTTTCGGGAGTTCTGTAATCTAAGTGTAGAGAGATGCAGTTTCCAGTAGTTCTGTATGTTGAATGCAGAGAGAAGCTGTTTCCAAGAGTTCTGTAGTCTGAGAGCAGGCATACGCTGTATATGGGATTCCTGTTGCCTGAGTGTAGCCGACGCAGCTTCTGGGAGATCTGTAACCTAGAATTAGAGAGACACAGTTTACCGAAGTTCTGTATCAGAGTGTAGGGAGAAGCTGTTTCCAAGCATTCTGTAGCCTATGAGCAGGTTTCGCTATATGCGGGTTTACTGTATGCTGAGTGTAGCACACGCAGCTTATGGGCGTAGTGTCTCGTGCATGTCGTGAGACACTGTTTACCAGAGTTCTGTATATGCGTGTAGAGAGAAATTGTTTCCAAGAGTTCTGGAGCATAGCAAGAGGCATATGCAGTAATTGGGATTTCTGTATCCTGAGTGTAGGAGATGCCGCTTATGGGAGCTCTGCTACCTGGATGTAGAGAGAAGCAGTTCACCGGAGTTCTCTATCCTTGGTGTAGAGAGCAGCTATTTACTGGAGTTCGGTAGCCTGGAATGAGGCATTCGCTCTATGCGGGTTTTCAGTAAGCTGCGTGTAAGAGATGCAGCTTATGGGAGTTCCATAACCTAAGTGCAGAGAAATCCAGTATCCAGGAGTTCCGTATGTTGAATGTAGAGAGAAGCTGTTTCTAAGATTTCGGTAGCCTGGGCATAGGTATTCGGTATATGCGGGTTTTCTGTATGCTGAGTGCAGCAGACGCAGCTTCTGGGAGATCTGCAACCTAGAATTAGAGAGACACAGTTTACCCAAGTTGTGTATCAGGTTGTAGGGAGAAGCTGTTTCCAAGAGTTCTGGAGCCTATGAGCAGGTATTCGCTATATGCGGGTTTTCTGTATGCTGCGTGTGGCAGACGCAGCTTATGTGAGTTCTGTATCTTGAATGTAGTGAGACACAGTTTACCAGAGTTCTGTATAGGGGTGTAGAGAGAAACTGTTTCCAAGAGTGTTGTAGCCTAGCAAGAGGCATATGCAGTAACTGGGTGTTCTGTATCCTGAGTGTAGGAGATGCCGCTTATGGGAGCTCTGCTACCTGGATGTAGAGAGAAGCAGTTCACCGGAGTTCTCTATCCTTGGTGTAGAGAGCAGCTATTTACTGGAGTTCGGTAGCCTGGAATGAGGCATTCGCTCTATGCGGGTTTTCAGTAAGCTGCGTGTAAGAGATGCAGCTTACGGGAGTTCCATAACCTAAGTGCAGAGACATCCAGTATCCAGGAGTTCCGTATGTTGAATGTAGAGAGAAGCTGTTTCTAAGATTTCGGTAGCCTGGGCATAGGTATTCGGTATATGCGGGTTTTCTGTATGCTGAGTGCAGCAGACGCAGCTTCTGGGAGATCTGCAACCTAGAATTAGAGAGACACAGTTTACCCAAGTTGTGTATCAGGTTGTAGGGAGAAGCTGTTTCCAAGAGTTCTGTAGCCTATGAGCAGGTATTCGCTATATGCGGGTTTTCTGTATGCTGCGTGTGGCAGACGCAGCTTATGTGAGTTCTGTATCTTGAATGTAGTGAGACACAGTTTACCAGAGTTCTGTATAGGGGTGTAGAGAGAAACTGTTTCCAAGAGTGTTGTAGCCTAGCAAGAGGCATATGCAGTAACTGGGTGTTCTGTATCCTGAGTGTAGGAGATGCCGCTTATGGGAGCTCTGCTACCTGGATGTAGAGAGAAGCAGTTCACCGGAGTTCTCTATCCTTGGTGTAGAGAGCAGCTATTTACTGGAGTTCGGTAGCCTGGAATGAGGCATTCGCTCTATGCGGGTTTTCAGTAAGCTGCGTGTAAGAGATGCAGCTTACGGGAGTTCCATAACCTAAGTGCAGAGACATCCAGTATCCAGGAGTTCCGTATGTTGAATGTAGAGAGAAGCTGTTTCTAAGATTTCGGTAGCCTGGGCATAGGTATTCGGTATATGCGGGTTTTCTGTATGCTGAGTGCAGCAGACGCAGCTTCTGGGAGATCTGCAACCTAGAATTAGAGAGACACAGTTTACCCAAGTTGTGTATCAGGTTGTAGGGAGAAGCTGTTTCCAAGAGTTCTGGAGCCTGGCAATAGGCATAGGCAATGTATGGGATTTCTGTATCCTAAGTGTAGCAGATGCAGCTTACAGGAGCTCAGTAACCTGGCCTGAAAGAGAAGCAGTTTCCAAGAGTTCTCTATCCTTGGTGTAGGGAGAAGCTGTTTCCAAGAGTTCTGTAGCCTATGAGCAGGTATTCGCTATACGCGGGTTTTCTGTATGCTGAGTGTAGCACACGCAGCTTATGGGCGTTGTGTCTCGTGCATGTCGTGAGACACTGTTTACCAGAGTTCTGTATAGGGGTGTAGAGAGAAACTGTTTCCAAGAGTTCTGGAGCCTAGCAAGAGGCATATGCAGTAATTGGGATTTCTGTATCCTGAGTGTAGGAGATGCCGCTTATGGGAGCTCTGCTACCTGGATGTAGAGAGAAGCAGTTTACCGGAGTTCGCTATCCTTGGTGTAGAGAGGAGCTGTTTACAGGAGTTGCGTATCCTGGAATTAGGCATTCGCTATGTGTGGGTATTCTGGATGCTGAGTGTAGCAGATGCAGCTTTCGGGAGTTCTGTAATCTAAGTGTAGAGAGATGCAGTTTCCAGTAGTTCTGTATGTTGAATGCAGAGAGAAGCTGTTTCCAAGAGTTCTGTAGTCTGAGAGCAGGCATACGCTGTATATGGGATTCCTGTTGCCTGAGTGTAGCCGACGCAGCTTCTGGGAGATCTGTAACCTAGAATTAGAGAGACACAGTTTACCGAAGTTCTGTATCAGAGTGTAGGGAGAAGCTGTTTCCAAGCATTCTGTAGCCTATGAGCAGGTTTCGCTATATGCGGGTTTTCTGTATGCTGAGTGTAGCACACGCAGCTTATGGGCGTAGTGTCTCGTGCATGTCGTGAGACACTGTTTACCAGAGTTCTGTATATGCGTGTAGAGAGAAATTGTTTCCAAGAGTTCTGGAGCATAGCAAGAGGCATATGCAGTAATTGGGATTGCTGTATCCTGAGTGTAGGAGATGCCGCTTATGGGAGCTCTGCTACCTGGATGTAGAGAGAAGCAGTTCACCGGAGTTCTCTATCCTTGGTGTAGAGAGCAGCTATTTACTGGAGTTCGGTAGCCTGGAATGAGGCATTCGCTCTATGCGGGTTTTCAGTAAGCTGCGTGTAAGAGATGCAGCTTACGGGAGTTCCATAACCTAAGTGCAGAGACATCCAGTATCCAGGAGTTCCGTATGTTGAATGTAGAGAGAAGCTGTTTCTAAGATTTCAGTAGCCTGGGCATAGGTATTCGGTATATGCGGGTTTTCTGTATGCTGAGTGCAGCAGACGCAGCTTCTGGGAGATCTGCAACCTAGAATTAGAGAGACACAGTTTACCCAAGTTGTGTATCAGGTTGTAGGGAGAAGCTGTTTCCAAGAGTTCTGGAGCCTGGCAATAGGCATAGGCAATGTATGGGATTTCTGTATCCTAAGTGTAGCAGATGCAGCTTACAGGAGCTCAGTAACCTGGCCTGAAAGAGAAGCAGTTTCCAAGAGTTCTCTATCCTTGGTGTAGGGAGAAGCTGTTTCCAAGAGTTCTGTAGCCTATGAGCAGGTATTCGCTATACGCGGGTTTTCTGTATGCTGAGTGTAGCACACGCAGCTTATGGGCGTTGTGTCTCGTGCATGTCGTGAGACACTGTTTACCAGAGTTCTGTATAGGGGTGTAGAGAGAAACTGTTTCCAAGAGTTCTGGAGCCTAGCAAGAGGCATATGCAGTAATTGGGATTTCTGTATCCTGAGTGTAGGAGATGCCGCTTATGGGAGCTCTGCTACCTGGATGTAGAGAGAAGCAGTTTACCGGAGTTCGCTATCCTTGGTGTAGAGAGGAGCTGTTTACAGGAGTTGCGTATCCTGGAATTAGGCATTCGCTATGTGTGGGTATTCTGGATGCTGAGTGTAGCAGATGCAGCTTTCGGGAGTTCTGTAATCTAAGTGTAGAGAGATGCAGTTTCCAGTAGTTCTGTATGTTGAATGCAGAGAGAAGCTGTTTCCAAGAGTTCTGTAGTCTGAGAGCAGGCATACGCTGTATATGGGATTCCTGTTGCCTGAGTGTAGCCGACGCAGCTTCTGGGAGATCTGTAACCTAGAATTAGAGAGACACAGTTTACCGAAGTTCTGTATCAGAGTGTAGGGAGAAGCTGTTTCCAAGCATTCTGTAGCCTATGAGCAGGTTTCGCTATATGCGGGTTTTCTGTATGCTGAGTGTAGCACACGCAGCTTATGGGCGTAGTGTCTCGTGCATGTCGTGAGACACTGTTTACCAGAGTTCTGTATATGCGTGTAGAGAGAAATTGTTTCCAAGAGTTCTGGAGCATAGCAAGAGGCATATGCAGTAATTGGGATTGCTGTATCCTGAGTGTAGGAGATGCCGCTTATGGGAGCTCTGCTACCTGGATGTAGAGAGAAGCAGTTCACCGGAGTTCTCTATCCTTGGTGTAGAGAGCAGCTATTTACTGGAGTTCGGTAGCCTGGAATGAGGCATTCGCTCTATGCGGGTTTTCAGTAAGCTGCGTGTAAGAGATGCAGCTTACGGGAGTTCCATAACCTAAGTGCAGAGACATCCAGTATCCAGGAGTTCCGTATGTTGAATGTAGAGAGAAGCTGTTTCTAAGATTTCAGTAGCCTGGGCATAGGTATTCGGTATATGCGGGTTTTCTGTATGCTGAGTGCAGCAGACGCAGCTTCTGGGAGATCTGCAACCTAGAATTAGAGAGACACAGTTTACCCAAGTTGTGTATCAGGTTGTAGGGAGAAGCTGTTTCCAAGAGTTCTGGAGCCTGGCAATAGGCATAGGCAATGTATGGGATTTCTGTATCCTAAGTGTAGCAGATGCAGCTTACAGGAGCTCAGTAACCTGGCCTGAAAGAGAAGCAGTTTCCAAGAGTTCTCTATCCTTGGTGTAGGGAGAAGCTGTTTCCAAGAGTTCTGTAGCCTATGAGCAGGTATTCGCTATACGCGGGTTTTCTGTATGCTGAGTGTAGCACACGCAGCTTATGGGCGTTGTGTCTCGTGCATGTCGTGAGACACTGTTTACCAGAGTTCTGTATAGGGGTGTAGAGAGAAACTGTTTCCAAGAGTTCTGGAGCCTAGCAAGAGGCATATGCAGTAATTGGGATTTCTGTATCCTGAGTGTAGGAGATGCCGCTTATGGGAGCTCTGCTACCTGGATGTAGAGAGAAGCAGTTTACCGGAGTTCGCTATCCTTGGTGTAGAGAGGAGCTGTTTACAGGAGTTGCGTATCCTGGAATTAGGCATTCGCTATGTGTGGGTATTCTGGATGCTGAGTGTAGCAGATGCAGCTTTCGGGAGTTCTGTAATCTAAGTGTAGAGAGATGCAGTTTCCAGTAGTTCTGTATGTTGAATGCAGAGAGAAGCTGTTTCCAAGAGTTCTGTAGTCTGAGAGCAGGCATACGCTGTATATGGGATTCCTGTTGCCTGAGTGTAGCCGACGCAGCTTCTGGGAGATCTGTAACCTAGAATTAGAGAGACACAGTTTACCGAAGTTCTGTATCAGAGTGTAGGGAGAAGCTGTTTCCAAGCATTCTGTAGCCTATGAGCAGGTTTCGCTATATGCGGGTTTACTGTATGCTGAGTGTAGCACACGCAGCTTATGGGCGTAGTGTCTCGTGCATGTCGTGAGACACTGTTTACCAGAGTTCTGTATATGCGTGTAGAGAGAAATTGTTTCCAAGAGTTCTGGAGCATAGCAAGAGGCATATGCAGTAATTGGGATTTCTGTATCCTGAGTGTAGGAGATGCCGCTTATGGGAGCTCTGCTACCTGGATGTAGAGAGAAGCAGTTCACCGGAGTTCTCTATCCTTGGTGTAGAGAGCAGCTATTTACTGGAGTTCGGTAGCCTGGAATGAGGCATTCGCTCTATGCGGGTTTTCAGTAAGCTGCGTGTAAGAGATGCAGCTTATGGGAGTTCCATAACCTAAGTGCAGAGAAATCCAGTATCCAGGAGTTCCGTATGTTGAATGTAGAGAGAAGCTGTTTCTAAGATTTCGGTAGCCTGGGCATAGGTATTCGGTATATGCGGGTTTTCTGTATGCTGAGTGCAGCAGACGCAGCTTCTGGGAGATCTGCAACCTAGAATTAGAGAGACACAGTTTACCCAAGTTGTGTATCAGGTTGTAGGGAGAAGCTGTTTCCAAGAGTTCTGGAGCCTATGAGCAGGTATTCGCTATATGCGGGTTTTCTGTATGCTGCGTGTGGCAGACGCAGCTTATGTGAGTTCTGTATCTTGAATGTAGTGAGACACAGTTTACCAGAGTTCTGTATAGGGGTGTAGAGAGAAACTGTTTCCAAGAGTGTTGTAGCCTAGCAAGAGGCATATGCAGTAACTGGGTGTTCTGTATCCTGAGTGTAGGAGATGCCGCTTATGGGAGCTCTGCTACCTGGATGTAGAGAGAAGCAGTTCACCGGAGTTCTCTATCCTTGGTGTAGAGAGCAGCTATTTACTGGAGTTCGGTAGCCTGGAATGAGGCATTCGCTCTATGCGGGTTTTCAGTAAGCTGCGTGTAAGAGATGCAGCTTACGGGAGTTCCATAACCTAAGTGCAGAGACATCCAGTATCCAGGAGTTCCGTATGTTGAATGTAGAGAGAAGCTGTTTCTAAGATTTCGGTAGCCTGGGCATAGGTATTCGGTATATGCGGGTTTTCTGTATGCTGAGTGCAGCAGACGCAGCTTCTGGGAGATCTGCAACCTAGAATTAGAGAGACACAGTTTACCCAAGTTGTGTATCAGGTTGTAGGGAGAAGCTGTTTCCAAGAGTTCTGTAGCCTATGAGCAGGTATTCGCTATATGCGGGTTTTCTGTATGCTGCGTGTGGCAGACGCAGCTTATGTGAGTTCTGTATCTTGAATGTAGTGAGACACAGTTTACCAGAGTTCTGTATAGGGGTGTAGAGAGAAACTGTTTCCAAGAGTGTTGTAGCCTAGCAAGAGGCATATGCAGTAACTGGGTGTTCTGTATCCTGAGTGTAGGAGATGCCGCTTATGGGAGCTCTGCTACCTGGATGTAGAGAGAAGCAGTTCACCGGAGTTCTCTATCCTTGGTGTAGAGAGCAGCTATTTACTGGAGTTCGGTAGCCTGGAATGAGGCATTCGCTCTATGCGGGTTTTCAGTAAGCTGCGTGTAAGAGATGCAGCTTACGGGAGTTCCATAACCTAAGTGCAGAGACATCCAGTATCCAGGAGTTCCGTATGTTGAATGTAGAGAGAAGCTGTTTCTAAGATTTCGGTAGCCTGGGCATAGGTATTCGGTATATGCGGGTTTTCTGTATGCTGAGTGCAGCAGACGCAGCTTCTGGGAGATCTGCAACCTAGAATTAGAGAGACACAGTTTACCCAAGTTGTGTATCAGGTTGTAGGGAGAAGCTGTTTCCAAGAGTTCTGGAGCCTGGCAATAGGCATAGGCAATGTATGGGATTTCTGTATCCTAAGTGTAGCAGATGCAGCTTACAGGAGCTCAGTAACCTGGCTGGAAAGAGAAGCAGTTTCCAAGAGTTCTCTATCCTTGGTGTAGGGAGAAGCTGTTTCCAAGAGTTCTGTAGCCTATGAGCAGGTATTCGCTATACGCGGGTTTTCTGTATGCTGAGTGTAGCACACGCAGCTTATGGGCGTTGTGTCTCGTGCATGTCGTGAGACACTGTTTACCAGAGTTCTGTATAGGGGTGTAGAGAGAAACTGTTTCCAAGAGTTCTGGAGCCTAGCAAGAGGCATATGCAGTAATTGGGATTTCTGTATCCTGAGTGTAGGAGATGCCGCTTATGGGAGCTCTGCTACCTGGATGTAGAGAGAAGCAGTTTACCGGAGTTCACTATCCTTGGTGTAGAGAGGAGCTGTTTACAGGAGTTGCGTATCCTGGAATTAGGCATTCGCTATGTGTGGGTATTCTGGATGCTGAGTGTAGCAGATGCAGCTTTCGGGAGTTCTGTAATCTAAGTGTAGAGAGATGCAGTTTCCAGTAGTTCTGTATGTTGAATGCAGAGAGAAGCTGTTTCCAAGAGTTCTGTAGTCTGAGAGCAGGCATACGCTGTATATGGGATTCCTGTTGCCTGAGTGTAGCCGACGCAGCTTCTGGGAGATCTGTAACCTAGAATTAGAGAGACACAGTTTACCGAAGTTCTGTATCAGAGTGTAGGGAGAAGCTGTTTCCAAGCATTCTGTAGCCTATGAGCAGGTTTCGCTATATGCGGGTTTTCTGTATGCTGAGTGTAGCACACGCAGCTTATGGGCGTAGTGTCTCGTGCATGTCGTGAGACACTGTTTACCAGAGTTCTGTATATGCGTGTAGAGAGAAATTGTTTCCAAGAGTTCTGGAGCATAGCAAGAGGCATATGCAGTAATTGGGATTTCTGTATCCTGAGTGTAGGAGATGCCGCTTATGGGAGCTCTGCTACCTGGATGTAGAGAGAAGCAGTTCACTGGAGTTCTCTATCCTTGGTGTAGAGAGCAGCTATTTACTGGAGTTCGGTAGCCTGGAATGAGGCATTCGCTCTATGCGGGTTTTCAGTAAGCTGCGTGTAAGAGATGCAGCTTACGGGAGTTCCATAACCTAAGTGCAGAGACATCCAGTATCCAGGAGTTCCGTATGTTGAATGTAGAGAGAAGCTGTTTCTAAGATTTCGGTAGCCTGGGCATAGGTATTCGGTATATGCGGGTTTTCTGTATGCTGAGTGCAGCAGACGCAGCTTCTGGGAGATCTGCAACCTAGAATTAGAGAGACACAGTTTACCCAAGTTGTGTATCAGGTTGTAGGGAGAAGCTGTTTCCAAGAGTTCTGGAGCCTGGCAATAGGCATAGGCAATGTATGGGATTTCTGTATCCTAAGTGTAGCAGATGCAGCTTACAGGAGCTCAGTAACCTGGCTGGAAAGAGAAGCAGTTTCCAAGAGTTCTCTATCCTTGGTGTAGGGAGAAGCTGTTTCCAAGAGTTCTGTAGCCTATGAGCAGGTATTCGCTATACGCGGGTTTTCTGTATGCTGAGTGTAGCACACGCAGCTTATGGGCGTTGTGTCTCGTGCATGTCGTGAGACACTGTTTACCAGAGTTCTGTATAGGGGTGTAGAGAGAAACTGTTTCCAAGAGTTCTGGAGCCTAGCAAGAGGCATATGCAGTAATTGGGATTTCTGTATCCTGAGTGTAGGAGATGCCGCTTATGGGAGCTCTGCTACCTGGATGTAGAGAGAAGCAGTTTACCGGAGTTCGCTATCCTTGGTGTAGAGAGGAGCTGTTTACAGGAGTTGCGTATCCTGGAATTAGGCATTCGCTATGTGTGGGTATTCTGGATGCTGAGTGTAGCAGATGCAGCTTTCGGGAGTTCTGTAATCTAAGTGTAGAGAGATGCAGTTTCCAGTAGTTCTGTATGTTGAATGCAGAGAGAAGCTGTTTCCAAGAGTTCTGTAGTCTGAGAGCAGGCATACGCTGTATATGGGATTCCTGTTGCCTGAGTGTAGCCGACGCAGCTTCTGGGAGATCTGTAACCTAGAATTAGAGAGACACAGTTTACCGAAGTTCTGTATCAGAGTGTAGGGAGAAGCTGTTTCCAAGCATTCTGTAGCCTATGAGCAGGTTTCGCTATATGCGGGTTTTCTGTATGCTGAGTGTAGCACACGCAGCTTATGGGCGTAGTGTCTCGTGCATGTCGTGAGACACTGTTTACCAGAGTTCTGTATATGCGTGTAGAGAGAAATTGTTTCCAAGAGTTCTGGAGCATAGCAAGAGGCATATGCAGTAATTGGGATTTCTGTATCCTGAGTGTAGGAGATGCCGCTTATGGGAGCTCTGCTACCTGGATGTAGAGAGAAGCAGTTCACTGGAGTTCTCTATCCTTGGTGTAGAGAGCAGCTATTTACTGGAGTTCGGTAGCCTGGAATGAGGCATTCGCTCTATGCGGGTTTTCAGTAAGCTGCGTGTAAGAGATGCAGCTTATGGGAGTTCCATAACCTAAGTGCAGAGACATCCAGTATCCAGGAGTTCCGTATGTTGAATGTAGAGAGAAGCTGTTTCTAAGATTTCGGTAGCCTGGGCATAGGTATTCGGTATATGCGGGTTTTCTGTATGCTGAGTGCAGCAGACGCAGCTTCTGGGAGATCTGCAACCTAGAATTAGAGAGACACAGTTTACCCAAGTTGTGTATCAGGTTGTAGGGAGAAGCTGTTTCCAAGAGTTCTGTAGCCTATGAGCAGGTATTCGCTATATGCGGGTTTTCTGTATGCTGCGTGTGGCAGACGCAGCTTATGTGAGTTCTGTATCTTGAATGTAGTGAGACACAGTTTACCAGAGTTCTGTATAGGGGTGTAGAGAGAAACTGTTTCCAAGAGTGTTGTAGCCTAGCAAGAGGCATATGCAGTAACTGGGTGTTCTGTATCCTGAGTGTAGGAGATGCCGCTTATGGGAGCTCTGCTACCTGGATGTAGAGAGAAGCAGTTCACCGGAGTTCTCTATCCTTGGTGTAGAGAGCAGCTATTTACTGGAGTTCGGTAGCCTGGAATGAGGCATTCGCTCTATGCGGGTTTTCAGTAAGCTGCGTGTAAGAGATGCAGCTTACGGGAGTTCCATAACCTAAGTGCAGAGACATCCAGTATCCAGGAGTTCCGTATGTTGAATGTAGAGAGAAGCTGTTTCTAAGATTTCGGTAGCCTGGGCATAGGTATTCGGTATATGCGGGTTTTCTGTATGCTGAGTGCAGCAGACGCAGCTTCTGGGAGATCTGCAACCTAGAATTAGAGAGACACAGTTTACCCAAGTTGTGTATCAGGTTGTAGGGAGAAGCTGTTTCCAAGAGTTCTGGAGCCTATGAGCAGGTATTCGCTATATGCGGGTTTTCTGTATGCTGCGTGTGGCAGACGCAGCTTATGTGAGTTCTGTATCTTGAATGTAGTGAGACACAGTTTACCAGAGTTCTGTATAGGGGTGTAGAGAGAAACTGTTTCCAAGAGTGTTGTAGCCTAGCAAGAGGCATATGCAGTAACTGGGTGTTCTGTATCCTGAGTGTAGGAGATGCCACTTATGGGAGCTCTGCTACCTGGATGTAGAGAGAAGCAGTTCACCGGAGTTCTCTATCCTTGGTGTAGAGAGCAGCTATTTACTGGAGTTCGGTAGCCTGGAATGAGGCATTCGCTCTATGCGGGTTTTCAGTAAGCTGCGTGTAAGAGATGCAGCTTACGGGAGTTCCATAACCTAAGTGCAGAGACATCCAGTATCCAGGAGTTCCGTATGTTGAATGTAGAGAGAAGCTGTTTCTAAGATTTCGGTAGCCTGGGCATAGGTATTCGGTATATGCGGGTTTTCTGTATGCTGAGTGCAGCAGACGCAGCTTCTGGGAGATCTGCAACCTAGAATTAGAGAGACACAGTTTACCCAAGTTGTGTATCAGGTTGTAGGGAGAAGCTGTTTCCAAGAGTTCTGGAGCCTGGCAATAGGCATAGGCAATGTATGGGATTTCTGTATCCTAAGTGTAGCAGATGCAGCTTACAGGAGCTCAGTAACCTGGCTGGAAAGAGAAGCAGTTTCCAAGAGTTCTCTATCCTTGGTGTAGGGAGAAGCTGTTTCCAAGAGTTCTGTAGCCTATGAGCAGGTATTCGCTATACGCGGGTTTTCTGTATGCTGAGTGTAGCACACGCAGCTTATGGGCGTTGTGTCTCGTGCATGTCGTGAGACACTGTTTACCAGAGTTCTGTATAGGGGTGTAGAGAGAAACTGTTTCCAAGAGTTCTGGAGCCTAGCAAGAGGCATATGCAGTAATTGGGATTTCTGTATCCTGAGTGTAGGAGATGCCGCTTATGGGAGCTCTGCTACCTGGATGTAGAGAGAAGCAGTTTACCGGAGTTCGCTATCCTTGGTGTAGAGAGGAGCTGTTTACAGGAGTTGCGTATCCTGGAATTAGGCATTCGCTATGTGTGGGTATTCTGGATGCTGAGTGTAGCAGATGCAGCTTTCGGGAGTTCTGTAATCTAAGTGTAGAGAGATGCAGTTTCCAGTAGTTCTGTATGTTGAATGCAGAGAGAAGCTGTTTCCAAGAGTTCTGTAGTCTGAGAGCAGGCATACGCTGTATATGGGATTCCTGTTGCCTGAGTGTAGCCGACGCAGCTTCTGGGAGATCTGTAACCTAGAATTAGAGAGACACAGTTTACCGAAGTTCTGTATCAGAGTGTAGGGAGAAGCTGTTTCCAAGCATTCTGTAGCCTATGAGCAGGTTTCGCTATATGCGGGTTTTCTGTATGCTGAGTGTAGCACACGCAGCTTATGGGCGTAGTGTCTCGTGCATGTCGTGAGACACTGTTTACCAGAGTTCTGTATATGCGTGTAGAGAGAAATTGTTTCCAAGAGTTCTGGAGCATAGCAAGAGGCATATGCAGTAATTGGGATTTCTGTATCCTGAGTGTAGGAGATGCCGCTTATGGGAGCTCTGCTACCTGGATGGAGAGAGAAGCAGTTCACTGGAGTTCTCTATCCTTGGTGTAGAGAGCAGCTATTTACTGGAGTTCGGTAGCCTGGAATGAGGCATTCGCTCTATGCGGGTTTTCAGTAAGCTGCGTGTAAGAGATGCAGCTTACGGGAGTTCCATAACCTAAGTGCAGAGACATCCAGTATCCAGGAGTTCCGTATGTTGAATGTAGAGAGAAGCTGTTTCTAAGATTTCGGTAGCCTGGGCATAGGTATTCGGTATATGCGGGTTTTCTGTATGCTGAGTGCAGCAGACGCAGCTTCTGGGAGATCTGCAACCTAGAATTAGAGAGACACAGTTTACCCAAGTTGTGTATCAGGTTGTAGGGAGAAGCTGTTTCCAAGAGTTCTGGAGCCTATGAGCAGGTATTCGCTATATGCGGGTTTCCTGTATGCTGCGTGTGGCAGACGCAGCTTATGTGAGTTCTGTATCTTGAATGTAGTGAGACACAGTTTACCAGAGTTCTGTATAGGGGTGTAGAGAGAAACTGTTTCCAAGAGTGTTGTAGCCTAGCAAGAGGCATATGCAGTAACTGGGTGTTCTGTATCCTGAGTGTAGGAGATGCCGCTTATGGGAGCTCTGCTACCTGGATGTAGAGAGAAGCAGTTCACCGGAGTTCTCTATCCTTGGTGTAGAGAGCAGCTATTTACTGGAGTTCGGTAGCCTGGAATGAGGCATTCGCTCTATGCGGGTTTTCAGTAAGCTGCGTGTAAGAGATGCAGCTTACGGGAGTTCCATAACCTAAGTGCAGAGACATCCAGTATCCAGGAGTTCCGTATGTTGAATGTAGAGAGAAGCTGTTTCTAAGATTTCGGTAGCCTGGGCATAGGTATTCGGTATATGCGGGTTTTCTGTATGCTGAGTGCAGCAGACGCAGCTTCTGGGAGATCTGCAACCTAGAATTAGAGAGACACAGTTTACCCAAGTTGTGTATCAGGTTGTAGGGAGAAGCTGTTTCCAAGAGTTCTGTAGCCTATGAGCAGGTATTCGCTATATGCGGGTTTTCTGTATGCTGCGTGTGGCAGACGCAGCTTATGTGAGTTCTGTATCTTGAATGTAGTGAGACACAGTTTACCAGAGTTCTGTATAGGGGTGTAGAGAGAAACTGTTTCCAAGAGTGTTGTAGCCTAGCAAGAGGCATATGCAGTAACTGGGTGTTCTGTATCCTGAGTGTAGGAGATGCCGCTTATGGGAGCTCTGCTACCTGGATGTAGAGAGAAGCAGTTCACTGGAGTTCTCTATCCTTGGTGTAGAGAGCAGCTATTTACTGGAGTTCGGTAGCCTGGAATGAGGCATTCGCTCTATGCGGGTTTTCAGTAAGCTGCGTGTAAGAGATGCAGCTTACGGGAGTTCCATAACCTAAGTGCAGAGACATCCAGTATCCAGGAGTTCCGTATGTTGAATGTAGAGAGAAGCTGTTTCTAAGATTTCGGTAGCCTGGGCATAGGTATTCGGTATATGCGGGTTTTCTGTATGCTGAGTGCAGCAGACGCAGCTTCTGGGAGATCTGCAACCTAGAATTAGAGAGACACAGTTTACCCAAGTTGTGTATCAGGTTGTAGGGAGAAGCTGTTTCCAAGAGTTCTGGAGCCTGGCAATAGGCATAGGCAATGTATGGGATTTCTGTATCCTAAGTGTAGCAGATGCAGCTTACAGGAGCTCAGTAACCTGGCTGGAAAGAGAAGCAGTTTCCAAGAGTTCTCTATCCTTGGTGTAGGGAGAAGCTGTTTCCAAGAGTTCTGTAGCCTATGAGCAGGTATTCACTATACGCGGGTTTTCTGTATGCTGAGTGTAGCACACGCAGCTTATGGGCGTTGTGTCTCGTGCATGTCGTGAGACACTGTTTACCAGAGTTCTGTATAGGGGTGTAGAGAGAAACTGTTTCCAAGAGTTCTGGAGCCTAGCAAGAGGCATATGCAGTAATTGGGATTTCTGTATCCTGAGTGTAGGAGATGCCGCTTATGGGAGCTCTGCTACCTGGATGTAGAGAGAAGCAGTTTACCGGAGTTCGCTATCCTTGGTGTAGAGAGGAGCTGTTTACAGGAGTTGCGTATCCTGGAATTAGGCATTCGCTATGTGTGGGTATTCTGGATGCTGAGTGTAGCAGATGCAGCTTTTGGGAGTTCTGTAATCTAAGTGTAGAGAGATGCAGTTTCCAGTAGTTCTGTATGTTGAATGCAGAGAGAAGCTGTTTCCAAGAGTTCTGTAGTCTGAGAGCAGGCATACGCTGTATATGGGATTCCTGTTGCCTGAGTGTAGCCGACGCAGCTTCTGGGAGATCTGTAACCTAGAATTAGAGAGACACAGTTTACCGAAGTTCTGTATCAGAGTGTAGGGAGAAGCTGTTTCCAAGCATTCTGTAGCCTATGAGCAGGTTTCGCTATATGCGGGTTTTCTGTATGCTGAGTGTAGCACACGCAGCTTATGGGCGTAGTGTCTCGTGCATGTCGTGAGACACTGTTTACCAGAGTTCTGTATATGCGTGTAGAGAGAAATTGTTTCCAAGAGTTCTGGAGCCTAGCAAGAGGCATATGCAGTAATTGGGATTTCTGTATCCTGAGTGTAGGAGATGCCGCTTATGGGAGCTCTGCTACCTGGATGTAGAGAGAAGCAGTTTACCGGAGTTCGCTATCCTTGGTGTAGAGAGGAGCTGTTTACAGGAGTTGCGTATCCTGGAATTAGGCATTCGCTATGTGTGGGTATTCTGGATGCTGAGTGTAGCAGATGCAGCTTTCGGGAGTTCTGTAATCTAAGTGTAGAGAGATGCAGTTTCCAGTAGTTCTGTATGTTGAATGCAGAGAGAAGCTGTTTCCAAGAGTTCTGTAGTCTGAGAGCAGGCATACGCTGTATATGGGATTCCTGTTGCCTGAGTGTAGCCGACGCAGCTTCTGGGAGATCTGTAACCTAGAATTAGAGAGACACAGTTTACCGAAGTTCTGTATCAGAGTGTAGGGAGAAGCTGTTTCCAAGCATTCTGTAGCCTATGAGCAGGTTTCGCTATATGCGGGTTTTCTGTATGCTGAGTGTAGCACACGCAGCTTATGGGTGTAGTGTCTCGTGCATGTCGTGAGACACTGTTTACCAGAGTTCTGTATATGCGTGTAGAGAGAAATTGTTTCCAAGAGTTCTGGAGCATAGCAAGAGGCATATGCAGTAATTGGGATTTCTGTATCCTGAGTGTAGGAGATGCCGCTTATGGGAGCTCTGCTACCTGGATGTAGAGAGAAGCAGTTCACTGGAGTTCTCTATCCTTGGTGTAGAGAGCAGCTATTTACTGGAGTTCGGTAGCCTGGAATGAGGCATTCGCTCTATGCGGGTTTTCAGTAAGCTGCGTGTAAGAGATGCAGCTTATGGGAGTTCCATAACCTAAGTGCAGAGAAATCCAGTATCCAGGAGTTCCGTATGTTGAATGTAGAGAGAAGCTGTTTCTAAGATTTCGGTAGCCTGGGCATAGGTATTCGGTATATGCGGGTTTTCTGTATGCTGAGTGCAGCAGACGCAGCTTCTGGGAGATCTGCAACCTAGAATTAGAGAGACACAGTTTACCCAAGTTGTGTATCAGGTTGTAGGGAGAAGCTGTTTCCAAGAGTTCTGTAGCCTATGAGCAGGTATTCTCTATATGCGGGTTTTCTGTATGCTGCGTGTGGCAGACGCAGCTTATGTGAGTTCTGTATCTTGAATGTAGTGAGACACAGTTTACCAGAGTTCTGTATAGGGGTGTAGAGAGAAACTGTTTCCAAGAGTGTTGTAGCCTAGCAAGAGGCATATGCAGTAACTGGGTGTTCTGTATCCTGAGTGTAGGAGATGCCGCTTATGGGAGCTCTGCTACCTGGATGTAGAGAGAAGCAGTTCACCGGAGTTCTCTATCCTTGGTGTAGAGAGCAGCTATTTACTGGAGTTCGGTAGCCTGGAATGAGGCATTCGCTCTATGCGGGTTTTCAGTAAGCTGCGTGTAAGAGATGCAGCTTACGGGAGTTCCATAACCTAAGTGCAGAGACATCCAGTATCCAGGAGTTCCGTATGTTGAATGTAGAGAGAAGCTGTTTCTAAGATTTCGGTAGCCTGGGCATAGGTATTCGGTATATGCGGGTTTTCTGTATGCTGAGTGCAGCAGACGCAGCTTCTGGGAGATCTGCAACCTAGAATTAGAGAGACACAGTTTACCCAAGTTGTGTATCAGGTTGTAGGGAGAAGCTGTTTCCAAGAGTTCTGGAGCCTGGCAATAGGCATAGGCAATGTATGGGATTTCTGTATCCTAAGTGTAGCAGATGCAGCTTACAGGAGCTCAGTAACCTGGCTGGAAAGAGAAGCAGTTTCCAAGAGTTCTCTATCCTTGGTGTAGGGAGAAGCTGTTTCCAAGAGTTCTGTAGCCTATGAGCAGGTATTCGCTATATGCGGGTTTTCTGTATGCTGAGTGTAGCACACGCAGCTTATGGGCGTTGTGTCTCGTGCATGTCGTGAGACACTGTTTACCAGAGTTCTGTATAGGGGTGTAGAGAGAAACTGTTTCCAAGAGTTCTGGAGCCTAGCAAGAGGCATATGCAGTAATTGGGATTTCTGTATCCTGAGTGTAAGAGATGCCGCTTATGGGAGCTCTGCTACCTGGATGTAGAGAGAAGCAGTTTACCGGAGTTCGCTATCCTTGGTGTAGAGAGGAGCTGTTTACAGGAGTTGCGTATCCTGGAATTAGGCATTCGCTATGTGTGGGTATTCTGGATGCTGAGTGTAGCAGATGCAGCTTTCGGGAGTTCTGTAATCTAAGTGTAGAGAGATGCAGTTTCCAGTAGTTCTGTATGTTGAATGCAGAGAGAAGCTGTTTCCAAGAGTTCTGTAGTCTGTGAGCAGGCATACGCTGTATATGGGATTCCTGTTGCCTGAGTGTAGCCGACGCAGCTTCTGGGAGATCTGTAACCTAGAATTAGAGAGACACAGTTTACCGAAGTTCTGTATCAGAGTGTAGGGAGAAGCTGTTTCCAAGCATTCTGTAGCCTATGAGCAGGTTTCGCTATATGCGGGTTTTCTGTATGCTGAGTGTAGCACACGCAGCTTATGGGCGTAGTGTCTCGTGCATGTCGTGAGACACTGTTTACCAGAGTTCTGTATATGCGTGTAGAGAGAAATTGTTTCCAAGAGTTCTGGAGCATAGCAAGAGGCATATGCAGTAATTGGGATTTCTGTATCCTGAGTGTAGGAGATGCCGCTTATGGGAGCTCTGCTACCTGGATGTAGAGAGAAGCAGTTCACTGGAGTTCTCTATCCTTGGTGTAGAGAGCAGCTATTTACTGGAGTTCGGTAGCCTGGAATGAGGCATTCGCTCTATGCGGGTTTTCAGTAAGCTGCGTGTAAGAGATGCAGCTTATGGGAGTTCCATAACCTAAGTGCAGAGACATCCAGTATCCAGGAGTTCCGTATGTTGAATGTAGAGAGAAGCTGTTTCTAAGATTTCGGTAGCCTGGGCATAGGTATTCGGTATATGCGGGTTTTCTGTATGCTGAGTGCAGCAGACGCAGCTTCTGGGAGATCTGCAACCTAGAATTAGAGAGACACAGTTTACCCAAGTTGTGTATCAGGTTGTAGGGAGAAGCTGTTTCCAAGAGTTCTGGAGCCTATGAGCAGGTATTCGCTATATGCGGGTTTTCTGTATGCTGCGTGTGGCAGACGCAGCTTATGTGAGTTCTGTATCTTGAATGTAGTGAGACACAGTTTACCAGAGTTCTGTATAGGGGTGTAGAGAGAAACTGTTTCCAAGAGTGTTGTAGCCTAGCAAGAGGCATATGCAGTAACTGGGTGTTCTGTATCCTGAGTGTAGGAGATGCCGCTTATGGGAGCTCTGCTACCTGGATGTAGAGAGAAGCAGTTCACCGGAGTTCTCTATCCTTGGTGTAGAGAGCAGCTATTTACTGGAGTTCGGTAGCCTGGAATGAGGCATTCGCTCTATGCGGGTTTTCAGTAAGCTGCGTGTAAGAGATGCAGCTTACGGGAGTTCCATAACCTAAGTGCAGAGACATCCAGTATCCAGGAGTTCCGTATGTTGAATGTAGAGAGAAGCTGTTTCTAAGATTTCGGTAGCCTGGGCATAGGTATTCGGTATATGCGGGTTTTCTGTATGCTGAGTGCAGCAGACGCAGCTTCTGGGAGATCTGCAACCTAGAATTAGAGAGACACAGTTTACCCAAGTTGTGTATCAGGTTGTAGGGAGAAGCTGTTTCCAAGAGTTCTGGAGCCTATGAGCAGGTATTCGCTATATGCGGGTTTTCTGTATGCTGCGTGTGGCAGACGCAGCTTATGTGAGTTCTGTATCTTGAATGTAGTGAGACACAGTTTACCAGAGTTCTGTATAGGGGTGTAGAGAGAAACTGTTTCCAAGAGTGTTGTAGCCTAGCAAGAGGCATATGCAGTAACTGGGTGCTCTGTATCCTGAGTGTAGGAGATGCCGCTTATGGGAGCTCTGCTACCTGGATGTAGAGAGAAGCAGTTCACTGGAGTTCTCTATCCTTGGTGTAGAGAGCAGCTATTTACTGGAGTTCGGTAGCCTGGAATGAGGCATTCGCTCTATGCGGGTTTTCAGTAAGCTGCGTGTAAGAGATGCAGCTTACGGGAGTTCCATAACCTAAGTGCAGAGACATCCAGTATCCAGGAGTTCCGTATGTTGAATGTAGAGAGAAGCTGTTTCTAAGATTTCGGTAGCCTGGGCATAGGTATTCGGTATATGCGGGTTTTCTGTATGCTGAGTGCAGCAGACGCAGCTTCTGGGAGATCTGCAACCTAGAATTAGAGAGACACAGTTTACCCAAGTTGTGTATCAGGTTGTAGGGAGAAGCTGTTTCCAAGAGTTCTGGAGCCTATGAGCAGGTATTCGTTATATGCGGGTTTTCTGTATGCTGCGTGTGGCAGACGCAGCTTATGTGAGTTCTGTATCTTGAATGTAGTGAGACACAGTTTACCAGAGTTCTGTATAGGGGTGTAGAGAGAAACTGTTTCCAAGAGTGTTGTAGCCTAGCAAGAGGCATATGCAGTAACTGGGTGTTCTGTATCCTGAGTGTAGGAGATGCCGCTTATGGGAGCTCTGCTACCTGGATGTAGAGAGAAGCAGTTCACCGGAGTTCTCTATCCTTGGTGTAGAGAGCAGCTATTTACTGGAGTTCGGTAGCCTGGAATGAAGCATTCGCTCTATGCGGGTTTTCAGTAAGCTGCGTGTAAGAGATGCAGCTTACGGGAGTTCCATAACCTAAGTGCAGAGACATCCAGTATCCAGGAGTTCCGTATGTTGAATGTAGAGAGAAGCTGTTTCTAAGATTTCGGTAGCCTGGGCATAGGTATTCGGTATATGCGGGTTTTCTGTATGCTGAGTGCAGCAGATGCAGCTTCTGGGAGATCTGCAACCTAGAATTAGAGAGACACAGTTTACCCAAGTTGTGTATCAGGTTGTAGGGAGAAGCTGTTTCCAAGAGTTCTGGAGCCTGGCAATAGGCATAGGCAATGTATGGGATTTCTGTATCCTAAGTGTAGCAGATGCAGCTTACAGGAGCTCAGTAACCTGGCTGGAAAGAGAAGCAGTTTCCAAGAGTTCTCTATCCTTGGTGTAGGGAGAAGCTGTTTCCAAGAGTTCTGGAGCCTATGAGCAGGTATTCGCTATATGCGGGTTTTCTGTATGCTGCGTGTGGCAGACGCAGCTTATGTGAGTTCTGTATCTTGAATGTAGTGAGACACAGTTTACCAGCGTTCTGTATAGGGGTGTAGAGAGAAACTGTTTCCAAGAGTGTTGTAGCCTAGCAAGAGGCATATGCAGTAACTGGGTGTTCTGTATCCTGAGTGTAGGAGATGCCGCTTATGGGAGCTCTGCTACCTGGATGTAGAGAGAAGCAGTTCACCGGAGTTCTCTATCCTTGGTGTAGAGAGCAGCTATTTACTGGAGTTCGGTAGCCTGGAATGAGGCATTCGCTCTATGCGGGTTTTCAGTAAGCTGCGTGTAAGAGATGCAGCTTACGGGAGTTCCATAACCTAAGTGCAGAGACATCCAGTATCCAGGAGTTCCGTATGTTGAATGTAGAGAGAAGCTGTTTCTAAGATTTCGGTAGCCTGGGCATAGGTATTCGGTATATGCGGGTTTTCTGTATGCTGAGTGCAGCAGACGCAGCTTCTGGGAGATCTGCAACCTAGAATTAGAGAGACACAGTTTACCCAAGTTGTGTATCAGGTTGTAGGGAGAAGCTGTTTCCAAGAGTTCTGGAGCCTATGAGCAGGTATTCGCTATATGCGGGTTTTCTGTATGCTGCGTGTGGCAGACGCAGCTTATGTGAGTTCTGTATCTTGAATGTAGTGAGACACAGTTTACCAGCATTCTGTATAGGGGTGTAGAGAGAAACTGTTTCCAAGAGTGTTGTAGCCTAGCAAGAGTCATATGCAATAACTGGGATTTCTGTATCCTGAGTGTAGGAGATGCCGCTTATGGGAGCTCTGCTACCTGGATGTAGAGAGAAGCAGTTCACCGGAGTTCTCTATCCTTGGTGTAGAGAGCAGCTATTTACTGGAGTTCGGTAGCCTGGAATGAGGCATTCGCTCTATGCGGGTTTTCAGTAAGCTGCGTGTAAGAGATGCAGCTTACGGGAGTTCCATAACCTAAGTGCAGAGACATCCAGTATCCAGGAGTTCCGTATGTTGAATGTAGAGAGAAGCTGTTTCTAAGATTTCGGTAGCCTGGGCATAGGTATTCGGTATATGCGGGTTTTCTGTATGCTGAGTGCAGCAGACGCAGCTTCTGGGAGATCTGCAACCTAGAATTAGAGAGACACAGTTTACCCAAGTTGTGTATCAGGTTGTAGGGAGAAGCTGTTTCCAAGAGTTCTGGAGCCTATGAGCAGGTATTCGCTATATGCGGGTTTTCTGTATGCTGCGTGTGGCAGACGCAGCTTATGTGAGTTCTGTATCTTGAATGTAGTGAGACACAGTTTACCAGAGTTCTGTATAGGGGTGTAGAGAGAAACTGTTTCCAAGAGTGTTGTAGCCTAGCAAGAGGCATATGCAGTAACTGGGTGCTCTGTATCCTGAGTGTAGGAGATGCCGCTTATGGGAGCTCTGCTACCTGGATGTAGAGAGAAGCAGTTCACTGGAGTTCTCTATCCTTGGTGTAGAGAGCAGCTATTTACTGGAGTTCGGTAGCCTGGAATGAGGCATTCGCTCTATGCGGGTTTTCAGTAAGCTGCGTGTAAGAGATGCAGCTTACGGGAGTTCCATAACCTAAGTGCAGAGACATCCAGTATCCAGGAGTTCCGTATGTTGAATGTAGAGAGAAGCTGTTTCTAAGATTTCGGTAGCCTGGGCATAGGTATTCGGTATATGCGGGTTTTCTGTATGCTGAGTGCAGCAGACGCAGCTTCTGGGAGATCTGCAACCTAGAATTAGAGAGACACAGTTTACCCAAGTTGTGTATCAGGTTGTAGGGAGAAGCTGTTTCCAAGAGTTCTGGAGCCTATGAGCAGGTATTCGCTATATGCGGGTTTTCTGTATGCTGCGTGTGGCAGACGCAGCTTATGTGAGTTCTGTATCTTGAATGTAGTGAGACACAGTTTACCAGCGTTCTGTATAGGGGTGTAGAGAGAAACTGTTTCCAAGAGTGTTGTAGCCTAGCAAGAGTCATATGCAATAACTGGGATTTCTGTATCCTGAGTGTAGGAGATGCCGCTTATGGGAGCTCTGCTACCTGGATGTAGAGAGAAGCAGTTCACCGGAGTTCTCTATCCTTGGTGTAGAGAGCAGCTATTTACTGGAGTTCGGTAGCCTGGAATGAGGCATTCGCTCTATGCGGGTTTTCAGTAAGCTGCGTGTAAGAGATGCAGCTTACGGGAGTTCCATAACCTAAGTGCAGAGACATCCAGTATCCAGGAGTTCCGTATGTTGAATGTAGAGAGAAGCTGTTTCTAAGATTTCGGTAGCCTGGGCATAGGTATTCGGTATATGCGGGTTTTCTGTATGCTGAGTGCAGCAGACGCAGCTTCTGGGAGATCTGCAACCTAGAATTAGAGAGACACAGTTTACCCAAGTTGTGTATCAGGTTGTAGGGAGAAGCTGTTTCCAAGAGTTCTGGAGCCTATGAGCAGGTATTCGCTATATGCGGGTTTTCTGTATGCTGCGTGTGGCAGACGCAGCTTATGTGAGTTCTGTATCTTGAATGTAGTGAGACACAGTTTACCAGAGTTCTGTATAGGGGTGTAGAGAGAAACTGTTTCCAAGAGTGTTGTAGCCTAGCAAGAGGCATATGCAGTAACTGGGTGCTCTGTATCCTGAGTGTAGGAGATGCCGCTTATGGGAGCTCTGCTACCTGGATGTAGAGAGAAGCAGTTCACTGGAGTTCTCTATCCTTGGTGTAGAGAGCAGCTATTTACTGGAGTTCGGTAGCCTGGAATGAGGCATTCGCTCTATGCGGGTTTTCAGTAAGCTGCGTGTAAGAGATGCAGCTTACGGGAGTTCCATAACCTAAGTGCAGAGACATCCAGTATCCAGGAGTTCCGTATGTTGAATGTAGAGAGAAGCTGTTTCTAAGATTTCAGTAGCCTGGGCATAGGTATTCGGTATATGCGGGTTTTCTGTATGCTGAGTGCAACAGACGCAGCTTCTGGGAGATCTGCAACCTAGAATTAGAGAGACACAGTTTACCCAAGTTGTGTATCAGGTTGTAGGGAGAAGCTGTTTCCAAGAGTTCTGGAGCCTGGCAATAGGCATAGGCAATGTATGGGATTTCTGTATCCTAAGTGTAGCAGATGCAGCTTACAGGAGCTCAGTAACCTGGCTGGAAAGAGAAGCAGTTTCCAAGAGTTCTCTATCCTTGGTGTAGGGAGAAGCTGTTTCCAAGAGTTCTGTAGCCTATGAGCAGGTATTCACTATACGCGGGTTTTCTGTATGCTGAGTGTAGCACACGCAGCTTATGGGCGTTGTGTCTCGTGCATGTCGTGAGACACTGTTTACCAGAGTTCTGTATAGGGGTGTAGAGAGAAACTGTTTCCAAGAGTTCTGGAGCCTAGCAAGAGGCATATGCAGTAATTGGGATTTCTGTATCCTGAGTGTAGGAGATGCCGCTTATGGGAGCTCTGCTACCTGGATGTAGAGAGAAGCAGTTTACCGGAGTTCGCTATCCTTGGTGTAGAGAGGAGCTGTTTACAGGAGTTGCGTATCCTGGAATTAGGCATTCGCTATGTGTGGGTATTCTGGATGCTGAGTGTAGCAGATGCAGCTTTCGGGAGTTCTGTAATCTAAGTGTAGAGAGATGCAGTTTCCAGTAGTTCTGTATGTTGAATGCAGAGAGAAGCTGTTTCCAAGAGTTCTGTAGTCTGAGAGCAGGCATACGCTGTATATGGGATTCCTGTTGCCTGAGTGTAGCCGACGCAGCTTCTGGGAGATCTGTAACCTAGAATTAGAGAGACACAGTTTACCGAAGTTCTGTATCAGAGTGTAGGGAGAAGCTGTTTCCAAGCATTCTGTAGCCTATGAGCAGGTTTCGCTATATGCGGGTTTTCTGTATGCTGAGTGTAGCACACGCAGCTTATGGGCGTAGTGTCTCGTGCATGTCGTGAGACACTGTTTACCAGAGTTCTGTATATGCGTGTAGAGAGAAATTGTTTCCAAGAGTTCTGGAGCCTAGCAAGAGGCATATGCAGTAATTGGGATTTCTGTATCCTGAGTGTAGGAGATGCCGCTTATGGGAGCTCTGCTACCTGGATGTAGAGAGAAGCAGTTTACCGGAGTTCGCTATCCTTGGTGTAGAGAGGAGCTGTTTACAGGAGTTGCGTATCCTGGAATTAGGCATTCGCTATGTGTGGGTATTCTGGATGCTGAGTGTAGCAGATGCAGCTTTCGGGAGTTCTGTAATCTAAGTGTAGAGAGATGCAGTTTCCAGTAGTTCTGTATGTTGAATGCAGAGAGAAGCTGTTTCCAAGAGTTCTGTAGTCTGAGAGCAGGCATACGCTGTATATGGGATTCCTGTTGCCTGAGTGTAGCCGACGCAGCTTCTGGGAGATCTGTAACCTAGAATTAGAGAGACACAGTTTACCGAAGTTCTGTATCAGAGTGTAGGGAGAAGCTGTTTCCAAGCATTCTGTAGCCTATGAGCAGGTTTCGCTATATGCGGGTTTTCTGTATGCTGAGTGTAGCACACGCAGCTTATGGGTGTAGTGTCTCGTGCATGTCGTGAGACACTGTTTACCAGAGTTCTGTATATGCGTGTAGAGAGAAATTGTTTCCAAGAGTTCTGGAGCATAGCAAGAGGCATATGCAGTAATTGGGATTTCTGTATCCTGAGTGTAGGAGATGCCGCTTATGGGAGCTCTGCTACCTGGATGTAGAGAGAAGCAGTTCACTGGAGTTCTCTATCCTTGGTGTAGAGAGCAGCTATTTACTGGAGTTCGGTAGCCTGGAATGAGGCATTCGCTCTATGCGGGTTTTCAGTAAGCTGCGTGTAAGAGATGCAGCTTATGGGAGTTCCATAACCTAAGTGCAGAGAAATCCAGTATCCAGGAGTTCCGTATGTTGAATGTAGAGAGAAGCTGTTTCTAAGATTTCGGTAGCCTGGGCATAGGTATTCGGTATATGCGGGTTTTCTGTATGCTGAGTGCAGCAGACGCAGCTTCTGGGAGATCTGCAACCTAGAATTAGAGAGACACAGTTTACCCAAGTTGTGTATCAGGTTGTAGGGAGAAGCTGTTTCCAAGAGTTCTGTAGCCTATGAGCAGGTATTCTCTATATGCGGGTTTTCTGTATGCTGCGTGTGGCAGACGCAGCTTATGTGAGTTCTGTATCTTGAATGTAGTGAGACACAGTTTACCAGAGTTCTGTATAGGGGTGTAGAGAGAAACTGTTTCCAAGAGTGTTGTAGCCTAGCAAGAGGCATATGCAGTAACTGGGTGTTCTGTATCCTGAGTGTAGGAGATGCCGCTTATGGGAGCTCTGCTACCTGGATGTAGAGAGAAGCAGTTCACCGGAGTTCTCTATCCTTGGTGTAGAGAGCAGCTATTTACTGGAGTTCGGTAGCCTGGAATGAGGCATTCGCTCTATGCGGGTTTTCAGTAAGCTGCGTGTAAGAGATGCAGCTTACGGGAGTTCCATAACCTAAGTGCAGAGACATCCAGTATCCAGGAGTTCCGTATGTTGAATGTAGAGAGAAGCTGTTTCTAAGATTTCGGTAGCCTGGGCATAGGTATTCGGTATATGCGGGTTTTCTGTATGCTGAGTGCAGCAGACGCAGCTTCTGGGAGATCTGCAACCTAGAATTAGAGAGACACAGTTTACCCAAGTTGTGTATCAGGTTGTAGGGAGAAGCTGTTTCCAAGAGTTCTGGAGCCTGGCAATAGGCATAGGCAATGTATGGGATTTCTGTATCCTAAGTGTAGCAGATGCAGCTTACAGGAGCTCAGTAACCTGGCTGGAAAGAGAAGCAGTTTCCAAGAGTTCTCTATCCTTGGTGTAGGGAGAAGCTGTTTCCAAGAGTTCTGTAGCCTATGAGCAGGTATTCGCTATATGCGGGTTTTCTGTATGCTGAGTGTAGCACACGCAGCTTATGGGCGTTGTGTCTCGTGCATGTCGTGAGACACTGTTTACCAGAGTTCTGTATAGGGGTGTAGAGAGAAACTGTTTCCAAGAGTTCTGGAGCCTAGCAAGAGGCATATGCAGTAATTGGGATTTCTGTATCCTGAGTGTAGGAGATGCCGCTTATGGGAGCTCTGCTACCTGGATGTAGAGAGAAGCAGTTTACCGGAGTTCGCTATCCTTGGTGTAGAGAGGAGCTGTTTACAGGAGTTGCGTATCCTGGAATTAGGCATTCGCTATGTGTGGGTATTCTGGATGCTGAGTGTAGCAGATGCAGCTTTCGGGAGTTCTGTAATCTAAGTGTAGAGAGATGCAGTTTCCAGTAGTTCTGTATGTTGAATGCAGAGAGAAGCTGTTTCCAAGAGTTCTGTAGTCTGAGAGCAGGCATACGCTGTATATGGGATTCCTGTTGCCTGAGTGTAGCCGACGCAGCTTCTGGGAGATCTGTAACCTAGAATTAGAGAGACACAGTTGACCGAAGTTCTGTATCAGAGTGTAGGGAGAAGCTGTTTCCAAGCATTCTGTAGCCTATGAGCAGGTTTCGCTATATGCGGGTTTTCTGTATGCTGAGTGTAGCACACGCAGCTTATGGGCGTAGTGTCTCGTGCATGTCGTGAGACACTGTTTACCAGAGTTCTGTATATGCGTGTAGAGAGAAATTGTTTCCAAGAGTTCTGGAGCATAGCAAGAGGCATATGCAGTAATTGGGATTTCTGTATCCTGAGTGTAGGAGATGCCGCTTATGGGAGCTCTGCTACCTGGATGTAGAGAGAAGCAGTTCACCGGAGTTCTCTATCCTTGGTGTAGAGAGCAGCTATTTACTGGAGTTCGGTAGCCTGGAATGAGGCATTCGCTCTATGCGGGTTTTCAGTAAGCTGCGTGTAAGAGATGCAGCTTACGGGAGTTCCATAACCTAAGTGCAGAGACATCCAGTATCCAGGAGTTCCGTATGTTGAATGTAGAGAGAAGCTGTTTCTAAGATTTCGGTAGCCTGGGCATAGGTATTCGGTATATGCGGGTTTTCTGTATGCTGAGTGCAGCAGACGCAGCTTCTGGGAGATCTGCAACCTAGAATTAGAGAGACACAGTTTACCCAAGTTGTGTATCAGGTTGTAGGGAGAAGCTGTTTCCAAGAGTTCTGGAGCCTATGAGCAGGTATTCGCTATATGCGGGTTTTCTGTATGCTGCGTGTGGCAGACGCAGCTTATGTGAGTTCTGTATCTTGAATGTAGTGAGACACAGTTTACCAGCGTTCTGTATAGGGGTGTAGAGAGAAACTGTTTCCAAGAGTGTTGTAGCCTAGCAAGAGGCATATGCAGTAACTGGGTGTTCTGTATCCTGAGTGTAGGAGATGCCGCTTATGGGAGCTCTGCTACCTGGATGTAGAGAGAAGCAGTTCACCGGAGTTCTCTATCCTTGGTGTAGAGAGCAGCTATTTACTGGAGTTCGGTAGCCTGGAATGAGGCATTCGCTCTATGCGGGTTTTCAGTAAGCTGCGTGTAAGAGATGCAGCTTACGGGAGTTCCATAACCTAAGTGCAGAGACATCCAGTATCCAGGAGTTCCGTATGTTGAATGTAGAGAGAAGCTGTTTCTAAGATTTCGGTAGCCTGGGCATAGGTATTCGGTATATGCGGGTTTTCTGTATGCTGAGTGCAGCAGACGCAGCTTCTGGGAGATCTGCAACCTAGAATTAGAGAGACACAGTTTACCCAAGTTGTGTATCAGGTTGTAGGGAGAAGCTGTTTCCAAGAGTTCTGGAGCCTATGAGCAGGTATTCGCTATATGCGGGTTTTCTGTATGCTGCGTGTGGCAGACGCAGCTTATGTGAGTTCTGTATCTTGAATGTAGTGAGACACAGTTTACCAGAGTTCTGTATAGGGGTGTAGAGAGAAACTGTTTCCAAGAGTGTTGTAGCCTAGCAAGAGGCATATGCAGTAACTGGGTGCTCTGTATCCTGAGTGTAGGAGATGCCGCTTATGGGAGCTCTGCTACCTGGATGTAGAGAGAAGCAGTTCACTGGAGTTCTCTATCCTTGGTGTAGAGAGCAGCTATTTACTGGAGTTCGGTAGCCTGGAATGAGGCATTCGCTCTATGCGGGTTTTCAGTAAGCTGCGTGTAAGAGATGCAGCTTACGGGAGTTCCATAACCTAAGTGCAGAGACATCCAGTATCCAGGAGTTCCGTATGTTGAATGTAGAGAGAAGCTGTTTCTAAGATTTCGGTAGCCTGGGCATAGGTATTCGGTATATGCGGGTTTTCTGTATGCTGAGTGCAGCAGACGCAGCTTCTGGGAGATCTGCAACCTAGAATTAGAGAGACACAGTTTACCCAAGTTGTGTATCAGGTTGTAGGGAGAAGCTGTTTCCAAGAGTTCTGGAGCCTATGAGCAGGTATTCGTTATATGCGGGTTTTCTGTATGCTGCGTGTGGCAGACGCAGCTTATGTGAGTTCTGTATCTTGAATGTAGTGAGACACAGTTTACCAGAGTTCTGTATAGGGGTGTAGAGAGAAACTGTTTCCAAGAGTGTTGTAGCCTAGCAAGAGGCATATGCAGTAACTGGGTGTTCTGTATCCTGAGTGTAGGAGATGCCGCTTATGGGAGCTCTGCTACCTGGATGTAGAGAGAAGCAGTTCACCGGAGTTCTCTATCCTTGGTGTAGAGAGCAGCTATTTACTGGAGTTCGGTAGCCTGGAATGAAGCATTCGCTCTATGCGGGTTTTCAGTAAGCTGCGTGTAAGAGATGCAGCTTACGGGAGTTCCATAACCTAAGTGCAGAGACATCCAGTATCCAGGAGTTCCGTATGTTGAATGTAGAGAGAAGCTGTTTCTAAGATTTCGGTAACCTGGGCATAGGTATTCGGTATATGCGGGTTTTCTGTATGCTGAGTGCAGCAGATGCAGCTTCTGGGAGATCTGCAACCTAGAATTAGAGAGACACAGTTTACCCAAGTTGTGTATCAGGTTGTAGGGAGAAGCTGTTTCCAAGAGTTCTGGAGCCTGGCAATAGGCATAGGCAATGTATGGGATTTCTGTATCCTAAGTGTAGCAGATGCAGCTTACAGGAGCTCAGTAACCTGGCTGGAAAGAGAAGCAGTTTCCAAGAGTTCTCTATCCTTGGTGTAGGGAGAAGCTGTTTCCAAGAGTTCTGTAGCCTATGAGCAGGTATTCGCTATACGCGGGTTTTCTGTATGCTGAGTGTAGCACACGCAGCTTATGGGCGTTGTGTCTCGTGCATGTCGTGAGACTCTTTACCAGAGTTCTGTATAGGGGTGTAGAGAGAAACTGTTTCCAAGAGTTCTGGAGCCTAGCAAGAGGCATATGCAGTAATTGGGATTTCTGTATCCTGAGTGTAGGAGATGCCGCTTATGGGAGCTCTGCTACCTGGATGTAGAGAGAAGCAGTTTACCGGAGTTCGCTATCCTTGGTGTAGAGAGGAGCTGTTTACAGGAGTTGCGTATCCTGGAATTAGGCATTCGCTATGTGTGGGTATTCTGGATGCTGAGTGTAGCAGATGCAGCTTTCGGGAGTTCTGTAATCTAAGTGTAGAGAGATGCAGTTTCCAGTAGTTCTGTATGTTGAATGCAGAGAGAAGCTGTTTCCAAGAGTTCTGTAGTCTGAGAGCAGGCATACGCTGTATATGGGATTCCTGTTGCCTGAGTGTAGCCGACGCAGCTTCTGGGAGATCTGTAACCTAGAATTAGAGAGACACAGTTGACCGAAGTTCTGTATCAGAGTGTAGGGAGAAGCTGTTTCCAAGCATTCTGTAGCCTATGAGCAGGTTTCGCTATATGCGGGTTTTCTGTATGCTGAGTGTAGCACACGCAGCTTATGGGCGTAGTGTCTCGTGCATGTCGTGAGACACTGTTTACCAGAGTTCTGTATATGCGTGTAGAGAGAAATTGTTTCCAAGAGTTCTGGAGCATAGCAAGAGGCATATGCAGTAATTGGGATTTCTGTATCCTGAGTGTAGGAGATGCCGCTTATGGGAGCTCTGCTACCTGGATGTAGAGAGAAGCAGTTCACCGGAGTTCTCTATCCTTGGTGTAGAGAGCAGCTATTTACTGGAGTTCGGTAGCCTGGAATGAGGCATTCGCTCTATGCGGGTTTTCAGTAAGCTGCGTGTAAGAGATGCAGCTTACGGGAGTTCCATAACCTAAGTGCAGAGACATCCAGTATCCAGGAGTTCCGTATGTTGAATGTAGAGAGAAGCTGTTTCTAAGATTTCGGTAGCCTGGGCATAGGTATTCGGTATATGCGGGTTTTCTGTATGCTGAGTGCAGCAGACGCAGCTTCTGGGAGATCTGCAACCTAGAATTAGAGAGACACAGTTTACCCAAGTTGTGTATCAGGTTGTAGGGAGAAGCTGTTTCCAAGAGTTCTGGAGCCTATGAGCAGGTATTCGCTATATGCGGGTTTTCTGTATGCTGCGTGTGGCAGACGCAGCTTATGTGAGTTCTGTATCTTGAATGTAGTGAGACACAGTTTACCAGCGTTCTGTATAGGGGTGTAGAGAGAAACTGTTTCCAAGAGTGTTGTAGCCTAGCAAGAGGCATATGCAGTAACTGGGTGTTCTGTATCCTGAGTGTAGGAGATGCCGCTTATGGGAGCTCTGCTACCTGGATGTAGAGAGAAGCAGTTCACCGGAGTTCTCTATCCTTGGTGTAGAGAGCAGCTATTTACTGGAGTTCGGTAGCCTGGAATGAGGCATTCGCTCTATGCGGGTTTTCAGTAAGCTGCGTGTAAGAGATGCAGCTTACGGGAGTTCCATAACCTAAGTGCAGAGACATCCAGTATCCAGGAGTTCCGTATGTTGAATGTAGAGAGAAGCTGTTTCTAAGATTTCGGTAGCCTGGGCATAGGTATTCGGTATATGCGGGTTTTCTGTATGCTGAGTGCAGCAGACGCAGCTTCTGGGAGATCTGCAACCTAGAATTAGAGAGACACAGTTTACCCAAGTTGTGTATCAGGTTGTAGGGAGAAGCTGTTTCCAAGAGTTCTGGAGCCTATGAGCAGGTATTCGCTATATGCGGGTTTTCTGTATGCTGCGTGTGGCAGACGCAGCTTATGTGAGTTCTGTATCTTGAATGTAGTGAGACACAGTTTACCAGCGTTCTGTATAGGGGTGTAGAGAGAAACTGTTTCCAAGAGTGTTGTAGCCTAGCAAGAGTCATATGCAATAACTGGGATTTCTGTATCCTGAGTGTAGGAGATGCCGCTTATGGGAGCTCTGCTACCTGGATGTAGAGAGAAGCAGTTCACCGGAGTTCTCTATCCTTGGTGTAGAGAGCAGCTATTTACTGGAGTTCGGTAGCCTGGAATGAGGCATTCGCTCTATGCGGGTTTTCAGTAAGCTGCGTGTAAGAGATGCAGCTTACGGGAGTTCCATAACCTAAGTGCAGAGACATCCAGTATCCAGGAGTTCCGTATGTTGAATGTAGAGAGAAGCTGTTTCTAAGATTTCGGTAGCCTGGGCATAGGTATTCGGTATATGCGGGTTTTCTGTATGCTGAGTGCAGCAGACGCAGCTTCTGGGAGATCTGCAACCTAGAATTAGAGAGACACAGTTTACCCAAGTTGTGTATCAGGTTGTAGGGAGAAGCTGTTTCCAAGAGTTCTGGAGCCTATGAGCAGGTATTCGCTATATGCGGGTTTTCTGTATGCTGCGTGTGGCAGACGCAGCTTATGTGAGTTCTGTATCTTGAATGTAGTGAGACACAGTTTACCAGAGTTCTGTATAGGGGTGTAGAGAGAAACTGTTTCCAAGAGTGTTGTAGCCTAGCAAGAGGCATATGCAGTAACTGGGTGCTCTGTATCCTGAGTGTAGGAGATGCCGCTTATGGGAGCTCTGCTACCTGGATGTAGAGAGAAGCAGTTCACTGGAGTTCTCTATCCTTGGTGTAGAGAGCAGCTATTTACTGGAGTTCGGTAGCCTGGAATGAGGCATTCGCTCTATGCGGGTTTTCAGTAAGCTGCGTGTAAGAGATGCAGCTTACGGGAGTTCCATAACCTAAGTGCAGAGACATCCAGTATCCAGGAGTTCCGTATGTTGAATGTAGAGAGAAGCTGTTTCTAAGATTTCAGTAGCCTGGGCATAGGTATTCGGTATATGCGGGTTTTCTGTATGCTGAGTGCAACAGACGCAGCTTCTGGGAGATCTGCAACCTAGAATTAGAGAGACACAGTTTACCCAAGTTGTGTATCAGGTTGTAGGGAGAAGCTGTTTCCAAGAGTTCTGTAGCCTATGAGCAGGTATTCGTTATATGCGGGTTTTCTGTATGCTGCGTGTGGCAGACGCAGCTTATGTGAGTTCTGTATCTTGAATGTAGTGAGACACAGTTTACCAGAGTTCTGTATAAGGGTGTAGAGAGAAACTGTTTCCAAGAGTGTTGTAGCCTAGCAAGAGGCATATGCAGTAACTGGGTGTTCTGTATCCTGAGTGTAGGAGATGCCGCTTATGGGAGCTCTGCTACCTGGATGTAGAGAGAAGCAGTTCACTGGAGTTCTCTATCCTTGGTGTAGAGAGCAGCTATTTACTGGAGTTCGGTAGCCTGGAATGAGGCATTCGCTCTATGCGGGTTTTCAGTAAGCTGCGTGTAAGAGATGCAGCTTACGGGAGTTCCATAACCTAAGTGCAGAGACATCCAGTATCCAGGAGTTCCGTATGTTGAATGTAGAGAGAAGCTGTTTCTAAGATTTCGGTAGCCTGGGCATAGGTATTCGGTATATGCGGGTTTTCTGTATGCTGAGTGCAGCAGACGCAGCTTCTGGGAGATCTGCAACCTAGAATTAGAGAGACACAGTTTACCCAAGTTGTGTATCAGGTTGTAGGGAGAAGCTGTTTCCAAGAGTTCTGGAGCCTGGCAATAGGCATAGGCAATGTATGGGATTTCTGTATCCTAAGTGTAGCAGATGCAGCTTACAGGAGCTCAGTAACCTGGCTGGAAAGAGAAGCAGTTTCCAAGAGTTCTCTATCCTTGGTGTAGGGAGAAGCTGTTTCCAAGAGTTCTGTAGCCTATGAGCAGGTATTCGCTATACGCGGGTTTTCTGTATGCTGAGTGTAGCACACGCAGCTTATGGGCGTTGTGTCTCGTGCATGTCGTGAGACACTGTTTACCAGAGTTCTGTATAGGGGTGTAGAGAGAAACTGTTTCCAAGAGTTCTGGAGCCTAGCAAGAGGCATATGCAGTAATTGGGATTTCTGTATCCTGAGTGTAGGAGATGCCGCTTATGGGAGCTCTGCTACCTGGATGTAGAGAGAAGCAGTTTACCGGAGTTCGCTATCCTTGGTGTAGAGAGGAGCTGTTTACAGGAGTTGCGTATCCTGGAATTAGGCATTCGCTATGTGTGGGTATTCTGGATGCTGAGTGTAGCAGATGCAGCTTTCGGGAGTTCTGTAATCTAAGTGTAGAGAGATGCAGTTTCCAGTAGTTCTGTATGTTGAATGTAGAGAGAAGCTGTTTCCAAGAGTTCTGTAGTCTGAGAGCAGGCATACGCTGTATATGGGATTCCTGTTGCCTGAGTGTAGCCGACGCAGCTTCTGGGAGATCTGTAACCTAGAATTAGAGAGACACAGTTTACCGAAGTTCTGTATCAGAGTGTAGGGAGAAGCTGTTTCCAAGCATTCTGTAGCCTATGAGCAGGTTTCGCTATATGCGGGTTTTCTGTATGCTGAGTGTAGCACACGCAGCTTATGGGCGTAGTGTCTCGTGCATGTCGTGAGACACTGTTTACCAGAGTTCTGTATATGCGTGTAGAGAGAAATTGTTTCCAAGAGTTCTGGAGCATAGCAAGAGGCATATGCAGTAATTGGGATTTCTGTATCCTGAGTGTAGGAGATGCCGCTTATGGGAGCTCTGCTACCTGGATGTAGAGAGAAGCAGTTCACTGGAGTTCTCTATCCTTGGTGTAGAGAGCAGCTATTTACTGGAGTTCGGTAGCCTGGAATGAGGCATTCGCTCTATGCGGGTTTTCAGTAAGCTGCGTGTAAGAGATGCAGCTTACGGGAGTTCCATAACCTAAGTGCAGAGACATCCAGTATCCAGGAGTTCCGTATGTTGAATGTAGAGAGAAGCTGTTTCTAAGATTTCGGTAGCCTGGGCATAGGTATTCGGTATATGCGGGTTTTCTGTATGCTGAGTGCAGCAGACGCAGCTTCTGGGAGATCTGCAACCTAGAATTAGAGAGACACAGTTTACCCAAGTTGTGTATCAGGTTGTAGGGAGAAGCTGTTTCCAAGAGTTCTGTAGCCTATGAGCAGGTATTCGCTATATGCGGGTTTTCTGTATGCTGCGTGTGGCAGACGCAGCTTATGTGAGTTCTGTATCTTGAATGTAGTGAGACACAGTTTACCAGAGTTCTGTATAGGGGTGTAGAGAGAAACTGTTTCCAAGAGTGTTGTAGCCTAGCAAGAGGCATATGCAGTAACTGGGTGCTCTGTATCCTGAGTGTAGGAGATGCCGCTTATGGGAGCTCTGCTACCTGGATGTAGAGAGAAGCAGTTCACTGGAGTTCTCTATCCTTGGTGTAGAGAGCAGCTATTTACTGGAGTTCGGTAGCCTGGAATGAGGCATTCGCTCTATGCGGGTTTTCAGTAAGCTGCGTGTAAGAGATGCAGCTTACGGGAGTTCCATAACCTAAGTGCAGAGACATCCAGTATCCAGGAGTTCCGTATGTTGAATGTAGAGAGAAGCTGTTTCTAAGATTTCGGTAGCCTGGGCATAGGTATTCGGTATATGCGGGTTTTCTGTA
Source organism: Lepus europaeus (assembly GCF_033115175.1). Lineage (NCBI taxonomy): Eukaryota > Metazoa > Chordata > Mammalia > Lagomorpha > Leporidae > Lepus > Lepus europaeus. The sequence continues at coordinate 296,722 of NW_026909316.1, read as the reverse complement.
TGCTGAGTGCAGCAGACGCAGCTTCTGGGAGATCTGCAACCTAGAATTAGAGAGACACAGTTTACCCAAGTTGTGTATCAGGTTGTAGGGAGAAGCTGTTTCCAAGAGTTCTGGAGCCTATGAGCAGGTATTCGCTATATGCGGGTTTTCTGTATGCTGCGTGTGGCAGACGCAGCTTATGTGAGTTCTGTATCTTGAATGTAGTGAGACACAGTTTACCAGCGTTCTGTATAGGGGTGTAGAGAGAAACTGTTTCCAAGAGTGTTGTAGCCTAGCAAGAGGCATATGCAGTAACTGGGTGTTCTGTATCCTGAGTGTAGGAGATGCCGCTTATGGGAGCTCTGCTACCTGGATGTAGAGAGAAGCAGTTCACCGGAGTTCTCTATCCTTGGTGTAGAGAGCAGCTATTTACTGGAGTTCGGTAGCCTGGAATGAGGCATTCGCTCTATGCGGGTTTTCAGTAAGCTGCGTGTAAGAGATGCAGCTTACGGGAGTTCCATAACCTAAGTGCAGAGACATCCAGTATCCAGGAGTTCCGTATGTTGAATGTAGAGAGAAGCTGTTTCTAAGATTTCGGTAGCCTGGGCATAGGTATTCGGTATATGCGGGTTTTCTGTATGCTGAGTGCAGCAGACGCAGCTTCTGGGAGATCTGCAACCTAGAATTAGAGAGACACAGTTTACCCAAGTTGTGTATCAGGTTGTAGGGAGAAGCTGTTTCCAAGAGTTCTGGAGCCTATGAGCAGGTATTCGCTATATGCGGGTTTTCTGTATGCTGCGTGTGGCAGACGCAGCTTATGTGAGTTCTGTATCTTGAATGTAGTGAGACACAGTTTACCAGCGTTCTGTATAGGGGTGTAGAGAGAAACTGTTTCCAAGAGTGTTGTAGCCTAGCAAGAGTCATATGCAATAACTGGGATTTCTGTATCCTGAGTGTAGGAGATGCCGCTTATGGGAGCTCTGCTACCTGGATGTAGAGAGAAGCAGTTCACCGGAGTTCTCTATCCTTGGTGTAGAGAGCAGCTATTTACTGGAGTTCGGTAGCCTGGAATGAGGCATTCGCTCTATGCGGGTTTTCAGTAAGCTGCGTGTAAGAGATGCAGCTTACGGGAGTTCCATAACCTAAGTGCAGAGACATCCAGTATCCAGGAGTTCCGTATGTTGAATGTAGAGAGAAGCTGTTTCTAAGATTTCGGTAGCCTGGGCATAGGTATTCGGTATATGCGGGTTTTCTGTATGCTGAGTGCAGCAGACGCAGCTTCTGGGAGATCTGCAACCTAGAATTAGAGAGACACAGTTTACCCAAGTTGTGTATCAGGTTGTAGGGAGAAGCTGTTTCCAAGAGTTCTGGAGCCTATGAGCAGGTATTCGCTATATGCGGGTTTTCTGTATGCTGCGTGTGGCAGACGCAGCTTATGTGAGTTCTGTATCTTGAATGTAGTGAGACACAGTTTACCAGAGTTCTGTATAGGGGTGTAGAGAGAAACTGTTTCCAAGAGTGTTGTAGCCTAGCAAGAGGCATATGCAGTAACTGGGTGCTCTGTATCCTGAGTGTAGGAGATGCCGCTTATGGGAGCTCTGCTACCTGGATGTAGAGAGAAGCAGTTCACTGGAGTTCTCTATCCTTGGTGTAGAGAGCAGCTATTTACTGGAGTTCGGTAGCCTGGAATGAGGCATTCGCTCTATGCGGGTTTTCAGTAAGCTGCGTGTAAGAGATGCAGCTTACGGGAGTTCCATAACCTAAGTGCAGAGACATCCAGTATCCAGGAGTTCCGTATGTTGAATGTAGAGAGAAGCTGTTTCTAAGATTTCAGTAGCCTGGGCATAGGTATTCGGTATATGCGGGTTTTCTGTATGCTGAGTGCAACAGACGCAGCTTCTGGGAGATCTGCAACCTAGAATTAGAGAGACACAGTTTACCCAAGTTGTGTATCAGGTTGTAGGGAGAAGCTGTTTCCAAGAGTTCTGTAGCCTATGAGCAGGTATTCGTTATATGCGGGTTTTCTGTATGCTGCGTGTGGCAGACGCAGCTTATGTGAGTTCTGTATCTTGAATGTAGTGAGACACAGTTTACCAGAGTTCTGTATAAGGGTGTAGAGAGAAACTGTTTCCAAGAGTGTTGTAGCCTAGCAAGAGGCATATGCAGTAACTGGGTGTTCTGTATCCTGAGTGTAGGAGATGCCGCTTATGGGAGCTCTGCTACCTGGATGTAGAGAGAAGCAGTTCACCGGAGTTCTCTATCCTTGGTGTAGAGAGCAGCTATTTACTGGAGTTCGGTAGCCTGGAATGAGGCATTCGCTCTATGCGGGTTTTCAGTAAGCTGCGTGTAAGAGATGCAGCTTACGGGAGTTCCATAACCTAAGTGCAGAGACATCCAGTATCCAGGAGTTCCGTATGTTGAATGTAGAGAGAAGCTGTTTCTAAGATTTCGGTAGCCTGGGCATAGGTATTCGGTATATGCGGGTTTTCTGTATGCTGAGTGCAGCAGACGCAGCTTCTGGGAGATCTGCAACCTAGAATTAGAGAGACACAGTTTACCCAAGTTGTGTATCAGGTTGTAGGGAGAAGCTGTTTCCAAGAGTTCTGGAGCCTGGCAATAGGCATAGGCAATGTATGGGATTTCTGTATCCTAAGTGTAGCAGATGCAGCTTACAGGAGCTCAGTAACCTGGCTGGAAAGAGAAGCAGTTTCCAAGAGTTCTCTATCCTTGGTGTAGGGAGAAGCTGTTTCCAAGAGTTCTGTAGCCTATGAGCAGGTATTCGCTATACGCGGGTTTTCTGTATGCTGAGTGTAGCACACGCAGCTTATGGGCGTTGTGTCTCGTGCATGTCGTGAGACACTGTTTACCAGAGTTCTGTATAGGGGTGTAGAGAGAAACTGTTTCCAAGAGTTCTGGAGCCTAGCAAGAGGCATATGCAGTAATTGGGATTTCTGTATCCTGAGTGTAGGAGATGCCGCTTATGGGAGCTCTGCTACCTGGATGTAGAGAGAAGCAGTTTACCGGAGTTCGCTATCCTTGGTGTAGAGAGGAGCTGTTTACAGGAGTTGCGTATCCTGGAATTAGGCATTCGCTATGTGTGGGTATTCTGGATGCTGAGTGTAGCAGATGCAGCTTTCGGGAGTTCTGTAATCTAAGTGTAGAGAGATGCAGTTTCCAGTAGTTCTGTATGTTGAATGTAGAGAGAAGCTGTTTCCAAGAGTTCTGTAGTCTGAGAGCAGGCATACGCTGTATATGGGATTCCTGTTGCCTGAGTGTAGCCGACGCAGCTTCTGGGAGATCTGTAACCTAGAATTAGAGAGACACAGTTTACCGAAGTTCTGTATCAGAGTGTAGGGAGAAGCTGTTTCCAAGCATTCTGTAGCCTATGAGCAGGTTTCGCTATATGCGGGTTTTCTGTATGCTGAGTGTAGCACACGCAGCTTATGGGCGTAGTGTCTCGTGCATGTCGTGAGACACTGTTTACCAGAGTTCTGTATATGCGTGTAGAGAGAAATTGTTTCCAAGAGTTCTGGAGCATAGCAAGAGGCATATGCAGTAATTGGGATTTCTGTATCCTGAGTGTAGGAGATGCCGCTTATGGGAGCTCTGCTACCTGGATGTAGAGAGAAGCAGTTCACTGGAGTTCTCTATCCTTGGTGTAGAGAGCAGCTATTTACTGGAGTTCGGTAGCCTGGAATGAGGCATTCGCTCTATGCGGGTTTTCAGTAAGCTGCGTGTAAGAGATGCAGCTTACGGGAGTTCCATAACCTAAGTGCAGAGACATCCAGTATCCAGGAGTTCCGTATGTTGAATGTAGAGAGAAGCTGTTTCTAAGATTTCGGTAGCCTGGGCATAGGTATTCGGTATATGCGGGTTTTCTGTATGCTGAGTGCAGCAGACGCAGCTTCTGGGAGATCTGCAACCTAGAATTAGAGAGACACAGTTTACCCAAGTTGTGTATCAGGTTGTAGGGAGAAGCTGTTTCCAAGAGTTCTGTAGCCTATGAGCAGGTATTCGCTATATGCGGGTTTTCTGTATGCTGCGTGTGGCAGACGCAGCTTATGTGAGTTCTGTATCTTGAATGTAGTGAGACACAGTTTACCAGAGTTCTGTATAGGGGTGTAGAGAGAAACTGTTTCCAAGAGTGTTGTAGCCTAGCAAGAGGCATATGCAGTAACTGGGTGCTCTGTATCCTGAGTGTAGGAGATGCCGCTTATGGGAGCTCTGCTACCTGGATGTAGAGAGAAGCAGTTCACTGGAGTTCTCTATCCTTGGTGTAGAGAGCAGCTATTTACTGGAGTTCGGTAGCCTGGAATGAGGCATTCGCTCTATGCGGGTTTTCAGTAAGCTGCGTGTAAGAGATGCAGCTTACGGGAGTTCCATAACCTAAGTGCAGAGACATCCAGTATCCAGGAGTTCCGTATGTTGAATGTAGAGAGAAGCTGTTTCTAAGATTTCGGTAGCCTGGGCATAGGTATTCGGTATATGCGGGTTTTCTGTATGCTGAGTGCAGCAGACGCAGCTTCTGGGAGATCTGCAACCTAGAATTAGAGAGACACAGTTTACCCAAGTTGTGTATCAGGTTGTAGGGAGAAGCTGTTTCCAAGAGTTCTGGAGCCTATGAGCAGGTATTCGCTATATGCGGGTTTTCTGTATGCTGCGTGTGGCAGACGCAGCTTATGTGAGTTCTGTATCTTGAATGTAGTGAGACACAGTTTACCAGAGTTCTGTATAGGGGTGTAGAGAGAAACTGTTTCCAAGAGTGTTGTAGCCTAGCAAGAGGCATATGCAGTAACTGGGTGCTCTGTATCCTGAGTGTAGGAGATGCCGCTTATGGGAGCTCTGCTACCTGGATGTAGAGAGAAGCAGTTCACTGGAGTTCTCTATCCTTGGTGTAGAGAGCAGCTATTTACTGGAGTTCGGTAGCCTGGAATGAGGCATTCGCTCTATGCGGGTTTTCAGTAAGCTGCGTGTAAGAGATGCAGCTTACGGGAGTTCCATAACCTAAGTGCAGAGACATCCAGTATCCAGGAGTTCTGTATGTTGAATGTAGAGAGAAGCTGTTTCTAAGATTTCGGTAGCCTGGGCATAGGTATTCGGTATATGCGGGTTTTCTGTATGCTGAGTGCAGCAGACGCAGCTTCTGGGAGATCTGCAACCTAGAATTAGAGAGACACAGTTTACCCAAGTTGTGTATCAGGTTGTAGGGAGAAGCTGTTTCCAAGAGTTCTGTAGCCTATGAGCAGGTATTCGTTATATGCGGGTTTTCTGTATGCTGCGTGTGGCAGACGCAGCTTATGTGAGTTCTGTATCTTGAATGTAGTGAGACACAGTTTACCAGAGTTCTGTATAGGGGTGTAGAGAGAAACTGTTTCCAAGAGTGTTGTAGCCTAGCAAGAGGCATATGCAGTAACTGGGTGTTCTGTATCCTGAGTGTAGGAGATGCCGCTTATGGGAGCTCTGCTACCTGGATGTAGAGAGAAGCAGTTCACTGGAGTTCTCTATCCTTGGTGTAGAGAGCAGCTATTTACTGGAGTTCGGTAGCCTGGAATGAGGCATTCGCTCTATGCGGGTTTTCAGTAAGCTGCGTGTAAGAGATGCAGCTTACGGGAGTTCCATAACCTAAGTGCAGAGACATCCAGTATCCAGGAGTTCCGTATGTTGAATGTAGAGAGAAGCTGTTTCTAAGATTTCGGTAGCCTGGGCATAGGTATTCGGTATATGCGGGTTTTCTGTATGCTGAGTGCAGCAGACGCAGCTTCTGGGAGATCTGCAACCTAGAATTAGAGAGACACAGTTTACCCAAGTTGTGTATCAGGTTGTAGGGAGAAGCTGTTTCCAAGAGTTCTGGAGCCTGGCAATAGGCATAGGCAATGTATGGGATTTCTGTATCCTAAGTGTAGCAGATGCAGCTTACAGGAGCTCAGTAACCTGGCTGGAAAGAGAAGCAGTTTCCAAGAGTTCTCTATCCTTGGTGTAGGGAGAAGCTGTTTCCAAGAGTTCTGTAGCCTATGAGCAGGTATTCGCTATACGCGGGTTTTCTGTATGCTGAGTGTAGCACACGCAGCTTATGGGCGTTGTGTCTCGTGCATGTCGTGAGACACTGTTTACCAGAGTTCTGTATAGGGGTGTAGAGAGAAACTGTTTCCAAGAGTTCTGGAGCCTAGCAAGAGGCATATGCAGTAATTGGGATTTCTGTATCCTGAGTGTAGGAGATGCCGCTTATGGGAGCTCTGCTACCTGGATGTAGAGAGAAGCAGTTTACCGGAGTTCGCTATCCTTGGTGTAGAGAGGAGCTGTTTACAGGAGTTGCGTATCCTGGAATTAGGCATTCGCTATGTGTGGGTATTCTGGATGCTGAGTGTAGCAGATGCAGCTTTCGGGAGTTCTGTAATCTAAGTGTAGAGAGATGCAGTTTCCAGTAGTTCTGTATGTTGAATGTAGAGAGAAGCTGTTTCCAAGAGTTCTGTAGTCTGAGAGCAGGCATACGCTGTATATGGGATTCCTGTTGCCTGAGTGTAGCCGACGCAGCTTCTGGGAGATCTGTAACCTAGAATTAGAGAGACACAGTTTACCGAAGTTCTGTATCAGAGTGTAGGGAGAAGCTGTTTCCAAGCATTCTGTAGCCTATGAGCAGGTTTCGCTATATGCGGGTTTTCTGTATGCTGAGTGTAGCACACGCAGCTTATGGGCGTAGTGTCTCGTGCATGTCGTGAGACACTGTTTACCAGAGTTCTGTATATGCGTGTAGAGAGAAATTGTTTCCAAGAGTTCTGGAGCATAGCAAGAGGCATATGCAGTAATTGGGATTTCTGTATCCTGAGTGTAGGAGATGCCGCTTATGGGAGCTCTGCTACCTGGATGTAGAGAGAAGCAGTTCACTGGAGTTCTCTATCCTTGGTGTAGAGAGCAGCTATTTACTGGAGTTCGGTAGCCTGGAATGAGGCATTCGCTCTATGCGGGTTTTCAGTAAGCTGCGTGTAAGAGATGCAGCTTACGGGAGTTCCATAACCTAAGTGCAGAGACATCCAGTATCCAGGAGTTCCGTATGTTGAATGTAGAGAGAAGCTGTTTCTAAGATTTCGGTAGCCTGGGCATAGGTATTCGGTATATGCGGGTTTTCTGTATGCTGAGTGCAGCAGACGCAGCTTCTGGGAGATCTGCAACCTAGAATTAGAGAGACACAGTTTACCCAAGTTGTGTATCAGGTTGTAGGGAGAAGCTGTTTCCAAGAGTTCTGTAGCCTATGAGCAGGTATTCGCTATATGCGGGTTTTCTGTATGCTGCGTGTGGCAGACGCAGCTTATGTGAGTTCTGTATCTTGAATGTAGTGAGACACAGTTTACCAGAGTTCTGTATAGGGGTGTAGAGAGAAACTGTTTCCAAGAGTGTTGTAGCCTAGCAAGAGGCATATGCAGTAACTGGGTGCTCTGTATCCTGAGTGTAGGAGATGCCGCTTATGGGAGCTCTGCTACCTGGATGTAGAGAGAAGCAGTTCACTGGAGTTCTCTATCCTTGGTGTAGAGAGCAGCTATTTACTGGAGTTCGGTAGCCTGGAATGAGGCATTCGCTCTATGCGGGTTTTCAGTAAGCTGCGTGTAAGAGATGCAGCTTACGGGAGTTCCATAACCTAAGTGCAGAGACATCCAGTATCCAGGAGTTCCGTATGTTGAATGTAGAGAGAAGCTGTTTCTAAGATTTCGGTAGCCTGGGCATAGGTATTCGGTATATGCGGGTTTTCTGTATGCTGAGTGCAGCAGACGCAGCTTCTGGGAGATCTGCAACCTAGAATTAGAGAGACACAGTTTACCCAAGTTGTGTATCAGGTTGTAGGGAGAAGCTGTTTCCAAGAGTTCTGTAGCCTATGAGCAGGTATTCGCTATATGCTGGTTTTTTGTATGCTGCGTGTGGCAGACGCAGCTTATGTGAGTTCTGTATCTTGAATGTAGTGAGACACAGTTTACCAGAGTTCTGTATAGGGGTGTAGAGAGAAACTGTTTCCAAGAGTGTTGTAGCCTAGCAAGAGGCATATGCAGTAACTGGGTGTTCTGTATCCTGAGTGTAGGAGATGCCGCTTATGGGAGCTCTGCTACCTGGATGTAGAGAGAAGCAGTTCACTGGAGTTCTCTATCCTTGGTGTAGAGAGCAGCTATTTACTGGAGTTCGGTAGCCTGGAATGAGGCATTCGCTCTATGCGGGTTTTCAGTAAGCTGCGTGTAAGAGATGCAGCTTACGGGAGTTCCATAACCTAAGTGCAGAGACATCCAGTATCCAGGAGTTCCGTATGTTGAATGTAGAGAGAAGCTGTTTCTAAGATTTCGGTAGCCTGGGCATAGGTATTCGGTATATGCGGGTTTTCTGTATGCTGAGTGCAGCAGACGCAGCTTCTGGGAGATCTGCAACCTAGAATTAGAGAGACACAGTTTACCCAAGTTGTGTATCAGGTTGTAGGGAGAAGCTGTTTCCAAGAGTTCTGGAGCCTGGCAATAGGCATAGGCAATGTATGGGATTTCTGTATCCTAAGTGTAGCAGATGCAGCTTACAGGAGCTCAGTAACCTGGCTGGAAAGAGAAGCAGTTTCCAAGAGTTCTCTATCCTTGGTGTAGGGAGAAGCTGTTTCCAAGAGTTCTGTAGCCTATGAGCAGGTATTCGCTATACGCGGGTTTTCTGTATGCTGAGTGTAGCACACGCAGCTTATGGGCGTTGTGTCTCGTGCATGTCGTGAGACACTGTTTACCAGAGTTCTGTATAGGGGTGTAGAGAGAAACTGTTTCCAAGAGTTCTGGAGCCTAGCAAGAGGCATATGCAGTAATTGGGATTTCTGTATCCTGAGTGTAGGAGATGCCGCTTATGGGAGCTCTGCTACCTGGATGTAGAGAGAAGCAGTTTACCGGAGTTCGCTATCCTTGGTGTAGAGAGGAGCTGTTTACAGGAGTTGCGTATCCTGGAATTAGGCATTCGCTATGTGTGGGTATTCTGGATGCTGAGTGTAGCAGATGCAGCTTTCGGGAGTTCTGTAATCTAAGTGTAGAGAGATGCAGTTTCCAGTAGTTCTGTATGTTGAATGCAGAGAGAAGCTGTTTCCAAGAGTTCTGTAGTCTGAGAGCAGGCATACGCTGTATATGGGATTCCTGTTGCCTGAGTGTAGCCGACGCAGCTTCTGGGAGATCTGTAACCTAGAATTAGAGAGACACAGTTTACCGAAGTTCTGTATCAGAGTGTAGGGAGAAGCTGTTTCCAAGCATTCTGTAGCCTATGAGCAGGTTTCGCTATATGCGGGTTTTCTGTATGCTGAGTGTAGCACACGCAGCTTATGGGCGTAGTGTCTCGTGCATGTCGTGAGACACTGTTTACCAGAGTTCTGTATATGCGTGTAGAGAGAAATTGTTTCCAAGAGTTCTGGAGCATAGCAAGAGGCATATGCAGTAATTGGGATTTCTGTATCCTGAGTGTAGGAGATGCCGCTTATGGGAGCTCTGCTACCTGGATGTAGAGAGAAGCAGTTCACCGGAGTTCTCTATCCTTGGTGTAGAGAGCAGCTATTTACTGGAGTTCGGTAGCCTGGAATGAGGCATTCGCTCTATGCGGGTTTTCAGTAAGCTGCGTGTAAGAGATGCAGCTTACGGGAGTTCCATAACCTAAGTGCAGAGACATCCAGTATCCAGGAGTTCCGTATGTTGAATGTAGAGAGAAGCTGTTTCTAAGATTTCGGTAGCCTGGGCATAGGTATTCGGTATATGCGGGTTTTCTGTATGCTGAGTGCAGCAGACGCAGCTTCTGGGAGATCTGCAACCTAGAATTAGAGAGACACAGTTTACCCAAGTTGTGTATCAGGTTGTAGGGAGAAGCTGTTTCCAAGAGTTCTGGAGCCTGGCAATAGGCATAGGCAATGTATGGGATTTCTGTATCCTAAGTGTAGCAGATGCAGCTTACAGGAGCTCAGTAACCTGGCTGGAAAGAGAAGCAGTTTCCAAGAGTTCTCTATCCTTGGTGTAGGGAGAAGCTGTTTCCAAGAGTTCTGTAGCCTATGAGCAGGTATTCGCTATACGCGGGTTTTCTGTATGCTGAGTGTAGCACACGCAGCTTATGGGCGTTGTGTCTCGTGCATGTCGTGAGACACTGTTTACCAGAGTTCTGTATAGGGGTGTAGAGAGAAACTGTTTCCAAGAGTTCTGGAGCCTAGCAAGAGGCATATGCAGTAATTGGGATTTCTGTATCCTGAGTGTAGGAGATGCCGCTTATGGGAGCTCTGCTACCTGGATGTAGAGAGAAGCAGTTTACCGGAGTTCGCTATCCTTGGTGTAGAGAGGAGCTGTTTACAGGAGTTGCGTATCCTGGAATTAGGCATTCGCTATGTGTGGGTATTCTGGATGCTGAGTGTAGCAGATGCAGCTTTCGGGAGTTCTGTAATCTAAGTGTAGAGAGATGCAGTTTCCAGTAGTTCTGTATGTTGAATGTAGAGAGAAGCTGTTTCCAAGAGTTCTGTAGTCTGAGAGCAGGCATACGCTGTATATGGGATTCCTGTTGCCTGAGTGTAGCCGACGCAGCTTCTGGGAGATCTGTAACCTAGAATTAGAGAGACACAGTTTACCGAAGTTCTGTATCAGAGTGTAGGGAGAAGCTGTTTCCAAGCATTCTGTAGCCTATGAGCAGGTTTCGCTATATGCGGGTTTTCTGTATGCTGAGTGTAGCACACGCAGCTTATGGGCGTAGTGTCTCGTGCATGTCGTGAGACACTGTTTACCAGAGTTCTGTATAGGGGTGTAGAGAGAAACTGTTTCCAAGAGTTCTGGAGCCTAGCAAGAGGCATATGCAGTAATTGGGATTTCTGTATCCTGAGTGTAGGAGATGCCGCTTATGGGAGCTCTGCTACCTGGATGTAGAGAGAAGCAGTTCACTGGAGTTCTCTATCCTTGGTGTAGAGAGCAGCTATTTACTGGAGTTCGGTAGCCTGGAATGAGGCATTCGCTCTATGCGGGTTTTCAGTAAGCTGCGTGTAAGAGATGCAGCTTACGGGAGTTCCATAACCTAAGTGCAGAGACATCCAGTATCCAGGAGTTCCGTATGTTGAATATAGAGAGAAGCTGTTTCTAAGATTTCGGTAGCCTGGGCATAGGTATTCGGTATATGCGGGTTTTCTGTATGCTGAGTGCAGCAGACGCAGCTTCTGGGAGATCTGCAACCTAGAATTAGAGAGACACAGTTTACCCAAGTTGTGTATCAGGTTGTAGGGAGAAGCTGTTTCCAAGAGTTCTGTAGCCTATGAGCAGGTATTCGCTATATGCGGGTTTTCTGTATGCTGCGTGTGGCAGACGCAGCTTATGTGAGTTCTGTATCTTGAATGTAGTGAGACACAGTTTACCAGAGTTCTGTATAGGGGTGTAGAGAGAAACTGTTTCCAAGAGTGTTGTAGCCTAGCAAGAGGCATATGCAGTAACTGGGTGCTCTGTATCCTGAGTGTAGGAGATGCCGCTTATGGGAGCTCTGCTACCTGGATGTAGAGAGAAGCAGTTCACTGGAGTTCTCTATCCTTGGTGTAGAGAGCAGCTATTTACTGGAGTTCGGTAGCCTGGAATGAGGCATTCGCTCTATGCGGGTTTTCAGTAAGCTGCGTGTAAGAGATGCAGCTTACGGGAGTTCCATAACCTAAGTGCAGAGACATCCAGTATCCAGGAGTTCCGTATGTTGAATGTAGAGAGAAGCTGTTTCTAAGATTTCGGTAGCCTGGGCATAGGTATTCGGTATATGCGGGTTTTCTGTATGCTGAGTGCAGCAGACGCAGCTTCTGGGAGATCTGCAACCTAGAATTAGAGAGACACAGTTTACCCAAGTTGTGTATCAGGTTGTAGGGAGAAGCTGTTTCCAAGAGTTCTGGAGCCTATGAGCAGGTATTCGCTATATGCGGGTTTTCTGTATGCTGCGTGTGGCAGACGCAGCTTATGTGAGTTCTGTATCTTGAATGTAGTGAGACACAGTTTACCAGAGTTCTGTATAGGGGTGTAGAGAGAAACTGTTTCCAAGAGTGTTGTAGCCTAGCAAGAGGCATATGCAGTAACTGGGTGCTCTGTATCCTGAGTGTAGGAGATGCCGCTTATGGGAGCTCTGCTACCTGGATGTAGAGAGAAGCAGTTCACTGGAGTTCTCTATCCTTGGTGTAGAGAGCAGCTATATACTGGAGTTCGGTAGCCTGGAATGAGGCATTCGCTCTATGCGGGTTTTCAGTAAGCTGCGTGTAAGAGATGCAGCTTACGGGAGTTCCATAACCTAAGTGCAGAGACATCCAGTATCCAGGAGTTCCGTATGTTGAATGTAGAGAGAAGCTGTTTCTAAGATTTCGGTAGCCTGGGCATAGGTATTCGGTATATGCGGGTTTTCTGTATGCTGAGTGCAGCAGACGCAGCTTCTGGGAGATCTGCAACCTAGAATTAGAGAGACACAGTTTACCCAAGTTGTGTATCAGGTTGTAGGGAGAAGCTGTTTCCAAGAGTTCTGTAGCCTATGAGCAGGTATTCGTTATATGCGGGTTTTCTGTATGCTGCGTGTGGCAGACGCAGCTTATGTGAGTTCTGTATCTTGAATGTAGTGAGACACAGTTTACCAGAGTTCTGTATAGGGGTGTAGAGAGAAACTGTTTCCAAGAGTGTTGTAGCCTAGCAAGAGGCATATGCAGTAACTGGGTGTTCTGTATCCTGAGTGTAGGAGATGCCGCTTATGGGAGCTCTGCTACCTGGATGTAGAGAGAAGCAGTTCACCGGAGTTCTCTATCCTTGGTGTAGAGAGCAGCTATTTACTGGAGTTCGGTAGCCTGGAATGAGGCATTCGCTCTATGCGGGTTTTCAGTAAGCTGCGTGTAAGAGATGCAGCTTACGGGAGTTCCATAACCTAAGTGCAGAGACATCCAGTATCCAGGAGTTCCGTATGTTGAATGTAGAGAGAAGCTGTTTCTAAGATTTCGGTAGCCTGGGCATAGGTATTCGGTATATGCGGGTTTTTTGTATGCTGAGTGCAGCAGACGCAGCTTCTGGGAGATCTGCAACCTAGAATTAGAGAGACACAGTTTACCCAAGTTGTGTATCAGGTTGTAGGGAGAAGCTGTTTCCAAGAGTTCTGGAGCCTGGCAATAGGCATAGGCAATGTATGGGATTTCTGTATCCTAAGTGTAGCAGATGCAGCTTACAGGAGCTCAGTAACCTGGCTGGAAAGAGAAGCAGTTTCCAAGAGTTCTCTATCCTTGGTGTAGGGAGAAGCTGTTTCCAAGAGTTCTGTAGCCTATGAGCAGGTATTCGCTATACGCGGGTTTTCTGTATGCTGAGTGTAGCACACGCAGCTTATGGGCGTTGTGTCTCGTGCATGTCGTGAGACACTGTTTACCAGAGTTCTGTATAGGGGTGTAGAGAGAAACTGTTTCCAAGAGTTCTGGAGCCTAGCAAGAGGCATATGCAGTAATTGGGATTTCTGTATCCTGAGTGTAGGAGATGCCGCTTATGGGAGCTCTGCTACCTGGATGTAGAGAGAAGCAGTTTACCGGAGTTCGCTATCCTTGGTGTAGAGAGGAGCTGTTTACAGGAGTTGCGTATCCTGGAATTAGGCATTCGCTATGTGTGGGTATTCTGGATGCTGAGTGTAGCAGATGCAGCTTTCGGGAGTTCTGTAATCTAAGTGTAGAGAGATGCAGTTTCCAGTAGTTCTGTATGTTGAATGTAGAGAGAAGCTGTTTCCAAGAGTTCTGTAGTCTGAGAGCAGGCATACGCTGTATATGGGATTCCTGTTGCCTGAGTGTAGCCGACGCAGCTTCTGGGAGATCTGTAACCTAGAATTAGAGAGACACAGTTTACCGAAGTTCTGTATCAGAGTGTAGGGAGAAGCTGTTTCCAAGCATTCTGTAGCCTATGAGCAGGTTTCGCTATATGCGGGTTTTCTGTATGCTGAGTGTAGCACACGCAGCTTATGGGCGTAGTGTCTCGTGCATGTCGTGAGACACTGTTTACCAGAGTTCTGTATATGCGTGTAGAGAGAAATTGTTTCCAAGAGTTCTGGAGCATAGCAAGAGGCATATGCAGTAATTGGGATTTCTGTATCCTGAGTGTAGGAGATGCCGCTTATGGGAGCTCTGCTACCTGGATGTAGAGAGAAGCAGTTCACTGGAGTTCTCTATCCTTGGTGTAGAGAGCAGCTATTTACTGGAGTTCGGTAGCCTGGAATGAGGCATTCGCTCTATGCGGGTTTTCAGTAAGCTGCGTGTAAGAGATGCAGCTTACGGGAGTTCCATAACCTAAGTGCAGAGACATCCAGTATCCAGGAGTTCCGTATGTTGAATGTAGAGAGAAGCTGTTTCTAAGATTTCGGTAGCCTGGGCATAGGTATTCGGTATATGCGGGTTTTCTGTATGCTGAGTGCAGCAGACGCAGCTTCTGGGAGATCTGCAACCTAGAATTAGAGAGACACAGTTTACCCAAGTTGTGTATCAGGTTGTAGGGAGAAGCTGTTTCCAAGAGTTCTGGAGCCTATGAGCAGGTATTCGCTATATGCGGGTTTTCTGTATGCTGCGTGTGGCAGACGCAGCTTATGTGAGTTCTGTATCTTGAATGTAGTGAGACACAGTTTACCAGAGTTCTGTATAGGGGTGTAGAGAGAAACTGTTTCCAAGAGTGTTGTAGCCTAGCAAGAGGCATATGCAGTAACTGGGTGCTCTGTATCCTGAGTGTAGGAGATGCCGCTTATGGGAGCTCTGCTACCTGGATGTAGAGAGAAGCAGTTCACTGGAGTTCTCTATCCTTGGTGTAGAGAGCAGCTATTTACTGGAGTTCGGTAGCCTGGAATGAGGCATTCGCTCTATGCGGGTTTTCAGTAAGCTGCGTGTAAGAGATGCAGCTTACGGGAGTTCCATAACCTAAGTGCAGAGACATCCAGTATCCAGGAGTTCCGTATGTTGAATGTAGAGAGAAGCTGTTTCTAAGATTTCGGTAGCCTGGGCATAGGTATTCGGTATATGCGGGTTTTCTGTATGCTGAGTGTAGCACACGCAGCTTATGGGCGTAGTGTCTCGTGCATGTCGTGAGACACTGTTTACCAGAGTTCTGTATAGGGGTGTAGAGAGAAACTGTTTCCAAGAGTTCTGGAGCCTAGCAAGAGGCATATGCAGTAATTGGGATTTCTGTATCCTGAGTGTAGGAGATGCCGCTTATGGGAGCTCTGCTACCTGGATGTAGAGAGAAGCAGTTTACCGGAGTTCGCTATCCTTGGTGTAGAGAGGAGCTGTTTATAGGAGTTGCGTATCCTGGAATTAGGCATTCGCTATGTGTGGGTATTCTGGATGCTGAGTGTAGCAGATGCAGCTTTCGGGAGTTCTGTAATCTAAGTGTAGAGAGATGCAGTTTCCAGTAGTTCTGTATGTTGAATGCAGAGAGAAGCTGTTTCCAAGAGTTCTGTAGTCTGAGAGCAGGCATACGCTGTATATGGGATTCCTGTTGCCTGAGTGTAGCCGACGCAGCTTCTGGGAGATCTGTAACCTAGAATTAGAGAGACACAGTTTACCGAAGTTCTGTATCAGAGTGTAGGGAGAAGCTGTTTCCAAGCATTCTGTAGCCTATGAGCAGGTTTCGCTATATGCGGGTTTTCTGTATGCTGAGTGTAGCACACGCAGCTTATGGGCGTAGTGTCTCGTGCATGTCGTGAGACACTGTTTACCAGAGTTCTGTATATGCGTGTAGAGAGAAATTGTTTCCAAGAGTTCTGGAGCATAGCAAGAGGCATATGCAGTAATTGGGATTTCTGTATCCTGAGTGTAGGAGATGCCGCTTATGGGAGCTCTGCTACCTGGATGTAGAGAGAAGCAGTTCACTGGAGTTCTCTATCCTTGGTGTAGAGAGCAGCTATTTACTGGAGTTCGGTAGCCTGGAATGAGGCATTCGCTCTATGCGGGTTTTCAGTAAGCTGCGTGTAAGAGATGCAGCTTACGGGAGTTCCATAACCTAAGTGCAGAGACATCCAGTATCCAGGAGTTCCGTATGTTGAATGTAGAGAGAAGCTGTTTCTAAGATTTCGGTAGCCTGGGCATAGGTATTCGGTATATGCGGGTTTTCTGTATGCTGAGTGCAGCAGACGCAGCTTCTGGGAGATCTGCAACCTAGAATTAGAGAGACACAGTTTACCCAAGTTGTGTATCAGGTTGTAGGGAGAAGCTGTTTCCAAGAGTTCTGGAGCCTATGAGCAGGTATTCGTTATATGCGGGTTTTCTGTATGCTGCGTGTGGCAGACGCAGCTTATGTGAGTTCTGTATCTTGAATGTAGTGAGACACAGTTTACCAGAGTTCTGTATAGGGGTGTAGAGAGAAACTGTTTCCAAGAGTGTTGTAGCCTAGCAAGAGGCATATGCAGTAACTGGGTGTTCTGTATCCTGAGTGTAGGAGATGCCGCTTATGGGAGCTCTGCTACCTGGATGTAGAGAGAAGCAGTTCACCGGAGTTCTCTATCCTTGGTGTAGAGAGCAGCTATTTACTGGAGTTCGGTAGCCTGGAATGAGGCATTCGCTCTATGCGGGTTTTCAGTAAGCTGCGTGTAAGAGATGCAGCTTACGGGAGTTCCATAACCTAAGTGCAGAGACATCCAGTATCCAGGAGTTCCGTATGTTGAATGTAGAGAGAAGCTGTTTCTAAGATTTCGGTAGCCTGGGCATAGGTATTCGGTATATGCGGGTTTTCTGTATGCTGAGTGCAGCAGACGCAGCTTCTGGGAGATCTGCAACCTAGAATTAGAGAGACACAGTTTACCCAAGTTGTGTATCAGGTTGTAGGGAGAAGCTGTTTCCAAGAGTTCTGGAGCCTATGAGCAGGTATTCGCTATATGCGGGTTTTCTGTATGCTGCGTGTGGCAGACGCAGCTTATGTGAGTTCTGTATCTTGAATGTAGTGAGACACAGTTTACCAGCGTTCTGTATAGGGGTGTAGAGAGAAACTGTTTCCAAGAGTGTTGTAGCCTAGCAAGAGTCATATGCAATAACTGGGATTTCTGTATCCTGAGTGTAGGAGATGCCGCTTATGGGAGCTCTGCTACCTGGATGTAGAGAGAAGCAGTTCACCGGAGTTCTCTATCCTTGGTGTAGAGAGCAGCTATTTACTGGAGTTCGGTAGCCTGGAATGAGGCATTCGCTCTATGCGGGTTTTCAGTAAGCTGCGTGTAAGAGATGCAGCTTACGGGAGTTCCATAACCTAAGTGCAGAGACATCCAGTATCCAGGAGTTCCGTATGTTGAATGTAGAGAGAAGCTGTTTCTAAGATTTCGGTAGCCTGGGCATAGGTATTCGGTATATGCGGGTTTTCTGTATGCTGAGTGCAGCAGACGCAGCTTCTGGGAGATCTGCAACCTAGAATTAGAGAGACACAGTTTACCCAAGTTGTGTATCAGGTTGTAGGGAGAAGCTGTTTCCAAGAGTTCTGGAGCCTGGCAATAGGCATAGGCAATGTATGGGATTTCTGTATCCTAAGTGTAGCAGATGCAGCTTACAGGAGCTCAGTAACCTGGCTGGAAAGAGAAGCAGTTTCCAAGAGTTCTCTATCCTTGGTGTAGGGAGAAGCTGTTTCCAAGAGTTCTGTAGCCTATGAGCAGGTATTCGCTATACGCGGGTTTTCTGTATGCTGAGTGTAGCACACGCAGCTTATGGGCGTTGTGTCTCGTGCATGTCGTGAGACACTGTTTACCAGAGTTCTGTATAGGGGTGTAGAGAGAAACTGTTTCCAAGAGTTCTGGAGCCTAGCAAGAGGCATATGCAGTAATTGGGATTTCTGTATCCTGAGTGTAGGAGATGCCGCTTATGGGAGCTCTGCTACCTGGATGTAGAGAGAAGCAGTTTACCGGAGTTCGCTATCCTTGGTGTAGAGAGGAGCTGTTTACAGGAGTTGCGTATCCTGGAATTAGGCATTCGCTATGTGTGGGTATTCTGGATGCTGAGTGTAGCAGATGCAGCTTTCGGGAGTTCTGTAATCTAAGTGTAGAGAGATGCAGTTTCCAGTAGTTCTGTATGTTGAATGTAGAGAGAAGCTGTTTCCAAGAGTTCTGTAGTCTGAGAGCAGGCATACGCTGTATATGGGATTCCTGTTGCCTGAGTGTAGCCGACGCAGCTTCTGGGAGATCTGTAACCTAGAATTAGAGAGACACAGTTTACCGAAGTTCTGTATCAGAGTGTAGGGAGAAGCTGTTTCCAAGCATTCTGTAGCCTATGAGCAGGTTTCGCTATATGCGGGTTTTCTGTATGCTGAGTGTAGCACACGCAGCTTATGGGCATAGTGTCTCGTGCATGTCGTGAGACACTGTTTACCAGAGTTCTGTATATGCGTGTAGAGAGAAATTGTTTCCAAGAGTTCTGGAGCATAGCAAGAGGCATATGCAGTAATTGGGATTTCTGTATCCTGAGTGTAGGAGATGCCGCTTATGGGAGCTCTGCTACCTGGATGTAGAGAGAAGCAGTTCACTGGAGTTCTCTATCCTTGGTGTAGAGAGCAGCTATTTACTGGAGTTCGGTAGCCTGGAATGAGGCATTCGCTCTATGCGGGTTTTCAGTAAGCTGCGTGTAAGAGATGCAGCTTACGGGAGTTCCATAACCTAAGTGCAGAGACATCCAGTATCCAGGAGTTCCGTATGTTGAATGTAGAGAGAAGCTGTTTCTAAGATTTCGGTAGCCTGGGCATAGGTATTCGGTATATGCGGGTTTTCTGTATGCTGAGTGCAGCAGACGCAGCTTCTGGGAGATCTGCAACCTAGAATTAGAGAGACACAGTTTACCCAAGTTGTGTATCAGGTTGTAGGGAGAAGCTGTTTCCAAGAGTTCTGTAGCCTATGAGCAGGTATTCGCTATATGCGGGTTTTCTGTATGCTGCGTGTGGCAGACGCAGCTTATGTGAGTTCTGTATCTTGAATGTAGTGAGACACAGTTTACCAGAGTTCTGTATAGGGGTGTAGAGAGAAACTGTTTCCAAGAGTGTTGTAGCCTAGCAAGAGGCATATGCAGTAACTGGGTGTTCTGTATCCTGAGTGTAGGAGATGCCGCTTATGGGAGCTCTGCTACCTGGATGTAGAGAGAAGCAGTTCACCGGAGTTCTCTATCCTTGGTGTAGAGAGCAGCTATTTACTGGAGTTCGGTAGCCTGGAATGAGGCATTCGCTCTATGCGGGTTTTCAGTAAGCTGCGTGTAAGAGATGCAGCTTACGGGAGTTCCATAACCTAAGTGCAGAGACATCCAGTATCCAGGAGTTCCGTATGTTGAATGTAGAGAGAAGCTGTTTCTAAGATTTCGGTAGCCTGGGCATAAGTATTCGGTATATGCGGGTTTTCTGTATGCTGAGTGCAGCAGACGCAGCTTCTGGGAGATCTGCAACCTAGAATTAGAGAGACACAGTTTACCCAAGTTGTGTATCAGGTTGTAGGGAGAAGCTGTTTCCAAGAGTTCTGGAGCCTGGCAATAGGCATAGGCAATGTATGGGATTTCTGTATCCTAAGTGTAGCAGATGCAGCTTACAGGAGCTCAGTAACCTGGCTGGAAAGAGAAGCAGTTTCCAAGAGTTCTCTATCCTTGGTGTAGGGAGAAGCTGTTTCCAAGAGTTCTGTAGCCTATGAGCAGGTATTCGCTATACGCGGGTTTTCTGTATGCTGAGTGTAGCACACGCAGCTTATGGGCGTTGTGTCTCGTGCATGTCGTGAGACACTGTTTACCAGAGTTCTGTATAGGGGTGTAGAGAGAAACTGTTTCCAAGAGTTCTGGAGCCTAGCAAGAGGCATATGCAGTAATTGGGATTTCTGTATCCTGAGTGTAGGAGATGCCGCTTATGGGAGCTCTGCTACCTGGATGTAGAGAGAAGCAGTTTACCGGAGTTCGCTATCCTTGGTGTAGAGAGGAGCTGTTTACAGGAGTTGCGTATCCTGGAATTAGGCATTCGCTATGTGTGGGTATTCTGGATGCTGAGTGTAGCAGATGCAGCTTTCGGGAGTTCTGTAATCTAAGTGTAGAGAGATGCAGTTTCCAGTAGTTCTGTATGTTGAATGTAGAGAGAAGCTGTTTCCAAGAGTTCTGTAGTCTGAGAGCAGGCATACGCTGTATATGGGATTCCTGTTGCCTGAGTGTAGCCGACGCAGCTTCTGGGAGATCTGTAACCTAGAATTAGAGAGACACAGTTTACCGAAGTTCTGTATCAGAGTGTAGGGAGAAGCTGTTTCCAAGCATTCTGTAGCCTATGAGCAGGTTTCGCTATATGCGGGTTTTCTGTATGCTGAGTGTAGCACACGCAGCTTATGGGCGTAGTGTCTCGTGCATGTCGTGAGACACTGTTTACCAGAGTTCTGTATATGCGTGTAGAGAGAAATTGTTTCCAAGAGTTCTGGAGCATAGCAAGAGGCATATGCAGTAATTGGGATTTCTGTATCCTGAGTGTAGGAGATGCCGCTTATGGGAGCTCTGCTACCTGGATGTAGAGAGAAGCAGTTAACTGGAGTTCTCTATCCTTGGTGTAGAGAGCAGCTATTTACTGGAGTTCGGTAGCCTGGAATGAGGCATTCGCTCTATGCGGGTTTTCAGTAAGCTGCGTGTAAGAGATGCAGCTTACGGGAGTTCCATAACCTAAGTGCAGAGACATCCAGTATCCAGGAGTTCCGTATGTTGAATGTAGAGAGAAGCTGTTTCTAAGATTTCGGTAGCCTGGGCATAGGTATTCGGTATATGCGGGTTTTCTGTATGCTGAGTGCAGCAGACGCAGCTTCTGGGAGATCTGCAACCTAGAATTAGAGAGACACAGTTTACCCAAGTTGTGTATCAGGTTGTAGGGAGAAGCTGTTTCCAAGAGTTCTGTAGCCTATGAGCAGGTATTCGCTATATGCGGGTTTTCTGTATGCTGCGTGTGGCAGACGCAGCTTATGTGAGTTCTGTATCTTGAATGTAGTGAGACACAGTTTACCAGAGTTCTGTATAGGGGTGTAGAGAGAAACTGTTTCCAAGAGTGTTGTAGCCTAGCAAGAGGCATATGCAGTAACTGGGTGCTCTGTATCCTGAGTGTAGGAGATGCCGCTTATGGGAGCTCTGCTACCTGGATGTAGAGAGAAGCAGTTCACTGGAGTTCTCTATCCTTGGTGTAGAGAGCAGCTATTTACTGGAGTTCGGTAGCCTGGAATGAGGCATTCGCTCTATGCGGGTTTTCAGTAAGCTGCGTGTAAGAGATGCAGCTTACGGGAGTTCCATAACCTAAGTGCAGAGACATCCAGTATCCAGGAGTTCCGTATGTTGAATGTAGAGAGAAGCTGTTTCTAAGATTTCGGTAGCCTGGGCATAGGTATTCGGTATATGCGGGTTTTCTGTATGCTGAGTGTAGCACACGCAGCTTATGGGCGTAGTGTCTCGTGCATGTCGTGAGACACTGTTTACCAGAGTTCTGTATAGGGGTGTAGAGAGAAACTGTTTCCAAGAGTTCTGGAGCCTAGCAAGAGGCATATGCAGTAATTGGGATTTCTGTATCCTGAGTGTAGGAGATGCCGCTTATGGGAGCTCTGCTACCTGGATGTGGAGAGAAGCAGTTTACCGGAGTTCGCTATCCTTGGTGTAGAGAGGAGCTGTTTACAGGAGTTGCGTATCCTGGAATTAGGCATTCGCTATGTGTGGGTATTCTGGATGCTGAGTGTAGCAGATGCAGCTTTCGGGAGTTCTGTAATCTAAGTGTAGAGAGATGCAGTTTCCAGTAGTTCTGTATGTTGAATGCAGAGAGAAGCTGTTTCCAAGAGTTCTGTAGTCTGAGAGCAGGCATACGCTGTATATGGGATTCCTGTTGCCTGAGTGTAGCCGACGCAGCTTCTGGGAGATCTGTAACCTAGAATTAGAGAGACACAGTTTACCGAAGTTCTGTATCAGAGTGTAGGGAGAAGCTGTTTCCAAGCATTCTGTAGCCTATGAGCAGGTTTCGCTATATGCGGGTTTTCTGTATGCTGAGTGTAGCACACGCAGCTTATGGGCGTAGTGTCTCGTGCATGTCGTGAGACACTGTTTACCAGAGTTCTGTATATGCGTGTAGAGAGAAATTGTTTCCAAGAGTTCTGGAGCATAGCAAGAGGCATATGCAGTAATTGGGATTTCTGTATCCTGAGTGTAGGAGATGCCGCTTATGGGAGCTCTGCTACCTGGATGTAGAGAGAAGCAGTTAACTGGAGTTCTCTATCCTTGGTGTAGAGAGCAGCTATTTACTGGAGTTCGGTAGCCTGGAATGAGGCATTCGCTCTATGCGGGTTTTCAGTAAGCTGCGTGTAAGAGATGCAGCTTACGGGAGTTCCATAACCTAAGTGCAGAGACATCCAGTATCCAGGAGTTCCGTATGTTGAATGTAGAGAGAAGCTGTTTCTAAGATTTCGGTAGCCTGGGCATAGGTATTCGGTATATGCGGGTTTTCTGTATGCTGAGTGCAGCAGACGCAGCTTCTGGGAGATCTGCAACCTAGAATTAGAGAGACACAGTTTACCCAAGTTGTGTATCAGGTTGTAGGGAGAAGCTGTTTCCAAGAGTTCTGTAGCCTATGAGCAGGTATTCGCTATATGCGGGTTTTCTGTATGCTGCGTGTGGCAGACGCAGCTTATGTGAGTTCTGTATCTTGAATGTAGTGAGACACAGTTTACCAGAGTTCTGTATAGGGGTATAGAGAGAAACTGTTTCCAAGAGTGTTGTAGCCTAGCAAGAGGCATATGCAGTAACTGGGTGCTCTGTATCCTGAGTGTAGGAGATGCCGCTTATGGGAGCTCTGCTACCTGGATGTAGAGAGAAGCAGTTCACTGGAGTTCTCTATCCTTGGTGTAGAGAGCAGCTATTTACTGGAGTTCGGTAGCCTGGAATGAGGCATTCGCTCTATGCGGGTTTTCAGTAAGCTGCGTGTAAGAGATGCAGCTTACGGGAGTTCCATAACCTAAGTGCAGAGACATCCAGTATCCAGGAGTTCCGTATGTTGAATGTAGAGAGAAGCTGTTTCTAAGATTTCGGTAGCCTGGGCATAGGTATTCGGTATATGCGGGTTTTCTGTATGCTGAGTGTAGCACACGCAGCTTATGGGCGTAGTGTCTCGTGCATGTCGTGAGACACTGTTTACCAGAGTTCTGTATAGGGGTGTAGAGAGAAACTGTTTCCAAGAGTTCTGGAGCCTAGCAAGAGGCATATGCAGTAATTGGGATTTCTGTATCCTGAGTGTAGGAGATGCCGCTTATGGGAGCTCTGCTACCTGGATGTAGAGAGAAGCAGTTTACCGGAGTTCGCTATCCTTGGTGTAGAGAGGAGCTGTTTACAGGAGTTGCGTATCCTGGAATTAGGCATTCGCTATGTGTGGGTATTCTGGATGCTGAGTGTAGCAGATGCAGCTTTCGGGAGTTCTGTAATCTAAGTGTAGAGAGATGCAGTTTCCAGTAGTTCTGTATGTTGAATGCAGAGAGAAGCTGTTTCCAAGAGTTCTGTAGTCTGAGAGCAGGCATACGCTGTATATGGGATTCCTGTTGCCTGAGTGTAGCCGACGCAGCTTCTGGGAGATCTGTAACCTAGAATTAGAGAGACACAGTTTACCGAAGTTCTGTATCAGAGTGTAGGGAGAAGCTGTTTCCAAGCATTCTGTAGCCTATGAGCAGGTTTCGCTATATGCGGGTTTTCTGTATGCTGAGTGTAGCACTCGCAGCTTATGGGCGTAGTGTCTCGTGCATGTCGTGAGACACTGTTTACCAGAGTTCTGTATATGCGTGTAGAGAGAAATTGTTTCCAAGAGTTCTGGAGCATAGCAAGAGGCATATGCAGTAATTGGGATTTCTGTATCCTGAGTGTAGGAGATGCCGCTTATGGGAGCTCTGCTACCTGGATGTAGAGAGAAGCAGTTAACTGGAGTTCTCTATCCTTGGTGTAGAGAGCAGCTATTTACTGGAGTTCGGTAGCCTGGAATGAGGCATTCGCTCTATGCGGGTTTTCAGTAAGCTGCGTGTAAGAGATGCAGCTTACGGGAGTTCCATAACCTAAGTGCAGAGACATCCAGTATCCAGGAGTTCCGTATGTTGAATGTAGAGAGAAGCTGTTTCTAAGATTTCGGTAGCCTGGGCATAGGTATTCGGTATATGCGGGTTTTCTGTATGCTGAGTGCAGCAGACGCAGCTTCTGGGAGATCTGCAACCTAGAATTAGAGAGACACAGTTTACCCAAGTTGTGTATCAGGTTGTAGGGAGAAGCTGTTTCCAAGAGTTCTGTAGCCTATGAGCAGGTATTCGCTATATGCGGGTTTTCTGTATGCTGCGTGTGGCAGACGCAGCTTATGTGAGTTCTGTATCTTGAATGTAGTGAGACACAGTTTACCAGAGTTCTGTATAGGGGTGTAGAGAGAAACTGTTTCCAAGAGTGTTGTAGCCTAGCAAGAGGCATATGCAGTAACTGGGTGCTCTGTATCCTGAGTGTAGGAGATGCCGCTTATGGGAGCTCTGCTACCTGGATGTAGAGAGAAGCAGTTCACTGGAGTTCTCTATCCTTGGTGTAGAGAGCAGCTATTTACTGGAGTTCGGTAGCCTGGAATGAGGCATTCGCTCTATGCGGGTTTTCAGTAAGCTGCGTGTAAGAGATGCAGCTTACGGGAGTTCCATAACCTAAGTGCAGAGACATCCAGTATCCAGGAGTTCCGTATGTTGAATGTAGAGAGAAGCTGTTTCTAAGATTTCGGTAGCCTGGGCATAGGTATT
Organism: Lepus europaeus; assembly: GCF_033115175.1. Lineage (NCBI taxonomy): Eukaryota > Metazoa > Chordata > Mammalia > Lagomorpha > Leporidae > Lepus > Lepus europaeus. The sequence continues at coordinate 272,029 of NW_026909316.1, read as the reverse complement.
CGGTATATGCGGGTTTTCTGTATGCTGAGTGTAGCACACGCAGCTTATGGGCGTAGTGTCTCGTGCATGTCGTGAGACACTGTTTACCAGAGTTCTGTATAGGGGTGTAGAGAGAAACTGTTTCCAAGAGTTCTGGAGCCTAGCAAGAGGCATATGCAGTAATTGGGATTTCTGTATCCTGAGTGTAGGAGATGCCGCTTATGGGAGCTCTGCTACCTGGATGTAGAGAGAAGCAGTTTACCGGAGTTCGCTATCCTTGGTGTAGAGAGGAGCTGTTTACAGGAGTTGCGTATCCTGGAATTAGGCATTCGCTATGTGTGGGTATTCTGGATGCTGAGTGTAGCAGATGCAGCTTTCGGGAGTTCTGTAATCTAAGTGTAGAGAGATGCAGTTTCCAGTAGTTCTGTATGTTGAATGCAGAGAGAAGCTGTTTCCAAGAGTTCTGTAGTCTGAGAGCAGGCATACGCTGTATATGGGATTCCTGTTGCCTGAGTGTAGCCGACGCAGCTTCTGGGAGATCTGTAACCTAGAATTAGAGAGACACAGTTTACCGAAGTTCTGTATCAGAGTGTAGGGAGAAGCTGTTTCCAAGCATTCTGTAGCCTATGAGCAGGTTTCGCTATATGCGGGTTTTCTGTATGCTGAGTGTAGCACACGCAGCTTATGGGCGTAGTGTCTCGTGCATGTCGTGAGACACTGTTTACCAGAGTTCTGTATATGCGTGTAGAGAGAAATTGTTTCCAAGAGTTCTGGAGCATAGCAAGAGGCATATGCAGTAATTGGGATTTCTGTATCCTGAGTGTAGGAGATGCCGCTTATGGGAGCTCTGCTACCTGGATGTAGAGAGAAGCAGTTCACTGGAGTTCTCTATCCTTGGTGTAGAGAGCAGCTATTTACTGGAGTTCGGTAGCCTGGAATGAGGCATTCGCTCTATGCGGGTTTTCAGTAAGCTGCGTGTAAGAGATGCAGCTTACGGGAGTTCCATAACCTAAGTGCAGAGACATCCAGTATCCAGGAGTTCCGTATGTTGAATGTAGAGAGAAGCTGTTTCTAAGATTTCGGTAGCCTGGGCATAGGTATTCGGTATATGCGGGTTTTCTGTATGCTGAGTGCAGCAGACGCAGCTTCTGGGAGATCTGCAACCTAGAATTAGAGAGACACAGTTTACCCAAGTTGTGTATCAGGTTGTAGGGAGAAGCTGTTTCCAAGAGTTCTGGAGCCTGGCAATAGGCATAGGCAATGTATGGGATTTCTGTATCCTAAGTGTAGCAGATGCAGCTTACAGGAGCTCAGTAACCTGGCTGGAAAGAGAAGCAGTTTCCAAGAGTTCTCTATCCTTGGTGTAGGGAGAAGCTGTTTCCAAGAGTTCTGTAGCCTATGAGCAGGTATTCGCTATACGCGGGTTTTCTGTATGCTGAGTGTAGCACACGCAGCTTATGGGCGTTGTGTCTCGTGCATGTCGTGAGACACTGTTTACCAGAGTTCTGTATAGGGGTGTAGAGAGAAACTGTTTCCAAGAGTTCTGGAGCCTAGCAAGAGGCATATGCAGTAATTGGGATTTCTGTATCCTGAGTGTAGGAGATGCCGCTTATGGGAGCTCTGCTACCTGGATGTAGAGAGAAGCAGTTTACCGGAGTTCGCTATCCTTGGTGTAGAGAGGAGCTGTTTACAGGAGTTGCGTATCCTGGAATTAGGCATTCGCTATGTGTGGGTATTCTGGATGCTGAGTGTAGCAGATGCAGCTTTCGGGAGTTCTGTAATCTAAGTGTAGAGAGATGCAGTTTCCAGTAGTTCTGTATGTTGAATGTAGAGAGAAGCTGTTTCCAAGAGTTCTGTAGTCTGAGAGCAGGCATACGCTGTATATGGGATTCCTGTTGCCTGAGTGTAGCCGACGCAGCTTCTGGGAGATCTGTAACCTAGAATTAGAGAGACACAGTTTACCGAAGTTCTGTATCAGAGTGTAGGGAGAAGCTGTTTCCAAGCATTCTGTAGCCTATGAGCAGGTTTCGCTATATGCGGGTTTTCTGTATGCTGAGTGTAGCACACGCAGCTTATGGGCGTAGTGTCTCGTGCATGTCGTGAGACACTGTTTACCAGAGTTCTGTATATGCGTGTAGAGAGAAATTGTTTCCAAGAGTTCTGGAGCATAGCAAGAGGCATATGCAGTAATTGGGATTTCTGTATCCTGAGTGTAGGAGATGCCGCTTATGGGAGCTCTGCTACCTGGATGTAGAGAGAAGCAGTTCACTGGAGTTCTCTATCCTTGGTGTAGAGAGCAGCTATTTACTGGAGTTCGGTAGCCTGGAATGAGGCATTCGCTCTATGCGGGTTTTCAGTAAGCTGCGTGTAAGAGATGCAGCTTACGGGAGTTCCATAACCTAAGTGCAGAGACATCCAGTATCCAGGAGTTCCGTATGTTGAATGTAGAGAGAAGCTGTTTCTAAGATTTCGGTAGCCTGGGCATAGGTATTCGGTATATGCGGGTTTTCTGTATGCTGAGTGCAGCAGACGCAGCTTCTGGGAGATCTGCAACCTAGAATTAGAGAGACACAGTTTACCCAAGTTGTGTATCAGGTTGTAGGGAGAAGCTGTTTCCAAGAGTTCTGTAGCCTATGAGCAGGTATTCGCTATATGCGGGTTTTCTGTATGCTGCGTGTGGCAGACGCAGCTTATGTGAGTTCTGTATCTTGAATGTAGTGAGACACAGTTTACCAGAGTTCTGTATAGGGGTGTAGAGAGAAACTGTTTCCAAGAGTGTTGTAGCCTAGCAAGAGGCATATGCAGTAACTGGGTGTTCTGTATCCTGAGTGTAGGAGATGCCGCTTATGGGAGCTCTGCTACCTGGATGTAGAGAGAAGCAGTTCACCGGAGTTCTCTATCCTTGGTGTAGAGAGCAGCTATTTACTGGAGTTCGGTAGCCTGGAATGAGGCATTCGCTCTATGCGGGTTTTCAGTAAGCTGCGTGTAAGAGATGCAGCTTACGGGAGTTCCATAACCTAAGTGCAGAGACATCCAGTATCCAGGAGTTCCGTATGTTGAATGTAGAGAGAAGCTGTTTCTAAGATTTCGGTAGCCTGGGCATAGGTATTCGGTATATGCGGGTTTTCTGTATGCTGAGTGCAGCAGACGCAGCTTCTGGGAGATCTGCAACCTAGAATTAGAGAGACACAGTTTACCCAAGTTGTGTATCAGGTTGTAGGGAGAAGCTGTTTCCAAGAGTTCTGGAGCCTGGCAATAGGCATAGGCAATGTATGGGATTTCTGTATCCTAAGTGTAGCAGATGCAGCTTACAGGAGCTCAGTAACCTGGCTGGAAAGAGAAGCAGTTTCCAAGAGTTCTCTATCCTTGGTGTAGGGAGAAGCTGTTTCCAAGAGTTCTGTAGCCTATGAGCAGGTATTCGCTATACGCGGGTTTTCTGTATGCTGAGTGTAGCACACGCAGCTTATGGGCGTTGTGTCTCGTGCATGTCGTGAGACACTGTTTACCAGAGTTCTGTATAGGGGTGTAGAGAGAAACTGTTTCCAAGAGTTCTGGAGCCTAGCAAGAGGCATATGCAGTAATTGGGATTTCTGTATCCTGAGTGTAGGAGATGCCGCTTATGGGAGCTCTGCTACCTGGATGTAGAGAGAAGCAGTTTACCGGAGTTCGCTATCCTTGGTGTAGAGAGGAGCTGTTTACAGGAGTTGCGTATCCTGGAATTAGGCATTCGCTATGTGTGGGTATTCTGGATGCTGAGTGTAGCAGATGCAGCTTTCGGGAGTTCTGTAATCTAAGTGTAGAGAGATGCAGTTTCCAGTAGTTCTGTATGTTGAATGCAGAGAGAAGCTGTTTCCAAGAGTTCTGTAGTCTGAGAGCAGGCATACGCTGTATATGGGATTCCTGTTGCCTGAGTGTAGCCGACGCAGCTTCTGGGAGATCTGTAACCTAGAATTAGAGAGACACAGTTTACCGAAGTTCTGTATCAGAGTGTAGGGAGAAGCTGTTTCCAAGCATTCTGTAGCCTATGAGCAGGTTTCGCTATATGCGGGTTTTCTGTATGCTGAGTGTAGCACACGCAGCTTATGGGCGTAGTGTCTCGTGCATGTCGTGAGACACTGTTTACCAGAGTTCTGTATATGCGTGTAGAGAGAAATTGTTTCCAAGAGTTCTGGAGCATAGCAAGAGGCATATGCAGTAATTGGGATTTCTGTATCCTGAGTGTAGGAGATGCCGCTTATGGGAGCTCTGCTACCTGGATGTAGAGAGAAGCAGTTAACTGGAGTTCTCTATCCTTGGTGTAGAGAGCAGCTATTTACTGGAGTTCGGTAGCCTGGAATGAGGCATTCGCTCTATGCGGGTTTTCAGTAAGCTGCGTGTAAGAGATGCAGCTTACGGGAGTTCCATAACCTAAGTGCAGAGACATCCAGTATCCAGGAGTTCCGTATGTTGAATGTAGAGAGAAGCTGTTTCTAAGATTTCGGTAGCCTGGGCATAGGTATTCGGTATATGCGGGTTTTCTGTATGCTGAGTGCAGCAGACGCAGCTTCTGGGAGATCTGCAACCTAGAATTAGAGAGACACAGTTTACCCAAGTTGTGTATCAGGTTGTAGGGAGAAGCTGTTTCCAAGAGTTCTGTAGCCTATGAGCAGGTATTCGCTATATGCGGGTTTTCTGTATGCTGCGTGTGGCAGACGCAGCTTATGTGAGTTCTGTATCTTGAATGTAGTGAGACACAGTTTACCAGAGTTCTGTATAGGGGTGTAGAGAGAAACTGTTTCCAAGAGTGTTGTAGCCTAGCAAGAGGCATATGCAGTAACTGGGTGCTCTGTATCCTGAGTGTAGGAGATGCCGCTTATGGGAGCTCTGCTACCTGGATGTAGAGAGAAGCAGTTCACTGGAGTTCTCTATCCTTGGTGTAGAGAGCAGCTATTTACTGGAGTTCGGTAGCCTGGAATGAGGCATTCGCTCTATGCGGGTTTTCAGTAAGCTGCGTGTAAGAGATGCAGCTTACGGGAGTTCCATAACCTAAGTGCAGAGACATCCAGTATCCAGGAGTTCCGTATGTTGAATGTAGAGAGAAGCTGTTTCTAAGATTTCGGTAGCCTGGGCATAGGTATTCGGTATATGCGGGTTTTCTGTATGCTGAGTGTAGCACACGCAGCTTATGGGCGTAGTGTCTCGTGCATGTCGTGAGACACTGTTTACCAGAGTTCTGTATAGGGGTGTAGAGAGAAACTGTTTCCAAGAGTTCTGGAGCCTAGCAAGAGGCATATGCAGTAATTGGGATTTCTGTATCCTGAGTGTAGGAGATGCCGCTTATGGGAGCTCTGCTACCTGGATGTAGAGAGAAGCAGTTTACCGGAGTTCGCTATCCTTGGTGTAGAGAGGAGCTGTTTACAGGAGTTGCGTATCCTGGAATTAGGCATTCGCTATGTGTGGGTATTCTGGATGCTGAGTGTAGCAGATGCAGCTTTCGGGAGTTCTGTAATCTAAGTGTAGAGAGATGCAGTTTCCAGTAGTTCTGTATGTTGAATGCAGAGAGAAGCTGTTTCCAAGAGTTCTGTAGTCTGAGAGCAGGCATACGCTGTATATGGGATTCCTGTTGCCTGAGTGTAGCCGACGCAGCTTCTGGGAGATCTGTAACCTAGAATTAGAGAGACACAGTTTACCGAAGTTCTGTATCAGAGTGTAGGGAGAAGCTGTTTCCAAGCATTCTGTAGCCTATGAGCAGGTTTCGCTATATGCGGGTTTTCTGTATGCTGAGTGTAGCACACGCAGCTTATGGGCGTAGTGTCTCGTGCATGTCGTGAGACACTGTTTACCAGAGTTCTGTATATGCGTGTAGAGAGAAATTGTTTCCAAGAGTTCTGGAGCATAGCAAGAGGCATATGCAGTAATTGGGATTTCTGTATCCTGAGTGTAGGAGATGCCGCTTATGGGAGCTCTGCTACCTGGATGTAGAGAGAAGCAGTTCACTGGAGTTCTCTATCCTTGGTGTAGAGAGCAGCTATTTACTGGAGTTCGGTAGCCTGGAATGAGGCATTCGCTCTATGCGGGTTTTCAGTAAGCTGCGTGTAAGAGATGCAGCTTACGGGAGTTCCATAACCTAAGTGCAGAGACATCCAGTATCCAGGAGTTCCGTATGTTGAATGTAGAGAGAAGCTGTTTCTAAGATTTCGGTAGCCTGGGCATAGGTATTCGGTATATGCGGGTTTTCTGTATGCTGAGTGCAGCAGACGCAGCTTCTGGGAGATCTGCAACCTAGAATTAGAGAGACACAGTTTACCCAAGTTGTGTATCAGGTTGTAGGGAGAAGCTGTTTCCAAGAGTTCTGGAGCCTGGCAATAGGCATAGGCAATGTATGGGATTTCTGTATCCTAAGTGTAGCAGATGCAGCTTACAGGAGCTCAGTAACCTGGCTGGAAAGAGAAGCAGTTTCCAAGAGTTCTCTATCCTTGGTGTAGGGAGAAGCTGTTTCCAAGAGTTCTGTAGCCTATGAGCAGGTATTCGCTATACGCGGGTTTTCTGTATGCTGAGTGTAGCACACGCAGCTTATGGGCGTTGTGTCTCGTGCATGTCGTGAGACACTGTTTACCAGAGTTCTGTATAGGGGTGTAGAGAGAAACTGTTTCCAAGAGTTCTGGAGCCTAGCAAGAGGCATATGCAGTAATTGGGATTTCTGTATCCTGAGTGTAGGAGATGCCGCTTATGGGAGCTCTGCTACCTGGATGTAGAGAGAAGCAGTTTACCGGAGTTCGCTATCCTTGGTGTAGAGAGGAGCTGTTTACAGGAGTTGCGTATCCTGGAATTAGGCATTCGCTATGTGTGGGTATTCTGGATGCTGAGTGTAGCAGATGCAGCTTTCGGGAGTTCTGTAATCTAAGTGTAGAGAGATGCAGTTTCCAGTAGTTCTGTATGTTGAATGTAGAGAGAAGCTGTTTCCAAGAGTTCTGTAGTCTGAGAGCAGGCATACGCTGTATATGGGATTCCTGTTGCCTGAGTGTAGCCGACGCAGCTTCTGGGAGATCTGTAACCTAGAATTAGAGAGACACAGTTTACCGAAGTTCTGTATCAGAGTGTAGGGAGAAGCTGTTTCCAAGCATTCTGTAGCCTATGAGCAGGTTTCGCTATATGCGGGTTTTCTGTATGCTGAGTGTAGCACACGCAGCTTATGGGCGTAGTGTCTCGTGCATGTCGTGAGACACTGTTTACCAGAGTTCTGTATATGCGTGTAGAGAGAAATTGTTTCCAAGAGTTCTGGAGCATAGCAAGAGGCATATGCAGTAATTGGGATTTCTGTATCCTGAGTGTAGGAGATGCCGCTTATGGGAGCTCTGCTACCTGGATGTAGAGAGAAGCAGTTCACTGGAGTTCTCTATCCTTGGTGTAGAGAGCAGCTATTTACTGGAGTTCGGTAGCCTGGAATGAGGCATTCGCTCTATGCGGGTTTTCAGTAAGCTGCGTGTAAGAGATGCAGCTTACGGGAGTTCCATAACCTAAGTGCAGAGACATCCAGTATCCAGGAGTTCCGTATGTTGAATGTAGAGAGAAGCTGTTTCTAAGATTTCGGTAGCCTGGGCATAGGTATTCGGTATATGCGGGTTTTCTGTATGCTGAGTGCAGCAGACGCAGCTTCTGGGAGATCTGCAACCTAGAATTAGAGAGACACAGTTTACCCAAGTTGTGTATCAGGTTGTAGGGAGAAGCTGTTTCCAAGAGTTCTGTAGCCTATGAGCAGGTATTCGCTATATGCGGGTTTTCTGTATGCTGCGTGTGGCAGACGCAGCTTATGTGAGTTCTGTATCTTGAATGTAGTGAGACACAGTTTACCAGAGTTCTGTATAGGGGTGTAGAGAGAAACTGTTTCCAAGAGTGTTGTAGCCTAGCAAGAGGCATATGCAGTAACTGGGTGTTCTGTATCCTGAGTGTAGGAGATGCCGCTTATGGGAGCTCTGCTACCTGGATGTAGAGAGAAGCAGTTCACCGGAGTTCTCTATCCTTGGTGTAGAGAGCAGCTATTTACTGGAGTTCGGTAGCCTGGAATGAGGCATTCGCTCTATGCGGGTTTTCAGTAAGCTGCGTGTAAGAGATGCAGCTTACGGGAGTTCCATAACCTAAGTGCAGAGACATCCAGTATCCAGGAGTTCCGTATGTTGAATGTAGAGAGAAGCTGTTTCTAAGATTTCGGTAGCCTGGGCATAGGTATTCGGTATATGCGGGTTTTCTGTATGCTGAGTGCAGCAGACGCAGCTTCTGGGAGATCTGCAACCTAGAATTAGAGAGACACAGTTTACCCAAGTTGTGTATCAGGTTGTAGGGAGAAGCTGTTTCCAAGAGTTCTGGAGCCTGGCAATAGGCATAGGCAATGTATGGGATTTCTGTATCCTAAGTGTAGCAGATGCAGCTTACAGGAGCTCAGTAACCTGGCTGGAAAGAGAAGCAGTTTCCAAGAGTTCTCTATCCTTGGTGTAGGGAGAAGCTGTTTCCAAGAGTTCTGTAGCCTATGAGCAGGTATTCGCTATACGCGGGTTTTCTGTATGCTGAGTGTAGCACACGCAGCTTATGGGCGTTGTGTCTCGTGCATGTCGTGAGACACTGTTTACCAGAGTTCTGTATAGGGGTGTAGAGAGAAACTGTTTCCAAGAGTTCTGGAGCCTAGCAAGAGGCATATGCAGTAATTGGGATTTCTGTATCCTGAGTGTAGGAGATGCCGCTTATGGGAGCTCTGCTACCTGGATGTAGAGAGAAGCAGTTTACCGGAGTTCGCTATCCTTGGTGTAGAGAGGAGCTGTTTACAGGAGTTGCGTATCCTGGAATTAGGCATTCGCTATGTGTGGGTATTCTGGATGCTGAGTGTAGCAGATGCAGCTTTCGGGAGTTCTGTAATCTAAGTGTAGAGAGATGCAGTTTCCAGTAGTTCTGTATGTTGAATGCAGAGAGAAGCTGTTTCCAAGAGTTCTGTAGTCTGTGAGCAGGCATACGCTGTATATGGGATTCCTGTTGCCTGAGTGTAGCCGACGCAGCTTCTGGGAGATCTGTAACCTAGAATTAGAGAGACACAGTTTACCGAAGTTCTGTATCAGAGTGTAGGGAGAAGCTGTTTCCAAGCATTCTGTAGCCTATGAGCAGGTTTCGCTATATGCGGGTTTTCTGTATGCTGAGTGTAGCACACGCAGCTTATGGGCGTAGTGTCTCGTGCATGTCGTGAGACACTGTTTACCAGAGTTCTGTATATGCGTGTAGAGAGAAATTGTTTCCAAGAGTTCTGGAGCATAGCAAGAGGCATATGCAGTAATTGGGATTTCTGTATCCTGAGTGTAGGAGATGCCGCTTATGGGAGCTCTGCTACCTGGATGGAGAGAGAAGCAGTTCACTGGAGTTCTCTATCCTTGGTGTAGAGAGCAGCTATTTACTGGAGTTCGGTAGCCTGGAATGAGGCATTCGCTCTATGCGGGTTTTCAGTAAGCTGCGTGTAAGAGATGCAGCTTACGGGAGTTCCATAACCTAAGTGCAGAGACATCCAGTATCCAGGAGTTCCGTATGTTGAATGTAGAGAGAAGCTGTTTCTAAGATTTCGGTAGCCTGGGCATAGGTATTCGGTATATGCGGGTTTTCTGTATGCTGAGTGCAACAGACGCAGCTTCTGGGAGATCTGCAACCTAGAATTAGAGAGACACAGTTTACCCAAGTTGTGTATCAGGTTGTAGGGAGAAGCTGTTTCCAAGAGTTCTGTAGCCTATGAGCAGGTATTCGTTATATGCGGGTTTTCTGTATGCTGCGTGTGGCAGACGCAGCTTATGTGAGTTCTGTATCTTGAATGTAGTGAGACACAGTTTACCAGAGTTCTGTATAGGGGTGTAGAGAGAAACTGTTTCCAAGAGTGTTGTAGCCTAGCAAGAGGCATATGCAGTAACTGGGTGTTCTGTATCCTGAGTGTAGGAGATGCCGCTTATGGGAGCTCTGCTACCTGGATGTAGAGAGAAGCAGTTCACTGGAGTTCTCTATCCTTGGTGTAGAGAGCAGCTATTTACTGGAGTTCGGTAGCCTGGAATGAGGCATTCGCTCTATGCGGGTTTTCAGTAAGCTGCGTGTAAGAGATGCAGCTTACGGGAGTTCCATAATCTAAGTGCAGAGACATCCAGTATCCAGGAGTTCCGTATGTTGAATGTAGAGAGAAGCTGTTTCTAAGATTTCGGTAGCCTGGGCATAGGTATTCGGTATATGCGGGTTTTCTGTATGCTGAGTGCAGCAGACGCAGCTTCTGGGAGATCTGCAACCTAGAATTAGAGAGACACAGTTTACCCAAGTTGTGTATCAGGTTGTAGGGAGAAGCTGTTTCCAAGAGTTCTGGAGCCTGGCAATAGGCATAGGCAATGTATGGGATTTCTGTATCCTAAGTGTAGCAGATGCAGCTTACAGGAGCTCAGTAACCTGGCTGGAAAGAGAAGCAGTTTCCAAGAGTTCTCTATCCTTGGTGTAGGGAGAAGCTGTTTCCAAGAGTTCTGTAGCCTATGAGCAGGTATTCGCTATACGCGGGTTTTCTGTATGCTGAGTGTAGCACACGCAGCTTATGGGCGTTGTGTCTCGTGCATGTCGTGAGACACTGTTTACCAGAGTTCTGTATAGGGGTGTAGAGAGAAACTGTTTCCAAGAGTTCTGGAGCCTAGCAAGAGGCATATGCAGTAATTGGGATTTCTGTATCCTGAGTGTAGGAGATGCCGCTTATGGGAGCTCTGCTACCTGGATGTAGAGAGAAGCAGTTTACCGGAGTTCGCTATCCTTGGTGTAGAGAGGAGCTGTTTACAGGAGTTGCGTATCCTGGAATTAGGCATTCGCTATGTGTGGGTATTCTGGATGCTGAGTGTAGCAGATGCAGCTTTCGGGAGTTCTGTAATCTAAGTGTAGAGAGATGTAGTTTCCAGTAGTTCTGTATGTTGAATGTAGAGAGAAGCTGTTTCCAAGAGTTCTGTAGTCTGAGAGCAGGCATACGCTGTATATGGGATTCCTGTTGCCTGAGTGTAGCCGACGCAGCTTCTGGGAGATCTGTAACCTAGAATTAGAGAGACACAGTTTACCGAAGTTCTGTATCAGAGTGTAGGGAGAAGCTGTTTCCAAGCATTCTGTAGCCTATGAGCAGGTTTCGCTATATGCGGGTTTTCTGTATGCTGAGTGTAGCACACGCAGCTTATGGGCGTAGTGTCTCGTGCATGTCGTGAGACACTGTTTACCAGAGTTCTGTATATGCGTGTAGAGAGAAATTGTTTCCAAGAGTTCTGGAGCATAGCAAGAGGCATATGCAGTAATTGGGATTTCTGTATCCTGAGTGTAGGAGATGCCGCTTATGGGAGCTCTGCTACCTGGATGTAGAGAGAAGCAGTTCACTGGAGTTCTCTATCCTTGGTGTAGAGAGCAGCTATTTACTGGAGTTCGGTAGCCTGGAATGAGGCATTCGCTCTATGCGGGTTTTCAGTAAGCTGCGTGTAAGAGATGCAGCTTACGGGAGTTCCATAACCTAAGTGCAGAGACATCCAGTATCCAGGAGTTCCGTATGTTGAATGTAGAGAGAAGCTGTTTCTAAGATTTCGGTAGCCTGGGCATAGGTATTCGGTATATGCGGGTTTTCTGTATGCTGAGTGCAGCAGACGCAGCTTCTGGGAGATCTGCAACCTAGAATTAGAGAGACACAGTTTACCCAAGTTGTGTATCAGGTTGTAGGGAGAAGCTGTTTCCAAGAGTTCTGTAGCCTATGAGCAGGTATTCGCTATATGCGGGTTTTCTGTATGCTGCGTGTGGCAGACGCAGCTTATGTGAGTTCTGTATCTTGAATGTAGTGAGACACAGTTTACCAGAGTTCTGTATAGGGGTGTAGAGAGAAACTGTTTCCAAGAGTGTTGTAGCCTAGCAAGAGGCATATGCAGTAACTGGGTGCTCTGTATCCTGAGTGTAGGAGATGCCGCTTATGGGAGCTCTGCTACCTGGATGTAGAGAGAAGCAGTTCACTGGAGTTCTCTATCCTTGGTGTAGAGAGCAGCTATTTACTGGAGTTCGGTAGCCTGGAATGAGGCATTCGCTCTATGCGGGTTTTCAGTAAGCTGCGTGTAAGAGATGCAGCTTACGGGAGTTCCATAACCTAAGTGCAGAGACATCCAGTATCCAGGAGTTCCGTATGTTGAATGTAGAGAGAAGCTGTTTCTAAGATTTCGGTAGCCTGGGCATAGGTATTCGGTATATGCGGGTTTTCTGTATGCTGAGTGTAGCACACGCAGCTTATGGGCGTAGTGTCTCGTGCATGTCGTGAGACACTGTTTACCAGAGTTCTGTATAGGGGTGTAGAGAGAAACTGTTTCCAAGAGTTCTGGAGCCTAGCAAGAGGCATATGCAGTAATTGGGATTTCTGTATCCTGAGTGTAGGAGATGCCGCTTATGGGAGCTCTGCTACCTGGATGTAGAGAGAAGCAGTTTACCGGAGTTCGCTATCCTTGGTGTAGAGAGGAGCTGTTTACAGGAGTTGCGTATCCTGGAATTAGGCATTCGCTATGTGTGGGTATTCTGGATGCTGAGTGTAGCAGATGCAGCTTTCGGGAGTTCTGTAATCTAAGTGTAGAGAGATGCAGTTTCCAGTAGTTCTGTATGTTGAATGCAGAGAGAAGCTGTTTCCAAGAGTTCTGTAGTCTGTGAGCAGGCATACGCTGTATATGGGATTCCTGTTGCCTGAGTGTAGCCGACGCAGCTTCTGGGAGATCTGTAACCTAGAATTAGAGAGACACAGTTTACCGAAGTTCTGTATCAGAGTGTAGGGAGAAGCTGTTTCCAAGCATTCTGTAGCCTATGAGCAGGTTTCGCTATATGCGGGTTTTCTGTATGCTGAGTGTAGCACACGCAGCTTATGGGCGTAGTGTCTCGTGCATGTCGTGAGACACTGTTTACCAGAGTTCTGTATATGCGTGTAGAGAGAAATTGTTTCCAAGAGTTCTGGAGCATAGCAAGAGGCATATGCAGTAATTGGGATTTCTGTATCCTGAGTGTAGGAGATGCCGCTTATGGGAGCTCTGCTACCTGGATGGAGAGAGAAGCAGTTCACTGGAGTTCTCTATCCTTGGTGTAGAGAGCAGCTATTTACTGGAGTTCGGTAGCCTGGAATGAGGCATTCGCTCTATGCGGGTTTTCAGTAAGCTGCGTGTAAGAGATGCAGCTTACGGGAGTTCCATAACCTAAGTGCAGAGACATCCAGTATCCAGGAGTTCCGTATGTTGAATGTAGAGAGAAGCTGTTTCTAAGATTTCGGTAGCCTGGGCATAGGTATTCGGTATATGCGGGTTTTCTGTATGCTGAGTGCAACAGACGCAGCTTCTGGGAGATCTGCAACCTAGAATTAGAGAGACACAGTTTACCCAAGTTGTGTATCAGGTTGTAGGGAGAAGCTGTTTCCAAGAGTTCTGTAGCCTATGAGCAGGTATTCGTTATATGCGGGTTTTCTGTATGCTGCGTGTGGCAGACGCAGCTTATGTGAGTTCTGTATCTTGAATGTAGTGAGACACAGTTTACCAGAGTTCTGTATAGGGGTGTAGAGAGAAACTGTTTCCAAGAGTGTTGTAGCCTAGCAAGAGGCATATGCAGTAACTGGGTGTTCTGTATCCTGAGTGTAGGAGATGCCGCTTATGGGAGCTCTGCTACCTGGATGTAGAGAGAAGCAGTTCACTGGAGTTCTCTATCCTTGGTGTAGAGAGCAGCTATTTACTGGAGTTCGGTAGCCTGGAATGAGGCATTCGCTCTATGCGGGTTTTCAGTAAGCTGCGTGTAAGAGATGCAGCTTACGGGAGTTCCATAATCTAAGTGCAGAGACATCCAGTATCCAGGAGTTCCGTATGTTGAATGTAGAGAGAAGCTGTTTCTAAGATTTCGGTAGCCTGGGCATAGGTATTCGGTATATGCGGGTTTTCTGTATGCTGAGTGCAGCAGACGCAGCTTCTGGGAGATCTGCAACCTAGAATTAGAGAGACACAGTTTACCCAAGTTGTGTATCAGGTTGTAGGGAGAAGCTGTTTCCAAGAGTTCTGGAGCCTGGCAATAGGCATAGGCAATGTATGGGATTTCTGTATCCTAAGTGTAGCAGATGCAGCTTACAGGAGCTCAGTAACCTGGCTGGAAAGAGAAGCAGTTTCCAAGAGTTCTCTATCCTTGGTGTAGGGAGAAGCTGTTTCCAAGAGTTCTGTAGCCTATGAGCAGGTATTCGCTATACGCGGGTTTTCTGTATGCTGAGTGTAGCACACGCAGCTTATGGGCGTTGTGTCTCGTGCATGTCGTGAGACACTGTTTACCAGAGTTCTGTATAGGGGTGTAGAGAGAAACTGTTTCCAAGAGTTCTGGAGCCTAGCAAGAGGCATATGCAGTAATTGGGATTTCTGTATCCTGAGTGTAGGAGATGCCGCTTATGGGAGCTCTGCTACCTGGATGTAGAGAGAAGCAGTTTACCGGAGTTCGCTATCCTTGGTGTAGAGAGGAGCTGTTTACAGGAGTTGCGTATCCTGGAATTAGGCATTCGCTATGTGTGGGTATTCTGGATGCTGAGTGTAGCAGATGCAGCTTTCGGGAGTTCTGTAATCTAAGTGTAGAGAGATGTAGTTTCCAGTAGTTCTGTATGTTGAATGTAGAGAGAAGCTGTTTCCAAGAGTTCTGTAGTCTGAGAGCAGGCATACGCTGTATATGGGATTCCTGTTGCCTGAGTGTAGCCGACGCAGCTTCTGGGAGATCTGTAACCTAGAATTAGAGAGACACAGTTTACCGAAGTTCTGTATCAGAGTGTAGGGAGAAGCTGTTTCCAAGCATTCTGTAGCCTATGAGCAGGTTTCGCTATATGCGGGTTTTCTGTATGCTGAGTGTAGCACACGCAGCTTATGGGCGTAGTGTCTCGTGCATGTCGTGAGACACTGTTTACCAGAGTTCTGTATATGCGTGTAGAGAGAAATTGTTTCCAAGAGTTCTGGAGCATAGCAAGAGGCATATGCAGTAATTGGGATTTCTGTATCCTGAGTGTAGGAGATGCCGCTTATGGGAGCTCTGCTACCTGGATGTAGAGAGAAGCAGTTCACTGGAGTTCTCTATCCTTGGTGTAGAGAGCAGCTATTTACTGGAGTTCGGTAGCCTGGAATGAGGCATTCGCTCTATGCGGGTTTTCAGTAAGCTGCGTGTAAGAGATGCAGCTTACGGGAGTTCCATAACCTAAGTGCAGAGACATCCAGTATCCAGGAGTTCCGTATGTTGAATGTAGAGAGAAGCTGTTTCTAAGATTTCGGTAGCCTGGGCATAGGTATTCGGTATATGCGGGTTTTCTGTATGCTGAGTGCAGCAGACGCAGCTTCTGGGAGATCTGCAACCTAGAATTAGAGAGACACAGTTTACCCAAGTTGTGTATCAGGTTGTAGGGAGAAGCTGTTTCCAAGAGTTCTGTAGCCTATGAGCAGGTATTCGCTATATGCGGGTTTTCTGTATGCTGCGTGTGGCAGACGCAGCTTATGTGAGTTCTGTATCTTGAATGTAGTGAGACACAGTTTACCAGAGTTCTGTATAGGGGTGTAGAGAGAAACTGTTTCCAAGAGTGTTGTAGCCTAGCAAGAGGCATATGCAGTAACTGGGTGCTCTGTATCCTGAGTGTAGGAGATGCCGCTTATGGGAGCTCTGCTACCTGGATGTAGAGAGAAGCAGTTCACTGGAGTTCTCTATCCTTGGTGTAGAGAGCAGCTATTTACTGGAGTTCGGTAGCCTGGAATGAGGCATTCGCTCTATGCGGGTTTTCAGTAAGCTGCGTGTAAGAGATGCAGCTTACGGGAGTTCCATAACCTAAGTGCAGAGACATCCAGTATC
Source organism: Lepus europaeus (assembly GCF_033115175.1). Classification (NCBI taxonomy): domain Eukaryota; kingdom Metazoa; phylum Chordata; class Mammalia; order Lagomorpha; family Leporidae; genus Lepus; species Lepus europaeus. Next base: position 256,189 of record NW_026909316.1, on the reverse strand, counting down.
CAGGAGTTCCGTATGTTGAATGTAGAGAGAAGCTGTTTCTAAGATTTCGGTAGCCTGGGCATAGGTATTCGGTATATGCGGGTTTTCTGTATGCTGAGTGTAGCACACGCAGCTTATGGGCGTAGTGTCTCGTGCATGTCGTGAGACACTGTTTACCAGAGTTCTGTATAGGGGTGTAGAGAGAAACTGTTTCCAAGAGTTCTGGAGCCTAGCAAGAGGCATATGCAGTAATTGGGATTTCTGTATCCTGAGTGTAGGAGATGCCGCTTATGGGAGCTCTGCTACCTGGATGTAGAGAGAAGCAGTTTACCGGAGTTCGCTATCCTTGGTGTAGAGAGGAGCTGTTTATAGGAGTTGCGTATCCTGGAATTAGGCATTCGCTATGTGTGGGTATTCTGGATGCTGAGTGTAGCAGATGCAGCTTTCGGGAGTTCTGTAATCTAAGTGTAGAGAGATGCAGTTTCCAGTAGTTCTGTATGTTGAATGCAGAGAGAAGCTGTTTCCAAGAGTTCTGTAGTCTGAGAGCAGGCATACGCTGTATATGGGATTCCTGTTGCCTGAGTGTAGCCGACGCAGCTTCTGGGAGATCTGTAACCTAGAATTAGAGAGACACAGTTTACCGAAGTTCTGTATCAGAGTGTAGGGAGAAGCTGTTTCCAAGCATTCTGTAGCCTATGAGCAGGTTTCGCTATATGCGGGTTTTCTGTATGCTGAGTGTAGCACACGCAGCTTATGGGCGTAGTGTCTCGTGCATGTCGTGAGACACTGTTTACCAGAGTTCTGTATAGGGGTGTAGAGAGAAACTGTTTCCAAGAGTTCTGGAGCCTAGCAAGAGGCATATGCAGTAATTGGGATTTCTGTATCCTGAGTGTAGGAGATGCCGCTTATGGGAGCTCTGCTACCTGGATGTAGAGAGAAGCAGTTTACCGGAGTTCGCTATCCTTGGTGTAGAGAGGAGCTGTTTATAGGAGTTGCGTATCCTGGAATTAGGCATTCGCTATGTGTGGGTATTCTGGATGCTGAGTGTAGCAGATGCAGCTTTCGGGAGTTCTGTAATCTAAGTGTAGAGAGATGCAGTTTCCAGTAGTTCTGTATGTTGAATGCAGAGAGAAGCTGTTTCCAAGAGTTCTGTAGTCTGAGAGCAGGCATACGCTGTATATGGGATTCCTGTTGCCTGAGTGTAGCCGACGCAGCTTCTGGGAGATCTGTAACCTAGAATTAGAGAGACACAGTTTACCGAAGTTCTGTATCAGAGTGTAGGGAGAAGCTGTTTCCAAGCATTCTGTAGCCTATGAGCAGGTTTCGCTATATGCGGGTTTTCTGTATGCTGAGTGTAGCACACGCAGCTTATGGGCGTAGTGTCTCGTGCATGTCGTGAGACACTGTTTACCAGAGTTCTGTATATGCGTGTAGAGAGAAATTGTTTCCAAGAGTTCTGGAGCATAGCAAGAGGCATATGCAGTAATTGGGATTTCTGTATCCTGAGTGTAGGAGATGCCGCTTATGGGAGCTCTGCTACCTGGATGTAGAGAGAAGCAGTTCACTGGAGTTCTCTATCCTTGGTGTAGAGAGCAGCTATTTACTGGAGTTCGGTAGCCTGGAATGAGGCATTCGCTCTATGCGGGTTTTCAGTAAGCTGCGTGTAAGAGATGCAGCTTACGGGAGTTCCATAACCTAAGTGCAGAGACATCCAGTATCCAGGAGTTCCGTATGTTGAATGTAGAGAGAAGCTGTTTCTAAGATTTCGGTAGCCTGGGCATAGGTATTCGGTATATGCGGGTTTTCTGTATGCTGAGTGCAGCAGACGCAGCTTCTGGGAGATCTGCAACCTAGAATTAGAGAGACACAGTTTACCCAAGTTGTGTATCAGGTTGTAGGGAGAAGCTGTTTCCAAGAGTTCTGGAGCCTATGAGCAGATATTCGTTATATGCTGGTTTTCTGTATGCTGCGTGTGGCAGACGCAGCTTATGTGAGTTCTGTATCTTGAATGTAGTGAGACACAGTTTACCAGAGTTCTGTATAGGGGTGTAGAGAGAAACTGTTTCCAAGAGTGTTGTAGCCTAGCAAGAGGCATATGCAGTAACTGGGTGTTCTGTATCCTGAGTGTAGGAGATGCCGCTTATGGGAGCTCTGCTACCTGGATGTAGAGAGAAGCAGTTCACCGGAGTTCTCTATCCTTGGTGTAGAGAGCAGCTATTTACTGGAGTTCGGTAGCCTGGAATGAGGCATTCGCTCTATGCGGGTTTTCAGTAAGCTGCGTGTAAGAGATGCAGCTTACGGGAGTTCCATAACCTAAGTGCAGAGACATCCAGTATCCAGGAGTTCCGTATGTTGAATGTAGAGAGAAGCTGTTTCTAAGATTTCAGTAGCCTGGGCATAGGTATTCGGTATATGCGGGTTTTCTGTATGCTGAGTGCAGCAGACGCAGCTTCTGGGAGATCTGCAACCTAGAATTAGAGAGACACAGTTTACCCAAGTTGTGTATCAGGTTGTAGGGAGAAGCTGTTTCCAAGAGTTCTGGAGCCTGGCAATAGGCATAGGCAATGTATGGGATTTCTGTATCCTAAGTGTAGCAGATGCAGCTTACAGGAGCTCAGTAACCTGGCTGGAAAGAGAAGCAGTTTCCAAGAGTTCTCTATCCTTGGTGTAGGGAGAAGCTGTTTCCAAGAGTTCTGTAGCCTATGAGCAGGTATTCGCTATACGCGGGTTTTCTGTATGCTGAGTGTAGCACACGCAGCTTATGGGCGTTGTGTCTCGTGCATGTCGTGAGACACTGTTTACCAGAGTTCTGTATAGGGGTGTAGAGAGAAACTGTTTCCAAGAGTTCTGGAGCCTAGCAAGAGGCATATGCAGTAATTGGGATTTCTGTATCCTGAGTGTAGGAGATGCCGCTTATGGGAGCTCTGCTACCTGGATGTAGAGAGAAGCAGTTTACCGGAGTTCGCTATCCTTGGTGTAGAGAGGAGCTGTTTACAGGAGTTGCGTATCCTGGAATTAGGCATTCGCTATGTGTGGGTATTCTGGATGCTGAGTGTAGCAGATGCAGCTTTCGGGAGTTCTGTAATCTAAGTGTAGAGAGATGCAGTTTCCAGTAGTTCTGTATGTTGAATGTAGAGAGAAGCTGTTTCCAAGAGTTCTGTAGTCTGAGAGCAGGCATACGCTGTATATGGGATTCCTGTTGCCTGAGTGTAGCCGACGCAGCTTCTGGGAGATCTGTAACCTAGAATTAGAGAGACACAGTTTACCGAAGTTCTGTATCAGAGTGTAGGGAGAAGCTGTTTCCAAGCATTCTGTAGCCTATGAGCAGGTTTCGCTATATGCGGGTTTTCTGTATGCTGAGTGTAGCACACGCAGCTTATGGGCGTAGTGTCTCGTGCATGTCGTGAGACACAGTTTACCAGAGTTCTGTATAGGGGTGTAGAGAGAAACTGTTTCCAAGAGTGTTGTAGCCTAGCAAGAGGCATATGCAGTAACTGGGTGCTCTGTATCCTGAGTGTAGGAGATGCCGCTTATGGGAGCTCTGCTACCTGGATGTAGAGAGAAGCAGTTCACTGGAGTTCTCTATCCTTGGTGTAGAGAGCAGCTATTTACTGGAGTTCGGTAGCCTGGAATGAGGCATTCGCTCTATGCGGGTTTTCAGTAAGCTGCGTGTAAGAGATGCAGCTTACGGGAGTTCCATAACCTAAGTGCAGAGACATCCAGTATCCAGGAGTTCCGTATGTTGAATGTAGAGAGAAGCTGTTTCTAAGATTTCGGTAGCCTGGGCATAGGTATTCGGTATATGCGGGTTTTCTGTATGCTGAGTGTAGCACACGCAGCTTATGGGCGTAGTGTCTCGTGCATGTCGTGAGACACTGTTTACCAGAGTTCTGTATAGGGGTGTAGAGAGAAACTGTTTCCAAGAGTTCTGGAGCCTAGCAAGAGGCATATGCAGTAATTGGGATTTCTGTATCCTGAGTGTAGGAGATGCCGCTTATGGGAGCTCTGCTACCTGGATGTAGAGAGAAGCAGTTTACCGGAGTTCGCTATCCTTGGTGTAGAGAGGAGCTGTTTATAGGAGTTGCGTATCCTGGAATTAGGCATTCGCTATGTGTGGGTATTCTGGATGCTGAGTGTAGCAGATGCAGCTTTCGGGAGTTCTGTAATCTAAGTGTAGAGAGATGCAGTTTCCAGTAGTTCTGTATGTTGAATGCAGAGAGAAGCTGTTTCCAAGAGTTCTGTAGTCTGAGAGCAGGCATACGCTGTATATGGGATTCCTGTTGCCTGAGTGTAGCCGACGCAGCTTCTGGGAGATCTGTAACCTAGAATTAGAGAGACACAGTTTACCGAAGTTCTGTATCAGAGTGTAGGGAGAAGCTGTTTCCAAGCATTCTGTAGCCTATGAGCAGGTTTCGCTATATGCGGGTTTTCTGTATGCTGAGTGTAGCACACGCAGCTTATGGGCGTAGTGTCTCGTGCATGTCGTGAGACACTGTTTACCAGAGTTCTGTATATGCGTGTAGAGAGAAATTGTTTCCAAGAGTTCTGGAGCATAGCAAGAGGCATATGCAGTAATTGGGATTTCTGTATCCTGAGTGTAGGAGATGCCGCTTATGGGAGCTCTGCTACCTGGATGTAGAGAGAAGCAGTTCACTGGAGTTCTCTATCCTTGGTGTAGAGAGCAGCTATTTACTGGAGTTCGGTAGCCTGGAATGAGGCATTCGCTCTATGCGGGTTTTCAGTAAGCTGCGTGTAAGAGATGCAGCTTATGGGAGTTCCATAACCTAAGTGCAGAGACATCCAGTATCCAGGAGTTCCGTATGTTGAATGTAGAGAGAAGCTGTTTCTAAGATTTCGGTAGCCTGGGCATAGGTATTCGGTATATGCGGGTTTTCTGTATGCTGAGTGCAGCAGACGCAGCTTCTGGGAGATCTGCAACCTAGAATTAGAGAGACACAGTTTACCCAAGTTGTGTATCAGGTTGTAGGGAGAAGCTGTTTCCAAGAGTTCTGGAGCCTATGAGCAGGTATTCGTTATATGCGGGTTTTCTGTATGCTGCGTGTGGCAGACGCAGCTTATGTGAGTTCTGTATCTTGAATGTAGTGAGACACAGTTTACCAGAGTTCTGTATAGGGGTGTAGAGAGAAACTGTTTCCAAGAGTGTTGTAGCCTAGCAAGAGGCATATGCAGTAACTGGGTGTTCTGTATCCTGAGTGTAGGAGATGCCGCTTATGGGAGCTCTGCTACCTGGATGTAGAGAGAAGCAGTTCACCGGAGTTCTCTATCCTTGGTGTAGAGAGCAGCTATTTACTGGAGTTCGGTAGCCTGGAATGAGGCATTCGCTCTATGCGGGTTTTCAGTAAGCTGCGTGTAAGAGATGCAGCTTACGGGAGTTCCATAACCTAAGTGCAGAGACATCCAGTATCCAGGAGTTCCGTATGTTGAATGTAGAGAGAAGCTGTTTCTAAGATTTCGGTAGCCTGGGCATAGGTATTCGGTATATGCGGGTTTTCTGTATGCTGAGTGCAGCAGACGCAGCTTCTGGGAGATCTGCAACATAGAATTAGAGAGACACAGTTTACCCAAGTTGTGTATCAGGTTGTAGGGAGAAGCTGTTTCCAAGAGTTCTGGAGCCTATGAGCAGGTATTCGCTATATGCGGGTTTTCTGTATGCTGCGTGTGGCAGACGCAGCTTATGTGAGTTCTGTATCTTGAATGTAGTGAGACACAGTTTACCAGCGTTCTGTATAGGGGTGTAGAGAGAAACTGTTTCCAAGAGTGTTGTAGCCTAGCAAGAGTCATATGCAATAACTTGGATTTCTGTATCCTGAGTGTAGGAGATGCCGCTTATGGGAGCTCTGCTACCTGGATGTAGAGAGAAGCAGTTCACCGGAGTTCTCTATCCTTGGTGTAGAGAGCAGCTATTTACTGGAGTTCGGTAGCCTGGAATGAGGCATTCGCTCTATGCGGGTTTTCAGTAAGCTGCGTGTAAGAGATGCAGCTTACGGGAGTTCCATAACCTAAGTGCAGAGACATCCAGTATCCAGGAGTTCCGTATGTTGAATGTAGAGAGAAGCTGTTTCTAAGATTTCGGTAGCCTGGGCATAGGTATTCGGTATATGCGGGTTTTCTGTATGCTGAGTGCAGCAGACGCAGCTTCTGGGAGATCTGCAACCTAGAATTAGAGAGACACAGTTTACCCAAGTTGTGTATCAGGTTGTAGGGAGAAGCTGTTTCCAAGAGTTCTGGAGCCTGGCAATAGGCATAGGCAATGTATGGGATTTCTGTATCCAAAGTGTAGCAGATGCAGCTTACAGGAGCTCAGTAACCTGGCTGGAAAGAGAAGCAGTTTCCAAGAGTTCTCTATCCTTGGTGTAGGGAGAAGCTGTTTCCAAGAGTTCTGTAGCCTATGAGCAGGTATTCGCTATACGCGGGTTTTCTGTATGCTGAGTGTAGCACACGCAGCTTATGGGCGTTGTGTCTCGTGCATGTCGTGAGACACTGTTTACCAGAGTTCTGTATAGGGGTGTAGAGAGAAACTGTTTCCAAGAGTTCTGGAGCCTAGCAAGAGGCATATGCAGTAATTGGGATTTCTGTATCCTGAGTGTAGGAGATGCCGCTTATGGGAGCTCTGCTACCTGGATGTAGAGAGAAGCAGTTTACCGGAGTTCGCTATCCTTGGTGTAGAGAGGAGCTGTTTACAGGAGTTGCGTATCCTGGAATTAGGCATTCGCTATGTGTGGGTATTCTGGATGCTGAGTGTAGCAGATGCAGCTTTCGGGAGTTCTGTAATCTAAGTGTAGAGAGATGCAGTTTCCAGTAGTTCTGTATGTTGAATGTAGAGAGAAGCTGTTTCCAAGAGTTCTGTAGTCTGAGAGCAGGCATACGCTGTATATGGGATTCCTGTTGCCTGAGTGTAGCCGACGCAGCTTCTGGGAGATCTGTAACCTAGAATTAGAGAGACACAGTTTACCGAAGTTCTGTATCAGAGTGTAGGGAGAAGCTGTTTCCAAGCATTCTGTAGCCTATGAGCAGGTTTCGCTATATGCGGGTTTTCTGTATGCTGAGTGTAGCACACGCAGCTTATGGGCGTAGTGTCTCGTGCATGTCGTGAGACACAGTTTACCAGAGTTCTGTATAGGGGTGTAGAGAGAAACTGTTTCCAAGAGTGTTGTAGCCTAGCAAGAGGCATATGCAGTAACTGGGTGCTCTGTATCCTGAGTGTAGGAGATGCCGCTTATGGGAGCTCTGCTACCTGGATGTAGAGAGAAGCAGTTCACTGGAGTTCTCTATCCTTGGTGTAGAGAGCAGCTATTTACTGGAGTTCGGTAGCCTGGAATGAGGCATTCGCTCTATGCGGGTTTTCAGTAAGCTGCGTGTAAGAGATGCAGCTTACGGGAGTTCCATAACCTAAGTGCAGAGACATCCAGTATCCAGGAGTTCCGTATGTTGAATGTAGAGAGAAGCTGTTTCTAAGATTTCGGTAGCCTGGGCATAGGTATTCGGTATATGCGGGTTTTCTGTATGCTGAGTGTAGCACACGCAGCTTATGGGCGTAGTGTCTCGTGCATGTCGTGAGACACTGTTTACCAGAGTTCTGTATAGGGGTGTAGAGAGAAACTGTTTCCAAGAGTTCTGGAGCCTAGCAAGAGGCATATGCAGTAATTGGGATTTCTGTATCCTGAGTGTAGGAGATGCCGCTTATGGGAGCTCTGCTACCTGGATGTAGAGAGAAGCAGTTTACCGGAGTTCGCTATCCTTGGTGTAGAGAGGAGCTGTTTATAGGAGTTGCGTATCCTGGAATTAGGCATTCGCTATGTGTGGGTATTCTGGATGCTGAGTGTAGCAGATGCAGCTTTCGGGAGTTCTGTAATCTAAGTGTAGAGAGATGCAGTTTCCAGTAGTTCTGTATGTTGAATGCAGAGAGAAGCTGTTTCCAAGAGTTCTGTAGTCTGAGAGCAGGCATACGCTGTATATGGGATTCCTGTTGCCTGAGTGTAGCCGACGCAGCTTCTGGGAGATCTGTAACCTAGAATTAGAGAGACACAGTTTACCGAAGTTCTGTATCAGAGTGTAGGGAGAAGCTGTTTCCAAGCATTCTGTAGCCTATGAGCAGGTTTCGCTATATGCGGGTTTTCTGTATGCTGAGTGTAGCACACGCAGCTTATGGGCGTAGTGTCTCGTGCATGTCGTGAGACACTGTTTACCAGAGTTCTGTATATGCGTGTAGAGAGAAATTGTTTCCAAGAGTTCTGGAGCATAGCAAGAGGCATATGCAGTAATTGGGATTTCTGTATCCTGAGTGTAGGAGATGCCGCTTATGGGAGCTCTGCTACCTGGATGTAGAGAGAAGCAGTTCACTGGAGTTCTCTATCCTTGGTGTAGAGAGCAGCTATTTACTGGAGTTCGGTAGCCTGGAATGAGGCATTCGCTCTATGCGGGTTTTCAGTAAGCTGCGTGTAAGAGATGCAGCTTATGGGAGTTCCATAACCTAAGTGCAGAGACATCCAGTATCCAGGAGTTCCGTATGTTGAATGTAGAGAGAAGCTGTTTCTAAGATTTCGGTAGCCTGGGCATAGGTATTCGGTATATGCGGGTTTTCTGTATGCTGAGTGCAGCAGACGCAGCTTCTGGGAGATCTGCAACCTAGAATTAGAGAGACACAGTTTACCCAAGTTGTGTATCAGGTTGTAGGGAGAAGCTGTTTCCAAGAGTTCTGGAGCCTATGAGCAGGTATTCGTTATATGCGGGTTTTCTGTATGCTGCGTGTGGCAGACGCAGCTTATGTGAGTTCTGTATCTTGAATGTAGTGAGACACAGTTTACCAGAGTTCTGTATAGGGGTGTAGAGAGAAACTGTTTCCAAGAGTGTTGTAGCCTAGCAAGAGGCATATGCAGTAACTGGGTGTTCTGTATCCTGAGTGTAGGAGATGCCGCTTATGGGAGCTCTGCTACCTGGATGTAGAGAGAAGCAGTTCACCGGAGTTCTCTATCCTTGGTGTAGAGAGCAGCTATTTACTGGAGTTCGGTAGCCTGGAATGAGGCATTCGCTCTATGCGGGTTTTCAGTAAGCTGCGTGTAAGAGATGCAGCTTACGGGAGTTCCATAACCTAAGTGCAGAGACATCCAGTATCCAGGAGTTCCGTATGTTGAATGTAGAGAGAAGCTGTTTCTAAGATTTCGGTAGCCTGGGCATAGGTATTCGGTATATGCGGGTTTTCTGTATGCTGAGTGCAGCAGACGCAGCTTCTGGGAGATCTGCAACATAGAATTAGAGAGACACAGTTTACCCAAGTTGTGTATCAGGTTGTAGGGAGAAGCTGTTTCCAAGAGTTCTGGAGCCTATGAGCAGGTATTCGCTATATGCGGGTTTTCTGTATGCTGCGTGTGGCAGACGCAGCTTATGTGAGTTCTGTATCTTGAATGTAGTGAGACACAGTTTACCAGCGTTCTGTATAGGGGTGTAGAGAGAAACTGTTTCCAAGAGTGTTGTAGCCTAGCAAGAGTCATATGCAATAACTTGGATTTCTGTATCCTGAGTGTAGGAGATGCCGCTTATGGGAGCTCTGCTACCTGGATGTAGAGAGAAGCAGTTCACCGGAGTTCTCTATCCTTGGTGTAGAGAGCAGCTATTTACTGGAGTTCGGTAGCCTGGAATGAGGCATTCGCTCTATGCGGGTTTTCAGTAAGCTGCGTGTAAGAGATGCAGCTTACGGGAGTTCCATAACCTAAGTGCAGAGACATCCAGTATCCAGGAGTTCCGTATGTTGAATGTAGAGAGAAGCTGTTTCTAAGATTTCGGTAGCCTGGGCATAGGTATTCGGTATATGCGGGTTTTCTGTATGCTGAGTGCAGCAGACGCAGCTTCTGGGAGATCTGCAACCTAGAATTAGAGAGACACAGTTTACCCAAGTTGTGTATCAGGTTGTAGGGAGAAGCTGTTTCCAAGAGTTCTGGAGCCTGGCAATAGGCATAGGCAATGTATGGGATTTCTGTATCCAAAGTGTAGCAGATGCAGCTTACAGGAGCTCAGTAACCTGGCTGGAAAGAGAAGCAGTTTCCAAGAGTTCTCTATCCTTGGTGTAGGGAGAAGCTGTTTCCAAGAGTTCTGTAGCCTATGAGCAGGTATTCGCTATACGCGGGTTTTCTGTATGCTGAGTGTGGCACACGCAGCTTATGGGCGTTGTGTCTCGTGCATGTCGTGAGACACTGTTTACCAGAGTTCTGTATAGGGGTGTAGAGAGAAACTGTTTCCAAGAGTTCTGGAGCCTAGCAAGAGGCATATGCAGTAATTGGGATTTCTGTATCCTGAGTGTAGGAGATGCCGCTTATGGGAGCTCTGCTACCTGGATGTAGAGAGAAGCAGTTTACCGGAGTTCGCTATCCTTGGTGTAGAGAGGAGCTGTTTACAGGAGTTGCGTATCCTGGAATTAGGCATTCGCTATGTGTGGGTATTCTGGATGCTGAGTGTAGCAGATGCAGCTTTCGGGAGTTCTGTAATCTAAGTGTAGAGAGATGCAGTTTCCAGTAGTTCTGTATGTTGAATGTAGAGAGAAGCTGTTTCCAAGAGTTCTGTAGTCTGAGAGCAGGCATACGCTGTATATGGGATTCCTGTTGCCTGAGTGTAGCCGACGCAGCTTCTGGGAGATCTGTAACCTAGAATTAGAGAGACACAGTTTACCGAAGTTCTGTATCAGAGTGTAGGGAGAAGCTGTTTCCAAGCATTCTGTAGCCTATGAGCAGGTTTCGCTATATGCGGGTTTTCTGTATGCTGAGTGTAGCACACGCAGCTTATGGGCGTAGTGTCTCGTGCATGTCGTGAGACACTGTTTACCAGAGTTCTGTATATGCGTGTAGAGAGAAATTGTTTCCAAGAGTTCTGGAGCATAGCAAGAGGCATATGCAGTAATTGGGATTTCTGTATCCTGAGTGTAGGAGATGCCGCTTATGGGAGCTCTGCTACCTGGATGTAGAGAGAAGCAGTTCACTGGAGTTCGCTATCCTTGGTGTAGAGAGCAGCTATTTACTGGAGTTCGGTAGCCTGGAATGAGGCATTCGCTCTATGCGGGTTTTCAGTAAGCTGCGTGTAAGAGATGCAGCTTACGGGAGTTCCATAACCTAAGTGCAGAGACATCCAGTATCCAGGAGTTCCGTATGTTGAATGTAGAGAGAAGCTGTTTCTAAGATTTCGGTAGCCTGGGCATAGGTATTCGGTATATGCGGGTTTTCTGTATGCTGAGTGCAGCAGACGCAGCTTCTGGGAGATCTGCAACCTAGAATTAGAGAGACACAGTTTACCCAAGTTGTGTATCAGGTTGTAGGGAGAAGCTGTTTCCAAGAGTTCTGTAGCCTATGAGCAGGTATTCGCTATATGCGGGTTTTCTGTATGCTGCGTGTGGCAGACGCAGCTTATGTGAGTTCTGTATCTTGAATGTAGTGAGACACAGTTTACCAGAGTTCTGTATAGGGGTGTAGAGAGAAACTGTTTCCAAGAGTGTTGTAGCCTAGCAAGAGGCATATGCAGTAACTGGGTGTTCTGTATCCTGAGTGTAGGAGATGCCGCTTATGGGAGCTCTGCTACCTGGATGTAGAGAGAAGCAGTTCACCGGAGTTCTCTATCCTTGGTGTAGAGAGCAGCTATTTACTGGAGTTCGGTAGCCTGGAATGAGGCATTCGCTCTATGCGGGTTTTCAGTAAGCTGCGTGTAAGAGATGCAGCTTACGGGAGTTCCATAACCTAAGTGCAGAGACATCCAGTATCCAGGAGTTCCGTATGTTGAATGTAGAGAGAAGCTGTTTCTAAGATTTCGGTAGCCTGGGCATAGGTATTCGGTATATGCGGGTTTTCTGTATGCTGAGTGCAGCAGACGCAGCTTCTGGGAGATCTGCAACCTAGAATTAGAGAGACACAGTTTACCCAAGTTGTGTATCAGGTTGTAGGGAGAAGCTGTTTCCAAGAGTTCTGGAGCCTGGCAATAGGCATAGGCAATGTATGGGATTTCTGTATCCTAAGTGTAGCAGATGCAGCTTACAGGAGCTCAGTAACCTGGCTGGAAAGAGAAGCAGTTTCCAAGAGTTCTCTATCCTTGGTGTAGGGAGAAGCTGTTTCCAAGAGTTCTGTAGCCTATGAGCAGGTATTCGCTATACGCGGGTTTTCTGTATGCTGAGTGTAGCACACGCAGCTTATGGGCGTTGTGTCTCGTGCATGTCGTGAGACACTGTTTACCAGAGTTCTGTATAGGGGTGTAGAGAGAAACTGTTTCCAAGAGTTCTGGAGCCTAGCAAGAGGCATATGCAGTAATTGGGATTTCTGTATCCTGAGTGTAGGAGATGCCGCTTATGGGAGCTCTGCTACCTGGATGTAGAGAGAAGCAGTTTACCGGAGTTCGCTATCCTTGGTGTAGAGAGGAGCTGTTTACAGGAGTTGCGTATCCTGGAATTAGGCATTCGCTATGTGTGGGTATTCTGGATGCTGAGTGTAGCAGATGCAGCTTTCGGGAGTTCTGTAATCTAAGTGTAGAGAGATGCAGTTTCCAGTAGTTCTGTATGTTGAATGCAGAGAGAAGCTGTTTCCAAGAGTTCTGTAGTCTGAGAGCAGGCATACGCTGTATATGGGATTCCTGTTGCCTGAGTGTAGCCGACGCAGCTTCTGGGAGATCTGTAACCTAGAATTAGAGAGACACAGTTTACCGAAGTTCTGTATCAGAGTGTAGGGAGAAGCTGTTTCCAAGCATTCTGTAGCCTATGAGCAGGTTTCGCTATATGCGGGTTTTCTGTATGCTGAGTGTAGCACACGCAGCTTATGGGCGTAGTGTCTCGTGCATGTCGTGAGACACTGTTTACCAGAGTTCTGTATATGCGTGTAGAGAGAAATTGTTTCCAAGAGTTCTGGAGCATAGCAAGAGGCATATGCAGTAATTGGGATTTCTGTATCCTGAGTGTAGGAGATGCCGCTTATGGGAGCTCTGCTACCTGGATGGAGAGAGAAGCAGTTCACTGGAGTTCTCTATCCTTGGTGTAGAGAGCAGCTATTTACTGGAGTTCGGTAGCCTGGAATGAGGCATTCGCTCTATGCGGGTTTTCAGTAAGCTGCGTGTAAGAGATGCAGCTTACGGGAGTTCCATAACCTAAGTGCAGAGACATCCAGTATCCAGGAGTTCCGTATGTTGAATGTAGAGAGAAGCTGTTTCTAAGATTTCGGTAGCCTGGGCATAGGTATTCGGTATATGCGGGTTTTCTGTATGCTGAGTGCAGCAGACGCAGCTTCTGGGAGATCTGCAACCTAGAATTAGAGAGACACAGTTTACCCAAGTTGTGTATCAGGTTGTAGGGAGAAGCTGTTTCCAAGAGTTCTGTAGCCTATGAGCAGGTATTCGCTATATGCGGGTTTTCTGTATGCTGCGTGTGGCAGACGCAGCTTATGTGAGTTCTGTATCTTGAATGTAGTGAGACACAGTTTACCAGAGTTCTGTATAGGGGTGTAGAGAGAAACTGTTTCCAAGAGTGTTGTAGCCTAGCAAGAGGCATATGCAGTAACTGGGTGTTCTGTATCCTGAGTGTAGGAGATGCCACTTATGGGAGCTCTGCTACCTGGATGTAGAGAGAAGCAGTTCACCGGAGTTCTCTATCCTTGGTGTAGAGAGCAGCTATTTACTGGAGTTCGGTAGCCTTGAATGAGGCATTCGCTCTATGCGGGTTTTCAGTAAGCTGCGTGTAAGAGATGCAGCTTACGGGAGTTCCATAACCTAAGTGCAGAGACATCCAGTATCCAGGAGTTCTGTATGTTGAATGTAGAGAGAAGCTGTTTCTAAGATTTCGGTAGCCTGGGCATAGGTATTCGGTATATGCGGGTTTTCTGTATGCTGAGTGCAGCAGACGCAGCTTCTGGGAGATCTGCAACCTAGAATTAGAGAGACACAGTTTACCCAAGTTGTGTATCAGGTTGTAGGGAGAAGCTGTTTCCAAGATTTCTGTAGCCTATGAGCAGGTATTCGTTATATGCGGGTTTTCTGTATGCTGCGTGTGGCAGACGCAGCTTATGTGAGTTCTGTATCTTGAATGTAGTGAGACACAGTTTACCAGAGTTCTGTATAGGGGTGTAGAGAGAAACTGTTTCCAAGAGTGTTGTAGCCTAGCAAGAGGCATATGCAGTAACTGGGTGTTCTGTATCCTGAGTGTAGGAGATGCCGCTTATGGGAGCTCTGCTACCTGGATGTAGAGAGAAGCAGTTCACCGGAGTTCTCTATCCTTGGTGTAGAGAGCAGCTATTTACTGGAGTTCGGTAGCCTGGAATGAGGCATTCGCTCTATGTGGGTTTTCAGTAAGCTGCGTGTAAGAGATGCAGCTTACGGGAGTACCATAACCTAAGTGCAGAGACATCCAGTATCCAGGAGTTCCGTATGTTGAATGTAGAGAGAAGCTGTTTCTAAGATTTCGGTAGCCTGGGCATAGGTATTCGGTATATGCGGGTTTTCTGTATGCTGAGTGCAGCAGACGCAGCTTCTGGGAGATCTGCAACCTAGAATTAGAGAGACACAGTTTACCCAAGTTGTGTATCAGGTTGTAGGGAGAAGCTGTTTCCAAGAGTTCTGGAGCCTGGCAATAGGCATAGGCAATGTATGGGATTTCTGTATCCTAAGTGTAGCAGATGCAGCTTACAGGAGCTCAGTAACCTGGCTGGAAAGAGAAGCAGTTTCCAAGAGTTCTCTATCCTTGGTGTAGGGAGAAGCTGTTTCCAAGAGTTCTGTAGCCTATGAGCAGGTATTCGCTATACGCGGGTTTTCTGTATGCTGAGTGTAGCACACGCAGCTTATGGGCGTTGTGTCTCGTGCATGTCGTGAGACACTGTTTACCAGAGTTCTGTATAGGGGTGTAGAGAGAAACTGTTTCCAAGAGTTCTGGAGCCTAGCAAGAGGCATATGCAGTAATTGGGATTTCTGTATCCTGAGTGTAGGAGATGCCGCTTATGGGAGCTCTGCTACCTGGATGTAGAGAGAAGCAGTTTACCGGAGTTCGCTATCCTTGGTGTAGAGAGGAGCTGTTTACAGGAGTTGCGTATCCTGGAATTAGGCATTCGCTATGTGTGGGTATTCTGGATGCTGAGTGTAGCAGATGCAGCTTTCGGGAGTTCTGTAATCTAAGTGTAGAGAGATGCAGTTTCCAGTAGTTCTGTATGTTGAATGTAGAGAGAAGCTGTTTCCAAGAGTTCTGTAGTCTGAGAGCAGGCATACGCTGTATATGGGATTCCTGTTGCCTGAGTGTAGCCGACGCAGCTTCTGGGAGATCTGTAACCTAGAATTAGAGAGACACAGTTTACCGAAGTTCTGTATCAGAGTGTAGGGAGAAGCTGTTTCCAAGCATTCTGTAGCCTATGAGCAGGTTTCGCTATATGCGGGTTTTCTGTATGCTGAGTGTAGCACACGCAGCTTATGGGCGTAGTGTCTCGTGCATGTCGTGAGACACTGTTTACCAGAGTTCTGTATATGCGTGTAGAGAGAAATTGTTTCCAAGAGTTCTGGAGCATAGCAAGAGGCATATGCAGTAATTGGGATTTCTGTATCCTGAGTGTAGGAGATGCCGCTTATGGGAGCTCTGCTACCTGGATGTAGAGAGAAGCAGTTCACTGGAGTTCTCTATCCTTGGTGTAGAGAGCAGCTATTTACTGGAGTTCGGTAGCCTGGAATGAGGCATTCGCTCTATGCGGGTTTTCAGTAAGCTGCGTGTAAGAGATGCAGCTTACGGGAGTTCCATAACCTAAGTGCAGAGACATCCAGTATCCAGGAGTTCCGTATGTTGAATGTAGAGAGAAGCTGTTTCTAAGATTTCGGTAGCCTGGGCATAGGTATTCGGTATATGCGGGTTTTCTGTATGCTGAGTGCAGCAGACGCAGCTTCTGGGAGATCTGCAACCTAGAATTAGAGAGACACAGTTTACCCAAGTTGTGTATCAGGTTGTAGGGAGAAGCTGTTTCCAAGAGTTCTGGAGCCTATGAGCAGGTATTCGCTATATGCGGGTTTTCTGTATGCTGCGTGTGGCAGACGCAGCTTATGTGAGTTCTGTATCTTGAATGTAGTGAGACACAGTTTACCAGAGTTCTGTATAGGGGTGTAGAGAGAAACTGTTTCCAAGAGTGTTGTAGCCTAGCAAGAGGCATATGCAGTAACTGGGTGCTCTGTATCCTGAGTGTAGGAGATGCCGCTTATGGGAGCTCTGCTACCTGGATGTAGAGAGAAGCAGTTCACCGGAGTTCTCTATCCTTGGTGTAGAGAGCAGCTATTTACTGGAGTTCGGTAGCCTGGAATGAGGCATTCGCTCTATGCGGGTTTTCAGTAAGCTGCGTGTAAGAGATGCAGCTTACGGGAGTTCCATAACCTAAGTGCAGAGACATCCAGTATCCAGGAGTTCCGTATGTTGAATGTAGAGAGAAGCTGTTTCTAAGATTTCGGTAGCCTGGGCATAGGTATTCGGTATATGCGGGTTTTCTGTATGCTGAGTGCAGCAGACGCAGCTTCTGGGAGATCTGCAACCTAGAATTAGAGAGACACAGTTTACCCAAGTTGTGTATCAGGTTGTAGGGAGAAGCTGTTTCCAAGAGTTCTGTAGCCTATGAGCAGGTATTCGCTATATGCGGGTTTTCTGTATGCTGCGTGTGGCAGACGCAGCTTATGTGAGTTCTGTATCTTGAATGTAGTGAGACACAGTTTACCAGAGTTCTGTATAGGGGTGTAGAGAGAAACTGTTTCCAAGAGTGTTGTAGCCTAGCAAGAGGCATATGCAGTAACTGGGTGTTCTGTATCCTGAGTGTAGGAGATGCCACTTATGGGAGCTCTGCTACCTGGATGTAGAGAGAAGCAGTTCACCGGAGTTCTCTATCCTTGGTGTAGAGAGCAGCTATTTACTGGAGTTCGGTAGCCTGGAATGAGGCATTCGCTCTATGCGGGTTTTCAGTAAGCTGCGTGTAAGAGATGCAGCTTACGGGAGTTCCATAACCTAAGTGCAGAGACATCCAGTATCCAGGAGTTCCGTATGTTGAATGTAGAGAGAAGCTGTTTCTAAGATTTCGGTAGCCTGGGCATAGGTATTCGGTATATGCGGGTTTTCTGTATGCTGAGTGCAGCAGACGCAGCTTCTGGGAGATCTGCAACCTAGAATTAGAGAGACACAGTTTACCCAAGTTGTGTATCAGGTTGTAGGGAGAAGCTGTTTCCAAGAGTTCTGGAGCCTGGCAATAGGCATAGGCAATGTATGGGATTTCTGTATCCTAAGTGTAGCAGATGCAGCTTACAGGAGCTCAGTAACCTGGCTGGAAAGAGAAGCAGTTTCCAAGAGTTCTCTATCCTTGGTGTAGGGAGAAGCTGTTTCCAAGAGTTCTGTAGCCTATGAGCAGGTATTCGCTATACGCGGGTTTTCTGTATGCTGAGTGTAGCACACGCAGCTTATGGGCGTTGTGTCTCGTGCATGTCGTGAGACACTGTTTACCAGAGTTCTGTATAGGGGTGTAGAGAGAAACTGTTTCCAAGAGTTCTGGAGCCTAGCAAGAGGCATATGCAGTAATTGGGATTTCTGTATCCTGAGTGTAGGAGATGCCGCTTATGGGAGCTCTGCTACCTGGATGTAGAGAGAAGCAGTTTACCGGAGTTCGCTATCCTTGGTGTAGAGAGGAGCTGTTTACAGGAGTTGCGTATCCTGGAATTAGGCATTCGCTATGTGTGGGTATTCTGGATGCTGAGTGTAGCAGATGCAGCTTTCGGGAGTTCTGTAATCTAAGTGTAGAGAGATGCAGTTTCCAGTAGTTCTGTATGTTGAATGCAGAGAGAAGCTGTTTCCAAGAGTTCTGTAGTCTGAGAGCAGGCATACGCTGTATATGGGATTCCTGTTGCCTGAGTGTAGCCGACGCAGCTTCTGGGAGATCTGTAACCTAGAATTAGAGAGACACAGTTTACCGAAGTTCTGTATCAGAGTGTAGGGAGAAGCTGTTTCCAAGCATTCTGTAGCCTATGAGCAGGTTTCGCTATATGCGGGTTTTCTGTATGCTGAGTGTAGCACACGCAGCTTATGGGCGTAGTGTCTCGTGCATGTCGTGAGACACTGTTTACCAGAGTTCTGTATATGCGTGTAGAGAGAAATTGTTTCCAAGAGTTCTGGAGCATAGCAAGAGGCATATGCAGTAATTGGGATTTCTGTATCCTGAGTGTAGGAGATGCCGCTTATGGGAGCTCTGCTACCTGGATGGAGAGAGAAGCAGTTCACTGGAGTTCTCTATCCTTGGTGTAGAGAGCAGCTATTTACTGGAGTTCGGTAGCCTGGAATGAGGCATTCGCTCTATGCGGGTTTTCAGTAAGCTGCGTGTAAGAGATGCAGCTTACGGGAGTTCCATAACCTAAGTGCAGAGACATCCAGTATCCAGGAGTTCCGTATGTTGAATGTAGAGAGAAGCTGTTTCTAAGATTTCGGTAGCCTGGGCATAGGTATTCGGTATATGCGGGTTTTCTGTATGCTGAGTGCAGCAGACGCAGCTTCTGGGAGATCTGCAACCTAGAATTAGAGAGACACAGTTTACCCAAGTTGTGTATCAGGTTGTAGGGAGAAGCTGTTTCCAAGAGTTCTGTAGCCTATGAGCAGGTATTCGCTATATGCGGGTTTTCTGTATGCTGCGTGTGGCAGACGCAGCTTATGTGAGTTCTGTATCTTGAATGTAGTGAGACACAGTTTACCAGAGTTCTGTATAGGGGTGTAGAGAGAAACTGTTTCCAAGAGTGTTGTAGCCTAGCAAGAGGCATATGCAGTAACTGGGTGTTCTGTATCCTGAGTGTAGGAGATGCCACTTATGGGAGCTCTGCTACCTGGATGTAGAGAGAAGCAGTTCACCGGAGTTCTCTATCCTTGGTGTAGAGAGCAGCTATTTACTGGAGTTCGGTAGCCTTGAATGAGGCATTCGCTCTATGCGGGTTTTCAGTAAGCTGCGTGTAAGAGATGCAGCTTACGGGAGTTCCATAACCTAAGTGCAGAGACATCCAGTATCCAGGAGTTCTGTATGTTGAATGTAGAGAGAAGCTGTTTCTAAGATTTCGGTAGCCTGGGCATAGGTATTCGGTATATGCGGGTTTTCTGTATGCTGAGTGCAGCAGACGCAGCTTCTGGGAGATCTGCAACCTAGAATTAGAGAGACACAGTTTACCCAAGTTGTGTATCAGGTTGTAGGGAGAAGCTGTTTCCAAGATTTCTGTAGCCTATGAGCAGGTATTCGTTATATGCGGGTTTTCTGTATGCTGCGTGTGGCAGACGCAGCTTATGTGAGTTCTGTATCTTGAATGTAGTGAGACACAGTTTACCAGAGTTCTGTATAGGGGTGTAGAGAGAAACTGTTTCCAAGAGTGTTGTAGCCTAGCAAGAGGCATATGCAGTAACTGGGTGTTCTGTATCCTGAGTGTAGGAGATGCCGCTTATGGGAGCTCTGCTACCTGGATGTAGAGAGAAGCAGTTCACCGGAGTTCTCTATCCTTGGTGTAGAGAGCAGCTATTTACTGGAGTTCGGTAGCCTGGAATGAGGCATTCGCTCTATGTGGGTTTTCAGTAAGCTGCGTGTAAGAGATGCAGCTTACGGGAGTACCATAACCTAAGTGCAGAGACATCCAGTATCCAGGAGTTCCGTATGTTGAATGTAGAGAGAAGCTGTTTCTAAGATTTCGGTAGCCTGGGCATAGGTATTCGGTATATGCGGGTTTTCTGTATGCTGAGTGCAGCAGACGCAGCTTCTGGGAGATCTGCAACCTAGAATTAGAGAGACACAGTTTACCCAAGTTGTGTATCAGGTTGTAGGGAGAAGCTGTTTCCAAGAGTTCTGGAGCCTGGCAATAGGCATAGGCAATGTATGGGATTTCTGTATCCTAAGTGTAGCAGATGCAGCTTACAGGAGCTCAGTAACCTGGCTGGAAAGAGAAGCAGTTTCCAAGAGTTCTCTATCCTTGGTGTAGGGAGAAGCTGTTTCCAAGAGTTCTGTAGCCTATGAGCAGGTATTCGCTATACGCGGGTTTTCTGTATGCTGAGTGTAGCACATGCAGCTTATGGGCGTTGTGTCTCGTGCATGTCGTGAGACACTGTTTACCAGAGTTCTGTATAGGGGTGTAGAGAGAAACTGTTTCCAAGAGTTCTGGAGCCTAGCAAGAGGCATATGCAGTAATTGGGATTTCTGTATCCTGAGTGTAGGAGATGCCGCTTATGGGAGCTCTGCTACCTGGATGTAGAGAGAAGCAGTTCACCGGAGTTCGCTATCCTTGGTGTAGAGAGGAGCTGTTTACAGGAGTTGCGTATCCTGGAATTAGGCATTCGCTATGTGTGGGTATTCTGGATGCTGAGTGTAGCAGATGCAGCTTTCGGGAGTTCTGTAATCTAAGTGTAGAGAGATGCAGTTTCCAGTAGTTCTGTATGTTGAATGTAGAGAGAAGCTGTTTCCAAGAGTTCTGTAGTCTGAGAGCAGGCATACGCTGTATATGGGATTCCTGTTGCCTGAGTGTAGCCGACGCAGCTTCTGGGAGATCTGTAACCTAGAATTAGAGAGACACAGTTTACCGAAGTTCTGTATCAGAGTGTAGGGAGAAGCTGTTTCCAAGCATTCTGTAGCCTATGAGCAGGTTTCGCTATATGCGGGTTTTCTGTATGCTGAGTGTAGCACACGCAGCTTATGGGCGTAGTGTCTCGTGCATGTCGTGAGACACTGTTTACCAGAGTTCTGTATATGCGTGTAGAGAGAAATTGTTTCCAAGAGTTCTGGAGCATAGCAAGAGGCATATGCAGTAATTGGGATTTCTGTATCCTGAGTGTAGGAGATGCCGCTTATGGGAGCTCTGCTACCTGGATGTAGAGAGAAGCAGTTCACTGGAGTTCTCTATCCTTGGTGTAGAGAGCAGCTATTTACTGGAGTTCGGTAGCCTGGAATGAGGCATTCGCTCTATGCGGGTTTTCAGTAAGCTGCGTGTAAGAGATGCAGCTTACGGGAGTTCCATAACCTAAGTGCAGAGACATCCAGTATCCAGGAGTTCCGTATGTTGAATGTAGAGAGAAGCTGTTTCTAAGATTTCGGTAGCCTGGGCATAGGTATTCGGTATATGCGGGTTTTCTGTATGCTGAGTGCAGCAGACGCAGCTTCTGGGAGATCTGCAACCTAGAATTAGAGAGACACAGTTTACCCAAGTTGTGTATCAGGTTGTAGGGAGAAGCTGTTTCCAAGAGTTCTGGAGCCTATGAGCAGGTATTCGCTATATGCGGGTTTTCTGTATGCTGCGTGTGGCAGACGCAGCTTATGTGAGTTCTGTATCTTGAATGTAGTGAGACACAGTTTACCAGAGTTCTGTATAGGGGTGTAGAGAGAAACTGTTTCCAAGAGTGTTGTAGCCTAGCAAGAGGCATATGCAGTAACTGGGTGCTCTGTATCCTGAGTGTAGGAGATGCCGCTTATGGGAGCTCTGCTACCTGGATGTAGAGAGAAGCAGTTCACTGGAGTTCTCTATCCTTGGTGTAGAGAGCAGCTATTTACTGGAGTTCGGTAGCCTGGAATGAGGCATTCGCTCTATGCGGGTTTTCAGTAAGCTGCGTGTAAGAGATGCAGCTTACGGGAGTTCCATAACCTAAGTGCAGAGACATCCAGTATCCAGGAGTTCCGTATGTTGAATGTAGAGAGAAGCTGTTTCTAAGATTTCGGTAGCCTGGGCATAGGTATTCGGTATATGCGGGTTTTCTGTATGCTGAGTGTAGCACACGCAGCTTATGGGCGTAGTGTCTCGTGCATGTCGTGAGACACTGTTTACCAGAGTTCTGTATAGGGGTGTAGAGAGAAACTGTTTCCAAGAGTTCTGGAGCCTAGCAAGAGGCATATGCAGTAATTGGGATTTCTGTATCCTGAGTGTAGGAGATGCCGCTTATGGGAGCTCTGCTACCTGGATGTAGAGAGAAGCAGTTTACCGGAGTTCGCTATCCTTGGTGTAGAGAGGAGCTGTTTATAGGAGTTGCGTATCCTGGAATTAGGCATTCGCTATGTGTGGGTATTCTGGATGCTGAGTGTAGCAGATGCAGCTTTCGGGAGTTCTGTAATCTAAGTGTAGAGAGATGCAGTTTCCAGTAGTTCTGTATGTTGAATGCAGAGAGAAGCTGTTTCCAAGAGTTCTGTAGTCTGAGAGCAGGCATACGCTGTATATGGGATTCCTGTTGCCTGAGTGTAGCCGACGCAGCTTCTGGGAGATCTGTAACCTAGAATTAGAGAGACACAGTTTACCGAAGTTCTGTATCAGAGTGTAGGGAGAAGCTGTTTCCAAGCATTCTGTAGCCTATGAGCAGGTTTCGCTATATGCGGGTTTTCTGTATGCTGAGTGTAGCACACGCAGCTTATGGGCGTAGTGTCTCGTGCATGTCGTGAGACACTGTTTACCAGAGTTCTGTATATGCGTGTAGAGAGAAATTGTTTCCAAGAGTTCTGGAGCATAGCAAGAGGCATATGCAGTAATTGGGATTTCTGTATCCTGAGTGTAGGAGATGCCGCTTATGGGAGCTCTGCTACCTGGATGTAGAGAGAAGCAGTTCACCGGAGTTCTCTATCCTTGGTGTAGAGAGCAGCTATTTACTGGAGTTCGGTAGCCTGGAATGAGGCATTCGCTCTATGTGGGTTTTCAGTAAGCTGCGTGTAAGAGATGCAGCTTACGGGAGTTCCATAACCTAAGTGCAGAGACATCCAGTATCCAGGAGTTCCGTATGTTGAATGTAGAGAGAAGCTGTTTCTAAGATTTCGGTAGCCTGGGCATAGGTATTCGGTATATGCGGGTTTTCTGTATGCTGAGTGCAGCAGACGCAGCTTCTGGGAGATCTGCAACCTAGAATTAGAGAGACACAGTTTACCCAAGTTGTGTATCAGGTTGTAGGGAGAAGCTGTTTCCAAGAGTTCTGGAGCCTATGAGCAGGTATTCGCTATATGCGGGTTTTCTGTATGCTGCGTGTGGCAGACGCAGCTTATGTGAGTTCTGTATCTTGAATGTAGTGAGACACAGTTTACCAGAGTTCTGTATAGGGGTGTAGAGAGAAACTGTTTCCAAGAGTGTTGTAGCCTAGCAAGAGGCATATGCAGTAACTGGGTGCTCTGTATCCTGAGTGTAGGAGATGCCGCTTATGGGAGCTCTGCTACCTGGATGTAGAGAGAAGCAGTTCACTGGAGTTCTCTATCCTTGGTGTAGAGAGCAGCTATTTACTGGAGTTCGGTAGCCTGGAATGAGGCATTCGCTCTATGCGGGTTTTCAGTAAGCTGCGTGTAAGAGATGCAGCTTACGGGAGTTCCATAACCTAAGTGCAGAGACATCCAGTATCCAGGAGTTCCGTATGTTGAATGTAGAGAGAAGCTGTTTCTAAGATTTCGGTAGCCTGGGCATAGGTATTCGGTATATGCGGGTTTTCTGTATGCTGAGTGTAGCACACGCAGCTTATGGGCGTAGTGTCTCGTGCATGTCGTGAGACACTGTTTACCAGAGTTCTGTATAGGGGTGTAGAGAGAAACTGTTTCCAAGAGTTCTGGAGCCTAGCAAGAGGCATATGCAGTAATTGGGATTTCTGTATCCTGAGTGTAGGAGATGCCGCTTATGGGAGCTCTGCTACCTGGATGTAGAGAGAAGCAGTTTACCGGAGTTCGCTATCCTTGGTGTAGAGAGGAGCTGTTTATAGGAGTTGCGTATCCTGGAATTAGGCATTCGCTATGTGTGGGTATTCTGGATGCTGAGTGTAGCAGATGCAGCTTTCGGGAGTTCTGTAATCTAAGTGTAGAGAGATGCAGTTTCCAGTAGTTCTGTATGTTGAATGCAGAGAGAAGCTGTTTCCAAGAGTTCTGTAGTCTGAGAGCAGGCATACGCTGTATATGGGATTCCTGTTGCCTGAGTGTAGCCGACGCAGCTTCTGGGAGATCTGTAACCTAGAATTAGAGAGACACAGTTTACCGAAGTTCTGTATCAGAGTGTAGGGAGAAGCTGTTTCCAAGCATTCTGTAGCCTATGAGCAGGTTTCGCTAGATGCGGGTTTTCTGTATGCTGAGTGTAGCACACGCAGCTTATGGGCGTAGTGTCTCGTGCATGTCGTGAGACACTGTTTACCAGAGTTCTGTATATGCGTGTAGAGAGAAATTGTTTCCAAGAGTTCTGGAGCATAGCAAGAGGCATATGCAGTAATTGGGATTTCTGTATCCTGAGTGTAGGAGATGCCGCTTATGGGAGCTCTGCTACCTGGATGTAGAGAGAAGCAGTTCACTGGAGTTCTCTATCCTTGGTGTAGAGAGCAGCTATTTACTGGAGTTCGGTAGCCTGGAATGAGGCATTCGCTCTATGCGGGTTTTCAGTAAGCTGCGTGTAAGAGATGCAGCTTACGGGAGTTCCATAACCTAAGTGCAGAGACATCCAGTATCCAGGAGTTCCGTATGTTGAATGTAGAGAGAAGCTGTTTCTAAGATTTCGGTAGCCTGGGCATAGGTATTCGGTATATGCGGGTTTTCTGTATGCTGAGTGCAGCAGACGCAGCTTCTGGGAGATCTGCAACCTAGAATTAGAGAGACACAGTTTACCCAAGTTGTGTATCAGGTTGTAGGGAGAAGCTGTTTCCAAGAGTTCTGGAGCCTATGAGCAGGTATTCGTTATATGCGGGTTTTCTGTATGCTGCGTGTGGCAGACGCAGCTTATGTGAGTTCTGTATCTTGAATGTAGTGAGACACAGTTTACCAGAGTTCTGTATAGGGGTGTAGAGAGAAACTGTTTCCAAGAGTGTTGTAGCCTAGCAAGAGTCATATGCAATAACTGGGATTTCTGTATCCTGAGTGTAGGAGATGCCGCTTATGGGAGCTCTGCTACCTGGATGTAGAGAGAAGCAGTTCACCGGAGTTCTCTATCCTTGGTGTAGAGAGCAGCTATTTACTGGAGTTCGGTAGCCTGGAATGAGGCATTCGCTCTATGCGGGTTTTCAGTAAGCTGCGTGTAAGAGATGCAGCTTACGGGAGTTCCATAACCTAAGTGCAGAGACATCCAGTATCCAGGAGTTCCGTATGTTGAATGTAGAGAGAAGCTGTTTCTAAGATTTCGGTAGCCTGGGCATAGGTATTCGGTATATGCGGGTTTTCTGTATGCTGAGTGCAGCAGACGCAGCTTCTGGGAGATCTGCAACCTAGAATTAGAGAGACACAGTTTACCCAAGTTGTGTATCAGGTTGTAGGGAGAAGCTGTTTCCAAGAGTTCTGGAGCCTGGCAATAGGCATAGGCAATGTATGGGATTTCTGTATCCTAAGTGTAGCAGATGCAGCTTACAGGAGCTCAGTAACCTGGCTGGAAAGAGAAGCAGTTTCCAAGAGTTCTCTATCCTTGGTGTAGGGAGAAGCTGTTTCCAAGAGTTCTGTAGCCTATGAGCAGGTATTCGCTATACGCGGGTTTTCTGTATGCTGAGTGTAGCACACGCAGCTTATGGGCGTTGTGTCTCGTGCATGTCGTGAGACACTGTTTACCAGAGTTCTGTATAGGGGTGTAGAGAGAAACTGTTTCCAAGAGTTCTGGAGCCTAGCAAGAGGCATATGCAGTAATTGGGATTTCTGTATCCTGAGTGTAGGAGATGCCGCTTATGGGAGCTCTGCTACCTGGATGTAGAGAGAAGCAGTTTACCGGAGTTCGCTATCCTTGGTGTAGAGAGGAGCTGTTTACAGGAGTTGCGTATCCTGGAATTAGGCATTCGCTATGTGTGGGTATTCTGGATGCTGAGTGTAGCAGATGCAGCTTTCGGGAGTTCTGTAATCTAAGTGTAGAGAGATGCAGTTTCCAGTAGTTCTGTATGTTGAATGCAGAGAGAAGCTGTTTCCAAGAGTTCTGTAGTCTGAGAGCAGGCATACGCTGTATATGGGATTCCTGTTGCCTGAGTGTAGCCGACGCAGCTTCTGGGAGATCTGTAACCTAGAATTAGAGAGACACAGTTTACCGAAGTTCTGTATCAGAGTGTAGGGAGAAGCTGTTTCCAAGCATTCTGTAGCCTATGAGCAGGTTTCGCTATATGCGGGTTTTCTGTATGCTGAGTGTAGCACACGCAGCTTATGGGCGTAGTGTCTCGTGCATGTCGTGAGACACTGTTTACCAGAGTTCTGTATATGCGTGTAGAGAGAAATTGTTTCCAAGAGTTCTGGAGCCTAGCAAGAGGCATATGCAGTAATTGGGATTTCTGTATCCTGAGTGTAGGAGATGCCGCTTATGGGAGCTCTGCTACCTGGATGTAGAGAGAAGCAGTTCACTGGAGTTCTCTATCCTTGGTGTAGAGAGCAGCTATTTACTGGAGTTCGGTAGCCTGGAATGAGGCATTCGCTCTATGCGGGTTTTCAGTAAGCTGCGTGTAAGAGATGCAGCTTACGGGAGTTCCATAACCTAAGTGCAGAGACATCCAGTATCCAGGAGTTCCGTATGTTGAATGTAGAGAGAAGCTGTTTCTAAGATTTCGGTAGCCTGGGCATAGGTATTCGGTATATGCGGGTTTTCTGTATGCTGAGTGCAGCAGACGCAGCTTCTGGGAGATCTGCAACCTAGAATTAGAGAGACACAGTTTACCCAAGTTGTGTATCAGGTTGTAGGGAGAAGCTGTTTCCAAGAGTTCTGTAGCCTATGAGCAGGTATTCGCTATATGCGGGTTTTCTGTATGCTGCGTGTGGCAGACGCAGCTTATGTGAGTTCTGTATCTTGAATGTAGTGAGACACAGTTTACCAGAGTTCTGTATAGGGGTGTAGAGAGAAACTGTTTCCAAGAGTGTTGTAGCCTAGCAAGAGGCATATGCAGTAACTGGGTGCTCTGTATCCTGAGTGTAGGAGATGCCGCTTATGGGAGCTCTGCTACCTGGATGTAGAGAGAAGCAGTTCACTGGAGTTCTCTATCCTTGGTGTAGAGAGCAGCTATTTACTGGAGTTCGGTAGCCTGGAATGAGGCATTCGCTCTATGCGGGTTTTCAGTAAGCTGCGTGTAAGAGATGCAGCTTACGGGAGTTCCATAACCTAAGTGCAGAGACATCCAGTATCCAGGAGTTCCGTATGTTGAATGTAGAGAGAAGCTGTTTCTAAGATTTCGGTAGCCTGGGCATAGGTATTCGGTATATGCGGGTTTTCTGTATGCTGAGTGTAGCACACGCAGCTTATGGGCGTAGTGTCTCGTGCATGTCGTGAGACACTGTTTACCAGAGTTCTGTATAGGGGTGTAGAGAGAAACTGTTTCCAAGAGTTCTGGAGCCTAGCAAGAGGCATATGCAGTAATTGGGATTTCTGTATCCTGAGTGTAGGAGATGCCGCTTATGGGAGCTCTGCTACCTGGATGTAGAGAGAAGCAGTTTACCGGAGTTCGCTATCCTTGGTGTAGAGAGGAGCTGTTTATAGGAGTTGCGTATCCTGGAATTAGGCATTCGCTATGTGTGGGTATTCTGGATGCTGAGTGTAGCAGATGCAGCTTTCGGGAGTTCTGTAATCTAAGTGTAGAGAGATGCAGTTTCCAGTAGTTCTGTATGTTGAATGCAGAGAGAAGCTGTTTCCAAGAGTTCTGTAGTCTGAGAGCAGGCATACGCTGTATATGGGATTCCTGTTGCCTGAGTGTAGCCGACGCAGCTTCTGGGAGATCTGTAACCTAGAATTAGAGAGACACAGTTTACCGAAGTTCTGTATCAGAGTGTAGGGAGAAGCTGTTTCCAAGCATTCTGTAGCCTATGAGCAGGTTTCGCTATATGCGGGTTTTCTGTATGCTGAGTGTAGCACACGCAGCTTATGGGCGTAGTGTCTCGTGCATGTCGTGAGACACTGTTTACCAGAGTTCTGTATATGCGTGTAGAGAGAAATTGTTTCCAAGAGTTCTGGAGCCTAGCAAGAGGCATATGCAGTAATTGGGATTTCTGTATCCTGAGTGTAGGAGATGCCGCTTATGGGAGCTCTGCTACCTGGATGTAGAGAGAAGCAGTTCACTGGAGTTCTCTATCCTTGGTGTAGAGAGCAGCTATTTACTGGAGTTCGGTAGCCTGGAATGAGGCATTCGCTCTATGTGGGTTTTCAGTAAGCTGCGTGTAAGAGATGCAGCTTACGGGAGTTCCATAACCTAAGTGCAGAGACATCCAGTATCCAGGAGTTCCGTATGTTGAATGTAGAGAGAAGCTGTTTCTAAGATTTCGGTAGCCTGGGCATAGGTATTCGGTATATGCGGGTTTTCTGTATGCTGAGTGCAGCAGACGCAGCTTCTGGGAGATCTGCAACCTAGAATTAGAGAGACACAGTTTACCCAAGTTGTGTATCAGGTTGTAGGGAGAAGCTGTTTCCAAGAGTTCTGTAGCCTATGAGCAGGTATTCGCTATATGCGGGTTTTCTGTATGCTGCGTGTGGCAGACGCAGCTTATGTGAGTTCTGTATCTTGAATGTAGTGAGACACAGTTTACCAGAGTTCTGTATAGGGGTGTAGAGAGAAACTGTTTCCAAGAGTGTTGTAGCCTAGCAAGAGGCATATGCAGTAACTGGGTGCTCTGTATCCTGAGTGTAGGAGATGCCGCTTATGGGAGCTCTGCTACCTGGATGTAGAGAGAAGCAGTTCACTGGAGTTCTCTATCCTTGGTGTAGAGAGCAGCTATTTACTGGAGTTCGGTAGCCTGGAATGAGGCATTCGCTCTATGCGGGTTTTCAGTAAGCTGCGTGTAAGAGATGCAGCTTACGGGAGTTCCATAACCTAAGTGCAGAGACATCCAGTATCCAGGAGTTCCGTATGTTGAATGTAGAGAGAAGCTGTTTCTAAGATTTCGGTAGCCTGGGCATAGGTATTCGGTATATGCGGGTTTTCTGTATGCTGAGTGTAGCACACGCAGCTTATGGGCGTAGTGTCTCGTGCATGTCGTGAGACACTGTTTACCAGAGTTCTGTATAGGGGTGTAGAGAGAAACTGTTTCCAAGAGTTCTGGAGCCTAGCAAGAGGCATATGCAGTAATTGGGATTTCTGTATCCTGAGTGTAGGAGATGCCGCTTATGGGAGCTCTGCTACCTGGATGTAGAGAGAAGCAGTTTACCGGAGTTCGCTATCCTTGGTGTAGAGAGGAGCTGTTTATAGGAGTTGCGTATCCTGGAATTAGGCATTCGCTATGTGTGGGTATTCTGGATGCTGAGTGTAGCAGATGCAGCTTTCGGGAGTTCTGTAATCTAAGTGTAGAGAGATGCAGTTTCCAGTAGTTCTGTATGTTGAATGCAGAGAGAAGCTGTTTCCAAGAGTTCTGTAGTCTGAGAGCAGGCATACGCTGTATATGGGATTCCTGTTGCCTGAGTGTAGCCGACGCAGCTTCTGGGAGATCTGTAACCTAGAATTAGAGAGACACAGTTTACCGAAGTTCTGTATCAGAGTGTAGGGAGAAGCTGTTTCCAAGCATTCTGTAGCCTATGAGCAGGTTTCGCTATATGCGGGTTTTCTGTATGCTGAGTGTAGCACACGCAGCTTATGGGCGTAGTGTCTCGTGCATGTCGTGAGACACTGTTTACCAGAGTTCTGTATATGCGTGTAGAGAGAAATTGTTTCCAAGAGTTCTGGAGCATAGCAAGAGGCATATGCAGTAATTGGGATTTCTGTATCCTGAGTGTAGGAGATGCCGCTTATGGGAGCTCTGCTACCTGGATGTAGAGAGAAGCAGTTCACTGGAGTTCTCTATCCTTGGTGTAGAGAGCAGCTATTTACTGGAGTTCGGTAGCCTGGAATGAGGCATTCGCTCTATGCGGGTTTTCAGTAAGCTGCGTGTAAGAGATGCAGCTTACGGGAGTTCCATAACCTAAGTGCAGAGACATCCAGTATCCAGGAGTTCCGTATGTTGAATGTAGAGAGAAGCTGTTTCTAAGATTTTGGTAGCCTGGGCATAGGTATTCGGTATATGCGGGTTTTCTGTATGCTGAGTGCAGCAGACGCAGCTTCTGGGAGATCTGCAACCTAGAATTAGAGAGACACAGTTTACCCAAGTTGTGTATCAGGTTGTAGGGAGAAGCTGTTTCCAAGAGTTCTGGAGCCTATGAGCAGGTATTCGTTATATGCGGGTTTTCTGTATGCTGCGTGTGGCAGACGCAGCTTATGTGAGTTCTGTATCTTGAATGTAGTGAGACACAGTTTACCAGAGTTCTGTATAGGGGTGTAGAGAGAAACTGTTTCCAAGAGTGTTGTAGCCTAGCAAGAGTCATATGCAATAACTGGGATTTCTGTATCCTGAGTGTAGGAGATGCCGCTTATGGGAGCTCTGCTACCTGGATGTAGAGAGAAGCAGTTCACCGGAGTTCTCTATCCTTGGTGTAGAGAGCAGCTATTTACTGGAGTTCGGTAGCCTGGAATGAGGCATTCGCTCTATGCGGGTTTTCAGTAAGCTGCGTGTAAGAGATGCAGCTTACGGGAGTTCCATAACCTAAGTGCAGAGACATCCAGTATCCAGGAGTTCCGTATGTTGAATGTAGAGAGAAGCTGTTTCTAAGATTTCGGTAGCCTGGGCATAGGTATTCGGTATATGCGGGTTTTCTGTATGCTGAGTGCAGCAGACGCAGCTTCTGGGAGATCTGCAACCTAGAATTAGAGAGACACAGTTTACCCAAGTTGTGTATCAGGTTGTAGGGAGAAGCTGTTTCCAAGAGTTCTGGAGCCTGGCAATAGGCATAGGCAATGTATGGGATTTCTGTATCCTAAGTGTAGCAGATGCAGCTTACAGGAGCTCAGTAACCTGGCTGGAAAGAGAAGCAGTTTCCAAGAGTTCTCTATCCTTGGTGTAGGGAGAAGCTGTTTCCAAGAGTTCTGTAGCCTATGAGCAGGTATTCGCTATACGCGGGTTTTCTGTATGCTGAGTGTAGCACACGCAGCTTATGGGCGTTGTGTCTCGTGCATGTCGTGAGACACTGTTTACCAGAGTTCTGTATAGGGGTGTAGAGAGAAACTGTTTCCAAGAGTTCTGGAGCCTAGCAAGAGGCATATGCAGTAATTGGGATTTCTGTATCCTGAGTGTAGGAGATGCCGCTTATGGGAGCTCTGCTACCTGGATGTAGAGAGAAGCAGTTTACCGGAGTTCGCTATCCTTGGTGTAGAGAGGAGCTGTTTACAGGAGTTGCGTATCCTGGAATTAGGCATTCGCTATGTGTGGGTATTCTGGATGCTGAGTGTAGCAGATGCAGCTTTCGGGAGTTCTGTAATCTAAGTGTAGAGAGATGCAGTTTCCAGTAGTTCTGTATGTTGAATGTAGAGAGAAGCTGTTTCCAAGAGTTCTGTAGTCTGAGAGCAGGCATACGCTGTATATGGGATTCCTGTTGCCTGAGTGTAGCCGACGCAGCTTCTGGGAGATCTGTAACCTAGAATTAGAGAGACACAGTTTACCGAAGTTCTGTATCAGAGTGTAGGGAGAAGCTGTTTCCAAGCATTCTGTAGCCTATGAGCAGGTTTCGCTATATGCGGGTTTTCTGTATGCTGAGTGTAGCACACGCAGCTTATGGGCGTAGTGTCTCGTGCATGTCGTGAGACACTGTTTACCAGAGTTCTGTATATGCGTGTAGAGAGAAATTGTTTCCAAGAGTTCTGGAGCATAGCAAGAGGCATATGCAGTAATTGGGATTTCTGTATCCTGAGTGTAGGAGATGCCGCTTATGGGAGCTCTGCTACCTGGATGTAGAGAGAAGCAGTTCACTGGAGTTCTCTATCCTTGGTGTAGAGAGCAGCTATTTACTGGAGTTCGGTAGCCTGGAATGAGGCATTCGCTCTATGCGGGTTTTCAGTAAGCTGCGTGTAAGAGATGCAGCTTACGGGAGTTCCATAACCTAAGTGCAGAGACATCCAGTATCCAGGAGTTCCGTATGTTGAATGTAGAGAGAAGCTGTTTCTAAGATTTCGGTAGCCTGGGCATAGGTATTCGGTATATGCGGGTTTTCTGTATGCTGAGTGCAGCAGACGCAGCTTCTGGGAGATCTGCAACCTAGAATTAGAGAGACACAGTTTACCCAAGTTGTGTATCAGGTTGTAGGGAGAAGCTGTTTCCAAGAGTTCTGTAGCCTATGAGCAGGTATTCGCTATATGCGGGTTTTCTGTATGCTGCGTGTGGCAGACGCAGCTTATGTGAGTTCTGTATCTTGAATGTAGTGAGACACAGTTTACCAGAGTTCTGTATAGGGGTGTAGAGAGAAACTGTTTCCAAGAGTGTTGTAGCCTAGCAAGAGGCATATGCAGTAACTGGGTGTTCTGTATCCTGAGTGTAGGAGATGCCGCTTATGGGAGCTCTGCTACCTGGATGTAGAGAGAAGCAGTTCACCGGAGTTCTCTATCCTTGGTGTAGAGAGCAGCTATTTACTGGAGTTCGGTAGCCTGGAATGAGGCATTCGCTCTATGCGGGTTTTCAGTAAGCTGCGTGTAAGAGATGCAGCTTACGGGAGTTCCATAACCTAAGTGCAGAGACATCCAGTATCCAGGAGTTCCGTATGTTGAATGTAGAGAGAAGCTGTTTCTAAGATTTCGGTAGCCTGGGCATAGGTATTCGGTATATGCGGGTTTTCTGTATGCTGAGTGCAGCAGACGCAGCTTCTGGGAGATCTGCAACCTAGAATTAGAGAGACACAGTTTACCCAAGTTGTGTATCAGGTTGTAGGGAGAAGCTGTTTCCAAGAGTTCTGTAGCCTATGAGCAGGTATTCGCTATATGCGGGTTTTCTGTATGCTGCGTGTGGCAGACGCAGCTTATGTGAGTTCTGTATCTTGAATGTAGTGAGACACAGTTTACCAGAGTTCTGTATAGGGGTGTAGAGAGAAACTGTTTCCAAGAGTGTTGTAGCCTAGCAAGAGGCATATGCAATAACTGGGATTTCTGTATCCTGAGTGTAGGAGATGCCACTTATGGGAGCTCTGCTACCTGGATGTAGAGAGAAGCAGTTCACCGGAGTTCTCTATCCTTGGTGTAGAGAGCAGCTATTTACTGGAGTTCGGTAGCCTGGAATGAGGCATTCGCTCTATGCGGGTTTTCAGTAAGCTGCGTGTAAGAGATGCAGCTTACGGGAGTTCCATAACCTAAGTGCAGAGACATCCAGTATCCAGGAGTTCCGTATGTTGAATGTAGAGAGAAGCTGTTTCTAAGATTTCGGTAGCCTGGGCATAGGTATTCGGTATATGCGGGTTTTCTGTATGCTGAGTGCAGCAGACGCAGCTTCTGGGAGATCTGCAACCTAGAATTAGAGAGACACAGTTTACCCAAGTTGTGTATCAGGTTGTAGGGAGAAGCTGTTTCCAAGAGTTCTGGAGCCTGGCAATAGGCATAGGCAATGTATGGGATTTCTGTATCCTAAGTGTAGCAGATGCAGCTTACAGGAGCTCAGTAACCTGGCTGGAAAGAGAAGCAGTTTCCAAGAGTTCTCTATCCTTGGTGTAGGGAGAAGCTGTTTCCAAGAGTTCTGTAGCCTATGAGCAGGTATTCGCTATACGCGGGTTTTCTGTATGCTGAGTGTAGCACACGCAGCTTATGGGCGTTGTGTCTCGTGCATGTCGTGAGACACTGTTTACCAGAGTTCTGTATAGGGGTGTAGAGAGAAACTGTTTCCAAGAGTTCTGGAGCCTAGCAAGAGGCATATGCAGTAATTGGGATTTCTGTATCCTGAGTGTAGGAGATGCCGCTTATGGGAGCTCTGCTACCTGGATGTAGAGAGAAGCAGTTTACCGGAGTTCGCTATCCTTGGTGTAGAGAGGAGCTGTTTACAGGAGTTGCGTATCCTGGAATTAGGCATTCGCTATGTGTGGGTATTCTGGATGCTGAGTGTAGCAGATGCAGCTTTCGGGAGTTCTGTAATCTAAGTGTAGAGAGATGCAGTTTCCAGTAGTTCTGTATGTTGAATGCAGAGAGAAGCTGTTTCCAAGAGTTCTGTAGTCTGAGAGCAGGCATACGCTGTATATGGGATTCCTGTTGCCTGAGTGTAGCCGACGCAGCTTCTGGGAGATCTGTAACCTAGAATTAGAGAGACACAGTTTACCGAAGTTCTGTATCAGAGTGTAGGGAGAAGCTGTTTCCAAGCATTCTGTAGCCTATGAGCAGGTTTCGCTATATGCGGGTTTTCTGTATGCTGAGTGTAGCACACGCAGCTTATGGGCGTAGTGTCTCGTGCATGTCGTGAGACACTGTTTACCAGAGTTCTGTATATGCGTGTAGAGAGAAATTGTTTCCAAGAGTTCTGGAGCATAGCAAGAGGCATATGCAGTAATTGGGATTTCTGTATCCTGAGTGTAGGAGATGCCGCTTATGGGAGCTCTGCTACCTGGATGGAGAGAGAAGCAGTTCACTGGAGTTCTCTATCCTTGGTGTAGAGAGCAGCTATTTACTGGAGTTCGGTAGCCTGGAATGAGGCATTCGCTCTATGCGGGTTTTCAGTAAGCTGCGTGTAAGAGATGCAGCTTACGGGAGTTCCATAACCTAAGTGCAGAGACATCCAGTATCCAGGAGTTCCGTATGTTGAATGTAGAGAGAAGCTGTTTCTAAGATTTCGGTAGCCTGGGCATAGGTATTCGGTATATGCGGGTTTTCTGTATGCTGAGTGCAGCAGACGCAGCTTCTGGGAGATCTGCAACCTAGAATTAGAGAGACACAGTTTACCCAAGTTGTGTATCAGGTTGTAGGGAGAAGCTGTTTCCAAGAGTTCTGTAGCCTATGAGCAGGTATTCGCTATATGCGGGTTTTCTGTATGCTGCGTGTGGCAGACGCAGCTTATGTGAGTTCTGTATCTTGAATGTAGTGAGACACAGTTTACCAGAGTTCTGTATAGGGGTGTAGAGAGAAACTGTTTCCAAGAGTGTTGTAGCCTAGCAAGAGGCATATGCAGTAACTGGGTGTTCTGTATCCTGAGTGTAGGAGATGCCACTTATGGGAGCTCTGCTACCTGGATGTAGAGAGAAGCAGTTCACCGGAGTTCTCTATCCTTGGTGTAGAGAGCAGCTATTTACTGGAGTTCGGTAGCCTGGAATGAGGCATTCGCTCTATGCGGGTTTTCAGTAAGCTGCGTGTAAGAGATGCAGCTTACGGGAGTTCCATAACCTAAGTGCAGAGACATCCAGTATCCAGGAGTTCTGTATGTTGAATGTAGAGAGAAGCTGTTTCTAAGATTTCGGTAGCCTGGGCATAGGTATTCGGTATATGCGGGTTTTCTGTATGCTGAGTGCAGCAGACGCAGCTTCTGGGAGATCTGCAACCTAGAATTAGAGAGACACAGTTTACCCAAGTTGTGTATCAGGTTGTAGGGAGAAGCTGTTTCCAAGAGTTCTGTAGCCTATGAGCAGGTATTCGCTATATGCGGGTTTTCTGTATGCTGCGTGTGGCAGACGCAGCTTATGTGAGTTCTGTATCTTGAATGTAGTGAGACACAGTTTACCAGAGTTCTGTATAGGGGTGTAGAGAGAAACTGTTTCCAAGAGTGTTGTAGCCTAGCAAGAGGCATATGCAGTAACTGGGTGTTCTGTATCCTGAGTGTAGGAGATGCCGCTTATGGGAGCTCTGCTACCTGGATGTAGAGAGAAGCAGTTCACCGGAGTTCTCTATCCTTGGTGTAGAGAGCAGCTATTTACTGGAGTTCGGTAGCCTGGAATGAGGCATTCGCTCTATGTGGGTTTTCAGTAAGCTGCGTGTAAGAGATGCAGCTTACGGGAGTTCCATAACCTAAGTGCAGAGACATCCAGTATCCAGGAGTTCCGTATGTTGAATGTAGAGAGAAGCTGTTTCTAAGATTTCGGTAGCCTGGGCATAGGTATTCGGTATATGCGGGTTTTCTGTATGCTGAGTGCAGCAGACGCAGCTTCTGGGAGATCTGCAACCTAGAATTAGAGAGACACAGTTTACCCAAGTTGTGTATCAGGTTGTAGGGAGAAGCTGTTTCCAAGAGTTCTGGAGCCTATGAGCAGGTATTCGTTATATGCGGGTTTTCTGTATGCTGCGTGTGGCAGACGCAGCTTATGTGAGTTCTGTATCTTGAATGTAGTGAGACACAGTTTACCAGAGTTCTGTATAGGGGTGTAGAGAGAAACTGTTTCCAAGAGTGTTGTAGCCTAGCAAGAGGCATATGCAGTAACTGGGTGTTCTGTATCCTGAGTGTAGGAGATGCCGCTTATGGGAGCTCTGCTACCTGGATGTAGAGAGAAGCAGTTCACCGGAGTTCTCTATCCTTGGTGTAGAGAGCAGCTATTTACTGGAGTTCGGTAGCCTGGAATGAGGCATTCGCTCTATGCGGGTTTTCAGTAAGCTGCGTGTAAGAGATGCAGCTTACGGGAGTTCCATAACCTAAGTGCAGAGACATCCAGTATCCAGGAGTTCCGTATGTTGAATGTAGAGAGAAGCTGTTTCTAAGATTTCGGTAGCCTGGGCATAGGTATTCGGTATATGCGGGTTTTCTGTATGCTGAGTGCAGCAGACGCAGCTTCTGGGAGATCTGCAACCTAGAATTAGAGAGACACAGTTTACCCAAGTTGTGTATCAGGTTGTAGGGAGAAGCTGTTTCCAAGAGTTCTGGAGCCTGGCAATAGGCATAGGCAATGTATGGGATTTCTGTATCCTAAGTGTAGCAGATGCAGCTTACAGGAGCTCAGTAACCTGGCTGGAAAGAGAAGCAGTTTCCAAGAGTTCTCTATCCTTGGTGTAGGGAGAAGCTGTTTCCAAGAGTTCTGTAGCCTATGAGCAGGTATTCGCTATACGCGGGTTTTCTGTATGCTGAGTGTAGCACACGCAGCTTATGGGCGTAGTGTCTCGTGCATGTCGTGAGACACTGTTTACCAGAGTTCTGTATAGGGGTGTAGAGAGAAACTGTTTCCAAGAGTTCTGGAGCCTAGCAAGAGGCATATGCAGTAATTGGGATTTCTGTATCCTGAGTGTAGGAGATGCCGCTTATGGGAGCTCTGCTACCTGGATGTAGAGAGAAGCAGTTCACCGGAGTTCGCTATCCTTGGTGTAGAGAGGAGCTGTTTACAGGAGTTGCGTATCCTGGAATTAGGCATTCGCTATGTGTGGGTATTCTGGATGCTGAGTGTAGCAGATGCAGCTTTCGGGAGTTCTGTAATCTAAGTGTAGAGAGATGCAGTTTCCAGTAGTTCTGTATGTTGAATGTAGAGAGAAGCTGTTTCCAAGAGTTCTGTAGTCTGAGAGCAGGCATACGCTGTATATGGGATTCCTGTTGCCTGAGTGTAGCCGACGCAGCTTCTGGGAGATCTGTAACCTAGAATTAGAGAGACACAGTTTACCGAAGTTCTGTATCAGAGTGTAGGGAGAAGCTGTTTCCAAGCATTCTGTAGCCTATGAGCAGGTTTCGCTATATGCGGGTTTTCTGTATGCTGAGTGTAGCACACGCAGCTTATGGGCGTAGTGTCTCGTGCATGTCGTGAGACACTGTTTACCAGAGTTCTGTATATGCGTGTAGAGAGAAATTGTTTCCAAGAGTTCTGGAGCATAGCAAGAGGCATATGCAGTAATTGGGATTTCTGTATCCTGAGTGTAGGAGATGCCGCTTATGGGAGCTCTGCTACCTGGATGTAGAGAGAAGCAGTTCAATGGAGTTCTCTATCCTTGGTGTAGAGAGCAGCTATTTACTGGAGTTCGGTAGCCTGGAATGAGGCATTCGCTCTATGCGGGTTTTCAGTAAGCTGCGTGTAAGAGATGCAGCTTACGGGAGTTCCATAACCTAAGTGCAGAGACATCCAGTATCCAGGAGTTCCGTATGTTGAATGTAGAGAGAAGCTGTTTCTAAGATTTCGGTAGCCTGGGCATAGGTATTCGGTATATGCGGGTTTTCTGTATGCTGAGTGCAGCAGACGCAGCTTCTGGGAGATCTGCAACCTAGAATTAGAGAGACACAGTTTACCCAAGTTGTGTATCAGGTTGTAGGGAGAAGCTGTTTCCAAGAGTTCTGTAGCCTATGAGCAGGTATTCGCTATATGCGGGTTTTCTGTATGCTGCGTGTGGCAGACGCAGCTTATGTGAGTTCTGTATCTTGAATGTAGTGAGACACAGTTTACCAGAGTTCTGTATAGGGGTGTAGAGAGAAACTGTTTCCAAGAGTGTTGTAGCCTAGCAAGAGGCATATGCAGTAACTGGGTGCTCTGTATCCTGAGTGTAGGAGATGCCGCTTATGGGAGCTCTGCTACCTGGATGTAGAGAGAAGCAGTTCACTGGAGTTCTCTATCCTTGGTGTAGAGAGCAGCTATTTACTGGAGTTCGGTAGCCTGGAATGAGGCATTCGCTCTATGCGGGTTTTCAGTAAGCTGCGTGTAAGAGATGCAGCTTACGGGAGTTCCATAACCTAAGTGCAGAGACATCCAGTATCCAGGAGTTCCGTATGTTGAATGTAGAGAGAAGCTGTTTCTAAGATTTCGGTAGCCTGGGCATAGGTATTCGGTATATGCGGGTTTTCTGTATGCTGAGTGTAGCACACGCAGCTTATGGGCGTAGTGTCTCGTGCATGTCGTGAGACACTGTTTACCAGAGTTCTGTATAGGGGTGTAGAGAGAAACTGTTTCCAAGAGTTCTGGAGCCTAGCAAGAGGCATATGCAGTAATTGGGATTTCTGTATCCTGAGTGTAGGAGATGCCGCTTATGGGAGCTCTGCTACCTGGATGTAGAGAGAAGCAGTTTACCGGAGTTCGCTATCCTTGGTGTAGAGAGGAGCTGTTTATAGGAGTTTCGTATCCTGGAATTAGGCATTCGCTATGTGTGGGTATTCTGGATGCTGAGTGTAGCAGATGCAGCTTTCGGGAGTTCTGTAATCTAAGTGTAGAGAGATGCAGTTTCCAGTAGTTCTGTATGTTGAATGCAGAGAGAAGCTGTTTCCAAGAGTTCTGTAGTCTGAGAGCAGGCATACGCTGTATATGGGATTCCTGTTGCCTGAGTGTAGCCGACGCAGCTTCTGGGAGATCTGTAACCTAGAATTAGAGAGACACAGTTTACCGAAGTTCTGTATCAGAGTGTAGGGAGAAGCTGTTTCCAAGCATTCTGTAGCCTATGAGCAGGTTTCGCTATATGCGGGTTTTCTGTATGCTGAGTGTAGCACACGCAGCTTATGGGCGTAGTGTCTCGTGCATGTCGTGAGACACTGTTTACCAGAGTTCTGTATATGCGTGTAGAGAGAAATTGTTTCCAAGAGTTCTGGAGCATAGCAAGAGGCATATGCAGTAATTGGGATTTCTGTATCCTGAGTGTAGGAGATGCCGCTTATGGGAGCTCTGCTACCTGGATGTAGAGAGAAGCAGTTCACTGGAGTTCTCTATCCTTGGTGTAGAGAGCAGCTATTTACTGGAGTTCGGTAGCCTGGAATGAGGCATTCGCTCTATGCGGGTTTTCAGTAAGCTGCGTGTAAGAGATGCAGCTTACGGGAGTTCCATAACCTAAGTGCAGAGACATCCAGTATCCAGGAGTTCCGTATGTTGAATGTAGAGAGAAGCTGTTTCTAAGATTTTGGTAGCCTGGGCATAGGTATTCGGTATATGCGGGTTTTCTGTATGCTGAGTGCAGCAGACGCAGCTTCTGGGAGATCTGCAACCTAGAATTAGAGAGACACAGTTTACCCAAGTTGTGTATCAGGTTGTAGGGAGAAGCTGTTTCCAAGAGTTCTGGAGCCTATGAGCAGGTATTCGTTATATGCGGGTTTTCTGTATGCTGCGTGTGGCAGACGCAGCTTATGTGAGTTCTGTATCTTGAATGTAGTGAGACACAGTTTACCAGAGTTCTGTATAGGGGTGTAGAGAGAAACTGTTTCCAAGAGTGTTGTAGCCTAGCAAGAGTCATATGCAATAACTGGGATTTCTGTATCCTGAGTGTAGGAGATGCCGCTTATGGGAGCTCTGCTACCTGGATGTAGAGAGAAGCAGTTCACCGGAGTTCTCTATCCTTGGTGTAGAGAGCAGCTATTTACTGGAGTTCGGTAGCCTGGAATGAGGCATTCGCTCTATGCGGGTTTTCAGTAAGCTGCGTGTAAGAGATGCAGCTTACGGGAGTTCCATAACCTAAGTGCAGAGACATCCAGTATCCAGGAGTTCCGTATGTTGAATGTAGAGAGAAGCTGTTTCTAAGATTTCGGTAGCCTGGGCATAGGTATTCGGTATATGCGGGTTTTCTGTATGCTGAGTGCAGCAGACGCAGCTTCTGGGAGATCTGCAACCTAGAATTAGAGAGACACAGTTTACCCAAGTTGTGTATCAGGTTGTAGGGAGAAGCTGTTTCCAAGAGTTCTGGAGCCTGGCAATAGGCATAGGCAATGTATGGGATTTCTGTATCCTAAGTGTAGCAGATGCAGCTTACAGGAGCTCAGTAACCTGGCTGGAAAGAGAAGCAGTTTCCAAGAGTTCTCTATCCTTGGTGTAGGGAGAAGCTGTTTCCAAGAGTTCTGTAGCCTATGAGCAGGTATTCGCTATACGCGGGTTTTCTGTATGCTGAGTGTAGCACACGCAGCTTATGGGCGTTGTGTCTCGTGCATGTCGTGAGACACTGTTTACCAGAGTTCTGTATAGGGGTGTAGAGAGAAACTGTTTCCAAGAGTTCTGGAGCCTAGCAAGAGGCATATGCAGTAATTGGGATTTCTGTATCCTGAGTGTAGGAGATGCCGCTTATGGGAGCTCTGCTACCTGGATGTAGAGAGAAGCAGTTTACCGGAGTTCGCTATCCTTGGTGTAGAGAGGAGCTGTTTACAGGAGTTGCGTATCCTGGAATTAGGCATTCGCTATGTGTGGGTATTCTGGATGCTGAGTGTAGCAGATGCAGCTTTCGGGAGTTCTGTAATCTAAGTGTAGAGAGATGCAGTTTCCAGTAGTTCTGTATGTTGAATGTAGAGAGAAGCTGTTTCCAAGAGTTCTGTAGTCTGAGAGCAGGCATACGCTGTATATGGGATTCCTGTTGCCTGAGTGTAGCCGACGCAGCTTCTGGGAGATCTGTAACCTAGAATTAGAGAGACACAGTTTACCGAAGTTCTGTATCAGAGTGTAGGGAGAAGCTGTTTCCAAGCATTCTGTAGCCTATGAGCAGGTTTCGCTATATGCGGGTTTTCTGTATGCTGAGTGTAGCACACGCAGCTTATGGGCGTAGTGTCTCGTGCATGTCGTGAGACACTGTTTACCAGAGTTCTGTATATGCGTGTAGAGAGAAATTGTTTCCAAGAGTTCTGGAGCATAGCAAGAGGCATATGCAGTAATTGGGATTTCTGTATCCTGAGTGTAGGAGATGCCGCTTATGGGAGCTCTGCTACCTGGATGTAGAGAGAAGCAGTTCACCGGAGTTCTCTATCCTTGGTGTAGAGAGCAGCTATTTACTGGAGTTCGGTAGCCTGGAATGAAGCATTCGCTCTATGCGGGTTTTCAGTAAGCTGCGTGTAAGAGATGCAGCTTACGGGAGTTCCATAACCTAAGTGCAGAGACATCCAGTATCCAGGAGTTCCGTATGTTGAATGTAGAGAGAAGCTGTTTCTAAGATTTCGGTAGCCTGGGCATAGGTATTCGGTATATGCGGGTTTTCTGTATGCTGAGTGCAGCAGATGCAGCTTCTGGGAGATCTGCAACCTAGAATTAGAGAGACACAGTTTACCCAAGTTGTGTATCAGGTTGTAGGGAGAAGCTGTTTCCAAGAGTTCTGGAGCCTGGCAATAGGCATAGGCAATGTATGGGATTTCTGTATCCTAAGTGTAGCAGATGCAGCTTACAGGAGCTCAGTAACCTGGCTGGAAAGAGAAGCAGTTTCCAAGAGTTCTCTATCCTTGGTGTAGGGAGAAGCTGTTTCCAAGAGTTCTGTAGCCTATGAGCAGGTATTCGCTATACGCGGGTTTTCTGTATGCTGAGTGTAGCACACGCAGCTTATGGGCGTTGTGTCTCGTGCATGTCGTGAGACACTGTTTACCAGAGTTCTGTATAGGGGTGTAGAGAGAAACTGTTTCCAAGAGTTCTGGAGCCTAGCAAGAGGCATATGCAGTAATTGGGATTTCTGTATCCTGAGTGTAGGAGATGCCGCTTATGGGAGCTCTGCTACCTGGATGTAGAGAGAAGCAGTTTACCGGAGTTCGCTATCCTTGGTGTAGAGAGGAGCTGTTTACAGGAGTTGCGTATCCTGGAATTAGGCATTCGCTATGTGTGGGTATTCTGGATGCTGAGTGTAGCAGATGCAGCTTTCGGGAGTTCTGTAATCTAAGTGTAGAGAGATGCAGTTTCCAGTAGTTCTGTATGTTGAATGCAGAGAGAAGCTGTTTCCAAGAGTTCTGTAGTCTGAGAGCAGGCATACGCTGTATATGGGATTCCTGTTGCCTGAGTGTAGCCGACGCAGCTTCTGGGAGATCTGTAACCTAGAATTAGAGAGACACAGTT
Organism: Lepus europaeus; assembly: GCF_033115175.1. NCBI lineage: Eukaryota > Metazoa > Chordata > Mammalia > Lagomorpha > Leporidae > Lepus > Lepus europaeus. The sequence continues at coordinate 213,868 of NW_026909316.1, read as the reverse complement.
TACCGAAGTTCTGTATCAGAGTGTAGGGAGAAGCTGTTTCCAAGCATTCTGTAGCCTATGAGCAGGTTTCGCTATATGCGGGTTTTCTGTATGCTGAGTGTAGCACACGCAGCTTATGGGCGTAGTGTCTCGTGCATGTCGTGAGACACTGTTTACCAGAGTTCTGTATATGCGTGTAGAGAGAAATTGTTTCCAAGAGTTCTGGAGCATAGCAAGAGGCATATGCAGTAATTGGGATTTCTGTATCCTGAGTGTAGGAGATGCCGCTTATGGGAGCTCTGCTACCTGGATGTAGAGAGAAGCAGTTCACCGGAGTTCTCTATCCTTGGTGTAGAGAGCAGCTATTTACTGGAGTTCGGTAGCCTGGAATGAGGCATTCGCTCTATGCGGGTTTTCAGTAAGCTGCGTGTAAGAGATGCAGCTTACGGGAGTTCCATAACCTAAGTGCAGAGACATCCAGTATCCAGGAGTTCCGTATGTTGAATGTAGAGAGAAGCTGTTTCTAAGATTTCGGTAGCCTGGGCATAGGTATTCGGTATATGCGGGTTTTCTGTATGCTGAGTGCAGCAGACGCAGCTTCTGGGAGATCTGCAACCTAGAATTAGAGAGACACAGTTTACCCAAGTTGTGTATCAGGTTGTAGGGAGAAGCTGTTTCCAAGAGTTCTGGAGCCTATGAGCAGGTATTCGTTATATGCGGGTTTTCTGTATGCTGCGTGTGGCAGACGCAGCTTATGTGAGTTCTGTATCTTGAATGTAGTGAGACACAGTTTACCAGAGTTCTGTATAGGGGTGTAGAGAGAAACTGTTTCCAAGAGTGTTGTAGCCTAGCAAGAGGCATATGCAGTAACTGGGTGTTCTGTATCCTGAGTGTAGGAGATGCCGCTTATGGGAGCTCTGCTACCTGGATGTAGAGAGAAGCAGTTCACCGGAGTTCTCTATCCTTGGTGTAGAGAGCAGCTATTTACTGGAGTTCGGTAGCCTGGAATGAGGCATTCGCTCTATGCGGGTTTTCAGTAAGCTGCGTGTAAGAGATGCAGCTTACGGGAGTTCCATAACCTAAGTGCAGAGACATCCAGTATCCAGGAGTTCCGTATGTTGAATGTAGAGAGAAGCTGTTTCTAAGATTTCGGTAGCCTGGGCATAGGTATTCGGTATATGCGGGTTTTCTGTATGCTGAGTGCAGCAGACGCAGCTTCTGGGAGATCTGCAACCTAGAATTAGAGAGACACAGTTTACCCAAGTTGTGTATCAGGTTGTAGGGAGAAGCTGTTTCCAAGAGTTCTGGAGCCTGGCAATAGGCATAGGCAATGTATGGGATTTCTGTATCCTAAGTGTAGCAGATGCAGCTTACAGGAGCTCAGTAACCTGGCTGGAAAGAGAAGCAGTTTCCAAGAGTTCTCTATCCTTGGTGTAGGGAGAAGCTGTTTCCAAGAGTTCTGTAGCCTATGAGCAGGTATTCGCTATACGCGGGTTTTCTGTATGCTGAGTGTAGCACACGCAGCTTATGGGCGTTGTGTCTCGTGCATGTCGTGAGACACTGTTTACCAGAGTTCTGTATAGGGGTGTAGAGAGAAACTGTTTCCAAGAGTTCTGGAGCCTAGCAAGAGGCATATGCAGTAATTGGGATTTCTGTATCCTGAGTGTAGGAGATGCCGCTTATGGGAGCTCTGCTACCTGGATGTAGAGAGAAGCAGTTCACCGGAGTTCTCTATCCTTGGTGTAGAGAGCAGCTATTTACTGGAGTTCGGTAGCCTGGAATGAAGCATTCGCTCTATGCGGGTTTTCAGTAAGCTGCGTGTAAGAGATGCAGCTTACGGGAGTTCCATAACCTAAGTGCAGAGACATCCAGTATCCAGGAGTTCCGTATGTTGAATGTAGAGAGAAGCTGTTTCTAAGATTTCGGTAGCCTGGGCATAGGTATTCGGTATATGCGGGTTTTCTGTATGCTGAGTGCAGCAGACGCAGCTTCTGGGAGATCTGCAACCTAGAATTAGAGAGACACAGTTTACCCAAGTTGTGTATCAGGTTGTAGGGAGAAGCTGTTTCCAAGAGTTCTGGAGCCTGGCAATAGGCATAGGCAATGTATGGGATTTCTGTATCCTAAGTGTAGCAGATGCAGCTTACAGGAGCTCAGTAACCTGGCTGGAAAGAGAAGCAGTTTCCAAGAGTTCTCTATCCTTGGTGTAGGGAGAAGCTGTTTCCAAGAGTTCTGTAGCCTATGAGCAGGTATTCGCTATACGCGGGTTTTCTGTATGCTGAGTGTAGCACACGCAGCTTATGGGCGTTGTGTCTCGTGCATGTCGTGAGACACTGTTTACCAGAGTTCTGTATAGGGGTGTAGAGAGAAACTGTTTCCAAGAGTTCTGGAGCCTAGCAAGAGGCATATGCAGTAATTGGGATTTCTGTATCCTGAGTGTAGGAGATGCCGCTTATGGGAGCTCTGCTACCTGGATGTAGAGAGAAGCAGTTTACCGGAGTTCGCTATCCTTGGTGTAGAGAGGAGCTGTTTACAGGAGTTGCGTATCCTGGAATTAGGCATTCGCTATGTGTGGGTATTCTGGATGCTGAGTGTAGCAGATGCAGCTTTCGGGAGTTCTGTAATCTAAGTGTAGAGAGATGCAGTTTCCAGTAGTTCTGTATGTTGAATGCAGAGAGAAGCTGTTTCCAAGAGTTCTGTAGTCTGAGAGCAGGCATACGCTGTATATGGGATTCCTGTTGCCTGAGTGTAGCCGACGCAGCTTCTGGGAGATCTGTAACCTAGAATTAGAGAGACACAGTTTACCGAAGTTCTGTATCAGAGTGTAGGGAGAAGCTGTTTCCAAGCATTCTGTAGCCTATGAGCAGGTTTCGCTATATGCGGGTTTTCTGTATGCTGAGTGTAGCACACGCAGCTTATGGGCGTAGTGTCTCGTGCATGTCGTGAGACACTGTTTACCAGAGTTCTGTATATGCGTGTAGAGAGAAATTGTTTCCAAGAGTTCTGGAGCATAGCAAGAGGCATATGCAGTAATTGGGATTTCTGTATCCTGAGTGTAGGAGATGCCGCTTATGGGAGCTCTGCTACCTGGATGTAGAGAGAAGCAGTTCACCGGAGTTCTCTATCCTTGGTGTAGAGAGCAGCTATTTACTGGAGTTCGGTAGCCTGGAATGAGGCATTCGCTCTATGCGGGTTTTCAGTAAGCTGCGTGTAAGAGATGCAGCTTACGGGAGTTCCATAACCTAAGTGCAGAGACATCCAGTATCCAGGAGTTCCGTATGTTGAATGTAGAGAGAAGCTGTTTCTAAGATTTCGGTAGCCTGGGCATAGGTATTCGGTATATGCGGGTTTTCTGTATGCTGAGTGCAGCAGACGCAGCTTCTGGGAGATCTGCAACCTAGAATTAGAGAGACACAGTTTACCCAAGTTGTGTATCAGGTTGTAGGGAGAAGCTGTTTCCAAGAGTTCTGTAGCCTATGAGCAGGTATTCGCTATATGCGGGTTTTCTGTATGCTGCGTGTGGCAGACGCAGCTTATGTGAGTTCTGTATCTTGAATGTAGTGAGACACAGTTTACCAGAGTTCTGTATAGGGGTGTAGAGAGAAACTGTTTCCAAGAGTGTTGTAGCCTAGCAAGAGGCATATGCAGTAACTGGGTGCTCTGTATCCTGAGTGTAGGAGATGCCGCTTATGGGAGCTCTGCTACCTGGATGTAGAGAGAAGCAGTTCACTGGAGTTCTCTATCCTTGGTGTAGAGAGCAGCTATTTACTGGAGTTCGGTAGCCTGGAATGAGGCATTCGCTCTATGCGGGTTTTCAGTAAGCTGCGTGTAAGAGATGCAGCTTACGGGAGTTCCATAACCTAAGTGCAGAGACATCCAGTATCCAGGAGTTCCGTATGTTGAATGTAGAGAGAAGCTGTTTCTAAGATTTCGGTAGCCTGGGCATAGGTATTCGGTATATGCGGGTTTTCTGTATGCTGAGTGTAGCACACGCAGCTTATGGGCGTAGTGTCTCGTGCATGTCGTGAGACACTGTTTACCAGAGTTCTGTATAGGGGTGTAGAGAGAAACTGTTTCCAAGAGTTCTGGAGCCTAGCAAGAGGCATATGCAGTAATTGGGATTTCTGTATCCTGAGTGTAGGAGATGCCGCTTATGGGAGCTCTGCTACCTGGATGTAGAGAGAAGCAGTTTACCGGAGTTCGCTATCCTTGGTGTAGAGAGGAGCTGTTTATAGGAGTTGCGTATCCTGGAATTAGGCATTCGCTATGTGTGGGTATTCTGGATGCTGAGTGTAGCAGATGCAGCTTTCGGGAGTTCTGTAATCTAAGTGTAGAGAGATGCAGTTTCCAGTAGTTCTGTATGTTGAATGCAGAGAGAAGCTGTTTCCAAGAGTTCTGTAGTCTGAGAGCAGGCATACGCTGTATATGGGATTCCTGTTGCCTGAGTGTAGCCGACGCAGCTTCTGGGAGATCTGTAACCTAGAATTAGAGAGACACAGTTTACCGAAGTTCTGTATCAGAGTGTAGGGAGAAGCTGTTTCCAAGCATTCTGTAGCCTATGAGCAGGTTTCGCTATATGCGGGTTTTCTGTATGCTGAGTGTAGCACACGCAGCTTATGGGCGTAGTGTCTCGTGCATGTCGTGAGACACTGTTTACCAGAGTTCTGTATATGCGTGTAGAGAGAAATTGTTTCCAAGAGTTCTGGAGCATAGCAAGAGGCATATGCAGTAATTGGGATTTCTGTATCCTGAGTGTAGGAGATGCCGCTTATGGGAGCTCTGCTACCTGGATGTAGAGAGAAGCAGTTCACCGGAGTTCTCTATCCTTGGTGTAGAGAGCAGCTATTTACTGGAGTTCGGTAGCCTGGAATGAGGCATTCGCTCTATGTGGGTTTTCAGTAAGCTGCGTGTAAGAGATGCAGCTTACGGGAGTTCCATAACCTAAGTGCAGAGACATCCAGTATCCAGGAGTTCCGTATGTTGAATGTAGAGAGAAGCTGTTTCTAAGATTTCGGTAGCCTGGGCATAGGTATTCGGTATATGCGGGTTTTCTGTATGCTGAGTGCAGCAGACGCAGCTTCTGGGAGATCTGCAACCTAGAATTAGAGAGACACAGTTTACCCAAGTTGTGTATCAGGTTGTAGGGAGAAGCTGTTTCCAAGAGTTCTGTAGCCTATGAGCAGGTATTCGCTATATGCGGGTTTTCTGTATGCTGCGTGTGGCAGACGCAGCTTATGTGAGTTCTGTATCTTGAATGTAGTGAGACACAGTTTACCAGAGTTCTGTATAGGGGTGTAGAGAGAAACTGTTTCCAAGAGTGTTGTAGCCTAGCAAGAGGCATATGCAGTAACTGGGTGCTCTGTATCCTGAGTGTAGGAGATGCCGCTTATGGGAGCTCTGCTACCTGGATGTAGAGAGAAGCAGTTCACTGGAGTTCTCTATCCTTGGTGTAGAGAGCAGCTATTTACTGGAGTTCGGTAGCCTGGAATGAGGCATTCGCTCTATGCGGGTTTTCAGTAAGCTGCGTGTAAGAGATGCAGCTTACGGGAGTTCCATAACCTAAGTGCAGAGACATCCAGTATCCAGGAGTTCCGTATGTTGAATGTAGAGAGAAGCTGTTTCTAAGATTTCGGTAGCCTGGGCATAGGTATTCGGTATATGCGGGTTTTCTGTATGCTGAGTGTAGCACACGCAGCTTATGGGCGTAGTGTCTCGTGCATGTCGTGAGACACTGTTTACCAGAGTTCTGTATAGGGGTGTAGAGAGAAACTGTTTCCAAGAGTTCTGGAGCCTAGCAAGAGGCATATGCAGTAATTGGGATTTCTGTATCCTGAGTGTAGGAGATGCCGCTTATGGGAGCTCTGCTACCTGGATGTAGAGAGAAGCAGTTTACCGGAGTTCGCTATCCTTGGTGTAGAGAGGAGCTGTTTATAGGAGTTGCGTATCCTGGAATTAGGCATTCGCTATGTGTGGGTATTCTGGATGCTGAGTGTAGCAGATGCAGCTTTCGGGAGTTCTGTAATCTAAGTGTAGAGAGATGCAGTTTCCAGTAGTTCTGTATGTTGAATGCAGAGAGAAGCTGTTTCCAAGAGTTCTGTAGTCTGAGAGCAGGCATACGCTGTATATGGGATTCCTGTTGCCTGAGTGTAGCCGACGCAGCTTCTGGGAGATCTGTAACCTAGAATTAGAGAGACACAGTTTACCGAAGTTCTGTATCAGAGTGTAGGGAGAAGCTGTTTCCAAGCATTCTGTAGCCTATGAGCAGGTTTCGCTATATGCGGGTTTTCTGTATGCTGAGTGTAGCACACGCAGCTTATGGGCGTAGTGTCTCGTGCATGTCGTGAGACACTGTTTACCAGAGTTCTGTATATGCGTGTAGAGAGAAATTGTTTCCAAGAGTTCTGGAGCATAGCAAGAGGCATATGCAGTAATTGGGATTTCTGTATCCTGAGTGTAGGAGATGCCGCTTATGGGAGCTCTGCTACCTGGATGTAGAGAGAAGCAGTTCACTGGAGTTCTCTATCCTTGGTGTAGAGAGCAGCTATTTACTGGAGTTCGGTAGCCTGGAATGAGGCATTCGCTCTATGCGGGTTTTCAGTAAGCTGCGTGTAAGAGATGCAGCTTACGGGAGTTCCATAACCTAAGTGCAGAGACATCCAGTATCCAGGAGTTCCGTATGTTGAATGTAGAGAGAAGCTGTTTCTAAGATTTCGGTAGCCTGGGCATAGGTATTCGGTATATGCGGGTTTTCTGTATGCTGAGTGCAGCAGACGCAGCTTCTGGGAGATCTGCAACCTAGAATTAGAGAGACACAGTTTACCCAAGTTGTGTATCAGGTTGTAGGGAGAAGCTGTTTCCAAGAGTTCTGGAGCCTATGAGCAGGTATTCGTTATATGCGGGTTTTCTGTATGCTGCGTGTGGCAGACGCAGCTTATGTGAGTTCTGTATCTTGAATGTAGTGAGACACAGTTTACCAGAGTTCTGTATAGGGGTGTAGAGAGAAACTGTTTCCAAGAGTGTTGTAGCCTAGCAAGAGTCATATGCAATAACTGGGATTTCTGTATCCTGAGTGTAGGAGATGCCGCTTATGGGAGCTCTGCTACCTGGATGTAGAGAGAAGCAGTTCACCGGAGTTCTCTATCCTTGGTGTAGAGAGCAGCTATTTACTGGAGTTCGGTAGCCTGGAATGAGGCATTCGCTCTATGCGGGTTTTCAGTAAGCTGCGTGTAAGAGATGCAGCTTACGGGAGTTCCATAACCTAAGTGCAGAGACATCCAGTATCCAGGAGTTCCGTATGTTGAATGTAGAGAGAAGCTGTTTCTAAGATTTCGGTAGCCTGGGCATAGGTATTCGGTATATGCGGGTTTTCTGTATGCTGAGTGCAGCAGACGCAGCTTCTGGGAGATCTGCAACCTAGAATTAGAGAGACACAGTTTACCCAAGTTGTGTATCAGGTTGTAGGGAGAAGCTGTTTCCAAGAGTTCTGGAGCCTGGCAATAGGCATAGGCAATGTATGGGATTTCTGTATCCTAAGTGTAGCAGATGCAGCTTACAGGAGCTCAGTAACCTGGCTGGAAAGAGAAGCAGTTTCCAAGAGTTCTCTATCCTTGGTGTAGGGAGAAGCTGTTTCCAAGAGTTCTGTAGCCTATGAGCAGGTATTCGCTATACGCGGGTTTTCTGTATGCTGAGTGTAGCACACGCAGCTTATGGGCGTTGTGTCTCGTGCATGTCGTGAGACACTGTTTACCAGAGTTCTGTATAGGGGTGTAGAGAGAAACTGTTTCCAAGAGTTCTGGAGCCTAGCAAGAGGCATATGCAGTAATTGGGATTTCTGTATCCTGAGTGTAGGAGATGCCGCTTATGGGAGCTCTGCTACCTGGATGTAGAGAGAAGCAGTTTACCGGAGTTCGCTATCCTTGGTGTAGAGAGGAGCTGTTTACAGGAGTTGCGTATCCTGGAATTAGGCATTCGCTATGTGTGGGTATTCTGGATGCTGAGTGTAGCAGATGCAGCTTTCGGGAGTTCTGTAATCTAAGTGTAGAGAGATGCAGTTTCCAGTAGTTCTGTATGTTGAATGCAGAGAGAAGCTGTTTCCAAGAGTTCTGTAGTCTGAGAGCAGGCATACGCTGTATATGGGATTCCTGTTGCCTGAGTGTAGCCGACGCAGCTTCTGGGAGATCTGTAACCTAGAATTAGAGAGACACAGTTTACCGAAGTTCTGTATCAGAGTGTAGGGAGAAGCTGTTTCCAAGCATTCTGTAGCCTATGAGCAGGTTTCGCTATATGCGGGTTTTCTGTATGCTGAGTGTAGCACACGCAGCTTATGGGCGTAGTGTCTCGTGCATGTCGTGAGACACTGTTTACCAGAGTTCTGTATATGCGTGTAGAGAGAAATTGTTTCCAAGAGTTCTGGAGCCTAGCAAGAGGCATATGCAGTAATTGGGATTTCTGTATCCTGAGTGTAGGAGATGCCGCTTATGGGAGCTCTGCTACCTGGATGTAGAGAGAAGCAGTTCACTGGAGTTCTCTATCCTTGGTGTAGAGAGCAGCTATTTACTGGAGTTCGGTAGCCTGGAATGAGGCATTCGCTCTATGCGGGTTTTCAGTAAGCTGCGTGTAAGAGATGCAGCTTACGGGAGTTCCATAACCTAAGTGCAGAGACATCCAGTATCCAGGAGTTCCGTATGTTGAATGTAGAGAGAAGCTGTTTCTAAGATTTCGGTAGCCTGGGCATAGGTATTCGGTATATGCGGGTTTTCTGTATGCTGAGTGCAGCAGACGCAGCTTCTGGGAGATCTGCAACCTAGAATTAGAGAGACACAGTTTACCCAAGTTGTGTATCAGGTTGTAGGGAGAAGCTGTTTCCAAGAGTTCTGTAGCCTATGAGCAGGTATTCGCTATATGCGGGTTTTCTGTATGCTGCGTGTGGCAGACGCAGCTTATGTGAGTTCTGTATCTTGAATGTAGTGAGACACAGTTTACCAGAGTTCTGTATAGGGGTGTAGAGAGAAACTGTTTCCAAGAGTGTTGTAGCCTAGCAAGAGGCATATGCAGTAACTGGGTGCTCTGTATCCTGAGTGTAGGAGATGCCGCTTATGGGAGCTCTGCTACCTGGATGTAGAGAGAAGCAGTTCACTGGAGTTCTCTATCCTTGGTGTAGAGAGCAGCTATTTACTGGAGTTCGGTAGCCTGGAATGAGGCATTCGCTCTATGCGGGTTTTCAGTAAGCTGCGTGTAAGAGATGCAGCTTACGGGAGTTCCATAACCTAAGTGCAGAGACATCCAGTATCCAGGAGTTCCGTATGTTGAATGTAGAGAGAAGCTGTTTCTAAGATTTCGGTAGCCTGGGCATAGGTATTCGGTATATGCGGGTTTTCTGTATGCTGAGTGTAGCACACGCAGCTTATGGGCGTAGTGTCTCGTGCATGTCGTGAGACACTGTTTACCAGAGTTCTGTATAGGGGTGTAGAGAGAAACTGTTTCCAAGAGTTCTGGAGCCTAGCAAGAGGCATATGCAGTAATTGGGATTTCTGTATCCTGAGTGTAGGAGATGCCGCTTATGGGAGCTCTGCTACCTGGATGTAGAGAGAAGCAGTTTACCGGAGTTCGCTATCCTTGGTGTAGAGAGGAGCTGTTTATAGGAGTTGCGTATCCTGGAATTAGGCATTCGCTATGTGTGGGTATTCTGGATGCTGAGTGTAGCAGATGCAGCTTTCGGGAGTTCTGTAATCTAAGTGTAGAGAGATGCAGTTTCCAGTAGTTCTGTATGTTGAATGCAGAGAGAAGCTGTTTCCAAGAGTTCTGTAGTCTGAGAGCAGGCATACGCTGTATATGGGATTCCTGTTGCCTGAGTGTAGCCGACGCAGCTTCTGGGAGATCTGTAACCTAGAATTAGAGAGACACAGTTTACCGAAGTTCTGTATCAGAGTGTAGGGAGAAGCTGTTTCCAAGCATTCTGTAGCCTATGAGCAGGTTTCGCTATATGCGGGTTTTCTGTATGCTGAGTGTAGCACACGCAGCTTATGGGCGTAGTGTCTCGTGCATGTCGTGAGACACTGTTTACCAGAGTTCTGTATATGCGTGTAGAGAGAAATTGTTTCCAAGAGTTCTGGAGCATAGCAAGAGGCATATGCAGTAATTGGGATTTCTGTATCCTGAGTGTAGGAGATGCCGCTTATGGGAGCTCTGCTACCTGGATGTAGAGAGAAGCAGTTCACTGGAGTTCTCTATCCTTGGTGTAGAGAGCAGCTATTTACTGGAGTTCGGTAGCCTGGAATGAGGCATTCGCTCTATGCGGGTTTTCAGTAAGCTGCGTGTAAGAGATGCAGCTTACGGGAGTTCCATAACCTAAGTGCAGAGACATCCAGTATCCAGGAGTTCCGTATGTTGAATGTAGAGAGAAGCTGTTTCTAAGATTTCGGTAGCCTGGGCATAGGTATTCGGTATATGCGGGTTTTCTGTATGCTGAGTGCAGCAGACGCAGCTTCTGGGAGATCTGCAACCTAGAATTAGAGAGACACAGTTTACCCAAGTTGTGTATCAGGTTGTAGGGAGAAGCTGTTTCCAAGAGTTCTGGAGCCTATGAGCAGGTATTCGTTATATGCGGGTTTTCTGTATGCTGCGTGTGGCAGACGCAGCTTATGTGAGTTCTGTATCTTGAATGTAGTGAGACACAGTTTACCAGAGTTCTGTATAGGGGTGTAGAGAGAAACTGTTTCCAAGAGTGTTGTAGCCTAGCAAGAGTCATATGCAATAACTGGGATTTCTGTATCCTGAGTGTAGGAGATGCCGCTTATGGGAGCTCTGCTACCTGGATGTAGAGAGAAGCAGTTCACCGGAGTTCTCTATCCTTGGTGTAGAGAGCAGCTATTTACTGGAGTTCGGTAGCCTGGAATGAGGCATTCGCTCTATGCGGGTTTTCAGTAAGCTGCGTGTAAGAGATGCAGCTTACGGGAGTTCCATAACCTAAGTGCAGAGACATCCAGTATCCAGGAGTTCCGTATGTTGAATGTAGAGAGAAGCTGTTTCTAAGATTTCGGTAGCCTGGGCATAGGTATTCGGTATATGCGGGTTTTCTGTATGCTGAGTGCAGCAGACGCAGCTTCTGGGAGATCTGCAACCTAGAATTAGAGAGACACAGTTTACCCAAGTTGTGTATCAGGTTGTAGGGAGAAGCTGTTTCCAAGAGTTCTGGAGCCTGGCAATAGGCATAGGCAATGTATGGGATTTCTGTATCCTAAGTGTAGCAGATGCAGCTTACAGGAGCTCAGTAACCTGGCTGGAAAGAGAAGCAGTTTCCAAGAGTTCTCTATCCTTGGTGTAGGGAGAAGCTGTTTCCAAGAGTTCTGTAGCCTATGAGCAGGTATTCGCTATACGCGGGTTTTCTGTATGCTGAGTGTAGCACACGCAGCTTATGGGCGTTGTGTCTCGTGCATGTCGTGAGACACTGTTTACCAGAGTTCTGTATAGGGGTGTAGAGAGAAACTGTTTCCAAGAGTTCTGGAGCCTAGCAAGAGGCATATGCAGTAATTGGGATTTCTGTATCCTGAGTGTAGGAGATGCCGCTTATGGGAGCTCTGCTACCTGGATGTAGAGAGAAGCAGTTTACCGGAGTTCGCTATCCTTGGTGTAGAGAGGAGCTGTTTACAGGAGTTGCGTATCCTGGAATTAGGCATTCGCTATGTGTGGGTATTCTGGATGCTGAGTGTAGCAGATGCAGCTTTCGGGAGTTCTGTAATCTAAGTGTAGAGAGATGCAGTTTCCAGTAGTTCTGTATGTTGAATGCAGAGAGAAGCTGTTTCCAAGAGTTCTGTAGTCTGAGAGCAGGCATACGCTGTATATGGGATTCCTGTTGCCTGAGTGTAGCCGACGCAGCTTCTGGGAGATCTGTAACCTAGAATTAGAGAGACACAGTTTACCGAAGTTCTGTATCAGAGTGTAGGGAGAAGCTGTTTCCAAGCATTCTGTAGCCTATGAGCAGGTTTCGCTATATGCGGGTTTTCTGTATGCTGAGTGTAGCACACGCAGCTTATGGGCGTAGTGTCTCGTGCATGTCGTGAGACACTGTTTACCAGAGTTCTGTATATGCGTGTAGAGAGAAATTGTTTCCAAGAGTTCTGGAGCATAGCAAGAGGCATATGCAGTAATTGGGATTTCTGTATCCTGAGTGTAGGAGATGCCGCTTATGGGAGCTCTGCTACCTGGATGTAGAGAGAAGCAGTTCACTGGAGTTCTCTATCCTTGGTGTAGAGAGCAGCTATTTACTGGAGTTCGGTAGCCTGGAATGAGGCATTCGCTCTATGCGGGTTTTCAGTAAGCTGCGTGTAAGAGATGCAGCTTACGGGAGTTCCATAACCTAAGTGCAGAGACATCCAGTATCCAGGAGTTCCGTATGTTGAATGTAGAGAGAAGCTGTTTCTAAGATTTCGGTAGCCTGGGCATAGGTATTCGGTATATGCGGGTTTTCTGTATGCTGAGTGCAGCAGACGCAGCTTCTGGGAGATCTGCAACCTAGAATTAGAGAGACACAGTTTACCCAAGTTGTGTATCAGGTTGTAGGGAGAAGCTGTTTCCAAGAGTTCTGGAGCCTATGAGCAGGTATTCGTTATATGCGGGTTTTCTGTATGCTGCGTGTGGCAGACGCAGCTTATGTGAGTTCTGTATCTTGAATGTAGTGAGACACAGTTTACCAGAGTTCTGTATAGGGGTGTAGAGAGAAACTGTTTCCAAGAGTGTTGTAGCCTAGCAAGAGTCATATGCAATAACTGGGATTTCTGTATCCTGAGTGTAGGAGATGCCGCTTATGGGAGCTCTGCTACCTGGATGTAGAGAGAAGCAGTTCACCGGAGTTCTCTATCCTTGGTGTAGAGAGCAGCTATTTACTGGAGTTCGGTAGCCTGGAATGAGGCATTCGCTCTATGCGGGTTTTCAGTAAGCTGCGTGTAAGAGATGCAGCTTACGGGAGTTCCATAACCTAAGTGCAGAGACATCCAGTATCCAGGAGTTCCGTATGTTGAATGTAGAGAGAAGCTGTTTCTAAGATTTCGGTAGCCTGGGCATAGGTATTCGGTATATGCGGGTTTTCTGTATGCTGAGTGCAGCAGACGCAGCTTCTGGGAGATCTGCAACCTAGAATTAGAGAGACACAGTTTACCCAAGTTGTGTATCAGGTTGTAGGGAGAAGCTGTTTCCAAGAGTTCTGGAGCCTGGCAATAGGCATAGGCAATGTATGGGATTTCTGTATCCTAAGTGTAGCAGATGCAGCTTACAGGAGCTCAGTAACCTGGCTGGAAAGAGAAGCAGTTTCCAAGAGTTCTCTATCCTTGGTGTAGGGAGAAGCTGTTTCCAAGAGTTCTGTAGCCTATGAGCAGGTATTCGCTATACGCGGGTTTTCTGTATGCTGAGTGTAGCACACGCAGCTTATGGGCGTTGTGTCTCGTGCATGTCGTGAGACACTGTTTACCAGAGTTCTGTATAGGGGTGTAGAGAGAAACTGTTTCCAAGAGTTCTGGAGCCTAGCAAGAGGCATATGCAGTAATTGGGATTTCTGTATCCTGAGTGTAGGAGATGCCGCTTATGGGAGCTCTGCTACCTGGATGTAGAGAGAAGCAGTTTACCGGAGTTCGCTATCCTTGGTGTAGAGAGGAGCTGTTTACAGGAGTTGCGTATCCTGGAATTAGGCATTCGCTATGTGTGGGTATTCTGGATGCTGAGTGTAGCAGATGCAGCTTTCGGGAGTTCTGTAATCTAAGTGTAGAGAGATGCAGTTTCCAGTAGTTCTGTATGTTGAATGTAGAGAGAAGCTGTTTCCAAGAGTTCTGTAGTCTGAGAGCAGGCATACGCTGTATATGGGATTCCTGTTGCCTGAGTGTAGCCGACGCAGCTTCTGGGAGATCTGTAACCTAGAATTAGAGAGACACAGTTTACCGAAGTTCTGTATCAGAGTGTAGGGAGAAGCTGTTTCCAAGCATTCTGTAGCCTATGAGCAGGTTTCGCTATATGCGGGTTTTCTGTATGCTGAGTGTAGCACACGCAGCTTATGGGCGTAGTGTCTCGTGCATGTCGTGAGACACTGTTTACCAGAGTTCTGTATATGCGTGTAGAGAGAAATTGTTTCCAAGAGTTCTGGAGCCTAGCAAGAGGCATATGCAGTAATTGGGATTTCTGTATCCTGAGTGTAGGAGATGCCGCTTATGGGAGCTCTGCTACCTGGATGTAGAGAGAAGCAGTTCACTGGAGTTCTCTATCCTTGGTGTAGAGAGCAGCTATTTACTGGAGTTCGGTAGCCTGGAATGAGGCATTCGCTCTATGCGGGTTTTCAGTAAGCTGCGTGTAAGAGATGCAGCTTACGGGAGTTCCATAACCTAAGTGCAGAGACATCCAGTATCCAGGAGTTCCGTATGTTGAATGTAGAGAGAAGCTGTTTCTAAGATTTCGGTAGCCTGGGCATAGGTATTCGGTATATGCGGGTTTTCTGTATGCTGAGTGCAGCAGACGCAGCTTCTGGGAGATCTGCAACCTAGAATTAGAGAGACACAGTTTACCCAAGTTGTGTATCAGGTTGTAGGGAGAAGCTGTTTCCAAGAGTTCTGTAGCCTATGAGCAGGTATTCGCTATATGCGGGTTTTCTGTATGCTGCGTGTGGCAGACGCAGCTTATGTGAGTTCTGTATCTTGAATGTAGTGAGACACAGTTTACCAGAGTTCTGTATAGGGGTGTAGAGAGAAACTGTTTCCAAGAGTGTTGTAGCCTAGCAAGAGGCATATGCAGTAACTGGGTGCTCTGTATCCTGAGTGTAGGAGATGCCGCTTATGGGAGCTCTGCTACCTGGATGTAGAGAGAAGCAGTTCACTGGAGTTCTCTATCCTTGGTGTAGAGAGCAGCTATTTACTGGAGTTCGGTAGCCTGGAATGAGGCATTCGCTCTATGCGGGTTTTCAGTAAGCTGCGTGTAAGAGATGCAGCTTACGGGAGTTCCATAACCTAAGTGCAGAGACATCCAGTATCCAGGAGTTCCGTATGTTGAATGTAGAGAGAAGCTGTTTCTAAGATTTCGGTAGCCTGGGCATAGGTATTCGGTATATGCGGGTTTTCTGTATGCTGAGTGTAGCACACGCAGCTTATGGGCGTAGTGTCTCGTGCATGTCGTGAGACACTGTTTACCAGAGTTCTGTATAGGGGTGTAGAGAGAAACTGTTTCCAAGAGTTCTGGAGCCTAGCAAGAGGCATATGCAGTAATTGGGATTTCTGTATCCTGAGTGTAGGAGATGCCGCTTATGGGAGCTCTGCTACCTGGATGTAGAGAGAAGCAGTTTACCGGAGTTCGCTATCCTTGGTGTAGAGAGGAGCTGTTTATAGGAGTTGCGTATCCTGGAATTAGGCATTCGCTATGTGTGGGTATTCTGGATGCTGAGTGTAGCAGATGCAGCTTTCGGGAGTTCTGTAATCTAAGTGTAGAGAGATGCAGTTTCCAGTAGTTCTGTATGTTGAATGTAGAGAGAAGCTGTTTCCAAGAGTTCTGTAGTCTGAGAGCAGGCATACGCTGTATATGGGATTCCTGTTGCCTGAGTGTAGCCGACGCAGCTTCTGGGAGATCTGTAACCTAGAATTAGAGAGACACAGTTTACCGAAGTTCTGTATCAGAGTGTAGGGAGAAGCTGTTTCCAAGCATTCTGTAGCCTATGAGCAGGTTTCGCTATATGCGGGTTTTCTGTATGCTGAGTGTAGCACACGCAGCTTATGGGCGTAGTGTCTCGTGCATGTCGTGAGACACTGTTTACCAGAGTTCTGTATATGCGTGTAGAGAGAAATTGTTTCCAAGAGTTCTGGAGCCTAGCAAGAGGCATATGCAGTAATTGGGATTTCTGTATCCTGAGTGTAGGAGATGCCGCTTATGGGAGCTCTGCTACCTGGATGTAGAGAGAAGCAGTTCACTGGAGTTCTCTATCCTTGGTGTAGAGAGCAGCTATTTACTGGAGTTCGGTAGCCTGGAATGAGGCATTCGCTCTATGCGGGTTTTCAGTAAGCTGCGTGTAAGAGATGCAGCTTACGGGAGTTCCATAACCTAAGTGCAGAGACATCCAGTATCCAGGAGTTCCGTATGTTGAATGTAGAGAGAAGCTGTTTCTAAGATTTCGGTAGCCTGGGCATAGGTATTCGGTATATGCGGGTTTTCTGTATGCTGAGTGCAGCAGACGCAGCTTCTGGGAGATCTGCAACCTAGAATTAGAGAGACACAGTTTACCCAAGTTGTGTATCAGGTTGTAGGGAGAAGCTGTTTCCAAGAGTTCTGTAGCCTATGAGCAGGTATTCGCTATATGCGGGTTTTCTGTATGCTGCGTGTGGCAGACGCAGCTTATGTGAGTTCTGTATCTTGAATGTAGTGAGACACAGTTTACCAGAGTTCTGTATAGGGGTGTAGAGAGAAACTGTTTCCAAGAGTGTTGTAGCCTAGCAAGAGGCATATGCAGTAACTGGGTGCTCTGTATCCTGAGTGTAGGAGATGCCGCTTATGGGAGCTCTGCTACCTGGATGTAGAGAGAAGCAGTTCACTGGAGTTCTCTATCCTTGGTGTAGAGAGCAGCTATTTACTGGAGTTCGGTAGCCTGGAATGAGGCATTCGCTCTATGCGGGTTTTCAGTAAGCTGCGTGTAAGAGATGCAGCTTACGGGAGTTCCATAACCTAAGTGCAGAGACATCCAGTATCCAGGAGTTCCGTATGTTGAATGTAGAGAGAAGCTGTTTCTAAGATTTCGGTAGCCTGGGCATAGGTATTCGGTATATGCGGGTTTTCTGTATGCTGAGTGTAGCACACGCAGCTTATGGGCGTAGTGTCTCGTGCATGTCGTGAGACACTGTTTACCAGAGTTCTGTATAGGGGTGTAGAGAGAAACTGTTTCCAAGAGTTCTGGAGCCTAGCAAGAAGCATATGCAGTAATTGGGATTTCTGTATCCTGAGTGTAGGAGATGCCGCTTATGGGAGCTCTGCTACCTGGATGTAGAGAGAAGCAGTTTACCGGAGTTCGCTATCCTTGGTGTAGAGAGGAGCTGTTTATAGGAGTTGCGTATCCTGGAATTAGGCATTCGCTATGTGTGGGTATTCTGGATGCTGAGTGTAGCAGATGCAGCTTTCGGGAGTTCTGTAATCTAAGTGTAGAGAGATGCAGTTTCCAGTAGTTCTGTATGTTGAATGCAGAGAGAAGCTGTTTCCAAGAGTTCTGTAGTCTGAGAGCAGGCATACGCTGTATATGGGATTCCTGTTGCCTGAGTGTAGCCGACGCAGCTTCTGGGAGATCTGTAACCTAGAATTAGAGAGACACAGTTTACCGAAGTTCTGTATCAGAGTGTAGGGAGAAGCTGTTTCCAAGCATTCTGTAGCCTATGAGCAGGTTTCGCTATATGCGGGTTTTCTGTATGCTGAGTGTAGCACACGCAGCTTATGGGCGTAGTGTCTCGTGCATGTCGTGAGACACTGTTTACCAGAGTTCTGTATATGCGTGTAGAGAGAAATTGTTTCCAAGAGTTCTGGAGCATAGCAAGAGGCATATGCAGTAATTGGGATTTCTGTATCCTGAGTGTAGGAGATGCCGCTTATGGGAGCTCTGCTACCTGGATGTAGAGAGAAGCAGTTCACTGGAGTTCTCTATCCTTGGTGTAGAGAGCAGCTATTTACTGGAGTTCGGTAGCCTGGAATGAGGCATTCGCTCTATGCGGGTTTTCAGTAAGCTGCGTGTAAGAGATGCAGCTTACGGGAGTTCCATAACCTAAGTGCAGAGACATCCAGTATCCAGGAGTTCCGTATGTTGAATGTAGAGAGAAGCTGTTTCTAAGATTTTGGTAGCCTGGGCATAGGTATTCGGTATATGCGGGTTTTCTGTATGCTGAGTGCAGCAGACGCAGCTTCTGGGAGATCTGCAACCTAGAATTAGAGAGACACAGTTTACCCAAGTTGTGTATCAGGTTGTAGGGAGAAGCTGTTTCCAAGAGTTCTGGAGCCTATGAGCAGGTATTCGTTATATGCGGGTTTTCTGTATGCTGCGTGTGGCAGACGCAGCTTATGTGAGTTCTGTATCTTGAATGTAGTGAGACACAGTTTACCAGAGTTCTGTATAGGGGTGTAGAGAGAAACTGTTTCCAAGAGTGTTGTAGCCTAGCAAGAGTCATATGCAATAACTGGGATTTCTGTATCCTGAGTGTAGGAGATGCCGCTTATGGGAGCTCTGCTACCTGGATGTAGAGAGAAGCAGTTCACCGGAGTTCTCTATCCTTGGTGTAGAGAGCAGCTATTTACTGGAGTTCGGTAGCCTGGAATGAGGCATTCGCTCTATGCGGGTTTTCAGTAAGCTGCGTGTAAGAGATGCAGCTTACGGGAGTTCCATAACCTAAGTGCAGAGACATCCAGTATCCAGGAGTTCCGTATGTTGAATGTAGAGAGAAGCTGTTTCTAAGATTTCGGTAGCCTGGGCATAGGTATTCGGTATATGCGGGTTTTCTGTATGCTGAGTGCAGCAGACGCAGCTTCTGGGAGATCTGCAACCTAGAATTAGAGAGACACAGTTTACCCAAGTTGTGTATCAGGTTGTAGGGAGAAGCTGTTTCCAAGAGTTCTGGAGCCTGGCAATAGGCATAGGCAATGTATGGGATTTCTGTATCCTAAGTGTAGCAGATGCAGCTTACAGGAGCTCAGTAACCTGGCTGGAAAGAGAAGCAGTTTCCAAGAGTTCTCTATCCTTGGTGTAGGGAGAAGCTGTTTCCAAGAGTTCTGTAGCCTATGAGCAGGTATTCGCTATACGCGGGTTTTCTGTATGCTGAGTGTAGCACACGCAGCTTATGGGCGTTGTGTCTCGTGCATGTCGTGAGACACTGTTTACCAGAGTTCTGTATAGGGGTGTAGAGAGAAACTGTTTCCAAGAGTTCTGGAGCCTAGCAAGAGGCATATGCAGTAATTGGGATTTCTGTATCCTGAGTGTAGGAGATGCCGCTTATGGGAGCTCTGCTACCTGGATGTAGAGAGAAGCAGTTTACCGGAGTTCGCTATCCTTGGTGTAGAGAGGAGCTGTTTACAGGAGTTGCGTATCCTGGAATTAGGCATTCGCTATGTGTGGGTATTCTGGATGCTGAGTGTAGCAGATGCAGCTTTCGGGAGTTCTGTAATCTAAGTGTAGAGAGATGCAGTTTCCAGTAGTTCTGTATGTTGAATGTAGAGAGAAGCTGTTTCCAAGAGTTCTGTAGTCTGAGAGCAGGCATACGCTGTATATGGGATTCCTGTTGCCTGAGTGTAGCCGACGCAGCTTCTGGGAGATCTGTAACCTAGAATTAGAGAGACACAGTTTACCGAAGTTCTGTATCAGAGTGTAGGGAGAAGCTGTTTCCAAGCATTCTGTAGCCTATGAGCAGGTTTCGCTATATGCGGGTTTTCTGTATGCTGAGTGTAGCACACGCAGCTTATGGGCGTAGTGTCTCGTGCATGTCGTGAGACACTGTTTACCAGAGTTCTGTATATGCGTGTAGAGAGAAATTGTTTCCAAGAGTTCTGGAGCATAGCAAGAGGCATATGCAGTAATTGGGATTTCTGTATCCTGAGTGTAGGAGATGCCGCTTATGGGAGCTCTGCTACCTGGATGTAGAGAGAAGCAGTTCACTGGAGTTCTCTATCCTTGGTGTAGAGAGCAGCTATTTACTGGAGTTCGGTAGCCTGGAATGAGGCATTCGCTCTATGCGGGTTTTCAGTAAGCTGCGTGTAAGAGATGCAGCTTACGGGAGTTCCATAACCTAAGTGCAGAGACATCCAGTATCCAGGAGTTCCGTATGTTGAATGTAGAGAGAAGCTGTTTCTAAGATTTCGGTAGCCTGGGCATAGGTATTCGGTATATGCGGGTTTTCTGTATGCTGAGTGCAGCAGACGCAGCTTCTGGGAGATCTGCAACCTAGAATTAGAGAGACACAGTTTACCCAAGTTGTGTATCAGGTTGTAGGGAGAAGCTGTTTCCAAGAGTTCTGTAGCCTATGAGCAGGTATTCGCTATATGCGGGTTTTCTGTATGCTGCGTGTGGCAGACGCAGCTTATGTGAGTTCTGTATCTTGAATGTAGTGAGACACAGTTTACCAGAGTTCTGTATAGGGGTGTAGAGAGAAACTGTTTCCAAGAGTGTTGTAGCCTAGCAAGAGGCATATGCAGTAACTGGGTGTTCTGTATCCTGAGTGTAGGAGATGCCGCTTATGGGAGCTCTGCTACCTGGATGTAGAGAGAAGCAGTTCACCGGAGTTCTCTATCCTTGGTGTAGAGAGCAGCTATTTACTGGAGTTCGGTAGCCTGGAATGAGGCATTCGCTCTATGCGGGTTTTCAGTAAGCTGCGTGTAAGAGATGCAGCTTACGGGAGTTCCATAACCTAAGTGCAGAGACATCCAGTATCCAGGAGTTCCGTATGTTGAATGTAGAGAGAAGCTGTTTCTAAGATTTCGGTAGCCTGGGCATAGGTATTCGGTATATGCGGGTTTTCTGTATGCTGAGTGCAGCAGACGCAGCTTCTGGGAGATCTGCAACCTAGAATTAGAGAGACACAGTTTACCCAAGTTGTGTATCAGGTTGTAGGGAGAAGCTGTTTCCAAGAGTTCTGTAGCCTATGAGCAGGTATTCGCTATATGCGGGTTTTCTGTATGCTGCGTGTGGCAGACGCAGCTTATGTGAGTTCTGTATCTTGAATGTAGTGAGACACAGTTTACCAGAGTTCTGTATAGGGGTGTAGAGAGAAACTGTTTCCAAGAGTGTTGTAGCCTAGCAAGAGGCATATGCAGTAACTGGGTGTTCTGTATCCTGAGTGTAGGAGATGCCGCTTATGGGAGCTCTGCTACCTGGATGTAGAGAGAAGCAGTTCACCGGAGTTCTCTATCCTTGGTGTAGAGAGCAGCTATTTACTGGAGTTCGGTAGCCTGGAATGAGGCATTCGCTCTATGCGGGTTTTCAGTAAGCTGCGTGTAAGAGATGCAGCTTACGGGAGTTCCATAACCTAAGTGCAGAGACATCCAGTATCCAGGAGTTCCGTATGTTGAATGTAGAGAGAAGCTGTTTCTAAGATTTCGGTAGCCTGGGCATAGGTATTCGGTATATGCGGGTTTTCTGTATGCTGAGTGCAGCAGACGCAGCTTCTGGGAGATCTGCAACCTAGAATTAGAGAGACACAGTTTACCCAAGTTGTGTATCAGGTTGTAGGGAGAAGCTGTTTCCAAGAGTTCTGGAGCCTGGCAATAGGCATAGGCAATGTATGGGATTTCTGTATCCTAAGTGTAGCAGATGCAGCTTACAGGAGCTCAGTAACCTGGCTGGAAAGAGAAGCAGTTTCCAAGAGTTCTCTATCCTTGGTGTAGGGAGAAGCTGTTTCCAAGAGTTCTGTAGCCTATGAGCAGGTATTCGCTATACGCGGGTTTTCTGTATGCTGAGTGTAGCACACGCAGCTTATGGGCGTTGTGTCTCGTGCATGTCGTGAGACACTGTTTACCAGAGTTCTGTATAGGGGTGTAGAGAGAAACTGTTTCCAAGAGTTCTGGAGCCTAGCAAGAGGCATATGCAGTAATTGGGATTTCTGTATCCTGAGTGTAGGAGATGCCGCTTATGGGAGCTCTGCTACCTGGATGTAGAGAGAAGCAGTTTACCGGAGTTCGCTATCCTTGGTGTAGAGAGGAGCTGTTTACAGGAGTTGCGTATCCTGGAATTAGGCATTCGCTATGTGTGGGTATTCTGGATGCTGAGTGTAGCAGATGCAGCTTTCGGGAGTTCTGTAATCTAAGTGTAGAGAGATGCAGTTTCCAGTAGTTCTGTATGTTGAATGCAGAGAGAAGCTGTTTCCAAGAGTTCTGTAGTCTGAGAGCAGGCATACGCTGTATATGGGATTCCTGTTGCCTGAGTGTAGCCGACGCAGCTTCTGGGAGATCTGTAACCTAGAATTAGAGAGACACAGTTTACCGAAGTTCTGTATCAGAGTGTAGGGAGAAGCTGTTTCCAAGCATTCTGTAGCCTATGAGCAGGTTTCGCTATATGCGGGTTTTCTGTATGCTGAGTGTAGCACACGCAGCTTATGGGCGTAGTGTCTCGTGCATGTCGTGAGACACTGTTTACCAGAGTTCTGTATATGCGTGTAGAGAGAAATTGTTTCCAAGAGTTCTGGAGCATAGCAAGAGGCATATGCAGTAATTGGGATTTCTGTATCCTGAGTGTAGGAGATGCCGCTTATGGGAGCTCTGCTACCTGGATGGAGAGAGAAGCAGTTCACTGGAGTTCTCTATCCTTGGTGTAGAGAGCAGCTATTTACTGGAGTTCGGTAGCCTGGAATGAGGCATTCGCTCTATGCGGGTTTTCAGTAAGCTGCGTGTAAGAGATGCAGCTTACGGGAGTTCCATAACCTAAGTGCAGAGACATCCAGTATCCAGGAGTTCCGTATGTTGAATGTAGAGAGAAGCTGTTTCTAAGATTTCGGTAGCCTGGGCATAGGTATTCGGTATATGCGGGTTTTCTGTATGCTGAGTGCAGCAGACGCAGCTTCTGGGAGATCTGCAACCTAGAATTAGAGAGACACAGTTTACCCAAGTTGTGTATCAGGTTGTAGGGAGAAGCTGTTTCCAAGAGTTCTGTAGCCTATGAGCAGGTATTCGCTATATGCGGGTTTTCTGTATGCTGCGTGTGGCAGACGCAGCTTATGTGAGTTCTGTATCTTGAATGTAGTGAGACACAGTTTACCAGAGTTCTGTATAGGGGTGTAGAGAGAAACTGTTTCCAAGAGTGTTGTAGCCTAGCAAGAGGCATATGCAGTAACTGGGTGTTCTGTATCCTGAGTGTAGGAGATGCCACTTATGGGAGCTCTGCTACCTGGATGTAGAGAGAAGCAGTTCACCGGAGTTCTCTATCCTTGGTGTAGAGAGCAGCTATTTACTGGAGTTCGGTAGCCTGGAATGAGGCATTCGCTCTATGCGGGTTTTCAGTAAGCTGCGTGTAAGAGATGCAGCTTACGGGAGTTCCATAACCTAAGTGCAGAGACATCCAGTATCCAGGAGTTCCGTATGTTGAATGTAGAGAGAAGCTGTTTCTAAGATTTCGGTAGCCTGGGCATAGGTATTCGGTATATGTGGGTTTTCTGTATGCTGAGTGCAGCAGACGCAGCTTCTGGGAGATCTGCAACCTAGAATTAGAGAGACACAGTTTACCCAAGTTGTGTATCAGGTTGTAGGGAGAAGCTGTTTCCAAGAGTTCTGGAGCCTATGAGCAGGTATTCGTTATATGCGGGTTTTCTGTATGCTGCGTGTGGCAGACGCAGCTTATGTGAGTTCTGTATCTTGAATGTAGTGAGACACAGTTTACCAGAGTTCTGTATAGGGGTGTAGAGAGAAACTGTTTCCAAGAGTGTTGTAGCCTAGCAAGAGGCATATGCAGTAACTGGGTGTTCTGTATCCTGAGTGTAGGAGATGCCGCTTATGGGAGCTCTGCTACCTGGATGTAGAGAGAAGCAGTTCACCGGAGTTCTCTATCCTTGGTGTAGAGAGCAGCTATTTACTGGAGTTCGGTAGCCTGGAATGAGGCATTCGCTCTATGCGGGTTTTCAGTAAGCTGCGTGTAAGAGATGCAGCTTACGGGAGTTCCATAACCTAAGTGCAGAGACATCCAGTATCCAGGAGTTCCGTATGTTGAATGTAGAGAGAAGCTGTTTCTAAGATTTCGGTAGCCTGGGCATAGGTATTCGGTATATGCGGGTTTTCTGTATGCTGAGTGCAGCAGACGCAGCTTCTGGGAGATCTGCAACCTAGAATTAGAGAGACACAGTTTACCCAAGTTGTGTATCAGGTTGTAGGGAGAAGCTGTTTCCAAGAGTTCTGGAGCCTGGCAATAGGCATAGGCAATGTATGGGATTTCTGTATCCTAAGTGTAGCAGATGCAGCTTACAGGAGCTCAGTAACCTGGCTGGAAAGAGAAGCAGTTTCCAAGAGTTCTCTATCCTTGGTGTAGGGAGAAGCTGTTTCCAAGAGTTCTGTAGCCTATGAGCAGGTATTCGCTATACGCGGGTTTTCTGTATGCTGAGTGTAGCACACGCAGCTTATGGGCGTAGTGTCTCGTGCATGTCGTGAGACACTGTTTACCAGAGTTCTGTATAGGGGTGTAGAGAGAAACTGTTTCCAAGAGTTCTGGAGCCTAGCAAGAGGCATATGCAGTAATTGGGATTTCTGTATCCTGAGTGTAGGAGATGCCGCTTATGGGAGCTCTGCTACCTGGATGTAGAGAGAAGCAGTTCACCGGAGTTCGCTATCCTTGGTGTAGAGAGGAGCTGTTTACAGGAGTTGCGTATCCTGGAATTAGGCATTCGCTATGTGTGGGTATTCTGGATGCTGAGTGTAGCAGATGCAGCTTTCGGGAGTTCTGTAATCTAAGTGTAGAGAGATGCAGTTTCCAGTAGTTCTGTATGTTGAATGTAGAGAGAAGCTGTTTCCAAGAGTTCTGTAGTCTGAGAGCAGGCATACGCTGTATATGGGATTCCTGTTGCCTGAGTGTAGCCGACGCAGCTTCTGGGAGATCTGTAACCTAGAATTAGAGAGACACAGTTTACCGAAGTTCTGTATCAGAGTGTAGGGAGAAGCTGTTTCCAAGCATTCTGTAGCCTATGAGCAGGTTTCGCTATATGCGGGTTTTCTGTATGCTGAGTGTAGCACACGCAGCTTATGGGCGTAGTGTCTCGTGCATGTCGTGAGACACTGTTTACCAGAGTTCTGTATATGCGTGTAGAGAGAAATTGTTTCCAAGAGTTCTGGAGCATAGCAAGAGGCATATGCAGTAATTGGGATTTCTGTATCCTGAGTGTAGGAGATGCCGCTTATGGGAGCTCTGCTACCTGGATGTAGAGAGAAGCAGTTCAATGGAGTTCTCTATCCTTGGTGTAGAGAGCAGCTATTTACTGGAGTTCGGTAGCCTGGAATGAGGCATTCGCTCTATGCGGGTTTTCAGTAAGCTGCGTGTAAGAGATGCAGCTTACGGGAGTTCCATAACCTAAGTGCAGAGACATCCAGTATCCAGGAGTTCCGTATGTTGAATGTAGAGAGAAGCTGTTTCTAAGATTTCGGTAGCCTGGGCATAGGTATTCGGTATATGCGGGTTTTCTGTATGCTGAGTGCAGCAGACGCAGCTTCTGGGAGATCTGCAACCTAGAATTAGAGAGACACAGTTTACCCAAGTTGTGTATCAGGTTGTAGGGAGAAGCTGTTTCCAAGAGTTCTGTAGCCTATGAGCAGGTATTCGCTATATGCGGGTTTTCTGTATGCTGCGTGTGGCAGACGCAGCTTATGTGAGTTCTGTATCTTGAATGTAGTGAGACACAGTTTACCAGAGTTCTGTATAGGGGTGTAGAGAGAAACTGTTTCCAAGAGTGTTGTAGCCTAGCAAGAGGCATATGCAGTAACTGGGTGCTCTGTATCCTGAGTGTAGGAGATGCCGCTTATGGGAGCTCTGCTACCTGGATGTAGAGAGAAGCAGTTCACTGGAGTTCTCTATCCTTGGTGTAGAGAGCAGCTATTTACTGGAGTTCGGTAGCCTGGAATGAGGCATTCGCTCTATGCGGGTTTTCAGTAAGCTGCGTGTAAGAGATGCAGCTTACGGGAGTTCCATAACCTAAGTGCAGAGACATCCAGTATCCAGGAGTTCCGTATGTTGAATGTAGAGAGAAGCTGTTTCTAAGATTTCGGTAGCCTGGGCATAGGTATTCGGTATATGCGGGTTTTCTGTATGCTGAGTGTAGCACACGCAGCTTATGGGCGTAGTGTCTCGTGCATGTCGTGAGACACTGTTTACCAGAGTTCTGTATAGGGGTGTAGAGAGAAACTGTTTCCAAGAGTTCTGGAGCCTAGCAAGAGGCATATGCAGTAATTGGGATTTCTGTATCCTGAGTGTAGGAGATGCCGCTTATGGGAGCTCTGCTACCTGGATGTAGAGAGTAGCAGTTTACCGGAGTTCGCTATCCTTGGTGTAGAGAGGAGCTGTTTATAGGAGTTTCGTATCCTGGAATTAGGCATTCGCTATGTGTGGGTATTCTGGATGCTGAGTGTAGCAGATGCAGCTTTCGGGAGTTCTGTAATCTAAGTGTAGAGAGATGCAGTTTCCAGTAGTTCTGTATGTTGAATGCAGAGAGAAGCTGTTTCCAAGAGTTCTGTAGTCTGAGAGCAGGCATACGCTGTATATGGGATTCCTGTTGCCTGAGTGTAGCCGACGCAGCTTCTGGGAGATCTGTAACCTAGAATTAGAGAGACACAGTTTACCGAAGTTCTGTATCAGAGTGTAGGGAGAAGCTGTTTCCAAGCATTCTGTAGCCTATGAGCAGGTTTCGCTATATGCGGGTTTTCTGTATGCTGAGTGTAGCACACGCAGCTTATGGGCGTAGTGTCTCGTGCATGTCGTGAGACACTGTTTACCAGAGTTCTGTATATGCGTGTAGAGAGAAATTGTTTCCAAGAGTTCTGGAGCATAGCAAGAGGCATATGCAGTAATTGGGATTTCTGTATCCTGAGTGTAGGAGATGCCGCTTATGGGAGCTCTGCTACCTGGATGTAGAGAGAAGCAGTTCACTGGAGTTCTCTATCCTTGGTGTAGAGAGCAGCTATTTACTGGAGTTCGGTAGCCTGGAATGAGGCATTCGCTCTATGCGGGTTTTCAGTAAGCTGCGTGTAAGAGATGCAGCTTACGGGAGTTCCATAACCTAAGTGCAGAGACATCCAGTATCCAGGAGTTCCGTATGTTGAATGTAGAGAGAAGCTGTTTCTAAGATTTCGGTAGCCTGGGCATAGGTATTCGGTATATGCGGGTTTTCTGTATGCTGAGTGCAGCAGACGCAGCTTCTGGGAGATCTGCAACCTAGAATTAGAGAGACACAGTTTACCCAAGTTGTGTATCAGGTTGTAGGGAGAAGCTGTTTCCAAGAGTTCTGGAGCCTATGAGCAGGTATTCGTTATATGCGGGTTTTCTGTATGCTGCGTGTGGCAGACGCAGCTTATGTGAGTTCTGTATCTTGAATGTAGTGAGACACAGTTTACCAGAGTTCTGTATAGGGGTGTAGAGAGAAACTGTTTCCAAGAGTGTTGTAGCCTAGCAAGAGGCATATGCAGTAACTGGGTGTTCTGTATCCTGAGTGTAGGAGATGCCGCTTATGGGAGCTCTGCTACCTGGATGTAGAGAGAAGCAGTTCACCGGAGTTCTCTATCCTTGGTTAGAGAGCAGCTATTTACTGGAGTTCGGTAGCCTGGAATGAGGCATTCGCTCTATGCGGGTTTTCAGTAAGCTGCGTGTAAGAGATGCAGCTTACGGGAGTTCCATAACCTAAGTGCAGAGACATCCAGTATCCAGGAGTTCCGTATGTTGAATGTAGAGAGAAGCTGTTTCTAAGATTTCGGTAGCCTGGGCATAGGTATTCGGTATATGCGGGTTTTCTGTATGCTGAGTGCAGCAGACGCAGCTTCTGGGAGATCTGCAACCTAGAATTAGAGAGACACAGTTTACCCAAGTTGTGTATCAGGTTGTAGGGAGAAGCTGTTTCCAAGAGTTCTGGAGCCTATGAGCAGGTATTCGCTATATGCGGGTTTTCTGTATGCTGCGTGTGGCAGACGCAGCTTATGTGAGTTCTGTATCTTGAATGTAGTGAGACACAGTTTACCAGCGTTCTGTATAGGGGTGTAGAGAGAAACTGTTTCCAAGAGTGTTGTAGCCTAGCAAGAGTCATATGCAATAACTGGGATTTCTGTATCCTGAGTGTAGGAGATGCCGCTTATGGGAGCTCTGCTACCTGGATGTAGAGAGAAGCAGTTCACCGGAGTTCTCTATCCTTGGTGTAGAGAGCAGCTATTTACTGGAGTTCGGTAGCCTGGAATGAGGCATTCGCTCTATGCGGGTTTTCAGTAAGCTGCGTGTAAGAGATGCAGCTTACGGGAGTTCCATAACCTAAGTGCAGAGACATCCAGTATCCAGGAGTTCCGTATGTTGAATGTAGAGAGAAGCTGTTTCTAAGATTTCGGTAGCCTGGGCATAGGTATTCGGTATATGCGGGTTTTCTGTATGCTGAGTGCAGCAGACGCAGCTTCTGGGAGATCTGCAACCTAGAATTAGAGAGACACAGTTTACCCAAGTTGTGTATCAGGTTGTAGGGAGAAGCTGTTTCCAAGAGTTCTGGAGCCTGGCAATAGGCATAGGCAATGTATGGGATTTCTGTATCCTAAGTGTAGCAGATGCAGCTTACAGGAGCTCAGTAACCTGGCTGGAAAGAGAAGCAGTTTCCAAGAGTTCTCTATCCTTGGTGTAGGGAGAAGCTGTTTCCAAGAGTTCTGTAGCCTATGAGCAGGTATTCGCTATACGCGGGTTTTCTGTATGCTGAGTGTAGCACACGCAGCTTATGGGCGTTGTGTCTCGTGCATGTCGTGAGACACTGTTTACCAGAGTTCTGTATAGGGGTGTAGAGAGAAACTGTTTCCAAGAGTTCTGGAGCCTAGCAAGAGGCATATGCAGTAATTGGGATTTCTGTATCCTGAGTGTAGGAGATGCCGCTTATGGGAGCTCTGCTACCTGGATGTAGAGAGAAGCAGTTTACCGGAGTTCGCTATCCTTGGTGTAGAGAGGAGCTGTTTACAGGAGTTGCGTATCCTGGAATTAGGCATTCGCTATGTGTGGGTATTCTGGATGCTGAGTGTAGCAGATGCAGCTTTCGGGAGTTCTGTAATCTAAGTGTAGAGAGATGCAGTTTCCAGTAGTTCTGTATGTTGAATGTAGAGAGAAGCTGTTTCCAAGAGTTCTGTAGTCTGAGAGCAGGCATACGCTGTATATGGGATTCCTGTTGCCTGAGTGTAGCCGACGCAGCTTCTGGGAGATCTGTAACCTAGAATTAGAGAGACACAGTTTACCGAAGTTCTGTATCAGAGTGTAGGGAGAAGCTGTTTCCAAGCATTCTGTAGCCTATGAGCAGGTTTCGCTATATGCGGGTTTTCTGTATGCTGAGTGTAGCACACGCAGCTTATGGGCGTAGTGTCTCGTGCATGTCGTGAGACACTGTTTACCAGAGTTCTGTATATGCGTGTAGAGAGAAATTGTTTCCAAGAGTTCTGGAGCATAGCAAGAGGCATATGCAGTAATTGGGATTTCTGTATCCTGAGTGTAGGAGATGCCGCTTATGGGAGCTCTGCTACCTGGATGTAGAGAGAAGCAGTTCACTGGAGTTCTCTATCCTTGGTGTAGAGAGCAGCTATTTACTGGAGTTCGGTAGCCTGGAATGAGGCATTCGCTCTATGCGGGTTTTCAGTAAGCTGCGTGTAAGAGATGCAGCTTACGGGAGTTCCATAACCTAAGTGCAGAGACATCCAGTATCCAGGAGTTCCGTATGTTGAATGTAGAGAGAAGCTGTTTCTAAGATTTCGGTAGCCTGGGCATAGGTATTCGGTATATGCGGGTTTTCTGTATGCTGAGTGCAGCAGACGCAGCTTCTGGGAGATCTGCAACCTAGAATTAGAGAGACACAGTTTACCCAAGTTGTGTATCAGGTTGTAGGGAGAAGCTGTTTCCAAGAGTTCTGTAGCCTATGAGCAGGTATTCGCTATATGCGGGTTTTCTGTATGCTGCGTGTGGCAGACGCAGCTTATGTGAGTTCTGTATCTTGAATGTAGTGAGACACAGTTTACCAGAGTTCTGTATAGGGGTGTAGAGAGAAACTGTTTCCAAGAGTGTTGTAGCCTAGCAAGAGGCATATGCAGTAACTGGGTGTTCTGTATCCTGAGTGTAGGAGATGCCGCTTATGGGAGCTCTGCTACCTGGATGTAGAGAGAAGCAGTTCACCGGAGTTCTCTATCCTTGGTGTAGAGAGCAGCTATTTACTGGAGTTCGGTAGCCTGGAATGAGGCATTCGCTCTATGCGGGTTTTCAGTAAGCTGCGTGTAAGAGATGCAGCTTACGGGAGTTCCATAACCTAAGTGCAGAGACATCCAGTATCCAGGAGTTCCGTATGTTGAATGTAGAGAGAAGCTGTTTCTAAGATTTCGGTAGCCTGGGCATAGGTATTCGGTATATGCGGGTTTTCTGTATGCTGAGTGCAGCAGACGCAGCTTCTGGGAGATCTGCAACCTAGAATTAGAGAGACACAGTTTACCCAAGTTGTGTATCAGGTTGTAGGGAGAAGCTGTTTCCAAGAGTTCTGTAGCCTATGAGCAGGTATTCGCTATATGCGGGTTTTCTGTATGCTGCGTGTGGCAGACGCAGCTTATGTGAGTTCTGTATCTTGAATGTAGTGAGACACAGTTTACCAGAGTTCTGTATAGGGGTGTAGAGAGAAACTGTTTCCAAGAGTGTTGTAGCCTAGCAAGAGGCATATGCAGTAACTGGGTGTTCTGTATCCTGAGTGTAGGAGATGCCACTTATGGGAGCTCTGCTACCTGGATGTAGAGAGAAGCAGTTCACCGGAGTTCTCTATCCTTGGTGTAGAGAGCAGCTATTTACTGGAGTTCGGTAGCCTGGAATGAGGCATTCGCTCTATGCGGGTTTTCAGTAAGCTGCGTGTAAGAGATGCAGCTTACGGGAGTTCCATAACCTAAGTGCAGAGACATCCAGTATCCAGGAGTTCCGTATGTTGAATGTAGAGAGAAGCTGTTTCTAAGATTTCGGTAGCCTGGGCATAGGTATTCGGTATATGCGGGTTTTCTGTATGCTGAGTGCAGCAGACGCAGCTTCTGGGAGATCTGCAACCTAGAATTAGAGAGACACAGTTTACCCAAGTTGTGTATCAGGTTGTAGGGAGAAGCTGTTTCCAAGAGTTCTGGAGCCTGGCAATAGGCATAGGCAATGTATGGGATTTCTGTATCCTAAGTGTAGCAGATGCAGCTTACAGGAGCTCAGTAACCTGGCTGGAAAGAGAAGCAGTTTCCAAGAGTTCTCTATCCTTGGTGTAGGGAGAAGCTGTTTCCAAGAGTTCTGTAGCCTATGAGCAGGTATTCGCTATACGCGGGTTTTCTGTATGCTGAGTGTAGCACACGCAGCTTATGGGCGTTGTGTCTCGTGCATGTCGTGAGACACTGTTTACCAGAGTTCTGTATAGGGGTGTAGAGAGAAACTGTTTCCAAGAGTTCTGGAGCCTAGCAAGAGGCATATGCAGTAATTGGGATTTCTGTATCCTGAGTGTAGGAGATGCCGCTTATGGGAGCTCTGCTACCTGGATGTAGAGAGAAGCAGTTTACCGGAGTTCGCTATCCTTGGTGTAGAGAGGAGCTGTTTACAGGAGTTGCGTATCCTGGAATTAGGCATTCGCTATGTGTGGGTATTCTGGATGCTGAGTGTAGCAGATGCAGCTTTCGGGAGTTCTGTAATCTAAGTGTAGAGAGATGCAGTTTCCAGTAGTTCTGTATGTTGAATGCAGAGAGAAGCTGTTTCCAAGAGTTCTGTAGTCTGAGAGCAGGCATACGCTGTATATGGGATTCCTGTTGCCTGAGTGTAGCCGACGCAGCTTCTGGGAGATCTGTAACCTAGAATTAGAGAGACACAGTTTACCGAAGTTCTGTATCAGAGTGTAGGGAGAAGCTGTTTCCAAGCATTCTGTAGCCTATGAGCAGGTTTCGCTATATGCGGGTTTACTGTATGCTGAGTGTAGCACACGCAGCTTATGGGCGTAGTGTCTCGTGCATGTCGTGAGACACTGTTTACCAGAGTTCTGTATATGCGTGTAGAGAGAAATTGTTTCCAAGAGTTCTGGAGCATAGCAAGAGGCATATGCAGTAATTGGGATTTCTGTATCCTGAGTGTAGGAGATGCCGCTTATGGGAGCTCTGCTACCTGGATGTAGAGAGAAGCAGTTCACCGGAGTTCTCTATCCTTGGTGTAGAGAGCAGCTATTTACTGGAGTTCGGTAGCCTGGAATGAGGCATTCGCTCTATGCGGGTTTTCAGTAAGCTGCGTGTAAGAGATGCAGCTTACGGGAGTTCCATAACCTAAGTGCAGAGACATCCAGTATCCAGGAGTTCCGTATGTTGAATGTAGAGAGAAGCTGTTTCTAAGATTTCGGTAGCCTGGGCATAGGTATTCGGTATATGCGGGTTTTCTGTATGCTGAGTGCAGCAGACGCAGCTTCTGGGAGATCTGCAACCTAGAATTAGAGAGACACAGTTTACCCAAGTTGTGTATCAGGTTGTAGGGAGAAGCTGTTTCCAAGAGTTCTGGAGCCTATGAGCAGGTATTCGCTATATGCGGGTTTTCTGTATGCTGCGTGTGGCAGACGCAGCTTATGTGAGTTCTGTATCTTGAATGTAGTGAGACACAGTTTACCAGCGTTCTGTATAGGGGTGTAGAGAGAAACTGTTTCCAAGAGTGTTGTAGCCTAGCAAGAGTCATATGCAATAACTGGGATTTCTGTATCCTGAGTGTAGGAGATGCCGCTTATGGGAGCTCTGCTACCTGGATGTAGAGAGAAGCAGTTCACCGGAGTTCTCTATCCTTGGTGTAGAGAGCAGCTATTTACTGGAGTTCGGTAGCCTGGAATGAGGCATTCGCTCTATGCGGGTTTTCAGTAAGCTGCGTGTAAGAGATGCAGCTTACGGGAGTTCCATAACCTAAGTGCAGAGACATCCAGTATCCAGGAGTTCCGTATGTTGAATGTAGAGAGAAGCTGTTTCTAAGATTTCGGTAGCCTGGGCATAGGTATACGGTATATGCGGGTTTTCTGTATGCTGAGTGCAGCAGATGCAGCTTCTGGGAGATCTGCAACCTAGAATTAGAGAGACACAGTTTACCCAAGTTGTGTATCAGGTTGTAGGGAGAAGCTGTTTCCAAGAGTTCTGGAGCCTGGCAATAGGCATAGGCAATGTATGGGATTTCTGTATCCTAAGTGTAGCAGATGCAGCTTACAGGAGCTCAGTAACCTGGCTGGAAAGAGAAGCAGTTTCCAAGAGTTCTCTATCCTTGGTGTAGGGAGAAGCTGTTTCCAAGAGTTCTGTAGCCTATGAGCAGGTATTCGCTATACGCGGGTTTTCTGTATGCTGAGTGTAGCACACGCAGCTTATGGGCGTTGTGTCTCGTGCATGTCGTGAGACACTGTTTACCAGAGTTCTGTATAGGGGTGTAGAGAGAAACTGTTTCCAAGAGTTCTGGAGCCTAGCAAGAGGCATATGCAGTAATTGGGATTTCTGTATCCTGAGTGTAGGAGATGCCGCTTATGGGAGCTCTGCTACCTGGATGTAGAGAGAAGCAGTTCACCGGAGTTCTCTATCCTTGGTGTAGAGAGCAGCTATTTACTGGAGTTCGGTAGCCTGGAATGAAGCATTGGCTCTATGCGGGTTTTCAGTAAGCTGCGTGTAAGAGATGCAGCTTACGGGAGTTCCATAACCTAAGTGCAGAGACATCCAGTATCCAGGAGTTCCGTATGTTGAATGTAGAGAGAAGCTGTTTCTAAGATTTCGGTAGCCTGGGCATAGGTATTCGGTATATGCGGGTTTTCTGTATGCTGAGTGCAGCAGATGCAGCTTCTGGGAGATCTGCAACCTAGAAATAGAGAGACACAGTTTACCCAAGTTGTGTATCAGGTTGTAGGGAGAAGCTGTTTCCAAGAGTTCTGGAGCCTGGCAATAGGCATAGGCAATGTATGGGATTTCTGTATCCTAAGTGTAGCAGATGCAGCTTACAGGAGCTCAGTAACCTGGCTGGAAAGAGAAGCAGTTTCCAAGAGTTCTCTATCCTTGGTGTAGGGAGAAGCTGTTTCCAAGAGTTCTGTAGCCTATGAGCAGGTATTCGCTATACGCGGGTTTTCTGTATGCTGAGTGTAGCACACGCAGCTTATGGGCGTTGTGTCTCGTGCATGTCGTGAGACACTGTTTACCAGAGTTCTGTATAGGGGTGTAGAGAGAAACTGTTTCCAAGAGTTCTGGAGCCTAGCAAGAGGCATATGCAGTAATTGGGATTTCTGTATCCTGAGTGTAGGAGATGCCGCTTATGGGAGCTCTGCTACCTGGATGTAGAGAGAAGCAGTTTACCGGAGTTCGCTATCCTTGGTGTAGAGAGGAGCTGTTTACAGGAGTTGCGTATCCTGGAATTAGGCATTCGCTATGTGTGGGTATTCTGGATGCTGAGTGTAGCAGATGCAGCTTTCGGGAGTTCTGTAATCTAAGTGTAGAGAGATGCAGTTTCCAGTAGTTCTGTATGTTGAATGCAGAGAGAAGCTGTTTCCAAGAGTTCTGTAGTCTGAGAGCAGGCATACGCTGTATATGGGATTCCTGTTGCCTGAGTGTAGCCGACGCAGCTTCTGGGAGATCTGTAACCTAGAATTAGAGAGACACAGTTTACCGAAGTTCTGTATCAGAGTGTAGGGAGAAGCTGTTTCCAAGCATTCTGTAGCCTATGAGCAGGTTTCGCTATATGCGGGTTTTCTGTATGCTGAGTGTAGCACACGCAGCTTATGGGCGTAGTGTCTCGTGCATGTCGTGAGACACTGTTTACCAGAGTTCTGTATATGCGTGTAGAGAGAAATTGTTTCCAAGAGTTCTGGAGCATAGCAAGAGGCATATGCAGTAATTGGGATTTCTGTATCCTGAGTGTAGGAGATGCCGCTTATGGGAGCTCTGCTACCTGGATGTAGAGAGAAGCAGTTCACTGGAGTTCTCTATCCTTGGTGTAGAGAGCAGCTATTTACTGGAGTTCGGTAGCCTGGAATGAGGCATTCGCTCTATGCGGGTTTTCAGTAAGCTGCGTGTAAGAGATGCAGCTTACGGGAGTTCCATAACCTAAGTGCAGAGACATCCAGTATCCAGGAGTTCCGTATGTTGAATGTAGAGAGAAGCTGTTTCTAAGATTTCGGTAGCCTGGGCATAGGTATTCGGTATATGCGGGTTTTCTGTATGCTGAGTGCAGCAGACGCAGCTTCTGGGAGATCTGCAACCTAGAATTAGAGAGACACAGTTTACCCAAGTTGTGTATCAGGTTGTAGGGAGAAGCTGTTTCCAAGAGTTCTGGAGCCTATTAGCAGGTATTCGCTATATGCGGGTTTTCTGTATGCTGCGTGTGGCAGACGCAGCTTATGTGAGTTCTGTATCTTGAATGTAGTGAGACACAGTTTACCAGAGTTCTGTATAGGGGTGTAGAGAGAAACTGTTTCCAAGAGTTCTGGAGCCTAGCAAGAGGCATATGCAGTAATTGGGATTTCTGTATCCTGAGTGTAGGAGATGCCGCTTATGGGAGCTCTGCTACCTGGATGTAGAGAGAAGCAGTTCACCGGAGTTCTCTATCCTTGGTGTAGAGAGCAGCTATTTACTGGAGTTCGGTAGCCTGGAATGAAGCATTGGCTCTATGCGGGTTTTCAGTAAGCTGCGTGTAAGAGATGCAGCTTACGGGAGTTCCATAACCTAAGTGCAGAGACATCCAGTATCCAGGAGTTCCGTATGTTGAATGTAGAGAGAAGCTGTTTCTAAGATTTCGGTAGCCTGGGCATAGGTATTCGGTATATGCGGGTTTTCTGTATGCTGAGTGCAGCAGATGCAGCTTCTGGGAGATCTGCAACCTAGAATTAGAGAGACACAGTTTACCCAAGTTGTGTATCAGGTTGTAGGGAGAAGCTGTTTCCAAGAGTTCTGGAGCCTGGCAATAGGCATAGGCAATGTATGGGATTTCTGTATCCTAAGTGTAGCAGATGCAGCTTACAGGAGCTCAGTAACCTGGCTGGAAAGAGAAGCAGTTTCCAAGAGTTCTCTATCCTTGGTGTAGGGAGAAGCTGTTTCCAAGAGTTCTGTAGCCTATGAGCAGGTATTCGCTATACGCGGGTTTTCTGTATGCTGAGTGTAGCACACGCAGCTTATGGGCGTTGTGTCTCGTGCATGTCGTGAGACACTGTTTACCAGAGTTCTGTATAGGGGTGTAGAGAGAAACTGTTTCCAAGAGTTCTGGAGCCTAGCAAGAGGCATATGCAGTAATTGGGATTTCTGTATCCTGAGTGTAGGAGATGCCGCTTATGGGAGCTCTGCTACCTGGATGTAGAGAGAAGCAGTTTACCGGAGTTCGCTATCCTTGGTGTAGAGAGGAGCTGTTTACAGGAGTTGCGTATCCTGGAATTAGGCATTCGCTATGTGTGGGTATTCTGGATGCTGAGTGTAGCAGATGCAGCTTTCGGGAGTTCTGTAATCTAAGTGTAGAGAGATGCAGTTTCCAGTAGTTCTGTATGTTGAATGCAGAGAGAAGCTGTTTCCAAGAGTTCTGTAGTCTGAGAGCAGGCATACGCTGTATATGGGATTCCTGTTGCCTGAGTGTAGCCGACGCAGCTTCTGGGAGATCTGTAACCTAGAATTAGAGAGACACAGTTTACCGAAGTTCTGTATCAGAGTGTAGGGAGAAGCTGTTTCCAAGCATTCTGTAGCCTATGAGCAGGTTTCGCTATATGCGGGTTTTCTGTATGCTGAGTGTAGCACACGCAGCTTATGGGCGTAGTGTCTCGTGCATGTCGTGAGACACTGTTTACCAGAGTTCTGTATATGCGTGTAGAGAGAAATTGTTTCCAAGAGTTCTGGAGCATAGCAAGAGGCATATGCAGTAATTGGGATTTCTGTATCCTGAGTGTAGGAGATGCCGCTTATGGGAGCTCTGCTACCTGGATGTAGAGAGAAGCAGTTCACTGGAGTTCTCTATCCTTGGTGTAGAGAGCAGCTATTTACTGGAGTTCGGTAGCCTGGAATGAGGCATTCGCTCTATGCGGGTTTTCAGTAAGCTGCGTGTAAGAGATGCAGCTTACGGGAGTTCCATAACCTAAGTGCAGAGACATCCAGTATCCAGGAGTTCCGTATGTTGAATGTAGAGAGAAGCTGTTTCTAAGATTTCGGTAGCCTGGGCATAGGTATTCGGTATATGCGGGTTTTCTGTATGCTGAGTGCAGCAGACGCAGCTTCTGGGAGATCTGCAACCTAGAATTAGAGAGACACAGTTTACCCAAGTTGTGTATCAGGTTGTAGGGAGAAGCTGTTTCCAAGAGTTCTGGAGCCTATGAGCAGGTATTCGCTATATGCGGGTTTTCTGTATGCTGCGTGTGGCAGACGCAGCTTATGTGAGTTCTGTATCTTGAATGTAGTGAGACACAGTTTACCAGAGTTCTGTATAGGGGTGTAGAGAGAAACTGTTTCCAAGAGTGTTGTAGCCTAGCAAGAGGCATATGCAGTAACTGGGTGTTCTGTATCCTGAGTGTAGGAGATGCCGCTTATGGGAGCTCTGCTACCTGGATGTAGAGAGAAGCAGTTCACCGGAGTTCTCTATCCTTGGTGTAGAGAGCAGCTATTTACTGGAGTTCGGTAGCCTGGAATGAGGCATTCGCTCTATGCGGGTTTTCAGTAAGCTGCGTGTAAGAGATGCAGCTTACGGGAGTTCCATAACCTAAGTGCAGAGACATCCAGTATCCAGGAGTTCCGTATGTTGAATGTAGAGAGAAGCTGTTTCTAAGATTTCGGTAGCCTGGGCATAGGTATTCGGTATATGCGGGTTTTCTGTATGCTGAGTGCAGCAGACGCAGCTTCTGGGAGATCTGCAACCTAGAATTAGAGAGACACAGTTTACCCAAGTTATGTATCAGGTTGTAGGGAGAAGCTGTTTCCAAGAGTTCTGTAGCCTATGAGCAGGTATTCGCTATATGCGGGTTTTCTGTATGCTGCGTGTGGCAGACGCAGCTTATGTGAGTTCTGTATCTTGAATGTAGTGAGACACAGTTTACCAGCGTTCTGTATAAGGGGTGTAGAGAGAAACTGTTTCCAAGAGTGTTGTAGCCTAGCAAGAGTCATATGCAATAACTGGGATTTCTGTATCCTGAGTGTAGGAGATGCCGCTTATGGGAGCTCTGCTACCTGGATGTAGAGAGAAGCAGTTCACCGGAGTTCTCTATCCTTGGTGTAGAGAGCAGCTATTTACTGGAGTTCGGTAGCCTGGAATGAGGCATTCGCTCTATGCGGGTTTTCAGTAAGCTGCGTGTAAGAGATGCAGCTTACGGGAGTTCCATAACCTAAGTGCAGAGACATCCAGTATCCAGGAGTTCCGTATGTTGAATGTAGAGAGAAGCTGTTTCTAAGATTTCGGTAGCCTGGGCATAGGTATTCGGTATATGCGGGTTTTCTGTATGCTGAGTGCAGCAGACGCAGCTTCTGGGAGA
Organism: Lepus europaeus; assembly: GCF_033115175.1. Taxonomy (NCBI): domain Eukaryota; kingdom Metazoa; phylum Chordata; class Mammalia; order Lagomorpha; family Leporidae; genus Lepus; species Lepus europaeus. The sequence continues at coordinate 175,745 of NW_026909316.1, read as the reverse complement.
TCTGCAACCTAGAATTAGAGAGACACAGTTTACCCAAGTTGTGTATCAGGTTGTAGGGAGAAGCTGTTTCCAAGAGTTCTGGAGCCTGGCAATAGGCATAGGCAATGTATGGGATTTCTGTATCCTAAGTGTAGCAGATGCAGCTTACAGGAGCTCAGTAACCTGGCTGGAAAGAGAAGCAGTTTCCAAGAGTTCTCTATCCTTGGTGTAGGGAGAAGCTGTTTCCAAGAGTTCTGTAGCCTATGAGCAGGTATTCGCTATACGCGGGTTTTCTGTATGCTGAGTGTAGCACACGCAGCTTATGGGCGTTGTGTCTCGTGCATGTCATGAGACACTGTTTACCAGAGTTCTGTATAGGGGTGTAGAGAGAAACTGTTTCCAAGAGTTCTGGAGCCTAGCAAGAGGCATATGCAGTAATTGGGATTTCTGTATCCTGAGTGTAGGAGATGCCGCTTATGGGAGCTCTGCTACCTGGATGTAGAGAGAAGCAGTTTACCGGAGTTCGCTATCCTTGGTGTAGAGAGGAGCTGTTTACAGGAGTTGCGTATCCTGGAATTAGGCATTCGCTATGTGTGGGTATTCTGGATGCTGAGTGTAGCAGATGCAGCTTTCGGGAGTTCTGTAATCTAAGTGTAGAGAGATGCAGTTTCCAGTAGTTCTGTATGTTGAATGTAGAGAGAAGCTGTTTCCAAGAGTTCTGTAGTCTGAGAGCAGGCATACGCTGTATATGGGATTCCTGTTGCCTGAGTGTAGCCGACGCAGCTTCTGGGAGATCTGTAACCTAGAATTAGAGAGACACAGTTTACCGAAGTTCTGTATCAGAGTGTAGGGAGAAGCTGTTTCCAAGCATTCTGTAGCCTATGAGCAGGTTTCGCTATATGCGGGTTTTCTGTATGCTGAGTGTAGCACACGCAGCTTATGGGCGTAGTGTCTCGTGCATGTCGTGAGACACTGTTTACCAGAGTTCTGTATATGCGTGTAGAGAGAAATTGTTTCCAAGAGTTCTGGAGCATAGCAAGAGGCATATGCAGTAATTGGGATTTCTGTATCCTGAGTGTAGGAGATGCCGCTTATGGGAGCTCTGCTACCTGGATGTAGAGAGAAGCAGTTCACTGGAGTTCTCTATCCTTGGTGTAGAGAGCAGCTATTTACTGGAGTTCGGTAGCCTGGAATGAGGCATTCGCTCTATGCGGGTTTTCAGTAAGCTGCGTGTAAGAGATGCAGCTTACGGGAGTTCCATAACCTAAGTGCAGAGACATCCAGTATCCAGGAGTTCCGTATGTTGAATGTAGAGAGAAGCTGTTTCTAAGATTTCGGTAGCCTGGGCATAGGTATTCGGTATATGCGGGTTTTCTGTATGCTGAGTGCAGCAGACGCAGCTTCTGGGAGATCTGCAACCTAGAATTAGAGAGACACAGTTTACCCAAGTTGTGTATCAGGTTGTAGGGAGAAGCTGTTTCCAAGAGTTCTGGAGCCTGGCAATAGGCATAGGCAATGTATGGGATTTCTGTATCCTAAGTGTAGCAGATGCAGCTTACAGGAGCTCAGTAACCTGGCTGGAAAGAGAAGCAGTTTCCAAGAGTTCTCTATCCTTGGTGTAGGGAGAAGCTGTTTCCAAGAGTTCTGTAGCCTATGAGCAGGTATTCGCTATACGCGGGTTTTCTGTATGCTGAGTGTAGCACACGCAGCTTATGGGCGTTGTGTCTCGTGCATGTCGTGAGACACTGTTTACCAGAGTTCTGTATAGGGGTGTAGAGAGAAACTGTTTCCAAGAGTTCTGGAGCCTAGCAAGAGGCATATGCAGTAATTGGGATTTCTGTATCCTGAGTGTAGGAGATGCCGCTTATGGGAGCTCTGCTACCTGGATGTAGAGAGAAGCAGTTTACCGGAGTTCGCTATCCTTGGTGTAGAGAGGAGCTGTTTACAGGAGTTGCGTATCCTGGAATTAGGCATTCGCTATGTGTGGGTATTCTGGATGCTGAGTGTAGCAGATGCAGCTTTCGGGAGTTCTGTAATCTAAGTGTAGAGAGATGCAGTTTCCAGTAGTTCTGTATGTTGAATGCAGAGAGAAGCTGTTTCCAAGAGTTCTGTAGTCTGAGAGCAGGCATACGCTGTATATGGGATTCCTGTTGCCTGAGTGTAGCCGACGCAGCTTCTGGGAGATCTGTAACCTAGAATTAGAGAGACACAGTTTACCGAAGTTCTGTATCAGAGTGTAGGGAGAAGCTGTTTCCAAGCATTCTGTAGCCTATGAGCAGGTTTCGCTATATGCGGGTTTTCTGTATGCTGAGTGTAGCACACGCAGCTTATGGGCGTAGTGTCTCGTGCATGTCGTGAGACACTGTTTACCAGAGTTCTGTATATGCGTGTAGAGAGAAATTGTTTCCAAGAGTTCTGGAGCATAGCAAGAGGCATATGCAGTAATTGGGATTTCTGTATCCTGAGTGTAGGAGATGCCGCTTATGGGAGCTCTGCTACCTGGATGTAGAGAGAAGCAGTTCACCGGAGTTCTCTATCCTTGGTGTAGAGAGCAGCTATTTACTGGAGTTCGGTAGCCTGGAATGAGGCATTCGCTCTATGCGGGTTTTCAGTAAGCTGCGTGTAAGAGATGCAGCTTACGGGAGTTCCATAACCTAAGTGCAGAGACATCCAGTATCCAGGAGTTCCGTATGTTGAATGTAGAGAGAAGCTGTTTCTAAGATTTCGGTAGCCTGGGCATAGGTATTCGGTATATGCGGGTTTTCTGTATGCTGAGTGCAGCAGACGCAGCTTCTGGGAGATCTGCAACCTAGAATTAGAGAGACACAGTTTACCCAAGTTGTGTATCAGGTTGTAGGGAGAAGCTGTTTCCAAGAGTTCTGGAGCCTATGAGCAGGTATTCGCTATATGCGGGTTTTCTGTATGCTGCGTGTGGCAGACGCAGCTTATGTGAGTTCTGTATCTTGAATGTAGTGAGACACAGTTTACCAGAGTTCTGTATAGGGGTGTAGAGAGAAACTGTTTCCAAGAGTTCTGGAGCCTAGCAAGAGGCATATGCAGTAACTGGGTGTTCTGTATCCTGAGTGTAGGAGATGCCGCTTATGGGAGCTCTGCTACCTGGATGTAGAGAGAAGCAGTTCACCGGAGTTCTCTATCCTTGGTGTAGAGAGCAGCTATTTACTGGAGTTCGGTAGCCTGGAATGAAGCATTGGCTCTATGCGGGTTTTCAGTAAGCTGCGTGTAAGAGATGCAGCTTACGGGAGTTCCATAACCTAAGTGCAGAGACATCCAGTATCCAGGAGTTCCGTATGTTGAATGTAGAGAGAAGCTGTTTCTAAGATTTCGGTAGCCTGGGCATAGGTATTCGGTATATGCGGGTTTTCTGTATGCTGAGTGCAGCAGATGCAGCTTCTGGGAGATCTGCAACCTAGAATTAGAGAGACACAGTTTACCCAAGTTGTGTATCAGGTTGTAGGGAGAAGCTGTTTCCAAGAGTTCTGGAGCCTGGCAATAGGCATAGGCAATGTATGGGATTTCTGTATCCTAAGTGTAGCAGATGCAGCTTACAGGAGCTCAGTAACCTGGCTGGAAAGAGAAGCAGTTTCCAAGAGTTCTCTATCCTTGGTGTAGGGAGAAGCTGTTTCCAAGAGTTCTGTAGCCTATGAGCAGGTATTCGCTATACGCGGGTTTTCTGTATGCTGAGTGTAGCACACGCAGCTTATGGGCGTTGTGTCTCGTGCATGTCGTGAGACACTGTTTACCAGAGTTCTGTATAGGGGTGTAGAGAGAAACTGTTTCCAAGAGTTCTGGAGCCTAGCAAGAGGCATATGCAGTAATTGGGATTTCTGTATCCTGAGTGTAGGAGATGCCGCTTATGGGAGCTCTGCTACCTGGATGTAGAGAGAAGCAGTTTACCGGAGTTCGCTATCCTTGGTGTAGAGAGGAGCTGTTTACAGGAGTTGCGTATCCTGGAATTAGGCATTCGCTATGTGTGGGTATTCTGGATGCTGAGTGTAGCAGATGCAGCTTTCGGGAGTTCTGTAATCTAAGTGTAGAGAGATGCAGTTTCCAGTAGTTCTGTATGTTGAATGCAGAGAGAAGCTGTTTCCAAGAGTTCTGTAGTCTGAGAGCAGGCATACGCTGTATATGGGATTCCTGTTGCCTGAGTGTAGCCGACGCAGCTTCTGGGAGATCTGTAACCTAGAATTAGAGAGACACAGTTTACCGAAGTTCTGTATCAGAGTGTAGGGAGAAGCTGTTTCCAAGCATTCTGTAGCCTATGAGCAGGTTTCGCTATATGCGGGTTTTCTGTATGCTGAGTGTAGCACACGCAGCTTATGGGCGTAGTGTCTCGTGCATGTCGTGAGACACTGTTTACCAGAGTTCTGTATATGCGTGTAGAGAGAAATTGTTTCCAAGAGTTCTGGAGCATAGCAAGAGGCATATGCAGTAATTGGGATTTCTGTATCCTGAGTGTAGGAGATGCCGCTTATGGGAGCTCTGCTACCTGGATGTAGAGAGAAGCAGTTCACTGGAGTTCTCTATCCTTGGTGTAGAGAGCAGCTATTTACTGGAGTTCGGTAGCCTGGAATGAGGCATTCGCTCTATGCGGGTTTTCAGTAAGCTGCGTGTAAGAGATGCAGCTTACGGGAGTTCCATAACCTAAGTGCAGAGACATCCAGTATCCAGGAGTTCCGTATGTTGAATGTAGAGAGAAGCTGTTTCTAAGATTTCGGTAGCCTGGGCATAGGTATTCGGTATATGCGGGTTTTCTGTATGCTGAGTGCAGCAGACGCAGCTTCTGGGAGATCTGCAACCTAGAATTAGAGAGACACAGTTTACCCAAGTTGTGTATCAGGTTGTAGGGAGAAGCTGTTTCCAAGAGTTCTGGAGCCTATGAGCAGGTATTCGCTATATGCGGGTTTTCTGTATGCTGCGTGTGGCAGACGCAGCTTATGTGAGTTCTGTATCTTGAATGTAGTGAGACACAGTTTACCAGAGTTCTGTATAGGGGTGTAGAGAGAAACTGTTTCCAAGAGTGTTGTAGCCTAGCAAGAGGCATATGCAGTAACTGGGTGTTCTGTATCCTGAGTGTAGGAGATGCCGCTTATGGGAGCTCTGCTACCTGGATGTAGAGAGAAGCAGTTCACCGGAGTTCTCTATCCTTGGTGTAGAGAGCAGCTATTTACTGGAGTTCGGTAGCCTGGAATGAGGCATTCGCTCTATGCGGGTTTTCAGTAAGCTGCGTGTAAGAGATGCAGCTTACGGGAGTTCCATAACCTAAGTGCAGAGACATCCAGTATCCAGGAGTTCCGTATGTTGAATGTAGAGAGAAGCTGTTTCTAAGATTTCGGTAGCCTGGGCATAGGTATTCGGTATATGCGGGTTTTCTGTATGCTGAGTGCAGCAGACGCAGCTTCTGGGAGATCTGCAACCTAGAATTAGAGAGACACAGTTTACCCAAGTTATGTATCAGGTTGTAGGGAGAAGCTGTTTCCAAGAGTTCTGTAGCCTATGAGCAGGTATTCGCTATATGCGGGTTTTCTGTATGCTGCGTGTGGCAGACGCAGCTTATGTGAGTTCTGTATCTTGAATGTAGTGAGACACAGTTTACCAGCGTTCTGTATAAGGGGTGTAGAGAGAAACTGTTTCCAAGAGTGTTGTAGCCTAGCAAGAGTCATATGCAATAACTGGGATTTCTGTATCCTGAGTGTAGGAGATGCCGCTTATGGGAGCTCTGCTACCTGGATGTAGAGAGAAGCAGTTCACCGGAGTTCTCTATCCTTGGTGTAGAGAGCAGCTATTTACTGGAGTTCGGTAGCCTGGAATGAGGCATTCGCTCTATGCGGGTTTTCAGTAAGCTGCGTGTAAGAGATGCAGCTTACGGGAGTTCCATAACCTAAGTGCAGAGACATCCAGTATCCAGGAGTTCCGTATGTTGAATGTAGAGAGAAGCTGTTTCTAAGATTTCGGTAGCCTGGGCATAGGTATTCGGTATATGCGGGTTTTCTGTATGCTGAGTGCAGCAGACGCAGCTTCTGGGAGATCTGCAACCTAGAATTAGAGAGACACAGTTTACCCAAGTTGTGTATCAGGTTGTAGGGAGAAGCTGTTTCCAAGAGTTCTGGAGCCTGGCAATAGGCATAGGCAATGTATGGGATTTCTGTATCCTAAGTGTAGCAGATGCAGCTTACAGGAGCTCAGTAACCTGGCTGGAAAGAGAAGCAGTTTCCAAGAGTTCTCTATCCTTGGTGTAGGGAGAAGCTGTTTCCAAGAGTTCTGTAGCCTATGAGCAGGTATTCGCTATACGCGGGTTTTCTGTATGCTGAGTGTAGCACACGCAGCTTATGGGCGTTGTGTCTCGTGCATGTCGTGAGACACTGTTTACCAGAGTTCTGTATAGGGGTGTAGAGAGAAACTGTTTCCAAGAGTTCTGGAGCCTAGCAAGAGGCATATGCAGTAATTGGGATTTCTGTATCCTGAGTGTAGGAGATGCCGCTTATGGGAGCTCTGCTACCTGGATGTAGAGAGAAGCAGTTTACCGGAGTTCGCTATCCTTGGTGTAGAGAGGAGCTGTTTACAGGAGTTGCGTATCCTGGAATTAGGCATTCGCTATGTGTGGGTATTCTGGATGCTGAGTGTAGCAGATGCAGCTTTCGGGAGTTCTGTAATCTAAGTGTAGAGAGATGCAGTTTCCAGTAGTTCTGTATGTTGAATGTAGAGAGAAGCTGTTTCCAAGAGTTCTGTAGTCTGAGAGCAGGCATACGCTGTATATGGGATTCCTGTTGCCTGAGTGTAGCCGACGCAGCTTCTGGGAGATCTGTAACCTAGAATTAGAGAGACACAGTTTACCGAAGTTCTGTATCAGAGTGTAGGGAGAAGCTGTTTCCAAGCATTCTGTAGCCTATGAGCAGGTTTCGCTATATGCGGGTTTTCTGTATGCTGAGTGTAGCACACGCAGCTTATGGGCATAGTGTCTCGTGCATGTCGTGAGACACTGTTTACCAGAGTTCTGTATATGCGTGTAGAGAGAAATTGTTTCCAAGAGTTCTGGAGCATAGCAAGAGGCATATGCAGTAATTGGGATTTCTGTATCCTGAGTGTAGGAGATGCCGCTTATGGGAGCTCTGCTACCTGGATGGAGAGAGAAGCAGTTCACTGGAGTTCTCTATCCTTGGTGTAGAGAGCAGCTATTTACTGGAGTTCGGTAGCCTGGAATGAGGCATTCGCTCTATGCGGGTTTTCAGTAAGCTGCGTGTAAGAGATGCAGCTTACGGGAGTTCCATAACCTAAGTGCAGAGACATCCAGTATCCAGGAGTTCCGTATGTTGAATGTAGAGAGAAGCTGTTTCTAAGATTTCGGTAGCCTGGGCATAGGTATTCGGTATATGCGGGTTTTCTGTATGCTGAGTGCAGCAGACGCAGCTTCTGGGAGATCTGCAACCTAGAATTAGAGAGACACAGTTTACCCAAGTTGTGTATCAGGTTGTAGGGAGAAGCTGTTTCCAAGAGTTCTGTAGCCTATGAGCAGGTATTCGCTATATGCGGGTTTTCTGTATGCTGCGTGTGGCAGACGCAGCTTATGTGAGTTCTGTATCTTGAATGTAGTGAGACACAGTTTACCAGAGTTCTGTATAGGGGTGTAGAGAGAAATTGTTTCCAAGAGTGTTGTAGCCTAGCAAGAGGCATATGCAGTAACTGGGTGTTCTGTATCCTGAGTGTAGGAGATGCCGCTTATGGGAGCTCTGCTACCTGGATGTAGAGAGAAGCAGTTCACCGGAGTTCTCTATCCTTGGTGTAGAGAGCAGCTATTTACTGGAGTTCGGTAGCCTGGAATGAGGCATTCGCTCTATGCGGGTTTTCAGTAAGCTGCGTGTAAGAGATGCAGCTTACGGGAGTTCCATAACCTAAGTGCAGAGACATCCAGTATCCAGGAGTTCCGTATGTTGAATGTAGAGAGAAGCTGTTTCTAAGATTTCGGTAGCCTGGGCATAGGTATTCGGTATATGCGGGTTTTCTGTATGCTGAGTGCAGCAGACGCAGCTTCTGGGAGATCTGCAACCTAGAATTAGAGAGACACAGTTTACCCAAGTTGTGTATCAGGTTGTAGGGAGAAGCTGTTTCCAAGAGTTCTGGAGCCTGGCAATAGGCATAGGCAATGTATGGGATTTCTGTATCCTAAGTGTAGCAGATGCAGCTTACAGGAGCTCAGTAACCTGGCTGGAAAGAGAAGCAGTTTCCAAGAGTTCTCTATCCTTGGTGTAGGGAGAAGCTGTTTCCAAGAGTTCTGTAGCCTATGAGCAGGTATTCGCTATACGCGGGTTTTCTGTATGCTGAGTGTAGCACACGCAGCTTATGGGCGTTGTGTCTCGTGCATGTCGTGAGACACTGTTTACCAGAGTTCTGTATAGGGGTGTAGAGAGAAACTGTTTCCAAGAGTTCTGGAGCCTAGCAAGAGGCATATGCAGTAATTGGGATTTCTGTATCCTGAGTGTAGGAGATGCCGCTTATGGGAGCTCTGCTACCTGGATGTAGAGAGAAGCAGTTTACCGGAGTTCGCTATCCTTGGTGTAGAGAGGAGCTGTTTACAGGAGTTGCGTATCCTGGAATTAGGCATTCGCTATGTGTGGGTATTCTGGATGCTGAGTGTAGCAGATGCAGCTTTCGGGAGTTCTGTAATCTAAGTGTAGAGAGATGCAGTTTCCAGTAGTTCTGTATGTTGAATGCAGAGAGAAGCTGTTTCCAAGAGTTCTGTAGTCTGAGAGCAGGCATACGCTGTATATGGGATTCCTGTTGCCTGAGTGTAGCCGACGCAGCTTCTGGGAGATCTGTAACCTAGAATTAGAGAGACACAGTTTACCGAAGTTCTGTATCAGAGTGTAGGGAGAAGCTGTTTCCAAGCATTCTGTAGCCTATGAGCAGGTTTCGCTATATGCGGGTTTTCTGTATGCTGAGTGTAGCACACGCAGCTTATGGGCGTAGTGTCTCGTGCATGTCGTGAGACACTGTTTACCAGAGTTCTGTATATGCGTGTAGAGAGAAATTGTTTCCAAGAGTTCTGGAGCATAGCAAGAGGCATATGCAGTAATTGGGATTTCTGTATCCTGAGTGTAGGAGATGCCGCTTATGGGAGCTCTGCTACCTGGATGGAGAGAGAAGCAGTTCACTGGAGTTCTCTATCCTTGGTGTAGAGAGCAGCTATTTACTGGAGTTCGGTAGCCTGGAATGAGGCATTCGCTCTATGCGGGTTTTCAGTAAGCTGCGTGTAAGAGATGCAGCTTACGGGAGTTCCATAACCTAAGTGCAGAGAAATCCAGTATCCAGGAGTTCCGTATGTTGAATGTAGAGAGAAGCTGTTTCTAAGATTTCGGTAGCCTGGGCATAGGTATTCGGTATATGCGGGTTTTCTGTATGCTGAGTGCAGCAGACGCAGCTTCTGGGAGATCTGCAACCTAGAATTAGAGAGACACAGTTTACCCAAGTTGTGTATCAGGTTGTAGGGAGAAGCTGTTTCCAAGAGTTCTGTAGCCTATGAGCAGGTATTCGCTATATGCGGGTTTTCTGTATGCTGCGTGTGGCAGACGCAGCTTATGTGAGTTCTGTATCTTGAATGTAGTGAGACACAGTTTACCAGAGTTCTGTATAGGGGTGTAGAGAGAAACTGTTTCCAAGAGTGTTGTAGCCTAGCAAGAGGCATATGCAGTAACTGGGTGTTCTGTATCCTGAGTGTAGGAGATGCCGCTTATGGGAGCTCTGCTACCTGGATGTAGAGAGAAGCAGTTCACCGGAGTTCTCTATCCTTGGTGTAGAGAGCAGCTATTTACTGGAGTTCGGTAGCCTGGAATGAGGCATTCGCTCTATGCGGGTTTTCAGTAAGCTGCGTGTAAGAGATGCAGCTTACGGGAGTTCCATAACCTAAGTGCAGAGACATCCAGTATCCAGGAGTTCCGTATGTTGAATGTAGAGAGAAGCTGTTTCTAAGATTTCGGTAGCCTGGGCATAGGTATTCGGTATATGCGGGTTTTCTGTATGCTGAGTGCAGCAGACGCAGCTTCTGGGAGATCTGCAACCTAGAATTAGAGAGACACAGTTTACCCAAGTTGTGTATCAGGTTGTAGGGAGAAGCTGTTTCCAAGAGTTCTGGAGCCTGGCAATAGGCATAGGCAATGTATGGGATTTCTGTATCCTAAGTGTAGCAGATGCAGCTTACAGGAGCTCAGTAACCTGGCTGGAAAGAGAAGCAGTTTCCAAGAGTTCTCTATCCTTGGTGTAGGGAGAAGCTGTTTCCAAGAGTTCTGTAGCCTATGAGCAGGTATTCGCTATACGCGGGTTTTCTGTATGCTGAGTGTAGCACACGCAGCTTATGGGCGTTGTGTCTCGTGCATGTCGTGAGACACTGTTTACCAGAGTTCTGTATAGGGGTGTAGAGAGAAACTGTTTCCAAGAGTTCTGGAGCCTAGCAAGAGGCATATGCAGTAATTGGGATTTCTGTATCCTGAGTGTAGGAGATGCCGCTTATGGGAGCTCTGCTACCTGGATGTAGAGAGAAGCAGTTTACCGGAGTTCGCTATCCTTGGTGTAGAGAGGAGCTGTTTACAGGAGTTGCGTATCCTGGAATTAGGCATTCGCTATGTGTGGGTATTCTGGATGCTGAGTGTAGCAGATGCAGCTTTCGGGAGTTCTGTAATCTAAGTGTAGAGAGATGCAGTTTCCAGTAGTTCTGTATGTTGAATGTAGAGAGAAGCTGTTTCCAAGAGTTCTGTAGTCTGAGAGCAGGCATACGCTGTATATGGGATTCCTGTTGCCTGAGTGTAGCCGACGCAGCTTCTGGGAGATCTGTAACCTAGAATTAGAGAGACACAGTTTACCGAAGTTCTGTATCAGAGTGTAGGGAGAAGCTGTTTCCAAGCATTCTGTAGCCTATGAGCAGGTTTCGCTATATGCGGGTTTTCTGTATGCTGAGTGTAGCACACGCAGCTTATGGGCGTAGTGTCTCGTGCATGTCGTGAGACACTGTTTACCAGAGTTCTGTATATGCGTGTAGAGAGAAATTGTTTCCAAGAGTTCTGGAGCATAGCAAGAGGCATATGCAGTAATTGGGATTTCTGTATCCTGAGTGTAGGAGATGCCGCTTATGGGAGCTCTGCTACCTGGATGTAGAGAGAAGCAGTTCACTGGAGTTCTCTATCCTTGGTGTAGAGAGCAGCTATTTACTGGAGTTCGGTAGCCTGGAATGAGGCATTCGCTCTATGCGGGTTTTCAGTAAGCTGCGTGTAAGAGATGCAGCTTACGGGAGTTCCATAACCTAAGTGCAGAGACATCCAGTATCCAGGAGTTCCGTATGTTGAATGTAGAGAGAAGCTGTTTCTAAGATTTCGGTAGCCTGGGCATAGGTATTCGGTATATGCGGGTTTTCTGTATGCTGAGTGCAGCAGACGCAGCTTCTGGGAGATCTGCAACCTAGAATTAGAGAGACACAGTTTACCCAAGTTGTGTATCAGGTTGTAGGGAGAAGCTGTTTCCAAGAGTTCTGGAGCCTGGCAATAGGCATAGGCAATGTATGGGATTTCTGTATCCTAAGTGTAGCAGATGCAGCTTACAGGAGCTCAGTAACCTGGCTGGAAAGAGAAGCAGTTTCCAAGAGTTCTCTATCCTTGGTGTAGGGAGAAGCTGTTTCCAAGAGTTCTGTAGCCTATGAGCAGGTATTCGCTATACGCGGGTTTTCTGTATGCTGAGTGTAGCACACGCAGCTTATGGGCGTTGTGTCTCGTGCATGTCGTGAGACACTGTTTACCAGAGTTCTGTATAGGGGTGTAGAGAGAAACTGTTTCCAAGAGTTCTGGAGCCTAGCAAGAGGCATATGCAGTAATTGGGATTTCTGTATCCTGAGTGTAGGAGATGCCGCTTATGGGAGCTCTGCTACCTGGATGTAGAGAGAAGCAGTTTACCGGAGTTCGCTATCCTTGGTGTAGAGAGGAGCTGTTTACAGGAGTTGCGTATCCTGGAATTAGGCATTCGCTATGTGTGGGTATTCTGGATGCTGAGTGTAGCAGATGCAGCTTTCGGGAGTTCTGTAATCTAAGTGTAGAGAGATGCAGTTTCCAGTAGTTCTGTATGTTGAATGTAGAGAGAAGCTGTTTCCAAGAGTTCTGTAGTCTGAGAGCAGGCATACGCTGTATATGGGATTCCTGTTGCCTGAGTGTAGCCGACGCAGCTTCTGGGAGATCTGTAACCTAGAATTAGAGAGACACAGTTTACCGAAGTTCTGTATCAGAGTGTAGGGAGAAGCTGTTTCCAAGCATTCTGTAGCCTATGAGCAGGTTTCGCTATATGCGGGTTTTCTGTATGCTGAGTGTAGCACACGCAGCTTATGGGCATAGTGTCTCGTGCATGTCGTGAGACACTGTTTACCAGAGTTCTGTATATGCGTGTAGAGAGAAATTGTTTCCAAGAGTTCTGGAGCATAGCAAGAGGCATATGCAGTAATTGGGATTTCTGTATCCTGAGTGTAGGAGATGCCGCTTATGGGAGCTCTGCTACCTGGATGGAGAGAGAAGCAGTTCACTGGAGTTCTCTATCCTTGGTGTAGAGAGCAGCTATTTACTGGAGTTCGGTAGCCTGGAATGAGGCATTCGCTCTATGCGGGTTTTCAGTAAGCTGCGTGTAAGAGATGCAGCTTACGGGAGTTCCATAACCTAAGTGCAGAGACATCCAGTATCCAGGAGTTCCGTATGTTGAATGTAGAGAGAAGCTGTTTCTAAGATTTCGGTAGCCTGGGCATAGGTATTCGGTATATGCGGGTTTTCTGTATGCTGAGTGCAGCAGACGCAGCTTCTGGGAGATCTGCAACCTAGAATTAGAGAGACACAGTTTACCCAAGTTGTGTATCAGGTTGTAGGGAGAAGCTGTTTCCAAGAGTTCTGTAGCCTATGAGCAGGTATTCGCTATATGCGGGTTTTCTGTATGCTGCGTGTGGCAGACGCAGCTTATGTGAGTTCTGTATCTTGAATGTAGTGAGACACAGTTTACCAGAGTTCTGTATAGGGGTGTAGAGAGAAACTGTTTCCAAGAGTGTTGTAGCCTAGCAAGAGGCATATGCAGTAACTGGGTGTTCTGTATCCTGAGTGTAGGAGATGCCGCTTATGGGAGCTCTGCTACCTGGATGTAGAGAGAAGCAGTTCACCGGAGTTCTCTATCCTTGGTGTAGAGAGCAGCTATTTACTGGAGTTCGGTAGCCTGGAATGAGGCATTCGCTCTATGCGGGTTTTCAGTAAGCTGCGTGTAAGAGATGCAGCTTACGGGAGTTCCATAACCTAAGTGCAGAGACATCCAGTATCCAGGAGTTCCGTATGTTGAATGTAGAGAGAAGCTGTTTCTAAGATTTCGGTAGCCTGGGCATAGGTATTCGGTATATGCGGGTTTTCTGTATGCTGAGTGCAGCAGACGCAGCTTCTGGGAGATCTGCAACCTAGAATTAGAGAGACACAGTTTACCCAAGTTGTGTATCAGGTTGTAGGGAGAAGCTGTTTCCAAGAGTTCTGGAGCCTGGCAATAGGCATAGGCAATGTATGGGATTTCTGTATCCTAAGTGTAGCAGATGCAGCTTACAGGAGCTCAGTAACCTGGCTGGAAAGAGAAGCAGTTTCCAAGAGTTCTCTATCCTTGGTGTAGGGAGAAGCTGTTTCCAAGAGTTCTGTAGCCTATGAGCAGGTATTCGCTATACGCGGGTTTTCTGTATGCTGAGTGTAGCACACGCAGCTTATGGGCGTTGTGTCTCGTGCATGTCGTGAGACACTGTTTACCAGAGTTCTGTATAGGGGTGTAGAGAGAAACTGTTTCCAAGAGTTCTGGAGCCTAGCAAGAGGCATATGCAGTAATTGGGATTTCTGTATCCTGAGTGTAGGAGATGCCGCTTATGGGAGCTCTGCTACCTGGATGTAGAGAGAAGCAGTTTACCGGAGTTCGCTATCCTTGGTGTAGGGAGGAGCTGTTTACAGGAGTTGCGTATCCTGGAATTAGGCATTCGCTATGTGTGGGTATTCTGGATGCTGAGTGTAGCAGATGCAGCTTTCGGGAGTTCTGTAATCTAAGTGTAGAGAGATGCAGTTTCCAGTAGTTCTGTATGTTGAATGCAGAGAGAAGCTGTTTCCAAGAGTTCTGTAGTCTGAGAGCAGGCATACGCTGTATATGGGATTCCTGTTGCCTGAGTGTAGCCGACGCAGCTTCTGGGAGATCTGTAACCTAGAATTAGAGAGACACAGTTTACCGAAGTTCTGTATCAGAGTGTAGGGAGAAGCTGTTTCCAAGCATTCTGTAGCCTATGAGCAGGTTTCGCTATATGCGGGTTTTCTGTATGCTGAGTGTAGCACACGCAGCTTATGGGCGTAGTGTCTCGTGCATGTCGTGAGACACTGTTTACCAGAGTTCTGTATATGCGTGTAGAGAGAAATTGTTTCCAAGAGTTCTGGAGCATAGCAAGAGGCATATGCAGTAATTGGGATTTCTGTATCCTGAGTGTAGGAGATGCCGTTTATGGGAGCTCTGCTACCTGGATGGAGAGAGAAGCAGTTCACTGGAGTTCTCTATCCTTGGTGTAGAGAGCAGCTATTTACTGGAGTTCGGTAGCCTGGAATGAGGCATTCGCTCTATGCGGGTTTTCAGTAAGCTGCGTGTAAGAGATGCAGCTTATGGGAGTTCCATAACCTAAGTGCAGAGAAATCCAGTATCCAGGAGTTCCGTATGTTGAATGTAGAGAGAAGCTGTTTCTAAGATTTCGGTAGCCTGGGCATAGGTATTCGGTATATGCGGGTTTTCTGTATGCTGAGTGCAGCAGACGCAGCTTCTGGGAGATCTGCAACCTAGAATTAGAGAGACACAGTTTACCCAAGTTGTGTATCAGGTTGTAGGGAGAAGCTGTTTCCAAGAGTTCTGTAGCCTATGAGCAGGTATTCGCTATATGCGGGTTTTCTGTATGCTGCGTGTGGCAGACGCAGCTTATGTGAGTTCTGTATCTTGAATGTAGTGAGACACAGTTTACCAGAGTTCTGTATAGGGGTGTAGAGAGAAACTGTTTCCAAGAGTGTTGTAGCCTAGCAAGAGGCATATGCAGTAACTGGGTGTTCTGTATCCTGAGTGTAGGAGATGCCGCTTATGGGAGCTCTGCTACCTGGATGTAGAGAGAAGCAGTTCACCGGAGTTCTCTATCCTTGGTGTAGAGAGCAGCTATTTACTGGAGTTCGGTAGCCTGGAATGAGGCATTCGCTCTATGCGGGTTTTCAGTAAGCTGCGTGTAAGAGATGCAGCTTACGGGAGTTCCATAACCTAAGTGCAGAGACATCCAGTATCCAGGAGTTCCGTATGTTGAATGTAGAGAGAAGCTGTTTCTAAGATTTCGGTAGCCTGGGCATAGGTATTCGGTATATGCGGGTTTTCTGTATGCTGAGTGCAGCAGACGCAGCTTCTGGGAGATCTGCAACCTAGAATTAGAGAGACACAGTTTACCCAAGTTGTGTATCAGGTTGTAGGGAGAAGCTGTTTCCAAGAGTTCTGGAGCCTGGCAATAGGCATAGGCAATGTATGGGATTTCTGTATCCTAAGTGTAGCAGATGCAGCTTACAGGAGCTCAGTAACCTGGCTGGAAAGAGAAGCAGTTTCCAAGAGTTCTCTATCCTTGGTGTAGGGAGAAGCTGTTTCCAAGAGTTCTGTAGCCTATGAGCAGGTATTCGCTATACGCGGGTTTTCTGTATGCTGAGTGTAGCACACGCAGCTTATGGGCGTAGTGTCTCGTGCATGTCGTGAGACACTGTTTACCAGAGTTCTGTATAGGGGTGTAGAGAGAAACTGTTTCCAAGAGTTCTGGAGCCTAGCAAGAGGCATATGCAGTAATTGGGATTTCTGTATCCTGAGTGTAGGAGATGCCGCTTATGGGAGCTCTGCTACCTGGATGTAGAGAGAAGCAGTTTACCGGAGTTCGCTATCCTTGGTGTAGAGAGGAGCTGTTTACAGGAGTTGCGTATCCTGGAATTAGGCATTCGCTATGTGTGGGTATTCTGGATGCTGAGTGTAGCAGATGCAGCTTTCGGGAGTTCTGTAATCTAAGTGTAGAGAGATGCAGTTTCCAGTAGTTCTGTATGTTGAATGCAGAGAGAAGCTGTTTCCAAGAGTTCTGTAGTCTGAGAGCAGGCATACGCTGTATATGGGATTCCTGTTGCCTGAGTGTAGCCGACGCAGCTTCTGGGAGATCTGTAACCTAGAATTAGAGAGACACAGTTTACCGAAGTTCTGTATCAGAGTGTAGGGAGAAGCTGTTTCCAAGCATTCTGTAGCCTATGAGCAGGTTTCGCTATATGCGGGTTTTCTGTATGCTGAGTGTAGCACACGCAGCTTATGGGCGTAGTGTCTCGTGCATGTCGTGAGACACTGTTTACCAGAGTTCTGTATATGCGTGTAGAGAGAAATTGTTTCCAAGAGTTCTGGAGCATAGCAAGAGGCATATGCAGTAATTGGGATTGCTGTATCCCGAGTGTAGGAGATGCTGCTTATGGGAGCTCTGCTACCTGGATGGAGAGAGAAGCAGTTCACTGGAGTTCTCTATCCTTGGTGTAGAGAGCAGCTATTTACTGGAGTTCGGTAGCCTGGAATGAGGCATTCGCTCTATGCGGGTTTTCAGTAAGCTGCGTGTAAGAGATGCAGCTTACGGGAGTTCCATAACCTAAGTGCAGAGAAATCCAGTATCCAGGAGTTCCGTATGTTGAATGTAGAGAGAAGCTGTTTCTAAGATTTCGGTAGCCTGGGCATAGGTATTCGGTATATGCGGGTTTTCTGTATGCTGAGTGCAGCAGACGCAGCTTCTGGGAGATCTGCAACCTAGAATTAGAGAGACACAGTTTACCCAAGTTATGTATCAGGTTGTAGGGAGAAGCTGTTTCCAAGAGTTCTGTAGCCTATGAGCAGGTATTCGCTATATGCGGGTTTTCTGTATGCTGCGTGTGGCAGACGCAGCTTATGTGAGTTCTGTATCTTGAATGTAGTGAGACACAGTTTACCAGAGTTCTGTATAGGGGTGTAGAGAGAAACTGTTTCCAAGAGTGTTGTAGCCTAGCAAGAGGCATATGCAGTAACTGGGTGCTCTGTATCCTGAGTGTAGGAGATGCCGCTTATGGGAGCTCTGCTACCTGGATGTAGAGAGAAGCAGTTCACTGGAGTTCTCTATCCTTGGTGTAGAGAGCAGCTATTTACTGGAGTTCGGTAGCCTGGAATGAGGCATTCGCTCTATGCGGGTTTTCAGTAAGCTGCGTGTAAGAGATGCAGCTTACGGGAGTTCCATAACCTAAGTGCAGAGACATCCAGTATCCAGGAGTTCCGTATGTTGAATGTAGAGAGAAGCTGTTTCTAAGATTTCGGTAGCCTGGGCATAGGTATTCGGTATATGCGGGTTTTCTGTATGCTGAGTGCAGCAGACGCAGCTTCTGGCAGATCTGCAACCTAGAATTAGAGAGACACAGTTTACCCAAGTTGTGTATCAGGTTGTAGGGAGAAGCTGTTTCCAAGAGTTCTGGAGCCTGGCAATAGGCATAGGCAATGTATGGGATTTCTGTATCCTAAGTGTAGCAGATGCAGCTTACAGGAGCTCAGTAACCTGGCTGGAAAGAGAAGCAGTTTCCAAGAGTTCTCTATCCTTGGTGTAGGGAGAAGCTGTTTCCAAGAGTTCTGTAGCCTATGAGCAGGTATTCGCTATACGCGGGTTTTCTGTATGCTGAGTGTAGCACACGCAGCTTATGGGCGTTGTGTCTCGTGCATGTCGTGAGACACTGTTTACCAGAGTTCTGTATATGCGTGTAGAGAGAAACTGTTTCCAAGAGTTCTGGAGCCAGTTTACCAGAGTTCTCTCCCTCCCTCCCTGCCTCCCTCTGGTCGGGCACTGCAAGCCACACACCCACTTGTGTCCCCTGTGTCCCTGGAGGCCGCAGCGCGTTTTGGGTTTTGTAGCGGACGGGCCCCTCTCATCTTCCGTAGTCCATTTGCCCTCGGAGCCTGCCAGACCCCTGGCTCTAGGAGGCTGCCCCGGCGGCACTGCCAACTGCCCCCAGGTGCTGGCTAGCCGCAGCGGTCAGCCAAGGGGGGAGCACACACAGCTGCGGGTGTCCCCGGGCCGCACACACGGATTGCCCTGCGCCTCCCTGGGTTGAAAATAGGCCCCCCGGGAACCCTCGCCCGCCCCTAGGGGCTTGTCGGGCGGGGCCGATGCAGGGTTGGTGAGTGGGAAGGGCTGCTGCTGGCACACACCCACTCCTGAAGCCCACTGGGGTGGTCCAAGGGTGATGAGCTCGGAGCTCGGGCACGGGCTGTCCCAGCAGGGCCTCCCGAGGGTGGACCGATACGCCTGCGGGCCCTCCAGTGTTGCCTAAAGGCCCGGGGGCCTAGCCCTCTTGCGTCCCCCAGCACCTCCAGGGTTTCCGCCACCACCCTTGGGCCGGGATGAGGTGTCACCTTGTGCGTGGAAGCCCCGCCCACAGGCAAGAAGCCCCCAAGGCCTGCGGGTGCACCCGATCCTGCAGCCCCGCTGCAGCCACAGGGAACGGGATGTCTGAGTGGGCAGCCCCCACTTCCCAAGCCTCCGCTGCCAGTTCCCCGAAGGGCTGGTGGCGGCTGCGCCTCAGCAGCCAGCCTCCCTCCCTGCGTCCCTGCCTCCCTCTGGTCGGGCACTGCAAGCCACACACCCACTTGTGTCCCCTGTGTCCCTCCCTGGAGGCCGCAGCGTGTTTTGGGTTTTGGAGCGGACGGGCCCCTCTCGGCTTCCGTAGTCCATTTGCCCCCAGAGCCTGCCAGACCCCTGGCTCTAGGAGGCTGCCCAGGCGGCGCTGCCAACTGCCCCCAGGTGCTGGCTAGCCGCAGCAGTCGGCCACGGGGGGAGCACACACACCTGCGGGTGTCCCCAGGCCGCACACATGGACTGCCCCGCGCTTCCCCGGGTTGCAAATAGGCCCCCCGGGAACCCTCGCCCGCCCCTAGGGGCTTGTCGGGCGGGGCCGATGCAGGGTTGGTGAGTGGGGAGGGCTGCTGCTGGCACACACCCACTCCTGAAGCCCACTGGGGCGGTCCAAGGGTGATGAGCTCGGAGCTCGGGCATGGGCTGTCCCAGCACAGCCTCCCGAGGGTGGACCGATATGCCCGCGGGCCCTCCAGTGTTGCCTAAAGGCCCGGGGGCCTAGCCCTCTTGCGTCCCCCAGCACCTCCTGGGTTCCCGCCACCACCCTTGGGCCGGGATGAGGTGCCACCTTGTGCGTGGAAGCCCCGCCCACAGGCAAGAAG
This sequence comes from Lepus europaeus, assembly GCF_033115175.1. Taxonomy (NCBI): domain Eukaryota; kingdom Metazoa; phylum Chordata; class Mammalia; order Lagomorpha; family Leporidae; genus Lepus; species Lepus europaeus. The sequence goes on along the minus strand of NW_026909316.1, from coordinate 156,455 downwards.
CCCCCAAGGCCCGCGGGTGCACCCGATCCTGCAGCCCCGCTGCAGCCACAGGGAATGGGATGTCTGAGTGGGCAGCCCCCACTGCCCAAGCCTCCGCTGCCTTATGACATCTTAATTGGTTAAGGTGTCAGATTATTGGATTCATGATGTCACAATGGCTTTTATGAATTGACAGTTGATTATGACATCACAGTGGTTCCTTTATGATATCACAATGATAGTTTATCAAATCCTGATTAATTATAGTATCACTAGGGTTTGATTACATCACAGTTGATTATATCATAACATTTGTAATTTTATAAAATCACAGATTTTACAATGTCACAATAGAGTTAAGCACAATAATTACTATGACATCACAGTGGACAATAACATGATAATGGTGGTTAGTGACATGAAAATTTATGATATCAGAGTGTTCATGACATCACAATATTGGTTTATGACATAAGAATAGATTTTTGCCTCATAATTGGTTATGATATTGCATGGAGGTTCCTAATGTTAAATTGATTATGATGTCACAATGGTAAGTTTATTATGACCCAGTTATTTCAATGACTTCACAATTGATTATGAGATATCATTGGTATTTTATAAGATCACAATGGTATTTATAACACCACAATAGTTGTTCATGACATCACAATTCATTATTATATCACAGTGGTAGGTTTATGACACCCCAATGGTTTTTACAATTTCTTATTGATTATGACATCACAATAGTAGACTTATAGTTATGGTTTTTGTCATCACAATTTATTATGATTCTATAATGGCACATTTATAATGTCAGTGTTTTTTTATGATTTCACAATTGTTTTTGCATCACAATGACAGTTTTATCTCAGTTGATTATTACATAACAAAGATTTTCAAACTCACAATTGATTAATAAATAGGAAAGGTAGCTTTATTTTATGTCATTATAATATTGGTTTATGAAATCACAATGGGTTTTATGACATCACAATGGAATATAATAGTGGCTTAGAACATCAAAATTGATTGACATTCAAATCTACAAGTTAAGATTATGATAAACCAATGGTTTTTGACTTCACAATTGATTTTGAAGTCAGCATGATTTTATGTCATCACAATAGATTTGGACTTCACAATGGCATTTATGACATCACAATTGATTATGACATTGCAATGTTAGCTTATGATATCATAATAGTTGCTTGTTCTATCCCAATAAATTATGACATCAAAGGGTCCTTACATCACACATTATTGTGATGGAACAATGGTAGTTTTATGATATCAAAATGGATTTTTGTGACGTCACAGTAGATTTTGAGATAATTATTTTTAAGATGATGTCGCAATTAATTTAAAAGTCATAATGGTGGTTTATGAGGTGAAAACTGATAATGCAAAATAAGGGTTGCTTTATGACAGCAATATGGTTTTATAACATCATGACCTTACAGTTGTTTTATGGATTCACAATTATGATTTTGCAGTGATAGGTTTTTGATATAATAATTGTTAATGACATCACAGGTGATTATGGCATCACAAGGAAATGTATGACATCACAATTGATTATTACTTGAAAGTGTAGCTTTATAACAGCACAGTGGCTTTTTATATTATCACAATATGCTTTGTGACATTACAAAGTCAATATGACACCACAATTTATTATAATATCATAGTTATAATTCATGATATAAAGATTGATTATGATGACTCAATAGTGTATGATGTCACAATACTTTGGGAGACTTCACAGGGATTATGATTTATATCATAATCATGGTTTATTACATCCCAACTGATTATGATACAAGAAGGTTTTTTTGAAAAACTTTTATTTAATGAATATAAATTTCCAAAGTACAGCTTATGGATTACAATGGCTTTCCTCCCCCCCAAACTTCCCTCCCACCCATAACCCTTCCCTTTCCTGCTCCCTCTCCCCTTCCATTCACATCAAGATTCATTGTCAATTCTCTTTATATACAGGAGATCAGTTTAGTATATATTAAGTACAGATTTCAACAGTTTGCTTCCACATAGTAACACAAAATGAGAAGGTTTTTTGCATCACAATTGATTGAGAAATAACAATGACATATTATGACATCACAATGTTTTATGATATCACAATATATATTAAAGTCACAGTGGTTTTTGAAATCAAAATTACAACATCATAATGACAGTTTTATGATAACATGATTATTGGTTTACCATATCACAACAGTACATAATACATAATAGTAATACAATGCTGTTATAGGATAACAGCTTTTGTGGAATCATGATTGATTATAAATTCATACTGGTAGTTTTATAACAATACAACTGATTATCACAATGGTGGTTTATACATGACAATTGATTATAATGTCACAATTGCAGGCTTATTATGTCACTGTGGACTTATGAATTTGCAGTTGATTGTGACATAATTGCAGTAGGTTTATGACATCAAAATGGTTGGTGAATGGTGTCAAAATATCAGTTTATGAAATCACAATGGACTTTATGACATTACAATCAAATAACATATCACAATGGTGGCTTATATCACAATTATGACTTCATAATGACAAATTTATGATAACACAAGACTGTTTATGTGTTTTCAATTGATTATAACATCATAATGGTAGGTTTTAAATATAACAATGGTGGTTTATCATATCCCTGTTGATTATGACATCTGAAGATGTTCACAACAGTAAATTAAGTAAAATTGATTATGGCATGATACTGATTATGACATCACAATTGATTATGGCATGATTATGTTAAAATTGATTGGATACAGTAGCTTTATACCAACACAAAATATTGTGTTTATGACATCACAATGGATTTATGATATCACAATTGTTCACATCATAATGGTTGTCTATAATATTACAATTTTTATGACATGTTGTATGCCTTTGTTTTTCCTTCCTTTTACCCACTTCCAGTAGTGGCTGAGCCTATCTCATCTGAGTTCTCAGTAGTAGAACTGGAGTCACTGTTTGTAAATCTGTTCTTACAGATCACATTGGCAGCTGAAATTAGCTTTGGGCAAGAATATTTACAAGAAAGAAATGGCCCACTGCCATATCCCAAAGATTCCCCTCCTCCTAAGGGACTGCTTTATCAGTATGACACTGCTCTGGTCCTTGCTGCTGTTTCACTCAAAAGCAATATTGTTTCTTCCCACAAAAAATATATACCATCTTACCTCTGATATTTAGTCAAAAGCTGGTTTAAATTTCAATTTCTAAACTAGGAATAGAGAAGTCATTTCTGCCTGTCTCCCAGGCTCAGAGCTTCTAAAGATTAAACATTCCTGATGAACTTTTCAACTTCTTTCTTCACTCTCATGCTAGTATTCTTTAGCATGATCTTTAGGAAAGAAACTCAGTTGAAGACAGTGAGTTCTCCAAGCAGAATGCCCAGGAGATGGAGGAAACACTGGTTTTATTGGAAGAAATGTTTCTCCTTCTGATTTGAGAAAATGAGGTTTCCTTTCAAGTGTGTCTTTCTCTTTCAGCCTAAACTTTTAGTCCAGAATTAATCCAATCCTTGCGGAGACCACAGAGGCATGGAACATGAGTTCCTGGTAATGGCTTTGTCACCCTATCAGAAATAAAGCAATGGGAGTAAGAGACATGGCTCTGCCAATTCACAGATACTTTGCAAGTAAAATGGGAAAAAAAGGGGTATGAATTTACAATGTTTAGGCCATTTTATCTTTTTTAAAATTTTCCTTTCTTTTTTATTGCTATTTCTTTTCATTTTATACAATTTTTTGGACTATACAAATTTCATGTATTTCATTTATGCAAATCAAGGAATGTAGTCATACTTGCCTTCTTCCTGCCTATGCTCCAACCATTCTTCCTCCTCCCTCTTGCATTCCCATTCTTAATTTTTACCAAGATCTACATTAAGTTTACTTAATTATAGTAAGGTTAACCCTGCACTAAGTAAAAGAGTTCTCAAATATTATGAAGACTAAAACATTGTCCCTCAACAGAAGAGACAAGTGTTGTAAACAATCATTCAATCTCAAAATGTCAATTTCACTCCTATACATTACCCTTTAGATATTCAGTTAGTTACATTTGATCACGGAAAATATGTGATATTTGTCTTTTGGGAAATAGCTTATTTCACTAAGTATAATGGTTTCCAGTTGCACCCATTTTTTTTTTTGCAAACCACAAGATTTCATTGTTTTATTTTTAATTTTTTTTTTAGTTCAAAAACTTTTTTTTATTAAACTTTTATTTAATGAACATAAATTTCCAAAGTACAGCTTATGGGTTACAATGGCTTCCCCCTCCCAAAACTTCCCTCCCACCCACAACCCTCCCCTTTCCCACCCCCTCTCCCCTTCCAATCACATCATGATTCATTTTCAATTCTCTTTATATACAGAAGATCAGTTTAGTATAAATTAGGTAACGATTTCAACAGTTTGCCCCCATATAGCAACACAAAGTGAAAAAAAAATACTGTTGGAGTACTAGTTATAGCATTAAATAGGAGTGTACAGCACATTAAAGGCAGAGATCCTACATAATATTTTTTTAAAAAATTAATTAATTTTCTATGCCATTTCCAATTTAACACCAGGTTGTTTTTTTCATTTCCAATTATCTTTATATACAGAAGATCGATTCAGTATATAATTAGTAAAGATCTCATCAGTTTGTACCCACGCAGAAACACAAAGTGTAAAAATACTGTTTCAGTACTAGTTATAGCATCACTGCACATTAGACAACACATTAAGGACAGATCCAACATGGGATGTAAGCACACAGTGACTCCTGTTGCTGACAATAATTTGACACTCCTGTTCATGGCGTCAGTAATCTCCCTAGGCTCTAGTCATGAGTTGCCAGGGCTATGGAAGCCTTTAGGGTTCGCTGACTTTGATCTTATTCCGATAGGGTCACAGTCAAAGTGGAAGTTCTCTCCTCCCTTCAGAGAAAGGTACCTCCTTCTTTGGTGGCCCCGTTCTTTCCACTGGGATCTCACTCACAGAGATCTTTCATTTAGGTCTTCTTTTTTTTTCTTTTCCATGGCATCTTGGCTTTCCATGCCTACAATACTCTCATGGGCTCTTTAGCCAGATCCGAATGCCTTAAGGGCTGATTCTGAGGCCAGAGTGTTGTTTAGGACATCTGCCATTCTATGAGTCTGCTGTGTATCCCACTTCCCATGCTGGATCTTTCTCTCCCTTTTTGATTTTATCAGTTAGTATTAGCAGACACTTGTCTTGTTTGTGTGATCCCTTTGTTTCTTAGACCTATCCAAGCCATCGAATGTGAACTGAAATTGATCACTTGGACTAGTGAGATGGCATTGACACTAAGAAACAATGACCTGATCAGCTTTTGTCCTGACTCTAGATGTACAATGTAATACTTTACCCTTTTTAGTATTTGTTGTTGTTGTTGTTGTTCTAGTACTAGTGGTTGAACTCTGTAATTAACACACAATTATTCTTAGGTGTTTAAATTTTAACTGAAAAGTGATCCCTGTTAAATTTCAGAGTGGAAAAAGAGAGGGAGGAGATGTACAATTTGGGACATGCACAATCAGACTTGCCCCAGATGATGGAGTTAGAAATGTGCCAGGGGATTCCAATACAATCCCATCAAGGTGGCATGTACCAATGCCATCTCACTAGTCCAAGTGATCAATTTCAGTTCACAATCGATGGCTTGGATAGGTCTAAGAAACAAAGGGATCACACAAACAAGACAAGTGTCTGCTAATACTAACTGATAAAATCAAAAAGGGAGAGAAAGATCCAACATGGGAAGTGGGATATACAGCAGACTCAGAATGGCAGATGTCCTAAACAACACTCTGGCCTCAGAATCAGCCCTTAAGGCATTTGGATCTGGCTAAAGAGCCCATGAGAGTATTGTAGGCATGGAAAGCCAAGATACCATGGAAAAGAAAAAAAAAGAAGAAGACCTAAATGAAAGATCTCTGTGAGTGAGATCCCAGTGGAAAGAACGGGGCCATCAAAGTAGGAGGTACCTTTCTCTGAAGGGAGGAGAGAACTTCCACTTTGACTATGACCCTATTGGAATAAGATCAAAGTCAGCGAACTCTAAAGGCTTCCATAGCCCTGGCAACTCATGACTAGAGCCTAGGGAGATTACTGACGCCATGAACAGGAGTGTCAAATTGTTAAGTCAGCAACAGGAGTCACTGTGTGCTTACATCCCATGTGGGATCTGTCCTTAATGTGTTGTCCAATGTGAAGTGATGCTATAACTAGTACTGAAACAGTATTTTTACACTTTGTGTTTCTGCGTGGGTACAAACTGATGAGATCTTTACTAATTATATACTGAATCGATCTTCTGTATATAAAGATAATTGGAAATGAAAAAAAAACCTGGTGTTAAATTGGAAATGGCATAGAAAATTAATTAATTTTTTAAAAAAATATTATGTAGGATCTCTGTCTTTAATGTGCTGTACACTGTTTTTTAATGCTATAACTAGTACTCCAACAGTATTTTTTTACACTTTGTGTTGCTATATGGGGGCAAACTGTTGAAATCGTTACTTAATATATACTAAACTGATCTTCTGTATATAAAGAGAATTGAAAATGAATCATGATGTGATTGGAAGGGGAGAGGGGGTGGGAAAGGGGAGGGTTGTGGGTAGGAGGGAAGTTTTGGGAGGGGGAAGCCATTGTAATCCATAAGCTGTACTTTGGAAATTCATATTCATTAAATAAAAGTTTAATAAAAAAAAGATTTCTTCACTAAACATACACTTCATAGAATTATCTTAAAATACATTATTAGTTACTTAAATACATTAATATAACATCTGAAAACAAGTTTGCTACCTGCCATTGATTATAGTTATCAGAAGTATTAAGATGTTGTCACAAATTTAAAACCAAACATTGTTTTGTCTCTGAAGTGATTTGTCAGGAATAATGAATAATGAAATTCTATAAGAGATGTTTGGATAACATTTGCCTCATGGACAATTCATAGCAATATACTTATTTATCTCTAGTTGTAGGCTTAATTTTGAAGTTATCATTTTTATGGCAATTGTGATAATACAAATGACCACAAACCAAATAATAAAATAATTGGAGTTCCTATACTTTGAGAAAATGGATAGCTTCTCTGTTAATGTACCAAACAGAATTTTTCCATACTAATTTACTAGAAACATTTCAAAAATATTTCTTTCAATTTGGGGAGAGGTAAAGTAATGAAAAAATCAAAATTTCTGAAAATCAAAAATTTGCTTTTAATTTTTTTTATTTTCTGCCTCATCACCAATATAGTTCTTTAATTGGATGTAAAAAAGTCGATTCAGAATGTTAACATTTGTTGACCACTAATCACAGAGTAGGGGCAGTGAAGCATCATTAGCCCAATAAAACTTACAAGATTTCAGTGGTGGGGAAATCAGGGCTCTTTCTGAATTTGGTTAGGGAAATGTGTTCTTATTTTATGTGGAGCTGTCCACTTTTGGTATTATTTATTTTAATATACATTTTACAGTTTCAGCAGAACTCAGCACTAGGAGTGTCTACCTTGTTCTTTTGGAAAAAAATCTGACTAATTTTTAAGAATGGGGTATCAATATTGTTTCCTTTTCTCAGTTTTGAATATAGTGTGTCATTCTGTGAAAACAGCCTTGCCAGTGTACTTTTTGTTTAGTTTTGCTTTTAAATGCAAACTTGAAAGTTTTGCTTATAAAAAATGACCTTTATGTTTTTCCATATGATTGGCAGAGCTTTTACCCAGTTATCTTTATTGTATAACAATAAATCTATTCAATAAATATTAACAAATGCATTAAAAGTGCAAATAATCACTATGGTATGCTTGCTGGTTTTATTTATGATGATATATTGATCATCTCTGTCAGGTACTGTGCTAGATATGTCTATTGGAAAATATGATTTCATTTCTCAAAAAGGCAAACAAGTTAAAACCCTTCTGAAATTATGAAGGCACCCTCTGATAACTTACTGATTCATTTCTTGATGTCAAAATCAAGAAACCAATTATCTGTTTGACTTGGAGATATTAGGCCCCTGCGGTACTATGAGGAAAATTATTTAGTGCCTTTCAGCTAGTGAAATGATGATTGGTGGGTCTGTTTGTTGAAAAAAAAGTGAGGGGAGAGCACACATTTGCTGTAAGGTTGTATCTATCTCAGTGGAAGTAGTCATTTCAGCGTTTGGAATTAATTCTAGAATTTAATGATAACTTTAAGTTTGCATAAGAAGTGGTTAGTAAGAAATTTATTTACCTTATTATATAAACATAAGACTATGTTTTAAAACCTTCTTTCCCAGCCAAGATACTCTTTTTAATACAAAATGGGAAAATATTCAATACAGTGTCTCCTTTTGGAGGCTTTCTACAAGTGAAAGCAGATTTGTGGGGGATGAATGGGTTTTGAGAAACTTCTTGCTTCAAAGACAAAACCCACATTGCCTTCTTCTGTCCCTAAAGTGCCAGACCCAAGCTACTTTTAAGAAGCTACTGTACTCCACCTGCCTTGGATGAAGCAAGCAGCCCCTTTGCTACCAGAAGTCCCCAGAAAAAGCATGGGCATTTTTCATGGTAGAGAGCAGCCCTTTTGAATTCTGCAACTGCAGGAGCTCTGGAGCTCTACTTGCTTGCTATGTATGATATAGAGAAATTCCCATGGCCTCATATGGCTGGTAACCAGTGCATATCACACACAATTCCAGAGTACCAGAACTAAGGCGGCCTCTTCTGAGACTCTTACCACATGGTGCTGGAAGGCAAGACAGTGCATCATTTTTGCATGCCTTGTAGGCACAAAGGAAAGTTCTCTCCACTATCTGAAGCTCTAGGATTGCTGCTGCTGGTGTTATAAACCCTGGAATAACACTCATCTGTGGGAGTTAGACAGTCCTACCTATTTTTTATGCTTCTGGCTGGAATTCAATCCCTGGAATAATTGGCAGTCAACCTGAGAGACCTGGATAAGGACCCCACTGTATCCTGTATCTCCAGGGCTGTCACTCTGTGTACTGTATTTCAGAGATTCATGTAAATACACCTAGACCCTAGGGAATGGAGCCTATAAGCACTCCAGTGCTCCAGACCCAGATCTGCTGATGCGCAACCTTCAGCATAAATTATATTCACCCTGTAGGACTCGGGGAATGTCTGCTTAATATTTCACAGACTTGGGACTTGAACACATGATGCTAAATTTCTGGGTATTAGGCTAACATATCAGGACCTGGGGAATGTCTTATCCACATAGTATAGTAAAAAGGCCATAATTTTTGCTGCCACAACACCAGAAATATTCATATTTTCCTGGTAGAAAAAGGTAGCATGACCAGAAATGTGGATACAGACATCACAAACCCCAGTATGACTGACAACTCTAGGGACTAAGAACCTATGGAAGCTCATGCCACTTTAAAGTCATACTGTAACATCCACAAAAGGCTGAAGAACAGAAACCTGTGGCACAGCAGACAATGCTGACACTAATTACTAATGAAGAAATCAAGTCTCAAAAACTTCAAAAGATTGAAATCATACCATGTACCTACCTTCTCAGACTGAAATCAGTCAAACTGGACATGAATAATAATAATAAAAGGGCACTGGAAAGTTCACAGGTACATGAAAATTAAACAACATGACCAATGTATCATTTGAAAAATTAAAAAGAGGTCAGAAAATTTCTTAAAACAAATGAATATGAAAACACAACATATCAAAGCATAGAACACAGCAAAAGCAGTATTAAGAGGAAATTTTATAATGACAAGTGCTTACATTTAAATTTGAAAGATCTTAAATAAATGGTCTAATGCTGCATCTCAAAAACCCAGAAAAAGGGGCCAGCACTGTGGTGCAGTGGTTTAACACCCTGGCCTGAAGTGCTGGCATCCCATATGGGCACCAGTTCGAGACCCTGCTACTCCACTTTCTATCCAGCTCTTCTTCTTTTTTTTTCTTTTGGACCAGCAGAGTTATACAGTGAGAGAGAGAGAGAGAGAGAGAGAGAGAGAGAGAGACAGAGAGAGACAGAGAGAGTTATAGAGAGTGAGAGAGAGACAAAGGTCTTCCTTCCATTGGTTCACTCCCTTAATGGCTGCCACAGCTGGTCCTGTGCCGATCCGAAGCCAGGAGCTTGGGTACTTCCTCCCAGTCTCCCATGTGGGTGCAGGGACCCAAGCACTTGGGCCATCCTCCATTACCCTCCTGGGCCACAACAGAGAGTTGGAATGGAAGAGGAGCAACCGGGACTAATACGCGGTGCCCCAACCAGGACTTAGAACCTTGGGTGCCAGTGCCACAGGTGGAGGATTAGCCAAGTGAGCCATGGTACCGGCCTCTATCCAGCTCTTTGCTATGGCCTGGGAAAGCAGTAGATGGCCCAAGTCCTTGGGAACCTGCACCTGTGTGGGAGACCTGGAAGAAGCTTCTGGCTTCAGATCGGCACAGCGATGGTCATTACAGCCAATTAGGGAGTGAACCAATAGATGGAAGACCTCTCTCTCTCTGCCTCCTCTCTTGCTGTGTAATTCTGACTTTAAAAAATAAATAAATAAATCTTTTTAAAAAAAAAACACAGAAAAAGAAAAACAAGCCATAGGCAAAAATTAGCAGGGCACAAGAAAAAACAAATATAAGAAGAGACATAAATTAAATTGAAACTAAAAGAATATTAGAGATATAAAACAAATAGCTGGTTCTTTAAGAAGGTAAACAAAATAGAAAAGCCTTTATCCAGAGCAACAAAAGAAAAAAGAAAAATCCTCAATAAATAAAATTTGAGAAGAAAATCAGACATTACAATTGATATTACAGAATATGATGAGTCATAAAAAGCTGCTATGAACAACTGTGTGTTAACAAATTGAAAAGCCTCAAGTAAATTCCTGAATATGTGTAACATATTAAGATTAAACAAGGAAGGTATAGAAAATATAAATAGGCCATAAGAAGAAATACTACTGAAGTAGTAATTAATAAAAGTTTCCCATCAAAGAAAGTCCTAAATTCTATAAAACTTTTTAAAAGGAATAACTCAAATATTCTTCAAATTATTGCAAAATATTTTAGAGTATACAAAACTGTAAGGGGCCAGCACTGTGGCAGAAGCAGGTAACCCTGGCCTGAGTGCCAGCATCCCACGTGGGTGCCAATTTGAAGCCTGGCAGCTCCACTTCAGATCCAGCTCTCTGCTAATGGCCTTGGAAAGCAGTAGAAGATGGCCCAAATCCTTGGACCCCTGCACCCATGAGGAAAACCCAGAAGAAGCTCCTGGCTCCTGTCTTAGGATTGGTTCAACCCTGGCCATTGCAGACATTTGGGAAGTGAACTAATGGATGGAAGACTCTTTCTCTCTTGCTCACTCTCGCTTTTTGTATTACTCTTACCCTCTCCCCCTGCCTCTGTGTAACTGGCTTTCAAGTAAATAAATATTTTTAAAACAGAAAAAGAAAACTATAAATACTCTTCAGAAAGCTGGCATTACCAATACCAAAACCAAAGACACAACACAAAAAATAAAACTACAAACCAGTATGCTTGATGAACATAAATGCAGAAGTTTTCAACAAAACACTAGTAAACCAAATCCACAGCTACACCAGTGATTATACATAATAGTAAGTTTGATTTCATCTAAAGATGTAAGGGTGATTCAACATTTGGAAATCAAAAACCTCATAAATCACATCAACAGAATAAGGGGAAAAAATCATGTGAGCATTTTAACAGACACAGAAAGCAGTTGATAAAATCGAATATCTCTATAATAAAAAATCCTCTACAAATTAGGTTAAAAGGAACATATCTCAAAATTATAAAGCCTTTACAAGACAGACCAACAGCTACTTTTACACTGAAAAATATAAAGCAGAAATCACTTCTTTTCAAATACGGAATGAGAAAAATGTCCATTTTTCACCAGTCTTATTCAGTATATTGTTGGAAGTACTAGCAAGAACATTTTGGGAGAGAAAATAAATAAGGTAATTAAAATTGGAAAGTAAATATTAACTTCCACATGCAAAGGAGAACAAGCAGTTTTTGTGTCTCTGAGTCTGGCTTATTTCACTCAATGTTATGTTCTCTATTTGAAGCACCCATTTTGCTACAAATGACAGGATTTCATTCTTTTTATAGTTGAATAATAGTTTATTGTGAATATATATCCCATTGTCTTTATCCATTCATATTATTAAGCATATTTGGTTGATTCCATATTTTGGTTATTGTGAACAGTTCTGCTATAAACATGGTGGAGCAGAATCTCTTTGATACAATGAGTTTAAATATTTTGGATAATACTCAGTGTTGGGATCATTGGATCATATGGAAATTCTATTTCTAGATTTCTAGGAAATCTCAATTTTTTTTCTTTTTTTTATTTGACAGAGTGGACAATGAGAGAGAGAGACAGAGAGAAAGGTCTTCCTTTTTCCCTTGGTTCATCCCCCAATGGCCGCTGTGGTTGGCGCACTGCGCTGATCCGAAGCCAGGAACCAGGTGCTTCTCCTGGTCTCCCATGCGGGTGCAGGGCCCAAGAACTTGGGCCATCCTCCACTGCCTTCCCAGGCCACAGCAGAGAGCTGGACTGGAAGAGGAGCAACCGGGACAGAATCTGGCGCCCCGACCGGGACTAGAACCCAGAGTGCCAGCACCACAGATGGAGGATTAGCCTATTGAGCCGTGGTGCTGGCCCTCAATATTGTTTTCAATGGTGACTGTATAATGTACACTCCTTATAACAGTGTATAAAATTCTACTTTTTCTATATCTTCACCAGCATATTAATGCTCTCTCCTTTTTGGATAATATTCATTGTGATCAGGGTGAAGTGATATTGATTTGCACTTCCCTGATAGCTAACATTATTGAGCATATATGTGAGAGTGTGTGTGTGTGGGTGTTGATCATTTGCATTTATACTTTTTAGAACTGTCTATTCAGGTCCTTTGCTCATTTTTTAAAGATTTATTTATTTATTTGGAAGAGTTACACAGAGAGAGAAGAGGCAGGGAGTCAGAGAGAGAGGTCCTCCATCCAATGTTTCACTCCCCAGTTGGCCACAATGTGTTTGCCATTCTGTGCCAATCTGAAGCCAGGAGTCAGGAGCTTCCTCCAGGTCTCTCACATGTGTGCAGGGGCCCAAGGACTTGGGTCATCTTCCACTGCTTTCCCAGCCAATAGCAGAGAGCTGGATTGGAAATGGAGCAGCTGGGTCTCGAACTGGCATCCATATAGGATGCCAGCACTTCAGGCCAGGGTGTTAACCTGCTGTGCCACAGTGCCAGCCCCTCTTTGCTCATTTTTAAACTGGATTGATTTTTGAGTTACGGATATACTCTCATATTAATCCTTTGTTGGAGCTTGCAAATATTTTCTCCCAATTTTTCAGACTTCTCTTAACTCTCTGATTGCTTCTTTTGCTGTGCAGAAGCTTCTGAGTTTGATATAAATTCATTTGTCTAGTTCTTCATTTGTCAGTGTTTTAGGGGTCTTATCCAAGAAGTCATCATGTTACACAAATATCTTGAAGAGTTTCCCCCTATATTTTCTTTCAGAAAGTTCAGAGCCAGAGATTCAAATCTTAAATTTAGGTTTTTGATCCACCTTGAGTTCATTTTGTATATAATAAGAGGTTAAAACCACACACACACACACACACACACTTTAGTTTTGAAGAACTCTTTATTGAAAAGACTACCCCTTTCTTAATGTACATTCTATGGAACTTTGGTCAAAAATCAGTTGCCTGAATGCACATGAAGTAATTTCTGTACATTTTATTTTCTTCCATTGATCTATTTGACAATTTTATGTTATTACTGAAACTTTGTAATATGTACTATGATGCCTCGACCTTTATTGAAAAATGAAATGACACAGATTACTAGGTACAAGATCAATATAGGGCTTGGCATTGTGGCATAGCATATAAAGCTACTGCCTGCAAAGCCAGCATTCCAAATGGGTACCAGTTCAAGTCCTGCTAGTGCCATTTCTGATCCAGCTCCCTGCTAATAGCCTGGGAAAGCTGTGGAAGATGTCCCGTGTTCTTGGACCCCTGAACCCATGTGGCAGACCAGAAGTTCCTGGTTTCTGGCTGGCTCTGGCCTGGCCTAGTTTAGTTGTTGTAGCCATTTGGGAAGTGAAGCAGTAGATGGAAGATTCTCTCTCTCTCTCTCTCTCTCTCTCTCTCTCTCTCTCTCTCTCTCTCCTCTTTCTCTCTCTCTCTGTAACTGCCTTTCAAATTAATAAAGAAAAAAATTAAATTTTTTTTTATTTTTTTATTTAGTGAATATAAATTTCCAAAGTACAGCTCATGGATTACAAAGGCTTCCCCCCACACACAACTTCCCCCCCACCCACAACCCTCCCCCCTCCCACTCGCTCTCCCCTTCCATTCCCATCAAGATTCATTTTCAATTCTCTTTATATGTAGAAAATCAGTTTAGTATATATATAGATTTCAACAGTTTGTCCTCCCATAGCAACACAAAGTGAAAAAATACTGCTGGAGTACTAGTTATAGCATTAAGTAACAGTGTACATCACATTAATGACCGAGATTCTGCAAGATATTTTTTTTTAAAAAAAGATTGATTATTTTTCTATGTAATTTCCAATTTAAAACCAAGTGTTTTTTTTTTTCATTTTCAATTATCTTTATATACAGAAGATCGCTTCAGTATATACTAAGCAAAGCTTTCATCAGTTTGCACCCACACATTACCACAAAGTGTAAAAATACTGTTTCAGTACTAGCTATATCATTACTTCACCTTTGACAACCTATTAAGGACAGATCCCACATGTGACGCAAGTACACAGTGACTCCTGATGTTGATTTAACAATTTAACACTCTTGTTTATGGCATCAGTAATCTCCCTAGGCTCTAGCCATGAGTTGCCGAGGCTATGGAAGCCTTTAGGGTTCGCCGACTTCGATCCTATTCCGACAAGGCCATAGTCAAAGTGGAAGTTCTCTCCTCCCTTCGGAGAAAGTTACCTCCTACTTTGATGGCCCCGTTCTTTCCACTGGGATCACACTCGCTGAGATCCTTCATTTAGGTCTTCTTCATCTTTTTTTTTTTCCCCAGCGTGTCTTGGCTTTCCATGCCTAAAATACTCTCATAGGCTCTTGAGCCAGATCCGAATGCCTTAAGGGCTGATTCTGAGGCCAGAGTGCTATTTAGGACATCTGTCATTCTATGAGTCTGCTGTGTATCCTGCTTCCCATGTTGGATCCTTCTCTCCCCCCCCCTTTTTTATCAGTTAGTATTAGCAGATATTAATCTTGCTTGTGTGATTCCTTTGACTCTTAGGCCTATCAGTGTGATCAGTTGTGAACTGAAATTGATCACCTGGGCTGGTGAGATGGCATTGGTACATGCCACCTTGATGGGATTGTATTGGAATCCCCTGGAACTTTTCTAACTTCATCATTTGGGGCAAATCCAATTGAGCATGTCCCCTATTATACATCTTCTCCCTCTCCTTTTCTCATTCTTATATTTAACCGGGATCACTTTTCAGTTAAGATTTAGACACCTCAGAATAATTGTGTGTTAATTACAAAGTTTACAAAAAAAATACTAAAATAGATAAAGTGTTACATTGTACATCAACAGTCAGCACCATAGCTGATCAAGTCACTATTTCTCATAGTGTCCATTACACTTCCACAGGTTACCCTTTGGTGCTCAGTTAGTTGTCGCCGATCAGGGAAAACAAATGATATTTGTTTCTTTGGGACTGGCTTAATTCACTTAGCATGATGCTTTCCAGATTGCTCCATTTTGTTGCAAATGACTGGGTTTCATTATTTTTGACTGCTGTATAGTATTCCATAGAGTACATGACCCATAGTTTCTTTATCCAGTCTACTGTTGATGGGCATTTGGGTTGGTTCCAGGTCTTAGCTATTGTGAATTGAGCTGCAATAAACATTAATGTGCAGATGGCTTTTTTGTTTGCCAAATTAATTTCTTTTGGGTAAATTCCAAGGAGTGGGATGGCTGGGTTGAATGGTAGGGTTATATTCAGGTTTCTGAGGAATCTCCAGACTATTGAGAATGGGATTGAATTTAGAAGTTCTTTCTCAGTCATGGCATTGCCTGTGTATACAAAGGCTGTTGATTTTTGTGCATTGATTTTATATCCTGCTACTTTGCCAAACTCTTCGATGAGTTCCAGTAGTCTCTTAGTAGAGTTCTTTGGGTCCCCTAAATAAAGAATCATATCATCTGCAAAGAGGGATAGTTTGAGTTCTTCCTTCCCAATTTGGATCCCTTTAATTTCTTTTTCTTGCCTAATAGCTCTGGCTAAGACTTCCAGAACTATATTGAAGAGCAATGGTGGGAGTGGGCATCCCTGTCTGGTACCCGATCTCAGAGGAAATGCTTCCAACTTTTCCCCGTTCAATAGGATGTGGCTGTGGGTTTTTCATAAATTGCTTTGATTGTATTGAGGAATGTTCCTTCCATACCCAGTTTGCTTAGGGTTTTCATCATGAAAGGGTGTTGTATTTTATCAAATGCTTTCTCTGCGTCTATTGAGAGAATCATATGGTTTTTCTTCTGCAGTCTGTTAATGTGGTGTATCACGTTGATTGATTTGCGAACATTGAACCATCCCTGCATACCAGGGATAAATCCTACTTGGTCTGGGTGGATGATCTTTCTAATGTGATGTTGCATTCTATTGGCCAGAATTTTATTGAGGATTTTTGCATCTATGTTCAACAGGGATATTGGTCTGTAATTCTCTTTCAATGCTGCATCTTTTTCTGGCTTAGGAATTAAGGTGATGCTGGCTTCATAGAAAGAGTTAGGGAGGATTCCTTCTTTTTCAATTGCCCTGAATAGTTTGAGGAGAATTGGAGTTAATTCTTCTCTAAATGTCTGGTAGAACTCAGCAGTGAATCCATCTGGTCCTGGGCTTTTCTTTGTTGGGAGGGCCTTTATTACTGTTTCAATTTCTGTGTCAGTTATGGGTCTGTTTAGGTTTTCTACGTCTTCCTGGCTCAATTTAGGTAGGTTGTATGTGTCCAAAAATCTGTCCATTTCTGATAGATTTCCCTGTTTGCTGCCATACAAGTCCTTGTAGTAATTTCTGACGATTCTTTTTATTTCTGTGGTGTCTGTTGTTACGTTTCCTTTTTCATCTCTAATTGTATTGATTTGGGTCTTTTCTCTTTTTTTTTGTTAGTTGGGTCAGTGGGGTGTCAATTGTGTTTATTTTTTCAAAAAACCAGCTCCTCGTTTGGCTGATTTTTTGTAATTTTTTTTTTTTTGGATTCAATCCTGTTGATTTCTTCTTTGATTTTAATTATTTCTCTTCTCCTACTAGCTTTGGGTCTGGTTTGCTGCTGATTTTCTAGATCCTTGAGATGAGTTGAAAGTTCATCTATTTTGTGCCTTTCCAATTTCTTGATGTAGGCACCTATTGATATAAATTTTCCTCTTAACACTGCTTTTGTTGTATCCCATAGGTTTTGGTGTTATGTGCTGTTATCCTCATTTACTTCCAGGAAATTTTTGATTTCTCTTTTATTTCTTCTCTGACCCATTGTTCATTCAGGAGCATGTTGTTCAGTCTCCATGTGTTTGCACGTGTTCTAGGGATTCCCGAGTTGCTAATTTCCAACTTCATTCCTTTGTGGTCTGAGAAGCTGCATGGTATGATTCTAATTCTTTTGAATTTGCTGAGACTTGCTTTATGGCCTAGCATGTGGTCAATCCTAGAGAAGGTTCCATGTACTGCTGAGAAGAATGTGAAGTCTTTCTGTGTAGGATAAAAAGTTCTGTAGATATCTGTTAGATCCATTTGGGCTATAGTGTCATTGAAATCTACTGTCTCCTTGTTGGTCTTCTGTCCTGATGATCTGTCTAGCTCTGAGAGTGGAGTATTGAAGTCCCCCAGTACTATTGTATTGGGGTCTAAGTCTCCCTTTAAGTCCCTTAACAAGTCTTTTAAATAAACCGGTGCCCTATAATTAGGTGCATATGCATTGATAATCGTTATATCTTCCTGTTGAATGGATCCCTTAATCATTAAATAGTGCCCCTCTTTGTCTCTCCTAATAGTTTTTGTGGTAAAATTTATGTTGTCTGATATTAAGATGGCTACGCCCGCTCTTTTTTCATTTCTGTTGGCATGGTATATCTTTTTCCAGCCTTTCACTTTCAGTCTGTGGGCATCTTTGTTAGAAAGATGTATTTCTTATAAGCAGCAGGTAGATGGGTTTTGTTTTTTAACCCAATCAGCCAATCGGTGTCTTTTAATTGGATTGTTCAGGCCTTTATCGTTTAATGTGACTATCGATAAGTAGCAACTTTGCCCTATCATTTTTGGGTTTCCTGTGATCTTTTGCTGTGAGGTTTCCTTCCTTTACCTTCGTTCATATTGGTGACCGTGTTTCTGTGTTTCTGCGTGTATCACATCTTTAAGCATCTTTTGCAGGGCTGGACGAGTGGCGACGAATTCTTTCAATTTCTGTTTGCTGTGAAAGGTCTTTCTTTCATCTTCATTCACAAATGAGAGCTTTGCAGGATATAATATTCTGGGCTGGCAGTTTTTCTCTCTTAGTACCTGGGCTATATCTCGCCATTCCCTCCTCGCTTGTAAGGTTTCTGATGAGAAGTCAGCTGTGAGTCTAATTTGGGATCCTCTGATAGTGGTCTGATGTTTCTCTCTTGCACATTTTAAGATCTTTTCTTTATGTTTCACTGTGGTGAGTTTAATTACAATGTGTCGTGGTGAGGATCTTTTTTGGTCATGTTTATTAGGGGTTCTATGAGCTTCCTGTACTAGGATGTCTCTGTCCTTCTCCAAACCTGGGAAATTTTCTGCTAGTATCTCACTAAAAAGGCCTTCTAATCCTTTCTCCCTCTCCATGCCTTCAGGAACTCCTAGGACCCGAGTGTTCGGTTTTTTAATAGTATCCTGTAGATTCCCGACAATATTTTTTAGATTTCTAATTTCCTCTTCTTTTCTTTGGTTTGCCTGTTTCCTTTCCTGTTCTCTGTCTTCTAATTCCGATATTCTCTCTTCTGCTTCACCCATTCTGTTTTTAAGGCTCTCTAATGTGTTTGTTATTTGATCTATTGAATTCTTCATTTCATTATGGTTTCTCGTCACTATCACAGTTTCTTGTTCTATTAGTTGTTTCATTTCATTTTGATTCCTCCTTAATATTTCATTTTCGTGAGAGAGATTTTCTATCTTGTCCATTAAGGATTTCTGTAGTTCAAGAATTTGTTTTTGAGAACTTCTTAATGTTCTTATCAATTTTTTGAGATCCGCTTCTTGCATTTCTTCTATCTCATCATCTTCATAATCTTGAATTGGGGTGTCTTTTTCATTTGGAGGCATTATAGTGTCTTCCTTGCTCTTGTTGCCTTGGTTTCTACATTTGTTTGGCATCTTGGAGGTGTTGCCAAAGAGCTCTGATTCTTCAGTGTTGCCTAGGCTAAGGAGTTTGTTTTACTTATTAAAGTAAGTGGTCCCTGCTCTTTGTCTTTCTGGGGTTTGTAAGGAGAGTACAGAGAGAGGCTAGTGTCCCAGCTGGTTCCCTTTTTTTTTTCTTCTAGTCAGCCTGGTGTAGCTCCCCCTCCCCACCGCGTGAGCTCCGACCACGGTCTAACCTTCACGGCCAATGTCTCCCGGTTACCTTTGCTTCCAGCGCCGGGGCTCAAATTCTGTGGATGGGCCGTGTCCGTGGCACGCCTCCGTGCGGGTCGGGTCGGGTCGGTGCGGTGCAGCGCGGCTGGGCGCTGCTAGATGCGGCTCAGCACTGCTAGGTGCGGCTCGGCAGGGCTCAGCTCGGCGCAGCGCGGCAGTGGGCCACCTTACTCTCCCAGTAGGTCCTCTGTGTCGCATCACTAGGAAACAAGAGTTTCCTCTGCAGTTTTTTCCTCTGAGACTCTTCTTCAGGGTACAGTAACTCCACCCTTGTTTGAATTTCTTTTCCCAAACTGTTGTGTGCGCCCTCACTCTTCCGCCATCTTGGCTCTGCCCCAAAAAATTAAAAATTATTTTAAATGAGATTATCTATCTATCTATATAAATGGAATTGCTATGTACAAAGAAGACACAAATAGGAAACAATTTTTTTTAACTTTTATTTAATGAATATAAATTTCCAGTGTACAGCTTATGGATTACAATGGCTTGCCCCTCCCATAACTTCCCTCCCACCCACACCCCTCCCCTCTCCCGCTCCCTCTCCCCTTCCATTTGCATCAAGATTCATTTTCAATTCTCTTTATATACAGAAGATCAATTTAGTATAAAGATTTCAACAGTTTGCACCCACATAGAAACACAAAGTGAAACATACTGTTTGAGTACTAGTTACAAATAGGAAACAATTTTAAAGGACACAGACAGACTAGAAAATGAATACCCATAAGAGAAATGAAACAAGGAAGGACTAATCTATGTAATATCTTCAAGTGTTATTTAAAAAAATCTACAGTAATACATAATTCCTATCAGTTTGTTTGACAAAGATTTTAAACGAAGTTTGAGAAAACATTGTATTTTCATCAAATCTGATACAGGCATTTCTTTTTGGTGATTTTAGCTCCCACATATAAAGGAGAAGCTGTGATATTTGTCTTTCTGTGTCTGTCCAGCATGTTTTTGTTTTTGTTTTTGTTTTTTTGCTCAAGTTTACTTTGGCTATCCTGGGTATTTTTTTTTCATACATATTTTTGGATTTTCTACCTCTATAAAGAATGTCATTGGTATATTGACAGGGATTGCACTGAATGCATACTTAAGATGCTATAGATTCTTAATGATAATAAATCTTACAATCCATGAGAAAGAAATATCTTCACCCTTGATTTCTTCCATCAATATTTTATAAATTTTATTGTAGACATCTTTCATTTCTTTGGTTAAATTTATTCCTAAATATTGGATTGTGTTTGTGACTATTGTGAATGTGATTTCAAATCTGATGTCTCTTTCAGTGAGATCATTATTAGTACATAAAAATCCTACTGTTTTGGTTTTCTCCCTTTGTGATTTCACTGAACTGATTTATAAATTCTAACAGCTTTTTGGTGTAGTGCTTGGTTTTCATCCAGGTACAACTTCATGAAATCTACAAATGTTGATTTTAAAAGCTTATTTATTTATTTGAAAGGCAATTACAGAGAGGGCAGGCCTGGGTCAGTCTGAAGCCAGGAGCTAGAGATTTATCCAAGTCTCCAACATGGGTTCAGGGGCTCAAGCACTTGGTCCATCCTCTGCTGCTTTCCCAGGTGTATCAGTACAGAGGTGGATCATGAGTGGAACATCCAAGAATCCAACTGGTGACCATATGGGATGCTCATGCTCCAGGCAGTAGCTTTACCCACTATGCCACAGAGCTGGTCCTAAATATGGCTATTTTAAATTTCAATTGACAGACTGCACTGTGTGAAAGAGATAAAAGGAGTTTGGATTAAGTTTAGGAATATAGCTGTGGTTCATTAATTGTGGTAAGTATAATGATATGAGATATTATTAGGGGATAAAGGGTATGGGGAAATTTGTAGTGTACCACAAAAATCTTAAGGGAAAGATGTCTGTATCTGGAAATATTCTATTAGAACCTTTAAAAATCAAAGATAAATTTAAATTACACAAAGTCCAGAAAGAGTAAAAAAAAAAAAAAAGCTTGTGAATGATGAATTATCAAATGAGTCTAAGATATTTTTTAAAAAATGTGTGTAAAATATGGCAGCAAGGAACAGTTGTAGCATTGTGATGAAGTTGGGGACCCCATAATAACAAAGCAAACCAAGATGGCCATGGGATTCTACTGCTAAGATTGATTTGCACTAGGATGTTAATATACAGGTATTAGTATTAACTACAATTTATAAAACAGATGAAAAAGCATGAAGATGATATGAAATAAATAAATGCTGATCACTTTGAAAGATGTGAACAGTTTTGTAGGAGCAATATAGAGTGACCAACAGTTATAAATGAAATTGTTGAAAACTAAACAATTACAATATATTAAGAAGGATTATAAATTTAAAATTTTCACAAAATTTAAATAAAAATCCACATCAAAATACCATTATAACCATGAAGGAAAAGTGTCAGTAACTTGAATTAAACTATTGACACTTTCAGAAATCAAAGATAAATGTCATAGTTCTGGAAAAATTTATAATTGCCATCAAATGTGATACTTGGAAAAGGAGAATGACCAAATTTGCCTAAGAAGTCTCTGAAAAATTGTATACATGAAAATTGTCAGAAAAATTTACGCAATTTCATGGCCATTGAAAGTTTCTTTAAAAACAAAATACAACCAGTATGGCCTCAAGTTCACAGTGGTTAGATTAGCTTTAAATGGGATACCAAAGATACATGTGGGTGATATAAGCTCAAACACACACACACACAAAATAAATACATAAAAAGAGGATCTAGGTGTTATGAAATAAAATACACTGTGACCAGGGTAAGTAACAATTGTTTTCTAGAAGTAATAGCAGAATGACAAGCAAATATGAGGGAAATTACTGGAAATGATAACAATTACCTTAAAAAAGGAAAATTCAAAAATTTTCACGAAGTATAAATCAAATGAAGATCATACACTTATCAGAGAAATCTTTAAAATAAATGGATTTTTAACTCATTCTATTGAAACTTTCATATATTAATGGGAAGTTTAGAATTCCATGAAATATAAAAAGAAAAATGTTACCTGAAAAGAGTGACTATCATGTGGGTCTAAGATGTCTCTGAAAACATGTGTGCATGATGGTTGCTAGCACAACTTAGAGAATTTTCATGGAGTTCATGACCTCATAATGAACACTTAACCAACATGGTCATGAATTCACAGTGGCAGGACTGGAATACACTGGGATATTAAAGAAAAATACAGGTGATGGTAATCTTAAAGACAGTAATAAAAATATGTTGGATTTTTATGAAATAAAATGATTACTGTGAGTAGAAATGAGCAATTCAGTAGAAGCCATAATAGACAGACAAATAGATATTGGGAAAGCTGATGAAAAATAGACTATTATAATACATTAAAAGAGAAATATTTTTTAAAAACAATAAAATTATAAGTCAAAGATTGTGCTGTTTATTAGAATTAGCTCAAAATATGTTAGCTTTTAAATCTAGTGAAATTTAAAGTTCCATAACAATCAAGAAATGTACTAAGTATATTACCTGCTACTTGTGAAGACTACATTGGACAAAGATAGCCCTGAGAAATTTCATATTTGAACATCATCAGGACAACTTATAGAACTTTGAGGAAGCTGATGACTCAGCTTCACAGTGTAAGTAATGCCTTCAGCTAAGATACTAAAGATGCTCATAAATGATATGTCTAAATTCAAAAAAAAGAAAGTTTAAAAGTGATACACACCTTACGATATAAAATATATTGTCATTACTGTGAAACGAAATCAGTAGTTTGGTCAGAACAATAACAAAATGACACAGAGATAAAAGGGAAATTGCTGAGAAGTAGCTCATTATAATTACATTTAAAAAACAACCTTTTCTGTAAATGTAAATTAAAGATGGTATCAATTAAGGGAATCTGAAAATTTGCCAGTATTTGTAACTAGTCTTTCATTTTTTTTTAAAGATTCATTTATTTACTTGAAAGAGTTACACAGAGAAATAAGGAGAGTCCAAGAGAGAGAGAGAGGTCTTCCATCTGCTGGTTAACTCCCCAGTTGGTCACAATGGCCAGAGTAGCGCCAATCTGAAATGAGGAGCCAGGAACTTCTTTTGGGTTTCCCACATGGGCCATCTTCTTCTGCTTTTGCAGGCCATAACAGAGAGCCAGATTGGAGGAGGAGCAGCCTGGACTCGAACCTGCAGCCATATGGGATGCTGGCACTTCAGGTGGTGGCTTTACCCACCATACCACAGCACCAGCCCCTGCCACAGCTTTTAAAGCCCAAAGATGAGGCTTGGCAGTGAAGTCCAGCAGAGAACTCCAGACATCTGAACCTTTCCTTGGCTGTGTTGGAATCGCTTTAAGGAGACATCAATGACTCTGCCAAGTATGAGATGTTTACATTTCAAAATGGAGGTGTTCAAATTTTATGCAAATACCCTGAGATTGTCCTGCAATTCAAAATGCAGCTGCTGACAGGGAGACAAGTCCTCTGCGACCTCAGGCAGACAAAGGAGAGTGGAAACACGGTGTCCATTAATGCTCTGAAATTCTGTCAATATCAATTATTCAACAACAGTTTCTTTTTTCCTATATAATTTGGACAGTTCTCATACCAGGTATTACTTCTACAAACTATCAATTTTTGACCCTCCTCCTTTTCAAGTAGAGATTATCAGAGGAGAATATTTACATATTTATGAATCACAAGCTCTGTTGCTGGGTGAAGTTCGGGTTACCCATAGGATGTGCATCTTTTGCGGTAGTCTACATTTTTGAATGCATATTTATTTTTTGGCTTGCAAAAGAGAAATATCAATCAAGTGTGCAAGACCTGAATAGTGAGTACATGCTCATAGCAGCAGTGAACACAGCTAAAAAGCCTACACCAACAGAACTCTCTGGCACCTGGGCATGGCACATATTGGTTGGGTCCCCTCAACTTGAAGTGAGAGTCCCTTGTTTTCTCGACTACATAGTTCGTCTTGACTTGATTGAACCACATCCATCTCCTGCTCATGTTTTGTTCATTCTGGACCAGTGACTCTAAAAGCCAGCAAGATTTTCACAGATTTCCTTGGTGCTGCTGCTTTATCAGAATAAACACCTTTTTGCAACTAGCTTTATAGAAAGCCCATCTCATATGCACTCAACAAACAGACCTCACTGGAAAGGAATCCCTGTGTCTAGGCCTACTTTTAGCAATGCAGTAAAACAAATGTCTTTTTTTTTCTTTAAAGCACAACCAGCGCTGTGGTGTAGCAGATAAAGCTGCCACCTGCAATGCCAGCATCCCATATGGGTACCGGTTCAAGTCCTGGCTGCCCAATTTCCAATCTAGCTCTCTGCTATGGCCTGGAAAAGCAGTAGAAACTGGTTCAAGTCCTTGAGCCTCTAAACCTATGTAGGAGACCTGGAAGAAGCTCCTGGATCCTGGCTTCGGATCAGCTCAGCTCTGGCCATTGCAGCCATCTGGGGAGAGAACCAGCAGATGGAAGACCTCTCTCTCTGTCTCTCTCTCTCTTTCTCTGTCTCTCTCTCTCCCTCTCTCTCTCTGCCTCTCTGTAACTCTGCCTTTCAAATAAGTAAATAAATATTTTTTAAAAATACTATCAGGAACGTTCAGATACTTAATAAAAATGTGATTGAGTGTTTAAGTTAATCAAGTCTCCTTGATTTTGATTCCATTACTTGAGCTCCGGGCAAAAACAGAAAGTAGGGAGATACTAAATCAAGTAAAGCTGTAGAAGGGCTTCTGAAGAAGAGAAAAGATTACATGGATAAAATAATCTAATGAAAATCTTCCTGATAGCTATGATTTTTGTCGACTTTAGTACCTTCTCACTAAAGTATGGACAGGGCCAAGAATAAAGCATTGATTTACTGGCCCCAGAGCCAGAGATAATAATCTGAGGATCAAAAGAAATTGGCAATGTTTTTTCCCAACACCAAACTTCTATTCTTACATGATCACCATTTTCCAACACACACACACACACACAAATACACACACACACTCATTAAGCTGAAAAAGCAAAACTTGTTTATTATAAAGAAACTTTACTGTTGACTTTCAGAATGTCTTTTAATTTATTCTATGGGGCTTCCCATGTCTGTTCATGAAATTTATGGTAGAGATGATGTTTTTCTGCATTAACAGGTAATCAAAATATACCATTGGCACATCTAATCTTAGTAAAATAATAAAAACTTTCAATAATCAAAATTATAGCTACCTTCTTTTCCCAATTCAATTCTAATACAGGCTGACCATTTACAGGAGAAATGGGATGTGACAGGTACCTGCAGATAATCTGATTTACTTAAGCTCTCTCTTCACTTACTATGCTAGAAAAGATGGTAATTCACTTGACTTTTGGCATCATTGGCACTTTCTAGTCAGGTCTATGGGTCTAAGATAATCTGTATCATCTCTCCTGTGCACATGGACCACCAATGTTCCATGACATAAACTTAAGCAACAATTGTTCTTATGGACTCTAAGAATACAGATCACTTAAAAAAGCCATCTCTTTGTCATTCCACTTTCAAAACATGTGGCAAATCAGTCTTGGGCATGAGTCAGATTCAAGTCCGACATGGCAGGAGTCACTAATTATGCTCTCCAGATAATCTTCTGAAAGCCCCTCTCTCGTGATTCATATGAAGGGAATTGCATCCTGACTCCTTCCCCTTGGAAGTGTGATAGGACACTTAGCACAGTAAGCTAGTCTCTGGTTTTTTGTTGTTGTTGTTGTTTTGACAGGAAGAACAGTCTGTTCCCTGACTCATACACTCCCAATCCTTTATAAACTTGACATGGTTAAGTATCTTGAAAATCATGTAACTCAAATATAAGTTGGATGTAGATGTTTGGATTGATTTCTGGTGTTTCTATTCTGTTCCATTGGTCTATCCATCTGTTTCTGTACCAGTACCATGCTGTTTTGATAACAACTGCCCTGTAGTATGTCCTGAAATCTGGTATTGTGATGCCTCTGGCTTTGTTTTTGTTGGACAAGATTGCTTTGGCTATTCGAGGTCTTCTGTGTCTCGATATGAATTTCAGCATCATTTTTTCCAGATCTGAGAAGAATGTCTTTGGTACCTTGATTGGTATTGCATTGAATGTATAAATTGCTTTTGGGAGAATAGACATTTTGATGATATTGATTCTTCCAATCCATGAGCATGAAGGATTTCTCCATTTTTTGGTATCCTCTTCTATTTCTTTCTCTAAGGTTTTGTAGTTTTCATCTTAGAGATCTTTAATGTCCTGGTTAAGTTTATTCCAAGGTATTTGATTGTTTTTGTAGCTATTGTGAATGGGATTGATCTTAGAAGTTGTTCCTCAGCCGTGGCATTGCCTGTGTATACAAAGGCTGTTGATTTTTGTGCATTGATTTTATATCCTGCTACTTTGCCAAACTCTTCGATGAGTTCCAGTAGTCTCTTAGTAGAGTTCTTTGGGTCCCCTAAATAAAGAATCATATCATCTGCAAAGAGGGATGGTTTGAGTTCTTCCTTCCCAATTTGGATCCCTTTAATTTCTTTTTCTTGCCTAATAGCTCTGGCTAAGACTTCCAGAACTATATTGAAGAGCAATGGTGAGAGTGGGCATCCATGTCAGAGGAAATGCTTCCAACTTTTCCCCATTCAATAGGATGTTGGCCGTGGGTTTTTTGTATATTGCTTTGATTGTATTGAGGAATGTTCCTTCCATACCCAATTTGCTTAGGGTTTTCATCATGAAAGGGTGTTGTATTTTATCAAATGCTTTCTCTGCGTCTATTGAGAGAATCATATGGTTTTTCTTCTGCAGTCTGTTAATGTAGTGTATTACGTTGATTGATTTGCGAACATTGAACCATCCCTGCATACCAGGGATAAATCCCACTTGGTCTGGGTGGATGATCTTTCTGATGTGTTGTTGCATTCTATTGGCCAGAATTTTATTGAGGATTTTTGCATCTATGTTCATCAGGGATATTGGTCTGTAATTCTCTTTCAATGCTGCGTCTTTTTCTGGCTTAGGAATTAAGGTGATGCTGACTTCATAGAAATAATTTGGGAGGATTCCCTGTTTTTCAATTGTTCTGAATAGTTTGAGAAGAATTGGAGTTAGTTCTTCTCTAAATGTCTGGTAGAACTCAGCAGTGAATCCATCTGGTCCTGGGCTTTTCTTTGTTGGGAGGGCCTTTATTACTGTTTCAATTTCTGTGTCAGTTATGGGTCTGTTTAGGTTTTCTACGTCTTCCTGGCTCAATTTAGGTAGGTTGTATGTGTCCAAAAATCTGTCCATTTCTGATAGATTTCCCTGTTTGCTGCCATACAAGTCCTTGTAGTAATTTCTGACGATTCTTTTTATTTCTGTGGTGTCTGTTGTTACGTTTCCCTTTTCATCTCAGATCCTATTGAGTTGGGTCTTTTCTTTTTTTAGTTGGGCCAATTGGGTGTCAATTGTGTTTATTTTTTCAAAAAACCAGCTCCTCGTTTGGCTGATTTTTTGTAATGTTTTTGGATTCAATCCTGTTGATTTCTTCTTTGATTTTAATTATTTCTCTTCTCCTACTAGCTTTGGGTCTGGTTTGCTGCTGATTTTCTAGATCCTTGAGATGACTTGAAAGCTCATCTATTTTGTGCCTTTCCAATTTCTTGATGTAGGCTCCTATTGATATAAACTTTCCTCTTAACACTGCTTTTGTTGTATCCCATAGGTTTTGGTATGTGTGCTGTTATCCTCATTTACTTCCAGGAAATTTTTGATTTCTCTTTTAATTTCTTCTCTGACCCATTGTTCATTCAGGAGCATGTTGTTCAATCTCCATGTGTTTGCACGTGTTCTAGGGATTCCCGAGTTGCTAATTTCCAACTTCATTCCTTTATGGTCTGAGAAGCTGCATGGTATGATTCTAATTCTTTTGAATTTGCTGAGACTTGCTTTATGGCCAAGCATGTGGTCAATCCTAGAGAAGGTTCCATGTACTGCTGAGAAGAATGTAAAGTCCTTAGATGTAGGATGAAATGTTCTGTAGATATCTGTTAGATCCATTTGGGCTATAGTGTCATTGAAATCTACTGTCTCCTTGTTGGTCTTCTGTCCTGATGATCTGTCTAGCTCTGAGAGTGGAGTATTGAAGTCCCCCAGTACTATTGTATTGGGGTCTAAGTCTCCCTTTAAGTCCCTTAACAAGTCTTTTAAATAAGCTGGTGCCCTGTAATTCGGTGCATATACATTGATAATCGTTATATCTTCCTGTTGAATGGATCCCTTAATCATTAAATAGTGCCCCTCTTTGTCTCTCCTAACAGTTTTTGTGGTAAAATTTATGTTGTCTGATATTAAGATGGCTACGCCCGCTCTTTTTTCATTTCTGTTGGCATGGTATATCTTTTTCCAGCCTTTCACTTTCAGTCTGTGTGCATCATTGTTGGAAAGATGAGTTTCTTGTAAGCAGCAAAAAGATGGGTTTTGTTACTTAACCCAATCAATCCAAACATCTACAGCCAACTTATATTTGATCAAAGATCCAAAACTAATCCCTGGAATAAGGACAGTCTATTCAATAAATGGTGCTGAGAAAATTGGATTTCCACGTGCAGAATCATGAAGCAAGATCCCTACCTTTCACCTTACAGAAAAAATCACTCAACATGGATTAAAGACTTAAATCTATGACCCGAAACCATCAAATTATTAGAGAGCATTGGAGAAACCCTGCAAGATATAGGTACAGGCAAAGACTTCTTTGAAAAGACCCCAGGAGCACAGGCAGTCAAAACCAAAATTAACATTTGGGATTGCATCAAATTGGGAAGTTTCTGTACTTCAAAAGAAACAGTCAGGAAAGTGAAGAGGCAACAGACAGAATGGGAAAAATATTTGCAAACTATACTACAGATAAAGGGTTGATAACCCTTTATCTACAAAGAAATCTACAAAGAAATCAAGAAAATCCACAACAACAGAACAAACAACCCACTTAAGAGATAGGCCAAGGACCTCAATAGACATTTTTCAAAAGAGGAAATCCAAATGGCCAACAGACACATGAAAAAATGTTCAAGATCACTAGCAATCAGAGAAATGCAAATCAAAACCACAGTGAGGTTTCACCTCACCCCGGTGAGAATGGCTCACATTCAGAAATCTACCAACAATAGATGCTGGAGAGGATGTGGGGAAAAAGGGACACTAACCCACTGTTGGTGGGAATACAAACTGGTTAAGCCACTATGGAAGTCTGTCTGGAGATTCCTCAGAAACCTGAACATAACCCTACCATACAGCCCAGCCATCCCACTCCTTGGAATTTACCCAAAGGAAATTAATTTGGCTAATAAAAAAGCCATCTGCACATTAATGTTTATTGCAGCTCAATTCACAATAGCTAAGACCTGGAACCAACCCAAATGCCCATCAACAGTAGACTGGATAAAGAAATTATGGGACATGTACTCCATAGAATACTACACAGCAGTAAGAAACAATGAAACCAAGTCATTTGCAACAAGATGGAGGAATCTGGAAAACATCATGCTGAGTGAATTAAGCCAGTCCCAAAGAGACAAATTTCATTTGTTTTCCCTGATGGCAACAACCAAAGGGGAAACCTGTTGAAGTGAAATGGACACTATAAGAAACAATGACCTGATCAGCTCTTGTCCTGACTCTAGATGTACAATGTAATACTTTATCCTTTTTAGTATTTGTGGTTGTTGTTGTTGTTTTTGTTGTTCTAGTATTAGTGGTTGAACTCTGTAATTAACACACAATTATTCTTAGGTGTTTAAATTTTAACTGAAAAAGTGATCCCTGTTAAATTTAAGAGTGGAAAAAGAGAGGGAGGAGATGTACAATTTGGGACATGCTCAATCAGACTTGCCCCAAATGATGGAGTTAGAAATGTGCCAGGGGATTCCAATACAATCCCATCAAGGTGGCATGTACCAATGCCATCTCACTAGTCCAAGTGATCAATTTCAGTTCACAACCAATGGCTCTGATAGGTCTAAGAAACAAAGGGATCACACAAACAAGACAAGTGTCTGCTAATACTAACTGATAGAATCAAAAAGGGAGAGAAAGATTCAACATGGGAAGTGGGATACACAACAGACTCAGAATGGCAGATGTCCTAAACAACACTCTGGCCTCAGAATCAGCTCTTAAGGCATTTGGATCTGGCTAAAGAGCCCATGAGAGTATTGTAGGCATGGAAAGCCAAGATACCATGGAAAAGAAAAAAAAAGAAGACCTAAATGAAAGATCTCTGTGAGTGAGATCCCAGTGGAAGGAACGGGGCCATCAAAGAAGGAGGTACCTTTCTCTGAAGGGAGGAGAGAACTTCCACTTTGACTATGACCCTATTGGAATAAGATCGAAGTCAGCGAACTCTAAAGGCTTCCATAGCCCTGGCAACTCATGCCTAGAGCCTAGGGAGATTACTGACACCATGAACAGGAGTGTCAAATTGTTAAGTCAGCAACAGGTGTCACTGTGTGCTTACATCCCATGTGGGATCTGTCCTTAATGTGTTGTCTAATGTGCAGTGATGCTATAACTAGTACTGAAACAGTATATTTACACTTTGTGTTTCTGTGTGGGTACAAACTGATGAGATCTTTACTAATTATATACTGAATCGATCTTCTGTATATAAAGATAATTGGAAATGAAAAAAAAACCTGGTGTTAAATTGGAAATGGCATAGAAAATTAATTAATTTTTTAAAAAAAATATTATGTAGGATCTCTGTCTTTAATGTGCTGTACACTCTTATTTAATGCTATAACTAGTACTCCAACAGTATTTTTTTTCACTTTGTGTTGCTATATGGGGGCAAACTGTTGAAATTGTTACTTAATATATACTAAACTGATCTTCTGTATATAAAGAGAATTGAAAATGAATCATGATGTGATTGGAAAGGGAGAGGGAGTGGGAAAGGGGAGGGTTGTGGGTGGGAGGGAAGTTTTGGGAGGGGGAAGCCATTGTAACCCATAAGCTGTACTTTGGAAATTTATATTCATTAATTAAAAGTTTAATAACCCCCCCCCCCAAAAAAAATAAAAGAAAATCATGTAACTCATTCCCCCCTCCTCCTCATGTAAGAACTAGATCGTGTTTTATTCTCTCACCTTCAAATCCTTTGTCTAGGGCCTCAGCTAACTAACATAAATAGGGAGTCTCATTTTAAGATTCTGTCTCATGTGGTTCTAAAACTGCCTCAAATTCAAGAAGTAAGGGAAAATAATTATTTTTTATTAAATGAGGAAGACCAAATGGTGACAGGTGATTTTTTTTGAGAGGCAGAGAGACATATATATAGGGAGCTCCCTTTGATTGGTTCACTTTTTTTTTTTTTTGACAAGCAGAGTGGACAGTGAGAGAGAGGCAGAGAGAGAAAAGTCTTCCTTTACCGTTGGTTCAACCTCCAATGGCCTCTGCGGCCGGTGCGCTGCGGCCAGTGCACCGCGCTGATCCAAAGCCAGGAGCCAGGTGCTTCTCCTGGTCTCCCATGTGGGTGCAGGGCCCAAGGACTTGGCCATCCTCCACTACACTTCCGGACCACAGCAGAGAGCTGGACTGGAAGAGGGGCAACTGGGACAGAATCCGGCACCCCGACCAGGACTAGAACCCGGAGTGCCAGCACTCTGCTAGGTGGAGGATTAGCCTATTGAGCCATGGTGCCAGCTTGGTTGGTTCACTTCTAAGATGTCCTGACAGCCAGGGCTTGGCCAATACCAAAACTAGGAGCCATAAACCCAATCTAGAAACCTTATGTGGGTGGCAGGAGCCCAAATACTTGAGCCGTCACTGTTGACTCCCTGGGTCTGCATTAGCAGAAAGCTGGAGTCAGGAGCCATAGCTGGGCATTGAACTCAGGCATGTGTGGAACATGGGCATTATAAACAGCATCTTAACCTGGGCTAAATGCTTGCCCTATCAGCAGATGATTTGAAGATATTTACAGCTGAAGTGAGATCACCATTTGACCTGTATTCACCTATCTCAAAGTTTTTATTGGCAGCCATATGCTCATCTCTGTAACAATTAAAAATGTGGTGGAGTTGATGATTTTCATGTAGCAGGGATAAAGGCTCAAATCCTAAGAAAATAGATATGCTACTCTTTTTTCACAAAACCAATAATCTTACTTCCACAGAGGACTCTCCTTAGAGAATCTGCAGGTCAAGAAGAACTCAACGAGAGGTATATCTGCCTTTCTGGGAATATTATCTTAGGGAACTCATAGGCTATTAAGAAATAATTAACATCAGATAGGTCAAATAATAGATTTTCTATCAAAGAAGATAGTGGCTCCCGGAAAGCCCCAAATAAAGTGACTCTATGTAGAATGAAAATCAGGAGCTGATTTTAAATCAATAGTTTTGTAATATGGAGAAACAATCTAAAATAGAGTCTGCCGGGTTTAAAAATCTCTAGAACTCTGAATTTTGTGCTTAATGAGAATCAGACTTTGACTTCCACAGCATTTGGGTTTGAAATTCCTCTGGAATATCAGAAATCTTGGTATTTCAATATGACCCTTTCCCATTTCCATGAACATCAGAGACACGCTAGCTACAACACTGTGGAATGTTTTCCCTGTAATTTGCTGATTTAACATGTTTTTGCTTGGCATTTTCAAATTTTACTTTTTCTTTTGCCATTAACTATTTCTAGGGTAGCTTTATAAATTTAAGTTTTGGTATTTGTGCAAGATTTACCTGGTAAGAAAGGATAATTTCTAAAAACTACATTTTAATAAATCTTATCAAAGTTCAGAATATGTTAGGATGAAACCATGCAAAGTTTAC
This sequence comes from Lepus europaeus, assembly GCF_033115175.1. Lineage (NCBI taxonomy): Eukaryota > Metazoa > Chordata > Mammalia > Lagomorpha > Leporidae > Lepus > Lepus europaeus. The sequence goes on along the minus strand of NW_026909316.1, from coordinate 122,927 downwards.
TTTGTGGATGACACTTTTCCTTCATACACATAGAAAGAACTATATAAACTTCACAAATTTGCATTCAGAGGGCATGTTAAAACTAAGAGGTAGCATTAACTTAAAATTCTTGGTGGAAGTCAAACCTTTATCATGTAAACATATTTTCCTGCGTAATTTCATGAAAGCTCGTTTATTTATCTTGCTAATACTACGGTCCAATATAACTTTATTTCTAAATTCACTTTTACAAGCTATAGCTTTTTGCAAAGATAATAGTAGGAAAACATTTATAAACCATAGATTTTCATAAATTGGCCCCAATCAGATGCTTAGTAGGAATAGTATTATCTCCAGTTTTTACTCTCTTTAAAAAAAAGCACTGGAACCTTTCATTTTGTTAATATTAAAAAAGGCCAATTTCTTAGATTCTGTGTCCTATGGACAAGACAAGCTGAAAGAACCTAACTCTGCTTCCTTTTGGTTCTAACTTCCCACTTGTGTATGTATATTTGAGTGTGTGTTCACAAGTATAAAGAAATCATTATTTTTGCAGCTTCTGGCCTAAATGCATTTTAGTCCACTTGCTATAATTCAATTTACTTCCTTCTGAAAATAGTGCCTCAGTTGCAATCATCTCCTCCTTAAAATCTCCATGCAAGCGCCGGCGCTGCGGCTCAATAGGCCAATCCTCCACCTTGCGGCGCCAGCACACCGGGTTCTAGTCCCGGTCGGGGCACCGGTTGCCCTTCTTCCAGGCCAGCTCTCTGCTATGGCCAGGGAGTGCAGTGGAGGATGGCCCAAGTGCTTGGGCCCTGCACCCCATGGGAGACCAGGAGAAGCACCTGGCTCCTGCCATCGGAACAGCGCGGTGCGCCAGCCGCAGCGCGCCTACTGCGGCGGCCATTTACTACGGCAAAAAGGAAGACATTTCTCTCTCTCTCTCTCTCACTGTCCACTCTGCCTGTCAAAAAAAAAAAATCTCAATGCAAGCAAGCTTAGTTAATAAATACAGATTAATATAGCTGAATACCAGTTTCCCCCTTAAGCCCACTTTCTCAGAATATTATCATCTGATTGGTTTACGGAGAGAAGAAAACAACAATAAGGTTGGGAGGGTTGGAGACAGTGGTAAAATAACAATAAAAACAGCAATAAAAATGCTAGATATAGCATCTGTTTTTTGCTTAGCCCGTTGAGCTTGACAGTTCCTGATTTATGCTATAGTCCATGTTTGAACAGATATGAAAAAGGGAAAGGTAAAAGAATGTCTATGCGAGATATTAAATAGTGCAGGAAAAATAAGAGCTGTTATTACCCTGGCAAGGAAAAGAGAAACTCAGTGAAATTTCTTTCCACAGATTTGCCTTTGTGATCTGCAAGGTGCTGTTCCCCTGCTTACATTCCATTACTCTGGCAATGCACTCCTGTGAAATAAAGATTATTAAAGTGCATATGATTATTTTGCTGCTGAGTGAATAAGACAAGCTGCTTCTGAAATGCCTTATCAGAGGAATTCAATTTTAAACCAAATTGTGTTTTTGTCTCCTTCTAGCTTTCTCCTCCCTCCCCCCACTTCAAATAAAACCATCATCTCCATGGTTACCTCATGATATTTTGTTACTCATTGACACCCTGAGTATTTTAAGCTTTCTTTTAATTTCATGAACCCATTTTTCCCATTTTATTATAGCTTTAGTCTATTTTCCAGCTATCTACCATCTGTTTGGAAATCAGTATGCAATGTGTCTTTGACTTGATTTTTATTATATAGTAGTAATAAAAGTAATGGGTTCTGAACTAAATATAAATACATATATTACCCACTGGATATGCAATATTTGAGCAAAGGATGAGACAAAGAGCTAAGATATAGCATAAGGTATATAATGTGAACATATTTTCCTGTGTAATCTTATGAAAGTTCATTTATCATGCTAATACTACAACCCAATATTTCTAAATTCTAAATTTATTTATTTATTTATTTCTAAATTCATTTTTATATGCTATACCTTTTTGGCAAAGATAATGGTAGGAAAACATTTATTAACCATATATTTTCATAAATTGGCTCCAATCATATGTTCAGTAGGCATTTTCTTATTGCCAGTTTTCACTCACTTTTAACCAATCTTTAGTCTCTTGGGTATTCCCCATCCCGCACCACCCTGAGGTGACATTATAGAGATGGGAAGTTCTATAGTTACATTGATAGTCACACTTTTGTTGCCTGATACTTCTACATTTCTATTCAGTTAAGTAAGATAGTAGAGGAAAGATTCTCGCAAGTCTTCTTCTCTATTATTAGCCAATTTCCTGAAGAGAGAGTGATAATAGTTTTGCTAGAATTATCTATTTGATTTTATGGGAACCTATAGTTTTAGCATATACACAGTTCAAGCAAAGGCCAAGCAAACACAAATTGGCAATGGTTAGTGTGCACTGTTTTCATGCTATCTATGTGAAAAAGTTATTTAAAATCTTTTAAAATAAGAGTTAAATCAACTGAACAAGAAGTGAAAGAAACAGGAGTCTGTTTAGAAAAAGGCAAATTTCCAACAGAAGCTACACCAAAGACTCCTTATGCATCTGTACCAGCCTGGAGAAACTTCATCCTACACTGCTTGACAAAGAATGGTGGAGACAGATGACAAGATAGCACTGTATCTACCAAGACTGACTATAGAACATTTTTCCACTACCATAAAGCACTGGCATGTAAGCAGATACTTTTGTATAAAACACACACACACACACACACACGGAATATAGTACAGTGTTGATATTCTCAAAACACAGAATGTGAATCTTCACCTGTTAACATTAATTTTCAGGCCTTAGCAAGTACCGTACATACCCTTACAATAATAAATCAGGCAAGCCCCTGGTTTATTATTTAACTACAAATTATGATCATTACTAAGAAAAGGCATTGATGTTTAACTAGTTCTAGAAACTCTAAGCACAAGCAGAATGCTGTATCACTACTTCTGATGAAACAAATCAAATTTACTATTATACATCAGATCTTTGGTATGCCACCAACATCATGGAACTCATGGCTGTAATTCACTCCCAGCACTGCCCAGAAGGTGTCACCACAGCCTCACTGGCTTGAATGACTTGGGGACTTGTAGGGAGTAAAAATCAAAGGGGGGAAAAGACATAAAGAAAAAAAAAAATCTTCATGCAAGCAAAGGAAAACAAAACAACTACCAGGCAGTAACATTTCCAAATAAAGAAACCCAAACACTTACCACATGCTAAAACTGTAAATTTACTATGAGAAAATAGGCCTCCACTTGTGGATGTAATAGAATGAGATTCAAGGAAGGTGCTACTTGAGATAGTCATTTTATGGAAAGTAAACAGCAGGTGATTAATAGGAAATATTCATGTACAGCAACTGATCCAAATTTCTCACCTAAACTAGTTTACATCATTATCACATCCAGTTTTCTAAGCTGAATTGCACCACATGAAAGGGAAGATAAGAAAGCAGCTGGGAAGAGATAGAAGGAAGGATCAAAGAACATAAAACACAAAGTCTTGTATTGAGAAGCTGCACCAATTAACTCCAAATTACCACCAAAGTCAGAAAAGATGAGCCTTGAAGGAAAAATATTTGTTGCTGCACTGCATCTTGCTTTAGTGGGGTGTCGTCACTCATGTAACTTGCAGCTAAAAGCCATCCCCTTTTAAGGACTATGTCTTTTAATCTATGCTCTTCCCCCCTATAGTTTAATTAAAAGACAATGAACCTTTTAAAGTAGTCAAATGGGAAATATAAAATTGCACCATCTTATCAAGTCTTAAGATATTCCTATTCTCAAAGCATGAGAAGAATCAAAAAAAACCATACTTGACACTTTATTATATTCCAGTCCCTCTGTGCCATCTCTTCATCAGGGTTCTTGGCTGGAATAGCTATTTGAAATCATAAAGGCAATTCAATCTCAGACTGAGTCAAAAATTTTAAAAACAATGGTTAAACTATACCAATCTGATGTATTATCTTGAGCACAACAAATGATTTTTTAATTTTTAAAATGGTATTTTTGTAAATCTGTATTCTTCCTGTGTTTAAGTGACACAGTTCTAAAAATTAATGGACTTCCTTTTCAAGGTGTTATTTACTCAAATATGTGATAGTTTTAGAGCAAGTCAGCTAAAATAAACTTAGTAAAATGTTAATGGTTGATAAGCAGGCCTAAATGCTTAGCTTTCCTCCAATTCCATAGCCCAAATCTATTAATTTTGGCAAAGGGCACCAAGAAATATCCATGCCATTTGAAATGTTCCATGGGAGTCTTTAAAAATGAAGGTCTTGTCTACTCTTTATAGACATTAAAATGCTTCATCCCAAAGACCCCTTTATAGCAAATTGCAAACTGTTCTGTTTTATCTGCTTTAACAGGATGAAGGGCTGAACTGGCCCTAGAGAAATGGGATACAGAGTCTGAGTAGCTCAAACTTGAGATTTCCAATAAACCATCTCCACAATTAGAGGAAAGGCATAGAGGAAATTCATTTCTTCAGAGTTGCAACCCATGAAGAATTATTCTATACTTCCTTACTTATTTCATCACTAAAAATCTAACTAAAATCATATTCCTTCAATGTTTCACTCCAAGCTAATACAAAAGCTCATTATAATCAGCCTAGTAAAGCATGCACACATATCCTTTTTATCACCTGACTGTAATATTCACTATCTTAATTCTTGATTTCTTGCAAACTTAAATAAGCACTACTCATACAGTCATTATTTTTCTTTAAAATTTATTATTTTATTTGAAAGGCAGAGTCCTAAAGAGAGAAGAGGAGAGACAGAGAGAGGGAGAGGGAGAGAGATCTTCCATCCTCTGGTTCACTCCCCAGATGGTTGCAAGAGCCAGGACTGAGCCAGGCCGAAGCCAGGAACCAGAAGCTTCTTCTGGGTCTCCCATGAGGGTATAGGTGCTCATGTACTTGGCCCATCTTCCACTGCTTTCCCAGGCTCATTAGCAGGGAACTCGATTGGAAGTACAAAAGCTAGGACTACAACTGGCACCCATATCAGATGCTGGTGCTGCAGGCCAGGTATTTAACCCATTGAGGTATAGCACCTGCCCCAGTCATTATTATTCTTCAGCTATAAGTCCAATCGCCTAGTATATGTTGAAAGTTTGCATAGCTTCCTTTTTTCTTACTGTACTAACAATTGCTACTAAGTAAATAATGCGCATATTTTACTTAGTTAATAATTCAGGCAAGGCATGAGATTTAGGTTTAATTCTTCATCCACAAATTCCTATATTTGGAATGTTGCTAAAACTTCTCAATACACTACTCAGTTCAGTAATGACAACTCTCACCATCTTTTACCCTTCTGTAAAGTATATCTGTCTCATTTCTTGGAGTGATTGCATACACAACAGATACCAAGAGTCTGAAATATTAACTTGGGAAAAATAATGCTTTCCTTTAGATTGCAAATAATTATTGTGATTAATCCAACATTTAAAAAATATACCAAAGCCACAAAATCACAAGCATGCCTCTTTGTAAGTCATCTAGAAATATCATATTAATAAAAGTGGAAGAATGAGGAAAAACAAAGTCTCTCATCACCAACTCCTAAACATTAACAATAGCAAAAATGATAATTTATTAGGAAAAATCACAGAAGTTCAGGGAATGTTTCTCAAACACATTCTGGAGTTCTATGTTACAGTAAACACAAGCTGAAGTTCTGACATAATGTGGAAATCATGCAGTCTGTTCCCTTCTCTAATTTCTTATTTTTTGTATGAAAATATCATTAAAATTGTACTAATCTGTCAGAAAGGAGATGAGATATAATGCAAACTTCTCTCAATTAGAATAGAAAAGCATTAAAAAGTGATTTAAAGCACAGACTCAAATGAGATAGACCTACATTTGAATACTGGTTCTATTGACTACTGACAAGTTCTTCAACAGTCTAAGATTCAAATTATTCTTTTATAAAATGACAATCATATAAACTTTGTAGGGTTGCTGTAATTGAATAAAATAGATAAAATGTCCAGCATAGCAAATGTCATATAGCAAATAAATATTCAACTATTAGTTGAAACTGAAAGGATTTTCCTGTGAGTTGGGGGAAAAATCCACTGGAGAAATTTTCATTTCTTAAAAAAAGTTTTATTTCATGGGCAGAGTTACATTCAGAGGGAGAGGGAGAGGAAGAGAGAGAGAGAGAAAGGCAGAGAGAGAGAGAGAGAGAGAGAGAATATCTTCCATCCTCTGGTCTCAAGAGACAGGACTGAGCTAGACTGAAGCCAGGAGCCAGGAGCTTCTTCCAGGTCTCCCACACAGGGGCCCAAGCACTTGGGCCATCCTCTGATGCTTTACCAGGCACATTAGAAGAGATATGGATCAGAAGTGGAGCAGCTACTCAAAACAGAAAACATTCTATATGAAATATAAAATGGAAAACAAAAAGCATAACCAGGCTCAGAAATAAGATATAAACCTCCATGGCCCAACATAGAAAAAGAAATTCAAAGCAGGGTGTAGGGCTGAGGCTACTGGCATGCTGGATCCAAAGAGAAACAATGGTAGCCAGAGGTGGGGCTCCAGTGAGGTAAGAACATATGTTGCACAGAAATGGGAAGGAAAGAGTACATGGGACATTGAGGGCTGGTACAGGGCTCCTGCTCACCTGAAATAGAGTACAGTGGGGACTGTGGTTGTGGAGCAGCGAATTAAGGCACCCCTTGCAATACTAGCATCTCATATAGGAGTGCTTGGTCAAGTCCCAAACATTCTGCTCCCAAGTTAGCTTCCTGCCAACAGGCTAGGGTAGCAGTGGAAGATGTTTCAAGTGCGTGGGTCCCAGCCACCCATGATGGAAGTCTGGATGGAGTTCCTGGATCCTGGCTTTGGTATAGCCCAAACCTGGCTACTGCAGCCATTTGGGGAATGAATTAAGAAGTGGAAAATCTTTCTCTTCCTCTCTCTGTTACCATGTATTTCAAACAAACAAACAAACAAACGAAATAAATCTTTAAAAAAGAAAGAAAATACAGTAGCTGAATATGTAAACCAATACCCAGTAATACTCTGGGTTGAACATCAAACTGTCATTATAAAACCTAGGGGCGGGAGTGTCAGGGAACCAGATTCAGGTAATTGAAAAATTATCATAGGGAGTAGTGAACAAAGTCAAATAAAAAGAACACTATGCTCATATAACCTCCTACTCAAAATAGGCCTACAAACCAAAATTCACAAAAATCTAATACAAACAAAGGTATCAGGGCCAGTGCTGTGGCATAGTGGGTAAAATCACTGCTTGTAGTGCTGGCATCCCATATGGGCGACAGTTCGAGTCCCAGCTGCTCTACTTCTGATCCAGGTCTTTGCTGTGGCCTGGGAAAGCAATGGAAGATGGCCCAAGTCCTTGGGCCCCTGCATCCACATGGGGGACCTGGAAGAAGGCTCCTGGCTCCTGGCTTCAGATAGGCACAGCTCCGGCCATTGCAGCCAATTAGGGAGTGAACCAGCAAATGGAAGACTTCTCTTTCTCTCTGCCTCTCCTTCTCTCTCTGTGTAACGCTGACTTTCAAATAAATAAATACTTAAATAAATCTTTAAACCAAAAAAAAAAAAAGGTATCAAGCAGAATGAACAATTGACAGTAAGAAAATTATATTATTCCATGTAAAATTAACTTAATTGAAACAGTCTGACAGGGGCCAGCACTGTGGTGCAGTAAGTTAAAGCCCTGGCCTGAAGTGCAGGCATCCCATAAGGGTGCTGGTTCTAGTTCCGCTGCTCCACTTCTGATCCAGCTCTCTGCTATGACCTGGGAAGGCAGTAGAAGATGGCCCAAGTCCTTGGGCCCCTACACACATGTGGGAGACCCTGAAGAAACTCCTGGCTTGTGGCTTTGGATCAGCACAGCTCTGGCCATTGTGGCCATCTGGGGAGTGAACTATCAGATAGAAGAACTCTCTTTCTGTCTCTACCTCTCTCTGTAACTCTGTCTTTCAAATAAATAAAATAAATCTTAAAAAAAAAGAAACCATCTGACAAAGAGTTAAGAGAAGTATATTTACAATGTTTGAAAATATAAATGAAGGAAGAATTTCTGGCCAAAGGCAGAAATTGTAACATCAAAAAGGAAGAATAAAATAAGAACAGGAATATATGGGTTAAAAGACGTGAAAATGTAGTCAATGAAATTAACTCAATAACATGGATAAACTCTGGACTTGAATTTGTATATAGAAAATCTTGAGGAATCAGCCAAAATTGCTATTAAATCTATTAAATGAGGTCAACAAATTTGTAGAATATGAGACCATTATGCTGTGCAAAGATCAACTGCATATCAATATACTACCAATATATGGGCTATAATATTTGAAAATTAAGTAAATAATTATTTTTAAATGGCATAAACAAGAATAAATACATAGAAATAAATATTAAAAGAAAAAGGCATATTTCTATACCTTAAAGTAAAAATGTTAAAAAATCTTAAGAGATCAAAATAAGTGAAAAGATATCTAATGGTTTTCCAGTAAACAGAAAGACCTGTTGACAGCCAATGCTCCTCAGATTAATGTATAGATTCAAAAGGAACCCTATCAAAATCCCAGATAGTTTCTTGAAAAAACTGACAAACATCCTAAAATTTAAGTGGAAATGCAAGGGACCCAGAATACCCCGAGATATCTTCAGAAAGATGTATAAAGTTGTAGGATTTATATTTCCTTATTCTAAAACTTACTAAAAAGTTACAGTAATCAAGAATCTGTGGTACTTGCCTAAGGATAAACACATAGTTCAGTAAAGAGAATTAAGATCCTAAAAGCACACCCATACATTTCTGGTCAATTGAGTGTCAACAAGGGTGCCAAGATAATTTGATGGAGGAAAGAAAAATCTTTTCAACAAATGTGCTGTGTTACCCACATACAAATAAATGATGTAATCCCTTACCTCACATCATATACAAAATTAAGTCAAAACAGATCAAAGACCTATAAAAAATGCTAAAAGAAAACAGAAGGGGGCTTGTGCTGTGGTGTAGTGGGTAAAGCTGCCACCTGTGGTGGTGGCATTCCATATGGGCACTAGTTTGAATCCTGGATGTTCCACTTCTAATCCAGCTCTCTGCCATGGCCTGGGAAAGCGATAGAAGATGCCCCAAGTCCTTGGGCCCCTGCACCCACATGGGAGACCTGGAAGAAGCTTCTGGGTCCTGGCTTCAGATTGGTACAGTTCCAGATGTTGCGGCCATCTGGGGAGTGAGTCAGCAGAGGGAAGATCTCTCTCTCTCTCTCTCTCTCTCTCTCTCTCTGCATCTGCCTCTGCCTCTCTGTAACTCTGCCTTTCAAATAAAAAAATCTTAAAAAAAGAAAAGAAAGAAAACATAGGGATAATATTATTCACACTGGCTTAGGGTATGATACTAAAAGCATAAACAATAAAAGGAAGACTTAATGAACAGGACTTTATCAAAGTTAAAAACTTTTGTTTTTCAAAGGACACCATCCAGCAAGTGAAAAGATAACTGATAGAAACTATTTGAAAATGATATAGCTGAAAAAGAACATATATTCAAAATGTGTAAAGCACACATAAAAATTAACAATAAAAAGACTAAAAATCCAGTTTTAAAAATGGGTAAAAGTTCTGAACAGAAATTTCTCCAAAAAAAGATACAGAAATGCCACAAATATATGGAGAGATGTTCATTAATCATTAGTTATTAAGGAGATGCAAACCAAAACTCCAAGATACCACTTCATGCATACAAGGATGTATAATAAAAAGATGCAATAACAGATTTTAGAAGGTACACAGAAACTGAAGATTTCAGATATTGCTGGGGTGATTATAAGATAGTGTAAGTATTTTTGTCACTTCCTCAAAATGTAAAATATAGTTATCTTGATCATCCAGATCAATTCTACCCCCAGACATATACCCAAGAGAAATAAAATATATCCATAAAAAATCTTATCCATCTATATTCATAGTATCATCATTCACTCTCACCAGGAAGCAAATAACCCAAATAATGATCAAATGATAACAAATAAATGAAATGTGGTAGTACTATTCTGCAAAAGAAAATAATGAAATACAGGTACATGCTACAATATGAGTGGACATCAGAAATATTGTGGTAAATGAAAGCAGCCAGTTTCAAGAGACAAAGTACAGCATGTTATCATACATACAAATGTTAGAAGGAAATCTATAGAGATAAAAAGTACACTGATGTACTTTTTATATACATAAGCATAAGCAAACTGAATGAGATGGGGCTGTAACAGAAAATGACCCACCAGTGGATACAAGGTTTATTTGGGGTGATGGAATGAAAATGTTCTAAAATTAGATTTTGGTAGTAGTTGTAGAATTCTACAAATATACTACAATCTACTGAATTATATATATACAGGTGATATTTAATTATGGTATATAAACTAGATCCAATAAAATTTAAAAAACTTAAGATGGGGATATAAATAGCTTCAAATGATTTGAAGAACAATTTGGAATATCTAATATATTTAAATATATTGTATATATTGTATAATATATTTAAATATATTAGATAGACCCAAGAATTCCATTTTTACCTACATAAAAAGATAAGAGTCTTACATATGAGCACAATGAGGCAGGCTAAACTGTTCATTATATATTCTAATAATGGAAAAAATAGAAATGATAGACATACTGTGATAGTATTTAGAATTCCAAAATGATACACAACATATACCACTTTCAGATAAATAACCATATAATGATTTCTTAGGGATAAAAACCACTAACTTCAGGGGCCAGGGCTGTGGTAATAGTAGGTTAAGCCTCTGCCTGCTGTGCCATCATACTACATGGGCACCAGTTTGAGTTTGGCTGATACACTTTTTTTTTTTTTTTCAAAAAAATTTTTTGACAGACAGATTTAGACAGTGAGAGAGAGAGAGAGAGAGACGTGGGTCTCCCATGTGGGTGCAGGGGCCCAAGGACTTGGGCCATCTTCTACTGCTTTCCTAGGCCATAGAAGAGAGCTGGATTGGAAGTGGAGCAGCTGGGACTCGAACCAGAACCCATCTGGTATGCTGGCACTGCAAGTGGTGGCTTTACCTGCTATGCCACAGTGCTGGTCCCCGGCTGCTCTACTTCTGATCCAGCTTTCTGCTAATGCCTGGGAAGGCAATGGAGGATGGCCCAAATATTTGGGCCCCTGCACACATGTGAAAGACAGGGATGAAGTTCCTAGCTCCTGGCTTTGGTATGCCCTAGCTCTGGCTGTTGCATTTGGGGAGTGTACCAGTGGAAGGAAGATCACTCAGTCTCTGTCTCTCCCTTTGTAACTGCCTTTCAAATAAAGCAAAAAATCTTTAAAAAAATACTAAGTTCATGGTGTAACTGCTGAGAAAGGTGATGGGTCTGGTAAGTAATGAATGTTATCCACAGTGTAACATTACTATTATCAAAAATTCTGTAGCAATCAGAACAAAATATTAATTTATTAACTTGTATAATAGTCAAATAGGCACTGCTTTGATTAGTCTCCATTTTTCTTTTTAGAGATTAAAATATATTTTAACACACAAACATGCCATGAACCAATAAATTTAAAGTTTCCCCAAACATCCAAGCTCAAAATGATTTTTCTGTTTTTCAGTCAATATATCAAGGGCAAATACTCACTTGAGCCAACATTAGAGTACCACTAAAAGTCAAAGGATTCATTTAGTCAAAGTGCTGCATTTTTTTTAAAAAGGTGAAATTACTGTGCATGAATTCAAACACTTTGAAAATCATATGCTCTCTGGCCTTCCCAGTAAAGTGTCACCTGACAAGGTCATTGTTCAAAGAATGTAGTAATTATTCAGGAATGAGGGAGAACATTCAGTGAGGTATTCTCCCTACTGCTTTCTCTGTTGAAATCACAGAAATGACAAATGTAATTAAATCTTTTTTAAAAGTTACCTATGAGGTTTTTTTTTTTTTTTTTTTTTTTGACAGGCAGAGTGGATAGTGAGAGAGAGAGAGACAGAGAGAAAGGTCTTCCTTTTTGCCATTGGTTCACCCTCCAATGGCCACCGCAGCCGGCGCATTGCGCTGATCCGAAGCCAGGAGCCAGGTGCTTCTCCTGGTCTCCCATGGGGTGCAGGGCCCAAGGACTTGGGCCATCCTCCACTGCCTTCCCGGGCCATAGCAGAGAGCTGGCCTGGAAAAGGGGCAACCGGGATAGAATCGGGCGCCCCAGCTGGGACTAGAACCCGGTGTGCTGGCGCCGCAAGGCGGAGGATTAGCCTGTTAAGCCACGGCGCCGGCCACCTATGAGTTTTAAGTTGTGATGGAAATTATTTCTAACCTTATGAACTTTCACATTACACTGTACTAAAAGAAATCCTTCCAGTTTTCCTTTCAGTATGACAGTTAAATAAATAGGAAGTCTTCACTTCTGACCTTTCATAGCTATTCAAAAGAAGCAATTCTGTTTGCCACTATTCCATTTACCAAAGATAAAAATGAAGCAAGTTTAAACACTAATTCATCTCTTTTCCAAGATTTGAATGATTTAAGAAAATTATTATTACAAAAAAACAAAAGAGAGAGAGGGAGACAGAGGGTAATATTTAGCTCCTAAGCCACAGAAGTTAACAATTTATTTCCTTCTGGTAAGGATGATTTTAATTTCAAAACTAAAAGAAAAAGGTAAACATTATATAAATATAAACATCCACAACTATTATCATTATATTAAAGTTTAACTTCTCAGCAGGCGCTGCAGCTCACTAGGCTAATCCTCCACCTGTGGTGCCGGCACTCCAGGTTCTAGTCCTGCTCAGGGCGCCAGATTCTGTCGCAGTTGCCCCTCTTCCAGTCCAGCTCTCTGCTGTGGCCCAGGAAGGCAGTGGAGGCTGGCCCAAGTCCTTGGGCCCTGCACCCACATGTTAGACCAGGAAGAAGCACCTGGCTCCTGGCTTCGGATCGGCACAGCACGCTGGCCGTAACGGCCATTTGGGGGATGAACCAATGGAAAAAGGAAGACCTTTCTCTCTGTCTCTCTCTCTCTCTCACTGTCTAACTCTGCCTGCCAAAAAAATAGTTTAACTTATCAGGAAGTTTAAGATTTAACTTTTAATAATATAACAAAATAAATTACCTTTTATTGACATGCTCTCCAAGAGGCATAATGAAACAAAATGTCATATTCTAAAATTTTCTAGACTTCAGTTACATTCATCTTAGGGATGACAAACAGGTCTCATGCTGGAAGCCAACACCGAATGAATAAAAAGGACCACTGAGGATACTACATCAGGAAATGTCCCTAGGGCATATGAGTTGATCAGTAAAGTAGTAGACTTTTTAGGGAGAAAAAAGTAGTGATACGTAGCCAAATATTTCCCAAATTGGCTTTATATCTATAGCTAGGGACAAGAAAAACTATCATGTTTATTTACCCATAAATATATTTAATGATATGTACTAAAATTGGTTTCTGCCAAAATAATCTAAACAAAATTCAGAGAATTGCTGGCACATATCATAAGAAACAAATAACATACTGAGGGAAAAGGAAGACTTTTTCAACCGGAAGGAATATATAGGAATTGGTAGCAGGGCTGGAGGGAACAACATGAGCCATAAAAGGAAGAAACCCAATGATTCAAAATATTATTGCTTAGCTGATCCTAAACAGTTTATATAAGCAGAATCATACAACATGTTTTTGTGTGTGTGTATGTGTGTGTGTGAACAGTTTCTTTGATTTAGCATAATGCTTTCAAAATGCATCCTTGGGGGCCAGTGCTGTGGTGCAGGGGGTTAAGCCTCTGCCTGTGGTGCTGATATTCGATTAGGGGTACAGACTTTTGTCCCAGCTGCTTCTCTTCTGGTCAAGCTCTTTGCTAATGGCCTAGGAAAGCAGTAGGATACGGTCCAATTGCTTGAGCCCTTGCACCTGCATGGGAGACCCAGAAGAAGCTCCTGGTTCCTGGCTTCATACTGGCCTAGCTCCGGCAATAGTGGCCATTTGGGGAGAAAACTAGCATATGGAAGACCTTTCTCTCTGTCTCTCCCTCTCTCTGTAACTCTGCCTCTCAAATAAATAAATAAAATCATTAAATAAAATTCATGTTGTAGCATATATAACTTCTTCATTCCTTTTTATGGCCAAATAATGTTTCATTAAACAGATATATTTGTGATTTTCCATACATCAGTTGATGGATTTTTATGTTATTTTTAATTTTTAACATGTTTTGTTGGATATGTTAAGTAATATGATTCTCATTTTGTGTTAGAATTTCAAAGCACATGACAATTGATACCCCTATAACATCTATGAAATTGCATAACAACCATATTTAATTAATTTCTTTATTTAAAAGATTTTATTTTATTTTGGAAAGAGTTTCAGAGAGTGGTAGAGCCAGAGGTAGATCTTCCATTTGCTGGCTCATTCCTCAAATGATTGCAATGGCCAGAGCGGAGCTGATCTGAGGCCAGAGAGCTGGATTGGAAGTGGAGCAGCTGAGACTCAAACCAGCACCCATATGGGATGCTGGCACTGCAGGCCAGGGCTTTAACCTGCTGTGCCACAGTACCAGCCCCACTACCATATTTTTAAAGCTGTTGAAGATGGAGAAAAACCTATTTTGGTACTCAGCAATAAATCCTTAAAAATCAACAATTACTGAGACTAAATTTACTGGCTTAAGTAAAAAGTATCATTTCTCAGGTACTTCATCTGTTACTGAAGAGATTTCATGTTTAGAATCTGTTCCAATAGAGAAATCTGTTCCAATATAGAAAATGTATAGAAGAAGAATCAAATAACTTGTGCAAAAGAATCATTAAAAGTATCAAGAATAGATATATTATCCATATTATAAAAGGAAGCCCCCACCTAACTCAGATCCATAAAAATGGGTATTACCATCAGAAGAAGTTATATTCCTCTGGGATCCCATTTCCGCTCAACATATTGCACAACTACCCAGAACCCACCCTGAAAACATGGCTGATTCTATCAGTTCCTAGGAAAAGTCTTGATATGCCCCTAACACTCTGGCTTGTTTCCCATTTCTACCTCCCAGTATATTTTTGTTCACTGACTACCATGAAAAAATGTGGGAAGGAATACTCGTGTAGAAGTTTTTCTGTAGATATGTTTTCATCTATCTTGGTTAGCATTGCTTAAGAATGGAATTTATTGGGTCATATGTTAACTCATTTTGGAAAAGTACTTTCCAACTTGGCTGTGCCATTTTACATTTCCACTAGCAATATATGAGGGCTCCAACTACTGCACACCATTGTCAATGCTTGCTTTGTATTTCTTTTATTTATTTATTTATTTATTTATTTGACAGGCAGAGTGGATAGTGAGAGAGAGAGACAGAGAGAAAGGTCTTCCTTTTTGCCGTTGGTTCGCCCTCCAATGGCCACTGCGGCCGACGCATCGCGCTGACCCAAGGCCAGGAGCCAGGTGCTTCTCCTGGTCTCCCATGCGGGTGCAGGGCCCAAGCACTTGAGCCATCCTCCACTGCCTTCCCGGGCCATAGCAGAGAGCTGGCCTGGAAGAGGGGCAACCGGGATAGAATCCAGCGCCCCAACCGGGACTAGAACCTGGTGTGCCAGCGCCGCAAGGTGGAGGATTAGCCTGTTAAGCCACGGCGCCGACCTTGTATTTCTTTTATTAACTGTTCAAAGATTATTGATCATTTGTATATATGCTTTTGAAAACTTCAAAACATTTTAGATTTAAACACAGTGCTTTTTATTGCTTTTTATTGCTGTGATTCTTTTTTAAAGAATATACTCCCTTTATAGGCCACCTATGAGGTGTATAATGTACAATTAATCTCTTCAGTTCTATGGGTTGTCTTTTCATTTTCTTGATGGAGTTCTTTGAAGCATAGGTTTTAATTGTGATGAAGTTCATTTTGCTATTTTTTTCTTTTGTCATTTGTGCTTTTGGTGTCAAAGCTAAACACACACACAGATTTATTCTTATGTTTTCTGCTAAAAAAGTTTTCTAGTTCTAACCTTTAAATTTAGGAATCGTATCCACTTTGAAATATTGGTTGAGGTAGGAGCCAAATTTCATCTTTTTGCATGTAGATAAGTAGTTACTCTATAAAATTTATTGAAAAAAATGTTATTTTCCCATTGAATTATCTTGCAGCACTGCCAGCATTCAATGTAACAATTTGTTTCTGCAAGCCCATTCATTCATCTGTCTGTCATTATGCTAGACCAGACTCATTACCACAGCTTTGTGATAAGCTTTGAAATTGGGGCACATTGTTAAGAACAACTACTTAAATTTGAATGAAATACAGTTTATTTTTAAATATTAATTTTTAATCCTGCAACAATGATGAATTGTTAGGTCTAATCTTGTGTGTGTGTGTGTGTGTGTTCTTTAGCTTCCTATACACAAATTAGTTTTCCATCTTTTTTTTTCTCCCAGTCTGAATGCCTTTTCTTGTTAAAATTCCCTGGCTAGAAGTTCTAGTACAATGTAAAATACTAGTATTTGAGAGTAGATGTCCTCATGTTTTTCCTGATCTTTCTGAAAAGCAGTCTTTCTCCACAAAAGATGATATTAGCTGTGTGGTTTTCATAAAGGCTTTTAATCAGGTAGAACACTTTTCTGGGTACTTCTAGTTAGTTGAGTGATTTTATCATGAAAGGATGCTGAATTCTATCAAACACTTATTCTATATCTATAATAATCAGGTAACTTTGTCCTTGATTCAACTAATTTGATATATTGTATTAATGGATTTTCAGATGTCAAACCAAACTTATTCCTGACATGAATCCTATTTTGTCATAATATGTTTAAATTATTATTTTAATATTGCTGATTTGGTTTGGTGGTATTTTATTGAAGACTTTCTCATCTATATTTCATAAAGACTACTGGTTAGGAGTATATTTTTATGTTTTTGTCTAGCTCTGGTAAAAGGGCAATACCGCCCTTATAGAATAAGTGGGGAGTGTTCCCTCCTCAGGTATTTCTGGAAGCATTTGTGAAGTTTTGATGTTACTGTTCTTTAAACATTTGCTACAATTTCTCAGTGAAGCTATCTTGGCCTGGGCTGGTAGGAAGTTTGCTAACTCAATTTCTTTACTTGCTAAACAATCTATTCAGATTTTTATTTCTTCTTCATTCAGTTTTGGAAGTTGTTGCCTTTCTAGGAATTTTCCTATTTCATCTAATTTGGTGGCATACAGTTTATACTGTTGCTTTCTGAATATTTCCTCTTTGTTTATTTATTAGTGTTGTTTCCACTTTTGTTGACAATTCTTGTAATTGAAGTCTCTGTTTTTTGTGGTTAGCCTGATAAAAGTTCTGCCAAACTGTTGATCATTTTCAAGAATCAAATGAGAGTTTCACTGATTTTCTTTATTATGTTTCTCTTCTATACTTATCTATATCTTTGCTCTAATATTTATTATTTACTTTTTTCACTGTGTTTATCTTGTTCTTTTTATCACAGGTTACTGACATGAAGTGTCTTTTAAAAAATACAGGCATTATGCACATGTTTCCACGTAAGCACTGCTTGTCTTATAAATATTGCTACATTTGATTTCATTTTCACCCATTTCAAAGTGTTTTCTCTCTTTTTTTTTTTTTTTTGGCAGGCAGAGTGGACAGTGAGAGAGAGAGACAGAGAGAAAGGTCTTCCTTTTTGCCATTGGTTCACCCTCCAATGGCCGCCGTGACCATGACCAGCGTGCTGCGGTGGGGACATCATGCTGATCTGAAGCCAGGAGCCAGGTGCCTCCCCTGGTTTCCCATGGCGTGCAGGGCCCAAGGACTTGGGCCATCCTCCACTGCACTCCTGGGCCATAGCAGAGAGCTAGCCTGGAAGAGGGGCAACCGGGACAGAATCTGGTGCCCCGACCTGGACTAGAACCCAGTGTGCTGGCGCAGCAGGTGGAGGATTAGCCTATTGAGCCATGGCGCCGGCCTCAAAGTGTTTTCTAATTTCATTTATCATTTTTTAAAGTCACATTGTTATTTTTTATGTTTCTAAATTTTCCTTATTTCTTTCACTTGGTTCTAATTTCATTTCAGTGTGGTCAGCAAACATGTTTTTCATGATTTTAATCATTTAAATTGACTGAGACTTACTTAATAACCAATTTTATAAAAGGACTATTTTAGAGAATAGTCCATGGACTTTTGAGAAGTCTGTATTCTGCTGGTGTATGGAGGATAATTTTTTATTTTTATTTTTTTAATTTTTATTGATGGATTTTTTGACAGGCAGAGTGGACAGTGAGAGAGAGAGACAGAGAGAAAGGTCTTCCTTTGCCGTTGGTTCACCCTCCAATGGCCGCCGCGGGTGGCACGCTATGGCCGGTGCACTGCGCTGATCCGAAGCCAGGAGCCAGGTGCTTCTCCTGGTCTCCCATGGGGTGCAGGGCCCAAGCACTTGGGCCATCCTCCACTGCACTCCTGGGCCATAGCAGAGAGCTGGCCTGGAAGAGGGGCAACTGGGACAGAATCCGGTGCCCCAACCGGAACTAGAGCCCAGTGTGCCAGCGCCGCTAGGCAGAGGATTAGCCTGTTGAGCCACGGCGCCGGCCTGGAGAATTATTTTTTAATCAGTTCATATTACTCCAGAATTTCCTTCTTCAGCTATTATTCATTATTGAAAATGAGATATGAAGTCTCTATTTGTAACAATATTTATTTATTTTCATATTGTATTTGAAAAGAAGAAGGACAGAAATCTTCCATCCACTGGGTTACTCAAATGTCTGCAAAAGCCAGGCTTAAGTCAAGCTGAAGCCAGGAGTCCAGAACTCAATCTGGGTCTTCCAAGCGGTAGCAGGGTCCCAAGTAATTGATCCTTATCTATTGTGTCATAGGGTATGCATTTGCAGGAAGCTAGAAAATTAGCAAATGAGCTAGACTCAAACCAGACACTCTGAATATTGGATGAGAACATTCAAAGTGGCCAAACAACTGCACCTGCAACTACTATATTTGAATTATCTGTTCTCTGTCTATTGTTGCTTTGTGCATTTTGGGATGTGTTATTAGTGCTTAAATGTTTATAATTTCTATACCTTCTTTATACATTACCTCTTTGTTTCTGTAGTGTGAAAATACTTCAAAAAGTTCAAGAAAAAAATAGGAAGAAAAGATGAGTTTGTTTTAGTAAAAAAAAAAAAAGTTGAAGCCCATACATAAATTTTTCATAGTATATATTTCCCAACAACTTTTTTAAAAAATAATATTTAATTGTTTAAGAGGCTGGGTTACAGATAAGAGGGAGAGACAGAGAAGTCTCCCATCCACTGCTTCACTACCCAAATGGCCTCAGTGGCTGGAGCTGGGATGATCAGAAGCCAGGAGCCAGGAGCTTCTTCCAGATCTCCCATGTGTGTGCAGGTGTCCAAGCACTTGAGCGATCTTTTACTGCTTTCCCAGGCCATTAGCAGAGAGCTGGATTAAAAGAGGAGCAGCCAGGACAGGAACCCACACCCATATGGGATGCCAGCATCACAGGTAAAGGCTTAACCTACTATGCGACAGTGCCAGCCCCCAACAACTTTTTGAAGATCCCTCATATACTTTTTTCCATCCTTTACTTTAAACCTATTTGTATCTTTGTATTTAAATAATATCCTTTATGTAAAGCATATGGAGGCATTATATTTTCTTACCCATCCTGTAAAGTTTTTTTTGACTAGAATGTTTAATCTATGTATGTTTAATAAATAAAATACTGACAACATAAAATTTACATTTGTCACTTTACTGTTTTCTAAAACCTTATGTTTTATTCCTCTACTCATTTATTACCATGTTTTTTCATGGTAAACAGTTTTCTTTTAGTGTATCATTTTTTTTTTGTTTTTTCCTTTTACCATATATATTTTTAAAGATTTATTTATTTGAGAGGCAGAGTTACAGACAGAGAGAGGGAGATACGGAGAGCAAATCCTTCCATCCACTGGTTCACTCCCCAAATGGCCACAACTGCCAGAGCTGGGCCAATCCAAAGCCAGGAGCCAGAAACTTCTTCCAGGTCTCCCAGGCAGATGCACCCAAGCACTTGTGCAATCTTTTACTGCTTTCCCAGGACATAACAGAGATCTGGATAGGAAGAGGAGCAGCCACGAATTGAACTGATGCCCATATGGGTTGCCAGTGCCATAGACAGAGGCTTAGGTCCACTATGCCACAACACCAGCCCTTACTGTATTTTTTGTTATTGTGTTGTTTCATGTTAAATAGTTTTCCTTTAGTGCATCATTTAAAATTTTTGCTGTTGCTTCCTTCACTATAGTTTTTTCTTTTTTTTTTTTTTTTGAAGATTTATTTATTTATTTGAAAGTCAGTTACACAGAGAGAGAAGGAAAGGCAGAGAGAGAGAGAGAGCAAGAGAGAAGTCTTCCATCTGCTGGTTCACTCCCCAGTTGGTCACAATGACCAGAGCTGTGCCGATCTTAAGCCAGGAGCCAGGAGCTTCTTCTGGGTCTCCCACGTGGTTGCAGGGGCCCAAGGACTTGGACCATCTCCTACTGTTTTCCCAGGCCATAGCAGAGAGCTGGATTGGAAGTTGAGCAGCTGGGACTCAAACTGGAGCCTATATGGGATGCTGGCACAACAGGAAGTGACTTTACCCTCTATGCCATGGTGCTGGCCCCATTCACCATAGCTTTTTCAAGCTTATTTTCTTACTGTTTGCTCTGGGGATTCCAATTAACATCTTTATCCAAAACAATCTAACCTAGATAAAAACTGAATTAATTTCAACTATACACACAAATTTTCTTCCAATAATTCCTCTGTAGTATTACTGTCATACAAATTACAATTCTATACATTCTAAGCTCATCAACAGATTTCTATAATTATATAATTAAGTATAATTTATTATACTTTTATTTTAAGAATTATTTTTTCATTTTTACTTGAAAGACAAAGAGATAACAGAGAGAAATAGAGATTTCTATCAATTAGTCTCATTTCTTGAATGTCATTAGTAACCATGGTTGGGCCAAGAGTCTGGAATTCAATTCCTATCTCCCATGTTGGTGATAAGGACCTAAGGACTCGAGGCATTATCTTCTACCTCCTTGGGTGTGCATTAGCAGGAATCTGGATGGATACAAAGCACAGGAGCCAGGACTCAAATCAGGCACTCCAATTTAAGATGAGGTATCCCAAGTAGTGTCTTTATTTTTGGACAGGCAGAGTGGACCGTGAAAGAGAGAGAGACAGAGAGAAAGGTTTTCCTTTGCTATTGGTTCACCCTCCAATGGCCACCGCAGCGGAAGGCAGGAGCCAGGTGCTTATCCTGATCTCCCATGGGGTGCAGGGCCCAAGCACTTGGGCCATCCTCCACTGCATTCCCAGGCCATAGCAGAGAGCTGGCCTGGAAGAGGGGCAACTGGGACTAGAACCCGGTGTGCCAGCCCCGCAGGTGGAGGATTAGCCTATTGAGCCACGATGCTGGCCCCAAGTAGTGTCCTAACTGCTGTTTCTGATGAAAACTTAGCTGCTAATTTGACTCTGGTGCCCTTGCACAGGATGGTTATTTTTATATTTTGCTTTTAAGATTATATCGTTTTATAGTCTGACTAGGACATCTAAGTGGGAATGTCTTTGTTTTCATCCTATTTGGAGTTTACTGAACTTATCAGATGTATAGATTATTTTTAATCAAATCTGAGATGTTTTCTATCACTATTATTTAAATATCCTATTAGCTCCATCAGTCCTCTCCTTCAAGACCTCTTCTCATAAATATGTCGGTATACTTGGTAGTATCACACAGGTCTCTAAAGTTCTGTTCATTTTTCTTCAATCTTAGTCTTTCTTACCCCCAGACTGGATAACCTCAGCTTATCTACTCTTATATTCAATAATTCATTTTTCTTCCTGCTCAGATATCAGATTGAGATCCTCTAAATAAATGATTTTTTTCTTGAGGACACTTTCCACATTTTATTTACATTTTAGGACTAACTTTAATCTCAAAATCACATATCTATACAAATATTTCCCCTTTTTGTTGACTTCACTTAAGCTTAAATGTGTGGTTTGTTAAGCAAAGAATGTGAACAAATATTTACCATGTCTGTTACATGTAACAGACAGGAACAGCTTTTAACAGAAATGTATTGGCCCCCCAAAACTATTTTTTGTTATAAATAAGGTATCAATATAATCCTGAACATATTTTTATGCTACTAGTAGTCAGCACCCACAGCACTTTAAAATTTAACACAATTTGTGACAATATTCATTGTACCTGCTACTTTAAATAATGTCAACTGCAGCTCTTTCACTAAACAAGATGGATAAAACATGCAATTTCTGTTTGTCCTTATTGGGATTTTTACTTTTCAGAAACACACATTTCCACTGCCATCTCACATGTCTCACCATGCTTGAATCTTGAAAATCTGAATCCTAGTTGGAGCTCTCCAGGTTACTGTTTAAATGACAGTGCCTCAATAAGAGAAAGAAAAATTGTGCTACATTTTTCCTCCTGTTACCTGAAAACAAAATGAGTGTACATACATTAAATATATTACAAATGTCCAGGTCACATATCCCAGCTGGAATTCTTTACTGAATGTGTGGTATTTTGCATTGTGATGTTTAGTCAAGACATTGATATGAGTAGAAGGTTGTTGATTTAAGGCAAGTCTGAGCTTCATTAAAATTAACTGTTGTATGTTTGTTCTTCTGGTGGAGGTAGAAGCTTCATGTTTGCTTTGGACACCATTAGACGTCTTGGCTCTTGAAGTACAACTTGAATGCTATATGCATTTTGCCATTTTGCTACTACTAGTATGCTCTGTGCAGACATCATTCCACTGGTGTTATTTATCCCATTCATATTAATATTCATTATAAATCTAAGTGATGGAGGAGCTTCTGGGTATTTAGGTGCACATTCTACTTTCAGGCTATATATTCTGTTCTCATAATTTGTCCTTGGTGGCCCCATAATCATGCCTGTCCACCTTGTAAGTGTCATATCTTCATCATCTTCAAGGCCCTAGCTAACTGTACCATCAACTACTCCTTTTTGTCCTTCTTCAAGTTCTTCCAACAAGCAAAAATTATGAGGAATTTTAACTCCTGTGGGGATTTCCATCTTCTCCCACAGTCCAAGGCAGCTGCTGCATGCATGGGACAACCACCAAAATGAATTTTTAATTTCAGTTACCATACTTTTAAACACAATTTCTATTTCATTCCTTTTTATAATAGCTATTTTTAAAATTGCTATTCTACATTGGGTAGCACATTTTTTTTGGCAGGCAGAGTTAGACAGTGAGAGAGAGAGAGACAGAGAGAAAGGTCTTCCTTTTTCCATTGGTTCACCCCCCAAATGGCCACTGCGGCCAGCGCACTGTACTGATCCAAAGCCAGGAGCCAGGTGCTTCTCCTGGTTTCCATGCAGGTGCAGGGCCCAAGCACTTGGGCCATCCTCCACTGCATTCCTGGGCCACAGCAGAGAGCTGGACTGGAAGAGGAGCAACCAGGACAGAATCTGGTGCCCTGACCAGGACTAGAACCTGGTGTGCCGGCGCTGCAGGCGGAGGATTAGCCTATTGAGCTGCGGCATCAGCCAGGTAACACATTGTTCTTATACTTTTCTGTAATTTTTGGACATGGGTTTTTAGTTCTCTGAAGATATTTGACACAGTTAATTTGGCCAGCGCATGGGAGACCAAGAAGAAGCATCTGACTCCTGGCTTTGGATCGGCGCAGCATGCCAGCCATAGCAGCCATTTGAGGGGTGAACCAATGGAAGGAAGACCTTTCTCTCTGTCTCTCTCTCTCTGTCTAACTCCACCTGTCAAAACAACAACAAAAAGACAATTAATTTAAGCCTATGTCTAGTAAATAGAACACCTGGGCTTCCTAACAAGAATTTCTGAGGACTGCTTTTTTTTATCTCTGTATTTATGTGCTATATCTTGTTATATTTACTGTTTTCCTTTTATATTTTTTGTTGAAAAACGCACATTATGAATAATATAATATGGCAACTCTAAGAATTACATTCTATACCCACTCAACAGGGCTTGTTGTTGCTGCTGTTTATTTTAGCCAACCTTCCTGGAATATACTTTGTATGTTATCCACTTAAATCTCTGTTAATTTTGTTAGTATATAGCCAATTATTAGACAAAAATTTTCTTAAATTTCTTAACCTACTTATTACCCTATTATTATTTTCTTAAATTTCTTAAACTACTTATTACCCTATTAAACTCTGTATGTGCTGACACATGCTTTCATCACTACAAAGTAAACAGCTCTGCCTTAGCAATCACTTCCTGTTTGCACACTCCATCAAGTCCAAACAGAGGTGAGAGTTCTATGGCTGCTCATTTTCTCAGTCTGCAAAAAGCTGCACAAGTGTGTGGCCTTCTAGATCTCTGGGAACATTTAGAAGATTTTCAAAGCCCACTACAGTTATCTCATTTCCCATATTTTCACTTTACATTTTTTGGTCAGCCTTTTTTTGGCCTCAACTAGAATCATTGTCTTGGACAGTTATAATGTTAAACAATTACTTCTAATTGTTTTCAAAAATAGGACTAGCAGTGAAGTTTTTCTCACAGAGTGTGCACTGAGTCAGGTCAAACACATGTCTTGTAAACACTGCCTTTCCAGGGAGCTGTCAGTCAATTTAAAAAGCAACAGCTCTCTGGGGGTGGGGCTTCTTGGAAGCTCTATCCTCATTTTGCCTTTTCCACTAGCTGCTGGGTTACTGGATTTCACAGCTATTATAAGGCAATTAAAGGGTAATATTTCAAGATTACTATGGAGCTTAGGAAATGAAAATGAAAATAAGGCAAGTTAAAACACCACAAACCTTATTGTTCCTATTGAGATTCAGCATTTTTCTTGAATAACTTCCCATCAGATTGTTGTCATCCTTTGGTTGAATTCCAAAGGTCTCAGAAAGCTGATTTGGATAATATTGCCATGGTTCTTATTGGCTTAACAAATGAACAGCTTATCAGAGGCTCTTATTTCTATATTTCACAAATACTTCACATCATTCATATTTAATGTATTATTTCATGTTTATTTACATTTTATTGCTCCTCTTTGCAATAATAGGATAAAGGTTTCACATAAGATACTGCGAATTCATAATTTCATACTACATTCAAATATTTCCATTAATGGGTTAAAAGTTAATTTTTTTTTAAATTTACCCATTTGAGAGATAGAAAGAAAGAATGAGAGACAAAGAAAGAGCATGCTCCCATCCCCTTGTTCACTCCTCAAATGTCTGCACCGGCTGGGAGGCCAAAACCTGGAGCCAGAACTCAATCCAGATCTCTCAATGGGTGGCAGGAATTCATCCTCCAGAATCTGCATTAGCAGGAGGCTAGAATGAAGAGCTAGAGCTGGGAATTAAAGTGAGTTACTCCTATATGGGATACAGGTAAGTTTTTTAAAAGATTTATTTATTTATTTGAAAGGCAGAGTTATAGAAGGAGAGAGAATGGTCAGAGCTAGGCTGATCTGAATCCAGAAGCCAGAAACTTTTTCTGGGTCTCCCACATGGGTGTGAGGCCCACGGACTTAGGCTGTCTTCCACTGCTTTCCTGGGCACATTATCATGAAGCTGGATGGAAGTGGAGCAGCTAGGACTCAAAATAATGCCCATATAGGAGTCTGGCACAGAAGGTGGTAGCTTTACCTACTACACCACAGCAGTGACCCTGGATACAGGCATTTTAACTGGCATCTTAACTGCCAAGCCAAATGCTCACTCTAGGAATTTAGTTTTTGAAGGCTTTATGTATTGCAAATATCCTTAGCAAATTATTATATAGGTTGCACTTTCTCCATCTAAGATAAAGCAATACATTATGGTACCATTTAAATAGTCAGGAGAGTGAAGAGGCAACAGACAGAATGGGAAAAAATATTTGTAAACCATGCTACAGATAAAGGATTAATAACCAGAATCTACAAAGAAATCAAGAAACTCCACAACAATAAAACAAACAACCCACTTGAGAGATGGGCCAAGGACCTCAATAGGCATTTTTCAAAAGAGGAATCCAAATGGCCAACAGGCACATGGAAAAATGTTCAAGATCACTAGCAATCAGGGAAATGCAAATCAAAACCACAATGAGGTTTTACCTCACCCCAGTTAAAATGCCTCACATTCAGAAATCTACCAACAACAGATGCTGGTGAGGATGTGGGGAAAAAGGGACACTAACCCACTGTTGGTGGGAATGCAAACTGGTAAAGCCACTATGGAAGTCAGTCTGGAGAGTCCTCAGAAGCTTGAATATAACCCTACCATTCAACCCAGCCATCCCACTCCTTGGAATTTACCCAAAGGAAATTAAATCGGCAAACAAAAAAGCGGTCTGCACATTAATGTTTATTGCAGCTCAATTCACAATAGCTAAGATCTAGAATCAACCTAAATGTCCATCAACAGTAGACTGTATAAAGAAATTTTGGGATATTTACTCTATAGAATACTATACAGCAGTAAAAAAAAAATTAAATCCGGTCATTTGTAACAAAATGGAGGAATCTGGAAAACATCATGCTGAGTGAAATAAGCCAGTCCCAAAGGGACAAATATCATATGTTCTCCCTGATCAGTGACACCTAACCGAGCACCTGTTAAAGTGAAATGGACACTATGAGAAATGGTGACTTGATCAGCCCTTGTCCTGACTGTTGATGAACTTAATACTTTATCCCTCTTAGTATTTTTTGTTTGTTTGTTCTACTTAATACTATTGGTTGAATTCTGTAATCAATACACAGTTATTCTTAAGTGTTGAAACTTAACTGAAAAGTGATCTCTGTAAAATATATGAGTGGGAATAAGAGAGAGAAGAGATGTACAATTTGGGACATGCTCAATCGGACTTGCCCCAAATGGTAGAGTTAGAAATGTGCCTGGGGATTTCAATTCAATCCCATCAAGGTGGCATGTACCAATGCACATCACTAGTCCAAGTGATCAATTTCAGTTCACAATTGATCATAATGATAGGTCTAAGAGTCAAAGGGATCACACAAACAAGACTAGTGTCTGCTAACACTATAACTGATAGAATTAAAAAGGAAGAGAACGATCCAACATGGGAAGCAGGATACACAGCAGACTCATAGAATGGTGGATGTCCTAAACAGCACTCTGGCCTCAGAATCAGCCCTTAAGGCATGCAGATCCAGCTGAAAAGCCCATGAGAGTATTTCAGGCATGGAAAGCCAAGACACTGTGGCAAAAAAAAAAAAAAATGACCTAAATGAAAGATCTCTGCAAGTGAGATCCCAGTGGAAAGAACGGGCCATCAAAGAAGGAGGTACCTTTCTCTGAAGGGAGGAAAGAACTTCCACTTTGACTATGACCTTGTCTAAATATGATCAGAGTTGGCGAACTCAAAAGGCTTCCATAGCCTTGGGAACTCATGACAAGAGCCTAGGGGGATTATTACCATAAAGAAGAGTGTCAATTTGTTACATCAACAACAGTAGTCACTGTGCACTTACTCCTCTTGTGGGATCTCTGTCCTTAACTAGTACTAAAACAGTATTTTACACTTTATGTTTCTGTGTGGGTGCAAACTGTTGAAATCTTTACTTAATATATACTAAATAGATCTTTTGTATACAAAGATAATTGAAAATGAATCTTGATGCAAATGGAATGGGAGAGGGAGTGGGAGATGGGAGGGTTGCAGGTGGGAGGGAAGTTATGGGGGGCAAAAAGCCATTGTAATTCATAAGCTCTACTTTGGAAATTTATATTTATTAAATAAAAGTTAAAAAAAGGAATCTCAAAAATATCTTTTAGAGTTTAACCATTGTTTCCTAATTTTAGATTTTTGTTTTATTTTCTACTTTCTGTAACAGGACTGCCCTCAGTCTGCATGTAACTTTTATAATAGTTCTTGCAGATTCATTAAGAAGCAGTATATTTTTTTAAGATTTGTTTTATTTATTTGAAAGACAGGGTTATAGAGAGAGGCAGAGACAGAGAGAGACATCTTGCATCTGCTGGTTCACTTCCCAGAGCTACACTAATCTGAAGCCATGAGCCAGGAGCTTCTTGTGGGTCTCCCATGTGGATGCAGGGGCAAGCACTTGGGCCATCTTCTGCTTTCCCAGGCCATAGGAGGATTAACCTACTGCACCACAGCACCAGCTCCAAGAAGCAGTATAAACATCAGTCAGTACAAAGAAACGTTTAACCTAATTCATCATTTCACATATTTGTACTTCTTTGTCTTCCCATTAACCTTTGCTGGTTTTATGATTACATAATTTTTTAAATGCTGGTTAAACAGGAATGCTTAAAGCTTTAAAAGTTAACACTCTTAAACATTTTTTGCCTTTATTCCACTGCAGAATAATATTTTTATTCCTACTTTGAGTTTTGTTCTGTATCATGTCTTATGCTAGAAATACTTAAATGATGTGAAACAATGCAGGACTAAGTTGAACTTCAGCTGGCCTCTGTCATTGTGATGGTGATACATGTCATTAGTTGCCACTTCTTCAGGGTGATCTATAGTTTGAAAACTAAGAACCCAAAAATAAATCTTTCAGAATCATCTAGTTCTGTAAAACTGACATTATTTGTTGGTTATTGATTTGCCTTTTTTCTTTAAAACAATGTCCTTTCTCTGATCCCTTAAGAAAGCTGCACCAAATCATTTCCCTGTTGCTTTCTTGGTACTTATGAAAATAGAAGTTTTTATTGCAGGGGTTTCAGCTTGTATCTTTGTTATGAATGATGCCTTTTTATATTTATGAATATAAAATTCACTTATGAATAAACTTGATAATGGAAACAAAATAAATCAAGTGCATGTGTGTCCTTGACCATGTTCTTTTTCTTATGTAATAGACTGATTATTGAGACATGAGAGTTGACCCGCACCTTTTGTTCAGTCATGGAACCTGGTTTCCTTTTACCATGGAATTGTCTTACTTGGAAACGTTGATCCTGATGAGAGAGAAGATGGTGCCAAAACTGTCTTCAGATGATGCGCTCAAATTTTCTACCTCTTCAGGGCTGATATTTCTAACTGAACTGCTGCCTATGGTGTCTTTTGGAAAGCTCCTTCAAGGGTGATTTTCTGTTAATTTTTAACAAATTTTTAAATCATGTTCTGCTATACCTCTTCTGTTCATATACAGCAAAACTTCAAAAATTACCAGCTTTGGTGAAAGGTCAAATTAGATAATTTGGAACCAGGATGATAATGGTTTTTCATCTTGACTTTTATTATATTTTTAAATCCTAACATAAAGTGAATTTGACTGGCAAGGCAAGTAGCTATTAGGGAAGCGATTTGATATTTTTAAAGAATTATCTGTACTTTTTTTAATTGAAAAAATATAGAAATATATGTAAAAAATGTAAGACAAGCGTACTGAATGGATGACATCCTAGGCTTTTCCCTCCCTTTGTTTTTCTTTTAGCAGCAGGAAAATAGTTTATGCCCTCTCCGCATTACCTGTAACAGTTAATTTTCTAATGTTAATTACATTGTATGTTTATAGTTCTAAGCTTACTGTTGAGCATATGTTGGGAATAAAACTACACAGCATTACTTGAAAAATTAATAATGTGTCCCAGCTGTTTTTTCTGTCTTACTGTGTAACATTTTTTGAAGAAGGTCTTAAAGCAGTGGTGCTGCCATGAATTTTGTAAGTGCATCTGGAGAGAAAAGATTCACCAGGAGCACAACTGCAATCCAGTGTATATAGATGGCTGTATACACATGCACATATTACACTTTATCTTAAGAAGAAAAGGCATTTTAAACATTGAAACATTATAAACATGTAAACTCAAAATTGCTTTATGCACCATGATCTCTGGTGTATTTTGCAATCATTTTAAATCAAAATATTGGTTTAATGTTAACCTCTGCTTTAGAATTCTTTAATTACTGTTGATGGTCCAGTAGAGTGACTCAAGCTGGATGATAATTCTGCCACTGGATCAAGCACCTGGCATTGAATAGCAGACACTCAAGAAGTGGATGAACTATGTAATAGAAAAGTATGGTTTAAAGTGTCTAAGTGAAAGCTAATCTATATAAGTATTAAAAAATAATGTTTAAAGTTCTCTATTTTCAGTTGATAAGGCTATGATAAAGCTATTGCTCATTCAGTTCACCTTGTGCAGTATACCCTTACCTTGTTCATTCTAGAAACATACTTCGATGTCACCTATCAAAGAATTGTCCCAAAAAACTGTTGTTTAAATTTTTTCTTCTTTTTCTCGGCCAACCTAACTCAATGTAATTCACTTACTGCACTGCTCAAAACTAATTAAAAGCATGACATTCCAGGCTGCTTTGTATTTCACTATGGAATCTCTAGGAGAGGCAAAAGGCCAATATCCCTTTGAAAGACAGAATGAAAAATAACTATACATCACCCGCTCCTGAAAGTGGGCTGATATGAGAGACCCCAGGATTCTTAGATTTCTCATCCAAGGTGGGAGAAAAGTCCCTTGGGCCACAAATTCTTCTCTAGCTCCATAAGTTCAGTCATGTATAATGACTTTTGAAAGTCTTAACCTTCTCTACTGTGCAGAGACTATACAGAGTATGTACAGTCAGCTAGACTCTGACACATCCTAAAATTAAGCATCATCATTAAGGAATCCTTGCAGGTTTGAATGTTGGTTTTTCCACTTCTTTTTTAAAATTTATTTATTTATTTATTTGTCAGATAGAGTTAAACAGTGAGAGAGAGAGACAGAGAGAAAGGTCTTCCTTCTGTTGGTTCACCCCCCAAATGGCTGTTATGGCCGGAGCTACACCGATCTGAAGCCAGGAGCCAGGTGCTTTCTCCTGGTCTTGTTATGCCCAGTTCAGTTGTCCCCAAAGACCACCAAGGAGCCGATAGCGCTGTAAAGCACACAAGAGTTTTCTTACAGCTCTGGGCCTGGACTCTCAATCAGCACCGATGCAGTGGGTCTGAAGTGAGAGCCTCAACCCTTCAGTTAACAGGGTTTTTATAGGGTTTTCAGAGATATTCTATACATTATGGTACCATTTATCAAATCATCTCATCCAGCAGGAAATCAAAAGGACATCTCTTAGAATTGATTAGTCCATCCAGTGGCGGGAACGGACCTACTAAAGGTGGTTGGATGGCTTGGGGCTGATGCCTTTTGAATTGATTGGACAAAGCATAGGGTCTGAGCTGCTAGGGTATACGTGCCAAACTGCAGGGTCTCAGGAAGCTATTAATGACTTTATCTGCCCTGAGAAGACACCAGAAACTCTAGGTATTTCTCTGTTATCTGCTAATCGGCTGTTGCTAGGAGAGTTTATCACAAGGGGAGTTCATTTATTTACTTTTAGGAGCTTCTGGCTTAGGGTTCAGGGCCTGGTCAGACCCAAGTTACAAGATGGAGGCCTAATTTAAAATAGTTACACCTTGATCCAGGCTCAGGTCTCACAGTCTCTCATGCGAGTGCAGGGCCCAATGACCTGGACCATCCTCCACTGCCCTCCCAGGCCATAGCAGAGAGCTGGACTGGAAGAGGAGCAACTGGGACTAGAACCAGGTGCCCATATGGGATGCTGGTGCCTCAGGTGGAGGATTAACCCAGTGAGCCACAGCACCAGCCCCCAGTTTTCCCACTTCTTAGCAATAGCATCTTGGGAAATCTGTTCTTCTTCACCTGTAAAATAATAATAATAATACCTACCATTTAAGCAAGAATGAAATAGGGCAACATATCTGGCATATCTGGCATATCTGGCATGTCATGTCTGGCATGTAATTACTCAGTACTAGCTTGCCTTTATTACTACTATTGTCCCATCAGGCTAAGTCCAATGGGCCACACTTGAGTTTCTATACTCTGAGCCTATAATGCACACAATGCAGTCCCAGACATAATAATGTCCTCTGTATCCCCAGAGTGCTCTGGACCTCACATAGTGTAAACTATATCCAAAAGGATTGTAAAAAGTTCACAGGAGAAATGGAGTTAAAAGGTAAGTTAATGTTGGTATAATTTTTAAAAATCAGTATCTAGGTTTTCCCTTATAGACATTTTTTATTATTTTTTTTAATCTTTTTTATTTATTTATTTTTGACAGGCAGAGTGGACAGTGAGAGAGAGAGAGAAACAGAGAGAAAGGTCTTCCTTTGCCATTGGTTCACCCTCCAATGGCTGCCGCGGCCGGCGCACTGAGGCCAGCACACCGCACTGATCTGAAGCCAGGAGCCAGGTGCTTCTCCTGGTCTCCCATGGGGTGCAGGGCCCAAGCACTTGGGCCATCCTCCACTGCACTCCCTAGCCACAGCAGAGAGCTGGCCTGGAAGAGGGGCAACCGGGACAGAATCCGGTGTCCCAACCGGGACTAGAACCCGGTGTGCCAGTGCTGCAAGGCGGAGGATTAGCCTGTTGAGCCACGGTGCCAGCCGCCCTTACAGACATTTTTTAATGGAATTCTTGCAGACTCCTCATGCACCCTAGTCTCTACTATGGACAATATGTTGATGGCCAGAGTCCTCTTGCTTACACATTATCCTTTCTCATCTGATTTCACTCACATAAAAAAGCTATAGGAAATCATGGGGTAGCTATTAGGAGGTTAGGGCTCCCAACAGTCCCTGGGTTCCACACTCCCTTTTCTTAACTACTAAGTAAAGGAAAAAAATGTAGCTCTTTGTCTTCTCTTCCTGAAAACTTCACTTTCAAAACATTAAGTGAAGTCCTCTTTAGAAATTTCAAGTTGTATAAAGAACACAGCCAAGGTCTATGACCTAGATAGCTGATTATTTTCAGCATCTTTCGGTAGGAATTGTTAATGAGACTTTAATATGAAGAGCTTAAATCACCAAAGTGTTAAAAGCTTTAGTGAAGCATCACAGAACTCATGAAGAAAATCTCAACACTCTCTTCCAGGCAACTCCCTTCCTGACACCCACCTCCCAATAAAAGTAGCCAAGAGGGTTTCTCAGATCACAGAAACACACTCCAAGTCCTTGTTTATAAATTGGCTTTTAAATTGTAGGAGATTGAGGTAGTATACTTAAATCTCCAAATGCAAGCCCACAAGACAAAACATGCTGTGAGTTAGGAAAGAGGAGAAAGCAAGAAGCCACAGTCAGACTAGTTTTATTTGGAAGACTAAAACCTGGGAGGGGCTCCCTCTCAGGTGAACTCATGAAAGAGATTTGCCAATGAACACAAAATGAAAAAAGAACAACCTCCCTTACAGACTAGTGGTTTATATTATAGGAGTGGGAGTCTTCTGTACTCTGGCTGCTTGCTTGCCTGCTATGCTCCCCTGGAATTTATGACCTCCTGCCCCCCACCATCTCCCCTGGGATTTATGGCCCAATGCTTCCTGCCAATTCTTCCCCATGCCATCTCCTTTGTATGGCCTTCCTGCCACATAACATATATAGTCTTTACGTTTAAATGAACCAATGAACATGTTAGGTCCCAATTCCTTGCCATATAGAGAATAAGAAGATACCGGCTGGTAACAAATAAACCTCTGCTTTTGCATCCACGACTGTGCCTTGTGCATTGATTGGGAAATTCGGACACAACAATATAATACAAATGGGCTGGAAGGGACTTGGAGGTTTGAGCTAAAGCTGGGCTGCTGAGACAGAGGAAGAGCTTGGGCTAGTTTTAAAGGTCCTTTGAGACAACAGTGTGAGATGGGAGGGGTTTAGACTGAGGCTGGACTGTGAGGATGATCTGTGAAGGGGGAGACAGCTTGGGAGGAGATGGAGAGCTCTCAGACTGATATGAAGAGTCTTCAAATAGTGTTGTGTCCAATAGGCCAGGAAGGGCAGGAATAATCAATGTAGGGTGGGGTTGCATTAGCAAGGTAGAGAAACAAGGGAAGGCTTGTTATGTAAGTGAAGGGTGAACATGGATTTAAGGCTTTTTGTCCTTGCTCCATCACTGTGCATCAAAAAGTCAGAATAAAGCAGACTTTGATGAAGGCAAGTTCTGGTAGAAACTTTGTAATGAAAATTTAGCAATTACAATCTATTGCAGTTCAGATAGATTTTAGTCTTTAGCTAAAGAGATTCATGTTTGGTGCCTTTGAGCTGGAAACCTGAAGAAATGACTAACAAAGGTAAATGCAATAGGAGTGGCCAGAGACTCCTTTGTGCTCTACCAGAGGCAAAATCCAGTCCTAATGATGAAACTCCAAACCCCAATGAGTGGCCACACACATAACATGTTTCAAGTCTGCAAGGACTTTTGCAAGAACTCTCAGTAAAGCCTCACACTATGTGCATGCCTGTTTTTGTTTCAAGGAAATATTATTTGCTGGGCCTTTTTCAGGAAAGACAGGCAGAATGTTAGCCACAGTAGTCCCTTCTTCACAACTTCAAACATCACTGCTACCACCAATTCAGATTTAAGAGGAGGACAACTGCTAACTTTGAGGAAGGAGCAAATGGGATGTACTATCTGCTATCTCTTTACTCTGTTTCTAGCCTGCAAACCTCCTCTCCCCTTCTCTAGTAGACTCAGGTAAGAAGTCAGCTTGTTCACTCACTCACCAGACTGTCTTTCAAACCCTATGCTCTACTCTCCCTGTGTCAGATCCTCATTCAGATCATGCATGTGGGTTACTACATTGACCAACACCCAGTGTTGCACATACCCTTTGCACTGTGACTCACAACCTGCACACATTAACCAGAATCTCATCTGGTGGCCTCTCAGCATCACCCACCCAGGTTGTTGGGCTCAACCCAGGCTCAGCTAAGCTTAGAGGAGCATAAGAGGAAGGACATAGGATCAGGAGATCAGCCCACCTACCCAGGGCTCCTGCCACATCACCCCCTGTAAATGCCATTGCTATGGCAACTCTCCAACCTTGCAGCAGTGCTTTCTCCTTCCTCTGACTGTAGGTCTCCATGTATCTGTTGGCCTCAGCAGGCACTCCAGGTGCAGGCTCTGTCCTTGCATACTATGGTGCTGGCCAGACAGAGGCAAGGATAGCTTAGACTGCTGCCTACCATTCATTCCTAGTGTGCCAGTAGCTGCAGTCAGTATCACAAGGCCACAACTCACAATACACCTTCATGCCCTCTGTGTCTTGCCTCCCCTATGGGCAAATGTGTGATGAGGCCAGCCTCTGAGGCTTCTGCTGGATCCTTTGACCAATGGGTTCTAGTGAGTTTGGGCTTTTTCTCCCCATATGCTTTCTAGGGTGTCAAGATGGTGCCTGCCCCTACTTCTGGCTTTAGGGAATCTATCATTTTCCAGGAGCATGTACTCAAGAGGTGGGCAGCTGGGCATTTCTGAGCTATGAAGGATATTTTTTTTTCTTTCTTTCTCTTTTTTCTTTTCTTTTCTTTTTTGCTTTTTAAGGAGGACTCTAAGGTTGAGCATGACCAAAATCCCTTGCCTCAGTTTTCTCACCTTGCAGTACCCCCATAAGGTGAATTTTGACTCTTAAGATGAGTCTTCCATTTAGATGACACCTCAATATTTGGTGCACTCAACAAGTCATTATCATCTGCCCTCTGATGTGGGCCTGTGGGAGATCTGGTGGCAGGAGAGCTTTATGCTAAGAAGAAAATGCTAGAAAAAGAGCTTTCTTATGAAAGAGAAAACCTCTGGGTAAAAAGATTCTGGCCTCAAATGTGGGGAGCTCCCACAGTCCCTCTAGTCAGCCGAAGACAGAGATGAGTTTCTCTTTCTTAGTAATGCCTCTCTGCAAAGATATGGGCACCAGGATAGAGGCTGGGAGAGCTCAGGCTTGTCCAGGTTAATGATGGGCTTGACAGCCTCCCAGTTAGGACCCATGTTCAGGCCCCAGCTTAAGTTACCATGCCTCTATCTATCATTTGCCTATCTTCATTTCAGACTAAAGTGTCATTTCTGGACTCCACCACCTCTGAAATCTGACTTAATCCAATGTTTCCTGACTGTCATGGGGATAGTATCCACAAATGATGTAGGTGATTCTACTGTGCATCTACAGCTTTTGTAATTGTTTATATCTTTGTCATCTGTCCCCCAGGAATGTAAATGCCTTTATGGTAAGCACTATATACACATCATTCATGTTGTATCAATTATACCCAGGGAAGTTCCAGACATAATGCATACAAGTCACCCCTGTCTTCCTCCCTTCTCAGTCCCTCATTCCCACAGTGCTAGGGGCTCTTGCTCATCTCTTCCTCTGCCACTCCTCCTTCTGCACAGCTATCACCACCATGAGACACCCACACACCACGCTCCTGGCACCTTGTGCTCTCCTGCTCCAATGGCTCCAAACAGGATGATAGCAAACAGGATGATACAGCAAGTGAGTGAGGCTTACTGATATCCATGAAGCTAAGCTACTGTGCTCCATTCTCACTAACTGAATTGCAGATGCTGGCCCTGAATGCTCTGATTGTGCTCAGTTCATATGGTTTGATGACAAGTGAGAGCATGGTAGTCTCCTAGAAATAAAAAAAAAAAAATGCCTGCCTGCCTATTACATTAGTTAGGGCCCACAGAGCTCTGCAGCACTCTTGTTGGGGCCCTTTTCACTTCCTGTTCACATCTATTGCTTTATTCTTCTCTTTTTGCCCATCCACTCCCACCAGAGTAGCCAAGACACAGTGAGTTTATTTAACAGCCATGATGCTGACCCAGTGGCATGACACCCCACTTGGACTTTATAATGCATATTTTGTCTATTCTGGAAAATTCTTACTTATTTTCTGCTTCATTGCACATTGAGTACTTGAGGTTGTTGGATACATGAACTGTGAATTAGTGAGGTATGCCAAATTCAGCTTTGAATGATATAATCTTATAGGTTTTTTAATTTAACTTTTTTTATTTAGATTGTTCTTATAAACACTGATTATGTCTTCTAGTTTCTAAGTAACTACATCATAATAAGGATTATTGTATATGGTAGCAGTTAAAAATGTTTGGTTTGATGATTGACATAGGGCTTGTAGGTAGCATCAACCTATGAGATTGTGTCCTGGTTTTATGGGAATCCTATAAATTGATTGGAGGTAGACATTTATTATTGATGAACGTTATGCACTGAGAACACCTTGTACTTTAAATAATAAAATCCAATTTAAGATTTGCACAGTTTCCTTCTGCCTTCATCTACCATATTCAATTATTGAAATACTGTTGATTCTACCTTTTAGATCTCACTGTAATGTGTTGCCCCTTCTTCATTCACAACTGGTGCAGGTCCTACTAAATTACCTGTAAAAGACTCTTTGACTTCCCTGCCTTTTGTCTTTTTACTTTTGTGTGCAAAACCTTTCATGATTCAGCCCACTCTCTCTGCCTATATTTGGTTGCTTAGTATATCTTACTCCAATTGCTAAGGAAATCAAATGGCTGGTAGTTCTATCAACACACCACACAAAAGATTGCTCAATAAATGCTTATTAAATAAATAAATGGAATGTCTTACATAGCTAGGGTGAACATTTAACACGCATGGCCCTGGATGTTCTCTGTTTATATACTTCAACGCTGTGTAGTGATTTATATGCCCCTTTTATGATGAAATTTTTATCAGAACAACAGATTATATACCCATCTAATTGTGGCAGTCATCAAATAGACTTGGATCCTCTACTAGACAGTTTTTGGAGGTCAGAAATCTTATTTGTTTATTTTTTATATTTTCAATTATTCATTCAACTAAGAGACTGACTGTCAAGATGCTGAGCTACAATAGCAATGCAAACACATTTCATGTCTTCATGAAATTTTCAATTTGGCAAGAAAGAGGAATCTACTGAAAGAATATTGCCTAACATAGTAAATACTAGTGTGAAGTAAATGGATACAAATTTAACCATTCCTAATCCAGCAACAGCTTAACCCCATGGACTATAATGGACAGAAGTAATCATAAACATAGAACTCCATGTCATCCAGTTATCCAGTTACATTTTTACTTAAAAATTTTTTTAAAAACCCACACATATTCTTAAGAATACTCATATATGCTTTCTTGATATTAAACCTAAGAAAAATTGACCATGGAATAATAGCAACTTAGAATCTCCTTCCTTTTTTAGATAAGTTGTAAGTTATAATTGTTAGTGGTTCCCTATAATGTAGATTATTTCTCACTGTTTTTTCAGATGAGAAATCTGTGGTTTTAGAAACTGAGCCCCAAGACAAAAGAAAGATTTCGTAAACCAGTATTAGATTTTGGTTGACCTTGAACCCAGACCTTTTAGTGGGTAAATGCTGAACTCTTTGCACCTCAGTTTCTTCTTTGTAAACTCCTGATGATACTGTCTGCAGAATTAATCTAAGGTATAAATTATATGATGTAAGGCATTTAGTCCCTTAACCCAGCTCCTATAAGACACACAACAATGCTAATTCTGTATTATCCAGTTCCCTTGTTTGCTTCTGTGCTTGGTGAATTAAAAGATGGTAAAAAATAATTTGAAAAGAACTATATGTGGTGTAGCATGTAAAGCCACTGTCTACAGTGCTGGCATATAATATGGGTACTGGTTTGAATCCAGGCTGCTCCACTTCCTATCAATTTATCTGCTATGGTTTGGAAAAGCAGAGGAAGATGGCCCAAGTACTTGAGCCCCTGCATCCATGTGGGAGACCTGGAAGATACTCCTGGCTTCAGATAGGTCCAATTCCAGCCATTGCAGTTATTTGGGGGAGTGAATCAGTGCATAGAAGACCTCTCTCTCTCTCTCTCTCTCTCTCTCTCTCTCTGCTTCTGCTTCTCTGTAACTCTGCCTTTCAAATACATAAAATTCTTTAAAAAATAGTTATAAACATGAATAGGACACAAATAAAAATTGTATTCTCTTATTTGGATGTTAAACTATGCCTTCTACACCTCTGCTAAAAATTATATTGTATTCGTAGTCGTTTATTATTTGAGAGAAATTTCCATGGACAAAGTAGCAAATAAGACTTTTCCAGAAGAATGCATTTTATGAAGGAGCAAAGGTTTGGGTACCAGTTAGCAGCAGCGGGGGTCACTCATTAAGATTTTTGTTCAGGAAAGGAAGAATACCAACTGATCCTTGAGATTTTGAGGTGAGAAGGAAGAGAAGGAGGAATGTAAACAAAAGCAAATGCCCTCTGAAGCCTTTGGGAAGAGCCAGATGCCCCAGCCCGGACTCCATTTCCCAGAGTCCTCAGGTGTTCCGACGTATTCCGTGTTACGAAAGAATCTGTGCGTGCGCATTCCTGCCCATGAGCCTCTGAGTTAGGAACAGAGGAAGCTCATTCACAGACCAGAGTCAGTACCGAGAGCCTGCTCTGACTGCTCTTATCCTTTCCACACATTCACTGCCTCTCGCTCCGCACTGCAATCCCAGGCAGTTTGCAAGCACACACCCAGAGCCTGGCACTCGCTGTGCTGTGCCTCTTCATTTGCTGCCTGTGGATCCCACGTGCTGGGGATTTTTCTGCTCCACACTCTACTTTGCTCCTCGTGTGCCCTGAAGAAAGAGGACGTGCTCCCTGGACTTTCTGTGGCAAGTAGGGAGTATAGGAAGGGGCCGAGATGCGTGTGTGGGGGAGGGGTGGGTTGTAGGGTGGCTGGCGGCTCCCAGATGTGGCTCGCTTGCTTCTCAGTGATCCTGGTAGCTTTTCCCTGCAAAATCAGGGCTGGAATCCGGGCTGTCCTGCCTTCCACCGCTGCTTGCAGCCTTCCAGTGCACAAAGAGTGGCATGTTACCTCTCCCAAACTTTCCTTAACGTGCTTTATTTAGTGGTTACAAGGGGAAGGTTGTCGGATGGGGGAGCTGCACAAGCAGGACAGGTAAGAGCACAGCGAAGATCAGCGAGACTCCTGTTCTCTAAATATTTAAATATATTTATTAAAATATTAGTAAGGCTGGTTCTCAACTTTGAGTGGATCAGAGAATGCCATCTGGTTGGGCCTCCTGCTGTATCCAGAGGCTATTCCAGCAGGGCGGGGCTTGATGGTCTTCAGCAGGGAGCCCGAGGGGGCAGGGGTTGGTGAAGGAGGATCAGACTAGAATCTGCTTGATAGTCCCCATCTTGCACCTCATTGTTCCGATTGGGTCCTCGGGGACACCATTGGCAGCTGGGACCCTAAGTATTCAGCTGACTTTTTCCAAGCAGGAGTAATGAAAAGTGTGCTGTAGCTTTGTGGATTTATCTCTCTTCCTTGTTTAGTTGACAGACTTTTTTTCAATCTTGAATTTGAGGCCATGGAATCATAGCTGTTGATTTATTTTGCTGCTTTTTGAGGTCTGTCTTCCTTCTTCTGTTAGCAAGGATGTCAAGTTATTACTGTTAGGGAAAGAGTTGCAGATTGGTGCCTCCTCACACAGGGCACCACAGTGTTAGGAAAAGAGGCACAGAATAGAGAGGAGGCAGTGTATGAATTTATAGCCAGGCTGAATTTATTCAGAGAAAATCGTAGAGGTGTGTGACCAACTGCCTTCAGGAACATTGATGGAACTTGTGGCAGGATGCCCAGACCCCAGGGGCTATACCTTTTATATTTTAGAAGGGTTAGGGGCAGCAGGTTGAGGGGAATTCCTAGAACTGGGTGGGGCTTTGGGAACCTGAAAAGAATGCAGGGTGGGGAATGAAGGCTATAGGGTGTGAGACTCAATTGAGATTCAAGGGCAAGGATTTCATTCCAATGTTTATTTTGGGCAATGTGCAAGAATGGCTATGGTTTATATCCTTGTTCATCAATTAGCTGCCACTGATCCCTTTGCAATGTGAGCTGAAGTTAACACAATCTACTGTGTGGGTCAACTGGAGCTATTTCAATCTGGATTTGCATAAAGTGGAGGACTATAAAAACATAAATACAGAAAAGTAACACTTTTTCTCTGCCCAATTCTTTACAGTTACCCAATGATCCACCAAGGTGAATAACTTAATAGTCCATATGATTTTAAGAGGGCCCATTGTTTGTCTTATTTTAGGTTCTATGTTTAAGCCTATGACATTTTTGACATGGGAAGATATTAGTTCTATATTTTCTTTTTTTCTTAAGATTTATTTAATTAATTTGAAATACAGAGTTACACAGAGAGTTAGAGACAGAGAGAGAGGTCT
The DNA here is from genome assembly GCF_033115175.1 of Lepus europaeus. Taxonomy (NCBI): domain Eukaryota; kingdom Metazoa; phylum Chordata; class Mammalia; order Lagomorpha; family Leporidae; genus Lepus; species Lepus europaeus. Next base: position 81,834 of record NW_026909316.1, on the reverse strand, counting down.
TTCATCTGCTGGTTCTCTCCCCAGATGGCCACAAGGGTCAGAGTCACGCAGATCTGAAGCCAGGAGCCAGGAGCTTCTTCCAGGTCTCCCACATGGGTGCAGGGGCCCAAGCACTTGGGCATCTTCCACTGCTATCCCAGGCCATAGCAGAGAGCTGGATCAAAAGTGGAGCAGCCTGAACTAGAACTGGTGTCCTATGGGATGCTGGCACTGCAGGCCAGGGCATTAACTCACTGTGCCACAGCACTGGCCCCTAGTTCTATATTTTCATAACTGTTCCTTGGAAGCATCTATACAAGTTGTTAATGTGAGGAAGGGTAAGAAAGAAGAGAAAAAACAAAAAAGTGCCTCTCTCTCCACACAATGATGCCCATATAGTGGAGTAGAAGATGTGGCCTTGAAAACTATCTCTGACTTTCAGTATAATTAAGTTTTCACAAGCATAACTGTATTTTAGTGATTTATGTGTTTTTTGGTTTTTTTTGACAGGCAGAGTGGACAGTGAGAGAGAGAGACAAAGGTCTTCCTTTTTCCATTGGTTCACCCCCCAATGGCTGCTGCGGCTGGTGCACTGCAGCCAGTGCACTGTGCTGATCCGAAACCAGGAGCCAGGTGCTTCTCCTGGTCTCCCATGCAGGTGCAGGGCCCAAGCACTTGGGCCATCCTCCACTGCACTCCCAGGCCATAGCAGAGAGCTAGACTGGAAGAGGAGCAACCGGGACTAGAAGCCAGTGTGCCAGTGCCACAGGCAGAGGATTAGCCTATTGAGCCACGGCGCCGGCCTATGTGTTGTGGTTTTATCACAGGTTACTAATTGTTGAGCATAATGAGAATATCTAGGAAGTAAAAATAGGAAGTGAATCCTGGATAGTGTCCTTGGATAGCTCAGTTGGAAAGTGGATCATGGATAGAGCCTGGAACACCTTTTGGGACTCCCATGTGGTGGCAAGGACCCAAGTTGTTTGGTTTAAAATAACTCAGGATTCTGGCCTTTCATACCCCCAGGAGAAGAGATGGAAAAAGGAAACAGATCCACCTCAACAGAGACAGGGTGCTTTATTGGAAATAAAGAGGGGCCGCAGCCCATTCTCAGTAGAGGGCTGCTGGCCGGTGAGTTAGGACTCCAGGTTTTATCCAGTTAGGAAGGAATTTTTCACTAAGAGGGGTGGGGAGGTATAGAAGGCAGCTGGGGAAAAATGGTTGTCTCTTTGAAGCCTCAGGGGACTTTCCATTTATTTGTTTCATGAGATGCTCTGTGCCACTTATCAGCTTTTCTATTTGCATTGCAATGAGACAGGAAAGGTCCCTTTGGCACCTAGGATCTCCACAAAAGTGAGGAAGTGGGACAGGGAGCAAGGAAGGAGGAAGAAAGAGAGGAGGAAGGGGAGGGTGGGACAAGTCCTTTACAAGTGTTGGGCCATTTTCTGCTGCCTTTCCCAAGCCTATTAGTGGAGAACTGGATTGGAAGTGGAGCAGCTGAGACTTGAACTGGTGCTCACATAGAATGTTGGCATTGCAGGAGGTACCTTAAACCAGTGTGCCACAAAAGTAGGCCATCAATAGACAACTTCAAGTGGAATTAGTGGCTAGGAAAATGCACTCTATGGGGCCGGCACAGTAGGTTAATCCTCTGCCTGCGGTGCCAGCATCCCATATGGGTGCTGGTTCTAGTCCTGGCTGCTCACTTCCAGTCTAGCTCTCTGCTATGGCCTGGGAAAGCAGTGCAGGATGGCCCAAGTCCTTGGGCCCCTGCACTCACGTAGGAGACCAGGAAGAAGCTCCTGGCTCCTGGCTTCGGATCGGCACAGCTCCAACTGTTGCAGCCATTTGGGGAGTGAACCAACAGAAGGAAGACTTTTCTCTCTGTCTTTCCCTCTCACTGTAACTCTCTCAAATAAAATAAACAAACTTAAAAAAAAAAAAAAGAAAGAAAATGCATTCTAAAGTTACAAGGAAAATGGAAAAAAGTTTCTGCTAACTCCAGTAGGTTCTAAGGGCCTTTATTGGACATCGGCTCTGACTTGGCCAATAAGCAAAGCTAAAGAAGTAAGAACTTTAGTTATCATTTTACTCTAAATCAGAGATGAGGAACAGCCAATCTGTGGGCCATATAGAGTCCATGAAATCATTTGTTCTGGCCCTGCCAAGGCAACTACATGTGGTACTGGATAATCAATCTATGGCATATGAATTTCTAATTTGGTAATTTTGTGTGATCCATCAATGATTTTATAAATATCCAAGTGACTTGGCAGAAAAAAAAACATTCCCACCCCTGTCAAATGTAAATGACAGGCCAGCACGGTGGCTCACTAGGCTATGCCTGTGGTGCTGGTACTCTGGGTTCTAGTCCTGGTTGGGGCGCTGGTTCTGTCTTGGTTGCTCCTCTTCCACTCCTGCTCTCTGCTGTGGCCTGGGGAGGCAGTGGAGGATGGCCCAAGTGCTTGGGCCCTGCACCCACATGGGAGACCAGGAGGAAGCACCTGCCTCCTGGTTTTGGATTAGTGCAGCACGCCAGCCATAGCAGGCATTTTGGGGGTGAACTAATGGAAGGAAGACCTTTCTCTCTGTCTCACTAACTCTGCCTGTCCAAAAAAAAAAAAGTTAATGGCAAATCCAAGGCAGTTCACAAATCTGTTTGAATGAATGGCTACAGTTACCATTCCTGTGGAAGACAGACACTTCTAGACAACACATTCCAAAGACATCAATTATGTTTCTACATACTATCAAAGGATGTCAATCATGTGGTTGAAATTGATTTATTACTTCTCAGAAAGAGAAATAGGAATCCTGTGTGATGAGAGAGGTGTGTGCATCAAAAATAGTGTTGCTACTATTGGTTCACAAGGAGCCTGTTTCTGGAAACAGTCTTTTAAAATGGCATGTGGAGATGCATGTTTATGGCCAGTGTGCATGAAGTATTCATGTGTACAATTTGTACCAACTCATGTGCAGGTGTTCTTTTCTAGATGTGCATGATGTGGAGATTCTTCAGTGTCTGGTCTTTGTTGGGGAGATGAAGAGAGGATGCATAAGTGGGTGAATTGTAAAACTCAAAACTGGTCTCTGAATATCAGGTCTACCATGAATGGTGCTTCTTTAAAATATAGATTCCCCCACCTACGCTATTGGGTGACTTGGCTTTGCAAAGTTCATTCCCATGGAATATTGTGTTTGAAGGTTTTTGTAAGTCTTTTTCTTGATTCAGGTTCATTTTACCTGCAATGTGTATAGACCAAAGTCAGCTATGTATAGACAACAGGAAGCTGTCTGTTGATTTTCCTGAGTGACCATGATGTGCTGCTCCCCCTCAGTGGCTCCTTAAATCTGTGGTGGCTCTTGCCTGAGCATCTGTAAGCCAGAAAGATGAAGTCTCCACAAATTGAGATTTCCATTTTTTTTCTTCCCTAACTTTCTTCTCCACTTTTTCTCTTTGCTGTTTCTGCTGGTCTGCAAAGGGGGTGATGGCCCAGAAATAGTCACTGCCTTGATCCAAGATGCCACTTGGCCTCTCTCACTGGGAAGACTGCTTCTCGTGTGACTCTGGCCATTGAAAGAGACTCTGATAGACTCACATTGGGCACTTTCAAGTAGACAACTTGTCCTACCTTCCAAGGTTTTGTCAGTGGGGTGAATGCCACCACATTAACAAGTGTGGGTTCCTAGGGAATTTGATGGAGGAAAAACTCTGAAGAAACTCATCCATCTCTCATTTCATTGCTTTTCTCATTTTATTTCTCTGGTCTTGACATTATTTTCTAGCTTTTCCATTGATTCACATCTAGTAGACTGCATGTAATTCTGTTTTCATAACTGTCAGCTCTTGTCCACTTCAGGACATTTTTTAGACAAGAATAAAGGTGTTATCAGTCACCATAAAGCATTTCAGGCAGCTGTGTTTTCTTTGTGACTGCAAAGCTAAACAGCTGACTTCTCTTGGGACCTAACAGGTTTACTAAGGGGTTATTCTGGGACTCACATTGAGCACTAGACATAGTTGTCTTTTGTGTCTGGTTCATATTTCATGTTTCCTCTTGTGGAAAAGCTTTGCTCGTATTCTCTGCCTGGTTGGATGACACCTGCCCATAGTGGGAACTAAACCGTTATTTGGCTCACATGGGTAGTTTTCTTGACTCCTGGTAAGAATGGATGAATTGATGATGTTTTTTCAACCCACATTATATTCTGAGATTTATTTCACTTTATTTTCTTAAGAAAACTACATCTGAGCTTTTCTCCTCCTCTTCTGAAATTAGTATGCTTCCATCTTCTTTATAACCACAGATATGAATACCTTTTCTCCTTCTGTTTATGATGTTCAGAAGAGTAATGGAGATATTTCAGCTCTCTCCACTGTCAGCACATCTTCCTTAGGCTGTCTCCTTGAATTAGGCACTGGGTTAACTTGGGCACACTAAAGGGGATCTGCCTATTGTTAGTGTAACTTTACAGTAAAAGTCATCATAAAATCAACCTGCCTTGTAAACCTCTCATCTGTTATTTTGAAATATGTTGTAAGTGTGTTTTATGTCAGTGTCTGTAAGCTGGAGACTTCCCACTTAAGGCAGAAGGCTGCTGAGGGATACCACAACCATAGCTTTGCTCTGTTATTTGTATGTGGCTCCTCTTTTACCTTTTCCCTTTATTTGTAAGAATTAAGCATTTTATTTTAAAGGTAGATTTACAGAGGAAGAGGGAGAAACAGAAGGAGGAGGATCTTCAATTTGCCTGTTCATTGCCACAATGAACAGGATTGAGCCAGTTGAAAGCCTGGAGCCTGGAATTCCATCCAAGTCTCCCATGTGGGAGCAGGGGCCCAAATACTTGGATCATCTGCTTCTTCCCCAAGTGCATTAACAGACAGATCAAAGTGGAGCAGCTGTGACTTAAACTGGCACTCATGGGGCCAGCATTTTGGCACCATGAGCTAAAACCATTGCCTGCAATTCTGGCATCCCAAATAGGTGATGGTTCATATCCCAGTTGCTTCACTTATGATCCAGCTCCCTGTTAATCATCTGGGAAAAGAGTGAAGGATGGCTCAAGTGTTTGAGTTCCTGCTACCTTTGTGGGAGACCTGGTTGTAGCTCCTGGCTCCTGATTTCCACCTGACTCAGCCCTGGCTGTTGTGCCCATCTGGGGAGAAAAAACTGGCACTCATAGGGGATGCAAGCATTTGAGGCTGTGGTGGCTAAACCACTGTGCAACAATATCAGCCCCACCATTCCCCTTCTGTTGAATTGTGTGTCAAGGTCTGTTAAGATGTGTCAAGATGTCTGTTAAACAGGTGTCAGCAATACATTTGAATGTTGTATTTTACTTTGTCATTTGAGTGAGAGGTAGTGATCAAGGCTAGCTGTAATGTGATCAGTGGCTAAAGCTGCTATGCGTTAGGATGAAAATGACTCAATCTTTTTATTTCCTCAAATATAAGTAGAAAATGAAACTCTGAAATGGCATTTTGATCAGGACATTCTTGAGATTGTGGTCAGCAGGGTGGAGAAATTTTGTTTAACACATGTCTGCCTTGTCTAGTGCTCTGTGTTCTCCTTCCATTGTACATACAGGGAGCCTATGACAATGTCTGTGATTGATTGAAGGTGTTTGGGCAGCTCTGCAGTATCTGAAGTTCCCTGTGTGACCATCTCCAATTAGAAACCTAGGTGCAAAGTGAGGAGGATACTGTCACCCTGAAACCTTCCTGGGTTTGTGCCCCTTGCTCCTTTTCTTTTCCTTCAATACTGAAGCAGCCTTAAAAAGAGTTATGCTGGGTAGCATTGGTGCTTTTGATATTTGAGTGCTTGGAAAGCAAGATAAATGATTTTTCTATAGGAAAACATTAAGAGGCACTAGACAGCACTAGCTTTCTTGGATCCATCATATGTCAACTTGAGTCATAATATTTATGATCAGTTTTTTATTTTATAATTTTTTTTAAATCAGAAAGGCAGAATAACAGGATTTGTTTTTGTGTTCATTTCTTTTTAATTTTAATTTTTTTATTTTATTCTAGGATGTTCCATCTGCTGGTTCACTCCCCAAATAGCTATAACAGCCTGTGCTGTGCTAGACTGAGGCCAGGAGCCATAAGCCAGATTCCTGATGTGGCTGTAGGGGCCCAAGAAGTTGGACCATCCTCTGCTACTTTTCCAGACCATTAGCAGGGAGCTGGATGGGAAGTGGAGCCACCAGGAAATGATCTGGTACCTATTAGGGATGGTGGCTCTGCAGGCTATGGTTTTAACTAGCTGCACCAGAGTGTGGATCTTTTTTTAAAAAATGTTTATTTATTTACTTGAAAGGCAGAGTTAGAAACAGGGAAAGATACCTGCACCCCTACCACACAAAGAGATAGAAAGAGATAGAGAAACAAAGAGAGAGAAATGAATCTTTCATCTACTGGTTTGTTCCCTCAGTGGTCACAACAGCCACGGCTGGGCTGGGTCAATGCAGGAACCAAGAGATTCATTCAGGTCTCCTATGGAGGAGAAGGGACATAACTACTTAGGCTATCCTCTGCTACATTACCTGGAAGCTGGATTAGAAGTAGGGTAGCTGGGACATGAACCCCAGCCCATGTGGGATGCCAGTGTCATACATAGTGGCTTTACTTAATATGCCACAATGCTGGTTCCACATATGCTAGAAATATAATTAAGGGGTGTTAGAAGACCTGCTTATTGACATTGGATGCCATTCAGGCATGCCCTACAGAATCATTTTGAAATAAGTAACATTCTTCACATGACTGAATGACAGTCTACAAGACTGCTCCAAAGGGAGAGAGTTGCAGGGGCATATGGGGCAATGATGCAGAAAAGGGATGAGGGGTGAGGGAGGAGGGGAAAGCCAGAAGAGAGGTCAGGAAGTATTCAAAGGCACAAATAGGGCACAGGTCATTTGTGTAGATTGTCAAAATTAGCCTTTTATCTTTTAGAGTTTTTATTTTTTAAATTTAAAGTTCAATTTTTTAAAATAGTTTGTGATATAGTTGACTTATTTTTCAGTTTTTTTACGTAGATATTTTATAAAAATAGAGTAGAGAACTGCTATGATTAAATGCAAAAGACACTCCTAAATAAGCAGTTTTCATACAGGGGTGAATGTGGCTGTGTGTGTGTGTGTGTGTGTCCTTTGCTAAGAGCAGAAGTTTTATGACTGAATATGAAGTCATTAAAATCAGTTGTATAATGCAAATGCTGACCACTTCTACTGACATGGTTACTGCTGGCTCACATTCTACTCCCCTATACAGATAGTTCACATGTGAGTAGAATGAAAAGCGGTGCAGACCTGGAATAATGCACATGTGCCCTTTGCTTAAACCAGGGGACTGAAGGACAGATCGTTGTGTCAGGTTGCATTTTTCTGTAGAATGAAATATAGCCGTTTGGGTAAAGTGTCCTTTCTCCTAGAGGATGACTCCCATTGGCTTGCTTGTCCATCCACCTGACATCACAGGTTGATTTCCAAGGCAGTTGTTGGGCTATCTGGAAAAAAAGAAGCCTCTTCAGGGATGAATTATTTCCCCTGAAAAAATAATACAAATAGCAACAATAAAACGAAGAAAATCATGAGCTGTTGATTCCAAGACAATAATCCTGTTCAGTACAGAATATAGAAAAGAAGATTTTTTTTAAATGAAAAATGAGATAAGTAGTTTGCAAGAAGAGCTTCATGTAGGGTGCAGAATTCCCTAGGAACAGGACTGAAGTAATTTCCTTTAATTGTTCCTCCCTGGGGTAGTTCCTGATGCTCGTTGCTCAGGGAAATAATAATAATAATAATAATATTTATAGACCAATTGCAAATGGCCCATGTGTATCCTACATATGAATTGTCTACAGGTATGTTCCCCAAGGCTTTTAAAATAAGACTTTACAACAGAAAAGGTTGGCATTGTCTTCTGTCTTGTGCTAGAATCTGTGCATTTATTACCTGTTTATCACCCTGGCTCCTATTGTGCACATCTGTTGCTAGTTCTTTTTAGGTCACTCTTGTATCCAGATTCCTGAATAGGTGACACAATTTTTTTTTTTTTAAGATTTATTTATTTATTTGATAGGCAGAAACAGAGAGGCATCTTCCATATGCTGGCTCACTTCCCAAATGGCTGCAGTGGCTGGAGCCAGGATGATCTAAAGCCAGGAACCAGGAGCTTCCTCCAGGCCTCTCATACAGGTGTAGGGGCCCAAAAATTTGGGCTGTCTTCTGCTTTCTCAGGCCATTCATTGCAAAGGGCTGGATCAGAAGTGGAGTAGCCAGGACTTGAACTTGGGCCCATATGGGATGCCAGCATGATAGGTGGTGGTTTTTACCCAGTTCACCACAGTGCTAGCCCCTTGATGCAATCTTTGGCCAGCCTGTTGGTCTGCTCACTCAGTCTAAATTGGAGTTGGCTAGTTTGTGCACCCATTCCAGGTTAAAGGGGCCCAGAACTGCCATGGCTGGCTCTTCCTTCTTGCTCACTCAGGAGATGGACTTTGTTCACAGGTCCCAAGTGCATTGCTTGGTCCTCTTTCCTTGGTTCCCCTAATGACCAGGCTGATTCTCAGGTAGGCAGGAAACCTGTTGGCTCACAGCAGCGTCTGGGTTAATGTTTTTCTCTCCTCTGTGATACAGTTAAAGTTTTCTCTTAGATACCAGAAACCTTCAGTGGGAGGTATTATTTATGCTATACTGAGATGTGTCTTCATAAAGGCAGATATCACCAAGGACTCTGTCCTTGGGATCAGTTCACCCAGGCCTGAATGGAGTTCCAGGATCCTGGCTTCAGTTTGGCACATTCCCAGCTGTTGTGGGCATTTGGGGAGGTACCAGCAAATGGAAGAAATCTGTTCTCCTTCTTCCCCTGCTTTTCAAAGGAAATGAAAAAAATAAATAATTAAAAAATTGGAAAAAATAGATTTTGCCTTATGTCCTAAGGGGGATCAAAAATCACTGTTGCTGTATGTAGCACTCATTTGTACACTTTGCAAATATTCATAAATCTCAACTTAAAGGCTGATTGATCACTGCTGTCTGGGCTGCCTACTTTAGCTCCCATTCTGTGATCCATCCTTTTCCATCATCTGTAGTTCACTGTGAGTGTTCATAAATCACCAAACTGCCTCACAACTTTATATCCTTGTGTTCTTTATACACAGTTTGGCCATAATCTCACTTTCTTAGCAGCATGCTTATTTCTAAGATGCTTCACAGGCAAAAAGATAGTGAAGTCATTGATTTTTCTCTGAGCCTTCCTCCTAAGTGGATTATTTAATGAAGCTGATTCTGGGTGATTGGTCAGAAGTTGGGGTGCAGAGGTTGCTGTTAGAGGAATAGAGCTGTCACTGCCCATTCTACTCTGCCCCAACCCTGCAACCCATGCTTGCCTTTGGATTCTATTTTTAGAGCTTTGGAATGAGGCAGTAGTGATTCAATAAAAAAAAAAAGCTTTTAATTTTTAAACAGATTTATATTTATTAATATAAAGAGAACAGATTCCATGTATTTAATGGATACAATTCTAAGAACATAACAATACTTCTTTGCCTATTTCCTCCTCCTTTCTTCATTTTTGTTTTTAAGGCTTTAAGAAGTTGGTTTTATTTCTTAACCTTACTTTTATTACCTCTTCTCCAGTCTTCCTGTCCAATATGGTACTTATAGGTTTTAATTTTTTTCCTTCCTTTCATCTACTTTTTTGCCTACTCCCACTCCAGTTCCAAAGAAGGAATAATGAATAAAAATCATTAGTTATTGTTTCAAAGACAGGAATTCTATCTAGTATGGAATATAGGAAAAAAAATTCCATTTTTTTAAAAGATTTATTTATTTTGAAAGTCAGAGTTACACAGAGAGAGGAGAGGCAGAGAGAGAGAGAGAGAGAGAGAGAGAGATACGATGGTTCACTTCCCAGTTGGCTGCAACAGCCGGAGCTGTGCCAATCTGAAGCCAGGGGCCAGTTGCTTCCTCTGGTCTCCCACAGGGGTTCAGGGGCCCAAGGACTTGGGCCATCTTCTGCTGCTTTCCTAGGCCATAGCAGAGACCTGGATTGGAAGTGGAGCAGCTGGGTCTTGAACTGGTGCCCATATGGGATGCCGGCACTTCAAGGGCAGGGTGTTAACATGCTGAGCCAGAGCGCTGGCCCTGATTCCATTGTTTTTAAAGTTACTTGTATTTTTTTTTTTCTTTTTATAAGGTTTATTAATTTCCTTGAAAGGCAGAGTTACAGAGAAAGAGATCTTCTATCTGCTGGTTCACTCCCCAAATGACAATGGCCAAGGTTGGGCTAGACTAAAGCCAGGAGCTAGGCACTTCATTCAGGTCTCCTACATGGGAGCAGGGGCCCGAGCACCTGGGTCATCATCTGCTGCTTTCTCAGGCTCATTAGCAGGGAGCTGGATCAGAAGTCGAGCAGCCAGGACTCAAACTGGCACCCTTTGGAATGCCAGCACTAAAAGCAGGAGCTTTACTATGGCTATGCCACAGTGCCAGCCCCAGACTCCATTTTAACAAAAGACAATATAGAATTCTTCTAGATGGCTTTTCCCTGTGGCTACACCAATAGGAATTTATTTCTTCTTATAATGTGACCCAGATTAATTACTTCCATGTTTCCTGATTAACATTCTCTATTGGTTCAGGAGCTGGCAGGTTGGGAGGCCAGGAAAAGAGCACCTGTTTTCTGTTGTGCTGAGCTCCATGGAAGCCATACAGGAAGTTTGTAAGCAGGAAAAGTGAGGTTGGAGGCATGAGAGAAGGCAATGAAGAGGGTGAGTATAGAGGAAATAAGTGCACAGAAAAGTTTGGTAAGAAAACTAAGTGTGATCAGAGAGCTAGAAAGAAGAAAAGAAAGCTTGAAGATAGAGATCAAAAGAGATGGTAAGTGGAAGCATCTGAGGGAATTCTGATCACACATACACTTATTGAAGGTGTTAGAAAATGGGTTCTTGCACTCATTGGTGTGAGTGTAATGCAGTAGAGTCTCTTTGGAGGAAAGATTTGACATATCTCTCTACAAAATATTTTAAATGCAAATGTTCTTGGTATGATTTAACTGCATGAATTTATCTTACATATATTTGGGCAAATACATAAAGCCATGTAAGTTCTTTGTAATATTGTTCATCATAGGAATAAAACAGAAACAACCTAAATGTATATTGATAGAGAATGGTAAAATACATTATGGTATATGTGTACAATGAAATAGTGAATATGTAATGATCTGAAAAATGATTTAGGTACAGAGTACTTTTAAGTAAAACAAGGTACAGAAAAAATGCCACTTTTCAATGAAAAAAAAAAAGGCACATGTATATATATCTCTTTTAAAAATTTTATTTACTCATTTTCATTTCATTCATAAGATAGAGAGACAGGCAGGGAGGGATTTTTCATCTGCTGATTCACTTCCCAAATGGCTGCAATGGCTGCAATGGCTGCAATGGCTGGAGATGGGCCAGGCTGAAGCCAGAAGCTCCAACTGGGTCTCCCACATGGGTGCCAAAGCCATGGACTTTGGCCATCTTTTGCTGCCTCTCAGGCACATTCACAGATATTTCAATCAAAGTGGAGTATCCAGGACACAAGTTATTGCCTATAAAGGATGCCAGCATCAAAGACTGTGGCTTCACCCACTACACCACAATGTTGGCCCATGCATATATATCTTTATGAAGGCCCTTCAAAAGGTTCATGGAAAATGGAGTTAAAAGCTGACATTATTTTGGTGCAAAAATTAAGATTCTTTTAATTTTTTTTCATAACACACTCAATGGTTTTGAAACCTTCTTGTATGCATGGACTTAAAAATTTGTTACAGTAAAACAGACAATAATTTAATTCCACTTTTTTATGATGTTTTAAAGTACCCTTCTATATTTGCATATGGAAGTCTCAGAATGGAATGTAAGAATCTTTTAAGAGTAGTGTGTTCTGTGAAGTATGACTAGTACTCCCTAGAAAGAAGGGAATAATGCTTATATTTTTATGTTCTGCAATTTTTAATAGCTAATATGCACATTATTGCTAAAGATATATTTTCTAAAGGTAGAGACTGAGAAAGTGAGAGATAGATCTTCCATTACTGGTTCACTCCCCAAATGGCTACAATAACTAGGGTGGGCCAAGATGAGGCCAATGACCAGGAACCCCATCTGGATCTCCCACATAGTTGTTGGGTACCCAAGCACTTGGACCATCTTCCTCTGCCTTCCCAAGTGCATTACCAGGAAGCTAGATTATCAGGAAGCTGGAACAGAAGAGGAGCCAGGACTCATATCAGGCTTTTATGGGATGCTGGCACTCCAAGCAGCATCAGCTTAACCTACATAATCACAATACTGCCCCATGTATTATTTTTATAATTAAAAGGTCTAAAAGACTCTGATTTTCAAATAATAATTTGGAGTTACTGGAATAGAAAAAGGATATTATGTATCTAATCTGCATGTTAGATTCATTTCCTCCAGACATGAAGCAATGAAATTCTGGATGGCCATGCACATGAAACCTCAAGTGGAGACAGTTTCTGTGAGCTGATGTTGCAGCCCCTTGAGAAGCCACCTTCTGCCAGAACCCTGTCTTGACCATGAGTCCCTACATCACCCCTATTCAGCTTGAAAAAGTAAAAGCTGTCTTCACCTTAACCTCTGATGGCAGCTAGGGTTTCCATAAGCAGAGGGATGAAATGGGGGAGCTCAGGACTATAAGCAGACCAGACTTACTCCATCCTACAGCTCCTTGCCAGCACATATACGCTAAACACAACAGGAGTGTTAAGACATATAACTGTCTTCACACTGTGGACAGGACTCTTGCTTTCCTACATCCTCCTTTGTCCTTATCATTCTTGCCATCTTTTCCACTAGGGGCAATGTTTCTCATTTCTCCTTTTAGCCCCATAATCATAGTGCTCCTATACCTACCGTGTATAATTGACATGCCTCAAAGATCATTACAGGAGCATTTGACTGCTGTATGCCAAGCCATCATGCAAGAACACAAGATTGCACTTCTTCAATCAATCTGTTCCAGAGTATAGATACCTCATCCCATTTCCATGCTTCATATCAGCAGTAAGTAGCTGAAAAAAAAAACAGCACCCCATCTCCTTATCTATACTCAGAGTCAGGATTGATGGAACAAGGACATAAGCCTCAATCATTTTAGGTTCTTGTTACCCCTGCCTTCTTTCAAGAAACCAGTGCAGTCTCACATCCTGTATTGTTTCCCACCACACCTCCTGCATTCTTCAGGTTTGACCACCCACAAATGAACTTGAAAAACCTGTGTGGAAAAGTTCACCTCCACATACTGTTCTGCATCCCCACTCCTAGCCTACCTAAATTATAACAAGGCCCAGCTTCCTGGGGTCTTTGCTCTCTGCCATGTTTGGTCTGTATGCACACTGGTAGTTGGTAAACCTCTGCAACATTTTTTTTTTTTTTTAATAAATGTGGTCTGGTTGTCTCCTCTGTTTCAGCTCCCTTTTCCTTACAGCTTGTCCCAGCCCCAGTCATTGAAGTCACTTAGGGAGTGAACTAATGGATGAGAGACTTCTCCCTCTCTCTGTAAATCTGCTTTTAAAATGAAAATAAATATTTAAAAAAGAAGATAGTATATAAATAGTACCACATTGGTTGTGGTAAGTGTACCATGTTAATATGAGATGTTAGTAATAGTGAGAACTGGAGTGTGAGATATCTATAAACACTTTTGTCTTTGCAATTTTTTCTGTAAATCGGAAAAATCTTTTAAAATAACATTTATTTTGAAAAAAAAAAAACTTGGAAGTCTATATTATGGGAAATGGCCATAACTTGGCATTTAAAAGTTGAAAATTGAAGTGATGGGCTGGCGCCATGGCTCACTAGGCTAATCCTCCACCTGCGGCACCGGCACCCTGTGTTCTAGTCCCAGTTGGGGCTCCGGATTCTGTCCCGGTTGCTCCTCTTCCAGTCCAGCTCTCTGTTGAGCCCAGGAATGCAGTGGAGGATGGCCCAAGTGCTTGGGCCTTCCACCCGCATGGGAGACCAGGAGGAAACACCTGACTCCTGGCTTTGGATCGGCGCAGTGCACCGGCCATCGCGGCCATTTGGGGGGGTGAACCAATGGAAAAGGAAGACCTTTCTCTCTGTCTCTCTCTCTCACTGTCTAATTCTGGCTGTCAAGAAAAAAAGAAAATTGAAGTGATGAATTAATACAGAAAAATTGTTACCCTGGATCTAGAGCAAATTAATTGGTTATGCTTCCTTCGAATGATGAAATGAATGGGAGTATAGTCATAGTTGTTGGAAAAGTCATTTTGTTTTCAAAATTAATTTGATGAATAAGGTTTTTTTTAAAAAGATTTTTATTTATTTGTTTGAGAGAGTTACAGACAGTGAGAGAGAGAGACAAAGAGAAGGATCTTCCTTCTGTTGGTTCACTTCCCAAATGGCTGCAACAGCTGGAGCTAAACTGATCCAAAGCCAGGAGCCAAGAGCTTCTGGGCTTACCACACAAGTGAAGGGGCCCAAGGACTTGGGCCATCTTCTACTGCTTTCCCAGGCCAGAGCAGAGAGCTAGATTAGAAGAGCAATAGCCAGGAGTAGAACTGGCACCCATACAGGATGCCAGCACCACAAGCAGTGGATTATCTTACTGCACCATGGTGCCAGCCCCGATGAATAAGTTATTTAAAAAATTATGTGATGGTTATTTAAATCTCATAATCCAGAAATCACAGACTCATTGCAAGCTATGTGGTAAAAGAGTTTAAAAATGAAGGCCTTAGTGTGGGTGTTATGTTTTTTTTTTCAAAGATTTGTTTATTTATTTGAAAGTCCAAGTTACACAGAGAGAGGAGAGGCAGAGAGAGAGAGGTCTTCTGTCTGATGGTTTACTCCCCAAATGGCTGCAGCAGCTGGAGCTATACCAATCCAAAGCCAGGAGCCAGGAGCTTCTTCCTAGTCTCCCATGTGGGTGCAGGGGCCCAAGGACTTGGGCCATCTTCTACAGCTTTCCCAGGCCAGAGCAGAGAGCTGGGTTAGAAGAGTAGCAGCCAGGACTAGAACCAGCACCCATATGGGATGCCGGTACCACAAGCAGTGGATTATCTTACTGCACCATGGTGCCAGCCCAATGAATAAGTTATTTAAAAAATTAAGTGATGGTTATTTAAATCTTATAACCCAGAAATCACAAACTCATTGCAAGCTACATGGTGAAAAGAATTTAAAAATGGAAGAAAAAATGGTGTTATGTTGTAGTGAGTTAAGCTTCCACTTGGGATATCTTCATCCTATGATGGAGTACATGGAATCTTATCTTGTCACCACTCCAGTCTAGCTTCTTGTTGATGCTGAAGAATGAGAAGCAACATATGATGGTCCACGTCCTTAGATTCTATTCTGTCCAGCAATATGAGAGAACCTGGTTCCTGAGTCTGCATGGCCCAGTTTCATTTGGGAAGAAAACCAACAGATGGAAGATTGTCTATCTTTTTCTTTGTTCATTTTCCCTCTTTTGTTCACTTTTTCAAGTAAATGAATCAGAGAAAAAAAATTTTTTTGAATGAAGAGACTTAAAAGTGATCAAATGCTTGCTGTTTTCTTTAAGTGAACAAAATGGAGTGGACAGAAAGCAGATGTGATTTGTTAATGTAAATTCATTTAGCCAGCTCTGTGAGTGGTGATTTCTATGAGGAATTTTTTCTTTAAGATGGCATGATAGGAGCCAGGTCATGACATCTCATTCCTAGTCATCTTACAAATTAGATCCCTTTGCTCCTCACACAACATCAGAGGTGATTGTAGCCATTGTCTGAGTTCTTTGCAGGATTAGGATTGAGGAACAGAGCCTTACCATTGACTCAATATGATATGTGTTCATCTCTCTTCTTGCCTTTGCTTGAGACCAAATGTAAGAATTTCCCCCTTTGAATCAATTTGTATTCTCACCAGAGGAAGGCACCTTGGTATTACCTTTCTCTGTACTAGAGGAAGAATCTCTGGACCCTGTTACCAGTTGTTGGCACCCAGTTTAAGAACTGGTATCCCAGCAGACTCATAGAATGGCAGATGTCCTAAACAACACTCTGGCCTCAGAATCAGCCCTTAAGGCATTCGGATCTGGCTCAAGAGCCCATGAGAGTATTGTAGGCATGGAAAGCCAAGATACCATGGAAAAGAAAAAAAAAGAAGACCTAAATGAAAGATCTCTGTGAGTGAGATCCCAGTGGAAAGAACGGGGCCATCAAAGAAGGAGGTACCTTTCTCCAAAGGGAGGAGAGAACTTCCGCTTTGACTATGACCCTATCAGAATAAGATCAAAGTCAGCGAACTCTAAAGGCTTCCATAGTCCTGGCAACTCATGACTAGAGCCTAGGGAGATTACTGACACCATGAACAGGAGTGTCAAATTATTAAGTCAGCAACAGAAGTCACTGTGTACTTACATCCCATGTGAGATCTGTCCTTAATGTGTTGTCTAATGTGCAGTGATGCTATAACTAGTACTGAAACAGTATTTTTACACTTTGTGTTTCTGCGTGGGTACAAACTGATGAGATCTTTACTAATTATATACTGAATCGATCTTCTGTATATAAAGATACTTGGAAATGAAAAAAAAAAAAAAAACCTGGTGTTAAATTGGAAATGGCATAGAAAATTAATTAATTTTTAAAAAAAATATTATGTAGGATCTCTGTCTTTAATGTGCTGTACACTCTTATTTAATGCTATAACTAGTACTCCAACAGTATTTTTTTTCACTTTGTGTTGTTATATGGGGGCAAACTGTTGAAATCGTTACCTAATATATACTAAACTGATCTTGTGTATATAAAGAGAATTGAAAATGAATCATGATGTGATTGGAAGGGGAGAGGGAGCGGGAAAGGGGAGGGTTGTGGGTGGGAGGGAAGTTTTGGGAGGGGGAAGCCATTGTAACCCATAAGCTGTACTTTGGAAATTTATATTCATTAAATAAAAGTTTAATAAAAAAAAAACTGGTATCCTTGGTAGTATAGGGTACAGCCACTCTGGTATATTTTAATACCATTTTCTAGTTCTTCAGGATTCAAACACAGGTACTACTACACATGATAAGTAGCTTGTTACCCACTCTTCCAAATATACATCTCTCATTTTGATAGGATTTCATTTTGTCTATTAAGATCTATCAAGGATCAATTTTTCCTAAAATTTTCTTTTGATAATTTTCCTAGAACTTATAATACACATTTATAATTGATAAACTCACTTTCAACTAGCAGTTCACTATTTATTGGGCACTCAAATCATATTTCTATAATTTTCTTAAAGATTTGTTTATTTTACTTGAAAGAGTTACACAGAGAGAGAGATAGAAATCTTCCGTCCACTGATTCAAAATTCAGATGGTTGCAATATAGCTGGAGCTGTGCTGATTAGAAACCAGGAACCATGAGCTTCTTCTGGGTCTCACACACAGGTACAGGAGCCTAAGAGCTTGGGCCATCTCCCACTGCTTTCCCAGGCCATAGCAGAGAGCTGGATAGGAAATGGAGCTGCCAGGACATGAACCGGCACCCTTATGGGATGCCATTGCTGCAGGTGGTGGCTTTACCCACTACACCACAGCACCTCCCCCTTCTATAATTTTTTTTTTTTAATTCTATTTGAAAGAATTACAGAGAGGTGAGAGATAGAAAGATATCTTCTATCTGCTGGTTCCCTCCCCACATGGCTACAAAAGTTGAGGATGGGATAGGCTGAAGTCAGCAGATTCATCTGGTCTTCCATGGGAGTGACAGGGGCCCAAACAATCAGGCCACTTTTGTTGCTTTTCTCAGGCTATTATCAGGGACCTGGATTGGAAGTGGAGCAGTTGGGGCACAAATCAGCATCTGTATGGGATACTGCCATTGCATATGGTGACACCATGATGCCCACTCTTCTATAGTTTCTTTTATCTATGAGAAGCTACAATTATCCAGTTCATTTTCAATATTATTATTTTAAATAAACATTTATCCATTAGATCAGATGGAAATAAAGTAAATATTTCATTATACTGTCATTTAACACTTATCACACTCCTTTTTGTGACCTGGCATCTAAATCTTATCTCTTTTTCTCTGATGAATTCCTTTCTTATTTAATTTAAGAGACTTTGAGACAGAGGATTCCTGTTTGCTAATTTATTAAACAAATGTCCACAAATGCCATGGTAAGCGTCATGGCAAAAGCTGGTTGCTGAGAACTCAATAATGGTTTTCCATGTGAGTTTCATGAACCCAATCATCTGAGCCATCAGCACTGCTTCTCAGGGTCTGCACTAACAAGATTTTGGAGTCAGGAGCTATATCCATATCTAGGAATTGAACTCAGGTACTCCAATAAAGGATAGAAGCTATTTAACTATTGGGCTAAATACCCACCCTCAGTTTATATTTTAAATGTGAGACACAGATGAAAGTTTAATGACCCTCTGTGTATTTTGATAGCAGTATTTAAATAAACCAGGATAAGTATCCTCCCATTTGAGTTCAAGTTTAGCTTTCCAACAGTGACATTTTCAGAATACCAATTTATCTGGTTGCAAATCATGTAAAGGCTGATCAGAAAGTTATAGTGAAAAGGCCATCTTGATCTGCTGATTTTGGGGCTGTATATTTCAATAATCAGTGACAGGGATGGAAGGTATTGTCTTCTAACTGTATTTTATGCTGTTATACATGGAAATGTTTTCTTAATTTCATTTTTAAATAGTTTATTGTTAGTATATACAAATGCCTCTGATTTTTAAAATTTTATTGAAATAGTTATTACTGTATACTATTCATTCATTATAGGGGATAATGTAATATTTGAACACCATAGAAAAGCTAGACAACTAATATTTCCATTTCCTCCTCATGTTTTGAGCCTAACAGCTCCTATCCTCCAGTTGTTTATACAGTACTTAATTTGTACACAGTTGTCATCTAACTATACTATGGAACAGCAGAAGTTACTCCTGCCTCACTGTATTTTGCTTCCTGTTATCCATTCCCCCTCTCTCCCTAGCCTCCACACTTCTCAGTCTTTAATAATCATAATTCTATATTCATATCAATTTTTTTCACTTCTATATATGACAAGGAAAGTGGGACATTGTCTTTCTGTGTCTGGCTTATTTCAATTAATTTAATGATCTCTTTTTATACATTTTGCAGGATGTAACAATGTTGTATTTTTTTTGTGTCTAAATGATGTTCCCTTGTCCACTTTTTCATTGATAGACAGCTAGATTGGTTATAGTTCATGGCTGCTATGAGCTGTGTTATAGTGACTATAGGAGAATTGCTGTCTCTTTGATATGAAAGTTTCATTTTCTTCTGATATATAGCCAGGAGTAAGATAACTGTCATACAATAGATCAATTATTATCTTTTTTGAAGAATGACCATACTGTTCTCCATAACACCTGAACTAAGTTGCATTTTCACCCACAGTGTCTGAGAGTTATCTTTTCCCATATTTTCACAAGCATTTGTTCTTTTTTATCTTTTTGGTATAAGATGACATAATATTGTGGGTTTTTTTCTTATCAGTTTATTAACTTATTAAAAATTTATTTGCTTATTTGAATGGCAGAGTTACAGAGAGAGAAGAAAATACAGAGTTCTTTCATCTATTGGCTCATTCCCTGAAGATTCACAACAGCTTGGGCATGACCAGACTGAAGTTAGGGACTTCAGCTAAGTCTTGAACATAAGAGGCAGGGGTCCAAGACCTTGGGCCATCTTCTGCTACTTCCCAAGTGCATTAGCAGGGAGCTCAATTGGAAGTGGAGTTGCCTGGACACAAACTGGCACTCACATGGAGTGCTGGCACCACAGGTGGCAGCTTAGCCCACTGTACCACAATTCCAAATTCTCTTTATCAATTTAAATTCCTCAAAAAAAGTCACTATATTGGCATCCATGTCATTTTCTTTTTATTATTATCATTCAATTTAATGAGTCTTATTTTTATTTCAACTATTCCTTTCAAATTGCTCTTCCCAAGATCATTAGTGATTACCATATTGGTTAAATGGAGTTTATGCTTTAAATTTCGCATTTATTGAGTGCGTGGACCAGTGAATGGGAGGACCTCTGTCTGTCTCTGCCTCTGCCTCCCTGTGACTCTACATTTCAAATAAATGAGTGGATCCTTAAAAATAAAGCAAAATAAAATAAAAAAAATTAAATGCTGCTTTTGGTAGTATGGGCCTTTTGGTGATATTAATTTTTTCAATTTGTTAATAGGAAATATTTAATTTATTGATAGGGAATATTTTCCTTTCAAGCATTTTCTTCTATTTGTAATTTTCATTGTAGACTTTTTTCACTTTCTTGATTTATTCCAAGACAATAAAAGTTTTTTTTAGCTATTCTGAATGGTACTGACATGATAAGTTCTTTATCAGCCATGCGATTTTTGTGTGTTGATTTTATATTTTGGATCTTTACTAAACTCTCTAAGGAGTTTTAATAGTCTTTTACTGAGGTCTTTTGGTTTCCTTATATATAGGATTATGTAATCTGCAGGTAGGGGTAATTTGACTTTCTCCTTTCTAATTTGTATCCCTTTGATTTCTTCTTGCATTGTTGCTCTGTTCAAAACTTTTAGAACTGTTTTGAATAGCATGGTAAGAATGAGTAACTTTGGTCCCAGATCTTATTGAAAATGCTTCCAACATTTTTCATTCAGTATGATGCTGGTTGAAGATTTATCATATATTGTCTTGAATGTGTTAAGAAATGTTCTTTTTATACCCAGTTTGCTTAAGGTTTTTATAATGAAAGCATATTGTATTTTATCAAGTGCTTTCTCTGCATCAATTGGGATCATCATGTGGTTTTTACTCAGTGTATTTGATGTGTTACATTTATTGATTTGCTTATGTTGAATCATTCCTGCATACCAGGCATACATCCCTCTTGGTCCATGTGAATAATTTTTCTAATGTTTTGTTAAATTCCACTAGTTAGTCTTTAGGTGAAGATTTTTGCGTATATATTCATCAGTGGTATTATTCTGTAATTCTCTTTCTTTGTTGTATATATTTTTTCTGGTTTAGGAATTAAGGTGATGCTGGCCTAATAGAAGGAGTTTGAGAGGATTCCCTCCCTTTCAACAATTTTGAATAGCTGAAGAAGAATTGGAATTAGTTCTTCTTTAAAACTCTGGTAGAATTAATAGTGAAGCAGTCTGGTTTGGGGCTTTTCTTTGTTTGGAAGGTCTTTATTATTGCTTCAATCTGTCTTGTTTTTTGGTTTGCTTAGGTTTTCTATGTGTCTTCATGACTCAAATTTGGTATATTGTATGTGTCCATGAATCTTGATGACTTTTAGGTTTTCCATTTTGTTAGCCATCACATCAAATGCTCACAGTCTATTTTGCAGTGGCAATCTGAGTTTTGGGTACACCACTTCCAAACCAGTTTCATGCTAACATCCCTGGGAAACAGTGGATGATGTCTCAAATTCCTTAGTTCCTGTCACCAAATTATTCTGTCACCTAAGTGGAGGCCTTGAGAGCCTGGTCCACTCACAACTGTTGCAGACATTTAGAGAGTGAACAAGCAGTTGGAGATCTCTCTCCCTCTCTCTCCCTCTCTCTTTCTCTTTCTGTGTGTGTATCTCTCTACCTTTTTAAAAATCAATTTAAAAATACAGGCATATGATGTATGCTTGTATTCCCATTGGAAAAATTGTTTGCTGGCAAAATCAATGAGGTGCCCATGTATATCCTAGAAGTGTTCCTTCAAAGTGAAGGCAGAGACTGAGGGACTTTTGGTTAAAGTTTTGAACAAAATACAGTTTCCACACTTGTAATAGTGAGACACATCATTTATCTATTGAGGCATCAGATATATTGATATTAGATATATGGTACAGTGGACATAATGGGTGGCACATAGGATTAAGATTTAGTCATCTAACTTGAGATGATATTTATTTTTTCCAGATTTAATAGATAAAATTGGGCTGCCAATAGGGGCAGCGTGGTGGTGCAGGGGGTTAATGCCCTGGCCTAAAGTGCCTGCATCCTATATGGGCTCCGGTTCACGACCCGGCTGCTCTGCTTCATGTCCAGCTCTCTGCTATGGCCTGGGAAAGCAGTAGAAGATGGCCCAAGTCCTTGGGCCCCTGTATCCATGTGGGAGACCTGGAAGAAGCTCCTGGCTTCTGGCCTTGGATCGGTGCAACTCCGGCCGTTGTGGCTGTCTGAGGAGTGAACCATCAGATGGAAGACCTCTCTCTAAGTCTGAGGTAAAAAATTTTAATGCATGAAGACCTTGAGTTGGTGTTTTTTTTTGTGTGTGTGTATAGGGCCATCTTAATAATTTTAGTTTGTGATCTATGAATTTTTATTTTCTGTAGCCAAGTAACTTACAAACTTTATTACTCAAAATGTTAGACCATCACTGCCAGCTGTGGGATTTTTTGAGTACATCTGACTTGAAAATTTAGGCAGTACTATAGTTAAAGTGAGATGCAGCATGTAAATTATTTATTTTTCTTCTGATACATGTTTT
Organism: Lepus europaeus; assembly: GCF_033115175.1. Taxonomy (NCBI): domain Eukaryota; kingdom Metazoa; phylum Chordata; class Mammalia; order Lagomorpha; family Leporidae; genus Lepus; species Lepus europaeus. The sequence continues at coordinate 59,307 of NW_026909316.1, read as the reverse complement.
GAAACTTTTTTTAAAATTTCTGTTGAATATAGTGCTTAAATTTAGTGGGATCCCTGGATAAGACAGTTATTTGAGCCTCATTACTGATTGCACCTCTGAAACTTCATGAATAAGTGCATAATAAAACCTGTTAAAGTTGATGTATATCTTATGGTGTAGGATACAAGAATCAATATCTTTTAAAAATAAATTTAAAAGTTTCATTTGTATCAAGCTATGTACTTTTCAGAAATGCATTCATATAAGCAACCACAATTTATACATCTCATATTTTCTTTCTCTAAGTTTTAGGAAATATTTATTGAGGCTTGTGCTGTAGTCTAGCAAATAAAGACTCCACCTGCAGTGCCAGCATCCCATATCGGCATTGGTTTATATCCCAATTGCTCCACTCACTTCTCATCCAGCTCCCTGATAATATGCCTGGGGAAACTCCAGGAGATGCCACAAGTCTTTGGGCTCTTGCATCCATGTTGGAGACCCAGAAGAATCTCCTGGATCCTGGCTTCTTATTGACCTCTGCCATTGCTACCATTTGGGGAGTGGAGTAGCAGATGGATGATTTCTATATGTCCTTCTCTGAAATTCTGCCTTTCAAATAAATAAATAAATCTTTAGAAATATTTATTAATTTGACAGGCATAGTTACACAGAGGTCTTCCATTCATTGATTCATTGATCAAAATGACTGCTATGGCTAGGAGTGGGCCAGGCTGAAGCCAGGAGGTTCATCTTGGTCTCCCATGTGGGTGGCAGAGGCCCACACACTTGGGCCATCTTTTGCTGCTTTCCCAGGTTCAATATCAGGTAGCTCGATCACAAGTTGAGTGACTAGGACACAAACTGGCACATGTATGATATGTCAGAATTGTAGACAGCAGCTTAATCCACAGTGCTACAGTGCTAGCCTCATCTACATTTTTGTTATATCTTTCCTTTAATCTTTTGCTTTTTTTCTCTTTCTCTCGTTTAGGTCTTTAGATACTAAAGCCATAGTTTACTTCTTTATTTAAAGATTTGTTTTTTGAAAGGCAGAGTTACACAGAGAGAGCGAGAGGCAGAGAAAGATAAAAATGTCTTCCATCTGCTGATTCACTTCCCAGAGGGCTACAAATGCCATGGCTGGGCCAGTATGAAGCCAGTAATCAGGATCTTTATTTGGATTTCCCTTATAGATTTAGAGCCTCGAGTTTTTGGGCTACCCTCCACCATTTCCCCAGGTGTACCAGCAGGGACCTGGATAAGAAATGGAGGAGTCAGAACTCAAACTGGTACCCATATGGATGCCAGCCCCACAGGCAGTGGCTTAACTGACTGCACCACAATGCTAGCCCCATAAATTTGTAATTTTTTTGTTTCTCTGAAAACTTGTGTGGATCATGTACATGGCAGCAGATAATGCAGGCAGAGGTAGATGTTGTTTAGTTTGCCAAGGTCACCATAACAAATTACTGAACATTGGATTGTTTAAATAAAGACATTTATTTTCACATAGTTCTGTAAGTTGAAAGTCCAAGATCAAAGTGTCAGTAGGTTTGCTTTCTCCTGACAACTCTCTGGCATCCAGTCAGATATCATCTTGCTGTGCCATCTCATATTTCCTTTGTTCATGTCCATCTCTTGTTTCTCTTCTTATAAGGTCATAAGTCTGGGTTATAGTCTCACACATTTGATTTTTTTACTTTAATTGTGCCATTAAAGGCACCATCTCCAGATAGAGTCACACTGCAGGTTCGAGATTGGAAGATAGAAACTTTGGAGAGACACAATTCAGTGCATCACAATGGAAAGCACCCAGACGTCTGCCTCATGGGCAGCCAACTCTAAGTAGGACTTACCGTGTAAAGTGAGTCTTAGGATTCCTTTTGTTATTATTTTAATACTGTCTTACCAACCTGGGTGCATGCATGTACCCAACAAATTATCTGTGTACACCTAGAATTTAGATTACTGATAGTAGTGTACATGTAAAATCAATACAGCAGTCCATAAGATAGAATATTTTGAAACTAAAACTGATGAGTAGAAAAATAACAAAGTCTGAGCTCCATTACGATATATGATATCTACTATTCATATTTTTTAAATAAATTACTATGAGGAATATAACAAAAATATTCACACCTTACAGATCCATTTACGTGCAGGTTAATCAGATAGTATTGAAATTAAAACAAAAGGAATCTTAAGACTCTCTTTACACAGTAAGTGTAATATTCCAAATTAATTTCCTCATACAATGTGACTTCTTTTCTGCATGATACATTCTATACTTATTTGTGAATATGGCTATTAATTCATAAGGAAATGTATGAGTGTGTCTACTGACCTAATATGCTAAATCAGGAAATAGACCTTTTCTGCATGTGGGGAAAGGTGCCATTCAATGTTATCCTCTGTTTTTAAAAAATATGTTAATGAATCAAATAATTAGAAAATAAAACATGATGAAACAATGCTGGTTGGTACATTATTGTGTATTTCCATTAGTGATGAGTAGCTCAAGATTGACCTCAATTTTTACTCCTTGAGGGATCCTGAATTAATTTCTCTGTGGTCATCACTCTCTTTATATCATAGGGGCTATATTTTTCATTCTTCAATAAGTACTAATCAGGTACTAGAGCTCTTCTCTCTGACTCAGTGCTTGAAATTATAAATGCCAGCCATTACTCAGAAGGTATAACTAAGATGACCCAGGGAGAGAAAGTGAGTTGTAAAAGGCCAATCAACAACAACTTAGAGTAGCCTTCCTACTTTCTCTCTTCTCAGGAATCCCCACAGAATCTTCATCTCCAATTCCAAAATGAGCAACTTTTGCTGGTAGAGGTATGTGGCTATCACTATAGAGCAATAACTCCTAGAAAGGACAAGGGAATCCACTATACCACTGTAGTTCTTTTATGCCTGCAACTTGATTTTCTGTTAAAATTGTATGATGCTGGGAACTAAGAAATAATTTGCTTCTATGTTTGAGGTGAAATTACTTAAGATTGAAGCTAAAGACTGAGGTCCTGGCATTGGCACTGTGACATAATGGATTAAGCATCTGCCTGCAGTGCCAGCAGCCCATATGGACACCGGTTCATGTCCCAGCTGCTCCTCTTCTGATCTAGATCTCTAGTATGGCCTGGGAAAGCAGTAGAAGATAGCCCAAGTGCTTGAGCCCATTCACCAGTGTGGGAGACCCAGGGGAAACTCCTGGTTCCTGGCTTCAGATCAGCCCAGCTCTGGCCATTGTGGCTATTTGGAGAGTGAAGCAGTAGTTGGAAGACCTCTCTGTCTGCCTCTCTCTTTCTATAACTCTGCCTCTTAAGTAAATAAATCTTTTTAAAAAAATTCTGTAAATATAAAAAAAAAAGACTGACCTCCCTCAATTTGCATAATAAAGTCACTGAAAGGCAATTACCAGATTAGAGATGATACAAGAATTTAAACAGCACAATTAATACATTTTACATAGAAAACTGACCAATAGCTGTGAACCAAGAGTCAATGGTCTATGCTACTACCACTCAAATCCCCAATAAGTTGATCATAATTTCATGCCCATTCTCATCTAGACAGGAAAATGAGTAAAAGCAGGAACTCCATGACATCCTGTCTTTGCCTAGTTTGTGGGAGAAACCACAAATTAAGTGCAATTCTTAAAAAAAAAAAAAAGTTTTGTTAAATATACACAGATGACTAGATGAAGTGATGAATAGATCAAGTTCAGTAACTTTTGGATATAGAATTACCAGGTACTGCAATTTTAAATATTCACAAACATTTCAGAAGACACTCACTTTGTTTTCTAACCATATTAATCCATTTAAAGCATTAGAATAACTTTCTCACTGTGAAAAACAGTCCATTGATGGCAAACATTTATTTTAGTAGGTAAGATCAAGCACCATTTTAAAGGATTGAAAGTTAGTTTTTCAGGAATATTAGTTTCTTTTGTGAATGTATTATGTTAAAAAGAGTTCTTGGGTTTTTTTCCCTAAACATCTGTAAGAAAGGCTCTGGAACCACAATTTAATTATAAGCATCACAAAATAAATTTCATGACAATTTCTAAAAATCATTTCCACATTTGAATTTCTCCAATTATGATTCTTTCAAATATAAATCTGTCAAACTAAGAATTAATATGGAATTGGAGTATTATATGAATATCTCATGTGGTTAGACAAGTTCTGATGTACAACCTCTGTATCCTAGGAGGCTCATTGTCCAGTAAATATATGGATCATCCTTATTGCTTTCTAATGGAAGTCTGCATTGTTTTATGGGAAATGTAGCCTCATCTGCCCATGATGTCGGGAGGACAGAACCATGCAAAGTCTCCTCTGTTTTCCTTCTCAGAATGTGCCATTCCAACCACTACCATCATCTTCATAGAATTGAATTCCTGGTGCTGGGCTTTCCTCATATTACTCAAGAACAGTATGGGTGGTTTCTGTGTCTGTGAATGTCAGTGTGGGGGTAGAGGGAACCTTGGAGAGCAGTACAGGTGCCTGTCTCTTGCTGGCATAGGTGACAGTCATGGATCTGAGGTATCAGAATCTGTTATTCAGATGCACCCTAAAGATCTTGGCTGTTCCAGGAAGACACCAGTGGAAGATCCTCAGTTCTAGAGCTGGAGAAAGGATGAATTAGGTTGGGTTTTCAAGAATTTTTTTGTCAAATGATGTACTGACACAAGACCAGTGTGACTACAGGTGTACAGAAGGTAGTTCCAAAAGTCTTATAGACAGTCTGTCTAATCCAAGATAGCCACAGAATGGAAGTGCGTTTTCAGACCCTTTTAGCTAAAAGGTGTATGTGGTGAATGTAGGTTGCACCTCTGTCACTGTTTACCCATCTGTAAGATAAGTATATTAGTAGTACTAGTGAAATGTCCCCACATTTCCTGAGAAATCATTGTGAGATATGTGCAAGCTGACTTACACTCTGTGGCAGTTGCATTTGTGGGGTTTCATGGTATATCTTCCCCAAATGAACTTTCTGGTTTCCTACAATGTGTAGACTGACCAGCACTGATTTGACATTATAGATTTTTATACAACACCTAGTTTCCAGGAACATGTAAGTTTGGGTACTGAGTGACAGTTCCATTTTCTTTGGAAGTGAATAAGTTTTATAATACCTGAAGAAGGGAGCTCCAGGAATAAGAATCATTTCTAACAGAATAACACTCGATGCTTTCTGAGACAATACCTTACTGCTTCAGAGCAGAGAAAAAAGTCACTGAAATTCAAAGATCGTAGATTTGCACTGTCCAAGCAGTTCTTGATCATACTGACCAGAATGAACAAGGTTTAGCTGATATTACCTTACCTCATCCATAAGTTATGACAACCCAGGGGGCCAGCACCGTGGCTCACTTGGTTAATCCTCCACCTGCAGTGCCGGCATCTCATATGGGTGCCAGATTCTAGTCCTGGTTGCTCCTCTTCCAGTCCAGCTCTCTGCCGTGGCCCAGGAGGGCAGTGGAGAATGGTCCAAGTGGTTGGGCACCTGCACCTGCATGGGAGACCAGGATAAAACACCTGGCTCCTGGCTTCGGATCAGCGCAGTGCTGGCTGTGGTGGCCATTTGGGGAGTGAACCAAAGGAAGGAAGACCTTTCTGTCTTTCTCTCACTAACTCTGTCAAAAAGAAAAAGAAAGAAAGAAAGCCCAGGTGATATTGGAAGCTCTGGACCAGCCTTAAAAAAAAAAAATAAAGGTTGTGAATGGAATGGATTAGAAATAAAGGCAAGGGCCTAGTGAGTGTTGCTTATTTAAGTGGTCTTGAGGGTGTGGCCTGGGGTGGAGAGATAAACTGTCATGTCTGAGAGTGACTGTCTACATTGCTTACTACCACATTCCCATTACTTCATTCTGCTCTCATGATTTCCAGAAATGGAGGTCTGTGAAACCTAGTCTGCCATACACTTGGTATCTAGAGTTATGCTGCTGCCCCCCTGTATACTAGTAATTCTTCCAGGTAGCTCAAGGAACATCTGTGAGGGTCTCTGCATGTAAAAAAGATGAAATAAATTGCATTTCAGGAGATAAGTGGTTTGAGTCACATGATTTGTAGATACCTGGCATCCTAACTTTTGGATGGTGATTTCTATTTTGCCACACTTCGTTAAAAACACATTTATTTTTCAGATTAATTTCAGAAACTGTCACCAGTATTGCTTTAGAAGATTGCCCTGAGCATGGCTTTCCTTTTGATCCTGATGTTACATATGTATTGTGTGACTTCAAAAAGCATATCAAAATTTCCCACTCAGTGTCAACAATTTCATCTTGAAAGTTTTATCCAATATTTAGTATACATGCAGCTTCAGAAAATTACTATTTTATGAACAGTAAAATTATACTAAATTAGATTTCATGTGCTAATAAGTTTCTTAAAATATAAACAAAAAGAATATGACCACATATAAGCAGAAATGTGAAGCATTATCTTATGATCTCCAATGAATTTGTGATTTCCCAGGACTAAATTTTTTTAGTAGCAGCAGCTTTGCTAAGACGCAATTGACAGGCACAGATCATGTTTATAGAAGCTTTTTTCTAAGATTTTAAAAAATTATTTGAAAGTGTGATATATAGAGAGAGGGAGACACACTAATCTTCCATCTGCTGAGTCACTCCCCCAGATTGCTGCAATGGGCAGGGCTGGGACAGGCTGAGGCCAAGAGCTTCATCTGGGTCTCCTATATTAGCAGCATTTACCCAAGTACTTGGGCCTTCTTCCAGTGCTTTTCTCAGGCCACTAGAAGGGAGCTGGATTGCTTGCATTCCAGGTGGCAACTTTACTTGCCATGTGGCAGTGCAGGTCCCATGTTTATGGAAACTTCTGCATGAGATTGTGAAGTTCTATTAATTTTATTTTGCATGTAATGGAACTTTCTTCCCTGCTCACCAGGGTGTATCAGCATTTGATATAGGACAAATCAGAAAATACAATGGTTTAACAAATAGCCATTTGATTTATGGTTCTAATTCAATATTTTGGTATGAGCTCATCTGGGCAGTTGCTATCATCAGCTTGGGATCAGAAATGATGAACTGATCTGAGGTACTGATTGACACTCATGCCTTAGAGATGCTTTCATTTAAAGGTCTGGTGGTTTGTGATAAATCTTGGTAACACCCTATCTCTTCAATGGGCAGGACCCATGGCTTTCCAGAGCATAAGGAAAATCTGAGAAGGCAAATACTTTACAAACTATCTGTTTCTGTCACATTTACTGATATCCTGGGGGGTTAAACATATGAAAAATGAAATCCAGAGTCTTGTGAAGGGATGGATACCAGGAACGGTTTCATTTGGAATCATTACTGGTAATGTGTACTGCATTAAATATACATTATGTATATTTGTTCCAATGCAATTTTGGCCAAAAACATCTGAATCTGTAAATTGCATGCTTTCTATAGAATTTCAGGTCTAAAAAATAAAGTGTTCTAAAGTACACACAGATATGGGATCCTGTGTGATACTTTTGCTTTAATAGAAAAATGGTAATTCAAAAACAAGTTTCTTCAGTTTAAAATTTAGTGACAGTATAATGTTTATCTCTTTAATAACCTCATTTATTTGAACAATCACCCTTAAATTTTACTATCTCATTATTTAAGTGGTCTTGAGGGTGTGGCTTTGGGTGGAGAGATAAACTGTCATGTCTGAGAGTGACTGTCTACATTGCTTCCTACCACATTCCCATTACTTCATTCTGCTCTCATGATTTCCAGAAATGGAGGTCTGTGAAACCTAGTCTGCCATACACTTGAACTTGTAGATAATGCTTTCATTAAGCCAATGATAATTGTTTAATCTCTACTACTTAATAGAAGTGAATGTGCTTTTTTATATATTTTCTTGTTTAAATATTTCTCCACAGGGAAAATGATGTTTCCTAGGTTAATGTATTCATTACTCTTTATTCATTGTATTTCATTCTTTTTTTTTTTTTCCCAGTTCAATATAGAAGGAAACCAGATAAGCTTTCTTTTAACTCCTTCCATTTGTCTTCTCTTCCAGGTATGATTCTGGGCACCTTCACATATTTCCAAGACTAAACAAAATTATTACATACCCTGTAAGTGGTTTTCTTAATTATTGCTCAGCTGGTTGTCAGTTTTCATTTTAGGAAGATTATAATAGTTTATTAATTAAAATGGAAAAATAAACATAAAATTTATTCTCAGAGAATGTTCACAAACAAGATGAATGATGAATTTGCCTTGATTATGAAATGTTACAATCATCTAAGATACAGCTATTTGGCCTCTGGTCTGTTGCCTTAGCAAAATATACATTTGTTACATGTTTTGAGTTGAAACGTTGAGTACAATATGCTAAATTTTTTGGTCATGATGTCTGAAACAACAAAGATGATGTAGTGAGCAGGGTTTTCATGTGTCCCTGGAAATAAACACTTAGCATTCTGCAAGGTTAAGAGTCACCTATTACTAAAAAACACAAATCAGTTTTCAGTCCTTAATGGTTTTGAGAAGCTGAATTTGATTCAGGGATAGGATCAGGAATATGTGGGGAAAAGAATCTCCTGCAGGTTCTTTTATTTTTTAAGATTTATTTATTTATTCAAAAGACAGAGCTACAGAGATTGGGAAAGATGGGCAAAGAGAAATAGACACTTTCCATCTACTGGTTCATTCCCCAAATGACCACAATGGCTGGGACTGGGTCAGACCAAAGCCAGGTACCTGGAATTCCATCTTAGTCGCCATATTCATTAAAGGGGCCCAAATACTTAAGCAATCTTTGACTGCTCTTTCAGGAACTTTAGCAGAGAGCTAGATTAGAGTGGAGTACTCTGGACTCAAATAGTCTTCATGTGAGATGCCACCATTGCAGTTGGAAGCTTAACTGGCTGCACCATAATGCTGGTGACTACTGCGAGTTCTTTAACAAATCTCTATGTATTTCTCTTGGTCACAAATGCAGATTATACTACACACTTTCCCAAATTCTGTTTTGGGGCAATTAATTCCATTGTTTTCACTTTAATTTGGTATAATGTTATCTCAGTTCTTCAAATGTATGTTAGTAGAATAAGCATAGTCAAAGTCAAAAGCTATTTTCTATTCTTTGTCTTACTTGAATCTTCTCTTATTTAGAAATATTTATGAGCTTGATTGAGAAAGAAGCTGATGGACTGAGAGAGAAAAAAAGAGATTGCTCCCATGCACTTATTCACTATAAAAATAACCATACCAAGCCAAGGTTGGGCAGGACTGAAGCCAGAAGTCAGGAATGGAGTCTAGATTTTTCTCATTGGTGGAATCACTACTGCTTCTCCAGCATTAGCTGGGAGCTGGAAACTGGAACTGGCACTGGAATTTGAACCTAGGTACTTTGAAGTAGAAGTAGGATATCTTAGCTGGCATCATAAACACCAAGATGAATGCCTGCCTTTTTTAAAATATTTTTTTCTGCCATATTTGAAGTCACTTTGCATGGTGTTTTTCTGGAAATTCTTCTCTGTTCATTCCCAACATAGCTCCACTGATGGTTTCTTGTTTTTTCACCTGAATACATTCTTCACCTTAACATAGCTCATTCAAGAGTCAACATTGTCTTCCTTTCAGGCTGCTGTGCGATTCCCCTTGACAGATGTGGCCCTTTGTGACCTGAAACTCCTGTTTTCTTCCAGTTGGGGCATTTTTCACAGTCTTTAGACCATAGGTTTGACTCCCTGCTGAATGCTTCTGTGTGGCTGTCCAAATGCTCAAGTCTAAAATGAAACTACATCCTTTTTTCTTCCTTAATTCTTATGTATAAAATAAAAATGGTCAGTGTTTGTTTTGTGACAGAGTTAATGTGTTGACCAGAAGTGTTCTATTACAGGTGATGCTAACATTTGAAGACCTGGCTGTTTACTTTACCTGGGAGGAATGGCAGAACATGAACAAAGCTCAGAAAATTCTGTACAGGGATGTGATGTTGGAGACCTACAGCAGCCTGCTCTTCTTGGGTGAGTGACACCCATCACATGCCCAATGATAAAATTTTATTGCTGTTTGAAAAATCAGTGAACACTTTATAAACTTTATAAAGTTTAATGGTGGGCAGGTAAAGAATTTGAGTCCATGAATATTCTGAATGTCTACCATCTAGGAAAGGACTCAAATTGGAACATTTGTTGCATAGTTCCTGGAATAAGCTGTAGTCCTTTAAATAACTCAAGATAATGACTTCACAAAAGCTTACATTGTTTCCATTAATAGGGCACTGCATTACCAAACCTGATTTGATTTTTAAGTTGGAGCAAGAAGCAGAGCCATGGATGGTGAATGAGTGCCTAAATCAGAGCTTTCCAGGTCAGTATGTACATAATGATGAGGGAGCCAAGGCAGAAAGAGCACAGAAGATGTTGAGTGAGGCTCTTTCTATGAATTTCTCCCAAGTGTTACTCCTGATGAAAGCTGGTTTTTTGTATCAGACAATGGATTCTAGAGTTTCTAGGGATGCCATTATATCTCTAACTCTTTTGTTCTTGATTAAGTTATTCTTTGCTTTAAAAAAATAAAATTCCAATCCTTTTGATGTTACTAAGGATTTTTTTCTAGGTTAGATACATTGCCCTTCTCTGTATTTGATATGTTTTCTTTCATGCATTTATTCTTTTCTTCAGTTCTTGTCAGTTTGGCAAGTTATAGAAACTTGTTTCAGATTGAGTCCCCACTCATGGTTTTGACCAGGCACATAACTTGCTATTTTAAGGATCTCATGACTGAACAAATAAATGTGAACTCTCTCTCTCTCCTTTCTCTTTCTCAGTGCCTTTCACATAAAATAAGAAAAAATGCGTTGCTAGAAACATTGGAGGAGAAAGCCTGTGGCTGTCAATCTTCTGTTTCATTCTCCCTTCTATCTAATTCTCTGACTCTCAAGCATATAAATAAATAAATAAATGCTAAGGGAAGGTCAGAAGTAAGCCTCTGTGCAATGACATCAGAAATCCTGAAGCTAAGCATGCACTTGTATAGAAACATGAAAATAACTGATCCTAAACTCACCAAGAAAGTCTTGAGATTCTGAATCCCAAGGTCAAATTATCACATAAGTGTGTTTATGTAAAAAACTGAAGAGTGATACTCAGGGCTGGTGATTTCAGAATCAGCTAGAAAACATTTTTCAAAGAAGGTAAACACATTCTGGGTTGCAAAAACAAATTCTTTAAACTCTTAGGGAGTGTATACCCAAGGTGGTATAGTGCGATGTTTCTGTACCTGTTGTCATTCTGAGAAGCTGAAGATGTTAAATTTCCTTAGGAATATGGGGAAGCTGTCATAGAGTGCAGATAAATGCAGTTTCTCATTTGAAAATTCCTTCAAATGCTGTTTACCTGGGAAGACTGAACATGAGACAACTATAGATTCAAATCTTGTCTCTTAAATTTGATCCTGTTTGGAGTACAGACACATTTCACTCTTCTTCAAGTGCAAGTAACTGATCCAGTAAAACATTCCCATATTTATGGTCAAAATAGGGAAGCACAAAACATATCATTTTAATAAAAATTAACTAAAGAAGAAGGACAGGGAAAAAAACTAGTTGCTAGGCAATGGGGGAATATACTGACTAAATATTTTTCCATTCTTTAACATCTTATAGTACTGTCATCATTGTTATTGACAGTGACAATGAGTGGAGAAAGAGAGAGAGATCATTTAGTAGCTCAAGCCCCCAATGCCTACAACAGTTAGATCTGATTAGTCTGAAGCCAAAAGGCTGGAATTTCATCTAGTCTTCCCTGACATATCACAGGGTCCCAAGCACATGAACCATTATTTGCTGCCTTCTAATTTACATACACTAGAGATTTATTGGAATCACAGTAACCAGAGCTCAAACTGGCACTATTTTGAGATGCAGGCACCCTAAGCAGTGAATTAACAAATCTAACAAGGAAAGCCATTTTGCCATACTTGAATAAAATTCAAGTAGTAAACAGGATCAATCATGATTGAACATTTGGAAATCTGTTGGTACACCCAAAAACCATATAATAGGTATAAATAAGTGTCTTTTACTGATTATGTTAACATCTTATGCCACTTAGATAACAAGCAACTTCATTCCCTTTACATCAGTATTCCAGGAGAAAGCATTTATATGTGATTCAGTGAATTTTTTTCTCATTTCAGTTGCCATGAAAAGTGATGACATAATTAGGACCAATAAGAAAATTCAAGAAAAAAAATTTAATAACATGGCAGAGAAATCTTATGAATGTAATGACTGTGGAAAAGCCTTTGACTCTAAGTCAGCATTCATGAAACATCAGAGAATTCACTCAGGAGAGAAACCTTATGAATGTAATGACTGTGGAAAAGCCTTTGGCCAGAAGTCACATCTCATAGTGCATCAGAGAATTCACACAGGAGAGAAACCTTATGAATGTAATGCCTGTGGAAAAGCATTTGGCCAGAAGTCACATCTCAGAGTGCATCAGAGAATTCACACAGGAGAGAAATTTTATGAATGTAATAAATGTGGGGTAGCCTTTGGTTTGAAGTCAGACCTCATCAAACATCAGAAAATTCACACGGCAGAGAAACCTTATGAATGTAATGACTGTAGAAAAGTCTTTGGCTATAAGTCACAACTCATAATACATCAGAGAATTCACACAGGAGAGAAACCTTATGAATGCAATGCCTGTGGAAAAGCCTTTGTCCAGAAGTCACATCTCCGAGTGCATCAGAAAATTCACACAGGAGAGAAACCTCATGAATGTAATGACTGCGGCAAAGCCTTCAGCCATAAGTCACAACTCATAACCCATCAGAGAATTCACACAGGGGAGAAACCTTATGAATGTAATGACTGTGGCAAACCCTTTGGCTTGAGGTCAGCACTCATGAGACATCAGAGAATTCACACAGGAGAGAAACCTTATGAATGTAATGACTGTGGAAAAACCTTCAGCCGTAAGTCACATCTTGTAATGCATCAGAGAATTCACACAGGAGAGAAACCTTATGAATGCAATGACTGTGGAAAAGCCTTTGGCCAGAAGTCACATCTCAGAGTGCATCAGAGAATTCACACAGGGGAGAAATTTTATGAATGTAATAACTGTGGGATAGCCTTTGGTTTGAAGTCAGACCTCATCAAACATCAGAAAATTCACATGGCAGAGAAACCTTATGAATGTAATGACTGTAGAAAAGTCTTTAGCTATAAGTCACAACTCATAACCCATCAGAGAATTCACAAAGGAGAGAAACCTTATAAATGCAATGCCTGTGGAAAAGCCTTTGGCCAGAAGTCACATCTCAGAGTGCATCAGAGAATTCACAAAGGGGAGAAAACTTGTGAATGTAATGAATGCGGCAAAGCCTTTGGCTTAAAGTCAGCACTCATCAAACATCAGAGAATTCACACAGGGGAGAAACCTTATAAATGTAATGACTGTGGCAAAGCCTTTGGCTCAAAGTCACAACTCATAATACATCAGAGAATTCACACAGGGGAGAAACCCTATGAATGTAATGACTGTGGAAAAGCTTTTGGCCAGAAGTCAAATCTCATAACTCATCAGAGAATTCACACAGGAGAGAAACCTTATAAATGCAATGACTGTGGAAAAGCCTTCAGCAGGAAGTCAGACCTCATAATCCATCAGAGAATTCACACAGGAGAGAAACCTTATAAATGCAATGACTGTGGAAAAGCCTTTTGCAGGAAGTCACATCTTGTAATCCATCGGAAAATTCACACAGGAGAGAAATCTTATGAATGCAATGACTGTGGAAAAGCCTTTGGCCAGAGGTCACATCTCATAATTCATCAAATAATTCACACAGGGGAGAAACCTTATGAATGTAGTGACTGTGGAAAAGCCTTCAGCCTTAAATCACATCTCATGATCCATCAGAGAATTCACACAGGGGAGAAACCTTATGAATGTAAAGACTGTAGAAAAGCCTTTGGACAAAAGTCACATCTCATGATCCATCAGAGAATTCACACAGGGGAGAAACCTTATGAATGTAACGTCTGTGGAAAAGCCTTTGTCCAGAAGGCAGACCTTATCAAACATCAGAGAATTCACACAGGGTAGAATCCTTATGAATGTGATGTCTGAAAAAGCCTTCAGATATAAGTCACAGATCATAATCTATCAGAGAATTCACACAGGAGAGATGCCTTATGAATGCATTCCCTGTAGAAAATTCTTTGTGAAAATCCCACCTTGTCAGAATTCACATAAGGGAGAAACATGAGTGTAATGACTGTGGAAAAGCCTTTGGCAATAAGTCACAACTCCTAATGCACCAGGGAATTCACACAGGTGAGAAACTTTAATGACTAAGGAAAAGCTTTTGGCCAGAAGTCAGACCTTTTTGAACATCAGAGAGTTTGAATGGGGGAAAACCATGAATGCAATGACTGGAAAAACCTTTGGCCAAAAGTCAGACCTCATCAAACATCAGAGAATTCACACAATGAAGGAAGCTTATGAATGTAATGACTGTGGGAAAACCTTTGGCCAGAAGTCACAACTTATAATGCATCAGAGAATTCACACAGGTGGCCATGGGTTTATCATAAGTTGCCTTGATTGTGTTGAGAAATGCTCCTTTTCTACCCAGTTTGTTTAATGATTTTTACCAAGAAAGGGTGTTGTATTTTTTCAAATGCTTTCTCTGAATCAACTGAGATAATATCACTTTTGTTCCTCAGTTTGCAATGGGATGAATCACATTCACTGATTTGGAAATGTGGAACCATCTCTGCATATAGTGATAAATACCCCTTGGTCCAGGTGAATGATCTTTTCTGATGTGTTGTTGGGTTCAATTAGCTAGTATTTTGTTGAGGATATCTGCATCTGTGTTCATCAGAGATATTAGTCTGTAGTTCTTTCTCTGTTTTATCTTTTTCTGGTTCAGGAATCATGATGCTGGCTTTCTACAAAGATGTTAGGGGTACTCCTATAAGGAAAAGGGAGAAGAAACAGAGAGGAGACTGGATACAAATGCACAGCAAGTCTGAATTTATTCAAAGAAAATTAACTCACAGTGGTTGATCAATTGCCAGTGTGAACAAAGAATGAACACATGGATTGAGGGTTAAGACTCCCGGGTCTGGGCATTTTTATATCTTAGGCAGGCTATGGGTGGGGGTGGGTGTTAAAAGTTGGAGATGAACTCCTTTATACAGGATCTTCAAGTTTGCTTCTACCAAACCAGTGGTTGAGTGCAGGGATTTGGGTGGAGAATAATAGGGTGTGAGACTGAATTGGGATTCAGTGACAAGGGATGGCTTCATGACTTAATATTGGTAGATTGTGTCCAGGAATCTATCCATTTCTTCTGCATTTCCCAATTATTGACATACAGAACTTTGTAGTAATTTCTGGTGATTCTCTTTATTTCTCTGGTATCTGTTGGTAGATCTTGTTTTTGTCTCTGATTTTATTGATTTAGGCCTTCTCCCTTTTTTTTGTTGATCAGTTGGGCCAATAATGAATCAATTTTGTTTGTTCAAAAAAACAGCTCTTCCTTTTACTGATCTTTTGTAAGTAATTTGCAGTTTGGGCTGTTGTTTTCCTTGGTCCTTGAGATTCATTGATAGCTCATTTGTTTAACACATTTCCAATTTCTTCAGTAGGCACCAGTTGCTCTAAACTTCCCTCTTAACACTGCTTTTGTATTATCCAATAAGTTTTGATGTGATTTATTATCATCTTCATTCATTTCAAGAAATTTTTTGATTTCTTGATTTCTTTTATGACCTACTGTTCATTGAGGAGCATGTTGTTCAGTCTCCCTGTGGTTGTATATGATCTAGAGATTCTTGAGTTGTTGATTTCTAGCTTTATTCCATTTTTATCAGAGGAGATGCACAATTTGACTTTCACTTTTTTTTTTTAATTTGCTGAGACTTGCTTTATGGATGACCATATAGTCTTTTCTTAAGAAAGTTCCATGTACTGCTGAAAAGAATGTGTATTCTGCAATGATGGGTTGAAAAGTTCTGTAGATAGCAGTTAGGTCCAATTGGTCCATAGTTTGAATTAGTTTTGTTCTTGTTAATTATTTGTCTTGTTGATCTGTTCATTAATGAATTGGGTTGTTGAAGTCTCCCATTACTATTTTATTGGAGTCTATTTCTCTCTTTGTATCTTTAACATTTCTTTTAACACCAACATTTATTTTAAATAGCCAGGACCCTAAGCATTCTGTGCATATACATTTATTTATACTCACATCTTCCCGTTGAATTGATCCCTTAATCATTATATAGTGCCATTCTTTGTCTCTTAATAGTTTTTGTTTAAAGTCTTTTCTTTGCTATTAGCATTTCTACATTTATCCTTTTCTGTGTTCCATTAGCATAGAGTATTTTTCTTATCCTTTCACTTTCAGTTTGCATGCATCTTTGTTCCTGAGATGTGTTTCTTGCAGGCAGCAAGCAGATGAGTTTGTTTTTAATCCATTCAGCCAGTCTGTACCTTTTAACTGGAGAATTCAAAGTGACTTTGCCCTGTCATTGTTTCATAAATTTTCCTGTTGTTTACTTTGGATTACTTTTGTTCTTTTTTTGAAGTATTTTTGCTTTCACATTTTTTAAAGGTTATTTATTTGAAAGGCAGAGTTACAGAGGTAGAGGCAGAGGCCAGAGAGAGAGAGGTCTTCAATCCACTGGTATACTCCCCAAATGGCTGCAATGGTTGTAGCTGGGCCAATCTCAAACCAGGAGTCTGAAGCTTATTTCAGGTCTCCCATATGTCTGCAGGGGCCCAAGGACTTAGGCCATCTTCAGCTGCTTTTCTAGGCACATTAGCAGGGAGCTGGATCAGAATTGCAGCAGTCAGGACTTGAGCCAGTGTCCATATGGGATGCTGTTGCTGTAGCTAATGGCATTATCTACAATACAGTGCTACATTATGCTATAATACCATGCCGGCCCCTCTCATTCATGATGACTTTCTGTGTTTCTTAATGTAGCAGACTGAAAATTCTTCCTAGTTCTGTTATGAATGGTCTTTATTTCATTGTCATTCTTAAATGAGAGCTTTGCAGGGTACAGTATTCTGGATTGACAGTGTTGTTCTCTTAAGACTTAGACTATAACCTGCCATTCTCTCCTTTCCTACAGGGTTTCTTATGAGAAGTCCACTGTAAGTCTAATTGGAGATCCTCTGAAAGTAATTCGGTGTTTTTTGTGCACATTTTAGAATCTCTTATGTTTTACTATTGAAAGTTTGACTACAGTGTTTCACTGTGAATATCTCTTATTGGTTATGTCCATTAGGAGTTCTATGTGGTTCCTGCATTTGGACATCCCATTCTTTCTCCAAATTGGGGAATTTTTCTCTATATATTTCAGTAAATAGATTTACTAATCTATTTTCTCTTTCCATGCCTTCAGGAACTGCTAACACCAATATGTTGGGTACACTAATAGTGTCACATAAAACTCCAACATTGTTTTTAAGTTTTCTAATTTTTTTCTTCTGGACTTTTATTTTTTTGTCCAACTGAAAGATATCCAAAGGTCTGTCCTGTAGCTCAGATAATCTTTATTCTGCTCCATCAAGTCTGTTGTCAAGGCTTCCCCCTGCTTTTTTATTTGATCTATTTTTCATTTCTAATATTTCATTTTGGTTTCCTCTTAAAATCTCAATTTCATTGGGATAATTTTCCTTCATGTCATTGATTGCTTTTTAATAATGCTGTGATTAATCTTTTGAATTTCATTTCCAGGATTTTTCAATCTCTTATCTTCACATTCTAATGTTGAAATGTTATGTTCCTTTGGAGTACTCATAATGCATTTGTTATTCTTTTTTCTTGAATTTCTGTGTTTATTTTTAGGCATTTGTGGAGTTAGTTGTTGGTTTTCTCTTTTGATGGCTTTTATCTTTGAACTATATGCTTCTGTGGCTTTTGGAATATCTACACTTTAAATAAATAGCAAGAGTTGAATGTTGCATGTGACCAGAGAGCTCTGTTCAGTGCTTCAGGATGCAAGAAGTATTCAGGGTTACAACCAAGTTGGGCACCGTAGGTGACCCCCATTTAACAGAGAGGGAAACGGTCACCTCTGTTGGTATGATCACCCCATGCCTCCACTCCAAGCTGAGCAATCCAGTGTTATTCCCCAGTGGGTTCAAGACTCATCAACATCACTGTATGAGCCACAAAAATGACCTATGCAGTCCTCACTAAGAGTGCAGTGCCCACTGCAATGACCAGCCCTAGGAAACCAAGGCGGTCTGAGTATGTGAATCCACACCCAGTGATTGATCCAGAGACTCAGCTACACCTTGCACTGTCTCATGTAACCACAGTGCCCACACAGTTTCAGCACACAAGTCTGCCACAGTCTCTGGGTGCAGAGTTTCTACTCTGATCTGCCAGCTTGTCCACTGAACAGAAAGGCGCATATTCCCTGAGACAGCTCCACTGATGCAGCTTGATCCCCAGAGCCTGGTTTATTCCTTACTCAGGTTGCTTCAGAGTTCTTCATGGGTGTCTTACCACCTGCCAATCCTTCCAGTCAGACTCAAAGTAAGTGGGGAATTCGGCTATTTCTCTCCACTAGAATCTGGATCACACACATACACAAGAGCCATTAGCCAAGTGTTGCTCTCTCCCTGCCACTGCTGCCAGTGCTACTAAGACCATGGCATCCTGTCTGCCAGTTGCTGTGCATGCACACAAAGGCTTTGGCAGCTGCCACCCAAACCCCAAATGGCACCCATACTTTCTAAGCCAAGCAATGTGTGTTGTGGGGAGACTGAAGTGAGATAAATACACACCTTTTATTTACACTGAGTCCATGGGTAACTGCTAGTACCAGCTAGTCCCTAGAGCTCTAATCTGGACTCACACCATGCTCCAGCTATATCAGCACATGTTGCTGCAGTATGGTCTCACCTTTGTCTCTAAGCTGCCACCCTCTCTGACTTTGGCTGCAGCATCTGTTGTGTTCTTGTTCATGCTGCATGTCCATATCTTCTGCACAGGTCTGTGGCAGTCCTCTACCTTTTATAGTTTCCAATGTGATTTTCTCTCTAATCTCCACTGAGAGTGCATTACCTACACTTTTTTTTTTTTTCTATTTATCCCTAGCCTAGTGCAGTGCTTTGCTCTCTAATCAACCATCTTGGAATCTCCTAAACCTTATTTCCCACAATAAAAGATTTATATGTAAGTATGTAGATGTGTATTCATTCTGTTTTCATTAGAGCAAATGACTTGTCCATGGTATATTTAAATTTTATGAATTTGATATTATAACAGTTTATCGTCTCTGCAGAAAAAGTAAAGGATTTCTCTTAACACTTCAAATCACCAAACAAGATAGTTCCATTTACTTTTGGTTCTCAGGGGTATATTTACATCTTCCTGATTTATAACATCATGGCAGTTTTATATTTTAAGAAAAATGTATTTTTCAAAAGCCTGTATTTTTATCATCCTTTTAGTTTTCCTTTGGATTGTTATGTTTAAAAGTCTTCTAAAGCAAAACTTGGCTCATGCAGTCAAATGTGCACACTGATATGTGGCTAATTTCACAAATTTCTCTCATTTAGCTGGGGTAATCTTTACCAAACAATGTTTAATGGTTATCATAGAACAACCATTTCCTTTTAAATTCTCTAGAAACAAAAATGACTTTTCTATATAGTAACATTCACTTCCTCATGTGTCAATGAAATAAAACTATGGACAGTAAGTATATAATATATCTCACCCAGATAGATTTTACTTCTTAATATTTAGAAATCTATCTGAGAGGTAGAGAAATTTAATTCTCCAAATGTCTGCAATGCTTCTGGGCCTGTAGGCCCTGAAGCCAGAGGCTAGTAATTTAAACCTGGTTTCCCACATTGGTAGCAGGAATTTGATTACTTAGCCAACCCTACAGACCTCAAGAGCTGTGTTATCAGGACCATGGAGACAGGAGCTAGAATTAGGAGAAAACCAAATACTCAGATGAGGGATGGGTGCCTTTACCTGCATCATCATAACCAGGTCAAATGTCCAGCCCAGATGCATTTCAAATGAACATTAGGATTGTTAATTTTTATCAACATTGAAGATTTTAGTATTCCTCTGTTCCTTAAAAGTTTACTTAATTATTTGAAATGCAAAGTTGGAGAGGGAAAGAGGGGGAGAGAAAGAGACAGAGAGAGGGAGAGAAACCATCCTTCAACTGGTTCACTCCCTAAATGGCCATAATGGCTGGGACTCATCTAGATGGAAGCTAGGAGCCAGGATTTTCTTCCAGGTAGCCCTTGTGGGTGACAGGGGCCCAAGCACTTGGGACATCCTCTACAACTTTCTGAGGCCATTAGCAGGGACCTGGATCAGAAGCAGAGATAGTGAGATCTGAACCTACACCCATATTGGATGCTGGAATAGCAGGCTGTGGCTTTGCCTGCACAATGCTAGCCCAAAATATTTTCTTGATTTATTGCTTGAAAATCACACTTGTTTACAAGTCTTGGCATACCTGGCCAAGGGGAGCTTCTCTGTATACACTGCAGAGTGAAACTGCCCAGAGGATGCATCATCAACTTTAGTAGATATGGCCAAATTGTTTTCAAAGTGACTGTTAACAATCCAAACCATGCAGCAATTTACTCCAAAACCTAGATACACCTCATACTGTCAAACTTAGTTATGTTTATTCTAATTAATTTATTTTTTTAAACTTTTTCAAAAAGCTTAACTCAGTATGATTAGGAGTATCCATATTGAATTCTGCTTATCTCTGGCCTCAGGAAGTAACAAAGGAGTGTTAGAAAAGTTCCCAGTTGAGACTGGGCAAGTTTCCTATGCCAATTTATTTGATTTTCAATCTGTTCATTATAATTAGTGGATCTCAAGAGTGGAAGAATTACTGCAGCAACTGTCTTTGGAACTCAGTTCGAACTCCTGCCCATCTCTGCTCATCTTCAACCCCCATAGAGCATTGGCAAGGTGTCAAAGAACTGGAAAAAGCATTCTAACCAAGAGTCCTTTATTTCCTTTGTCATTGCCAAACATTCTCCAAGTCTTACTCACCAGAAATTAACATAGCTTCTTCATCTCTCCTCCCTGACAACCTTCATTTACTGAAAGGGCTTTACCGGGTTAACTGCCAATGAAAATGTGGAGTGGATACACCATTCCCTTCACTTGCTTCCAAGTTCTCTATGCTGGTAGTATCAAATGCAGGATTGGATGCTCCCTTGTTTGAAAATGGTCTTCACAGAAGCCCACATTTTAAAGATATTTGGAGGAGCAAAGAGAACAAAAAAGTGGTACTAGCCTTTCAGAATTTGGAAAGGTTGTACTCATCCATATCAGGGTTAATTTTTTTATATATGACATATGCCACAAACAGGCAAGAATATTTATGTAAAAGGGGAAGAGAATCCAGAAACACAACAAAGCTGCTCTAACCAATGCTCCATAGAAAGCAATTCAATTTTGTTGATTTCTTCTCTAATTTTAATTATTTATTTTCTAATATTAGTTTTGGGTTTGTTTCACTGTTGTTTTTCTAGATCCTTGAGATGCATCAATAGTTCATTTATTTGGTGCCTTTCCACTTTCTTGCTGTAGGCATCTATTGCTATAAACTTTCTTCTTAACATGGCTTTTACTGTATCCCGTAAGTTTTGAAAAGTTGTTTTGTCATTTACTTCCAGAAAGTTTTGATTTCTCTTTTGATTTCTTCTATGACCCACTGTTCACTCAGGAGCATGTTGTTTAGTCTCCATGTGTTTGCATATGCTCTAGGGATTTCTGAATTGATTTCCAGCTTCATTTCATTGTGCTCCAAGAAGATGCATGGTGTGATTTTGATTTTTTTGAACTTTCTTAGACTTGCTTTATGGCCTAGTATGTAGTCAGTCCTAGAGAAAGCCATTTGCTGCTGAGAAGAATATGTATTCTTCAACTGTGGGATGAAAAGCTCCATAGATATGTTAGGCCCATTTTGTCTACAGTGTCAATTAAATATTCAGTATTCTTGTTGATTTTTGTCTAGTTGATCTGTCCATTGCTGAAAGTGGAGTATTGAAGTCCCCTAAAACTATTGTATTGGAGTCAAAGTCTCCCTTTCTTCCCTTTACATTTCTTTAAATAGCCAGGTACCCTGTAATTAAATGTATATATGTTTATAATAGTTACATCTTCCTGTTGCATTGATTCATTAATCATTTTATAGTGCCCTTATCTCTTTAAATAGTTTTTGTGTTGAAGTCTATTTTGTCTGATATTAAGATGTCTACACCAGCTTTTTTTTTTGGTTTCTGTTGGCATGGGATATCTTTTTCCATCCTTTTATTTCTGTCTGTGTGCTTCTTTGTTGGTAAGATGTGTTTCTTGTAAGCAGCAAATAGATGGGTTTTATTTTTTAATCAATTCAGCCAGTCTGTGTCTTTTAACTGGGGAGTTGAGGCCATTTACATTCATGGTGAGTACTGATGTGTTGTCCTCCTTATTCTTGTTTCTTGGATTGGTGCATTTATTAAGCATTTGTGGAGATACCCATTGATTTCTTTTTTCTTCTCTTTTTTCTTTTCCTTTCTTCCTTTCCTTTCCTAATTTTCTTTAATTTTCTTTTCTTTTGATGTGGCAGCTTTTATTTATTTATTTATTTATTTATTTATTTTTGACAGGCAGAGTGGACAGTGAGAGAGAGAGACAGAGAGAAAGGTCTTCCTTTTTGCCATTGGTTCACCTTCCAATGGCCGCCACGGTAGGCACGCTGCGGCCGGCGTACTGTGCTGATCCGATGGCAGGAGCCAGGTGCTTCTCCTGGTCTCCCATGGGGTGCAGGGCCCAAGCACTTGGGCCATCCTCCACTGCACTCCCTGGCCACAGCAGAGAGCTGGCCTGGAAGAGGGGCAACCGGGACAGGATCGGTGCCCCGACCAGGACTAGAACCCAGTGTGCCGGCACCGCAAGGCGGAGGATTAACCTATTGAGCCGCAGCACCGGCCAATGTGGCAGCTTTTATTATTGTACTATGACTCTATAAATAAGTGGAATGTCTGTTTTCAGTGAATCACTAGAGGCTTGTAGTGGTTGTGTCCAGAGAGCTTTGTTCAGTTCTCCAGTGTTAAGGGCGTGCTTAAAGGTAAATCTTCTATCTCTCTTTTTTTAATCAGAAGGGAGGTACATTCTTCTCAGCTGACGTCCTCTCCTCAGTAGAGACCAGTGCCTGAGTGCTAGCCCTAGTTGGTATAATATTCATCTACTCTGTCCCAAGGACCACACAAAGGATCTGTGTAGTCCTCAATGTAAGTTCAGAATCCCCAGCAATGTCTCACCAGGTAACCAGGAACCCCCAAGCTTGTGGAGTCTACCACTGAGACTGCTCAAAGTCCCATCCACACTGTGAGACCTCCCAGTTTTTTTTAAAGTCCTCATTCAGAAGCTTCACACAGTTGCAAGCTCATAGTCCCTTGGTAATTCCCCCCACCAGAGTCAGGAGTCTCCACTCGGCTGGTTGCTGGGCACAGGCACGAGCTGGCACAGCTGTTACCTATATCCAAAATGGTACTCACTCTATCAGCTTGTTACAGTACTTGTAACAGGCTTGTAATGTGATCAGGGAGAGAGAAACGTGTTTTTCCTATCTTTTTTTTTTTTTTCCTCCTGTAGTTTGGCTGGTACACTTTTCACCCATGGAGCTCCAAGCCTGGTTCCCTCTAGGTTCTTCCTGCTTCTTTTTCACAAGTAGCTTGGGCTGCTGCAGTCTGGCCTCACCTCACTTTCCAGCACTGCTGTGTAGGTTCTTGGCTATTGGAGTCCTGAGCTGTGGGTGCCCACACCCTCCATGTAGGTCCATAATTTCCCTCTAATTTTGGTAGAGTTTCCTCTGCCATTTTTTCCCTAACTATTCCCTGAGACTACACTATCTCCACTTTTTTAAACTATCTTCTCCTGGGCTAGAGCAGTAAGCTCCCTCCCCACTCCACCATCTTGGAACCTCCAATGTCAATTTCAAAACAAAGAATGTAACTCCCATTAAATGAATTTTCAGTTATAATGGGGGAGAATCAAGCAGAAGTTCATAACATTCTTTTAAAAAAGATTTTTATTTTATTTGATAGGCCATGTGACTGGAGGCAAAGTCAGAGAAACAAGTTTTCTATTCACTGGTTTACACCCTAAATGGCTTTGATGGGCCAGGCTGGGCCAGGCTGAAGCCCAGAACTCCACCTGGGTGTCATCCAGGGGTGGCAGGGCCCAAGTACTTGGACCATCATTGACTTCCTTCCCATGTGCTTTAGCAGGGAATTGGATCAGAAACAGAGTACCAGGTACTAGAACTAGTGATTGAATATGGGATGCTGATGCTTTAGGTGGTGCCATAACCCACTGTGCCCCAACACTGGCCCAATGTCAATGTTCCTAATAGCAAAACTTCAAAATACATGAATATTGATAGAACTGCCAGAAAATAGCCATTCAACAAAATTGATATTTAACAGATTCCAATGCCATCTTGAAGGCATGTAAAATTTTCAAGTGTTATATCCTAGAGTACAAAACTCTCTTAATATATTTATAAGAATATAGTTTATTATATAAAGGTAAGGATATTCACTACAAATAGGACATTATAAAGCATCTATCCAGACATTTTGAAAAGAAAGATGATATTTTCTTCCTTTTGGTTACTCACAGTAGCAAACCTCTTTTTCTTATTATAATTGGAATGTCTGACAAAAATAGTTATCCTTTCTCAGCTTTAGAACAAAGCTATAACTGACACCTATAGAGGTCGAAGAGAATTATGTTTAGTTTTGAGTTGGTAAGTTAACCAAATTCTAGGTCATAAGACACAGTCAGTTGTGTTCTGTGATGTTTTTATAAAATCAGTATTCTTCAATAAGTAATAATAGAATTATAGTTTGTAATTTTTTCTCTTTAAAGATTATGATGTTTGGCCGAAGCCACGGCTCACTAGGCTAATCCTCCGCCATACGGCGCCAGCACACCAGGTTCTAGTCCCGGTCAGGGCACCAATCCTGTCCCAGTTGCCCCTCTTCCAGGCCAGCTCTCTGCTGTGGCCAGGGAGTGCAGTGGAGGATGGCCCAAGTACTTGGGCCCTGCACCCCAGGGGAGACCAGGAGAAGCACCTGGCTCCTGCCATCGGATCAGCACGGTGCGCCGGACACAGCGCGGCGGCCGTGGCGGCCTTTGGAGGGTGAACCAACGGCAAAAGGAAGACCTTTCTCTCTGTCTCTATCTCACTGTCCACTCTGCCTGTCAAAAATTAAAAAAAAAAAAAGATTATGATGTAATTATTAAATATCTTTACAACTACCATTTTTTATAATACTGATATTGGGAATTGAATGGCTGTATAGAGCTAAAAACGGCCCTATGAATGTAAATCTCACTACTTTAATTGTGTAGCTACCTTTTTTTTGCACTTTTGTTCTGAAAGTTTTACAAATCATTTTGTTCAGGTATTTTATCATTCTTTTAACTTTTGTTCTCATGTATTTTCTTGTGTAGATTTGAAAATTGTATGCCAATATTTCTGAATACTATAATGCAGCAGCCCCGTTAGCTCTCTAGTACCCAAGGGCAAGCCAGAGTCAGATTTCAGGTGGGGTAGTCACAGAGTGGGAACCAAGCACTGCAGGAGTAAGCTAGGCCCGAAACTGCCCACCACCCTTCTCACCACCTCTCAAGGTGGCTGCTGGGAACTGGGAGTGGGAGTGGAGGTGGTATCCGGGGAGCTGGAAAGAAAGGTGCGAGGAGGCGGTGTCAGCCTGGACGGCACCATTGAAAACAGCAACTGCCAGGTTCCTGTTTCCGCCGGGGAGATCATTGTGCACAGGCAGAACTTAGCTACGTGGACCTCAGCACCATTGCCCTATATCCCCTGAGTGCACTGCGCAGGGCAACGGCCGTGTTCGTGCTTGCTAACCTGCAGTTCGTACGACGCGGGTTGAGTTTCGCTCCATGGATCGCGGTGCCGGTCAGCTCCTTTCGCCTAGCGCCTATCTCAATGCACGCAGACTGCACTTCCCCAGCTTCTACGCTGACCCGAGACCGGGAGCCAGCAGGTTTCCCCTGGTCTCCCATGGGGGTCCAGCTCCTGCTTTCCCAGGCTGGAGCAGAGAGCTGGATCAGAAGCGGAGCAGCTCCAACAGAAGCGGCCCACTCTCAAACCGCCGCTCCAGGTTGCTGCTTGCCTCGCTACCTAGGCCGCACTGCCGGCCTCCTTGAACGAAAGCTCCCAACAAGAAATGCTCTCTGCCAACTCACCGCAGAAAACCTATGTTCACTCCTGTTGCCCCAGTGCTGAAATGCAGCAGCCCCGTTAGCTCTCTAGTGCCTAAGGGAAGCCAGAGCCAGATTTCAGGTGGGGAAGCCACAGAGTGGGAACCAAGCACTGCAGGAGTAAGCTAGGCCCGAAACTGCCCACCACCCTTCTCACCACCTCTCAAGGTGGCTGCTGGGAACTGGGAATGGGAGTGGAGGTGGTATCCGGGGAGCTGGAAAGAAAGGTGCGAGGAGGCGGTGTCAGCCTGGACGGCACCATTGAAAACAGCAACTGCCAGGTTCCTGTTTCCGCCGGGGAGATCATTGTGCACAGGCAGAACTTAGCTACGTGGACCTCAGCACCGTTGCCCTATATCCCCTGAGTGCACTGCGCAGGGCAACGGCCGTGTTCGTGCTTGCTAACCTGCAGTTCGTACGACGCGGGTTGAGTTTCGCTCCGTGGATCGCGGTGCCGGTCAGCTCCTTTCGCCTAGCGCCTATCTCAATGCACGCAGACTGCACTTCCCCAGCTTCTACGCTGACCCGAGACCGGGAGCCAGCAGCTTTCCCCTGGTCTCCCAGGAGGGTCCAGCTCCTGCTTTCCCAGGCTGGAGCAGAGAGCTGGATCAGAAGCGGAGCAGCTCCAACAGAAGCGGCCCACTCTCAAACCGCCGCTCCAGGTTGCTGCTTGCCTCGCTACCTAGGCCGCACTGCCGGCCTCCTTGAACGAAAGCTCCCAACAAGAAATGCTCTCTGCCAACTCACCGCAGAAAACCTATGTTCACTCCTGTTGCCCCAGTGCTGAAATGCAGCAGCCCCGTTAGCTCTCTAGTGCCTAAGGGAAGCCAGAGCCAGATTTCAGGTGGGGTAGTCACAGAGTGGGAACCAAGCACTGCAGGAGTAAGCTAGGCCCGAAACTGCCCACCACCCTTCTCACCACCTCTCAAGGTGGCTGCTGGGAACTGGGAGTGGGAGTGGAGGTGGTATCCGGGGAGCTGGAAAGAAAGGTGCGAGGAGGCGGTGGCAGCCTGGACGGCACCATTGAAAACAGCAACTGCCAGGTTCCAGTTTCCGCCGGGGAGATCATTGTGCACAGGCAGAACTTAGCTACGTGGACCTCAGCACCGTTGCCCTATATCCCCTGAGTGCACTGCGCAGGGCAACGGCCGTGTTCGTGCTTGCTAACCTGCAGTTCGTACGACGCGGGTTGAGTTTCGCTCCATGGATCGCGGTGCCGGTCAGCTCCTTTCGCCTAGCGCCTATCTCAATGCACGCAGACTGCACTTCCCCAGCTTCTACGCTGACCCGAGACCGGGAGCCAGCAGCTTTCCCCTGGTCTCCCATGAGGGCCCAGCTCCTGCTTTCCCAGGCTGGAGCAGAGAGCTGGATCAGAAGCGGAGCAGCTCCAACAGAAGCGGCCCACTCTCAAACCGCCGCTCCAGGTTGCTGCTTGCCTCGCTACCTAGGCCGCACTGCCGGCCTCCTTGAACGAAAGCTCCCAACAAGAAATGCTCTCTGCCAACTCACCGCAGAAAACCTATGTTCACTCCTGTTGCCCCAGTGCTGAAATGCAGCAGCCCCGTTAGCTCTCTAGTGCCTAAGGGCAAGCCAGCGTCAGATTTCAGGTGGGGTAGCGACAGAGTGGGAACCAAGCACTGCAGGAGTAAGCTAGGCCCGAAACTGCCCACCACCCTTCTCACCACCTCTCAAGGTGGCTGCTGGGAACTGGGAGTGGGAGTGGAGGTGGTATCCGGGGAGCTGGAAAGAAAGGTGCGAGGAGGCGGTGGCAGCCTGGACGGCACCATTGAAAACAGCAACTGCCAGGTTCCTGTTTCCGCCGGGGAGATCATTGTGCACAGGCAGAACTTAGCTACGTGGACCTCAGCACCGTTGCCCTATATCCCCTGAGTGCACTGCGCAGGGCAACGGCCGTGTTCGTGCTTGCTAACCTGCAGTTCGTACGACGCGGGTTGAGTTTCGCTCCGTGGATCGCGGTGCCGGTCAGCTCCTTTCGCCTAGCGCCTATCTCAATGCACGCAGACTGCACTTCCCCAGCTTCTACGCTGACCCGAGACCGGGAGCCAGCAGCTTTCCCCTGGTCTCCCATGAGGGCCCAGCTCCTGCTTTCCCAGGCTGGAGCAGAGAGCTGGATCAGAAGCGGAGCAGCTCCAACAGAAGCGGCCCACTCTCAAACCGCCGCTCCAGGTTGCTGCTTGCCTCGCTACCTAGGCCGCACTGCCGGCCTCCTTGAACGAAAGCTCCCAACAAGAAATGCTCTCTGCCAACTCACCGCAGAAAACCTATGTTCACTCCTGTTGCCCCAGTGCTGAAATGCAGCAGCCCCGTTAGCTCTCTAGTGCCTAAGGGCAAGCCAGCGTCAGATTTCAGGTGGGGTAGTCACAGAGTGGGAACCAAGCACTGCAGGAGTAAGCTAGGCCCGAAACTGCCCACCACCCTTCTCACCACCTCTCAAGGTGGCTGCTGGGAACTGGGAGTGGGAGTGGAGGTGGTATCCGGGGAGCTGGAAAGAAAGGTGCGAGGAGGCGGTGGCAGCCTGGACGGCACCATTGAAAACAGCAACTGCCAGGTTCCTGTTTCCGCCGGGGAGATCATTGTGCACAGGCAGAACTTAGCTACGTGGACCTCAGCACCGTTGCCCTATATCCCCTGAGTGCACTGCGCAGGGCAACGGCCGTGTTCGTGCTTGCTAACCTGCAGTTCGTATGACGCGGGTTGAGTTTCGCTCCGTGGATCGCGGTGCCGGTCAGCTCCTTTCGCCTAGCGCCTATCTCAATGCACGCAGACTGCACTTCCCCAGCTTCTACGCTGACCCGAGACCGGGAGCCAGCAGCTTTCCCCTGGTCTCCCAGGAGGGTCCAGCTCCTGCTTTCCCAGGCTGGAGCAGAGAGCTGGATCAGAAGCGGAGCAGCTCCAACAGAAGCGGCCCACTCTCAAACCGCCGCTCCAGGTTGCTGCTTGCCTCGCTACCTAGGCCGCACTGCCGGCCTCCTTGAACGAAAGCTCCCAACAAGAAATGCTCTCTGCCAACTCACCGCAGAAAACCTATGTTCACTCCTGTTGCCCCAGTGCTGAAATGCAGCAGCCCCGTTAGCTCTCTAGTGCCTAAGGGCAAGCCAGCGTCAGATTTCAGGTGGGGTAGTCACAGAGTGGGAACCAAGCACTGCAGGAGTAAGCTAGGCCCGAAACTGCCCACCACCCTTCTCACCACCTCTCAAGGTGGCTGCTGGGAACTGGGAGTGGGAGTGGAGGTGGTATCCGGGGAGCTGGAAAGAAAGGTGCGAGGAGGCGGTGGCAGCCTGGACGGCACCATTGAAAACAGCAACTGCCAGGTTCCTGTTTCCGCCGGGGAGATCATTGTGCACAGGCAGAACTTAGCTACGTGGACCTCAGCACCATTGCCCTATATCCCCTGAGTGCACTGCGCAGGGCAACGGCCGTGTTCGTGCTTGCTAACCTGCAGTTCGTACGACGCGGGTTGAGTTTCGCTCCGTGGATCGCGGTGCCGGTCAGCTCCTTTCGCCTAGCGCCTATCTCAATGCACGCAGACTGCACTTCCCCAGCTTCTACGCTGACCCGAGACCGGGAGCCAGCAGCTTTCCCCTGGTCTCCCAGGAGGGTCCAGCTCCTGCTTTCCCAGGCTGGAGCAGAGAGCTGGATCAGAAGCGGAGCAGCTCCAACAGAAGCGGCCCACTCTCAAACCGCCGCTCCAGGTTGCTGCTTGCCTCGCTACCTAGGCCGCACTGCCGGCCTCCTTGAACGAAAGCTCCCAACAAGAAATGCTCTCTGCCAACTCACCGCAGAAAACCTATGTTCACTCCTGTTGCCCCAGTGCTGAAATGCAGCAGCCCCGTTAGCTCTCTAGTGCCTAAGGGAAGCCAGAGCCAGATTTCAGGTGGGGAAGCCACAGAGTGGGAACCAAGCACTGCAGGAGTAAGCTAGGCCCGAAACTGCCCACCACCCTTCTCACCACCTCTCAAGGTGGCTGCTGGGAACTGGGAGTGGGAGTGGAGGTGGTATCCGGGGAGCTGGAAAGAAAGGTGCGAGGAGGCGGTGGCAGCCTGGACGGCACCATTGAAAACAGCAACTGCCAGGTTCCTGTTTCCGCCGGGGAGATCATTGTGCACAGGCAGAACTTAGCTACGTGGACCTCAGCACCGTTGCCCTATATCCCCTGAGTGCACTGCGCAGGGCAACGGCCGTGTTCGTGCTTGCTAACCTGCAGTTCGTACGACGCGGGTTGAGTTTCGCTCCGTGGATCGCGGTGCCGGTCAGCTCCTTTCGCCTAGCGCCTATCTCAATGCACGCAGACTGCACTTCCCCAGCTTCTACGCTGACCCGAGACCGGGAGCCAGCAGCTTTCCCCTGGTCTCCCAGGAGGGTCCAGCTCCTGCTTTCCCAGGCTGGAGCAGAGAGCTGGATCAGAAGCGGAGCAGCTCCAACAGAAGCGGCCCACTCTCAAACCGCCGCTCCAGGTTGCTGCTTGCCTCGCTACCTAGGCCGCACTGCCGGCCTCCTTGAACGAAAGCTCCCAACAAGAAATGCTCTCTGCCAACTCACCGCAGAAAACCTATGTTCACTCCTGTTGCCCCAGTGCTGAAATGCAGCAGCCCCGTTAGCTCTCTAGTGCCTAAGGGAAGCCAGAGCCAGATTTCAGGTGGGGTAGTCACAGAGTGGGAACCAAGCACTGCAGGAGTAAGCTAGGCCCGAAACTGCCCACCACCCTTCTCACCACCTCTCAAGGTGGCTGCTGGGAACTGGGAGTGGGAGTGGAGGTGGTATCCGGGGAGCTGGAAAGAAAGGTGCGAGGAGGCGGTGGCAGCCTGGACGGCACCATTGAAAACAGCAACTGCCAGGTTCCTGTTTCCGCCGGGGAGATCATTGTGCACAGGCAGAACTTAGCTACGTGGACCTCAGCACCGTTGCCCTATATCCCCTGAGTGCACTGCGCAGGGCAACGGCCGTGTTCGTGCTTGCTAACCTGCAGTTCGTACGACGCGGGTTGAGTTTCGCTCCGTGGATCGCGGTGCCAGTCAGCTCCTTTCGCCTAGCGCCTATCTCAATGCACGCAGACTGCACTTCCCCAGCTTCTACGCTGACCCAAGGCCGGGAGCCAGCAGCTTTCCCCAGGTCTCCCAGGAGGGTCCAGCTCCTGCTTTCCCAGGCTGGAGCAGAGAGCTGGATCAGAAGCGGAGCAGCTCCAACAGAAGCGGCCCACTCTCAAACCGCCGCTCCAGGTTGCTGCTTGCCTCGCTACCTAGGCCGCACTGCCGGCCTCCTTGAACGAAAGCTCCCAACAAGAAATGCTCTCTGCCAACTCACTGCAGAAAACCTATGTTCACTCCTGTTGCCCCAGTGCTGAAATGCAGCAGCCCCGTTAGCTCTCTAGTGCCTAAGGGCAAGCCAGCGTCAGATTTCAGGTGGGGTAGTCACAGAGTGGGAACCAAGCACTGCAGGAGTAAGCTAGGCCCGAAACTGCCCACCACCCTTCTCACCACCTCTCAAGGTGGCTGCTGGAAACTGGGAGTGGGAGTGGAGGTGGTATCCGGGGAGCTGGAAAGAAAGGTGCGAGGAGGCGGTGGCAGCCTGGACGGCACCATTGAAAACAGCAACTGCCAGCTTCCTGTTTCTGCCGGGGAGATCATTGTGCACAGGCAGAACTTAGCTACGTGGACCTCAGCACCGTTGCCCTATATCCCCTGAGTGCACTGCGCAGGGCAACGGCCGTGTTCGTGCTTGCTAACCTGCAGTTCGTACGACGCGGGTTGAGTTTCGCTCCGTGGATCGCGGTGCCGGTCAGCTCCTTTCGCCTAGCGCCTATCTCAATGCACGCAGACTGCACTTCCCGAGCTTCTACGCTGACCCGAGACCGGGAGCCAGCAGCTTTCCCCTGGTCTCCCATGAGGGCCCAGCTCCTGCTTTCCCAGGCTGGAGCAGAGAGCTGGATCAGAAGCGGAGCAGCTCCAACAGAAGCGGCCCACTCTCAAACCGCCGCTCCAGGTTGCTGCTTGCCTCGCTACCTAGGCCGCACTGCCGGCCTCCTTGAACGAAAGCTCCCAACAAGAAATGCTCTCTGCCAACTCACCGCAGAAAACCTATGTTCACTCCTGTTGCCCCAGTGCTGAAATGCAGCAGCCCCGTTAGCTCTCTAGTGCCTAAGGGCAAGCCAGCGTCAGATTTCAGGTGGGGTAGTCACAGAGTGGGAACCAAGCACTGCAGGAGTAAGCTAGGCCAGAAACTGCCCACCACCCTTCTCACCACCTCTCAAGGTGGCTGCTGGGAACTGGGAGTGGGAGTGGAGGTGGTATCCGGGGAGCTGGAAAGAAAGGTGCGAGGAGGCGGTGGCAGCCTGGACGGCACCATTGAAAACAGCAACTGCCAGGTTCCTGTTTCCGCCGGGGAGATCATTGTGCACAGGCAGAACTTAGCTACGTGGACCTCAGCACCGTTGCCCTATATCCCCTGAGTGCACTGCGCAGGGCAACGGCCGTGTTCGTGCTTGCTAACCTGCAGTTCGTACGACGCGGGTTGAGTTTCGCTCCGTGGATCGTGGTGCCGGTCAGCTCCTTTCGCCTAGCGCCTATCTCAATGCACGCAGACTGCACTTCCCCAGCTTCTACGCTGACCCGAGACCGGGAGCCAGCAGCTTTCCCCTGGTCTCCCATGAGGGCCCAGCTCCTGCTTTCCCAGGCTGGAGCAGAGAGCTGGATCAGAAGCGGAGCAGCTCCAACAGAAGCGGCCCACTCTCAAACCGCCGCTCCAGGTTGCTGCTTGCCTCGCTACCTAGGCCGCACTGCCGGCCTCCTTGAACGAAAGCTCCCAACAAGAAATGCTCTCTGCCAACTCACCGCAGAAAAC
The DNA here is from genome assembly GCF_033115175.1 of Lepus europaeus. Lineage (NCBI taxonomy): Eukaryota > Metazoa > Chordata > Mammalia > Lagomorpha > Leporidae > Lepus > Lepus europaeus. Next base: position 26,168 of record NW_026909316.1, on the reverse strand, counting down.
CTATGTTCACTCCTGTTGCCCCAGTGCTGAAATGCAGCAGCCCCGTTAGCTCTCTAGTGCCTAAGGGCAAGCCAGCGTCAGATTTCAGGTGGGGTAGTCACAGAGTGGGAACCAAGCACTGCAGGAGTAAGCTAGGCCAGAAACTGCCCACCACCCTTCTCACCACCTCTCAAGGTGGCTGCTGGGAACTGGGAGTGGGAGTGGAGGTGGTATCCGGGGAGCTGGAAAGAAAGGTGCGAGGAGGCGGTGGCAGCCTGGACGGCACCATTGAAAACAGCAACTGCCAGGTTCCTGTTTCCGCCGGGGAGATCATTGTGCACAGGCAGAACTTAGCTACGTGGACCTCAGCACCGTTGCCCTATATCCCCTGAGTGCACTGCGCAGGGCAACGGCCGTGTTCGTGCTTGCTAACCTGCAGTTCGTACGACGCGGGTTGAGTTTCGCTCCGTGGATCGCGGTGCCGGTCAGCTCCTTTCGCCTAGCGCCTATCTCAATGCACGCAGACTGCACTTCCCCAGCTTCTACGCTGACCCGAGACCGGGAGCCAGCAGCTTTCCCCTGGTCTCCCATGAGGGCCCAGCTCCTGCTTTCCCAGGCTGGAGCAGAGAGCTGGATCAGAAGCGGAGCAGCTCCAACAGAAGCGGCCCACTCTCAAACCGCCGCTCCAGGTTGCTGCTTGCCTCGCTACCTAGGCCGCACTGCCGGCCTCCTTGAACGAAAGCTCCCAACAAGAAATGCTCTCTGCCAACTCACCGCAGAAAACCTATGTTCACTCCTGTTGCCCCAGTGCTGAAATGCAGCAGCCCCGTTAGCTCTCTAGTGCCTAAGGGCAAGCCAGCGTCAGATTTCAGGTGGGGTAGTCACAGAGTGGGAACCAAGCACTGCAGGAGTAAGCTAGGCCAGAAACTGCCCACCACCCTTCTCACCACCTCTCAAGGTGGCTGCTGGGAACTGGGAGTGGGAGTGGAGGTGGTATCCGGGGAGCTGGAAAGAAAGGTGCGAGGAGGCGGTGGCAGCCTGGACGGCACCATTGAAAACAGCAACTGCCAGGTTCCTGTTTCCGCCGGGGAGATCATTGTGCACAGGCAGAACTTAGCTACGTGGACCTCAGCACCGTTGCCCTATATCCCCTGAGTGCACTGCGCAGGGCAACGGCCGTGTTCGTGCTTGCTAACCTGCAGTTCGTACGACGCGGGTTGAGTTTCGCTCCGTGGATCGCGGTGCCGGTCAGCTCCTTTCGCCTAGCGCCTATCTCAATGCACGCAGACTGCACTTCCCCAGCTTCTACGCTGACCCGAGACCGGGAGCCAGCAGCTTTCCCCTGGTCTCCCATGAGGGCCCAGCTCCTGCTTTCCCAGGCTGGAGCAGAGAGCTGGATCAGAAGCGGAGCAGCTCCAACAGAAGCGGCCCACTCTCAAACCGCCGCTCCAGGTTGCTGCTTGCCTCGCTACCTAGGCCGCACTGCCGGCCTCCTTGAACGAAAGCTCCCAACAAGAAATGCTCTCTGCCAACTCACCGCAGAAAACCTATGTTCACTCCTGTTGCACCAGTGCTGAAATGCAGCAGCCCCGTTAGCTCTCTAGTGCCTAAGGGCAAGCCAGCGTCAGATTTCAGGTGGGGTAGTCACAGAGTGGGAACCAAGCACTGCAGGAGTAAGCTAGGCCCGAAACTGCCCACCACCCTTCTCACCACCTCTCAAGGTGGCTGCTGGGAACTGGGAGTGGGAGTGGAGGTGGTATCCGGGGAGCTGGAAAGAAAGGTGCGAGGAGGCGGTGGCAGCCTGGACGGCACCATTGAAAACAGCAACTGCCAGGTTCCTGTTTCTGCCGGGGAGATCATTGTGCACAGGCAGAACTTAGCTACGTGGACCTCAGCACCGTTGCCCTATATCCCCTGAGTGCACTGCGCAGGGCAACGGCCGTGTTCGTGCTTGCTAACCTGCAGTTCGTACGACGCGGGTTGAGTTTCGCTCCGTGGATCGCGGTGCCGGTCAGCTCCTTTCGCCTAGCGCCTATCTCAATGCACGCAGACTGCACTTCCCCAGCTTCTACGCTGACCCGAGACCGGGAGCCAGCAGCTTTCCCCTGGTCTCCCAGGAGGGTCCAGCTCCTGCTTTCCCAGGCTGGAGCAGAGAGCTGGATCAGAAGCGGAGCAGCTCCAACAGAAGCGGCCCACTCTCAAACCGCCGCTCCAGGTTGCTGCTTGCCTCGCTACCTAGGCCGCACTGCCGGCCTCCTTGAACGAAAGCTCCCAACAAGAAATGCTCTCTGCCAACTCACCGCAGAAAACCTATGTTCACTCCTGTTGCCCCAGTGCTGAAATGCAGCAGCCCCGTTAGCTCTCTAGTGCCTAAGGGAAGCCAGAGCCAGATTTCAGGTGGGGAAGCCACAGAGTGGGAACCAAGCACTGCAGGAGTAAGCTAGGCCCGAAACTGCCCACCACCCTTCTCACCACCTCTCAAGGTGGCTGCTGGGAACTGGGAGTGGGAGTGGAGGTGGTATCCGGGGAGCTGGAAAGAAAGGTGCGAGGAGGCGGTGGCAGCCTGGACGGCACCATTGAAAACAGCAACTGCCAGGTTCCTGTTTCCGCCGGGGAGATCATTGTGCACAGGCAGAACTTAGCTACGTGGACCTCAGCACCGTTGCCCTATATCCCCTGAGTGCACTGCGCAGGGCAACGGCCGTGTTCGTGCTTGCTAACCTGCAGTTCGTACGACGCGGGTTGAGTTTCGCTCCGTGGATCGCGGTGCCGGTCAGCTCCTTTCGCCTAGCGCCTATCTCAATGCACGCAGACTGCACTTCCCGAGCTTCTACGCTGACCCGAGACCGGGAGCCAGCAGCTTTCCCCTGGTCTCCCATGAGGGCCCAGCTCCTGCTTTCCCAGGCTGGAGCAGAGAGCTGGATCAGAAGCGGAGCAGCTCCAACAGAAGCGGCCCACTCTCAAACCGCCGCTCCAGGTTGCTGCTTGCCTCGCTACCTAGGCCGCACTGCCGGCCTCCTTGAACGAAAGCTCCCAACAAGAAATGCTCTCTGCCAACTCACCGCAGAAAACCTATGTTCACTCCTGTTGCCCCAGTGCTGAAATGCAGCAGCCCCGTTAGCTCTCTAGTGCCTAAGGGCAAGCCAGCGTCAGATTTCAGGTGGGGTAGTCACAGAGTGGGAACCAAGCACTGCAGGAGTAAGCTAGGCCCGAAACTGCCCACCACCCTTCTCACCACCTCTCAAGGTGGCTGCTGGGAACTGGGAGTGGGAGTGGAGGTGGTATCCGGGGAGCTGGAAAGAAAGGTGCGAGGAGGCGGTGGCAGCCTGGACGGCACCATTGAAAACAGCAACTGCCAGGTTCCTGTTTCCGCCGGGGAGATCATTGTGCACAGGCAGAACTTAGCTACGTGGACCTCAGCACCGTTGCCCTATATCCCCTGAGTGCACTGCGCAGGGCAACGGCCGTGTTCGTGCTTGCTAACCTGCAGTTCGTACGACGCGGGTTGAGTTTCGCTCCGTGGATCGCGGTGCCGGTCAGCTCCTTTCGCCTAGCGCCTATCTCAATGCACGCAGACTGCACTTCCCCAGCTTCTACGCTGACCCGAGACCGGGAGCCAGCAGCTTTCCCCTGGTCTCCCAGGAGGGCCCAGCTCCTGCTTTCCCAGGCTGGAGCAGAGAGCTGGATCAGAAGCGGAGCAGCTCCAACAGAAGCGGCCCACTCTCAAACCGCCGCTCCAGGTTGCTGCTTGCCTCGCTACCTAGGCCGCACTGCCGGCCTCCTTGAACGAAAGCTCCCAACAAGAAATGCTCTCTGCCAACTCACCGCAGAAAACCTATGTTCACTCCTGTTGCCCCAGTGCTGAAATGCAGCAGCCCCGTTAGCTCTCTAGTGCCTAAGGGCAAGCCAGCGTCAGATTTCAGGTGGGGTAGTCACAGAGTGGGAACCAAGCACTGCAGGAGTAAGCTAGGCCAGAAACTGCCCACCACCCTTCTCACCACCTCTCAAGGTGGCTGCTGGGAACTGGGAGTGGGAGTGGAGGTGGTATCCGGGGAGCTGGAAAGAAAGGTGCGAGGAGGCGGTGGCAGCCTGGACGGCACCATTGAAAACAGCAACTGCCAGGTTCCTGTTTCCGCCGGGGAGATCATTGTGCACAGGCAGAACTTAGCTACGTGGACCTCAGCACCGTTGCCCTATATCCCCTGAGTGCACTGCGCAGGGCAACGGCCGTGTTCGTGCTTGCTAACCTGCAGTTCGTACGACGCGGGTTGAGTTTCGCTCCGTGGATCGCGGTGCCGGTCAGCTCCTTTCGCCTAGCGCCTATCTCAATGCACGCAGACTGCACTTCCCCAGCTTCTACGCTGACCCGAGACCGGGAGCCAGCAGCTTTCCCCTGGTCTCCCATGAGGGCCCAGCTCCTGCTTTCCCAGGCTGGAGCAGAGAGCTGGATCAGAAGCGGAGCAGCTCCAACAGAAGCGGCCCACTCTCAAACCGCCGCTCCAGGTTGCTGCTTGCCTCGCTACCTAGGCCGCACTGCCGGCCTCCTTGAACGAAAGCTCCCAACAAGAAATGCTCTCTGCCAACTCACCGCAGAAAACCTATGTTCACTCCTGTTGCCCCAGTGCTGAAATGCAGCAGCCCCGTTAGCTCTCTAGTGCCTAAGGGCAAGCCAGCGTCAGATTTCAGGTGGGGTAGTCACAGAGTGGGAACCAAGCACTGCAGGAGTAAGCTAGGCCAGAAACTGCCCACCACCCTTCTCACCACCTCTCAAGGTGGCTGCTGGGAACTGGGAGTGGGAGTGGAGGTGGTATCCGGGGAGCTGGAAAGAAAGGTGCGAGGAGGCGGTGGCAGCCTGGACGGCACCATTGAAAACAGCAACTGCCAGGTTCCTGTTTCCGCCGGGGAGATCATTGTGCACAGGCAGAACTTAGCTACGTGGACCTCAGCACCGTTGCCCTATATCCCCTGAGTGCACTGCGCAGGGCAACGGCCGTGTTCGTGCTTGCTAACCTGCAGTTCGTACGACGCGGGTTGAGTTTCGCTCCGTGGATCGCGGTGCCGGTCAGCTCCTTTCGCCTAGCGCCTATCTCAATGCACGCAGACTGCACTTCCCCAGCTTCTACGCTGACCCGAGACCGGGAGCCAGCAGCTTTCCCCTGGTCTCCCAGGAGGGTCCAGCTCCTGCTTTCCCAGGCTGGAGCAGAGAGCTGGATCAGAAGCGGAGCAGCTCCAACAGAAGCGGCCCACTCTCAAACCGCCGCTCCAGGTTGCTGCTTGCCTCGCTACCTAGGCCGCACTGCCGGCCTCCTTGAACGAAAGCTCCCAACAAGAAATGCTCTCTGCCAACTCACCGCAGAAAACCTATGTTCACTCCTGTTGCCCCAGTGCTGAAATGCAGCAGCCCCGTTAGCTCTCTAGTGCCTAAGGGCAAGCCAGCGTCAGATTTCAGGTGGGGTAGTCACAGAGTGGGAACCAAGCACTGCAGGAGTAAGCTAGGCCAGAAACTGCCCACCACCCTTCTCACCACCTCTCAAGGTGGCTGCTGGGAACTGGGAGTGGGAGTGGAGGTGGTATCCGGGGAGCTGGAAAGAAAGGTGCGAGGAGGCGGTGGCAGCCTGGACGGCACCATTGAAAACAGCAACTGCCAGGTTCCTGTTTCCGCCGGGGAGATCATTGTGCACAGGCAGAACTTAGCTACGTGGACCTCAGCACCATTGCCCTATATCCCCTGAGTGCACTGCGCAGGGCAACGGCCGTGTTCGTGCTTGCTAACCTGCAGTTCGTACGACGCGGGTTGAGTTTCGCTCCGTGGATCGCGGTGCCGGTCAGCTCCTTTCGCCTAGCGCCTATCTCAATGCACGCAGACTGCACTTCCCCAGCTTCTACGCTGACCCGAGACCGGGAGCCAGCAGCTTTCCCCTGGTCTCCCAGGAGGGTCCAGCTCCTGCTTTCCCAGGCTGGAGCAGAGAGCTGGATCAGAAGCGGAGCAGCTCCAACAGAAGCGGCCCACTCTCAAACCGCCGCTCCAGGTTGCTGCTTGCCTCGCTACCTAGGCCGCACTGCCGGCCTCCTTGAACGAAAGCTCCCAACAAGAAATGCTCTCTGCCAACTCACCGCAGAAAACCTATGTTCACTCCTGTTGCCCCAGTGCTGAAATGCAGCAGCCCCGTTAGCTCTCTAGTGCCTAAGGGAAGCCAGAGCCAGATTTCAGGTGGGGAAGCCACAGAGTGGGAACCAAGCACTGCAGGAGTAAGCTAGGCCCGAAACTGCCCACCACCCTTCTCACCACCTCTCAAGGTGGCTGCTGGGAACTGGGAGTGGGAGTGGAGGTGGTATCCGGGGAGCTGGAAAGAAAGGTGCGAGGAGGCGGTGGCAGCCTGGACGGCACCATTGAAAACAGCAACTGCCAGGTTCCTGTTTCCGCCGGGGAGATCATTGTGCACAGGCAGAACTTAGCTACGTGGACCTCAGCACCGTTGCCCTATATCCCCTGAGTGCACTGCACAGGGCAACGGCCGTGTTCGTGCTTGCTAACCTGCAGTTCGTACGACGCGGGTTGAGTTTCGCTCCGTGGATCGCGGTGCCGGTCAGCTCCTTTCGCCTAGCGCCTATCTCAATGCACGCAGACTGCACTTCCCGAGCTTCTATGCTGACCCGAGACCGGGAGCCAGCAGCTTTCCCCTGGTCTCCCATGAGGGCCCAGCTCCTGCTTTCCCAGGCTGGAGCAGAGAGCTGGATCAGAAGCGGAGCAGCTCCAACAGAAGCGGCCCACTCTCAAACCGCCGCTCCAGGTTGCTGCTTGCCTCGCTACCTAGGCCGCACTGCCGGCCTCCTTGAACGAAAGCTCCCAACAAGAAATGCTCTCTGCCAACTCACCGCAGAAAACCTATGTTCACTCCTGTTGCCCCAGTGCTGAAATGCAGCAGCCCCGTTAGCTCTCTAGTGCCTAAGGGCAAGCCAGCGTCAGATTTCAGGTGGGGTAGTCACAGAGTGGGAACCAAGCACTGCAGGAGTAAGCTAGGCCCGAAACTGCCCACCACCCTTCTCACCACCTCTCAAGGTGGCTGCTGGGAACTGGGAGTGGGAGTGGAGGTGGTATCCGGGGAGCTGGAAAGAAAGGTGCGAGGAGGCGGTGGCAGCCTGGACGGCACCATTGAAAACAGCAACTGCCAGGTTCCTGTTTCCGCCGGGGAGATCATTGTGCACAGGCAGAACTTAGCTACGTGGACCTCAGCACCGTTGCCCTATATCCCCTGAGTGCACTGCGCAGGGCAACGGCCGTGTTCGTGCTTGCTAACCTGCAGTTCGTACGACGCGGGTTGAGTTTCGCTCCGTGGATCGCGGTGCCGGTCAGCTCCTTTCGCCTAGCGCCTATCTCAATGCACGCAGACTGCACTTCCCCAGCTTCTACGCTGACCCGAGACCGGGAGCCAGCAGCTTTCCCCTGGTCTCCCAGGAGGGTCCAGCTCCTGCTTTCCCAGGCTGGAGCAGAGAGCTGGATCAGAAGCGGAGCAGCTCCAACAGAAGCGGCCCACTCTCAAACCGCCGCTCCAGGTTGCTGCTTGCCTCGCTACCTAGGCCGCACTGCCGGCCTCCTTGAACGAAAGCTCCCAACAAGAAATGCTCTCTGCCAACTCACCGCAGAAAACCTATGTTCACTCCTGTTGCCCCAGTGCTGAAATGCAGCAGCCCCGTTAGCTCTCTAGTGCCTAAGGGCAAGCCAGCGTCAGATTTCAGGTGGGGTAGTCACAGAGTGGGAACCAAGCACTGCAGGAGTAAGCTAGGCCCGAAACTGCCCACCACCCTTCTCACCACCTCTCAAGGTGGCTGCTGGGAACTGGGAGTGGGAGTGGAGGTGGTATCCGGGGAGCTGGAAAGAAAGGTGCGAGGAGGCGGTGGCAGCCTGGACGGCACCATTGAAAACAGCAACTGCCAGGTTCCTGTTTCCGCCGGGGAGATCATTGTGCACAGGCAGAACTTAGCTACGTGGACCTCAGCACCGTTGCCCTATATCCCCTGAGTGCACTGCGCAGGGCAACGGCCGTGTTCGTGCTTGCTAACCTGCAGTTCGTACGACGCGGGTTGAGTTTCGCTCCGTGGATCGCGGTGCCGGTCAGCTCCTTTCGCCTAGCGCCTATCTCAATGCACGCAGACTGCACTTCCCCAGCTTCTACGCTGACCCGAGACCGGGAGCCAGCAGCTTTCCCCTGGTCTCCCAGGAGGGTCCAGCTCCTGCTTTCCCAGGCTGGAGCAGAGAGCTGGATCAGAAGCGGAGCAGCTCCAACAGAAGCGGCCCACTCTCAAACCGCCGCTCCAGGTTGCTGCTTGCCTCACTACCTAGGCCGCACTGCCGGCCTCCTTGAACGAAAGCTCCCAACAAGAAATGCTCTCTGCCAACTCACCGCAGAAAACCTATGTTCACTCCTGTTGCCCCAGTGCTGAAATGCAGCAGCCCCGTTAGCTCTCTAGTGCCTAAGGGAAGCCAGAGCCAGATTTCAGGTGGGGAAGCCACAGAGTGGGAACCAAGCACTGCAGGAGTAAGCTAGGCCAGAAACTGCCCACCACCCTTCTCACCACCTCTCAAGGTGGCTGCTGGGAACTGGGAGTGGGAGTGGAGGTGGTATCCGGGGAGCTGGAAAGAAAGGTGCGAGGAGGCGGTGGCAGCCTGGACGGCACCATTGAAAACAGCAACTGCCAGGTTCCTGTTTCCGCCGGGGAGATCATTGTGCACAGGCAGAACTTAGCTACGTGGACCTCAGCACCGTTGCCCTATATCCCCTGAGTGCACTGCGCAGGGCAACGGCCGTGTTCGTGCTTGCTAACCTGCAGTTCGTACGACGCGGGTTGAGTTTCGCTCCGTGGATCGCGGTGCCGGTCAGCTCCTTTCGCCTAGCGCCTATCTCAATGCACGCAGACTGCACTTCCCCAGCTTCTACGCTGACCCGAGACCGGGAGCCAGCAGCTTTCCCCTGGTCTCCCAGGAGGGTCCAGCTCCTGCTTTCCCAGGCTGGAGCAGAGAGCTGGATCAGAAGCGGAGCAGCTCCAACAGAAGCGGCCCACTCTCAAACCGCCGCTCCAGGTTGCTGCTTGCCTCGCTACCTAGGCCGCACTGCCGGCCTCCTTGAACGAAAGCTCCCAACAAGAAATGCTCTCTGCCAACTCACCGCAGAAAACCTATGTTCACTCCTGTTGCCCCAGTGCTGAAATGCAGCAGCCCCGTTAGCTCTCTAGTGCCTAAGGGAAGCCAGAGCCAGATTTCAGGTGGGGTAGTCACAGAGTGGGAACCAAGCACTGCAGGAGTAAGCTAGGCCCGAAACTGCCCACCACCCTTCTCACCACCTCTCAAGGTGGCTGCTGGGAACTGGGAGTGGGAGTGGAGGTGGTATCCGGGGAGCTGGAAAGAAAGGTGCGAGGAGGCGGTGGCAGCCTGGACGGCACCATTGAAAACAGCAACTGCCAGGTTCCTGTTTCCGCCGGGGAGATCATTGTGCACAGGCAGAACTTAGCTACGTGGACCTCAGCACCGTTGCCCTATATCCCCTGAGTGCACTGCGCAGGGCAACGGCCGTGTTCGTGCTTGCTAACCTGCAGTTCGTACGACGCGGGTTGAGTTTCGCTCCGTGGATCGCGGTGCCAGTCAGCTCCTTTCGCCTAGCGCCTATCTCAATGCACGCAGACTGCACTTCCCCAGCTTCTACGCTGACCCAAGGCCGGGAGCCAGCAGCTTTCCCCAGGTCTCCCAGGAGGGTCCAGCTCCTGCTTTCCCAGGCTGGAGCAGAGAGCTGGATCAGAAGCGGAGCAGCTCCAACAGAAGCGGCCCACTCTCAAACCGCCGCTCCAGGTTGCTGCTTGCCTCGCTACCTAGGCCGCACTGCCGGCCTCCTTGAACGAAAGCTCCCAACAAGAAATGCTCTCTGCCAACTCACCGCAGAAAACCTATGTTCACTCCTGTTGCCCCAGTGCTGAAATGCAGCAGCCCCGTTAGCTCTCTAGTGCCTAAGGGCAAGCCAGCGTCAGATTTCAGGTGGGGTAGTCACAGAGTGGGAACCAAGCACTGCAGGAGTAAGCTAGGCCCGAAACTGCCCACCACCCTTCTCACCACCTCTCAAGGTGGCTGCTGGGAACTGGGAGTGGGAGTGGAGGTGGTATCCGGGGAGCTGGAAAGAAAGGTGCGAGGAGGCGGTGGCAGCCTGGACGGCACCATTGAAAACAGCAACTGCCAGGTTCCTGTTTCCGCCGGGGAGATCATTGTGCACAGGCAGAACTTAGCTACGTGGACCTCAGCACCGTTGCCCTATATCCCCTGAGTGCACTGCGCAGGGCAACGGCCGTGTTCGTGCTTGCTAACCTGCAGTTCGTACGACGCGGGTTGAGTTTCGCTCCGTGGATCGCGGTGCCGGTCAGCTCCTTTCGCCTAGCGCCTATCTCAATGCACGCAGACTGCACTTCCCCAGCTTCTACGCTGACCCGAGACCGGGAGCCAGCAGCTTTCCCCTGGTCTCCCAGGAGGGTCCAGCTCCTGCTTTCCCAGGCTGGAGCAGAGAGCTGGATCAGAAGCGGAGCAGCTCCAACAGAAGCGGCCCACTCTCAAACCGCCGCTCCAGGTTGCTGCTTGCCTCGCTACCTAGGCCGCACTGCCGGCCTCCTTGAACGAAAGCTCCCAACAAGAAATGCTCTCTGCCAACTCACCGCAGAAAACCTATGTTCACTCCTGTTGCCCCAGTGCTGAAATGCAGCAGCCCCGTTAGCTCTCTAGTGCCTAAGGGCAAGCCAGCGTCAGATTTCAGGTGGGGTAGTCACAGAGTGGGAACCAAGCACTGCAGGAGTAAGCTAGGCCCGAAACTGCCCACCACCCTTCTCACCACCTCTCAAGGTGGCTGCTGGGAACTGGGAGTGGGAGTGGAGGTGGTATCCGGGGAGCTGGAAAGAAAGGTGCGAGGAGGCGGTGGCAGCCTGGACGGCACCATTGAAAACAGCAACTGCCAGGTTCCTGTTTCCGCCGGGGAGATCATTGTGCACAGGCAGAACTTAGCTACGTGGACCTCAGCACCGTTGCCCTATATCCCCTGAGTGCACTGCGCAGGGCAACGGCCGTGTTCGTGCTTGCTAACCTGCAGTTCGTACGACGCGGGTTGAGTTTCGCTCCGTGGATCGCGGTGCCGGTCAGCTCCTTTCGCCTAGCGCCTATCTCAATGCACGCAGACTGCACTTCCCCAGCTTCTACGCTGACCCGAGACCGGGAGCCAGCAGCTTTCCCCTGGTCTCCCATGAGGGCCCAGCTCCTGCTTTCCCAGGCTGGAGCAGAGAGCTGGATCAGAAGCGGAGCAGCTCCAACAGAAGCGGCCCACTCTCAAACCGCCGCTCCAGGTTGCTGCTTGCCTCGCTACCTAGGCCGCACTGCCGGCCTCCTTGAACGAAAGCTCCCAACAAGAAATGCTCTCTGCCAACTCACCGCAGAAAACCTATGTTCACTCCTGTTGCCCCAGTGCTGAAATGCAGCAGCCCCGTTAGCTCTCTAGTGCCTAAGGGAAGCCAGAGCCAGATTTCAGGTGGGGAAGCCACAGAGTGGGAACCAAGCACTGCAGGAGTAAGCTAGGCCCGAAACTGCCCACCACCCTTCTCACCACCTCTCAAGGTGGCTGCTGGGAACTGGGAGTGGGAGTGGAGGTGGTATCCGGGGAGCTGGAAAGAAAGGTGCGAGGAGGCGGTGGCAGCCTGGACGGCACCATTGAAAACAGCAACTGCCAGGTTCCTGTTTCCGCCGGGGAGATCATTGTGCACAGGCAGAACTTAGCTACGTGGACCTCAGCACCGTTGCCCTATATCCCCTGAGTGCACTGCGCAGGGCAACGGCCGTGTTCGTGCTTGCTAACCTGCAGTTCGTACGACGCGGGTTGAGTTTCGCTCCGTGGATCGCGGTGCCGGTCAGCTCCTTTCGCCTAGCGCCTATCTCAATGCACGCAGACTGCACTTCCCCAGCTTCTACGCTGACCCGAGACCGGGAGCCAGCAGCTTTCCCCAGGTCTCCCAGGAGGGTCCAGCTCCTGCTTTCCCAGGTTGGAGCAGAGAGCTGGATCAGAAGCGGAGCAGCTCCAACAGAAGCGGCCCACTCTCAAACCGCCGCTCCAGGTTGCTGCTTGCCTCGCTACCTAGGCCGCACTGCCGGCCTCCTTGAACGAAAGCTCCCAACAAGAAATGCTCTCTGCCAACTCACCGCAGAAAACCTATGTTCACTCCTGTTGCCCCAGTGCTGAAATGCAGCAGCCCCGTTAGCTCTCTAGTGCCTAAGGGCAAGCCAGCGTCAGATTTCAGGTGGGGTAGTCACAGAGTGGGAACCAAGCACTGCAGGAGTAAGCTAGGCCAGAAACTGCCCACCACCCTTCTCACCACCTCTCAAGGTGGCTGCTGGGAACTGGGAGTGGGAGTGGAGGTGGTATCCGGGGAGCTGGAAAGAAAGGTGCGAGGAGGCGGTGGCAGCCTGGACGGCACCATTGAAAACAGCAACTGCCAGGTTCCTGTTTCCGCCGGGGAGATCATTGTGCACAGGCAGAACTTAGCTACGTGGACCTCAGCACCGTTGCCCTATATCCCCTGAGTGCACTGCGCAGGGCAACGGCCGTGTTCGTGCTTGCTAACCTGCAGTTCGTACGACGCGGGTTGAGTTTCGCTCCGTGGATCGCGGTGCCGGTCAGCTCCTTTCGCCTAGCGCCTATCTCAATGCACGCAGACTGCACTTCCCCAGCTTCTACGCTGACCCGAGACCGGGAGCCAGCAGCTTTCCCCTGGTCTCCCAGGAGGGTCCAGCTCCTGCTTTCCCAGGCTGGAGCAGAGAGCTGGATCAGAAGCGGAGCAGCTCCAACAGAAGCGGCCCACTCTCAAACCGCCGCTCCAGGTTGCTGCTTGCCTCGCTACCTAGGCCGCACTGCCGGCCTCCTTGAACGAAAGCTCCCAACAAGAAATGCTCTCTGCCAACTCACCGCAGAAAACCTATGTTCACTCCTGTTGCCCCAGTGCTGAAATGCAGCAGCCCCGTTAGCTCTCTAGTGCCTAAGGGCAAGCCAGCGTCAGATTTCAGGTGGGGTAGTCACAGAGTGGGAACCAAGCACTGCAGGAGTAAGCTAGGCCCGAAACTGCCCACCACCCTTCTCACCACCTCTCAAGGTGGCTGCTGGGAACTGGGAGTGGGAGTGGAGGTGGTATCCGGGGAGCTGGAAAGAAAGGTGCGAGGAGGCGGTGGCAGCCTGGACGGCACCATTGAAAACAGCAACTGCCAGGTTCCTGTTTCCGCCGGGGAGATCATTGTGCACAGGCAGAACTTAGCTACGTGGACCTCAGCACCGTTGCCCTATATCCCCTGAGTGCACTGCGCAGGGCAACGGCCGTGTTCGTGCTTGCTAACCTGCAGTTCGTACGACGCGGGTTGAGTTTCGCTCCGTGGATCGCGGTGCCGGTCAGCTCCTTTCGCCTAGCGCCTATCTCAATGCACGCAGACTGCACTTCCCCAGCTTCTACGCTGACCCGAGACCGGGAGCCAGCAGCTTTCCCCTGGTCTCCCATGAGGGCCCAGCTCCTGCTTTCCCAGGCTGGAGCAGAGAGCTGGATCAGAAGCGGAGCAGCTCCAACAGAAGCGGCCCACTCTCAAACCGCCGCTCCAGGTTGCTGCTTGCCTCGCTACCTAGGCCGCACTGCCGGCCTCCTTGAACGAAAGCTCCCAACAAGAAATGCTCTCTGCCAACTCACCGCAGAAAACCTATGTTCACTCCTGTTGCCCCAGTGCTGAAATGCAGCAGCCCCGTTAGCTCTCTAGTGCCTAAGGGAAGCCAGAGCCAGATTTCAGGTGGGGAAGCCACAGAGTGGGAACCAAGCACTGCAGGAGTAAGCTAGGCCCGAAACTGCCCACCACCCTTCTCACCACCTCTCAAGGTGGCTGCTGGGAACTGGGAGTGGGAGTGGAGGTGGTATCCGGGGAGCTGGAAAGAAAGGTGCGAGGAGGCGGTGGCAGCCTGGACGGCACCATTGAAAACAGCAACTGCCAGGTTCCTGTTTCCGCCGGGGAGATCATTGTGCACAGGCAGAACTTAGCTACGTGGACCTCAGCACCGTTGCCCTATATCCCCTGAGTGCACTGCGCAGGGCAACGGCCGTGTTCGTGCTTGCTAACCTGCAGTTCGTACGACGCGGGTTGAGTTTCGCTCCGTGGATCGCGGTGCCGGTCAGCTCCTTTCGCCTAGCGCCTATCTCAATGCACGCAGACTGCACTTCCCCAGCTTCTACGCTGACCCGAGACCGGGAGCCAGCAGCTTTCCCCAGGTCTCCCAGGAGGGTCCAGCTCCTGCTTTCCCAGGTTGGAGCAGAGAGCTGGATCAGAAGCGGAGCAGCTCCAACAGAAGCGGCCCACTCTCAAACCGCCGCTCCAGGTTGCTGCTTGCCTCGCTACCTAGGCCGCACTGCCGGCCTCCTTGAACGAAAGCTCCCAACAAGAAATGCTCTCTGCCAACTCACCGCAGAAAACCTATGTTCACTCCTGTTGCCCCAGTGCTGAAATGCAGCAGCCCCGTTAGCTCTCTAGTGCCTAAGGGCAAGCCAGCGTCAGATTTCAGGTGGGGTAGTCACAGAGTGGGAACCAAGCACTGCAGGAGTAAGCTAGGCCAGAAACTGCCCACCACCCTTCTCACCACCTCTCAAGGTGGCTGCTGGGAACTGGGAGTGGGAGTGGAGGTGGTATCCGGGGAGCTGGAAAGAAAGGTGCGAGGAGGCGGTGGCAGCCTGGACGGCACCATTGAAAACAGCAACTGCCAGGTTCCTGTTTCCGCCGGGGAGATCATTGTGCACAGGCAGAACTTAGCTACGTGGACCTCAGCACCGTTGCCCTATATCCCCTGAGTGCACTGCGCAGGGCAACGGCCGTGTTCGTGCTTGCTAACCTGCAGTTCGTACGACGCGGGTTGAGTTTCGCTCCGTGGATCGCGGTGCCGGTCAGCTCCTTTCGCCTAGCGCCTATCTCAATGCACGCAGACTGCACTTCCCCAGCTTCTACGCTGACCCGAGACCGGGAGCCAGCAGCTTTCCCCTGGTCTCCCAGGAGGGTCCAGCTCCTGCTTTCCCAGGCTGGAGCAGAGAGCTGGATCAGAAGCGGAGCAGCTCCAACAGAAGCGGCCCACTCTCAAACCGCCGCTCCAGGTTGCTGCTTGCCTCGCTACCTAGGCCGCACTGCCGGCCTCCTTGAACGAAAGCTCCCAACAAGAAATGCTCTCTGCCAACTCACCGCAGAAAACCTATGTTCACTCCTGTTGCCCCAGTGCTGAAATGCAGCAGCCCCGTTAGCTCTCTAGTGCCTAAGGGCAAGCCAGCGTCAGATTTCAGGTGGGGTAGTCACAGAGTGGGAACCAAGCACTGCAGGAGTAAGCTAGGCCCGAAACTGCCCACCACCCTTCTCACCACCTCTCAAGGTGGCTGCTGGGAACTGGGAGTGGGAGTGGAGGTGGTATCCGGGGAGCTGGAAAGAAAGGTGCGAGGAGGCGGTGGCAGCCTGGACGGCACCATTGAAAACAGCAACTGCCAGGTTCCTGTTTCCGCCGGGGAGATCATTGTGCACAGGCAGAACTTAGCTACGTGGACCTCAGCACCGTTGCCCTATATCCCCTGAGTGCACTGCGCAGGGCAACGGCCGTGTTCGTGCTTGCTAACCTGCAGTTCGTACGACGCGGGTTGAGTTTCGCTCCGTGGATCGCGGTGCCGGTCAGCTCCTTTCGCCTAGCGCCTATCTCAATGCACGCAGACTGCACTTCCCCAGCTTCTACGCTGACCCGAGACCGGGAGCCAGCAGCTTTCCCCTGGTCTCCCATGAGGGCCCAGCTCCTGCTTTCCCAGGCTGGAGCAGAGAGCTGGATCAGAAGCGGAGCAGCTCCAACAGAAGCGGCCCACTCTCAAACCGCCGCTCCAGGTTGCTGCTTGCCTCGCTACCTAGGCCGCACTGCCGGCCTCCTTGAACGAAAGCTCCCAACAAGAAATGCTCTCTGCCAACTCACCGCAGAAAACCTATGTTCACTCCTGTTGCCCCAGTGCTGAAATGCAGCAGCCCCGTTAGCTCTCTAGTGCCTAAGGGAAGCCAGAGCCAGATTTCAGGTGGGGAAGCCACAGAGTGGGAACCAAGCACTGCAGGAGTAAGCTAGGCCCGAAACTGCCCACCACCCTTCTCACCACCTCTCAAGGTGGCTGCTGGGAACTGGGAGTGGGAGTGGAGGTGGTATCCGGGGAGCTGGAAAGAAAGGTGCGAGGAGGCGGTGGCAGCCTGGACGGCACCATTGAAAACAGCAACTGCCAGGTTCCTGTTTCCGCCGGGGAGATCATTGTGCACAGGCAGAACTTAGCTACGTGGACCTCAGCACCGTTGCCCTATATCCCCTGAGTGCACTGCGCAGGGCAACGGCCGTGTTCGTGCTTGCTAACCTGCAGTTCGTACGACGCGGGTTGAGTTTCGCTCCGTGGATCGCGGTGCCAGTCAGCTCCTTTCGCCTAGCGCCTATCTCAATGCACGCAGACTGCACTTCCCCAGCTTCTACGCTGACCCGAGACCGGGAGCCAGCAGCTTTCCCCTGGTCTCCCATGAGGGTCCAGCTCCTGCTTTCCCAGGCTGGAGCAGAGAGCTGGATCAGAAGCGGAGCAGCTCCAACAGAAGCGGCCCACTCTCAAACCGCCGCTCCAGGTTGCTGCTTGCCTCACTACCTAGGCCGCACTGCCGGCCTCCTTGAACGAAAGCTCCCAACAAGAAATGCTCTCTGCCAACTCACCGCAGAAAACCTATGTTCACTCCTGTTGCCCCAGTGCTGAAATGCAGCAGCCCCGTTAGCTCTCTAGTGCCTAAGGGCAAGCCAGAGCCAGATTTCAGGTGGGGTAGCCACAGAGTGGGAACCAAGTGTACTAGAGAAATTGCAGGATTCTTGTCTTCGCGTAAGATAGAATTCACGCGTGAGACAGAGAGTAGTGGGAGGTAAAATAGCAAGGTTTTTTATGGAAGGGACATCTTTAAGGATGGATGGGCACCTCTCCATTCAGAGTCTGGGATACTGGGGAGGAGGAAGGAGGGAGATTACAGATTCCACGTTGAGTGGAGAGATTACACCTGACCAGGCCAGGCGGGAGGCTCAGCAAAGATGCAGAGAGCTGAGGGGCAGTGCAGTTGAGGCTGGGGGTTTTTAAGGAGATGGGTCTTGCTTCCCCACCTCTTCTCCTCTTGGAACAAAGGGCTTTTTGGATGTAAATAGAAAAACTTCTCTTGAAGGTCTGAAACAAAGGACTTTATGGATGCAAATGTTATCAGACAAGAGGAAGGGAGCAGGGTGTTTGAGATGCAGATACTGGGCTGCACCTGGGAGATTGTGGAAGATTTGTCAGGCAGAAGGGGTGGGGACCTCCACCTGGCAGGTTAGCAGGTAGAAGGGGGCAGGGCAGGATGCGAGGGCCAGGATGCCCCTGAAACATTGTCAGGATGACTTTGAGATGCAGATGCATATGCTGGACATAGATGTCTTCTCTTTAGGCCTGTTACACACACAGAAGCTCATAACTGACTTCCTACCTAACACAAGCACTGCAGGAGTGAGCTAGGCCAGAAACTCAGTGCACCCTTCCCAGCACCTCTCAAGGTGGCTCCTAGAAACTGGCAGCGGGAGTGGATGTGGCGTCCATGGGAGCTGGGAAGAAAGGTGCGAGGAGGCGGTGTCAGCCTGGAGGATCCCATTGTAAACAGCAACTGCCAGGTTGCTGTTTCCCGACAGGGAGATCATATTGCGGAGGCAGAACTTAGCTACGTGTACTTCAGCGCTGTTCACCTATGTCCCCTGAGCTCACTGTGCAGGGCAACGGCCTTGTTCGTGCTTGCTAAAATGCAGTTCGTATGACGCGGGATGAGTTTCGCTCCGTATACCTCAGTGCTGGTCCCCTAGTCTCGCCTAGCGCCTATCCCATTGCACGCCAGCAGCACGTTCTCAGGTGCTGCGCTGATCTGAGGCCGGAGCCAGCAGTTTTCTCCTGGTCTCTCAGGAGGGTCATCACCCACTTTCCCAGGCACTAGCAGAGAGTGCGAGCAGATGCGGAGCAGCTGGAGCAGAAGCAGCCTGTTCTTGAACCGGCGCGGCAGGCTGCTGCTTGCCCCGCTAGGTAGGCCCCAGCGCCGGCCCCCATGAATGGAAGCTTCCAACAAGAAGCGCACTCTGCTGACTCACCTGAGAAAGAGTATGTTCACTCTTCTTGCCCCAGTGCTGAATTGCAGCACACCAGTTAGCTCTCTAGTGCCTAAGGGCAAGCCAGAGCCAGATTTCAGGTGGGGTAGTCACAGAGTGGGAACCAAGCACTGCAAGAGTTAGCTAGGCCAGAAACTCAGTGCACCCTTCCCAGCACCTTTCATGGTGGCTCCTAGAAACTGGCAGTGGGAGTGGATGTGGCGTCCATGGGAGCTGGGAAGAAAGGTGCGAGGAGGCGGTGTCAGCCTGGAGGATCCCATTGTAAACAGCAACTACCAGGTTCCTGTTTCCCAACAGGGAGATCATATTGCTCAGGCAGAACTTAGCTACGTGGACTTCAGCACCATTCACCTATGTCCCCTGAGCTCACTGTGCAGGGCGATGGCCTTGTTCGTGCTTGCTAACATGCAGTGCACAGGACAAGGATGAGTTTCGCTCTGTGTACTTCAGTACATTATGGCATTGAGGAAGTCCTCTGTTCATCTGCAATAGTCGGCTTTCTGTCATAACAATGAAATACATATGAACACTTAGCTTTGGAAAAGGAAAAGGTCTCTTTAGCTCATAGTCCAAGATTGGGCAGCCCCAGCGGGTTGAGCTCTGGTAAGGGTGGCCGTGGTACACTGGGGAGCACAGGCATGGGCGGGGCACAGCACTGGTCAGGAAGAGCAGCAAGCAAGGTTTGACCTGACACAGGCATCTACAACCAGCCCTCCCACGATGGCTGCCTTCCTAGAGTGCACCCCTCAAGGGCCCAAGGAGGCCATTCTCCCAGAAACCACAAGCACTGCTCCTGCCCTCTCTTGCTCTCTCCAAATGTGCGATGCCTTCTATAGGTTATGATCCAGCCAGAGGCTGTCACCAAGCTGCCCTTGACTTTGAACTTCCCACACTCCGTAACCACAAGAAACACGTTGATCTTCTTATAAATTACCCAGGGTCTGGGAGGCTGCTCCACCAGCACAGGATGCACCAGCACATTGCCTCTAAATCCCGCTCCTTCTCCCACACACTTGGCTCACCCCATTCCCTGAGCGGAGAGTGTCTCCGTACCCTCCACGCTGCTCCGTCTCAGCTGATTATCTGTGAGGAGGCTTCCATAGGCTGCCCTGCTCTGCACTCCACTGCCAGCTGGGGTTATCAATAGGTTATCAATATCAGCAGGAGCTCAGAGGGAGACAGCGAGGTCAGCATATTTATCCCCTAGCTCCTTTTCTTGAAGGTCAACTTGGGCTGACTCTCTCCCTCTTCTGAAGGTGAATGCAATTCCCAGAGTGCTCTGCTCTACTGTCCTTGCTTGTTGCTGTGAAAACCACCCTCCCCCTGGGAACCCAGCCCCAGATTCACATTGCTCTGCCCCCTGCCAGCACCTTTGTAACCGCATCTTTGTGAACAAGAGCAAGCACACAAAGATTAAGACAAATCTCAGAGCGTTCTTGCTTGGTCTGTTCCTTGTAGTTATTCAACAACCCAACATCCCTTCTGATCCTCAGATCCAGAATCTGTGTAGATGTGTGTGTCCTTCTCACTCTGTAACTGTTTTTCAAATAAATCTGAAAATAAAAAGTGTCATGGTGTAGCTGTTTAAAGTACCACCTGTGATGCCGGCATCCCATATGTGTGCTGGCTTGAGTCCAGGTGCTCCACTTCCAATCCGGCTCTCTGCTAAGGCACCTGGGAAAGCAGTAGAAGTTGTCCCAAGTGCTTGGGCACCTGACCCACATGAGACACCAGGATGGAATTCTGGGCTCCTGGCTTTGGCCTGACTCAGTCCTGGCCAATGTGGGTTCTCTCTCTCTCTCTCTCTCTCTCTCTCTCTCTCTCATTATCTATCTAACATCTATCTATCTATCTATCTATCTATCTATCATCTATTATCTATCTATCCTTTCTCTTTATTTCTGCTTTTCTTTCTATCTCCAGGGAGTCTCTTATTAGCAGAGATTTTCATCATGGCTTGCTCGAGTGTTTCAATTGCTTTCTGAGAAGTTTCCCTGCCTCCATTTTCACCGCTCTTCAGTCCATCCCCTGTGCTCGCACTGGGGTGATTTGTAGATCCTTGCCCAAATCATCAGCTCTTGTTAAAAGACAATCTCCAGGGGCCGGTGCTGTGGGGCAGTGGGTTTGAAAGAATAATGAAAGAATTAGGGGAATAAAAGAATTGGGCAGGTTTAAAATGAAGTTGCTGAAGCTAACTGCATATTGTTTTGCTTCTGTGCAAAATGCTTTGGCTTGCAAAATGCTGTTATGAGATAATTGAACTTTAGCTGAACTTGTGACTTGTGATAATTGTTTTAAGTTTTAAAAACCACAAAAACAGAAGTTGATCGGAAATGTACCCAATCGATGTCATGATGACCCCATATTTGTGCTTACTCAAGTACCTTGTGATCTGTACCCTGGAAAAACCCTTTACCTTGTGATGTATTTGTCATGCTGTGGTTTATCTTGTGATCTTTTGTAATGCTGTGGAGATATGCTAATGTTGTGGTTTTAAGCCTTAAATATTCTGTGCGGTTGATGATCGGGGCCTCTCTTCTCGCACTGCACCAGAGGGTGCTGTTGTGCTTAGAGTTGGCCCATCTGCACAGATGTAATAAACTTCCTCATGCCCTTTGCAGCGATTGGAATGGAATTCGTGTTTCTGGGGTCGGTAGAAGTGTGGGACACCTTTTGGGGGTCTTACAGGTTAAAGCTCTGGCCTGCAGTGCCGGCATCCCATATGGGTGCCGGTTCTAGTCCTAGATGCTCCTTTTCTGATCCAGCTCTTTGCTATGGCCTGATAAACCAGTAGAAGATGGCCCAAGTCCTTGGGCCCCTGCACCTACATAGGAGACCTGGAAGCTCCTGTCTCCTGGCTTCGGATCAGCACAGCTCTGGCCATTGAGGTCATCTGGGAAGTGAACCAGCAAATGGAAGACTTCTCTCTCTGTCTCTATAACCATTGGACAGAAGATCTCTCTCTCTCTGTAACTCTGTCTTGCATATAAATAAAATAAACCTTTTAAAAAAAGACAATCTCCAGACCCCAGTGTGGCACTCAACATGCATCAAAACACAGTGTTTGACCGATCCCCCCACCCAGCTCCCTCTCCTGTGACTCCCCTGTTTCTGCACCTGGCTGCTGCTCTCCAGGCTATGGGCAAACCCTGAAGTCCATCGTGTGTGGTCACATCCTCAGCAAGCTCAGCTGGAGTCCTGGCCTAGGAGAAACAGGAATCAGACGGGAAGCCATCAGTTAAAGGGATAGTGTGCCTGGCTCCTGCACTGGCCTGGAGATGTGCGTGCTGTGAGACAGGAGCCATAAACCTGCTCAGCTGGCTCCTTCCCTTGTGTGAGTGTGCTGCCACGCAGCTTAGGCTGTGAAGATAAACATGACTTCAAAACTCAAGCCAACTGCTTCATCTGCTGCATAGATGGAGAACCATAACTCGGTTTCAATATTGGGAAACAGTCTCTGTTGGCTGCAGTACGAAGCAACATGTCAGTCTCCTAAGGACTTTCCAAAGAGCTGTTGACACTGGGAACATCTCTTCCCCCTCTAACTCATGAAACTCGGGTTTTGAATGCCCCACACTCAAGGTGCATTTCCACACTGCTCATCCACTCTTACCCTTTTCTGATTAGATGAAGCCTGCACATCCTCCAAGACTCAGCATCAAGCAGCCAGGAACTCCGGCCTTCTAATGCTGACAGCTCTTAGCAGAACTTCTAGTGTGACGTCACGTCTCTGTGCACACGGTCTGTGTCTCCCACTGGACCCCGAGCTCCTGGACAGCAGAAGTTAGCTCAGCATCTTTTCCTCCTCATGCTTGGCTCTCCCTGGTCACTTGCCATGTTTCTCCTAGTGTTCCCAGTGCAGACCACATGACCTCCCTAGATCTGGGCTGGCAGCAGGGCTGTGAGCTGTGGTCACGTGTTGGACAGGTCTGGGAGAGGCACAGAGGCATCCCTGGTCCACAGGGACGTTGCTTCCTTCTTTCTAAGGGGAGAGTTTCGTCCTCCTGCCAGGCCACATGAGCTTCCCAGAGAAGCCGGAGGGCTCAATCCCCCACCTTCCAAGGTTTTTCCTTGCTTGGCAAGCTGAGCTCCACTCAGCTGTGGAGGTGGGACTTGACTAGAACCTCAGATGTTGTTACATAAATTAGAATTCAGGCCTGTTCAAAGCACTTAATTGAATAGCATTTAATGAGGGGACTTTAAGAGGGTGGAGCAGGGATCATGGGCTGATAAAGGATCAGGAACTATTCAGGGACTCTATTTTTTATTTTTTATTTTTTATTTTATTTTTGACAGGCAGAGTGGACAGTGAGAGAGAGAGACAGAGAGAAAGGTCTTCCTTTGCCGTTGGTTCACCCTCTAATGGCCGCCGCGGTAGCGCGCTGCGGCCAGCGCACCGCGCTGTTCCGATGGCAGGAGCCAGGTGCTTCTCCTGGTCTCCCATGGGGTGCAGGGCCCAAGCACTTGGGCCATCCTCCACTGCACTCCCTGGCCACAGCAGAGAGCTGGCCTGGAAGAGGGGCGACCGGGACAGGATCGGTGCCCCAACCGGGACTAGAACCCGGTGTGCCGGCGCCGCAAGGCGGAGGATTAGCCTGTTGAGCCACGGCGCCGGCCTATTCAGGGACTCTAAACAGCATGAACATTACCCTACCATGGCTGGAGAGGTCAGAGGAGGAAGCTGTTACTTGGACCCACAAGAAATCACGGCCATGGATTCCCCAAACTTTCTCTCCTCTCCAATCCCTTATTTTGCCAGTGCCTCCTAATGGATGAACCCAATTGGAAAACAAGAAGCAATGCATTCTGGGATACACAGCTGCTTCATGATGTCCAAACTGGGAGAGAAGGAGGGAGAATGGAGTGGAAAGGGCAACTTATGGGTGGTAGAGAGGGATTGCTTTGGAGTTATCAGTGATGTTCTGTAGGGTGCCCTGGTTTCTTGGAGTCCTTGACACACTGAATTGTGCCCCCTCAATCCATGCATCATATGATATACAGCCTTCAACATGAGGGTATACAGAGATGGGCCTTGGGGGGATCATCAGGATAATGGGTAAGGGTGGGGCCATAAACCTTCAGGGTTAGTGCGCTAACAAACAAGGGGGTAAACACCAGTGGCTGAGCTCGGCTGTCTTCCTGCATGCCTGTGTGATCACACACCCCCAGAGAAGAAGGGCCAGCTGAGACACGGTGGGAAGTTGGCTGTCTACAAGCCAACCTGTAGAGGAGAGAGCTCAGTAGAAACTGACTGTGTTGGCACTGAATCTCAGACTCCTCGTCTCCGGATCCATGAGAAGTTTTGATTGTGGAAGCCACCAGCTTATGGAAGGCTTTTTACAACTGTTCAAGCACCCAAGGCAGGGTCCTTGGGAGGGGAGCCCAAACCAGGGCAGAAAGATCATCTGTTGTTCCAACCACACCAATGCATGTGACTTGGCAAAAGCATGCTCTGCGGGGTTGGCTGGGGAACGCAGATTCCCGTCATGTTAGTTAGGATATTAAATTCACAAATTTGGCAGGCGCCGCGGCTCACTAGGCTAATCCTCTGCCTTGCAGCGCTGGCACACTGGGTTCTAGTCCCAGTCGGGGCACCGGATTCTGTCCCGGTTACCCCTCTTCCAGGCCAGCTCTCTGCTGTGGCCCGGGAGTGCAGTGGAGGATGGCCCAAGTGCTTGGGCCCTGCACCCCATGGGAGACCAGGATAAGTACCTGGCTCCTGCCATCGGATCAGCGCGGTGCGCCGGCCACAGCGCGCCTACCGCGGCGGCCATTGGAGGGTGAACCAACGGCAAAAGGAAGACCTTTCTCTCTGTCTCTCTCTCACTGTCCACTCTGTCTGTCAAAAAAAAAAATTCACAAATTGACAGACAGGTAAGATTTAAATTCATTTGTTTTCTGTAACTGACACCCAGCTCTATTTTGAGTCACAATCTTGCCGGGTAATGAAAACCTTCTCCCAGGAAAGTCAACATTTTTATATAGTGGAGTGCATAATGTCAAAGGCCAGGCATGGGCCCTTGGTCTTTGACATCTTCTTCTAACCCCATAGCTCACTTGTGCAGCCTCTCACAGCAGCCACGGCGCCTCCTGTGGACCATAGCACCACGTGCCACATGTGCAGCAGATTTGCACCAAGGGGAGGTGTTCATGTTCCTGCTCTGGCTGTCTTGTGGGGAACTCTGCAGAGCCATCTGGAGCCCCTCTTCCAAGAATCATCCCAGAGCCATTTGGTCATCTAGATGTCCCCTATTTTCTCAGATTCTTCTTGGGATAGGCAAGTTGCTGAGGTCTGTGTGACCCCTCTGATCTTAGCATTTCCAAATTGATCAAGTCTCCTTGATCACCTCCTACGTAGGACTCAGATATCTCCAATATTAAATTATCTGGTCTTTCCTTCTGATTCCTTGCATACCCTCAGCCAGTAGAATTACTTAGCCTCAAGGGTCCATGAAACTTTCTTCACTCATTCTTCCAGTGTCAACAATTAGCTTCATCTTTGATATTCCAGCCTCCCCCTGGAATAATAGGAGAGGGACTAAGACAAATAGGACATTTGGGGTGGCAGGAATGGGAGGTATTCCAAATTTCAAACTATTTTCCTAGGATAACAGTGACAACTCATGAGAATATCAAGTTCATAAGAAAACCCGAGTATCTCAGGTGTTGTTCTTCCAATGTTGCGAAGACTCAGCCCACCGGCATGGCTGACGGTTTCACATGCTGCTCCCAGCACATAGCTCCAACCCCAGTTCCCCCACACACACAGTGTGTTGCCAGTGAGGTCTTCCAAACCAGCAGCTCAGCCTTGCCTCCCACTAGGGAACTTTCAAGAACTGCTCCTGTGGGGCCGGCACCGTGGCTTAACAGGCTAATCCTCTGCCTTGCAGTGCCGGCACACCAAGTTGTAGTCCCGGTTGAGGTGCCAGATTCTATCCTGGTTGCCCCTCTTCCAGGCCAGCTCTCTGCTATGGCCCAGGAAGGCAGTGGAGGATGGCCCAAGTGCTTGGGCCCTGCACCCGCATGGGAGACCAGGAGAAGCACCTGGCTCCTGGCTTCGGATCAGCGAGATGCGCCAGCCGCAGTGGCCATTGGAGGGTGAACCAACGGCAAAAAGGAAGACCTTTCTCTCTGTCTCTCTCTCTCACTATCCACTCTGCCTGTCAAAAAAAAAAAAAAAAAAAAAAAACCTGCTCCTGTGGGAGACAAAATTCCAGGGATGTGTGGGTTTCACAGACATCTTTGAATCTCTTCCTTAATCTTAATGGGAGAAAGAAACAGAGGTTGAGACGTAGCCTGTCCAGGAAGATGCTAAGTGTGAGTAGCCCAGATTTGGGAAGCAGACCTGAGATACCAAGACAAGAGTTCAGGGCCGAAGACATGAGAAAAATATTCTTATCCAGAGGAAGGTGTGCAGAGTGAGGCCATGCTAGACAGCTGGCAAGTCCAAAATAAGAAATCATCGATGATGGGACCAATTCCTCCAAGCTTCAGCAAGCAGCTCCTCCTTCAGCCAAACATCTACAGATGGAAGAAAATATTTTGTAAAATAGAGAGTAATACGTTCAACAGGTTTACAATATCAAGTGTGAGAATAACGGGCACAGCTTTTACGAGGGTACTTATATAACAGGTCTCTGTAGGCTGGGAGACATTTTATCTCCTGTTTTTATGAGCAATCTGAAAGGGTAAGTTTACAGAGAATTCCACAAAGTTGTCAATGACATTCAACATTTCCTGGGCATAAAAATATTAAGCAGACAGACACATATAAACTCTTCTGGGACCGGCGCTATGGCTTAGCAGGTAAAATTGCCTTCTGTATTGCCGGCATCTCATACGGGCATTGGTTCGAGTCCCAGCTGCTCCACTTCCGATCCAGCTCTCTGCTGTGACCTGGGAAAGCAGTAGAAGATGGCCCAAGTCCTTGGGCCCCAGCACCCATGT